>NC_142584.1:98022235-99291818 GCF_965207765.1 Zootoca vivipara | reverse complement strand
TACATGCAAATTTAACTTCATATATGCACCTGTATATGGGGGGGGGGGGATGAAATCCTGGCACCACATGAAGGCAAATGCACACTGACTACTTAGGAGTCAGAATTTCATTTTTTGGATTAATGCATGTGTGCTTTAAAATCCTAACAGAATTCTAAGCTGCTTTAAGAGTGGCAACTAAACCAGCTCTCCCTTTGCTGGAGAACTTACTCACTGAAAGGCACAAGTTGTGCCAAGACTTCTGGCAACATAAATAGTAACTGAAGCTGTATTCTTGGGCCCTGCTGTGCATGCTTTAGTTCCTTGCATATTAAAGCATATGAACAACTGAACATCTATAGAGACCTGACCTAACCTGGGCAGTTGTCAATTCATTGGTTAATTTCTATTATTGGCTGTTTGGTACATATAATATGGCTTTTGCACAACAAGAAAACTCAAACCTCAACTCATCTTAGCCCACCTCTTAAATTAGAAACCTTTTATGTTGTAGTTATTCAGCAGTTAAAAGAAAAAGAAAATTGGCCAAATTTTGCTGCATTCCACAATGATTTAATAAATCAACATAAAATTATTAGTGGTAAACTGACTTCAAAGCTGAGGTATACCAAGTGGAGTAACCCAGGCAAAAACACATTATATTGGAATGCAAAGTATATCCTTTTGGGGTTCTGTTCTTGCAAGGAACAGCAGCAATCAGATTCTCTTATTGCAGATCTCTCCTGCAAAATCCATGAAGTTTTTAACGTTCCGACGTAATGTTTTCTCTATGGATTTCTCCACAGGTAATCTTCTCCGAAATGTTACATTGGAACAGAGCCTGAGAATAGAATCTGACCATTGGTGGGTACGATCCATAACTGAACTGCCTCTTTAAACCCCAGCCCAACTGAAAAAGCATGTAAAGTGATGGTTAAGCAATTATGCCCATAGTTGTTTAATCAATCTTCTACAGTTGAGCCCTATATGCGTCTACTCAAAAGCATGAGGTCAACAGGATTTTACTCCCGGGTACGTGTGTAGGGGATTGTAGTCTTAAATATCTTTCCCTGTAAAATTATTTTTCCTTTTAGTGATATCTAGTTTTATTTTGGGGGGTAGATTTGCCTTGCTCACACCCTATGGCATAAAGAATTAGAGGTGCAATACGCAGAGAGATGACACTTGGTCCAATAGCTCCCCACTCAGAAATGTTTAGGCCACAGCTGCTCACCTCTGCATGGTGCTCTTCATTCTGCTGTAGGACTTCAATTACCAATTCCGCCAAGCGAATTGTATCTTCTAGCTTTTTGGCAGGTGTGACTAACCGACCTACATTTTCTGTAGTACAAGAACTTGAATTAAAATGGAGTGAGACAGGATAGGCTCAATGTAAGGCCAACAGATTGGTTGCTTTAAAAAAAGAAAGAAAAAAAGGAACAGAACAGAAAAGAAAAATCCCAGGGTAATTAATAATAGTAATTTTTAAAAAAGAAAGAAAAGAGGAACCTCTACTTCATGCAAGGGTTAAAATGCTATGTAGTTAGTACTGAGCAAACCATAAAGCCACGTTTGTTGTTATACCATGAAAACAGTGCTCCAGCTTTGGATTTAAATATGCGGTACAAATTGTTTTACTTTGCAGTATCAAGTAACTACTTGAAAATGCATTTCCTAGAGACAGCATCTTGGTCTTATCTGCATAGGGAACATCTGATTTCACAGTTTATGCATACATATGGTTGTCCTGGGGATCTCAAACACTGTTTGTGATTTTGAGCATTATCTAAACTGATTCAGAAATGAGGAACGTTAGAATACAGGATTTAAGCTAATTCATCCCAGTTGACACCAGTGGTGTTACACCAGCTTACATCTACATTTGTGTGTCATTACGGTGCTCACTGTGGCCACTTCAACAGGGGCTGATGGGAGCTGCACTCCAAACCACCTGGAAGGAGGGAAGACCAGGCCTTTTCTTCGGCTGGAACTCGCCGGAACTCAGTTCCGGCACCACTCAGGTGGGCACCCTTGCTATTTTTAGAGAACGAGGGAGGCAGTTATTGTCACATGGTGAGTCCCGGCACCTCTTTTTCTAGGAAAGGGGAAGAATTGCATTAGCAAACTCTAACTATACCCACACCAACAGATCTCTCACTGAGCCTCGAGATAGTGACAAAACACAAGGACTGCCAAAATGTGCTGTGCCCAGTGCTCCTACGTAGTAGTTAGGTAGAAGAACGCTTTATTTAGGGCACACTATAGATTACAGTATGGTTATCCAGATAAACCAGGCAGAGGGCCTCCCTGTGGAACGGCCTCCCATCAGGTGTCAAGGAAATAAACAACTATCTGACTTTTAGAAGACATCTGAAGGCAGCCCTCTTTAGGGAAGTTTTTAATGTTTGATGTTTTATTCTGTTTTTGGTGTTCTGCTGGAAGCCGCCCAGAGTGGCGGGGGAAACCCATCCAGAATGGCAGGCATAAATAATAAAATTATTGTTGTTGTTATTATTGTTGTTATTATTATTGAATATCCAATTATGTTAAGTGATTATTTTCTTTTTTTCTTCTTAAATAAAATTTCTACACCGTCCTTCATCCGAGGATCACAGGGCGGTTTACAGCATAAAAATACACACCAAACAAAACAACAACAGTCCATGAGACTATTAAGACAAATCTTACTGACAATGCAATCCAGTTGCTTAGAAGTTTGCCCTACTGTGTTCAATAGGACTTTCCCCCAAGCACATGGGTATGGCATTGCTGCCTTAAGGTCAGTGTTGAATAAGGTCAGCCTTTATAAACAATTTCCAGTGTTTCTCAAGAACTTAGAAAACATTAGCTATAAACTTGAGCTGAGCATATCCTTCCACTGGCTGTGTATATGCCAACCAGGTGAGCCTCAGCGTCCTTGAATCAATTTGCAAGGCCCTTAGCAACGAAGATACCTTAAGGGCCAAACCATTCCTAACATTCCCACCTGATCACTGAGGTCTTAGGAGGAGTCACTGTTCATGGTCCCCTATGGCTCGGACGCACTGCTCCATCCACCAGGAACCACATGCTCAATACTGTGGGCCCATTTCCGTGGAACTTCTTCCTGGCTGAGATCGGAAAGCTCCCCTCGCTGTCGAACTTCTGCCGCCTGGTGAAGAGCTTTTGATTTCGAGCAAGTTTTCTTAATTTATGGTTAATTTGAACTGGTTTTAAATTGATCATTGTATCTTTTTAACCTTACCATACACGGCACTATGTGGTTTATAAATTGTTGAACTAAACAAATTATAAGTGGCAAGTTACCTATTCATCCCAAGTTGGAAATTCCATGTTCATAGGGAGTGAGGTCATTATTACACCAAGTGACATTTGTGAGCAGACAAAAATAAATAAATGTAATTTATAAGTGTTCTGTTATAAATTATATTATTTTCATCCAATGGAAAACTTAGGTTAATGATTCGCAAAGGCTGTTTTTTTAAAAAATAAATCTACTTTGAGGTATTTTTTTATATATAAATTTATTACATTTGTATCCATCTAGTCCAGCCTCCTGTTCTCACAGTGGCCAACCAGGTGCGAAGCCCGCAGGCAAGACCTGAGTGTGTGGTTGTTTGACCACTTGCAATTCCCAGTAACTGGCATATGGAAGCACACTGCCTCCAACTATGGAGGCGGAACATAGCCATTGTGGCTAGTACAATGCCTTGGCTACTGGATCCCTTTGGGGCTGTATCCTCCACTCACACTTGGGGAGAGGCTGAACCAGCAGATATAACCACAAGCTTACCTGCAAGAATTTGTCTCTAGGTGAAATGCAGATTCTTCCCAAGCTTAATTTTCTTTTCGACAACTTTTTAAAAAATAAATAAATTATAATCTCCTCCATATTAGAGAACCATATTGTGGACAACTGGAGCACTGCTCAGTGAAACGGCATACTTCTCAATCATTTCATACTTAAATTTAATTCATACAGATTCACATATCTCATGCAAAATGTTATGCAACAACAATGTTATTTTGTGCTGACGTTGATATTTGAAAATGTTGCATATGTCAGACATTGCTAGACAAAAAAAGGTGGACGTTTTGAAACCAATGCTATTTACTAGAAGCGCTGAGCTAGGAAATTTCTCTTTTTCAAAGCCTACGGTCGAGACTACTCTCCTATGATCTAAGCTAATAGCAAATCAATGAGGAAAAAGGCTAAACTAGAAAGATATATTTAATAAAAGAAAGGAAAACCATTACGGTTACTTGGTGCTTGCTTAGGTATGCCTTTCAGCATCTGATTTATCATGTTAGTCTGCGTTTGAATGGATGGAGTGGGCCCAGCTGGGGGCTTGGGCACTGACGATCGAGCTGTTCGTGAATGATGTAAAGAGACAGCAAAAGTAAAGACACATGTGACTTCATAAACAGTGACAAAAAAAGATGAAAACTTTTGAACGAAAAGTAAGCAGAAATGATAAAAGTACAAATGGAATAGCTGCTGTTTTGCTTATCGTCAACTCAAGTACTACACAATTATGACAACAAACATTTTTTTCTGAAGTCGACAGATTCCTCTATGCTACAAGAATTCACAATCTAGGGTGCTTAAAATTCAGTGCGAATGCTAATTGTTATTTCATGTAGCCAAGTGCAAAAAGCAGGATTTTAGTACAGTCAATTGGTTGTGTATGTGGTGTTTTTTTTTTTTAAAAAAATCTTTATCTGCATGTGTCAAATGTGAAATAGCATTGCATGCCTTTTATACCCATATCGTGGCAAGAAATATTGCCTACTATGGATTTCTTCTAGATATTGTGAGACTTATTAACTGAAAAAAAAGCAGAAAGTACAGAAACTAATTGTTTTGCAATGACTGCATTTTGAAAAAAAGTAAATAACACCATTCTGGGCTAAAAGGATTGCTATACAGCATTCTTTGTGCAATTTAAATATGTACTCAAATCTCTCGCTTTCTTTAAAAAAAATGTGTGGTTTCTGATTGTTTCCAGCTCATTATTTTCTACTTGGAATTCTAGTGGCTTTTATATTCTGGGTTGAATCATATATAAAAACTTGCCAGCTCTATCAAATATGTTACTTTGCTATTCCAAATGTTAGAATACTGCAAATCAGGACTTGACCCATCTGTCATATAGTTTGTGGTATCAGCCTAGGGGGGATATATATATATATATATATATATATATATATATATATATATATATATATAAAATTTCTGTATGCACACAACAACAAATTCTATATGATGAATGTACTTCTCCTATAGTTTCTGTTATGTTCAAGATCAACATTATAATAGCCAAAGCACTTCTCTAAACAATTCTGTCTGCAAGGAGTCTGGCATATTTATCTAGATGGTTTGTTGCCAGAAGCCCTTTTTCTTTTTGCTTGCATTTTCCAGAGATGGAAAAGAAGGAGGAAAGAAAGCAAGAAAGAAAGCAGAAAGAAAGAAACAAAGAAAGAACCCAATTGTTTGGCTCTTTACAGGAAGATGATTTCTGGTAAATTGTAATTTTGTAAGTGTTCTAAAAATGCTATAAAGGGCTGTATGTTCAGGTTGGTATAAACATTTGCCTCTGTCAAGCGCAACTGTAAGGGAGCAATCCAATATACATGAAGCTGGCGTAAACTTACACCAGATCCAAACTCCGTTCAGTTATGGGCCTACTGTCTACTGAGCTGACCTAAGCCTGGCAGAGGGAAAACAAGTCTTTAAAATACGGTTTGGGTTATACCACCCTTTATAGCTTAACTCAGGGGTAGGCAACCTAAGGCCCGTGGGCCGGATGCAGCTCAATCGCTTTCTCAATCCGGTCCACGGACGGTCTGGGAATCAGAGTGTTTTTACATGAGTAGAATGTGTGCTTATATTTAAAGTGCATCTCTGGGTTATTTGGGGGGCACAGGAATTCGTTTATTCCCCCCCCCAAAAAAATAGTCCAGCCCACCACATGGCCTGAGGGACGGTGGACACAGCTGAAAAAGGTTGCTGAATGGTCTTAGGATCTGGCCTAAGTCCTCCCCCCACTTTGGCACCTCCCACATCACACCCCTGGAGCACCCTTTCTTCACGGCTTAGTATAGCTCAAGACCTGCCAAGCTCAGTTCAGCCAAGGATGGGGGAAGATACTCCAGCTTACTAGGGTGAGGACCTTAAGATGTTTGATCACTGCCTTGTCGTGCCAAAGGGGTATGAATAATTCAGAGAAGCTATGAGCTGTGCAGGGCCACCCAAGACGGACAGGTCATAGTGGAGAGTTTTGACTAAACGTGATCCACCTGGAGCAGGAACCGGCAGGCCACTCCAGTATCCCTGCCAAGAAAACTCCATGGACAAAAACAACAGGTTTGCCCAAACTGCGGGAGGCAGTGGAAGACAGGAGTGCCTGGCGTGCTCTGGTCCGTGGGGTCACAAAGAGTTGGACACGACTAAATGACTAAACCACCACAAGCCTGGCTGCACCAGGAACCTCCTGGATCAGCCAGAGATGTGCTGGATACTAGCCGGCTCAATCCAGAGGATGTTGCTTTAGGATTGCTCCCTTAGGCAGCAACCCCACACAAACTTTGCCTGCTTGGATTCCACTGAAGCCAGTGGGATTTGAAAAGCCCTTGTGAAGGATGGCATCCCAAATCTTAATGAACCACCCATCCCATTCTAAGAGGTATACACTCTCTGTCACACAAACAAAAGCCAAACAATAATCTGCCCATCGTACCCATAATGGTCAGCCATAACCATAATGGGTGACCAGAAGGGCTATTCAAGCTTAGTTTTCTCATTTCCTTTTGATATGGTGACTTTTCCCACATGGCAACCTAACAAGGCGTGTTTGGGATGACAAATATGGGGAGGCCTATCGGGCCAAGTTGCAGCTCTAAGCACATAGGCCCTCCCTTGTCAATGAGTGGATATCAGGGGCAAGAGCAGTAGGTGCATGGCTGTCAGGGTCGGGCTGTGATGTCTGGCTGCCCCTCCACATATTGCATATATGCATGGAGGAATCTCTCCTGAACAGCCCTACTGAGCCAGAACCTCAGTCCACATTCCTCACAAATAATGTAAAAAAGAACTTGGAAAGCTTCACTGAGCTTTATGAAATTTCTGAATGCTCTTTATAACATTTATGTTAGGAATACCTATACAACTTATGTGTCTAAATTTCTTTCTCCCTTTTTCTGCAATGGTTCCCCTTTCCTTGAAATGAATCCATCAATTCATGTCCCAAAACATCTTAGTCTAATTTCCCATGGGCTAAGGAAGGGAAGGGATGCTGGTAAAGTTTTTTGCCTCATGCTAAACACATTATTTCTGATTTTGTCTAGTATTTCCCTTTGTGGGGATATTTTCTCCCCATGATACTATGGGTCAAAGGGGCAGAATTTCACAGAACCACTGTGAGTCAAGAAAAGATTGGAAATGGAAGCCTTTTTCCTGCTGTAGGCCTCTTAGGAAACAGCCATCCTATCTAGCTTGCAATCTGCACAACTCATAATCTTTGATTTAGAGAGAAAAATATCCCAGGCTAGTCTTGGTTAAAGCCCTTTGAGGGCATATTAAAACTCACCTCAAAAGGAAAAGTGAGCTTTATTTGCCTTTCTGAGTTGGAGAAGACTTGCTGGCTTACATGGCCTCCTGAATTTCTGTCCTTTTCTCTGTACTTTGCCCCCATTCAATCTAATGGACCAACACTCTGTTTAATAAGATGGTCACAAGTGGGTAATTTTTCTGGACACCAGAAGGGTTCAGAAAAATGATTTCAGATCTGATTTTTAAAGGAGATCTTGGATCACTTCCATGTTAATCCAAGGTGAGCTTGGAAGCTCTCACCCATTTCTATTTTGTATTAATTGCAAGATGGTAGATCCAGGCCCAGGCCCAATGGCTGACTAGCCATCACTAGGGATTGTCCAACACTGAGCCAGTAAGTAACCTAAGTTATCAAAACTGGTTTTTTTCTGGCCTTTCTTAAGTAAGACTACGGTTATGTTGAGATGGAAGCTCCCCACTTCAGAGGTTCAAGGTTGAGCACTGCAGCTCCCAACTGAGCCTATGGGGACAGATGCTGCTTCTGCAAATTGTTACTCCCTTGTTGCTACATCTATCTTCATGGAAATAGCACGAAAGGAAGCATTTCGCTGATCACTGAAACACTGAAACAGTTCACTGAAACAAGCCAACCTCTTGTAGTCTCTAGTTTGCTCTCACTATGCTGTAAGGGGGGGATGGACAGACGGACAGGTTTTGGTCCAACCCAGACATTGTGGATCAGGGAGCAGTAAATCAGAGACACTATCGTACCCCCTTTACAGTATATCTTGGTTTGAGAAAGCTTGGTGTGTGTGTGTGTGTGTGTGTGTGTGTGTGTGTGTGTGTGTGTGTGTGTTATATATGTGTGTGTGTGTGTGTGTATTTCTGTGTAGCTTGGTAGGTGGGGTGGAGCTGGTAGGTTAGCTTCCTTGGCTCCGCTGGTGTGTTTGCACTATGCTGACCTTCAGGCCACTTCCCTCCCTCCTTCCCAACAGCAACCCACCTGCCAGGAAGCTAGCATAGCAGCTTTGACTCCCCTGGCAAGCCTCTTCTGCGTGTGTGTGTGTGTGTGTGTGTGTGTGTGCTTGTGTGTGTTCGCCCAAAAATATTAAACTAAAACAATGAATGCTGATAACAAGAGCAATGTTTGGAAAAGGCTGTCGTTCCCTTGCACCAAATACAGTATATGCATGGGTCAGGAATCTCGCTGCAGACAATTTCCATCTGACCTGTTCCCATTCAGTTACGACGTGAATGGCGTTTCCTCAAAGGATACCAAAGCCAGAGGACAATTGCACCCACGAGACACGGCTTAGCTGTGCAGCAAGCCCTGCAGTAACTCAACTCTGCACCAGCCTTAAATATGTTCCAGCTACTGAACTTGCCAGCAGCTGCACATTTCTGCCAGTTGCTGCAGACCTAGACACCTACAGTGACCTAGATGAAAAATATATTTCAGAGCTGATTGGCATTTAAAAATCCTGCAGCTGTCAAACACGCCTGGGTTGCGCAACTGCAGTTTGGGGTGTGCTTGTTTGCGAGTGCCTGCGCACATGAGTGGGCGCCCAAAGCAGAAAAAATATGGGGAAGAGAATGAAGCAGAAAAAAAGGGTGGGGAGAGTGAGAGTGAGAGGAATAAAGAAAGAAAACAGTGTACAGCAAAGTGGCCATAGCAGCTGGACTTATCAAGTATTTTTTTAAACAAAACAAAACAGATTAAAACCCATGACCTATGGATTGGATTGTGCAGCTCTCAGCACATTGATCCACTACTCTGATTTTTCTTTTTTTGAAATGAAATTGTAAAAACAAAAGGAAATAGGAAGAAGTATTTTTGAAAGCAACCAGGGAGGGATCTGTGCATATTTCCCTACAGCTCCGCAACATGCACCGCAATAGTAATTAAAATACCCCTGCTGATTCCCTACTGATGCCAACAAGTGCCTATAGATGGCTTCTGCCAAACTCTGGCATGAGATGTAAATTGCTTCATGCTAGGTTATAAAGGCAGTGGGTGGAACCAGGAACACTGTCACACTACAAAAGTCCAAATTCCAGGACCACCCTTACAATTTTCAGGATTACATTAACAGCAGTTTTTTTAAAAAAAGATTTCTTTATTATTATTAGTATTTATGCATATGTGAGTACTAAAGAGACCTAATTCACTCTAACTTGGGGACTTAGGGACAGAGCAGGGCTGGTTGGCATTTGGATGGGCAGTGTCCCTGCAGAGACCAGTTTGTAGGAATTAGCATCTCCATCTTCTACATGTCTTTTGTAGCTGTTGTCATTTACCTGATTGTAACAGCTCAAAAGCGGGCCGTTATAATCTCAGAAACAATAGTGGCTGGCTAGACATTCCCATATGGAGGTACTGATTCACACATTGACTCTGAGCTTATTGCCCTGCTGAGATGCTCAACCTCTTCTCACATCCATTGCACAGAAGTGAAACTCTCAGGATGGTGTGAAAAGCAATATATTTGCTCAGTACAAGTACCGAAAAGCAAGTATCATATGGGGTAAATCAATACCAATGGTGGGTATAAAAACACAGGAAAACTTCAATACTATTTAGAAGCTATTCCACTATCTGAAAACTGCTCATTTTTGCCACCTTGTGGATATTTTCCTGTGATGATTGGGTATAATCTACGGCGCTGCAGCACTTTCTGTCTTTACAGTCTAGGAATTACTTTATCTTCGTTGAAACAATAAATAGAAGCAAGCACACATTCTGCCCACGCTATGCCACTAGTCTTGTGCACAACTCCTGTCCTGCTTTCAGGAGATCCCTTCTAGCTGGACTCCTGATTGGAATCACAAGCAAACTCTCAGCTCTGGGGGAAAAGACCCCTGGGAAGAGAAGGCATCTTATAAGTTTGCCTGTGACTTATTTTTTGTTTTTTGTTTGTTAAAAACTAATCTTGGGAGAGAAAAAGCAGGGAAACATTAGCTCCCTTTAGGCTCTCAGTGCTTTCTGTATCTGAAGGCTTCCTAGAACCCAAGCCTTCAGGTTCCTTCAGCATACTAGAGAGATGCCACAGCCGTAGCATTGCAGCATACCCAGTTGCTAGTGTAGAACAATCCCAGATGTTTTCTGGAGAACTCTGTAGCTAACACACTCCTCATATTCAACTCCAAAGTGTTTCATACCCTTACTTCCACTCTTTCATTGCTAGTGATTCCTTGGATAGGAAAGTAATGGTTGGGAGAACATAGCCAGGGTTGGCTGCTGAAACTGGCCACTGGTTCTCATACTTGCCCTAAATGGAGATGGGGTGATGGAATAGGCTGAGGACACCTCTGTCTGCCCTGTGCAAATGTATATTTGTTGACTGGTACCAGGCTCTGGCTTCCTTTCAGCTTAATTGCCATTCCTGGCTGGATGTGGACCCGCATCTGCATGCTGCTCTATGCTGCTGAGATTGACTGACAGCATGAAATCAGCATCCATGTATGTCCCTCTTAAATGTCTATGGGATTTTTGATTTTTTTTTTATGGCAGGAGGATTGAGTGGAGATTGTCCTGGGGTTTCAAATCCTGCCACCTTCAATGAAAAGGATCAGATAGCAGGTGACTGGAAAGACCTCTGCCTAAAACAGGGGTCCTCAGACTACGGCCCAGGGGCAGGATACGGCCCGAAGGCCTCTTTTATCTGGCCTGTGATGACCCCCACCACCCGCTGCCACCACTCACTCTTACAGGCGCGGCATGGCTGCTCACTTCTTGGTTGGAAAAGTGCTGGAAATAGCTTGTGCACATGTGCATACATCATTTCCGGTGCACTTCCTGGTCAGAGAAGGCCCATGCGCATGCACACAAGCTATTTTCGGTGCCTTTCCAACCCAGAAGTAAGCCAGAAATAGCGTGTGTGCATGTGTATGGGCGTGGTCTCTGGCCTGCCACGTGATCTGTGCTGCGGGCACCAGCCCAAAGCCGGATAAGTTTGGGGACCCCTGGCCTAAAACAATGGAGAGGGGGCTAGAGAAAGAAATAGTCTTGTCCCGGGAGAAGCCAGCCTCCTTTGCTCCTATGGGGAATTCCTCTGATATGAAAGAATCTACTCATTCCCTCACATGGGGCTTCAGTTGCATGTACTGTAGTCTGGCCACTACTCAACACTTTAACAATGCAGAAGTAGATTGTTTTTGCTTGCCTTCTAAAAGGTTTAAAGACATTTCACAACGTTGTGTTAGAAGTGGCAATAACCATCTCTTTGTCTGCAAAATGCAAGGCGGTTATGGGTTGATTGCGCTTTACTAGTTACATGATCAAATAATAACATTTTGGCTTCAATTCCATTGTGCCTACTTTCATTGCCTCCTCCATTTAACAAGCAGGTTGTCTTTTGCAGCTAATCAACACCTTCTGACTTCTCCAAACAAAATATATTCTTTTACCAAATCACATTAGGACTATACATGTACAAGGAATGCTCTGTTTTACAAGCTGTAATACGGTATGAATTGCCTTAAGCCACTTACAGCAAATCAAGAACTATCACCAAGAACACTCTTAAAATCTACCTAACTTTGGCATGTAATATTATCCTTCTCTAGAAGAGTAAGATAGCCACAGTGAAAATTAGTGAGCGAGACCCTTTAGTATTGAAGTTACTCAGATATCTGTGCAGAACCGTACCTATAGAAATGTACCTAAAGGTTGCTGCAATTACTATTTTCTAAACAGACAATGTATTTTAAAATTCCATGTGCAAATATAAATGAATCTTTTGCATTACATTTTATGATATGCTAGAATTCAGTGGAGCTTGAATTCTTCTACTGAGTGGTGTTCTACATCACGTGAGAATATTTCTGCTCACATGACTGTACTTCCCCCACTTCTCATCCTCTTTGCAGGCCCCCAGAATCTACTCTGGAGAGTTGGGGGATCTTCTGGAACAGATTACTAGGAGTACAAAGGAGGCACATTGGGGAGGAGATGAAGGGAAAGTTCCATTGTGAAATAATAAATCTGCATTGCAGCTTGGTGGGCAACAATGAATGTCACCCATTGACTTTAGAATGAATTTCATGTGGTTGTGGCTTTAATACCCACCATGTTCCTTTGGTGTCAATTTGAGGTGTACTACATCATGATACTTTCTGGACCAGAAAGCAAGCAAAACAGTTTAATTTGAAACATGGACACAACGGATGCCATCCGGACCCATTTTTAATAAAGTGGGGGGAAATACGTATATAGAATGCCAGAAAAATGTAACTGCAAGCTTGTTAGTGTAGCTCAGATATGGCTAATCCACAGATATATGCAAGATACGCTGAATAACCAAAATATGGAGACTATGTTACTTATCACAAGGGACTGTTGACAGTGACAATCCCTTACATGTCTGGTGAATATTCAAAAACACAGAGATCGACCAGTGAACCATGTTCACTGGACATATTAAGATCCACTCCATAATTCTGGACAGTCACAATATACATGTGGCATGGGTACCATTCCCTCTTGGTTGTCTCCTTATTTTGCTAATGTACATTGATGCCTGATGCAGATGCAGCCTCCATTGTACTTTATGGATGCATCAAGTTGATGCATGTAAGGCTGCCTGTCCTTGTCAGAGCCCCCATTAGTCATAAATATCTGTTTAAATTCTGTATAAATCAAGAGCACTGGATGCCCTTGATATTGTGACAAAATGATTACCTAATAATATTGTTTATGCAAAGGGGAGGGTAGGCAGTTTTAGTTATTTGCTGTGAGCTTTCCTTAGGGGACGACAAACTGTTCAACTAAAAGAATAGATTTCCTAGTATTTTAGTATAGTTCATTCTGGTGTAAGTGGAATTCTTGTATGAAAAAGTGAGCCACTGGGCCACTTTGTGGTAGCTTCTCTCAAAGATGACCCTGACGCAACCCAAGGCAGAATTTGCCACAAAATTATGCATTGCAGAAATATTTTCTCTCTCTAAAAACACTTCGAAATCCAGACAATCTGCTTTCACAGAACATAAACGAAGGACTCAAGAAAAACAAAGAAAAATAAATTAAATTAACAGTTCAGATTTTAAGAAATTTCAAATGAATATTTTTTTATATCCAGAAGTCATGAAAAAGGTGGCATGTCTGACGAGTTTTTACTGAATTATTTTTCAAAGTTTTTAAAATCTGAACTGTATTCTTGTTTCATTACATCACCACATTACAAACAAATAATAATAATACAAGAAACATGACTTCTCTCTGACTGTATTGTTAGCTACACATTAACAGGAAAACAATTCAACCCGAATAGGGTATTAAACAGAATATATGAAAAACAAAAATGAGATTAAGTTTAGGTATCAAACAGTGGTTTGAACAGAAGGCCAGATTGCTAATAGGACCGAGTTCTAAAATGTAGCTTTTAGGGATGTTTTTGTAAACATTTCCTTGATTAAACTGTGTCTCGTCTCCTAGTAATATGGCACTGAATTTCTGTTCTACTAGATCTACTTAGGGGAGAAGGAGAACACTAATTACGGGAATTAAGACAGCACAAATTAACTCCTTAAGTATTACTGCAACTCCAACTTCTCTCTATAAAGGAGTACATATCTTAAGGAGCTACGGAAAGGAAAACAAAGATCAATGAAAACTCAACAATCCTAGCAATGTATAATATACAGTTGTTCACCTGCATCCTTTTGATTCTCTATATGAAAGAGAGAGAAAGCAACAAGGAGAAAAGAGAGAGAGAAACAAGAACAGATATGCAGGATTAATGAGCAAGTGGATCAAAATGCCCCCCAGTTATGTGTGATATATGACATTCAAAAAGAAAAAAAGTTGCCCAAATCTCTCCCACCACCCAGAAGCATGGGGAACCATCAAAAACGACTTGCTTTGCCAAGATAAAATGTTATGTTGTACAAAGAAAAAACTTGTGTTTAGGTGGTTTAAGCTCTGAGTACGCACACTGGCTATTAGTCTGGTAAAACGAATATACACAATTTGTCCTATTCAGAGCTCTCTATAGAGGAATATTCAAGAAAAAAGAACCTTGGATAGCACTCTGTTTGAAAGATAACAGACAAGAGACGTGGAAGATCTAATGTACAGGGAAGACATTTTTCTGCGGTCGTATGCACAGATTGTAAAGAACGTTTGAAACACATACGCAATAGGGAAAGATAGAGATGACTCTTTCCCAATGTCTTTTTTCATCTTCTGACCTCTAGCTCATTGCTCCCCCATGTAGTTGCTGTCTTTTGATTGTGTACCAGTGACAAGTGTTTACAAATTGGGGTTACACAGAAGCAAAGTAAAAATGCATTCAGGTCACAGACAGAAAGAAGAACTGAAAAAACTTACAGACAAATTGGAGTTCGTCACAAACAGAAACAGCTGATTTTTTTCCTAACCTTTTTCTTTTCTTTTCTTTTCTTTTTAGGCTGATAAAAAGTGACTGGACTTCTCACACTGGGACTTTCACAGACAGAAGCAACAGACAAAGCCAATGCTAAAAGACTTGAAGCAAGGAAAGTGAGTTGGTTTGGCTCTGGATTGTACTGAAGTAATGGAAACAGAAAAGATTGAAGACAGCATGGAGAGGAGGGCGGAAGGTACTCACGAATGGTTAAATCCATCACTTGAGAGGCCAAGCAGAAGACAGGATGCTCATACATTTCTCTCTTTTTCCCTATAAAAGAGGATTTGGGCATGCAAGAGGCTTAGGTCAGAGGTAAAGAGGTTATAGGTCATAGGTCAGAGGAAAACTTTACATTAGCTCAAAAGGAAAGTAGCCGTAGAGTATTTTGGGATACACACAGGAAAAATAATAATAATTAAAAAAAAGATTTAAAATTGGAGGTTTACTGGATTAACCATTCAGCATGCTCATGAGTCACAAAAGAGATTGCGACCATGATTCTAAAGGTTTGTTCTGAATTGTTTGCAGGAATATAATGATCAGAACATCATGAATAGAAGGAAATAGAATTTGATTGATTTAAGGCTCCAAGATACTAAGGAGTTTAGCCTTCAGTATCTAAGGCTTTCACAGGTATTTCTTCATAAACATAGCCTCCAGCAGCATTGCTGTGAAATGTCTTATCTTAATTTTAATGCACTCAGGCTAGTTAGACCTCGAAGGAGGTTTTTTGGCTTCCAAATTGTAGACTCCACTGCAGAAATGGTCAAACAATGATTATTGTTTTTAAGTTAAAAAAAAGGAGCAGAAAAAAGCGAAGAGGAACTCAGAGTGAGCGGACTATGCTCATGAGAGAAAACCTGAAGCATGCAGCTTGCGGATGTTGGGTTGTTTTGAATTAACAATCCCAGCATGCTCTGAAACTGATGCAACCACTTTTTATAGAGGCAGCATAGAAAAGTGGCTGAACCAACCACGAACAAGGAAGGAGAGAAGCAGAAGAGAGCAGGTTGTGTGGGATGAAGTACTTCTCCGAAAACAATAGCTGGAATTCAAAACAAAACAGAAAAGTAAAACAAATAATAAAAAAGTTTGTTGCTTCAAAGTTTCCCAGACCTAAAAGTCACAGTGCCAAAAAAGAGGGCAAGGTAATTAAAGACAACCAAGAAGAATTGAGGCACCAAAGGAAAGTACACGCTAGCTGTTCTACGTTTTGGGAAATGAATGCATTTTTACTTACAGATCATAAAGTTTGTTTTTGCATAGATATATCTGAAAGAAGAGAGCAAAGCTTACCGACAGAGTTAGTGAGCGTTACACAGAGACCTAGGGAGTCCAGTGTCCATTCAAAAGGAAAGTCACAATAACAACAACCCCCAAACTGCCTCCGAACTGGAGCTCTCCCATGCTCGTGCAGCATATTTAAACATTGAATTTTTTAACAGAGTTCACCAATTAAAACCATTCTGTGAAGTCGAGTGCTTTGATAAATTGCTTGATAGCACAGCGCTCAAGAGACCTGCTTCCCTTCTCTATTTTCATCGCTCATTACCAAGTCAAGAGTTGATAAACATCCTTTTAGTGCCCAATTCTTAAGCGTTTCTCACTGGATGCATAACAATGAATTCATTACCACTGGTACACAATTTGCATTGTCAACGAGGGGGGTGGGGGGGACACATTGAAAAAGAGAGGAGGTGTATAATCTACAGACCCTGGAAATATGGGGCATATCACAATAATCCAGTCCTTATGACCAGCAAGGACTATGGAAAGAAAAAATATATATTGAACGGTGATATTGTTTCCTCTAGCATTATTATTCGAAGCAAACGAGAACATTGCTTTATTTAGCAAAGCTTCAGGACTCACACATGACAAGAACCCCAGATCCACAGCACATAATTCAATTTATACATCTAACAGCAAGGCATTTGTCGTGTTGTGTAGGAGTTTCAAATTACTGTACAGCAGCCAAAAAGGTAACAATGAAAACTGATTAATGTGTAAAGATCTATCTGCATGTATAGAATTCCTGCCAAAAGCATATCTTCAAGCAAGTTTAAAAAATGTCTTTTTGATAGCTACATGTGTCTCTGGTCACTAGCTGTTATTCCTTCCTAACGTAAAAGGTCAATAATATCAGCTGTGGCGAATTTAGAGTGACAAGAATGAAATCTGAGGCAAGTGCAGGGCCAACTGATTTGACAAGATCTGCTATGCATAAAAGGGGAGGTGGCAAAACATTACCCAGGGAAAATAAATAAATAGACATCCTAAGCTGGCTTACATATGTGTGTGCACAGTTAAAAAATATTTAATTTCTGATACTTCCATTGTTTCACGAACTCTGCTGTCACAAGCAATTAGCTGCGTTTTCCATTCCAGTTACAAAACATGACATACTATGTTGATCTCAATGGTTGTTTTCTAGGAAAACAACAACACAACACATATGAATATTGTACAAGTGACCAAACATGCTTACTCTCCTACAAAGTAATTACCCTCTGTACCATTTCATGTTCTTAAAAAAAGAGAGAAAGATTTTACCCTAGCCTTATTTATCCTGCAAGCTATGGCATATTTTGATTTTATTTATTTTCTTTTTCTTCTTTTTTAAAAAGCAGCTTAGTCGTCTCACTGAAACAGGAAAGCAGTGTTAATTTTAGTAGCAAAACCGCCTTACCTTCAATTTTGGCATACTCTGAGAGCCGTGTATAGTTAGTCAATGCAGCTTGCTCTAAGCATTTACGGATGACGGTCTTTACCTCCTCTTGAGGGACTGGAGTAACTATGTCTTTCATCAAAACCTTGATATAAGAAACACTGATTTGTTGTGTCATCTTGAAATTAACTGCTTTTGTTTTCAATTTCACCCACCTAAAAGATTTCAGAGGGTTCACAGTTCCCTTTGTCTCCCTCTACTGGTTAGAAAAGAGGCAGCAATAGCCCATTGCATCTTGGGAACTATTGAACCTGATCACCCTGGCCCATGGTTTTCTGCGTTTTGAAAGAGAGTGTGAGGAAGTGGGCTGCTAGGAGTGGGAATCCAGCAACATCTGGATGGCACTATATTTAGGCTACCTGTGCATTAGATGTTAAGATAAAATTATCGGTTCACAAGATTCATTATTATTAGATGCATGGATTAATTGCACCAGCCCTAAAGTACTTGTTCAACTAGAGCTGAGTTCAATAAGAGTTCAGGTTTTTCTGCTAGCAGGATAAAACGATGACTTTATGGCACAGAAAATTGCAATTAGAATTCTAGGTGTCATAAAATACCCACGTGTACACGAAGCTTTAAGCTATTGTTGTTCATGGAGTCAGGAGAGGGAAAGAGGTAACCCAGCCCAATCAAACCCACCCATGAAATCTGGACCATGGCGTGTCCCAAGTAGAGAGCAGGTGCCCTGAAGAATGCTGCTCAAATGAAACGATCGCACACAAACATGCAAGGAGATGAAACACCCCTTCACCCACTCATTTCCAATGTGATTGGAAGGAAAGTGGCACCCAGACTCCAAATATATAATCGAAGTCAATATAAATTCCGCTGAATGAAAAGAGCCAAACACGAGAACTGGATTTATTTATAATTAACCAACCTTTCAGGACCCTTATGCTTACCCTTTCCAGGAGTGATAGTGTGGCTTTTAAAGCGCCTTCTGGTCGGCCGAATGGAAAGCAATACCTAGGGTAAATACATAGCATTTTTGGATATGTGCAAAATGTTTTAAAAGCTAACAAATGGTTTACACTCATACTGCAAGTCCCAGACACTCCCCCGCTTATGTGTTTCAAAGTGAATAAGGAAAACAAGACTCTCGGGGGAGTGGGGCGGGGCGGGGCAGGGCAGGGAGAAGAAGAAATTGCTATTTTGGTTTTGAAACTAGAATATCATTACTTTATAAAAAACCAAAACCCCAATCTGCTTTCAGTTAATAGGTACTGACAAGATAAAAACAGAAAAAGGCAACAGTTTAGAACAGGCATCCCCAAACTGCGGCCCTCCAGATGTTTTGGCCTACAACTCCCATGATCCCTAGCTAACAGGACCAGTGGTCAGGGATGATGGGAATTGTAGTCCAAAACATCTGGAGGGCCGAAGTTTGGGGAAGCCTGGTTTAGAACATGGAGACATTCCACTGTAGACTTCTATTCTAAACTTTTAATGGCAAAAATGCACACATAATTCCATTTTACATTTTCTGTGTCACATCTCTATGACTGACTGTCAGTGCCATCTATATGCTAACATATAGCACACTAAAATCACTTTAAAAGTTCCTGCTGTTTATGCAAGTAATCATCACTGCAGCATCTGAAACGCAGCAAGTTGGCTCTTTGTCTGGAAGGTGAAACATCAGTCATTACCTAAAATGTGTGATTTGATTTTCCAGTAACAACCGCAGCCTCTCTTTGATTTCTTCAAACCGCTCTTTCTCTTCTACTGTTACAGTTCCTATTCCATCAGGCCTGGAGGAGAAAAGCTATGAATAAGTTGCATTTTACCTCATGACTTTTATGAATCATCAGCACTGTAATCCATCACATTATAGTCAAAACAATTATACAAATAAATAAGAGTATTTTAATATTGGGTTTCCAGACTCAGATTACCTGAAATCAGTGGCTTCACATCAGAGTTCTCGAAGACTCTAAAGCTCTCCATGAGGAGGGACTACTCTAGGGATATGGTCACAGTATCTGCACTTTCTATAAGTACCAGAGAGCCTGAATAGCATCTGTGTGGTTTTTTTTTTGAGGGGGTGGGAACCTGTGGTCCTTTAAAAATAGTTGGGCTCCAGCTTCCATCAACCCGAGACAGCACAGCTAGTGGCTAACAATGTCAGGGTTTATATTCCAGTTATATTCCTGGACAGCAGGGGCTTGGACTAGATGACTCTGGGGGTCCCTTCCACATAGCTGCCAAGTCTCCCGCGGAAAAATGCGGGATCAGCAGCAGCGCGGCACCGGAAGTCGCTTCTACACACGTCCGGACATGCGTAGAAGCAACTTCCGGTGCCGCGCTACGCATGTCTGGGCACCGGAAATCGGGCGGCGCCAGGACCCAAAATGGAGCCGCCCTGGCAGGTAAAAAATCCGGGGGGATTTATGGGATTTTTTCCAATCCGGGCTGCCAGCGGGAAACGGTTTAAAATACGGAAGTTTCCTGCGAAAAAGGGGAGACTTGGCAGCTATGCTCTTCCAACTCCACAATTGATACCTGGAGGGTCACAGGTCCCCAATCCCTGGAGTACCCCCCCTTCACTTCAAGGTCACTGCTAGTTCCATGTACACATCCCTTGTGTGAATGTGGCATTTCGTCCCATACTGGGCACCCCTGCTGGGTTGAAATTCTTGGATGGTATTGGATGGTATTCACTTCAAAGGCAGTAAATTGTGTTGCCACTACGTAACTCGTGTGGGAGGCAAATTTCTGAATATCATATATTTCTCCATACCTACGAGACTGCCTTTCCCCATGTGAACCTGCTCCTAACCTGAGGTCATCATCTGAGGCCCATACTGTATCTGTAAGCCACCTCTGAATCAGGTCTGCAGGGTGGCGACTGCTCTTCACAGGTGAGCCCATATGGTGGCATGATTTTGGCAAGAAGCAAAAACAGCTTCATTCTCTGCTGCCAAATCATTCTGCTACCCACCAGCCCCTTCCAGTCTCATGTGATGTACCGTGTTTTCCCGAAAATAAGACACTGTCTTATATTTATTTTTCCTCAAGAAGACACACTATGGCTTATTTTCAGGGGATGTCTTATTTTTTAATTACTTGTCCAGCCTAGCCTCTTCCGTGGCGCCCTCCAGAACTGTGCCTATCACTATGTCTTATTTTCGGGGTATGGCTTATATTGCGCAAATGCTTAGAAATCCTGCTACGGCTTATTTTATGAGGATGTCTTATTTTCGGGGAAAACAGGGTACTTAGGCAGAACTCACTTAAAGCGATAGGGTCCCCATTATGGGGCGGGGTGGAAAGCTGCTGCTTGGAAGAGTGGAGCTTGTATGTGAATGGGACTTGCATCAGTTTAGATCAGGCATCCCCAAACTGCGGCCCTCCAGATGTTTTGGCCTACCACTCCCATGATCCCTAGCTAACAGGACCAGTGGTCAGGGATGAAGGGAATTGTAGTCCAAAACATCTGGAGGGCTGAAGTTTGGGGGTGCCTGGTTTAGATCCTGGCCTATTTGCTTTAAGCTATTAGGATCAAAGGTGTGCGACAATGCACTGTGAGGAAGTACAAACACAAGGAGGCGTGAGGTTTTTCTCCTGTGGAAGTATCTGTGCTTCTTTCGAAAGCAGTAAAAAACAAGCAGAGTTCTTCCTACATGCAGAATGCAGTTCTTTGAACAACGCCTAGTAATACCAAATTAATTATTTTACCTCAGCAAGTAATGTGTTGCCGTGAAACTCCCACCCATGTGCAAAGCAGTTGAGCACAAGTTGACTTAAATCTGTCAGTTTGCATTTCTTAGTGCAGAAAGTATTGATCTGATGCGTGGAGATCTTTCCTATTCTACTTAATTCAAGAGGGTTCTGGAAGCTTCTCCGTATGAAAGAAATAAGCAGAAGGTTCCCGATGTTTAGGGTTATTCCTTCAGAGAAGCTGAGTACAGTTGGTTTAAACTGGTTCTGTTATCTCTTTCAGTCATGGCCATGCTGACTCTAAAAGTAGGGCTAAGGAGCCTAGGTTTCACTTTCGCATTCTTTTCCTTCTGGTGTGGCATTCTGTACAGTGGTACCTCGGTTTGCAAACGCAATCCGTTCTGCGGAGGCGTTCGCTTGCCAAAGGCATGCTTCTGCGCGTGCGCAAAGCGCCGATAGAGCGCTCTTGCGCATCCAAGCGCCACGGAACCCAGATGTAAACACTTCCGGGTCCGCGGCGTTTGTAAACGGAGGCGTTTGTAAATGGAGGTAGGCATAAACCAAGGTTCCACTGTGCACAGTATGCTTAGTGTTAAGGTTTAGATTTATTATGTTATTGTAAGTTTAAGTTAAGTCGGCTGCAACTGGGTTTCTTATGGACACTGCCAATCCTGAATGTATTGGATTTGTGACCATTATGCTCATTTGCCTTCAGTAGAAAACAGTCCCCCATTCTATGATCCCTCTGTTACATGGATGTGGTTGACAAAAACCAAAGGCAAAAGCCAAGACTGGGGATCCGGGGAATTGTGCAAATTCTCTGTATACCCAAATATATATGACGTGGTCATATATGGTGTTCCATTGAATAATCCATGCAAAAGGTAATGAACTACTCTAATCCACTGTAGAAAATAAGTCAACAAACCAGACAATTAGCAACACTATTTCCTACTACTGGCAATTTCCTAGTGTGTGGACTTGTGTGGTAGTACTCAGTTTGTAACTATAAGTCTCTCTGTTAGGAAGAGTAATGGAAGACGTCTTAAAACTGAACAAATGTTCTTACTTAAAGGCCTCCTCCCGTGTTTGGATTAAAGCTTTGTAAACCCTTAGTATTAGACTAGTTTGGCTATACAAAAGACTTGGCAAGGGATTACAAAGCTTCTAATGAACCTCCTGTCAGGGGTTAATTGGTAAGCTTTATTTTTCCTTTTAATGAATCAGAATGTTCCTAACTTTTTTTATATAAAAAAATACGATCTGTACAGTCAATATTTCATTGACCTAAAGATGCAGAAACCTCAAAATATAATAAATATTAGCACTTGATGTTAAATATGGTTAAAACTTGCCCATTTAAAACAAAGGCATTAAACACTTTGGAAATGCATTTTTGTCTTTTTTTATTTAAAGTGATAAAGTGAATTTTAAACACTCAAAAATAAACACTCATAAAATTGGGTTGCCTGACAGTAATCCTGTATTCATATGTCCCATTGAGGAAAAGAGATTTACATGTTGGATAGGTTCCTAGCCCATGTATTTAGATTATTCTATGGTATTACTGTTTGAATTTAGTTTACATTTTATACACCAAGCTTGGGTGGATAAAAATATTGATTTAGGCCTCAACTGGAAACATCACTACGAGAAGACATAAAGCGGTACTGTACAAAAGTATATTGTTTTGGCCTCATTTTTGCTTAAATATATAGTTGTATGAAAATTTAGCAGGCTGTTTAGTTTGAAACATTTAACTGCAGTACTATAAAAAAAATTCCTTCAGTAGCACCTTAAAGACCAACTAAGTTTTTATTTTGGTATGAGCTTTCGTGTGCATGCACACTTCTTCAGATACCAGTACTGAAACACTTAGAATATTTTAAAATTCCTTATTCTAGAAAGTGTTACCACTAAAGTTGCAGTCTTAGAATCACTTACCTGGAAGTGATTCTGAGCTCAATGGGGCTTACTTCTGAGGAGGAATGTTTCAGATTGCATGGTATGTTTTTGTTTCAACTCACAGTGCTTGGAGATGCTCCTCCAAAAGCCAAATGGAAGGCCTCGTTGTAATTTCAAAGAGATATTCAAGCACAGACCCTTAACTGCTCAAAATGAAGGGCACTGCTAATTTTCAAATCAACTGCTATTTTAGAGAAGGTCCGTTTAGCTAAAAGTAATTCTCAGACTAATTAGGGACGGCAGCCTAAGATATAGGAAATATTTGTTTACTGAGATAAATTAAAAGGTTTGAAATACAAATGCCAGGCAAGTACACAAGTTATGTTGTTGATGTGATAATTGCAGCTATCACTTGATAACCTGAATG
Organism: Zootoca vivipara; assembly: GCF_965207765.1. NCBI lineage: Eukaryota > Metazoa > Chordata > Lepidosauria > Squamata > Lacertidae > Zootoca > Zootoca vivipara. The sequence goes on along the minus strand of NC_142584.1, from coordinate 99,268,179 downwards.
TGTGAAACTGTTACCACTAGTTATTGCATGATCAAGTTATTACGGATCATTGCCTCTTGTCAGGCACTTGCCCAAGAAGGGAAAAATCCAAGATAGGAGGTGATAAGCCTATCATGTGTAGTTGCCCATCTCATGTTGTCAAACTATTATTAAACGAAATGTGTGATTTCTCCCTGATTGCAGCAATAACCTATGAAGTGTGTTACTGAAAATGTCTTGACATGAGTCTAAATGCAGAAGAAAACAAAATGTGGCTCAAAAACTTGTTCTTTTACTGTACTCCTTTCATTTTAAAGACATCAGTTGAGAACTTATGGTGAACCCTACATGCTTACTACGGAGAGAGCTGCTTCTTCCAAAGGAGACAAAATGGTAACCACAGACTACAGATGGCAATGGCTGACACTCTGATTCTGAACACATTGCAGGAGAAAGTACTTCCAATTGTGTTTGGGGTCAGAGCACCAGACTGCTGCTTATTTTGCTGCACTCCACAAAACACTACCGAACCACTCCTTTTGTAGGCTCAAGGAAGTTTACTAGAGCAATAAAACTAGCACTGTGCTGAAACCTGCCGCCCAATTTCTTTAAAGCTTTCTTCCCTCCATTTTTTCTGCAGAGTTGAGCCCACTTTATTGCATACCTGCCAAGTCTCCCGCTGAAAAATGCGGGATCAGCAGCACCGCGGCACCGGAAGTTGCGTAGAAGGATTGTAGTTTCCAGTGCCTCCCAATCCATTTTTTTTTTGATGTGGGAGCTACTAGAAGCTAGAGTTGCAACTAAATTGTAGCAGCATCAGAAAGCTGCCACAGGTCAGTGGCAAGTGTGGGGGACGGACACAGAACAATTGGGCAAGTTCAGTGTGGGCCAGCGATAACTGTGAGAGTGGGTCAGGATCTAGCAGGATGCAGGTTGGCTCTGCATGACCTACCACCTACTAACACTGGCAGGTTCTGTTTTGGGGCTTTCTGCTGGGTTAGGGTACCGCCAGGGGACTTCCTGGATGGGTGCATTCAAGGAATTATGCTTGGCAGCTCAGTTGGAAAAAACAGGATGCTTCAACTCAGTCCAACCCCACTTGCCCAGTCTGGTATAAGACGTGTGTGTGTGTGTGTGTGTGTGTGTGTGTGTGTGTGTGTGTGTGTGTTAATTGCATTGTCAATCATTACCTCATGTGAAAACTACTTGTGAAACATAGTAAGTCTGCATAGCTGTCCTCACAAAGTACAGTCATACCTCGGTTTAAGTACGCTTTGGTTTTGAGTACTTTCAGTTTAAGTACTCCGTGGACCCGTCTGGAACGGATTAATCCACTTTCCATTACTTTCAATGGGAAAGTTCGCTTCAGGTTAAGTACGGACTTCCAGAACCAATTACACTCATACTTCTGGTTAAGTACGCTTCAGGTTAAGTACTCCGCAGACCACCTGGAACGGATTAATCCACTTTCCATTACTTTCAATGGGAAAGTTCGCTTCAGGTTAAGTACGCTTCAGGTTAAGTAGGGACTTCTGGAACCAATTACACTCATACTTCTGGGTTAAGTACGCTTCAGGTTGAGTACTCCGCGGACCTGTCTGGAACAGATTAATCCACTTTCCATTACTTTCAATGGGAAAGTTCGCTTCAGGTTAAGTACACTTCCGGAACCAATTGTGTACTTAAACCGAGGTACCACTGTATTCCCCCCCCCTCTGTGTGTACTGCATCGCACCTGTGAGCAGAAACAATTATTATTATTATTTTAAAAAAATTGTATTCACAACACTAGACGGAATTACTAATGATAAATATCACAGCTGGCTTCTGTGTATCATGTAGCAACCAACTCCAGACAATCTACAGGTCAACTGTAGCCATTTTTGGAGCCGCCTGGATGTCTGGAAGGGCCTGCCAACTAAGAGCCATCACAACTGCAAGGACTTCCTTTCTCAAACAGCTGTGGACTATATTACATCTGACATGACGAGCATCTCTTGAATCTACCTTTCAAACATTCGGCAAACCATTTTCTCACTGTCCTTCACAAAGTTGACATTTTCAGCAGCATGATAGGAAAGATGTCATGTCGGCTGCTTTTCAAGTTCTTGTCACAGTGGTTAGCACCAGTTCTGTCATCTTTACTCTCCTCACAATCCCCCATCTTTAGCCATGTCACAAATAATAATACTTCCAATGTTTTTTGTCAAATTTCAAATACTACCACCCAGCTGCACATCTTTTGGAAATTTATGAGTTATGTTAATTCTTGTTGCTCATCTCCCCAGAAGCTGAAGCACTATGATTTCATTAATTTGGTATGAATCTGTAGACGGCACTATGATTATATAAACATAAATTAAAAGCCCTGCACTTATTTTTATATACTTGAAGGGAAATGGAACCATTGTCATTAACAATCATATTATCTCAGTTTATAGATGTGTGCTTCCTCCCGCCTTCAAATTAATGTTTGGAGTATTCTTGCTCTTATGATTCCCTTTTCTCTGCTGCGTTCGGAACATTCTCTTGTTGCAAAGCAAGCAGTCGAAGCCAATAGAATATAATCAAAAGGCATTATCGGTGGGAGAAGAAATCCACATTTCTGCTCTAGATTTGTGTGTGTGTGTTTAGGTGCCACTTCCCAGACATTTCAATATTTGATGTTTACAAGTGTAATCACAGGTTTCTTCTGCTTGTGCAATTTGTATTTTACCTTTTTATGTTGAATGATTAAAAAACGTGTACACAATGTCGCATTTAATGTAGTTATGTCATGCTTGGATCCGGATCAGGAATACAAAACATGAGGGAGGACAGAAACAGTGCACAGAAACGTCAAGACTTGTGGTGTCTGTAAATCTCTATGTAGTCACACAAAGAATTGCAGACGTGTTACAGTGTAGGCACCTCTAAATGAATTTAGGTCAACCTACAGAATTGGAAATATCTCAGACTTGAACGGTAGCAGATTCCCCTCCCCCCCAATTTGATACTGTTTGGATTCTGCTAGAGAAATTAATAGGGCATAATAGTACAGATGGGTGCTGTGGGGGGTGGCGTGGGGGAGAAAAACGAGGTTGGGATAGTGCCAGGAAAAGGTGCCTTTATGATGAGATATTAAAACCCCAAATTAGCTGTTCATAGTGTGCATTTTAAATATTGTAAAGACATTACACATGAGAAGCTAAAATGTTCCCGTCTACTCCTAATATTACTCATCGACTAATTATTAATCAGCCCCAAAAGAAATATTTTTGAAGTGAATTGTCAAGTTTAAAAATAAATGGTCTCGTGGCAAAGACAATATTCCCGCCCGCCCCCGACTGCTTCTTTGTGCAAATCGCAGGGTTAATTATAAATTATAATTAGGACCAGAGGTCCTAAGGCCACAATTTCTTTCTGGAAACCCCACCTCCCCCACCATGCCCTTTTTCTAATTGTACACGGTGCCTCTGGGGCTAGTTATGCTGCTCAAGCAAATATATCAAAATCATTTCTTTTAAACCAAGGAGTACTATACGAGGCAATAGCATGCACTTGTGTGCAATTATAAATACACATTATAGCTCGTTGGGGGTTAATCCCTTTGACATTTGCCTGTTCCAGCGTGGCTTTGAAATGAGCACATAGTGTCTTTTACACCTTTCATGATAACCTCTCCCGTTCTCGGGAAAAAATGCCCATTAGTAGGCACGTACAGCCTGATAAATACCTGATCCAAACTGGTGAAATTTAAAGGATCAAAGCCATCTTTCCTTTCCTTTTTCTACACCACGGTCCCTTGAAAGTGTTTTGCGGTGCAGAGGACTTACAATACCTGTGACTATTATGATGCAAAGAGCATGTCCAGATGGCTGCCTGGCTGTAAGCCCAGGCGTATTGTGTTATTACATAACCATGTCACATCAGAAATGCAGCTGTTACCGGCAAAGGGCGAATTGAGGGCTGCTCCCAACATGCAGGACCACACCTGGTTTCATCTACTGGTTCTTGCCTGTTCTGCTGCAAACCTGCCATCACGTCACATGGGGAAACTTTGAATGAGACAGTAGGAAGGGGCTAATGCGCATACTTGGCCATTGCTGTATTTTGTAGGCAGAGAGCTATAGATCTAATTTCTCTTGCATTGCTCAAAGTCTGGGCTGCATCAATAGGAGTATAGCATCTAGATCAAGGGGAGTAATAGTACCACTGTATTCTGCTCTGGTCAGACCTCACCTGGAGTACTGTGTCCAGTTCTGGGCACCACAGTTCAAGAAGGATACTGACAAGCTGGAATGTGTCCAGAGGAGGGCAACCAAAATGGTCCAAGGCCTGGAAACGATGCCTTATGAGGAACGGCTTAGGGAGCTGGGTATGTTTAGCCTGGAGAAGAGAATGTTAAGGGGTGATATGATAGCCATGTTCAAATATATGAAAGTATGTCATATAGAGGAGGGTGAAAGAGAAGTGGACACGGAGCAATGGATTCAAACTAAGAGAAAGAAGATTCCACCTAAACATTAGGAAGAACTTCCTGACAGTAAGAGCTGTTCGGCAGTGGAACTTGCTGCCAAGGAGTGTGGTGGAGTCTCCTTCTTTGGAGGTCTTTAAGCAGAGGCTTGACAGGCATATGTCAAGAATGCTTTGGTGGTGTTTCCTGCTTGGCAGGGGGTTGGACTGGATGGCCCTTGTGGTCTCTTCCAACTCTATGATTCTATGATTCTAAGTTGACACCCACTATTTGGGTGAGCAGCATGTTCATTAGTACCTCTCATAGAAACTCTCTTATATATGAAGGTCAAGTTAACATATGAAAAGCCTTGCTGGATCACGCCAAATGCCTGAATAGTTCAGTCGGTAGAGCATGAGACTCTTAATCTCAGGATCGTGGGTTCGAGCCCCACGCTGGGTGAAAGATTTCTGTGTTGCAAGGCATTGCACTAGAACAGGCATAGGCAAACTCGGCCCTCCAGATGTTTTGGGACTACAACTCCCATCATCCCTAGCTAACAGGACCAGTGGTCAGGGATGATGGGAATTGTAGTCTCAAAACATCTGGGGGGGGGGCAGTTTGCCTATGCTTGGACTAGAAGACCCTAGTGGTAACTTCCAATCTACGATTCTGTGAAATCTGCTCCAGAGCCCTGTTTCCTGTAGTGAATAACCAAGTAAGAATATAAGTAGAGCTCTATTGGATCAGACCAAAGCCATATCTGGTCCAGCATCTCTCCTCCCCGGCCCCACATTAGCCAACCAGGAGTCCATGAGGCCACCAGCTCACAAGAGCACTTTCTATTATTGTTCTCTGTATTCAGAGGCACACTGCCTCAGGTCCTGGAGGTAACTGGGAGATATTGGTGTAATAGTTTAGAACAGGACTTTTAACCAGTGGTGCTTCACAGTATATCAGGTGGTATAAGCAGTACTGCTTGAAAAGCCCAAGGTTAGAATGATGGACTAAGATTGGAGAAGGGCCATAGTTCAGGGGTAGAACACATGCTTTAAAAACAGAAGGTCCAAGGTTCAATCCCTTGTGTCTCCAGATAGGACTGGGGAAATGCTTCTTTCTGAATTCCCAGAGAACCAGTGTCGGTCAGTGTAGACAACACTGAGCTAGATGGACCCTGTGTTCCCATGAGAGACCCAGATTCAAATCCTCACTCAGCCAAGAATCTTCCCGGATGATCTTGAGCAAATCAGTCTCTCTTAGCCTAACTTTACATCATACAGTTGTTGTGTGAATAACAAGGACAGGTATCGCCTTGAGCTTCTTGGAAGAAAGGCGGGACAAAAAAAAAAGCGCGTTTATATATTTTAAAAGGGTTTGTGCACAAAGAGGTACTTCCTATTTTAATTAATATGTATAAAATGATAAGGGGCCAGAGCTATGCTATGCTATGCTGTGCCAAATCAAGAAAGTGGGTTGCAGATGGGATATTTGAAATGTTTGTTCATACTGTGCCCTCTTACTGATTCTCTGTCTTTGGACATGGTAAAGACTGGTACTTTTTTTCTTAGATGACTGGATAACGGAGGGTGTGACCAATACAAGAAAAATGGAAGAGGTGTTGGAAATGTGTGGTTTATTAAACCACATGTTCTGAGTGAAGACTCTCTGGTTATAAATGCACTGTACAGTGGTGCCTCGCTTAACAAACGCCCCGTAAGACAAAATTTTCGCTTAAAGAAAGAATTTTTCTAGCGGAGGTTGCCTCGCTAGACAAATTCGTTTTACGAAAAATTCGTCTAGCGAATCGTGGTTTCCCATAGGAATGCATTGAAATTCAATTAATGCGTTCCTATGGGCAAATTTTTTTTTAAAAAAATATTCAATGCATTCCTATGGGATTCGCTAGACAAATTTTTCGTTATAAGAATAGACCCGTGGAACGAATTAAATTCGTCTAGTGAGGCACCACTGTAACTTTAAAGCACTTGGAAGCCTGTTTCAACCTCCTCAAAGAATTCTGGGCACTGTAGTTTGGGAGAGTTACAATTCCCAGCAATTCTTAACAGACTCTCTGAGGGGCAAACGACAGGGCCCAGAATTCTGTGAGGGGGAAAATGAGTTTTGGATGTGCTTCAGAGGTATAGTGTGGACGCACTCTTTGTTAGGGGCAGGATACCTTGCCTGATCTGGATTATACCAGTACAGCAAAGCAGGCCTGCAACCTACAGCCATTCATTACGGAGGCAGGAAAGAGCCTAGCTTAAGGCAGAACAGGGAAGGTGCCTCCTAATACAGTCTCTCAGCTGAAATGTTCTTCAAAGAATCTCCCTCCTAGTGGTCAGAAAGGAAAGCGCCCCCAATGCTTTCGCTCACTGGATGGAGAGACTAGGGGGAATGTAGTGAATTAGTCCCAGCGCCTTTTGAGTAAAGAGTCTTTGTCAGGGGCACTCATTTACTCACTTACTTACTTATGCATAGTAAAGGTTTGGTCTAGGACAGAAAAGCAAAGCTTAAACTGTGGAAGGGAAGTGTCAGGGGGTCTCCTTACAGAGAGCCCCCACCCATCATTTTCACCAGCTCATCACTCAGCGTCAGCACCAGTAGCGAGTCAGAGGAGAGGAATGAGGAAGTGAACGGAGTGGAGAGAGGGCTGTCGTATACTACAGAGCCCTTGCACCACTATGAGGGAGAGCTAGGGGAGGAGGAGCTGAGACAGCCATCGTACACAGGGTGTCCATCGCCGCCCCCCCCCCCCCGACGCCTGAATTGAGGCATGCTACCACCCGTAGGGCAAGGGGATGGCGTTTTGGGGTCCCCAGGCCTTATGCTGGGTGAAGACCAGGAAGAAGCCATTGCGAGGTTCTGATACGGACTGAGCAATCATGTTTCCCAATACTCTTGCACTGTAAATAGCATGCACAATAAAACTCTGAAAGAAACGATGGAGTGGAGCGAATAGCTGCAACCCTCTCTGACAGGAAGCCTGATGGTGTACATTGAACATGGCTGCATTTGCGTTGCTGACATCTGGACAGAGAGGCAAAATTGTAGCAGAGGCGGGGAGGAGGGAGGGGTCCTCATTGCCACAGTATTTATGCTCCACAAGGCTCTCCTATGATCAGCACATACCCAAACTCTCTCAGAGTCTTATTACATATCGGAAAAGCAAAACTTTAGGGGAACAGATATTCTGCCCCAAAAGCTCTTAGGGGGAGGGGGCTAAACCTTACATGCTAAAATAAAACGGTAACACACACACACACACACACACCCTATAAACTATCCAAACGGTGCAAATGAACTACAGACAAATGTTAACAATTGTACAATGACTGCCATGTTTCTCTACTGTAACCATTCATTTCAGTGAGAGAGTGAAGCATGGTCTCAAGTCACTTCCACTGAGATATACAGTACTTGAAAGGGATCTGCATGGATTGCGTCCAACATAAACAGGGCCCAATCCAGTCGGCCCCTTCTGCATAGGGTTCAATGCACACAATTGTTCCCATAAGTCAGGCACATCCAACAGGTAGATCGTGATCTACCGGTAGATCACTGGACGTCTCTGGTAGATCACTGGTCGATCACTGGCTCCCCCCAAAGAAGCAAAAGAACTTTGGCTCCGCTAAAAAAAGCTCAACATCTTTGCCCTGCACCCCTAAAATGGCACGAACCACCATAAACAGGGCTTTCCTTCCTAGAAAAAAAAAACCTCAACGTCGCTTTCCTCTTCCCTAAAGAAGCTCAACAACTTTTACGTGAACCCCCCAAAACAGGGCTTTCCTTCCCCCCCCCAAAAAAAAGCTCAACAATTTTGACCTGAATCCCCCAAAGGGGGTAGATCACTGCCAATTTTTAATTCTGTGAGTAGATCACAGTCTCTTGGAAGTTGGCCACCCCTGCCATAAGCGTAGCACTCCACTCACAGAAGAGCTACCTGTAGGGCAGGTGGCATCCAACTCCTGAGTTGTGAGCAGGAGGAGGTGGCAATGGCTGGTGGCTTGTGCTGGGTGGCTTGTGCCTCAAGTCTTTAATTGTATGCCCCTTGGCTATCCCTGCCCACTTCTTCTATTTTAGGAATTTTACATCCCTAGATTGAAAGCAATGGAAATATAGAACCAATCCATTTCACACATAGATAAGCTTGCTGAATTCACACATAATGCTGAACCATGGTTTAGCATTATGAGAATAAGATCGTGGAAGCTGAATACACACCTATCTATCTATCTATCTATCTATGTCCCAAAGAAAGAAATTCCATTATACATCTCAGGGAGAAGAAAAATAATCTAGGTGCATCCATGGAAGAGTCATAAAAATGCAATCTAATAAAAAGATCAGAAGAAGAATCATGTTAACATCCCAGTCGGTCTTTAGCTGATAAAGACTATTGAAGTAAGAATGAGCATAAGAAAAGCCCTTCTGTATTTTGATTTTCTAAGAAACAGAAATAAAGCAAATTCTATCATTGCCTGGAAAGTAGTTTTTTCCTAACAAAACATCTAAGCGGTCAACTGATAAAACCTTCCCGGCAAAGTCTGAAAATATACAGTGCAAAACTCTCTTTTTGCTTTGTAGACATTTCACATGATATGGCGCAGGGGTCACAGTTGAGCTAGAGGTGTATTTCTAACAGCAGCCATTTTATTCCTGTCCTGCGCTGACACTGATCAGCTACCCCAGAACAGTATTCATGAAGCAGGACCCTGGATAGCATCTAGTTAGTTTCTTTCCTCTGATGGCCTGTCATTCTGTCAGTCCTGACCTTCAGGCTGTCCTGCACCATCTGAATCACATTCTCCCTGCACTTTCTCGCTGACTGCAAGCTACTGTTGTCTCACTGTCTGACCTTACACAAACACAATACAAACAGACAACCCACCTCAGCTCCATCACTGTCTATCGCTTACATGGGAGATTGATAGCCACACAGAATTCTCTCTCTTCGACCTTCATTACTAGGGTGGCATATTCTGACTGACAGCCAACCTCATTTCTCAGAAAGCTAAACTGCCAGTTGCTGGTGGTGTGAGCGTTCCCCCCTTTTATTGCTTTCAAAAATCACCTTCAATAAGCAAATGGATTTGCTCACGAGTCCAACAAGAGGCATGTTAAACACATCTGCTCTTAGCCAGAGAAAACGTGTTTTAAACATTGAAAAACAAAGAGCAGGATGGAGAGAAACATCTAGACAGATACGTAAAATAGTAATTAAGGCCACAGTTTTGCACACTCTTACCTGGGATTAGTAAGCCATACTGAGCTCAATGTGCCTTACCTCTGAGTAGACATGCATAGGATTGCATGGTAAGACACAAAAAGTTTGTGATTTCTCTCTGTCAAAAACTACAAGTGGAAATCAAGTGCCAATCTGTAAACCAGATACCCTAAGAATAGCCATCACTACCCTGTTTTGTCTTCTGCTAGAAAGGATGTTCTGGCCCCACAGGGTTCAGTTATTTAGTGATAGCAAATCTCTCTAGTATTAGTATTAAGTAGAAGGAATAATAATGCTACTCCTTTAAGAAAAGGTAGTGCCTTTCCCCTTTCCAGACCTCAAGACAGGCTGGGAAATGAAGGCACAGTAATTTTTTAGTTTCTATTGGCTCTGCCCACAGTGGGGAAAACTTCCCTCTCTCCTTTGTAACCTAGTTCAGTTTAGTTCTTGCAAGCCCAGGAAGAGGGGTAAACTCACTTGTTCTTACAGAACTCCATAGAGAACTTCCTAATCACAAACATTCAAAGCCAAAGAAAAGCCTACTAGAATGAGAGTAAATATCTCTACATGTGCCTTGTGAACATCAATAAAATGCATGTTTAAGAGCTTTGTGGAGTTTTGTTTATACTATCCTGATTGAGAGAAGGAAACAAAGGAAGAAGGAAGAAGCCATTGTGATGTATTTGCCTACTTTAGAATTTGTTTGAGTGATCCTTTAACTTGCAGTGCTAATAGACTGAACTAGCATTTCAAAAATCAATACTCCAAAAGCTCTAAAAATTAAAAAACCTACCTCCTGCATAACTTAGCATAGGTAACCCACTGCCCCAAGTCTTGTGGAAATTTATGAATGAAGCTGTGGTTCACAACACACGTCTGAAAATTTCAACAGGCGCTTTGGAAAACTTCAACTTGCCTATTTTGAACCATGTTACCCATCATTCCCCCCAACCCCTGGTCTTCTTGGTCCTTACAAACAACAAAAAGGTGAAGAGCTGAGAACCTTCTACTCATGGGATAGCTCTGCTCCTGACTTTTATTAGGAAATCTAGGGATGTCCTTGAAATGGACTTTGAACAAGCTCTTTTTCAAGACCTCTGCATGGCCCACTCAATTTATATGCTACAACCTGTATCTTCCTTATTCACCATGTTTCTCATGCTGTAAAGCTGCCAATTAGCCTCTGGGTTAGGTACTGGTGTACAAAACCCTATAGAGCTTGGGTCTAGAATACCAGAATCAAAGATCATCTCACCTCTTAAAAAATCCAACCAATCACTGTGTCCTACAGAAGATGAAGGTGTCTTCATCAGGAGGCCCATTCTGTAGGAATTGGGCCTTTAGTATCACAGCACCTGCCCTTGAGAACTGCCTCCTCTTACATTACCTTTTCAGCACCTACTAAAGACCTTCTTTTTTCAAGAAGGCTTTTAAGTGGAGATTTTCATCCCAGTCTGTATCTGCACTGGATTTGAAGTTGTTTTTTATGTGGGTGTTTTTTATTGCAGATGTTCTTTTTATTGATGTGTGTTTATTGCTAACTGCTTTGAGATGTTTCATGGGAAGTGATACCTAAATGAATGAATGGATGGATGGATGAGCGACTGAGTGAGAAACCCTGTGTTAGTGATTGCATATGTGCGCATCGAACAGCATTAATACATTTGTGGTTTTCTTTTCTTTTTCTTGCTTATATTTCTCGAGGTCCAAGCCAGGGTGCTCAGTGGCTGATACAAAACCCTGCAACCTTGTAAAACTGCCATTTCTTACCTTTTGGGCTCTGCAGGTGGCTGTGGTTTGGAATCTTTCTTCTTTTTGGACTCCTTTTTGGAATCCTTTTTTGGCTCTAATTCGACGGCTGGGGGATTATTTGCCACTGGCAGTATGGCACCAAGTATCTCTTCCATTTTTTGACTTTAGGACATGACAGGGATGGTTTTAAGTGAAAAGGTAAGGACAGCAGAAACGGAAAAAAAGAGAGGAAAAATAACAAAAGAAAGTGTAATAGAAGAAATGAAAGAAAACAAGCTAAAAAGCAAATAATAGAAACAACAACGGTATACTAATAATAAATGCCAACAGCGAACAAAAGAAGCAAACGAAAGCCATAACCAAAAAGAAAATATGGAGAAGCAAACTCTGTTAGACTGACAAGATGGATCAAATGAACTGTGACTTTAGTGGCAGCCTTATAATGTGAAATACCGGCAATGTGTATAATAATTCGTGATGATGTTTACCAGAGAGCTTACAAAAACACTTCATTATTTTATAACACTCTGCTATTCAGTAGCATATGCAGAGCAGAGTGTGATATCTCACTGTATAGAATGCAACTTCCAAAAACAAAACCATCAGTGCAACAATACTGTAGCTGTCTATAGAGAAAGGAAACTTATCTCAGCAACACTTTCAGGCGTAAAATCTACTGTTTAATCCTAAAAGGCTGGAGTGAGCTTGAAATGGCTGTGCAGCTATTGTGGCTGCCAAGTGGCAAAAGTGTTTTTTGTGTTTTATTTTTAACTTTCCATAGATGTTCTGTCTGATTCACTGTAGCAGGCTCAACTGACGGTCTGGCAAGGGAAGGTAACTGTGGACCTTATAGGTTAGTAAAGCCCTGGTAGACTCTCATGTGTGGATAATTTACCATTATATTGAGGGATAATCTTAGTTCTGTATCTCAGGGCCTGGGAAAAAGGCAGAAGGCTATCTATTACCGCTCCTTCCCCACTTCTCTTTCTCCTTTCATGATGTTAAAAATACCTGGAGGAAGGAGTCTCAGTTATTTCATCTCTGCTCTCTCCCATCCAATACAGAGACTGCATGAAGACCCAAATGTACACATTTTTGTAAATAAACTCAAGTATACCTTGCAGCATTCTGAAAAATGGTTTAAAAGAGAGCTGGGGAACCTGCAGCCCAGCATATATTTGTTGGACTCCAACTCCTATCATCCTCAGCCAATAGCCGGGTATGATGGGAGCTGTAGTCCAGCAACAGCTGGAAGGCCACAGATGTTCCCCATTCCAGACTTTTTTTAAAAAATGTTGATTTGAAACATGCTTCCCTAATAAAATAAGATTTAAAGATTACAGTATTTACAATCAAGTCATCAGAAGTCATCTTTAAGTTGCAAAGTGGCCAATGCTACATTAAAAAAGCAAAATCTGAACCTGCATTTCAAAACTATTCTTAACACATCGGTTTCGCATCTCAGTTACAAAAGTTGAGTCTTTAAAAGTACTTTATAGCACAATATAGGTCTTTTTTTTGCTTGTTAGTATTTAGCTGTCTATTCTCATTCAGATGAAAATGAAACAGGGCAATTTCATCGTACCCAATGAGAGATACATTCTGCAGCATCACACTACCCTACTTCCCTCCTCCCCCAAACTGCATCAAGCTATTCTCTTAAGTGAACAAGAAGCAACAGCCAACTGTTTGGGTCTGTCCGCACTTGATTCTTTGCTGCCTTCCTAACGACAAGCAAGTCAATTCTGCTGCCCAATATGTTGTGTATCATACCATAAGAAGGACACAGCCACAGGGAAGGAGCCGTTATGCAATAATAGCCAAATAAATCTGTACTGGAGACTTGCCCCTCCCTGATGGAGACAAGCACGTCCTCTACTTACCTGTTGCCATGGACATGCGATGCGCAAAAGGCAAAGCTGTAGTGAAGCAAGGTAGGGTCAATCATCGCTCCATTTTCTGCCCTCTCAAGCAAGTCGCTGAGGTAGCAGAGATGCCTGTGACAGCCTCTGACTCCGTTACGTGCGCAGTACTCATCTAGCACAAATACCTGGCCGGGACTGAACCAGCCCTGTTTGGAAATAAGAGAGAATTTATTTCAAACGAAGGCATTAGATCTGGAAATGTGATGCTCGGCAACAGAGACAACAACAAATGGAAACCTCTATAAAGAAAGTATTAGCAATGGGAAATGAAATGCATTTGCAAACACACAAAGCTTGCATTACTGTAAGTAAGTAAATACAAACCCTTCAGAAGTTGGCTGCAGAAACTTAATATCACAATGGCAGCGTGTACACCAGATTCACCAAATTTCAGAAAGAATAAGAATTTGCACAGCTTTTACTACTGATCACTTTGTTTATTACTTATTGGCTTGCTAAATACATGAACACACCCCAGCTGATAATCACCTTCTATTACTAGCATACAGTACACACAAGTTTGTGGCTGATTGAAGCTATGAGTCAGGGACCTGCAAATTGAATGAATCACCCACAAGTCAGAGGGACAATCCCCATTCTGATTGGCATTAATATACTGTACTGTATGCAACTAGCAGGAGAGAAAACAACAGGAAGAATTAACAGCACAGTGCCAGAATGATACCAGAAGTCCTAACATAATGTCAAGGCTTATCTAGTCCTGCAACTGGTATTCTGATAACAGAGGTAAGGCAGCCATCATGACTTTCATTAATTAGTGTGTTATGATACCCATTTCAACAGGCACAGCTTCCTCCAAAGAATCCCGGGAGCTCTAGCTTGTTATGGGTGCTGAGAGTTGTTTTGTGACCCCTATTCCCCTCCCAGTTACAGTTCCCATAGTTCCTTGAGAAGAGGGATTGATTGTTAAATCACGCTGGAAACTGTAATTCTGGATGGGGAATCAGGGGTCTCCTAACAATTTTCAGCACCCTTAACAAACTACACCCCCCAGAATTCTTTGGGAGAAGCCACAACTGCTCAAAGTGGTATCAGAGTGCTTTAAATGTATGGTGTGAAGCGAATTCTGCTGTCACCAAAACCAGCCATAGCTGCCAAGTTATCCCTTTTTTACAGGGATTTTCCCTTATGCTGAATAGGCTTCCTCGCGAGAAAAGGGAAAACTTGGCAGCTATGAAACCAGCCCTTTGAACCTATGCTCCACTCCATGCAGGTGTGTGCACACACAATTGGGACTGCATCTCTGGCCCCACCTGGGATCTCCATGTGACTGAGGACCTGTTCCAACAAGGACTTGTAGGCATACATGCCTATGTGGATGGGCTCTGGTTGTGTGATTTGTACCCCTGTAAGAATGGAACATATGGCTCATGTGCACCAGAACCTGTGCATGTCATGAGATACATGTCTAGACTTTGTATGGACGGCATCTAGAACACATGGAGGTTAGGGCTAGGGATAGCAGTTGTCATCCCAATTGTCACCTCCGTGCACTCACTTGTGTGCAAAAATGAAATGTTTGCAAAGAGCTAAAGCCCCTCTAGTAAAAGAGAGGAAGAAAAGTCAACCAGATGCTATGGGCTAACTATGCCAGCGTGGTGTAGTGGTTAAGAGCAGTGGACTCGTAATCTGGTGAACCGGGTTCGCTTCCCCGCTCCTCCACATGCAGCTGCTGGGCAACCTTGGACTAGTCACACTTCTCTGAAGTCTCTCAGTCTCACTCAACTCATAGAGTGTTTGTTGTGGGGGAGGAAGGGAAAGGAGATTGTTAGCCGCTTTGAGACTCCTTAAGGGGAGTGAAAGCTGGGATATCAAGTCCTGACTCCTCCTCCTCTTCTTTGCAAATATAAGATTACAACATATAAGCTTACAAATTACATAATTTTATTTGTATGGCGCCTTCCACAGTTCAAACCATGCTCAAGGTGGCTTACAACATGAACAAATACATAACTACAACATAACAAAGGTAGTCATAAACAATAAAAAAGTTTTTAAAAATACACAACCAAACAGTACAACTTCCACATAAATCATAACAAGATCTGAAATAAAGATACAAAAAACCCAACATTAACACCCCTTCCAGCAAAACACGCCAGCCCAAGTCTGTTCAGCAGCCTCGGTTTTTGTAGCTGGAGTCAGTCAGGACTTTGCCTTCCCAGGCCAGGTGCAAAAAAGTTCTGCAGGACAGGGAGCAGGTCTTTTAGGACTCATAGCCAAGGTGGTTTCTAAGGTTCAAGCTGTATAAGAGTTTTATAGGTCAATACTAAGATCTTGGGAATGTGAATGGAATTTGATTAGAAGCCAGTCGATATTCCGTTGTGATGAAAGCAAAGCAACATTATATTCCCAGGAGTCTATCATGTTTGCCTCGAGTTGCTTTCTCAGAACAGTCTACAGGGCCACTGCTCATGATAAGAAGTGTTATGATAGTGAAGTTTCAAGGTTGCAGAGGCATGAATTAATAGGGAAGCAACTTTGTAAATCTATCCCAGCATGCTAGAATGCGATACCATCGTTTTACGGCGGGGAAAACGTGCATTATGGTGACAGCGACGATGGCTTCTCAGGTAGACTGTCTCTCACCTAATACTTAAATTCTGTTAAGTATGATAACAAAGGCATTTTTCAAAAACAAAAAAAACTTCAGTATGGGGATGCTGAACAATTGATAAGATGTACGTATATCGTGCTTCAAAACTGCAGAATCTTTCATCTTTTAATTGAAAAGTTCCTGCAGGGAGTAGATCAGTGCCGTGCCCCTTTAGGCAATTTGTTTGCCACCCCATCTGCCACCCCAAATGCTACGTCTTTGAAATGACGCTGCTGTGAAAAGATTAAAATATATTTTCTACCACTCAGATGACACCAAATCTTTCCTGGATGCCAAAATAGCTACTGTTGAGGAGAGTTGAAGAAATATCAATTAAGAAACTCCATCGAAGGGATTTGCTTATCCTTGTTGGGCCAACTCCAGAACAGATTGAAAAAGGGATTAAAATAATGAGGGGCAGAATCAAAGGCATTGGGGGGGAGGGAGAGAGAGAGAGAGAACAGATACAGTTCCTTTCATTACTCCATTCGCCAGAAAGCGCATGTGTGAAAACGAAGATGCTGATTGAGAATAACGCAGAAGGTGGCCTGTCATGAGAGTCCTCTGATGGTGGCTTCTCTTCTCTGTTTCCACTTCGAGAGAGCTACTGGGATCCTGCTTTTTAGTGGGGGGCTGAGACGAAAACATTTCCCATACTTTGTGTCTGTCTGGGGTGCGTGGGGCAGGGCGAAGGGAAAGCAAAATAAAAGGCATGCTGCTGATTTCTAGTGGGATTTAGACTTCCGGCGGGGAAAGGCAGAGAACACCCAAATCCACAGTTGGGCAGTATGTTTAATAGGGCCAACCAACATGTCACAAAACAATGTCAAGCTTTCGAGTTCTGCAGAACTCTTCATTAGGCTACAGGATATGCAAAGCAGGGAGAGAGGCATGGGTGGCAGGAGTTCCGATTTGGTCTCGTCTGAGACCATTCCCCCCAAGCCACACCCACCTGCTCCACACCCCATGTCATATGATGTGACACCAGGTGAGGGGCAGGTGGAGATGCGCCTGCCAGTGTACAACCAGAATCCCTGGACTGCAGTCCTCATTGGCAAGGGAGGCTTGCCGAGCTGGTTACAGATTAAATCTAAATGGCTACAAGGCCATTTAGGGACGGGGTCAGTCAGCTTGGATAGCTCAGTGGGTTAGGGTGCGGTGCTGATAATGCCAAGGTTTGCAGGTTCGATCCCCATATAGGGCAGCTTCACATTCCTGCACTGTGGGGGGTAGGGGTGGACTGGATGGTCCTCAGATTCCCTTCCAACTCTACAGTTCTGTGATTGTTGAATAGGGTACCGTGCCATATTTGATATTTAGCTGCAGCCTCTAAGCATCCCCTAAAAGAAAAGGGAAAAAAAGGAACAGGGGGTGGTTTCAGGAAGGTTGGCCGACCAAAACCACTTTGCAGGGCTACCTTTCATTTCGTGGTCTTGCATTTGCGAATCTATTTTGCTCCTTAGTTTGGTTTCCTCCCTGGCTGTTTGTCTACAGGCCCCTTTTTTCTGAGCTTGCCAAACATTGCCTAGAATGCCTTCCCAGGTCGACACTTGTCCATGTGCCCTGGTTTTTCTAGTCCTGATTGCAGTTCATGGTGTTTTTTTTTGGGGGGGGGGAAGGGGATCCTAACCCTAGTTCTGCCGGGATGAGCGAATTAGGATGTGCCTGGATCTCCAGCTCAGGCAGTTTGTCTCCAACCCTGGCTCAGCTGGAGATATGCTAGCTCAGCCAGTGCCCAATAAACCTTGAAAAATGGGTGTTCCAGAAGAGTGGTAGAGGAGGGACTGGATAGTGGAATTTATGCTGGATCTTGACTCTGTTCGGCTCGGTCATGTGACTTGGCAACCTAGCGATGGTGTAAATGAAACTCTGTTTTAAAAGGCTTGTTTGGTTTTTTTTGTCTGCCAGGCTTTAGCCGGCTCAGCCAGCAGTAGCCCCCCTTGTGAACGAGTTTGGATCTGGCGTAGCTTTTGCTGGCTTCCCATACTTACAGTTGCTTCCTTCCTTACTGCAATTTGTTTACTGGGGGAATCTTACCATGTCACTGACACTTCCGTAGGCTCTCTTATGCGATATGCCATTTGAAACTGAACTATGCTTGCCGTGGCAACTCTCCTAGAGTTGGTGTAACTTCAGCAGATGGTTGTTCTTCTCACTTCAGGTGTCCTTTGTTCCTTTGTGCCATCTCCAGACTCAAATCAAGAAACTCACACAGCACCTTCTAAACGCTCACTTTTTCAGCAGGGAACAGGGTGTCTGGAAGACAACTGAGACTTAGCCTTTATGATCCTAGGGATCTATTTCCACTTTGTTATAGCAATGCTGAAGTCCATTTTGCAACCAAATATCTTGGATAAATGAAGGTTAAGGTGGTCATCTGTTGAGCATTAACATCTTTCCTGAAATAAAAATGAAATTGCTTTAGAAAGGCCTGATGGTGATTTTCACCTTTGTGGGATTGCTATTTGTTCTAAAAATATTCTTTAAAAAAAGCAGCAGCCATGGCACTTATATTTGTCCATAGAAGTTGTCCTCTGATAAACTTGGCTTCTTTCTGGTGACTTTTGGCTCCACTTGTGTAATGATGCTCCTCCATTCTACTTTTCATACAAGACTCCGCATGAAAGCAGTTCACCGCTTTGTGAATGAACACTGAACCACGGGGGGGGGGGGGGAGGCATAAAAGTGCTGGCAGAAGATAACAGGAAAACGGTAGATGGGCTACTTGTTGGGACCATGACTATGTAACCATCTGAAGAAAATACTCGCCATCCAACCAGAAAACATCCTGCAATGTATTGGGAAGCTTGAGTCTAAAGCCTTGTAAGGCATGGGTGCAAACTCCACAAACGGTAACACCACTGCTATTCCCAGTTCAGGAATGGCGGAAAAGCCCAAAGCTGCAGATCTTATCAATGGAGTCCGTGAACAGGGTGACTTGCCATTCATGAATGGCTTCCCCTACTGTCAGGGACTGTGCTGAGGAGGGCTGCACTGAGGAGGAATGGTGAGAGCCTCCCCCTCCCCCTGCTTCTGCATCTTCTCAGGATCAGGAGGACAGTATAGACTTGGAACATTGGTTTGCAGAGGGGCATAGTTCAGAAGGCAGAAGCTGGGAATTACTGGGTGGGGAACAGCTAGGGGAAGCAGCATTGGGAAAGAGAGAGTTAACAGATTCACAGTCTCTGGACAGCGTCCACCCCCCTTCTCCAAGGACACGGAGAGCTTAGAAAGTGTTAGAACAGAAAGCGCAGAGGGTACAAGCTCAGATTACAAGATGTAGGAGTGACGTAGATTAATAGGGATGGAGGGAGGAGTAACCCTTAATTGGGAGCACCGCCATTTCTAGTAGATGTGTTCTTTGTTCTGTTACTGTGATTATTAAAGATTCTAACTGGTAAGGTGTTCCTTTCGTTTGATCTTTTGTTTACTGCCACGGGGGAGGACGCCGATTCCCTGAAACCTGACAGCTATTGAGGAGAACAAAACAAAAAGAAAGAAAGATATGTGGTGATAGGCAATTTGGGATGTGGGTGGATCCATACAGTCCCTCCCCTTTTTTTTACCTTGTTGAGTGTATAGGAGATCGGGAACATCAAGAGAGGTACGCAGAGGCCAGAGCAAGAACTGTTGGGTAGAGGGGTACCTTGTTTGCCTTTGGGGACCTCTGGGTAGCTCACCAAATCTCTGTAGCCTGGAACTGGGTGCGTGGATTGCAGCTGGGCACTGAATGAGACACAGCTGAGGGCAGCCTGAGGAAGCCCTGTCTACCTTTGTGCCTACCTATCAAAAGCAAGCCTAGAGCGAGAGACTTGGATGGTGTCAGAAGGTTCCAGGAACCTTCTTTACTGTGAAATTTATTTATTTTTCGAGAGGAGGAGCTCTCGGTTTGTTTGGGTCTTGAGCGAGAGCCAGGAGGCTGAAAGAGGAGGTATGTCAGAAGGAGAAGGGATTGATATTAGTTCATTTATCAGTAAATGGCATTAATGCTTTCATTTTGCATTTTTGTAACATTCATTTTAGTTCACAAAATGGCCTAAGATAAATAGTTTTTATTTAGAATAATACTGTATTTTTCGCCCCATAGGACGCACCTAGTTTTTAGAGGAGAAAAACAAGGGAATTTTTTTTTGTTTTCTTGAATTGTCCTAGGCATAGCAGCCAACTCCTAGAGGCCCAGGTGCCTTTCCCCCCCCCATTAAATATTTGAGGAAGCTTCTTTTGCAAAGGGGGAAAGCTCCATTTTTTTGAGGATCAGCTCACAGTTGTGCATCTTTTTTGCAAAGGGGGAAAGCTCCATTTTTGAGGATCAGCTCAAAGTTGTTGAGCTTACCTTGCAAAGGGGGAAAAATGCTGTTTTTATGGGGTTCAACTCACAGTTCTGCAGATTCTCTAGGAAAGGAAAGGGACCCATTTCTACAGTTTCCAGACAGATAAACTAATCAGCCAGTCACATGTCACTGGGGAAACAAACAGCCTCCCTCTGCAGACAACAACTGAGGCCTGGGCAAGGGGCCTGGGCGGGGCCTGGAAGGGAGCTAGCTCCCTTATCTCCCTTCCCAATCTCTTGCAATCAGCTGCTGAGTGGGTTCCTTTCAACACTCTCTTCCCCTTTAGCTCTTTCTAAAAAAAAAAAGCACGATCTGCCTTTCGCCCCAGGGCAATTCGGCTCCAGGGACCACACATTTGCCTACATAGGACGCACAGCCATTTCCTCTTACTTTTTAGGAGGAAAAAAGTGCACCTTATGGAGCGAAAAATACTGTATTTTAAATCGGAAAGTAACAAATAATAATACTAAAAATTCAGAATTAAACAACTGACAAAAAATTCCCAGGCACTACTGAAAGAGTATTCATATAACACCCTGAGACTAGGCCTTCTAGCATTTCCCACTGAACCTTTAGATCGCGGATGTTATTGATTTTCAAAAATACGGAATGTTTTGGAATCGTCCAGTTTGACATTTTCAGAAACTCTGCAATCTCCCAATGCCACCAGTTTTGGGGGTGGGGGGTGGGGGGCAGGGGGCGGGAGCAGGGTTTCAAACTCTTAGAACATTTGAATGCAAATTTTCATTTCAGATATAAAGAAGAAAGTATGCTTATCTCTGCAGCTTTTGTATCCATTTCAAGAGCAGTAGAACAAAGCATGTTAAGTCCCCACATGTCAAATCTGCAGAGCGGAAAGGCACCAATTGCAGTGTTAAAAGATGGGAGTGAGTACCAGTGATGGACAGTGGAGGCATCTTCTAAAAGACCATTTGCAGAGAGGGAGCCTATGGCTATGAAGACTGTGGCAGGCAGCTTCAGTAAACGATGCCAACAACACCTCTGCTTCTTCCCCCAAATGCTTCTCCCTGCCAAGAAGTGTCGCCTCTGTCTTATCTGCGATGAGTCAATTTCTTTGTTTTCATACAAATCTCTGCCTCTGTGGGGAATCGAGCGAAGCTGTGCGGCAGTGGCTCAAGAAAGAGCAAGGATGCTGTTTCTAGGGCATCTTTCTGTCTATGAAACTGTCACAGAGCAAACAAGAATTGCCACAAGAACAACTGCAGAGGCGCATTTTACGACAGAGAGGGAGGGGTGCTGTCTTCATTCTAAACTCAGAGAGACATGGCCCTCTGGTACATTTGCTCCAGTTCCCCGGGGATGCCTCTGCACTGACTCATCTATGGCAGCATTGAACTGTAGCCCGATTCACACAGTTTCCCTTACATGCGAGCAGATGTGCTCTCTCCTGAGCAGGGAAATTAGCAATAAGTTGCACCCAATGCTAGCCCTACAATGAGTAGACCCGCTGAAGTTAACAGGCATGACTAACATAGGCTCATTAGTTTCAGTGGGTCTGTTCTGAGCAGATCTTACTTGGAGGGAACCCAATTTTCTTTCTGCACAGCCTTACATGTTATCTTCAGGACCAGGCTTACAGTCACGGCAAGATCACCTGTGAACCAGTTGGTATTTACATCTTATTTGCAACTTGAAAAAAATCTTAGTGAGTCAAGCTGTGTGAAGCCCAGCAAATGGAGAACTTGGCTTGATATTGTTCGTATGGCATTGACACACACACACACACACACACACACACACACACACACACACACACACACAGAGTCTCTCTCTCTCTCACGCACACATGCACACACCTTTAAAAGATCCACATAAGTATAAATAAATGGGCTGCAAAGGCTTCGCATATTGTGTTTAAGATTCCATATTATTCCATATACTGTGTTTAAAACAGGAATGTAAGGCAGCTTTATTTCGTCTCATTAACTTTAATGGTAAAATAGAAAACCACCGATATTTTATAAGGAAGCTCATAGGCAGCCAAGGCATGGAATGCAGATGGGCATTATAGATAGTGGTTTCTTGTTTTTTTATTGTAGGTATTGGGGATGGTGTGTGGGTGATGTATGTTTTGCTGTTATATGTTAAAAAATCAATAATTTTTTTTTAAATAAAAAATATAGATAGTGGTTTCTCTGAGGCATGTACAGTGGTGCCTCGTTAGACGAACGCCCTGTAAGACGACTTTTTCGCTTAACGAAAGGATTTTTCAAGCGGAGGTTGCTAGACGAATTCGTTTTATGGAAAATTTCTCTAGTGAATCGCGGTTTCCCATAGGAATGCACTGAAATTCAATTAATGCGTTTCTATGGGCAAAAAATTTCAAAAAAAAAATTCAATGCATTCCTATGGGATTCGCTAGACGAATTTTTCGTTATAAGAATTGACCCGTGGAACGAATTAAATTCGTCTAGCGAGGCACCACTGTATGTTACAGGTGAATGAATCAGCACCTGCTGCCTCTCAAAGAAATGCTACCCAATACATTAGACACGAGGATAAGTTTTCATTTTAGGAGCCAACAAAGGGGAATACACTTTCTCTAGCAGCAAAGACACACACACACACACACACTCTTTAGGATCCATTCTATTCTCTTGGTTGTTATCTAGTTTTTTATATTGGTAATATGGGACCTCATGGTGATTACGTAATAATAATGTACAGTTGGGGTGGGGTGAGAGTAGGCAAGATAGAGATAGGTTGTTACGTTTACTTTTTGTTTGCTGGTAAGTAGAATGGTAGCCTCAATATACCAGCAAAGTTCAAAACAAAGGTTTTGATTTAAAACAACAACACAGAAATTAAATTCAAGTAAGCAATGCCCACTCACTTTAAACATTGTTCACAGAGACAAACAAGCTATTTAGAATAATTGAACTTTAGTCAGAAAGAAGCGAAGGCCTTCGCTGAGATTTGTTAAATTTGTTGTTTAGTTGTTTAGTCGTGTCCGACTCTTCGTGACCCCATGGACCATAGCACGCCAGGCACTCCTGTCTTCCACTGCCTCCCGCAGTTTGGTCAAACTTATGTTCATAGATTCAAGAACACTGTCCAACCATCTCGCCCTCTGTCGTCGCCTTCTCCTTGTGCCCTCCATCTTTCCCAACATCAGGGTCTTTTCCAGGGAGTCTTCTCTTCTCATGAGGTGGCCAAAGTATTGGAGCCTCAGCTTCACGATCTGTCCTTCCAGTGAGCACTTGGGACTGATTTCCTTAAGAATAGATAGGTTTGATCTTCTTGCAGTCCATGGGACTCTCAAGAGTCTCCTCCAGCACCACAATTCAAAAGCATCAATTCTTAAATAAGATTTGTTAAATAAGACCTGGTCACTCATGGTGAGTGGACATCACCTGGAGGTAATCAGTGAGGAAAACTTTTTAAAGATAGCTGTTTCTTTCCTTCTTGGCCACTGACGTACTGTAGTTCGTTAATGTAGGTTTGAGCAGACAACTTTACTAGCAACCTTTGTGGATAGAGCTGCAAGTTTGCCTTTATGTTCTTCCCAAGCCTGAAGACAGCTCTGTTCATTCCCCACCCTTCACCTGCCCAATGCAGATGGAAGCATACCATAATCATGGCCAGATAATCATGTGCACAGCACAAGAATGTTTGCAGAACATATCATGCAGCAATGAAAGGTAAAAACAAATTCAATCTGATCTGGAGGGAAAACCTTTCATGACTCCAATAGGGTAATCATTCAGGCCCCCATTATGAGAAAAAAACCCTCCAAACCAATGCAAATTTTATTGAACTGTTATTCCAAATCTCCCAGGATCCCTATAATAATGTATTCATTTCTTATACCCTGCACATCGGACTCAAAAAACAGCAGCAACACAACAGACCATCACACATTAAAAGCATCTAATACAGGGCTGCCTTCAGGTGTCTACAGAAGGTTGTATATTTATCTCTTTGACATCTGACAGGAGGGTGTTCCACAGGGCAGGCACAACTACCGAGAAGGCCCTCTGCCTGGTTCCCTGTAACCTCACTTCTTGCAGTGAGGGAACTGCCAGAAGGCCCTTGGCGCTGCATCTCAATGTCTGGGCTGAATGATGCAAGCAGAGACGCTTCTTCAGGTATACAGGGCCAAAGCTGTGTAGGGTTTTAACTACATACTATGTCTAGTAACAGGGACCCAGGTGGCACTGTGGGTTAAACCACTGAGCCTAGGGCTTGCTGATCAGAAGGTCGGCGGTTCGAATCCCTGTGACGGGGTGAGCTCCCGTTGCTTGGTCCCAGCTCCTGCCAACCTAGCAGTTCGAAAGCACCTCAAAATGCGAGTAGATAAATAGGAACCGCTACAGCAGGAAGGTAAACGGCGTTTCCATGTGCTGCTCTGGTTTGCCAGAAGCGGCTTTGTCATGCTGGCCACATGACATGGAAGCTGTACGCTGGCTCCCTCGGCCAATAATGCGAGATGAGCGCGCAACCCCAGAGTCGGTCACGACTGGACCTGATGGTCAGGGGTCCCTTTACCTTTACCTTTATGTCTAGTAACAGACTAGCAGGTGAGTCTAGTAACAATTTGAATTTCTCAGCAGAGCAGAGCTATGTTGCGGGATTAAAATGGTCGCAAGACATAGCTACACAGGGTGGGTCCGAGGCTGCAAATAACTTTTATAAATTATGTTCAATACAATTGAGGTGTGCCAGAGCTGTAATCCTGCCATCATAGGAACAAGTGAACTATAACTGTGAAATTATATGCATTCCACACAAAAGAAGTGTAATGTTCTGAAGGTGTCTGACCCGGCACCAAAAGTCAAGTAAAATCTAAAGTCCCAACTGCAGGATCAAACACAGCTTTGGGTGTAGTCACATTCAGCAAATGTGAAATTAAAAATTATACAGGAATTTAACACGTGTTAGTGATGGCCAAATTTATTTCCTGGTTCAATTCCACCAACTTTGCTGGTTAGGATATGACGAGAAGCAATGATAAAGCATGAGTGTCCGTCCTGCTTCTTGTTTCTTAGCATTTACATGTCAATATTTTATTAAAAAGGAAACATGAAACCCTATTGCAGAATGGCTAGCAAAGACAATAAGTTCAATAGAGGTTGTTTTCGAAACATAAGACGTTTGGGGGCCAATTTCGGACCTGGAGTAAGCCGGCACGGCTTCCACTAATTGCAGTTGCACGGCACACACTCCCCCCAGGTCAGACTCTGGTGCCCAGTATTGATATTATATAGACCAAAGAATATACTTGCCAGACAAGAATAGGAATCGTTAAGTCTGTGGTCCAAAGTGAGGCGCTGAAGCATCTCAAAGAGTGCAGCGTGGTCAAAGTTACAGGGATTGGAAGAGATAAATTCATCCATGCCATGCTTTTGAGCTCTATCTGCATCTGTTCATTTATACATATAGAGAAAGAAACAATTTAGAGAAACTTTGCATTGCATAAGATGCATCAAATGCTATTAAATGAAGCACGAGAACTACTTCGCTCCCTAGCATTCGGCTGAATTCCAGGCTCACAAGCCTTTATCAAATAGTCTTCAGCTTCCATTGTCAACTTGCAACACTTATTTATTGGCTTATTGCCTTGAGGCCAAAGGTACTAGAATCAGCATCTACCCCACTTTGAGCGCATTTCTTCTGCACTTAACAAGAGAACTTTTCCCTCATAAAAGCAAACAAACCTCCAAAACAACTCATCCCCAAAAGCAAACTAGAAGGACGGTAACAAACAGCCAGTTCCTATTTATGCATTTCTAAATAATTGTAATAGATTCTGCCATTCTAAGGAAATGTGGTTCATTATGTTTTCTTAATTTTACTATATTTGGCTAAGGAGAAGCCCATTTAGACTTTTGGGGGCGAAAATCTTAACCATCATGGCTTTTTTTGTTTTAACTCAGCCTGCAGATGTAAACATAGGGGGGTGGTTGGTTTTTTTTGCTATTTTATTTTTTCACAGCAGATTTAAAATCTTTTCAGAAAGAAACAACACAGACAAGTTAAATGGAGGTGCAATTTCCATTTCAGTGACAGAGCAGTCTGATTATTTTGGGGGGACCCAATTAACAATTGCTTCAGATAATTACTGTGCAATCCCATATACATTTGAACCCAGAAGTATGCTTTGCCAATTTTAGTGGGACTAACCGTCAGGTAAGTGCGCATAAGATTGCAACCTAAACATTGTATCGGGGTTCAACTTCTGTTCTACTTTGCGAGGGACAGGAGAAATGCAAGATGCTGCCCGATCCTAATAATAATAATAATAATAATAATAATAATAATAATAATAATAATAGTATTTTATTTGTGTCCCGCCCTCCCCGGCTGGAGCCGGGCTCAGAGCGGCTAAGATCAGATAACATGTTTAACTCTGATAAAATACCCACTTGACATCATTTGAAGCTGATGTCTTTTGGTACAAGTTTCCAGGGATTACACCTATTACCCACATTAATTTATTTATTAATTTAATTAATTAATTAAAATCATACCTAGATAGCAGAAAGTATTTTGTAGACAGGGGCATGTCTACAAAAGACACTGTTTCCAGTCCTGACGCAGATGTGTTTTGTTCAGGAGCAACAGAATTAAAACAACCCCTTTCCCTTAAATTCTTTTTCTCCATTGACTCAGTTTTCTGCTAAGTGAGGCCTTGCACAAATCCTCAACAAATAAAGCAGGAAATCGGGATTTAAATCCCCACCTTGTTTACAGCTTCCTACTATGGTCTTAAGAGAATTAGCAAAGCTGAAGGGCACAATAGCACACTTAAAATGAAGACCTGGAGTTTCTTTGGGATAATTCTCACTTCAAAAGCACAACAAGATTTTTCTTTCTTTCTTTTTAAAGGCCCGTGTTTCAAAAACAGCGAGTGGAGCTGTACTTATATAGAAACAAAGGAGATTTCTGCGAAAGGTTTCTGAAGTGGGGAGCACTGCACAAATTGCTTTGAGAACGCCTGGCTCCTATATTAAGGAATTAGTGCAGCCTTTTTTTTTTAATAAAAAGAAAACAAGAGAAGGGAGGGGATGAACCTTTTATAGTATATTCTCTCCACAGAAGGTTTTGGTTTTCTAAAAGGCTACCCAAGCAAACTGTAAAACCTGAAGCATCTCCATTAAATGCAACGAGGTGTCAGTTCAGCAAATAATGTACAGTATGTGTTTCTTTGATTCTGTATGTTGAACTAAAAATGGCAGCCTAACCTTTCCCTATACATGCTGACTTGGAATAAAGCCTCGTTGAATTCTGAGGGGATTAACTGCAACCCACTGAAAGGATAGGATACGCTATTCCAGAGTATGGTTTTATGTTTTTTGTTCAGTTTGAACATATTTTATTCAATAACTGGTTGATCTTCTAATTTATCTTTAATCAGCTTAATTTCTGGCTGCACATCTACAGAGCAGAGTTAAATATAGTTTTATCTGGCTGGCTGATGCCACATGATTTGCCCTGTATTTTTCTCAGTTCAGTGGCAAGGAATGTGTGAATTAAGTCAAACACCTTGGCTGTAAGCCATAGTGCCGGCTTTACCATTAGGCAGAGTAAGGCAGCTGCAGGCCCATCACTCTTCCCCATGAGTCCCCTGAGGTATCCTGCTCTCAGCCACCTAACTAGGCTTGCTGCCCTCAGGTGCAGCACAGAATGTCATCCCATCATCAATACTGATGGTTGTGCATTGGTAAGTTTCAATGGACCAGGCTGTGAGTTTACATTCCCTCCAGGCTTAAGACCTTCAGCACAGTCCAGTGTAACCTTGGGTTTCAAACTGCAGCACACTATGAGCAACCAATCAGATGCTGTCTATCTCTTTTGACAGACGATGCTCATCCCCTCTGGGCCAAGATCAATTTGATTAAGACAAGTACACCAGCAAAAGGCTTCCCCACCCCTGCCATTTTCAAGCTTTACAGCAGCCAGAATAATAAACACATAATAAATGAAAAGCTTCACAGTTTTAACAGGCTGGATGGAGCTTTTTAAAATTATTTTAAATAGTCAAGGCTGTAGTGTTCAAATCTCCCCGAGTAGACTGCAAGCTGACAAATTGGCTGGAGGCCTTCATTTGCCAGTTCTGCTCAGATATTTCATGACTTTTCCAATTATGAGCCATGGTGCCTTGTCAATCCCGATGCTTTAATAAGCGAGCCAGAGTAAAGTGGCTACGAGTTGAAAGCGCCCCTCATCCTCTAAGCGGGTAGAATTCTGACCTCACAGGAATCCAGTGCCATGCCTCTGAGCGGTTAATTGCTCAGCCTCTTTTAATAGTTATTAAAAATTAAATGAACTATCCTACCTTTTTTTTTAACTAAAAAAAAACAGAAGCTTACATCAGGGCTTTTATCCCTAGACATGGCCTGGAATGGTATAGGTGGGAAACATGTTTATTTCTCTCTCTCTTTTTGCAGTAGAAACTGGTCTTCAGAATACATGCCATGCACATGGGTGCTTTTGCAAAGATAAAGAACTGCAGCTGTGCATGGCTGCGCCTGCCAATGACTGCCCCTGCATCCTACCTGCTAACACCAGGAATAAGAATCAGCTGGGACAGAGTGCATTGCTGAGTCATCACTGACCCAGCTTCCTGTAGGAACAGCAGATAGGCTGCAGGCAACCAGACTGACATACCAGCTTTTGAGCATAGCGGCCAAGTCTCCCGTTTTTCGCGGGAAACCCCCGGATTTTAACCCGTTTCCCGCTGTTATCCCGAATAGAAAAAAATCCCGGAAATCCCCCGGATTTCCTACCTGCCAGGGAGGCTCCATTTCGGGTGCCGCTCTGCCCATGTCTGGGCACCGGAAATCGGGCAGAGCGGCACCAGAGGTTGCTTCTACGCATGTCTGGACATGCGTAGAAGCGACTTCCGGTGCCGCGCCGCTGCTGATCCTGCATTTTTCAGCGGGGGACTTGGCAGCTATGCTTTTGAGAGTGCCCCACAAAGGAATCTGCCTGCCTGCCTCTGTCATTTCCCTGCTTCCCTGAGCTTCCTACTAAGTGTCCTGGTCTTGCTTTTGTGCTCTGAGATGGTAGCATCCTGTCCTATATTGCCTTGACTCTAGACCTGACTCAGTTTGGGCCAGGATTGTGGTCCGTGGTCTTTTGTAGTAGACAAACTACGGAGCATGTGCAATGCACCTTATCAGCCTGTAGAACAGGATGACTGACTGCTGTTCCATATTTTAAAATGACTCCCTGTACATTGAAAACTTCTCATTTTCCCAGACACCATCATTTTTCTGTTGAAGTAGGAGTGCTCTTCCCTCCATTGAGAGCACTGATAAATGGGACAGCCTTTCTCTGGCCAGGTGCTGTTTGCCTAAACCAGACCTGCTTCTGTCATGCTCACTGCACTGCCCTTCCCACCAGCTTGGCTGCATAATGTAGGGGTCCTGGAATCACTTCCCAGAAGCTTACTGCTCATGCTCCTTTCAGCCTGGGCCAGTGGTGTCCTTCCAACATGTGTTGGACCCATTCTATGTCAATATCTAGCCTGATGTGATGATTACAGCGAGGTGACAATTTCACAATGGGATGGGGTTAACAGTTCTGCGAATATGGCCTGTGTACACTGCATGGGGTAATGGTGGTATGGAATTTATTAGAGGTGTAACAACTCGACAAGCAATCTTCTACCTAGCTTCCAAGCTTTAGAAGCCTCCGTATGAAGCTCCCACACTAACGTGTGAACGTACCCAGCCCTCATTATGCTGGTGGCTGGGTTAGGCTCATGCGGAGGTGCACTTAGGGGAACCACATGGGGGCTGTACACAACTGCTGACCATGGATACCACGTTTCCGAGCTGCTGCAATCATGCACATCCCAGCAGCCATGTACATACCGCACCCATGCAGAGGCTATTGTTCCCACAGAGGCAGGGGCAGAGGAAGGGTGTGTGTGGTGGGAACAGGCCACCCCGGGTGTTGCCACAGAGGGTGTGTGTGATAAAACGCCGGGCGGCACTCACCACAGGGCCTGCAATGTGCCCAAGCCACACATCTTTCCTGGGAGAGATGCGGTGGATTATGTGCGCAGTCTCCACGCTGCCCCAAATGGTCTGCCCGCCGCCTCCCCCTCAGCTGTAAGGCGGCTGAGTGAGAGGAGGCAGGCAGACTCTTTGGAGGCCCTGCGGAGCGTCCCGCCCTGGCCGTGGGTGGCTGGCCCCGCCCCTGGGCGCATGGCACATGCGCCGCCCCAGGCTCCCGATCGACTTTACACCTCTGTGTAAAGTTAGTCATGTGAAGTCAGTTCTGTGAAAGCTGCTGCTTAGAAATGGCGGCGTGAAAAGAGGTGCTGGTGAAGTTTGCAGTCATGAGGCAAAGCCAGAATCAGCAAGAGCTACATAGGAGTGGGTGTACTGAGCTCCTTTGCAGCCACTTCATTCCTCCCTCTGTGTGAGCAACCCGACGGGCACTTAAACATAGCCTTTTGTTAGGTGCGAAGCTAAGCATGCCTTCATATTCTGGCCTGTCAGAAGGTCAATGACCATAGTTTCTGGGTTTGCATACGAAGGGGGACTATGATAAAGAGCTGCGCCCTGGCTTGTTCAGCTACTCCTGTGAAGGGGAGCAAAGCAGTTGCAAAGTTCTCTACGTGGGTTCCTCAGACAGAATACAATCTGTTGGGAGATTCAGATACTGAAATGCACAACGGCACAGGCCTCACAGAGCAATTTGATTTTATATGTTCAAATAGTGTTCACTGATCATTAGCTACAGGTTAAGACTGAAGAACAGAAGATGTCGCCCTCTTAGATCTGGATGCATAATAATAAAATATGGCTCAAATTGGATATGGGTTTGGAAAGCGACTATGCTGCAGATTAGGCACCCAGACACAACTTTAAATGTTATGCTTTCTAATTGCATTGTAGCTCTTTGGAATACCTAGAATCTATGTTGGAGGATAAAATATTAATTAACATCCTATGTTGGCAATTCTGTTTTTCCCCCTTCATCAAAATCATAAAATAAATGCACCAGCAAGCTGTTTTAGGGTTTTTGATTGGCTTCCATTTTTAGCAAGTGTTGATTTGGCTGGGGCAGAAATATAGACTTGCACTAAAACATTTCCCTTTCTAGGAAAAGCAAAGCATGATATCTAAACCTACTGTCCTTTGTTACCTTCCCTCCTGCTCCACTTTAAATTACATATGGGTCTAATGGTTTCAGTGCAATCCCTGCCAGCTATATTAAAATATAAATATTCTTTATAGTTTGAAAAAAGATTTTAACCAATTATCAGGATTAGGCGGGTTTTATGCCATTCCTTGAATATTACAGATGGTTGTTAGAGATCTTAAATGAATCACTGGTTAGCAATAAACTATTTTGGTTCTTCTAAAACCCTGATCATCTTGTCAGCAACAGCAATGACAATGTAAACTTCCACAGCAATGTACTTTTGGAAGTCTTTATGTTAAAGGATTTGGCACATGTAGGATTCTTTGGCTTGCACCTCCGCTCATGGGAAGCGAAGGCCATGTTCATGGATTCCCCCTTCCCCGAGAAACTGCTCTGCAGAGTTGGGGGACTCTTCGGGAAAGTGTGGTAGGGAGGATGTAAGGCAGGCATGGCCAAACTTTGCCCTCCAGGTGTTTTGGGGCTACATTTCCTACCATTCCTGACCACTGGCCCTGTTAGCTAGGGATGATGGGAGTTGTAGCCCCAAAACATCTGGAGGGCAAAGTTTGGCCATGCCTGAAGTAGGGGGGAGATGGATTTGACAAGAATTGCCCCACCCTTCTTGCCAGCGGGAGCCTCTGTGCTGCATCCTGACCCTTTCCATTTGCAGAAAGAATCCAACACATTCAACATGGTGCTGAAGGCCAAGGAAATGTTTTGCTTTGGGGAGGGTGGGGAGATTCCGTAATAGGAGTTTGGTATCACAAACATTTCTAAATTATTTGCAAGTTTTGGTTGGAAGCCTTTCATAATTGAATGCTTCTTTGGAGATGTTTCTTTCTCTTCTCACCACCATGCATTAAAATGTATTTTTTTGGGGAGGGGAATAGGGTTTCCAGACTCAATAGAGGAGAGGACTTCTGTGCCTTTAATTGCCCTGCTCTCTTTTGAGTCTGGAAACCTTAAAGAGAAACCAGCAGGCCCTTTGCTTGGAAATTAAACAAAGGGTCTGCTGGTTTCTCTTTAAGGTTTCCAGACTCAAAAGAGAGCAGGGCAATTAAAGGCACAGAAGTCCTGTCCTCTATTGAGTCTGGCAACCCTGGGGGGGGGAGAGATATTGGTTGTGAATCAGCAAGGGCTTTTCAGCTGCTCCCTTCCTGCTGTAGCCTTGCTTAAAAAGTTGCCCCATTGGACAAGGGACCATGTGGATTGACTTCCTGTTACAGGCATATGGGGCTGCTGTTGAAAAGGAAAGCTCTCCTTCAGATCAGCATGCAATCTCTACGGTAGAGAAGATTCCAGGTTCTATTTATAGCATTGGCAGGTAAGACTAGGAAAGACCCCCCCCCCAGATACTCTGAAAAGTCCTTGCAAATCAGTGTTGACAGTGCTAAGGTGGTCTGACTTGGTTTAAAGTATGTTCCTCTATAAGCACGACAATTTGCGGGTTAAATCAGCAGACGTTGTAAACCTCTACTGTCATTAATAATGTTTTGTATATATGCCTCACTTCTGAAAAGGCATGTTGCCATCAGGAAGGTACTGCTTTGAAAAATACTGCCTTTCCCCCCTCCTGGTGCTATAAGGTTGGCTGTAGAAAGGCCACTTTGGGTGTGGAATCTTCTGACCAAAGTAGACAGAAGCGCCAAGCATCTTTCTCTTTCTATTTATTTTTCTTCTTGTTGCTACATCAAGAGTTTAGACACATTCTGATGGAGCCTTACAAATGGGTGCAAAATTCCATGAATGATTCCTGTTAGAAAAGGCTGGAGTGCATTCATTCGTTTGCAAGGATCTGAAAACCTGTTCTGTTTATTTCGCGGGAAATAAGTGGCTTTGTTTTAGCTCAAAAAGCCAAATGAGCATCTGAGTACATTTTTATTTTAGAACAGATTTGTTTATTTAAAGATATATATATATATATAAAATTAAAAAGCAACCACCAGCAACTGCCGAATTGTAAATTAAAAGGTGACTTTGTATTTTATTCATCTGGAAAATGTGTGCTTGTCATATCTGCTTGACGTTACAAGAATGAAGTTATGGTTTGGACAGTAACAAACAATGACACTAGTCAACCTCATCAGTAGACATGAAATAAAGGAATGACAATGATTGATGGCAGCTATTCATTTACAGATATTTCTAGAAGATTCTTTATTGGCATAGTCAGGCAAGCATACATTCTCTCTCTCTCTCTCCCCCCACCCCATTCTTAACTCTTCTTTAGCTCCGCACAACAGCAGATAAGAGGGCAAAAGGGACTTCAGTGGATAAGAGGGCAAAAGGGACTTCTTGTACACATAGGCGATTGCATGCTTTGAAGAACTGCTATGCTCCTTCATAGTCTCATAGGTCTACGCTAAATGGATACACAGAAAGTAACTACTTAGTAACAAAACACCGCAGCAAAGTGTGTAAGGAGAACAAGCACACTTCAGAATTTCGAGGGGGAGAGAGAGAGAGAGAGAGAGAGAGAGAGAGAGAGAGAGGGAGAGAGGGAGAGGGAGGGACAGGCAGAGAAAGAGAGAAAACCCTGAGCAGTATATAATTCGGTTCTAAACACTGCCTTATTGGTTATCTTGGCATTTGGCGTACCAAATCTAATTACACGAGGTTGCTATCTCCCTTGCTGTTTTAGGGTGTGCCATAATTTTGCCCCTGGTTTGAAGCC
Source organism: Zootoca vivipara (assembly GCF_965207765.1). Lineage (NCBI taxonomy): Eukaryota > Metazoa > Chordata > Lepidosauria > Squamata > Lacertidae > Zootoca > Zootoca vivipara. Next base: position 99,234,118 of record NC_142584.1, on the reverse strand, counting down.
AACGTGATCATTCTTACAGGACTTCTCACTTGAGTAAAGTTTTTTTCATACAATACTGATCCCTTCTTTGGCATTATTTCAGTTGCTTTAAAAACAAAACAAAACAAAACAAAACTGACCATGCTTTATAGTGTTTTACTCCCTATGGCACAAACAAGCATATTACTTTAAATTTGTTTCAATGGTTTCTCTCCAGTAATGCATTTGACTGTAAATCACTAAATTATGTTATTGCAATAAGAAAAGTGTTTCATAGGCAATGTTTTAGTGGTACTCTGAATAAACTAAGTGGGCCATTCAATAAACAGATTTCCGAAAACAAAGGGGTGTGCCAGTCACTGCATTTTGATTTTTTTTTTTAATGGAGTAATTAGAGGGGATTTTTTTGGCATTGCATTGCTGTTAAAAGGTCCAGACAGTGATTTACAGTATATCTGAAGTGCATGCAAAAATAATAATAATGTGAAAACTGAATTTGTATTATAATACTGCATTCCTGTAATGTAGCATCTGCAAGTTGACAATACAAGAAAACATAGCAGTGTTCTCATGAGAGATAAATAGAGACTAAAGCAACTAAAAGCACACACATGGCCGAAAATAAAACAACTAAGAGGATAGCAATGCATTCTAATGCAAGATACATACTGTCAGACCAGAATTCATTCAGTTTTTCTTTTTCCTTTTTTTAAAGAAGCAAAATCCAGATTTTTCTACCCCAACTCTGTTCTATAGCAAATCTGATCCTCTTTAGACCTCCCCCACCAACTTAGAAAGAACTAAAAAGGAAAAAAGGAAAAATTGAGTAAAAGAATTTAAATAAAATAAAATAAGAGTATTTGCTAGAAGTGGTGAAGAAATTCTGCCTGGTATCCAGGGTATGCTTATGGGGGGGGGGGGAGAGAAAGAAAAGGGGGGAAAGGAGTATTGCCTCATGGACAGGAGGTACGTCAACCCACCTGCTCCATTTCATTATTGCATTCAGAATACTTCAGGTACATATTTGCCAGCTCTCATGACCAGTAAAAGCTCCAATTCTCTCTTAAGTAAAGGTGCACTCACCATTTGTATGAGGAACAGCTTTTTGAACATAAATAAAAAATTAGTACAGCATATTGTTTAAAAATTAACAAGGAGGGGAAGGGGAACCTGTTTTTTATTAGGATGGGCTCAGCTTGTCTTTCTTTTAAAACCCAGGATTAGGGGAAAGGAAACAAAAAGATGATTTAGCAGCTGTAGATTCCTTACACTTTCTTCCTTTTAAAAAGACTGTTGTTTTGCTAGAGCAGAGTTATATTTGAGACCGCATGCTAAAACATTCATTTTAATGGATTTTTTCTTTTTCTTTTTCTTTTTAGTGGTGGTGGTGGAAGAGGGGGAAAGGTGAGCCATGGGATAAAGGAAGAAACCCTATTCCTTCTAAGCTATTCTCTCTCTCTTATGTGGTTATACATATGGATATGTTGAAGAACGAAAAAGCAAAAGTCTACCAAAATGATCACCACATAAGACACACATTTTTTTTTTGGTTTCTAGACCACTGGAAACTGCTACTCAATAAGCAGACATACTTGCGCCCGCAGGGAACTATTATTGCTCTTGTTCCCCCCCCCCCACTTTAACATATAGCACCTTCCCTCATAAGGCTCACTGCCCTACCTTTCTATTCTCGGAAGTGTCCAGGGTTAACACCATTCTGCTGGTGAACTACACCAAGCTAATCATTGGAACGGGTGGGTGGGGTGGGTGGGGCGGAAACAAAACAAAAAAAGAACGGGTAGGTTGGCAAAGTGCAGAATGATCTGTTGTCAGGCATCAAAGCAGTCAAAACTAGATGTCAGTTCCATGAAACAAAAGAAAGGTAATAGTTACAGTCTCATTGTGATGTTAATTCATATTTACAACCTTGGGATGAAGAAGAAGAAGAAGAAGAAAAAAAAACTGGAAAAGAAAATGTCAATGGTTGGCTTTTACTAAGAGGATCAGTTGATGCCAATATGAAAGCCAGGGAGAGAAGGCAATTATGCAGACACCACATGCATCCTAATTTCAGTATGGAAAAACTTACATTTCAAACCTAAATTCAGGAAAATAATATGGAAAATTTATACTACAAAATCTAAACATGAGAAAGATTTAAGAGGAGGGGTGGGGGGGAAGCACATTGCATATGTCAGATAATCGACTCTGATTATCTGATCTGTGCTAGCTACAGGGAAGCACTTACCCTTAAGTCCAGCTAGAAGTTAGCAGGGTAAGAAGGAACAAACCAGAATAACATAAAGGCTAGCAACAAGGCTCAGGAAAGCAGACAGGAGTTCTAACCTAGCAGCTAGAGTACTTGGGTTCAAGCAAAGAATGAAACAAAAATAATAATAAGAGTAATAAGAAAATCAAAGACAAAATAAAGAAACTTTAAAACAACACAAATATACAACAACACTTAACAGCTGATTTTTTTAAAAAATGAAGCTCAAAAACCTAGCCATATAAATATATATACAAAATATATAAAGGGTGAAACAAAGGATCACACGGATTCTCAAAAAGAACAGCCAAATCTTTTGCATGTGATGCGACCAACATCGTAAAATAGAACAGATATCACAAATCAAACAAAACGAAATAACGGAAAGGAAAGGAAAAGCACAGGTGATATGTGAAACAATTACTGAACAATCTTTCATGTTTAAAAGGAGGTTTAAAAATGAAAGTGTGTGTGTCTGTGTGTGCATTTTGGCTAGCGTGCCAGTAATAAAACAGAACAGATAAAAATTGATATCCCCAGACAAGTGGCCGTTTCATGAAACTTTATATATTGCCAAAGGGTGTTGTGCATCATTTTAGGAGTAATCAACAAAGACTTTGGGTAGATTTTTGTTTTCCTTTTACTGAAAGGATATATAGCATGAACCTTCTAGCTTACTAAGACTGAAATCCTATGCATACTTTCCTGGGAGTAGGCTCCAATGAACACAGTGGCTCTTACTTCCAAATAAACATGCATAGGATTGCTGTGCTGATTTTTATTGATTTATTGGTAAAAACAAAAAGCAATAACAAAAGTACCAGTCTCTCACAAAAAAAATGGGATTGTTGAGATTTATAAAACTGATGAATAGCAGGATCTATTGTTTTCTGCATTTAAAATGCCCGCAAAAATACACTCCACTTTTAAATTTTATATACTTAAATAAAAGCTATCTGTTTCATTCAAAGTTGGAAGCCAGCTATCATACAGGAAGTTGAGTGTTGCATAAAGTTTACATTTGCTAAGACAAATTAGGTGGGAACCAAATGAATTCAGTATTATTCCCAAGTTTCCCAACTGTAAAATGTGTTGTTCTCGAGTTTCTGTTTTACAGACAGCTTCATCGTAAGAACGGAGTGTTGTTGTTTTTTCCTGGTTAGTAACACAATGCAGCTCTGCCATCTTTAGGCAATTTATGTCATCTATGAAAGCATTAACAAAAATTTTTACACTAATGAAAAGTGCCTCTAATGTGTACTTTCTTTCAAGCCTTTCATGTAGCCAAGAACTATATGCTACTGTGAACAAGGAAAAGTAAACAAAAAGGATATGCAAGCTAAATGCACATGAATAAAAGCGTTTCTCTCACAATAGTACTTACCTTTCTGTGGTTGAAGAAAAATAGATAAATGAAACCCTTTAAAATGCAATACTTGATTTACATTGGAACTGGATGACCTGCTCTATTTTCCCTGTGTGGTACCTGGCAGTCTTCATCATGTGTGCATAAAAAGGACTCACTTCTGATGCTTATATCTCTACCTGCATATATTTTTATTGCCCATTGATGCATTTTTACAAGGAGCTTGGTGTTCTGATGCAAGAAAAAAAGTGATGCAAATATGCAGGCATTAATAAAGCATGACCTTTCACAGCCTGAGCTCACTGGTGTTTTGGTGAGCAGGAAAAAAAAAAAGCAGCTGCGATGCATGGGTTTGGGCTAAAGGCCTGTGCACATATTATGCATTTGCAAGATGCACTCACCCCAATATTTTTGTTTAGTTCATCCCCTCCCTTGATTTATGGAAACCACTTAGAGGTTTTTGTCAATTAAGTGGTATATAAACCCAAGGGTAACTGCATTTCATCTCAGGACTGTATGAACATGGTGATTTATTATTATTATTATTATTATTATTATTATTATTATTATTATTATTATTTATGAGATTATGGATTACCTTTAGCAACCTCTAGTGGTAGTTTTCCAGCTATCTGGAGCTACCTAAAGCCACACATGTTACATAGCAGTCATTTTCTTTCGATCAGGACTTAAAAGGTCTGCACTTTTCTACCCTCCTAATACTCTGCTGTGGTTGACTTTGTTGGCATATGTTGTCTGTTTCAATCACTTTGTGAAGAAATAGGAACACAGAAGAGGGTTGCCTCCAGCCACTGCATCCATTTGCTAAGATGGAGTATGCGATGTTTTCTTTAGGGACAGGTTTCTGGAAAGGAGACTAATTTCGGTTACCTCCAGGGAAAAGCCAATTCTACTTCCACATCCCCCCCAGATTTTAAAGCACATTTAGCACACATTCAAAGCACACAGCTTCCCCCGTAAAATCCTGAGTACTATAGTTTATCCCTCACAGAGCTGCAGATCACAGCACCCTTTATGAACTGCAGTTCTCAGGATTCTACAGGGGCCCATAGCTGCCAAGTTTTCCCTTTTCTCGCGAGGAAGCCTATTCAGCATAAGGGAAAATCCCTTAAAAAAAGGGATAACTTGGCAGCTATGTACAGGGGAAGATGCATACTTTAAATCAGGCATGTCAAACCTGTGGCCCTCCAGATGTTTTGGACTACAATTCCCATCTTCCCCAACCACTGGTCCTGCTAGCTAGGGATCATGGGAGTTGTAGGCCAAAACATCTGGAGGGCCACAGGTTTGACATGCCTGCTTTAAATGTATGATGTGGATGTGAAGCAAAGCCTGCAAATGAGAGGGAATGTCTCCAGGGAAGAGATATTCCACAACGGAGCACATGATTGCTCTTATCAGCTGGTCAGTTTTATAAACAGCTATGCTAGGAATATAACTCTGGCAGAATCTGGGTATCAAGATCACTAGATCTTTTAATATAAGGAGCTCAGCAGTTAACCCACTAAGAGGAAATGCATAATGTGTGCACAAGCGCCCTGACATGTTCTGTCTTTTCCTATCTCTTTTGGCCTCAAGAGGCTTGCTCAACATGGAGTTAGAGATACAAGGCTGAAAGCGGGGGGATGGATCGGGGAAGGGGCCACATTCTGCGATACGCTTGGCCCATCCCAAAGCAGGGGAGCAATCTGGTGCAGCCATAGCTAAGTCTTGAATTTCCATTGTCTCATTTTGGAATCCCTGCGGTACCCAAGAATGTGGTACGTTCTCAGATGAGGAGCACCTGCAGGATTATGAGGGGTCAAAAAGAGGAGAGGGGGGGCCATTTAGAAATCATTATGGAGGCTCCCGATGCTGATCAGGGAGATTCCATTGGCCTGAGATTTGTATGTCCCCCACACTTCGCCAGCTAGGGATTGCGGGGAAAGGAGACCATTCTTGTAAGAACTGAAGAGCGAAACAGGAAATTCGGAATCCTGAAAGGTGCCATCTAGGTAAAGACAGAGCACATGGAATGCTAGAAATGGGGAAGAGTATTAGATTATGTCAAGGAGAAGTATTCTTACGACTCATTCTTGGATCAGCCAGCCATTCATTGAGCTAGGAAAGGCCATCAGACTGCTCTGTGGTGTCCTTGTACAAGCAATTCAGAAAAGTATGCTGTTTACTTACCTGTGTCACAAACGTGTCATCTCATTAGAATCATGAAAATGGGCTGTTCCTAATGTGTGCAGTGTGTGTGTGTGTGTGTGATGGGAGCGAGGATGCACATGCCATTATAAGGCCCAATGCGGTAGCATTTCAATCCACCAATCAGTCGAACTGCCACTTAAGTCAATGGAAGTTTTCCTCTTGTAACAGGCAACAGAAGGGAAACCATGAAAGGAATGACCTTCAACTGGTCTGCATCATGCCATGTTTTCATTCATACTGAAATGAAAACCAAGCTTTGGCTGGGCAATAATAAAGCCAGAATAAGAGTCCAAGCTATGCAAGCATGCGATAAAACGATATCGGCATAACTAAATAGTTCTCAAAAACTTTTAAAACCCTCACAGGTATACTCTGTAGGGGGAAAAGGAACTAAAACATGATCAGTAGTGAGGTGTCTTAAGTGTCCGTGTAGTAAAGGCAAGCACTTTTGATGCATTTCAAATCTGCCAGAGCCTTCAACACATGATTACTGCAATGCGCTCTACGTGGGGCTACCTTTGAAGGTGACCCAGAAACTACAATTAATCCAGAATGCGGCAGCTAGACTGGTGACTGGGAGCGGCCGCCAAGACCACATAACACCGGACCTACATTGGCTCCCAGTACGTTTCCGAGCACAATTCAAAGTGTTGGTGCTGACCTTTAAAGCCCTAAATGGCATCAGTCCAGTATACCTGAAGGAGTGCCTCCACCCCATCGTTCTGCACGGACACTGAGGTCTTCTGATGGTTCCCTCACTACGAGAAGCCAAGATGCAGGGAACCAGGCAGAGGGCCTTCTTGGTAGTGGGGCCACCCTGTGAAACACCCTCCCAACAGATGTCAAAGAGAAAAACAACTATCAGACTTTTAGAAGACATCTGAAGGCAGCCCAGTTTAGGGAAGCTTTTAATGTTTAATAGATTATTGCATTTTAATGTTCTGTTGGAAGCCACCCAGAGTGGCTGGGGAAACCCAGCCAGATGGGTGGGGTATAACTAATAAATTATTATTATTATTATTATTAGAGGGCAAGGAGGGCTGATGCTGACTTGGCAAAACCTTTGATTTTGGGCTGCTTAGAAACCTTTGATTTTCAGGAGTCTTAGTGAGAAGGCTGAAGAGTGTGTCAGCTCATCGTTGGTTTACTGTTCATGCAATTGGTTGATTCCACCATGTAGAAGCAATCACAACCCTCTGGAAAGGTTATAATCAAATTGTGGAGAATGGGAGAATCATGAGTGACTGTGCTGATGAGCTCCACCTCATTGACATACAGTACTTGACATTATAACATCTGCGAAGGAGGTTAAGCGCACAATAGGCCCCAATGCACATAGACACAAATTACTCAATCTGTACATTGCAATGTATGGATTATACAGATCACAAAGTTTCACCCTATGCCCATTAGGGTCTATTTATTTACGTCCCTATGCAGGCAGTATAATCTACACATGTATAATCTGCAATAGCCGCCCAGTGTGGCTGGGGAAACCCAGCCAGATGGGCGGGGTATAAATATTATTATTATTATTATTATTATTATTATTATTATTATTATTATTATTATTATTATATAGCTGCATAGGGCTCATGTGAGTAAGCTCCACAAACCAACTTTTTAAGCTGAAACTGGTCAATGTCCTACACCAAACATTGTGCTGGAAATTTATTTATTTATTTATTATTATTATTATTAATTTATTATTTATACCCCCACCCATCTGGCTGGGTTTCCCCAGCCACTCTGGGTGGCTTCCAACAGAAAAATAAAATAAAATAATCTATTAAACATTAAAAGCCTCCCTAAACAGGGCTGCCTTCAGATGTCTTCTAAAAATCTGGTAGCTGTTTTTTTCTTTGACATCTGATGGGAGGGAGTTCCACAGGGCGGGCGCCACCACTGAGAAGGCCCTCTGCCTGGTTTCCTGCAACTTGGCTTCTCGCAACGAGGGAACCGCCAGAAGGCCCTCGGTACTGGACCTTGGTTTCTGGGCAGAACGATGGGGGGTGGAGACGCTCCTTCTCCATGGGACAACTTAACAATCTTAGCAGCACAATAAGTACCATTCTTCTAAACCTCTTCCCAAAATCATGTCTCTGATCTAGTTAAAAGTGTTACCGGTACTTGGTTTTAAATTCTCCTGGTTTTTTTGTTTGACGCTCTGGGCTTCTTTGAGAGGAAGGGAGGATACATAATTAATAATATAAACAAATAAATATCTCTCAAATTGCATGATTAAGTTTGCAATCTTATACACACTTACCTGGAAGCAAACCCCATTTAATCCAATGGGTCGTATTTCTGAGTAGACATGCATAAGATTGCACTGCTAATGAATCTGCTAATGAATCTATTTCTTTTGAAAGGTGACATTTGTGAATGGAAATAAGTTACGTGTTTGTGGAGTTTAAAACTCTTAAAATAAACAGTTTAAAAACAGTAAATTGATTAGTACAATGAAAAAGTTACAATCTAGTGGCTGAAAACCACGAGGGCACCACAGATTTGTTTGGTCTTGGGTTAAGAGGTTCTGGTTTCCTGTAACTAACAAATACAATCCTGACTATCTGTGCAGTTTGCTAGGCTGGGTTCCTGGTTGTTTAAATTTGGATAACAGATACAGTAAAAAAAAAAAAGTGCTTCTGATCTACAGCTGATTTGGAGGACACAGAAGGTGTTAAGTGACTGGATTTACACATTTACAATACACCTACTTTTTCTAATCTAAAACAACACCAGCAGAAGACAGCCTATGCTGTCCTATATCAGAACGCCAGTCTTGAAAAGATGGCAGATTCCTGGCATTGTATCCTGGCATTGTAGCCTCCATATGTTTTTGGACTACAGCTGTCATCATTCCTGATCATCAGATCAGGCATCCCCAAACTGCAGCCCTCCAGATGTTTTGGCTTACAACTCCCATGATCCCTAGCTAAGAGGACCAGTGGTCAGGGATGTTGGGAATTGTAGTCCAAAACATCTGGAGGGCCGAAGTTTGGGGATGCCTGATCTAGATAGTACCAAACTGAGGAAGGCTGGCATTTTGTTATGGGACAGAATATGGCTGTCCTAATGGTTTGTCCCATAAAAAATGGAAAGCACAGAGAAGAACTGAAAATGGGCAGCCCTGGGTGGATGTTTATGCAATTGTTGTAAGGGAGAAGTGTGGAATACCCTATAGCCTTCTGAGGCATTTCCTCTGAGAACCTTTCCATCAAGTATTGCATTTTAGACTTTACTCTGGATGTTTCCCAATAGGATTCTTTTCTCAGTCCACTGCGCACAGCATCCAGAATCCTCAGATGTGAAGATAAACCAATGTAAAGTGTATTTTGAAAAAGTTGGAGCCCACCCTTGCTCCCCCATTTATGAACAAGCAACCTTTTGAGCAACCCCCCCCCAAAAAAAACTACTTCTCTCTCTCTTTACTTTAATTAGAGCTTGTTCTACTTACAAAATTGAGAGATTGGGGCATCTAGCTGGGGCACATTTCCTCCTTTAGCATTAAGCTTTTGAACTTGAGTGGGGGGCACAGGCTTGTGGGACTGGCCAGTGGCTCGGTACATGGCTTGGACCCACAGGATCCGGTCCTGCTCATCGTCGCTTGCAAAAATCACCGTGTCGCCTTCTTTCACTGCATTAAAAAATGCTCTGCCGCCCTCCAAACCTGAAGGAGACAAAAAAACCAGCAATTAGAATGGCAGCAATTGGAGATGTGATTTGTGATTCAGTGGCTGGGGTCCTATGTTTTCTCCCCTCCTGCCCATAGTCTCCCATGCCTCCAGGAAAGCTGCGCCTGAAGGCCAGGAGATTCTCCAGAAAGAAATGTGATGGGGTGCAGAAAGCTGCAAGATGCAGGGGGAATCTGAAGCCCCTGCTTCGTATGATTGTTCGGGCAAAAGACTTTTAGCGTCCAATCCAGCAAGCACAAGGGGGCAAACGACTAGGGTCAAATGAAATTTAGGAATGTAGGAAGTGGACTTATTCCAAGTCTGACCTTTGGACTATCTAGCTCCATAGCGTTTACATAGTCTTTCCCAGCCCTACAAATAAATGGACACACATAATGTAGAACCAACCCTTGGAAAGTGACTGTGCCAGATTCTATGTGATGGTATTTCTGCTCTTGACACTTAAGATCAGGCATCCCCAAACTGCGGCCCTCCAGATGTTTTGGCCTACAACTCCCATGAGCCCTAGCTCAGTGTTTCTCAACCAGTGTGCCTCCAGATGTTTTGGGACTACAACTCCCATCATTCCTGACCACTGGTCTTGCTAGCTAGGGATGATGGGAGTTGTAGTCCCAAAACATCTGGAGGCACACTGGTTGAGAAACACTGCCCTAGCTAACAGGACCAGTGGTCAGGGAAGATAATAATAATAATAATAATAATTTATTATTTATACCCCGCCCATCTGGCTGGGTTTCCCCAGCCACTCTGGGTGGCTTCCAACAGAACATTAAAATGCAATAATCTATTAAACATTAAAACTTCCCTAAACTGGTCTGCCTTCAGATGTTTTTTAAAAGTCTGATAGTTGTTTTTCTCTTTGACATCTGGCAGGAGGGCGTTCCACAGGGCGGGCGCCACTACCGAGAAGGCCCTCTGCCTGGTTCCCTGCAACTTGGCTTCTCGCAACAAGGGAACCGCCAGAAGACCCTCGGTACTGGACCTCACCACCCCCGAAGTTTGGGGATGCCTGCTTAAGATGTTGCAGTCTCCAGGCAAGTCTTTAAACAGGCACGTACTCAACCTCCTTGAAGAGCAACAAGTTACGGCAAAGCCCTTCCTCTTACTTTCCTCCCTAGTGTTAACAGGCCTAATCTATGGCATTGGCTACCAAGACTTCTGCCACCACTGCCACCCTTCCGTCATAATCAAATATCCCATAATCAAAGACTTGGGAGAGATGTGGAAGAGACCCTTGCCTCACACGCACCAATCAATCAGTTGCCCGTGAGTACAATTTGAGGATCATATCATTAAGGATGAAAAGACTTAGGGCAGTTTTCAATGACAGGAAAGTGTAATCTGTAGGATTTTATCACACCATGTGGGATCAGAAGGTACCAGTTTAAGGGCCCCTTTCGTAGCTTGCAACAACAAATAGAAAATAAGCAGCTTGCAGAAATAAATGGAACAAATCCTGATTAGGGCCATAACTGTGCAGCAAACAAACAGGCAACCAGAAAATAAAGAGCACCAGCCAACTTATCTACCTGGCTGTGGGTCTGTGTAGTCCACCGTGTATCCATCAAGCTGCAAGAGCTCTTGGGGCTCAGCTTTTTTCTCTCGGTAACTGCACATGGCAAATGTATATTGGCTAACCTGCAGGAAAATCAGAACACTTAAATAGCACCAGGTGATGACGGTAGAATTCTTCGAAGTGGCAGCATCTGCAAATATTTATGCAGCCACTTAAATATCTATCTATATCTATATCTAATCTATATCTATAGCTATATCATCATCTCTATCTCTATCTCTATCTCTATCAGTTGAAACCCCAGTATATGAAACCTCTCCTCGATTATAATTTGGGATCATAACCAGTCTTGAAGTGCACAGGTTTCTACTTAGAGGAAGAGAGAATGCTGGGATACTACATTCATTATCCTAGGGGCACAGAGTAAGACCTTGGCCTACTGATAATCAATATATGCCATGGAACGTTCTTGTCCACAGAGCAGTCATTAGGCAGAACAGGGAACAATAAAAGGGAGCAAATGGGACTGGACTGCAGAGTTGTGAGGATGGTGCCTGATGGCGCAGATGTGCCCATAAAGCATAGGTGCCAAGTTCCGGATTGAAAAATCCGGGATCAGCAGCGCCGCGGCACCGGAAGTCGCTTCTACGCACTTCTGGACATGCATAGAAGCGACTTCCGGTGCCGGCGCGGCACTAGAAGAACATGGCCACCGACAGGAGCTCCGTAATCCGGGAGAATACGGGGTATTTTGCCATTTGGGACACCTGTGGGAAACGGTAAGAAAATATGGGGGTTTCCCGGGGAAAACGGGGTACTTGGCAGCTATGCCATATAGGCCCTCCCTGGCACATATAGGACCCTGTCCTTGTGCATCTTCACAGCTGAAATTAGGCTTGAAAAAAAGCCTCCTATTAGCTACCACAGGCGGCTTCTTTCAAGTCTAATATCTCCTGTAAAGGGGGTGGGATTTGTGGGAGTGCTACTCCAGGAAGATCACCCCATGGCATGAAAAAACCCCCACACATTTCCAAGCCTAAGTGCTGATAAGGAAGGCGGGAGTGAATGGGTGTGTGTGGCTGTGATGCGAATGCAGCTGGGGGGGGGGAGGAGGGGAGTTGTGGTTCAGGCAGGCATGGCTGCGGCAAGCGGGTGTCACCTGCAAGATTTCCTCCAGTTTGAAAATGTGCCCACAAACTGCTGCCCCCCACCCCTGGCTGTAGTCCAAAGACGAAAGCAGACTGCGACCAACTTGCAAGAGGCATCAAAATAAGTGTTCCTCTCCATGCATCATATTACCATATTTCTCAAATAGACATTTGAGATTTTTTTTTAAATGAAGTTTACACCTAAAAATAGGTGTGTTTGGAAACAAATGTATCAGATGGGTATATTTGTCAGAGAGCTGTGATGGTTTGTGGCTCCCTACTGATGATCATTGCACCAGGTGTTTTCTCGATTAAAAGTTGATGCCCTTGCCACGTGCGCAAGGGCCCGCGAGAGCTTTCTGCTCTTGGTTTTCCTTACAGCTGCTTGTGGCATTGCAAGAAATGTTAATATAGCGGGCACATGGTGTGCCACAGGTATGTCAGCAGAACCTGCCTAAGGAAAAGCTTGAGGAGCTTGGTTCAGGCAAAACAATGTCAGTCTAATAAACCCATGGCTTATTTGATCAAGGACAGCATTGGGTCTAATCCCTACTTCCTTCTTCTTCTTCACGGCATGCCGTAATGGTAAATCTAATTTTCCTGTTACAACAGAACTGGGAAACCATACATGACGCTTACAAACCAAGAACGTTACATCTGCACTGGATCGTCAGCTGTTCAGTTGCAGATGTATAACCCGTGACTTTAGGAAACCAGAGGTAATCTCCTCTACACAGGCACTAGATGTGGAGTGCAGATCTTTCCTCCCAGTCCCTGACCAGTTCAGAATGCATGAATACCACAGAATAGGTTCTAATTATCCCTAGGAGGAGATTAGATCTTAGCTGCTAAGTCTCAGATTTATCAGTTAATAGCCCTTGCTATTGGGACCCAGGTGGCGCTGTGGTTAAACCACTGAGCCTAGGGCTTGCTGATCAGAAGGTCGGCGGTTCGAATCCCCGTGACGGGGTGAGCTCCCGTTGCTTGGTCCCAGCTCCTGCCAACCTAGCAGTTCGAAAGCACATCAAAATGCAAGTAGATAAATAGGAACCGCTACAGTGGGAAGGTAAACGGCGTTTCCATGTGCTGCTCTGGTTTGCCAGAAGTGGCTTTGTCATGCTGGCCACATGACCTGGAAGCTATACGCCGGCTCCCTCGGCCAATAATGCGAGATGAGCGCGCAACCCTAGAGTCGGACACGACTGGACCTAATGGTCAGGGGTTCCTTTACCTTTACCTTTAGCCCTTGCTATTAACTAACTTCATTGAGTTGTTGTTTTATTGTTTTTTTAATATTCTGTTGGGAGCCGCCCAGAGAGTGGCTGGGGTATAAATAATAATAATAATAATAATAATAATAATAATAATAATATCCCTTGGACAACCAGGGCAAGGGATATCCAGGTAGAACCTGTTGTGGGTAGCAGTAACAAGGAGTCAAATGGCAAATGAATAAATTGTTCTGACTACGTCCAAAACGATCCTTTAACATTCCTTCATAAACGAGTTCACAGTGGGCTTTTCACTCCCTGAATTGATCCCAGGGCTTTTATTTATTTTTTATTGTTTTTGAAGCTATTGTCCAAAAGGCGGAATCTACATGCTTTGAAGCCGCTTATCATTCATCTGCAGAGCGCCAGAGTGACACACTGTCAGAAACAATGTGCACTAAATTGCCGGTTGCCAGTCATATTGAAGCAATATGAAAACCCCACAGATATGTACAGTTCTTGTCGTTGGTCCTGCAAATGGCAGCTCTCAGTCCTCTGATTTACCATCTATCTGCGTGACATGACACATTCAATGTCAAGTTCTTGACGGCACTCTTCTTGCTGGCTGCAGGGGGCTCTGGCATCGCCTTGAGGTCCCCATCAGGCTGCATCAAGAGCCAGCTTGTACTTAACATTTGAGAAATCAGGATTGTCTAGGAGAAGGCAGTTAGAAAGCAAAGGATTCTCCTCAGCTCTAGGCTAGGAACTTACAGGGAAATTTACTGTCAAGTGATTTCAAAATGACTTTGTTAAGGTTGTGTCACATTCTGGATTCCTTACGCAATTATATTGGTTTGGACGTTTCCTTGACCTCCGAAGGAAACTTTGACTCCACCAATTCCTTAAAACTCTTGTATCAATGCATTGCTTTTTGTCATTTTGGAAGAACTGGGGGGGGTGGTGGAAGAAATTCCCCCCTCACTCGCCGGATGTGGGAGTGTCTGCTGGCCATTGCAGAAAAGCTACGAGACCTCCTTCCAAACTACACCGTACTGTTAGCAAGTATGTATATAACTAGATGTATATCCACACACACACACACACACACACACACACACACACACACACACACACACAGAAATAAACGCACAAACCTTGCCACTATATGAAATAAGATGTGATTTATTTAAAACAGAAGATTTTTCAAGCAAGCTAAGATAATTTAGTGGCATGCTGCCCTCTCCTGGTCTCAAATAATCATTAATCATGTGCTCATAACTGCCACCACACCACTCTCAAATCTGTTGCGAGCTTCTCTTGCAACTTTCTCCACACTCTGATTATCCATACTTTTAAAACCCACAAGATATTGTTGTGGTTCCAAAAACCCACATGAGGGAAGGGAGCCAATTTTCAAGGTGTTACTGTGAAGGATTTATCACCAGCCACAACCCATCTGGGTATCTCTAGCCATTCCTTGCGTCACCCAGGCCTTCATGGCGCTGGGTTTCTTTTGCTGTTGCCTCCTGCATTATTGTTTGCCTGTTGCAAGGCTTTCAAGATGTGTCCCCAAATGGTTAGCATCTACAGGGGCGTGTGTGAATGAAACCTGCCCACTCAAACCACGCAGTGCTACCGTGGTCTAATTCTGATGCCTGTGCATCTGCACTCTTAAGGCCTTCCCTTGGTACTTGCAAAACCTCTGAGGTGTGCCACCTACTGGCCCCATCCTTTTGCCATGAGGTGGTATGTGGGGTTAGCTCCCCCTGCCCTGGAAAAGGCACCCATAACACCGGTCCTGAAATACTGTACACTGGCTCCCAGTACGTTTCTGAGCACAATTCAAAGTGTTGGTGCTGACCTTTAACGCCCTAAACGGCCTCTGCTCAGTATGCCTGAAGGAGCATCTCCACCCCCATCACTCAGCCCGGACACTGAGGTCCAGCGCCGAGGGCCTTCTGGCGCTTCCCTCACTGTGGGATGTGAGGTTACAGGGAACCAGGCAGAGGGCCTTCTTGGTGGTGGCACCTCCCATCAGATGTCAAGGAAATAATCAACTATCTGACTTTTAGAAGACATCTGAAGCCAACCCTGTTTAGGGAAGTTTTTAATGTTTGATGTTTTATCATGCTTTTAATATTTTGTTGGGAGCCCCCCCAGAGTGGCTGGGGAAACCCAGCCAGATGGGCGGGGTATAAATAAATAAATAAATAAGCTGAAGGAGGTAGTTGGAAGAGCAATGTTCTTTTCCACTTCCTGTTTCAGCTCTATGGGCTTTTCAAGGCTCAGATCAGCACCTGAGCAGATGAACAGCAAGCATAGCAAATGAGAGGGCAGGATATTATAACATTATATACTGTATATTCCTGCGTATAAGACTACTTTTTAACCCAGGAAAATCTTCTCAAAAGTCGGGGGTCGTCTTATACATCGGGTTGCATTTCTTATACGGTGAGTATATCCCAAACTTTATATTTTAAGTTGAAAAGTTGGGGGTCGTCTTATACGCCCAGTCGTCTTATACGCCGGAATATACACACACACGATATATATATGTATATATATATATATATATATATATATATATATATATATAGAGAGAGAGAGAGAGAGAGAGAGAGAGAGAGAGAGAGAGAGAATAGATGATTAATGTTAAAATTATGGTTAAATGTATATAAATGAAAATTAGAAATAAAAATTACAAAAAGAAGGCAAAGGGAGGGGTCTGAGGGTCTGGGGGAAAGGGAATGGAGCAACCAGACAGGAGATGGGGTGGAGTGAGAGAGGAGAAAGAGAAACCACATGTACACATGTTGTTCTGAAATAAGAAATGCAGTGAGTCCAGACATATTTCTAACTAATCACAAAGCCACTTCCCTTTTGTGTGTCCTTTGTTTGCTTCTTGGAACACTTACTGCATTGTTACCAAGCGCAGAGAACAGAATGAGGGAGATGTGTGTGTGGACTTGCACACGGGTGAGATCCAATAAAATGGACCCTCCTAAGTTTCCTTCATGGGTCCCATCCCTTCAACTAGCCATCAAATCACAGCACACCTCTCTCTGTTGACTGAAACATTAAGAAAAAGTATCTTGTGAACTGCCCTGAGATCTGTGGATGAAGAAGGGCAGTATGTATATATATTTTTTTCTGGGGGGATGCAGGGGGATGCATACCCCTAAACATTTTATGAATCTAAGTTTGGCCTCATTGAAGGGCAGTATTTCAATATGAGTAGGAAAATGAGAGTACCCCTAAACATTTTTTAAATAGAAAAGCACTGTATAAATCTTAGCAACAATAACAACACTTTTGCTCAGGGGTCCCCAGACTATGGCCCGCGGGCCAGATGCGGCCCAATTGGCCTCCCAATCCGGCCCGCGACGACCCCTGCCGCCCGCTGCCGCCGCCCGCTCTAACAGCGTGCAACGCGGCGGCACACTTCCAGATCGGAAAAAAGTGCCAAAAATCGTTTGTGCGCATGCGTATGGGCCTCTCCCGACCCAGAAGAGGTCATTTCCGGTGCACTTCCGGGTCGGGGGAGGCCCATACGCATGTGCACAAACGATTTCCGACGATTTTTTCGACCTGGAAGCGCGCCACCGCGCCAGTAAGTGTGTGTGCGCATGCGCATGGGCGCACACTCCTCCGCCCTCCGACCCACTGCGCGCGCACTCCCCTGCCCTCCGGCCTGCCGTGCGATCGGCTCGGCAGGCACTGGCCCAAATCCGGGTAAGTCTGGGGACCCCTGCTTTTGCTCATGTGTCTGTGAGACAGAAAGAGAAGTCATTGTCCCTAGTTATGCAGCATGTTGCTGCCACCTCCTGGACAATCCGTTACAAATGATGACAATGTTCAGTCTCCAGCTTCCAATTGCTCAATCAAAATAATCAGATCTGATTTACTCCATGAGTGTGAAACGAGGGATGCCAGCAGATATTACAGGTCCATGGGAGACTGGTTCCTTTGTCAGCCAGAAATAACATCTCATCAGGTTTTTTTCCCTTCTGCAATGGTTTTCTCTTAAATAATATATTTTGCAATTCTGCAAATGTGTTCTTAATTTGTCATCTATTTTAATGTGTATGATTCCCTTTTTTTGTAATGCCAGTAAACACTGGGTACCTGATTCATGATTTTTCTAGCATATGTAACTGAGCCTGAACAACCCCGGTTCAGTATATATATATAGAGAAGCTTATTTGCCTTTTGCCATAAAAACAATAGTGTAGTACCTTAAAGGCAAACACATTTATTATAAAAAATAAAATAAAATCCTTCCAGTAGCACCTTAGAGGCCAACTAAGTTTGTCATTGGTATGAGCTTTCGTGTGCATGCACACTTCTTCAGATACACTGAAACAGAAGTCACCAGACCCTTCTGTAGAGTCAGAGGGTGGGGAGGGGTAATACTCAGAAGGGTGGTGGGAATGGGTGATTGGCTGATAGGAGTGACTCTATTTCGACTACGTCAGACCAACACGGCTACCTACCTGTAACATTTATTATAGCACAACTTTCCTCAATTAATCAGTTTAAAGATGGAATTTAGAAGGAAAATTCCAGTATAGAACTGCTGAATTACAACTAACAAGAAGTTTAATTTCATTCATTTGGGTCTGAACAGATTTTATTTGCTATCCTGTCCTACTACAGATGTTAGTACATTTTTATTCAACAGGACTTGAAACCTCAAAAACCATGCTAAGGTTATCCCCAGCTACAAAGGTCGCTGGGCTTATTTTGAATACATTTCAGCTCTGATTTACTTGTCACAGGCTCTACTTATATTTACAGTATTTATTGATAATATTAATTCTAAACCGCCAACTCATTCAAAAAATATCATGGCAGTGTACAATAAAAATGCTTTTTCACTGAACTCCAAGTTCTACAAGCCCCTTGTTTCAGCAGAGGTTGGATGGCCATCTGTCAAGTATGAGCTAGTTGAGATTCCTGCATTGCAGCAGGTTGGACGAGATGACCCTTGGGGTCCATTCTGCTAAATGCGAATTACATGATGCAGTGGACTCTAGTCCATGAAATTGCATGCCATAATAAATGGGATTTCGTTTAAGGTTCCATAAGTCCTCTTCAGGTGTTTGGTGCATGTAGGTACCAAATGTGTGAAGAGTCTAGAGAGGGTTAGCCTCACACCTTGCATGAGCTAGCCCCAATCCCAGATGATGATGCGCACACCAGCAACAACTATGGCTGATACAACAGCACCAGTCTGAAGGCACTCTATGCAAGGTGTGATATATGTGTGTCTGGCTCTATCTACAGGGACAAGCCCCCTGGTTCCTCCTACTGTGAAGGGAGTCTTTCATGCTGATCACACATTGGGGAGAGTGTTGTTGTGGCATGCATTGGCAACGAGGAGCTGGGACTACCCTGCACATTCCCACATAGCTGCCAAGTCTCCCTTTTTTCGCGGGAAACCCCCGTTTTTAAAGCCGTTTCCCGCTGTTGTCCCGAATGGGGAAATATCCTGTAATTCCCCCGGATTTTCAAAGCAGCTCCTGCCAGCCACGGAGGCTCCTTCTGTGCATGTCCGGACATGCGTAGAAGCGACTTCCGGTGTTGCTCTGCCCATGCACAGAGACTTTGCGCCTGCCCATTAGGGGAAACAGGAAGCCCCAAACATATATTTTTAAAATGTCCTTTTTATGATGAGATTCTTGGAGAAACCATCGACCCTTTCCTGAAGAGGCTCGCCGATCTACCAGACAAGTCTAAACTTAATTCTGTCCTCTTAGGCAAAGATCACAAGACGACCTGGCTGGTAGCCAGATTCTGTGCCCAGATCTGTAGGCACCGATCATCCCCTAGAATAAAATAGCTTACTACCAGTAGGGAAAATCTGAAGTCCCCTTCTGGGGCGCCTTAGGATCAATTTTTATGGTAGCCCAAATCTCAGCCGCACAGATGAACAGTATGTATATATCTCAATTTTAACTCAGGAGCTATTGCTGCAATCTACTCTAATTATATATTTTATCTTTATGAATGCTGTCACTATTGTGTTACGTGAGCTGGTCTTTGACCACAATAAATATTATTATTATTATTATTATTATTATTATTATTATTATTATTATTACTACCACCTTATCCCATATGTACCTCAACTTTTTCTGGGTCCTATCTAAAGTGCTGGTTTTAAAAACCGCCTTATCCCATATGTACCTACCTGAACCTTAAGACCATTTTGGGGGACATATTAAAACCTCATTGAACTGGGCTTGTTGAAGAAACAAATCCGAGAAATTAACAAATAGATTGCCAACCAAGAACAATCTTCGCTGCTCACTTGATATAAGCGTCAGATTTTAAAGACCAGGAACATATCATAGAATCATAGAGTCATAGAATCGTAGAGTTGGAAGAGACCACAAGGGCCATCCAGTCCAACCCCCTGCCGAGCAGGAAACACCATCAAAGCATTCTTGACATATGCCTGTCAAGCCTCTGCTTAAAGACCTCCAAAGAAGGAGACTCCACCACACTCCTTGGTAGCAAATTCCACTCCCGAACAGCTCTTACTGTCAGGAAGTTCTTCCTAATGTTTAGGCGGAATCTTCTTTCTTGTAGTTTGAATCCGTTGCTCCGTGTCCACTTCTCCGGAGCAGCAGAAAACAACCTTTCTCCCTCCTCCATATGACATCCTTTTATATATTTGAACATGGCTATCATATCACCCCTTAACCTTCTCTTCTCCAGGCTAAACATACCCAGCTCCCTAAGCCGTTCCTCATAAGGCATCATTTCCAGGCCTTTGACCATTTTGGTTGCCCTCCTCTGGACACGTTCCAGCTTGTCAGTATCCTTCTTTTGAACTGTGGTGCCCAGAACTGGACACAGCACTCCAGGTGAGGTCTGACCAGAGCAGAATACAGTGGTACTATGTATTACATATATGTGTGAGATGAGATGACTAGCATCCTATGAAAACACACCAAAGATTTCTGTGACGTCATTACGACATTTACAGTTGAGGGATGTCTGGTCTGATGCTTTTAAGAGCCTCATATACAGCTGCAGCCAGTAGGGTAGTTCACAAGCAAGAATCACTGTTTTGGGGTTGTGGGAGGCGAATGCAGCAGCAGGGCAGTTAGCACCATGATGTCAGTGGGCTACGGCCATTTGGAAAGGTGCTAGCCAGCAAACAACCAGGTGCTTGCACGATGCTGACTGGACTGTGCTCTGCCTCACTGTCATCTCCTGACAGATGTTAGTAAGGACCTACATTTGCCTCCAACCTCAGTTGCCCAGTAGAGGAAGCCAGCAATTCCCACCAGCAAACATAGCTGCCAAGTTATCCCTTTTTTTAAGGGATTTTCCCTTATGCTGAATAGGCTTCCTCGTGAGAAAAGGGAAAACTTGGCAGCTATGCCAGCAAACCTTACCTCATTGGCCACCATATCTCAACCAAATTTCATGGTTTTGCTTGGCATAACAACAACAACAACAACAACAACAACAACAACAACAACAACGTATTATTTATACCCTGCCCACGTGGCTGGGTTTCCCCAGCTACTCTGGGCAGCTTCCAACATACCTAATGATGAATTTCCTAACAAGTTCTGTCGGAGATAGGGTTGCCAGACTCAATAGAGGACAGGACTTCTGTGCCTTTAATTGCCCTGCTCTCTTTTGAGTCTGGAAACCTTAAAGAGAAACCAGCAGACCCTTTGCTTGGAAATTAAACAAAGGGTCTGCTGGTTTCTCTTTGAGGTTTCCAGACTCAAAAGAGAGCAGGGCAATTAAAGGCACAGAAGTCCTGTCCACTATTGAGTCTGGCAACCCTAGTCGGAGAACGAAGACTAATTTGGTAGTTTTCAATAATTCTAGATAGAGCAATTGCTTTTGTGGTGCTATCTTAGAAGAGCAGCGAGAGCAATCATCTCTATTTCTTTTTTAACAGAGGGGGCCCATACGGTTTTATCTTATGGACTCCCGTATGTGAAAATAGATAAATAAATAAGCCTGAAGGTTGCATCCACCTCAAGCGTTTCAAAGAACATCTATCTGAAGGAGAAAATGAAGAGATACTTATAAGACATTAAGTGATTGGCCTTTCCCCCACTTCCTACAGTAAAACTGTTTAATATAAAAACTTATTGGCATTCTCCAGCCAGTTATGAGCATTAGACTGACTTTGCCATGCATTTCCCCTGATTTATGATGCCGTGGACACATTTTCATTCCTAACCTTGGGGTCATATCCTGCCATCACTTTCACACTGCATAGCTCAGAATTTGCAATGAGGTGAATAATGAGCCTGTGCTGCGAAATTTGCATGCAATTAGCATTCTGTTCATTGCAGAGGGTAAATTTGCTACCAAAGTGGTA
Source organism: Zootoca vivipara (assembly GCF_965207765.1). Taxonomy (NCBI): domain Eukaryota; kingdom Metazoa; phylum Chordata; class Lepidosauria; order Squamata; family Lacertidae; genus Zootoca; species Zootoca vivipara. Next base: position 99,212,358 of record NC_142584.1, on the reverse strand, counting down.
GAGGCACTCAGCAAAACCGAAAGAGAACACACACTCTCTCCTGGACTCACTCCAAAACTATTATGAATATGTGATCCAAGAGGATGTGTTAATGTTCCCTTAGGTTTCACGAAGGAAAGCTGTGTCTGGTCAGACAGGCACTCTGGACTTTAAGAAGGCCAATTTCAAAAAGGTTAAGGGACTATTGGGGTGAGATCCCATGGTCAGAAATACTCTTAAGACAAGGGAGTCCAAGATGGATGGGAGTTTAAGAAAGGTGAAAAACCATTTCAGCAAGCAGGAAGACTGAGAGGCATCTAAAGAAACTGGAGCTGAGATTTAAGAAGGGCATGTATTGAGAAACAGAACCCGGAACAAAAGAGCTTTTAAGCCATTTGCCTTGTTTGCTAGTCAAGGACTTATCAGTACGCCGGCTCTGGGAGCTTAGGGATGCTTGTGTGAGATCTTGCAGGAACATGCATCGCCCCTCAAGATCTTGTGAGAACATCCCAGAACTGGTGTGCTGAGCGGGTCTTGCCCCTCAAGCAAGGCAGAGAGTTCAAAAGCTCTCCAGCGTGGCTGGATTTACCATGCACAGTTTCAACCAGCCTGTCTTCAACTGGATATAATTGAAATTGTGCAAGTTAAATGTGTGGGAAATGTGATTGTACTGTAGTGGCTTATCTAGGGGATGAGGGGAAATCTGAGCATCAGATTTTTTGGCTTACATATCAGTGTCTTACACCAGCATTAACCAAACGGGTGCTCTCCAGATGATCTGGGCTATGAATCTCATCATTTCCTGGTCATGCCGGCTAGAGATGAAGGAAGCTGTAGTTCAAAATATCGGGAGGGCACCAGGTTGGGGAAAGCTGCACTATACTATACCAGTTTTCAGAATTCATGCTTTCAAAAAAATATAATTTTTAAAAGAGATATTAAAAAGAGCAGAGCCTGCAAAACCACCTCATGTTAAAATAAGGAGAACCTTTATTAGTCGAAATATTACCTGGACCAGCACAAAGAACCTTTTCTTCCATCTCTTCCAGACATTTTTGCCAATGGCCCACAGATATCTAAAAAAGAAGTAGAGGCAATTTCAGTAGGCAAATATCTACGGGAAAGACTAGGAATATGGTGAGTTTAACATAATATTTATTTCATTCACAAAGTCAAAGGATATATAGTCACATATATAAAGGCACTACATTTCTAATCTCACAAATGGTTTTGAGTCTCACAGTTCAATTAATACAGGCAGGTCCCACAATCCAAACACAATGTGTTTTTTTCAGAAAATCGTTAGTTTGATGAGCTTTTGCATAATACCGTATGTAAATTATTTCCATTTGATTCCTATGGGGAAATGTGTTCCTGACCATGAAATTTTTATGCCAACGTGACAGAAAGACCCAGGAAAGTCCAGGAAAGCTTCCTGAAACCTTGCAAAAGGCAAACAAGGAAGGTAAAATGCTCTCTTATTTGCTTGATCTCTTCCTCCTACCACAGTTTCTGGTGAAACAGCTACCATGGAGCAACAAAACACAAAAAGTAAAGTTTGTTTATGGCTACTTATTTGTTACGGTACTACCTGTATACGCGGATCCAGCTCTTTGGGTATCTGAATCTGTGATGTGTATGGCGAGGTTTGGATAATTCATGTTTGGATAAGTGAATTTTCAAATAATGAGCATTTGTACAGTCGGACCTGTGTGTACAGTAAGCCCACAACTTGTGCACATTTATCTTGTGTACATTCAGCTTTATGCACTTGGCAATGTAAATATTTTTTTTTAAAAAAAAACAAAACATAAAAGGGATGGGCGCCCAGGAACATATTGCACCCAATGTGTTTTGACTATATGCAATTTTGGCTTTTGGTGATATCCCCATAACTCAACCCACATGGAAACTGAGTGCTTACTGAAGAATTTATAAAAATGCTTCAAGTGTTGAAAGTGTGGATATGGGCAAAGCCAGAAAAAATATTTTTGTGTTGCGATTGCTGCAGCATTTTGCTATCTTGCTTCATGATTTATTACAAGGTGTTGAAAATATGGATATATTTGATATGATTTACTGTATATCATTGTATCAAGTGATGAGGAGAATTTTACTGCAAATCAGCTATGAGGGTGTGTCAAAAGGTGTGCATACGATACTTCAGAAATATATTAACATCATCTGAGATAGGGTGTAAAAAAAGGTTCGTTTATGTTTTCTGTAAATATTTATTGTTGTTTATGCTCTATACAGGTCATGTTTACCACACAAATAACACATCATGACATTATTTAACCAGCGTTTGTCAGTCTGGTGAGTGATTTTTGCCCCCCCCCAGCTCAAAAATATGGACAATCCCCCCCAAAAGCTCAACAACTCTGGGCCATCTCCCCCCCCATTTTCTTAAATTGGAGCCCACCAAAGTGACCACTCCATACATCAAACATGGGCCGAGCTTTGTGTGGTCGCGCACAGCCCCCTGATCCCATAGGGTGACTCCCTGGTAGTATGGGGCTGGCACAACCTTCCCAGGTAGGATGCCAGGGGTCTCCGCCTACCCCAGCCTAGCGTCCAGTCCTGCCTGGGGAGGTGTTGCCAGGGGATGGCCAGGTAAGGGGAGGGACTTTCTAGCTCACACGATAGTATTTGAATCTTAACTCCAAGCACCAGTTGGTTCCAGAGCTTCTCCCACCCTCCACACCCCCATTCAAGTTTCTTTTGCAGGTTAACCTTTTCTCCACAGATTCACAGGCGCTGCTACGTCAAGGTCGCTGTTGAAGGGCCAGAAAGGAATTTTCCTGCATTGGCAGGTTTTGCTTTTCCCGTAGCAATACGTCACAACTTTGGTGGTTTCAGGCCTTGGGCGGAATTCTTTGGCGATTTCCCTAGAGGGAGGGGCATGAGGCGGAGACCTCACCCCCTTGCGGCAACAAGATCGGGGTATTGGGGGAAGCGTTGACCATACCAATAGCTTCTCCCTTCCTGCGGCGGGGAACGGGGGGGGGGCGAGCTGTCTCTGCTTGAACATATGTTCTCCAGAGCCAGCCCCAACCCCCATACACGTGGGTAACCCCGAAGCCCCCCAGAACCCCGGCTGGGGACTGGGAGGGATAACGCCCAATGCCTGAGCCAAGGTCTCCCTACATCTGAATCTTAATAAAGTTGTGGCCAATTTGAATCCCACAGCACATTGTCTTGCATCTTTATTAAGCTCAGGGGGTCGCCCGGGGGTTTGGGGGACTCCGCCTGTCCGCGCAATAGGGGGCACATGGAAAAATACGGTATGCTGGGTGGGCAGAGAAAGAAAGTGCGCCCTCCATTTGCAGGGGTTGAATACGGGTAAAGATGTCATGTGATCTGGCCCAGGGATATTTGGGAATCAGAGGAGTGTTCTTGCCGTATGAAAAATGATCTTAACAGATTAGACAACTGGGCCAAAGCAAACAAGATGAATTTTAACAAGGAGAAATGTAAGGTACTACCCTTGGGCAAAAAAAATGAAAGGCACAAATACAGGATGGGTGACACCTGGCTTGAGAGCAGTACATGTGAAAAGGATCTAGGAGTCTTGGTAGACCACAAACTTGACATGAGTCAGCAGTGTGATGCAGCAGCTAAAAAAGCCAATGCAATTCTGGGCTGCATCAATAGGAGTATAGCATCTAGATCTAGGGAAGTAATAGTACCACTGTATTCTGCTCTGGTCAGACCTCACCTGGAGTACTGTGTCCAGTTCTGGGCACCACAGTTCTAGAAGGATACTGACAAGCTGGAACGTGTCCAGAAGAGGGAAACCAAAATGGTCAAAGGCCTGGAAACAATGCCTTATGAGGAATGGCTTAGGGAGCTGGGTATGTTTAGCCTGGAGAAGAGAAGGTTAAGGGGTGATATGATAGCCATGTTCAAATATATGAAAGGATGTCATATGGAGGAGGGAGAAAGATTGTTTTCTGCTGCTCCAGAGAAGCGGACACGGAGCAATGGATTCAAACTTCAAGAAAGAAGATTCCACCTAAACATTAGGAAGAACTTCCTGACAGTAAGAGCTGTTCGGCAGTGGAATTTGCTACCAAGGAGTGTGGTGGAGTCTCCTTCTTTGGAGGTCTTTAAGCAGAGGCTTGACAGCCATATGTCAAGAATGCTTTGATGGTGTTTCCTGCTTGGCAGGGGGTTGGACTGGATGGCCCTTGTGGTCTCTTCCAACTCTATGATTCTATGAAAAATATTTGTGCTGCCCTTAACGCTGCTTTAAAGGTGCAAAGAATAGGAAAGTGTGACAGTCCCATGTATTCAAAATAGTCTCCAAAGGTTGATTTAAATGTGATGCCAAGCAGGCAAGAAGAAATTGCCTGCGTACCTTGCTTAAACCAGATCCCTGTGCCCAACTGTGCATTGCTGGCAAAGCCCTCAGTGCACATATATCAGACAAAGGCCAGGTTTAAATGAGACGCTGATGCTCCTGCAACCCGGGGAAATTCTTCTTGACCTCCTGCGTCACATTTAAATCAAGCCTAAATCCAGGCAGACAAAAGTGACAGGCACTTGGCCCACATGCTGTACAATTATGCATAATTTAGCAGAAACATTCCAGGATGCATTATTTATGGCTTGATCAAAAGTCCTCTGAAGTTAGTGGGGAAATTGTAATTGACTTCGGAGAGGTCTGGAAGCATCAACATTTTTAAGAACGGGGCAGATGGCTTAATCATTTAAATGTACTGAAGACTTCAGAATCAACTGTGAGTCAAAAGGAACTGTGACAAAAAGCCAAAGCTAATTAGTATACACTCAGAAGCTTCTTAAAAAAACTGAGATACTGCTGAATGACTATCTACAGAGGGTGATCTAAATCTCAGATTGGCGAGCTACATATTTCTGGTGTGCCCAGAAATATTTCTAAACAAGAGGGGGGGGGGGAGTAATTGAATGCTAGGTCTAGCAGGGCTGCTTGATTTAGTAGGACTGGTCCCCAATTGTCATGCATACATGTCACCATATTGGCCTTGCTTATTTATTTTTTTACTATAGAATAGGCTCTGAAAGTGTAATTTAGGGCAGGCTTGTATGGAGAATAAGTAGAAGATTTTCCTACAGGAGATGATTTAATGCAGAGGGTGTTGTAACTAGAAAGGAGTTCAAATTTATGCTTTGCCAAGCATTTACTAGATGGATTTGGGCAAGGAACTTTCTAACTGTCCTACTTCTCAGGTTGGAAATGAGGAAAAGTGAAAAAAGCAGCGATGAAATACTTCCTGGTGAAAGTAGGTTATTGAATAGTTTACCTCCAAATAGTACTGAAACAATAGAAATTACTTTCTGCTGTTTTAGCTTCTTTTGCTCCTAACTGTACCATCTTCCAGAGGATTTTAATAAAATAGTACATTTGCAAAATATAGAAAAGATTTACATCTCCCTGTAAATAATGATAATTTACAGTTTCTGTTAATGTTCTTACCACACATTAAAGAGACAATAATAATAATAATAATAATAATAATAATAATATTTGTACCCCACCCATACGGCTGGCTTTCCCCAGCCACTCTGGGAGGCTTCCAACAAAGATTAAAATACATTAAAATGTCACACATTAAAAACTTCCCTAAACAGGGCTGCAAAATACAAAATACATTGTATTTTGAAAATACAATGTAAGAAACATACACATCAAGCAAATCAAGATATGGCGATGATCTGTATAAGATATGACAATGATTGTTGCGGTCTGTAGAGATTCACTCTCTCTTTTGGCTCTCTGTCCTTAGTTGGGGGGTGGCAGTGGGGGGATCAAGCATGTGAGTTTCTGACATTGAGCAACTGGGATAGATTAGGGACCCTGAGGTCATCCTCTGAGGCCCTTCTTTGTGTGCCTCCTTTATAAGAGGTCCAGAGACGAAGTCTTTTCTGTGGTGGCTCCCCATTTGTGGAATGCTCTCCCCAAGGAGATTCAGCCGGGGCTTTCATTATACACCTTTAGGCACCAGGTGAAAACATTCTTCTTCATTCAGGCCTTTGGCTGGTTGACATCCGAGGTCCTTTTAAATGTGGTTTGTATTTTTATTATCTATTTTGTGTTTTTGTATATGTTGTGAACTGCCCTGAGTTCTATGGATAAAGGGTGCTATACAAACAACAACAACAACAACAACAACAACAACAACAACAACAACAAATGGGGCAATTCCCTTGTTTATTTCTCTCTCACACACACAAACGGAACAAAATTCCTGGTGAATTCTGTACAGATTTAGTATTTAGCTCTACTCCTCTGTAGAATAAACAAACTATTACTTATTAAAACAAGCTGTCATTCTTTAAATGGAGGTTGTCATAGTCTGTCATGTCACAAATTAAAGACAAATTTCCCACACACTCTGGGGCAGGGGAGAAGCAGGACTAGTGAGAACTAAAATATTAGGGTGGTTTACAACAAGGCATTTAAGTCATTAAAAATATTATTATTACTATTTTTTTAAAATGTGGTGATTATCTTTGAAATGATTAGCCGAGATCCATTGAATCATCTTTTAACCGTCAACCAAGGAGGAGGTAGGAAAAAACAACATTTGTCTCGTCCCCTGTAGCGCCAGGAAGAAAAATGACGGATGCCAAACTACTTACCCAGAGTGCTTCATGTTTTGAGGTTTATCCATTCGGACTGCAAGTTTGATTTTCAGGTTCTGATCAGGGCAGTTTTTGGAAACAGCCATGTTGTGCCACTCTGATTGCTTGGGGCTGTTGGGTGTAGGATGAAGAATGACCTGAAGGAGACAAAGAAGAGAAACTTTTAGTATGGTGAGGTTTAGAGAGAACAGAGAGTGCAGAGATACTGAGAGAGGAATGCAATTCGATCTTTTACTGTGTTTCTGGGCTGAATTCAAAGCGTTGGTTTCAACCCTACAAAGCATTAAGTGGCTTTGGGTCTCTGTATTTAAAGCAGGCTGGGGCGAAACACAACCCCTTTCTGGCCCCCAGGATTTACCATTCATGCCCCGCCTTCCCAGGGAAGCCCTTCCATGAGAGATTGTGCCCCGGGTGGAACATGCCATCAAACTCTTGCTTGCCTGTTTGGAAGATGTGCATATTTATGTGCGAATAAGTGTGTGGATTTGTATAGAAACCTGTGGCTTTTGTCTGGCCGCAATGTAGCCTTTTCTACAAAGGTAAGAGCTTCACCCAGTTTTGTTTCTGGCACCATCCGCCATCAAGGCTCCAGAAGGATACTCCAGTCACTTAAGGACCCATTGTTAAAATCGTGTTTATGGAAGACAATCTTACTCGGCTACGAGTGATCGCCAAAGAAGCAGACACAAACTGTACACAACCTTCAAAGTATGGTTGTACCATGGGCCACAGAGTCTTGTATTAGGCATAGTTTTGTTTCAGTTAAATATGAATGTGTCATTAGAAAGACTATGAATTTGCTATAAGGGTGAATGTTTTTAAATATATGAAAAAGAAGATGTTTGACTTCTAGTATGCTAATACAGTGGAACCTCAGTTTACGAACACCTCGGTTTACGAATTTTCGGTTTACGAACGCCACGGACCCATCTGGAACGGATTAATTCACTTTCCATTACTTTCAATGAGAAATTTCGCTTCAGTTTATGAACGCTTCAGTTTATGAACAGACTTTCGGAACCAATTACACCCATGCTTCGGGTTAAGTACGCTTCAGGTTGAGTACTCCGCGGACCTGTCTGGACCAGATTAATCCACTTTCCATTACCTTCAATGGGAAAATTCGCTTCAGTTTATGAACGCTTCAGTTTATGAACAGACTTCCGGAACCAATTGTGTTCATAAACCGAGGTACCACTGTATATAATGGCAGCTTTTGGTTGTGGTAGCATAAAAAGATGAAAAACAATGTGAAGGGAGAGAGGTTCATTTTATTGAACAAGATAAAGCTAAACTTTAGGCTAAACTGTAAGCTAATGGAATGAGAACTGTTTAAAATATCTGAAGAGGATGAAAAGGTTAAGGAAATGATAACATCTTATAAAAAGCTATGTGAGGTTAGGGAGATGATTCCGAGGTGTGTGCTTTGACACAATTAAAAATATCTCCCACGGTTTAATTAATACCTTCCCCACCCCCCGAGGGTTTATTCTGTATCTTGTGTCTGAAATATTATTTGTTTTCCTGTTTGGGTTCTTGAAGAGTAAAGACATGTTTTTATCATTTTTTTCTTTTGGCATCTCTGTTTTCCATTTCAACTTGTTCCAATGACTCAGGAGGTAAAATCTCATTATTAAGCTTCTTCTTATTCTGCAGCAGGATTAATCTCCTCCTAATGCATTAACCTTTAAGGGCACGTACTCTCATTACTCAGATGATTTCTATCTTTTTCCTGAATAGCTGTATTTGCCTAATACTGACACACAACTTCATCTTCCTAATATTCCATCGATCTTGAACTCTGCTGCTGATTCAACAGACTATAACTTTTTATTTCTGTAATGGGATTAAAACATCTCAAGCACCGATTGCAGCAACAGACCTAATTTTTGTTTAAATATGCAGCTCAAATCACTGAATGCTTCCTCCGAGTCCTCTGACTTCAGCAAATTATTATGTTAAATGAATATTTTCTTTGCCAAGTTAAAAATAACGTAGCATATTTTTTCTCTCTTTCCTTTTTTAAAGTTATCCAAGACATACAAACTTTAGAGGGCACCTCTCTGCTATGGCTAACCACTTAAAGGTTCTTTCCTACACAAGCTCCATGCCAAGTAAGAACTGAATTACTCTTGGTGGCAATTGACCCCAACAATCTCCTGTGGAGACCAACAGTATCTTGAGCCTAAGTTTCATTCACATTTCAAATGTAATACAGTGGTACCTCTACTTATGAATAACTCTACTTACGAATGTTTCTACTTATGAACGGAGCTCCGTCCGCCATCTTGGATGCTGTTTAGATAGGATTTTTTCTACTTACGAATTTTTAGATAGGGTTGCTTCAATTTACGATTTTTTTCTCCCAATGCATTCCTATGGGATTCAACTTACAATTTTTTTTCGACTTACGAATGTGCGTTCGGAACGCATTAAATTCGTAAGTAGAGGTACCACTGTACATTTCTTTGTGAGATGGCAGTTAGTAGCTATATTTGGTCGGTTTTTCCTCTTCTAAACATATCAGAATAATGGACACTTCTAGCTCAGGCCCACACAACTTGCAACCCAAATGCAACTCCGATATAGCTCCAGCAGAAAACTGTGCTGCGACGTCTACTTAAAAGCACAAACATACTTCAGATAGCTTCAAGGTGTATTGTCTGCCTTCTGCCAGTGTGGTGTAGTGGTCAGGTTTGTCGGAATAGGACCTGGGAGACCGGAGTTCAAATCCCCATTTCGCCACGAAGCTTGGGCCAGTCACTGCCTTTCAGCCTAACCTACTTCACAGGGTAGGTTAAATGGGGATTAAATGTGGAAGGGGAGAAGCATGTGTGCCACCTTAAGCTCCTTGGATAAAAAGGTAGGGCATAAATGCAATAAATCAAGCAATCAATGCCTCTTGGTACAGTCCTTTGAGCTGAGGCAGTGTGCCATGCAGCTCCTTAGAAGCAAGGGGTTTCTCATGTTTGGGAGTAGTAAAGAACCTCCAGTTAAGGTTCTGGAAGCTCCATTGGGTTTCCTGGAGAGGAGAGCCTAGGAGTTCGCTACAAACTGAGCAGGTAAGCTCATTCTCTAGATAAATCATGCCCAAGGGCCATTACACCCACCATATTTGCAGTCTCAGGCAGGGATCAGAAAGAAGCTTATTGAGCCTTCTAGGGTTGCCAGACTCAAGAGTGCCCTGCTCTCTTTTGAGTCTGGAAACCTTAAAGAGAAACCAGCAGACCCTTTGTCTAATTTCCAAGCAAAGGGTCTGCTGGTTTCTCTTTAAGGTTTCCAGACTCAAAAGAGAGCAGGGCAATTAAAGGCACAGAAGTCCTGTCCTCTCTTGAGTCTGGCAACCCTAGAGCCTTCATGGCTCCCCAAACATGCATGGACGCTACGGGATTGGGCTGTTAGAAAAACGAAATGCCCATTATTTTCAGATTTCATGGAACAATGAGTTGTGGCTTGTGGACGTTATTGCTTCTTGCCGTTATTGCTACAGCTAAATGGGAAGCATTGGGATAGCCGCTGAGCTAAAGTTGAAATATTTTAAGTTCCAATCAAGCACGGAATTGGTCTCAAGAACACCTTTGGGTTTCCCCCCCTCTTTCGGGGATTCATTCTACTTTAGACTGCTTGGTTCTGCTACCTTTGGGACACTATTTTCTTCCTTCACTCATCTGCAAACAAAACAAAACAAAACTGAAACGCTAAACCATGGGCATAATTCTCTCTTGGAATAAATAAAAACAAATCTCTAAATACACCTACTTGTCTATTCATCAGGATTCTATTTAAGGGGGAAGACAATAGAGACACCTTCTGCCCAAACAAACAAACAAAATTCCTTCCAGTAGCACCTTAGAGACCAACTAAGTTTGTCATTGGTATGAGCTTTCGTGTGCATGCACGAAATACTTCTTCATGTATCTGAAGAAGTGTGCATGCATTGCACACGAAAGCTCATACCAATGACAAACTTAGTTGGTCTCTTAGGTGCTACTAGAAGGATTTTTTAAAATTTTGTTTCACGGCTGCCTACCTGTAACTAGCCTTCTGCCCAGTGTGTGAGACACTCCTCTCATAGTTGAGGGGAAGTGAAGGCGCCTTTAATAGTAAAGGCATCTCTCAGTCTCTGCACCTTAAAAGGACCTCCTGTTTAAAGACACAGATGGTCCTTATGTCCAAATTCTAAAATATGCTTAGTGTGTGTGTGTGGGGGGGGTGAGTGAAGAGAAAGCAGAGGCAGACATAGAATTCATTGGCAATTATGTCTGCCACCAAGACAAATTGTGCAGCTGCAGGCTCTGGAGAGAGCGAGGGGGAAAATCAATGATGACTAACTGAAGTGTCATAAAGCAACAGAGAAGGAACATTCAGGAGCACTCTGTGTGTAGCTGATAGCACCGGGGAACAAGCTCAATCACAAAAAGGGGAATTAGTGTTATGAACCTTAGCAGCTGGGGGGATAAAGGGGCAGGCTGCAGTTAATTCAGCAGGGGCCCTGTTGCCAAATTTAGCATGCTGAATTATTTACTGATCATCCAGCTGACATCACGTAATCAATCCCCAACACCCACAGCAGATCCTCCTGTCCCGGGCTGTTAAGGTGAAGTATATTCCAGGACAGTCTGCAGCTTTGTATGTCTGCAACACAAGCTAGCTGAAGCTCAGGTGAATTTTAACAGTTTTACAATTTAGGCAATCCCATCTCTACTCTAAAAGAAACACCTGGAAGAGGCCTGCATTGACTGGTGGCAATGTGTGAAGAGGATCTGCCTTGATTTTTCATCCTTCTTTTCTTCATTGCAATAGCTTGACTTGCCTGAACTAAAATAAATCTTTGAATCGTTAAAAGAGAGATTAAGGATCAGTGCTCTACATCAGCATCTTCTGTTAGACAAGGTAGGTTAAAGCATGTAGCCAAGATGGCTTGCCCATCACTAGTGAGCTAGGGAGACTTCATTTCACATCTCCCACCAATCTTCCTGAAGTTATGGCAGCAGTGCTTGTATATTGTCTTTTTAAATTGCCCATTGCTGTGTTCTCCACTTATTTCTTATTGTTAAATAGAGTGTACTTCATTGAAGCCTTGTCCCTAAGTGTGGTGACAGATATATCCTACAAATTCGGCTACCACACTTATTGTTGTTGTTTAGTCGTTTAGTCATGTCCGACTCTTTGTGACCCCATGGACCAGAGCACGCCAGGCACTCCTGTCTTCCACTGCCTTCCGCAGTTTGGTCAAACTCATGTTCATAGCTTCGAGAGCACTGTCCAACGATCTTCTCCTCTGTCGTCCCCTTCTCCTAGTGCCCTCACTTATAGTAAGCTCTTAAGTCAGGGGTTCTCAGAATTTCTACTCTCGGGGCCCGGTGGAGATGACTAAAGATTACTGAGGACAACCAGGCACAAAATGGAGGCAGGTGGAGATGGGTCATTTGGCAATTAGTGACATCATTTTCTACTGATCCCTGTACAAAGGCCCTCTTTTGAAATGCCTAAATTCTTTGCCACAGCAGTTTCCTTGTGGCGAAGAGTTCCATAGTTCAGCTTTTCTCATAGATATTGTGAGTCAGTGTCCCTGTTTTAGACAGAATATGCTTTAAGTGGAATAAGTTTTTTTATTTTATATTTTTTGCTTTCCCTATTCCCCTCAAAGCATTTTTTTACTCATTCATTGCCATTTCTTCTTTTCTCTCTTTTAAATTACACCTTAGCCCCCTGCAACTTCCAATTTCTTTTATCCCTCCTCCCTGCTCCTTTTACACACACTTTTTTCTCCTGTAACGAGCTGTCCTTTCTTATCCCCTCCTTTCTATTCCCGGTGTGTTATTATTATTATTAAGCTGATTTTTAAAGAAATTCATCTCCTAAGTTCCTCCAACACCCCCTTTGGCCTCACGAGAATTCATCAATATTTCAGTGTTAATTTCTTCTAATATACACATATTCGTGTGCAATTTTGTATAATAGACACATCTTTGCAAAGCAATTTTGCCTAATAAGATTTTGGTATGTTATGTTCACTAATATCTGCATTTTTATTTACCCTAATAAATGCATTACTTGGCCAGAGAACTTTACTGCAAAATTTGGAAAAGTGTGAAATTTTGAAGGATGGCTGGGTTTCAGTTTGAATATTGTTTCGGAAAGTGCAAATTACGTTGGTTTGGCATGAAATATGAGCTGCATTGGATTTCTCCCCCATCCCTAGTTGCTGGTGCTTTCGCCAGCCCAACCAGGAGATGGGTCAGGTGAGTGAGGAGGTGCTAAGGACCACTGGTGGCCTCTAACCCACCATTTGTGGGTATGTCTAATCGGGTGTGCAGCTGTGCACCAACAATTTAGACATAATCGCTTCAAGCTATAAGAAAGGAGATTCCGACTAAACATCAGGAATAGCTTTCTGACGGTAAGAACTGTTCAACCGTGGAACAGGACTCCCTCAGGAGGTTGTGGACTCTCCATCCTTGGAGGTTGGATGGCCATCAATCATGGATGCTTTAGTTGAGATTCCTGCATTGCAGGGGGTTGGACTAGATCAGGGGTCCCCAAACTTACCCAGAGGGCGGGGGAACGTACTCCCATATGTGCGCACACTCACCTTTTCTGGCATGGGGTGGCACCAGAAATGGCTTCTGCGCATGCGCAGACGTCATTTCCGGTGCACTTTCTAGCACCGCACTGACCCGGAGATGGGCAACTGCACCGCGCTGCGCCAGTAAGAGCAGGCAGCGGGAGTCATCGGGGGCCGCACAATTGGCTCATGCGGGCCGCATCTGGCCCCCGGGCCTTAGTTTGGGAACCCCTGGACTAGATCATCCCCGGGGGTACCTTACAGCTCTACAATTCTATGATTCTATATGCAACACACACCACACTTTATTTGAAACAAAGACTTCGACCAATCTCTTCTCTGAAATTCTTTAGTGATTGTGATGCTTACAAGGAACCAATCTAGCTCCTTCTTTCCCAGCCCAGAAAGCTTGTCTTTCAGCTCGAGAACAAACTCCATTCTCCTTTTCTGTTCTGCAAATGTGCATTTATGTGTTTTATGTGCTTTCCCAACAGCTGCCAATATTATTTCTTTGTTTGGGGACGTTCGGTAGGCTGCAGTTCTTAAAAAGCTACGCCAGAGATGAAAGGTTCCAATTTGCAGCACTGCGGGTTAGAAAGCCTGTGTTCTTTTGTGACCCGAGTTCATAAAACTGCTACCCCTGATGGGCGACGGGGTTTTCTTCCTCCTGCAAAGCAAAGCTGAAGAAGCATCGCTGCCCTTACCCGCCCGAGTTCTTTGTCTTCTAAAGCCAGCACACCGGTGCTCTCGGTAAACAGCTTCACCTTCACTGCGGGAAGGGCGTGCGTCGTGTTAAAGTCACCTTGAGTCCCCCATCTGTGAAAACACCCAAGACGGGGGAAAATAAAGCATGAGGCAAGAAACGCAGCCTGCCAACCCAGCCCCATCACCTCGGGGTGGAAAAGGTTAATGCAAATGTCACCAACTGTCTTAGGCATTAAAAAAGCAACAGGAGTGACATCGTGCTAATTAATTAAGTTGGTAAGAAAAACTGTAAGACTACAACTCTGCAATATCACAAAGCTTCCTCTGGGAAGGCAACAGAATAGCATGAAGCGAAAGCTAGAAGAACACACACATCCGCACGTGCCACGGCTACACAAATGCGCTTTTATTTATTTTTGCAAGTGAGTAAAATAAACCTGATGAACATAATTTAGCACTGAAACTTCGCACAGACGTTGCAAAGCCATCTGGATACTTACCTGTCTGCCACTGCTACTTTTCTAGAAAAAGAGGTGCCGTAACTCATCATGAACCCTTGTTCTCCACAAATTTGCAATGGCGACCACAGTTCCGGCAAGTTCCAGCTCAAAAAAAGAAAAAAGCCCTGCCTGTCTCCCATTACTGAAATAGCAGGGTTGTTGCAGACACTAAAGGTAAAGGGGCCCCTGACCATTAGGTCCAGTCGTGACCGACTCTGGGGTTGCGCGCTCATCTCGCATTATTGGCCGAGGGAGCCGGCGTATAGCTTCCAGGTCATGTAGCCAGCATGACAAAGCCGCTTCTGGCAAACCAGAGCAGCACATGGAAACGCCGTTTACCTTCCCGCTGTAGCGGTCCCTATTTATCTACTTGCACTTTGACGTGCTTTTGAACTGCTAGGTTGGCAGGAGCTGGGACCAAGCAACGGGAGCTCACCCCGTCACAGGGATTCGAACCGCCGACCTTCTGATCAGTAAGCCCTAGGCTCAGTGGTTTAACCCACAGCGCCACCTGGGTCCCTGTTGCAGACACTAGGAGTCTAGTAAATGAGGCATCTAGGAGCACAAGAGGCCTGCTCAGACACCGCTCAGCATTAGAACCAAGGTTTCCTCTTCCAGGGTTCTGACTTGTATGGGGATCCTCCACAGAGGCAAAAAGTTCTCCATTGACAGATGTTCACCTTGTTGGGTGTGGGGTGATGAAAAAACAGCAAGGTAAGGTAAAGGACCCCTGGACAGTTAAGTCCAATCAAAGGCGACTATGGGGTGCGGTGCTCACCTTGCTTTCAGGCAGAGGGAGCTGGTGTTTGTCCACAGACAGCAACGGAACACCGTGACGGAAACCAGAGCTCAAAGAAAAGCCATTTACCTTCCCGCCACAGTGGTACCTATTTATCTACTCACACTGGTGTGCTTTCGAACTGCTAGGTTGACAGAAGCTGGGGCAGAGCAACGGGAGCTCACCACCATTGTGTGGATTTGAACTGCCGACCTTCTGATTGGCTAGCCCAAGAGGCTCAGTGGTTTAGACCAGTGGTCCTCAACCTTGGGCCTCCAGATGTTTTGAGACTACAATTCCCATCATCCCTGACCACTGGTCCTACTAGCTAAGGATCATGGGAGTTGTAGGCCAAAAACATCTGGAGGCCCAAGGTTGAGGACCACTGGTTTAGACCACAGTCTTTGCCTTACCTTTACCATACCTTTTCTATGGTAGCATGGATCTCGGGGGTCAGGGCTTAATGTTGAGCCCCGTAGCCCCACTCTATCTGTGTATACTGTTGGATGCAGGGATGCCAAAGAAGGATGACAAAAACATCAGAATGGTCAGTTCTAGTGCTTCATTGAAGAACGTGTGAAATACAAATAATAAAATTATTAATTATTCTTATCCTTACAGCAAAGCAGCCTGCCAGTTCTCCTAGCCTTTGCGGGCGCGGGACGGACCCCACAGCAAGGAGGTGGCTTGTCTGCATCCAAGCAAACATGCACACATTCTTCATACACAAAACACTATATGTCACTTCGTCTAGGACTTCCCATCACTTCACCTGCCAAGTTGAGGACATAGGTGGCAAATACGCAGAGACAGATCCCCTTTCTTAGCTCAGAGCCTAGCACTCAAATAAGCCAGTTAGCTTATATCAAAACAAGTGAATATAAACATATATGATCTTATTGCTACAACCACCCCCAGTTAATTGTGGGTTTATCTTGACTACCAATATGGTGTTTGCAAAGCTTCTCGAACAGTTCAGCTTTGGTTCATCACAATTGTACTTTCTAATGATGCCATTTTTTTTTGTTAAACGCAGTTTGGGATCTTTGGGCAGTGTAGCAGAGGGTTTGGGAGGGGGAGAAGAGGAGAAAAGGGACAGACGGTAACAGATAAGAACATAAGAGCTCTGCTGAATCAGGCCAATTATTAGACAATCCAGAATCCTGTTCTCATAGTGGCCAACCGGATACCAAAGGGAAGCCCTTGAGAAGGATCTGAGTACCTGATGGAGTTTCCAAACACTCTTCAAGGGCAGCCCCGCAAAGAGTACATTGCAGTACTCCAATTTGGATGTGGCCAGGGCATGACTAACATTTTGTACTATTCAGTCCACTTTATCCTGAGCCACTTGTGGTACGCTGATAAATCCTTTAGCTTTTGGAGGTCTTTTGTCAGAGGAGGTGTGCTCAGGATGCTGGAGTTAGAACATTCTCTGCCTTATTGGTTCATTCCAGTTTAACAATTCATAGCAGGATTCTACTCTCTAGCTCTGGAGAGGACACAGGGAACTTTTCATTATGGCTGCGATTGATTTTCAATAATCTTCACAGCTCATTTAATTTTGTTTCTCGAACTTCCAAGCTGCACTAACATGGTTTTTTTTTAAAAAAACAAACGGTGCATTTGGTCTCATGAAGGTAGGCAGTTCTCTCCTCTCCCCATCTCTCACGTAATGAAACTCACATACAGCTTAATAAATCTTGAGAAATGGCCTTAATATTGCCATTCTGTGTAAAGAGACATCATAAAGAACATTGTGGCCCAGCTCTCTCCTGTTTCCTCATGTCCTCCATAGTTTCCCAAAGGAAAACAGGGGTACTCCATTGCATGAGTTGGTGGAGGGAGGGGCACTGTTTTGCAGCCCAGAGGCAAGGCTCAATGGATAATGGTGGGTCTTGAGCAGGGAACCTGTCACCCTCCAGGTGCTGTTGGGCTTCAGCTCCCATCAGCTCCCATCAGCCTCAGCCAGCAAAGCCAGTGGGCAGGCATGATAGGCATAGCTGCCAAGTACCCCGTTTTCCCCGGGAAACCCCTGTTTTTACTTACCTTTTCCCGGTGGTCCCCCATATCACTTCATCTCCCGTTCTTCTCCATTATTTTCTCCTGCCGGCGGCCATTTTTTTCTTTCCGATTTGCCCTTCTATGGGCACCAAAAATGGCCGCTGCCGGCTTCAAAAGTCGCATCTACACATGTCCGGAAGTGCATAGACGTGACTTCTGGTGTCGGCAGCGGCCATTTTTGGTGCCCATAGATGGGCGGAGCGACACCGGAAGTTGTGTTGACGCACTTCCCGACATACGTACAAGCGACTTTCGAAGCCGGCAGCGGCCATTTTTGGTGCCCATAGAAGGGCAAAGTGACACCGGAAGTTACGTCGACGCAACGTCCGGTGTCACACGGCTGCCGGTCCCGGATTCTGCAGTCCAGGACTTGGAAGGTAAGATGATAGGAGCTGTAGTCCTGCAACATCTGGAAAACCATAGGTTTCCCATTCCTGGACTAGTGGCTTGAAATGCTCAAGTTGTTGGGAGAAAAACTATCCGTACTTTCTCATCAAACCTAAACTTATCTACAACTTGAACCAGGGGGCTGGTATGCCTCTGTTTCAAGTGTTGTTACTTTCTGATTGAGATGTCACTGTTTCTTAGGATGCAACCCTATGCAGCATTTACTTGAGAAACAGCCCACTCTGTTGGAGCTCTGAGAAAACAGGCTTGCAATTCTGCTTGCAGAGGCCTGTGGAGCAGAATGCACTTTTAGACATAAATGTTTCTGCTTGTGGTGCGAATATCTCCAGTGTACACAGCTTGTACTCAGTCCCTCTCCTTGTGGCGCGCAAAAGTAATTGTGGGTTAGCCTCTAAGGACTGACAAGTATGAATAACTGTACATAGTGTTTCTGAGCTTTAAGATTGTATTTTTTAAAAGACTTCTGACTATTAACTCTGTCTGGCATTTTAAAACACGAGAAGAGGAAAGTTTTGAAAGTCTTGGCCAGGCATCCCCAAACTGCGGCCCTCCAGATGTTTTGGCCTACAACTCCCATGATCCCTAGCTAACAGGATCAGTGGTCGGGGAAGATGGGAATTGTAGTCCAAAACATCTGGAGGGCCGAAGTTTGGGGATGCCTGGTCTTGGCCTTATCAAAAACAGAAAATATTTGAAAAACTATGTGGGATGTGATACTTTCCCCTTAAGCAGGGATCTGTGGTCCTCCAGATGTTGGCTTCAATTCCCACCATCCCCAGCCAAGCCTAGCTTAGGAGTTGGGGATGACGGAAGCTGTAAGCCAACAACATCTGGAAGGCCACAGGTTCTCCACTCCTGACCTAAAGCGAACTTTTACAAGCCCACTAAGTTTGAAATCACCATTGAAATGGTTCTGACCAATTGCTTTCTGTAGTGAATGGTTGCCTTTTCTGCAGTCCTCGAAGTTGAGATATGTGCAATAAAGGGAAACGGAAAGCATACACCGTGCATTCAAGTTGCTGGCAATCAATGGAAAGATGGTTGGATGTGACTGTGCGCAGGCATATAAACCAAAACACAGATGGTGAAACTAATTTTAGGTATAACTGCTTTAAGCAGTTTGTTTCCCTGTCAGTATCTCACTGTGTGTTTCTTAACTCATAGAATATCACTGTTTCCTGGATTTGCAGACACTTAGAATTGCTACTTATGATACACAGCCTTCAGCAGGCCTGCGTAACAGCCGTCTCAATTAACTTTAGGTTGGTGATCTATGCATGAATGATTGAAAACATCCAGATTGATTGAATGATTGAAAAGAACCCCAGGAGTCACAAAACTATTGGGCTCAGTTGCTGAACGCTCTGCATTACTTCTTTAACCTTCTGTCACTTCTCTACAGTGGCACCCCATTTCTTAGGTCCTGTGCAAGTAAATGAGGCCCAAAGTGAGAGAAATCACACACACACACACACGGTAGAGGCATGTAAAACCTCCTATTTATTCTCATAAGATTTGTGCCTTCCCAAGCATTGGCACTGGACGTGTGACATATTCATGCAAAGGAAAATACAGTCATACCTTGGAAGTTGAATGGAATCCGTTCTGGATGTCCATTCGACTTCCAAAACTTTCGGAAACCAAAGCGCGGCTTCTGATTGTCTGCAGGAAGCTCCTGCAGCCAATCGGAAGCCGCGGAAGCCCCGTCGGACGTTTGGCTTCCAAAAATAGTTTGCATCACTTCTGGGTTTACGACGTTCAGGAGCCAAAACATTTGGGAAATAAGCTGTTCGAAAAGCAAGGCAAGACTGCATGTGATTTGCAGAAAGGCTTGACATTTATACCAGGAGGAATTCAACATCACACAAAGGTGTTTGTTTCATCACGGCAGACACGGTATGGCTTGCCGGAGGGAATAACCCCCCCCCCTCTAAATAGTAGTTCTGAGAACTAGGAGTTGCTTATACCATCTTCCCAGACCAGGAGAGGACATTGGCCTCTTTGGACCTCTTATGTCTTGTGATACCCAGGCCAGGTGTTTAGCAACACACTTAAAGATCAGAGAGATTTTTTTTTCTGGGGGCACTGCAGGCTTGTCCTAGAATTAATAGGAACAATTGTGCTGGGAATAGGTCCTTTTCCTGCACACTGTTGACTCATTCCTTTCAACAAAGAGCCCCCACAGTCCCCACAGCCAAGAAGTGAAAACTTTTGATTAAATAATGTTTTTGGAGGTTTTCAGTGTCGCTCATTTTCAAGGTGTAAACCATTCAGAGAACCTTTTTTGCAGTGAAAAGTGGCATATGCAATCCATAATATGAATGAACTAGGCGGCTTTGAGCAAATAAAGATCCCCCCCCAAACTCAGTCTTTTTTTTTTGGAAACAAAGAAATAGTGACCCACCTCACAAATGCAACAAATAATACGCTAATGGGGACCCAGGTGGCGCTGTGGTTAAACCACTGAGCCTAGGGCTTGCTGTTCAGAAGGTCAGCGGTTCGAATCCCTGTGACGGGGTGAGCTCCCGTTGCTTGGTCCCAGCTCCTGCCAACCTAGCAGTTCGAAAGCACATCAAAATGCAAGTAGATAAATAGGAACCGCTACAGCGGGAAGGTAAACGGCGTTTCCATGTGCTGCTCTGGTTTGCCAGAAGCGGCTTTGTCATGCTGGCCACATGACTTGGAAGCTATACGCCGGCTCCCTCGGCCAATAATGCGAGATGAGCGCGCAACCCCAGAGTCGGTCACGACTGGACCTAATGGTCAGGGGTCCCTTTACCTTTACCTTTAATACGCTAATAGGAGGAATACAGTGTATCAAATTTATCCCATTCTTGAAGAAGTTAGGAGAACCAGCAGAGGGCAGTATAGGCGTGGAATATTCTACCAGTTGTAGAATTCAGCTGAAGACAGACAATAGGATTTGAAGGTAGTTTGATAGAGATGGTGTTTTCTGTAGATGTACCCATACAGTTGTCTCACTATTGTCTCTTGCAAACAGATTTGTGAATCACTTGGAGTGGGGGGAGAGGGAAATGTATTGTCTGGAGAATGTATGAATTCCTCAGGAAGTGATTTCTACTAAGTACAGAGATATAGCAGTTAAACTGTAGTAAAATCTCTGTAGATACCTATGGTGTTTGTGTGTGTGTGCAGCAATAGTTCTGTTCATGGTTCGTTTCCTAAAGAAATAATTTCATACTTAATACCAAACAAAGAAAGGAAGGTGGGTGAAATTATACACAGTTTGTGGTATTCCTCCCTTTATCATTAGAAATTTCATTTGTTTATGAGCCAGGATTATACAAGCGAAGAGCCTATAAAGGTAGAATTTTCCTTTGTCGTTAGTAATTTCATTTGTTTATGAGCCAGGATTAGACAAGTGAAGAGCCTACGGACTTCCCAGTATCAAATGGACCCTCCATCTGTTCACCTGTCTGAACTTTGACCGGATCTCACATCTCAACCTGAAATTAATCCAAGTAGGCTTTGAGAGCCTACAAATTCTGTGAGCAATCTTTGTCACTATCACTTCACTTTGTCTCAGTTCCCCATAATGTAAAAATAGAAAAATAAAAAAGGAAAGTAATATTAAGACTTCACAAGCTTCTTATTAGCATGAATGAGCTAAATATTAGAACAGATATAAGTTGAAGTTTTGGAATTGTTTTTCTTTTTCCTTTTCTTTGTTTTTTGTATTTTTTGTATGTTTATGCTTTTGTGTCTTTGTTACAAAATAATAAATATATTTGAAAAAAAGCATGAATCAGCTAAAAATTGTAATGCAGAAGCTTGATTCAAGGCAAGGGCAGAATATTTCACATCCACTTGCTTGTTGCATATTGCAGGCAGATGTTCACACCTGGGAAACACAGTCACATTGCTCAGATTGGACAGATAAGTCTTAATGTGATTAATGGGGGAGGGGGGGAGCAGATAGTTAAATCTGCACAGAATTGCACCTTCGTGGATAAAACAACTTGAGAAATTCATTAAACATGTCTTCCTGGATAATCTTAGTGGCAGGAGCTAGATGGATCCCATCACAGATAGAATTGTATTACAAAACACAACCTCTTGGCCAATGCCATCCTTGCAAATGGACTGGGATGCATGTGAGAAGCTGTTCTTCCTGAAGGGCTTGGTTGATACTGATCTCTTCAAATCCGAGCTCTTGGAAACAGCCATAGAACAATAGAATCGTAGCAAGTTTGGCCTGATTTGATGACTTAAGATCAGAAACACTTTATGTACAAGTTCTGCATGTTGACGATCAGCTCCCTGAGAGCTGACCAGTAATGCAGTTTGAGAATAATTCATTTCCATAGCTGGATTGGATCCATTTGTGCTTCCAATTTTTGTGTTGTTTTTAAAATCAATGTAACAGTTTTGTTTTGTTTTTGAATCCATGTTTTGAGTCTTGTCTAAAGAAGCCGAAGTCCTGGAGCACTTTGGGCACCCTTAATTCCGTTATCCTCTTTTGAGAAAGCCAGTTATGCAATGATCGAAAATTCCCGCCTGGTCATTACGTAAGACATTATTCCTTCTCTTTTGCTCGCTTGGATTAGCATGCTGCACTGAGACACTTACTGAATGTTCAGACCCTTGAGCAAACCAGAGCATAGACTACAGGCCTATATAGGGAAAGGGAAGGATACAGTGCCATTTGGAAGGGGATGCTAATTTGCCTTGATATATTTTATATATATTTCATATACTCAGGCTGCTGTTGCAGGTTTTGCTTCCGGGCTTCCTCAGGTGTCTGCTTGGCCGCTGTGAGAACAGAAAGCTGAACTAGATCGAAGTCTAAAAGTCTGTTAAAAGAATCTTATTTATAAATATCATAGGAGTTGAAACATGTGATTAATCATGCCAGAAACACATCCCTCTCACTATGCCTATAATCTATTACTTGCCCATACTAAGATAAAAGGAAAAGGATCCCTGGACGGTTAAGTCTAGTCAAAGGCGACTATGGGGTGTGGCGCTCACAGGGCCGGTGCGTCCATTTAGGAAAACTAGGCAATCACCTAGAGCGCCAAAATGGAGGGGGGGCAGGCCAGCCTGCCCAGGGCCGTCCTAGCCCTGGGCAGCGCTACTCCGCCGCTTCAGCTGAGCAGGCGGAGGCGGCACAGCCCGGCGGAGCGCGACTTAGGCGTTCTGCTGCCACACTGTGCCCTCCCTCCAGCTCCCTGTCGTGCCCTCCGGCAAGGCCAAGCGCGGCGAGCAGCCAGAGGGCACGACGGGAAGCTGGGAGTTGCGGCGCTGCAGGCTGGAATGCTGAACTCGCGCTCCGCCGGGCTGTGCTGCCTCCGCCTGCTCAGCCCGCTGCTTTGGGGCGAACCGTGAGAGAGGACTCCGTTTCCCTCCCTCGCAGCTTGTTTTGGAGCAGCGAGGCTAGGCAGGAGCTAAGTGTCTCCTGCACAGCCCCGCTGCCACAAAACAAGCCGCGAGGGAGAGAAAAAGAGCCCTCCTTCAAGGCTTTGAAGCAGCGAAGCTGGGCAGGACGGTCCCGAGGAGACAGTCCTGCCCAGCTTCGCTGCTTCAAAGCCTTGAAGGAGGGCTCCGTTTCTCTCCCTCGTGGCTTGTATTGGAGCAGTGGGGCTCCGCAGGAGACACTTAGCTCCTGCCTAGCCCCGCTGCTTTGGGGCGAGCAGTGAGGGAGGCCTCCGTCTGGGCTGCTTTCCCTCCCCCCGCCCCACAGTGAGCCGGAGAGAAGGGATACGCGGCCGCCCCTCGAGAGGTGGCGACAGGATCAGCGCCCCAAAAGCGCTCCTTTCGGGGCACTCATCCCGCGCTGCCTCTCACAAGAGCAGGCTTCCTCCCCCCTCTCTTACCCACCCCTCCCTCCCTCCCTTCCCTCTCTCTTCCCTCCCTCCCTCTCGCTATTTCCCTCTCCCCCTCCTCCCTCCCCCTCTCTCTTTCCTTCTCACCCCTCCCTCCCCTCTCTGTCTCTTCCCTCCCTCTCTCTCTCTTTCATCCCTCCCTCCCTCCCTCCCTCCCTCCCTCCCTCCCTCCCTCCCTTCCTTCCTTCTCTCTTTCCCCTCCCTCCCAACCCTGCACTATTATTATTCTGTGGTAGCAGAGCTGCCACTGCTTTGGAACATGTAGCAGAGATCATGGTTACAAGGAACAGGTTGGATGTGAAATACATCTGTGCTTGAAATATGATTGGGGGTGGCGGCGCCAGAAGGTGATCTCGCCTAGGGCGCAAAAAACCCTAGCACCGGCCCTGGGCGCTCATCTCGTTTTCAGGCTGAGGGAGCCAGTGTTTGTCCGCAGACAGCTTTCTGGGTCATGTGGCCAGCATGACTAAACCACTTCTGGCACAACAGGACACCGTGAGGAGTCCCAGAGCGCTGCAGTGGTACCTATTTATCTACTTGCACTGCTATGCTTTCAAATTGCTAGGTTGGCAGGAACTGGGACAGAGCAACGGGAGTTCACCCCACCATGCAGATTCGAACTGCCGACCTTCCAATAGGCAAGCCTAAGAGGCTCAGTGGTTTAGACCACAGCTCCACCCATGTCCCCCATACTAGTAAAAGCTCCAAGCAGGTGGCTTTATTACAACCATGATGGTCACCTGCAGTAAGATGGTACATCTAGCTTCCATAGCACTGCCATTTTTTTTTACCATGGTACAGTACTATGAACACCACAGATCCTCTCCCCTTAGAGCTGCTCCACCCTTTCATTCAAGGCAACACCATAAAAGCTGCACAAGTTCTGGCTCTTTGGCTAAATGAATGAATGAATGAATGAGAAACATATGCAGCTTCATAGTGGTTCAAGGTTGCATGGGAAGATCTTTTCCTACTGCCACCACCTAGCAGGAGGAGAATCGAATAAACTGGACAGGCCAAAAGTCTGTCCAAACAAAAAAGTATTCACCTTCTAGCAGAGGTCCCCTAGACTGTGCACTACATATGTACATTAAGTGCAATGTCACACAGGACACTTAGTTGTGATGTCTAGATGAGCTGCAAGCATTGATTGAAAGGTAAGAAGTGCCAAGAATCTGGTGCAAGACATGCCCGGACTTTAAAGCATTCACCGGCTTTATCTCCCAATATGCTAGTAGCAGGGGAACACACCTTCATAGTGATAAAGCCAAGGGATTCTAAGTAAAGATACACTTGACTGTTTGAGATCGAGCCTGGAAATGTGAGCGCTATCTCTGCTACGCTAATCAGAGAGAATATCAGTCTGCAAAGGAAATTGTAAATTTACAGGAAAAGAGTTCCATCAAGTCTCTAGGATGTGGTAAGGAAATGAAGGCCGAGGCTTTAAAATTCCCAACACAAAGCAGTGTCTACAAGACACTGAAATATTTTTTTATTTTTTCCTTTTTCCTCATAGGAAGCATTTTGTGGCACTATGTGGCACTTCTCATTGCGAGAAGTGAGGTTACAGGGAACCAGGCAGAGGGCTTTCTCGGTAGTGGCACCCGCCCTGTGGAACGCCCTTCTAACAGATGTCAAGGAAATAAGCAGCTATCCTATTTTTAAAAGACACCTGAAGGCAGCCCTGTTTAGGGATGTTTTTAATATTTAATGCTGTATTGTTTTAATATTCGATTGGGAGCTGCCCAGAGTGGCTGGGGAGACTCAGCCAGATGGGCGGGGTAAAATAAATAAATAAATAAATAAATAAATAAATAAATAAATAAATAATAATGTTATCGTTAAGGTAAACTGGAAACTATAGTTAAGGTAAAGCACCCACCTTCTCTTCTTCGCCCCCACCAACCCGATCACCGAGGCAACCCAATAATCGTGCCACATGGCCCAAGGTGCCATACTGCCTCAATCTAAAGAGCTGCCGGAACGCACAAAAAAGGTGCCGGAACTCAGTTCTGCTGAGTTCCAGCTGGAAAAAAAAGCCCTGATTCTTATGGTGATATCTTATGGGGACTGGATATCAAAGAGACACTGTTTCTTAACCGGTTCCTCCTGCCCCCATTTAAAAATAAACTAGGAGCAAACTAACGCAACACCTAATCATGAGATGTATACTGCTACTGGATATAGAAAAGCCTAAACATTAGGAAGAACTTCCTGACAGTAAGAGCTGTTCAGCAGTGGAATTTGCTGCCAAGGAGTGTGGTGGAGTCTCTTTCTTTGGAGGTCTTTAAGCAGAGGCTTGACAGCCATCTGTCAGGAATGCTTTGATGGTGTTTCCTGCTTGGCAGGGGGTTGGACTGGATGGCCCTTGTGGTCTCTTCCAACTCTATGATTCTGTGATTCTAAGTACAGCTGTACCTCCGCTTATGTATCCCTCCAGTTACATAAACTTCGGGATACGTATGCGGCAAACCCGGATGTATATTTCCGGGTTTTTGCTGCGCGCGCATGTGCCGAAGCGGTCTCTCTGGTTGCGAAAACCTCAGGATCCGGCCAGACCTCCGGAATGGATCCTGTCTGCAACCGGAGGTACCACTGCAGTTCTCATTGGTGATAGGAAGGTAGAGCCACTGGCATTCTGAGAACCATCAATTCAAGAATTGTAGAATTGGAAACTGGAAAATTGGTACAGAGGGATGCTATTATGTGATGAAGGATGAAGAAGGAGATCTGAAGTGGGCAGGTGGCAGGAGCTGGGATATACTTTCAATTTTTTTTTTAAATCCCCTCAGGAATCAAAAGTAACAGAGACAGGCAAAACGCATGCATTAATACCATCTCACTGAGGATAGGGCACACAGCAAACATTTCTAATAAAAAAGAGTAAGATTTACTTGCAAGGGCAAAAAAATAAAATAAAAGTGAGCAGTTCATCAAATCAGCTTGTGGAATTTACTACTTGCTCTGGGATAAGGTAAAACATACTCTGTTTTGTCTCTCAGCCCAGTAACCGTATGGTTATTGTTTCACTAAGAATTTTCAGGATCAAACACAAAATCCATATTTTAACAGCAGCTTGCCATGTGCCTCCAGGAAACTCACAAGCAGAGAGTGATGGCAAATAGCTCTTATTTCCTGTTCAACGCAACACCTAATCATGAGATGTATACTGCTACTGGATATAGAAAAGCCTTTCTTTGTTGTCACAACTAATCTGGAGCAAGCAATTTCATCAGTTCTGTGTAATAGCATCCTAGTTATGAAATGCCCTCCTTTCTAAATCGTGCTCGCCAGTGATTCTTTTGTTTCTGGCACCAGCTCAATGTGCATCTATTTTACGTGGGCATTTACAGGTCGTTGGCTGTGAATTTATCTTGAAGGATGAAGCTGCTCTGCACTTTTAAGGATTGCTGTTATTTCTTGTGTTTTTATCCCCATTTATATTTATGGTGGGTTGAAACCTGACGTATTTAATAGCTTTAAGTTCTGCATTTCATATTGTTTGTACCTTGTCCTGGGATTGTTTTTCATGAAGGGCAGGTTAGAAATATTAAATAAACAATAATAAGGTTTTGTTTCTTTTTTTCTTTTTTGAAAATGTGTTGGCTGGAGGAGTATCTCCTTTTGTTTGTCTCAAATCTAATGTCAATTGCTTTTGCTGGAGGTCCCCAAGTTCTGCTGGAGAAAGAAAGAAAGGCAGAGAAAATAATTTCTCTCTCTCCCCACTCCACAAGCAATTTCCTACAAACCTCTTGCATGTCATCTTTCAAATTTGCTTCTTCCATATACTGCATAGTTGTTTTATGGAGGAGCATCTCCACCCCATCATTCTGCCTGGACACTGAGGTCCAGTACCGAAGGCCTTCTGGCAGTTCCCTCGTTGCGAGAAGCCAAGTTGCAGGGAACCAGGCAGAGGGCCTTCTCGGTGGTGGCGCCCGCCCTGTGGAACGCCCTCCCATCAGATGTCAAAGAGGAAAACAGCTACCAGATTTTTAGAAGACATCTGAAGGCAGCCCTGTTTAGGGAGGCTTTTAATGTTTAATAGATTATTTTATTTCATTTTTCTGTTGTAAGCCGCCTAGAGTGGCTGGGGAAACCCAGCCAGATGGGTGGGGTATAAATAATAAATTATTATTATTATTATATGGACATGTCATTAGAAGTTGATTGCTAGGGGGATGTTGGTGCTATGACCAATCTTATAAATGGTTTAGTATGTACCAGAATCACTACATCTTAAAAAAACAACAACCCCGGAATATTTATTTCAAACATTTATAACCTGCCTTTGTGCTCCCAAGCAAAGTGACATATATAGGATCTCAAGCACTGCCCACTTCCTCATAAACTAAAAGGACCGCTTAAAACACTTTGAAAACCTTCTACATGAATGTGGCTGAATACTGACATCATTTCTAAGTGCCACCTGAGATTAAATTGGTGGTGCTCAGGAAAAGGCCTTCTTGGTGGTTGAGGTCTATGGTTATGTGAATCAACCCAGTGGCGTAGCAAGGTCAGGTGGTACCCGGTGCGAAAAATTTCTTGTCAACCCCCCCCATTGAAATCTAGTTGGACTCCCAAGAGACTGTGATCTACTCACAGAATAAAAAGACTGGCTGTGATCTACCCATTGAACCATTGCCAGGATTTGTTGAGCATTTTTAAGAAAAGGGTTGGCCAAAGTTGTAAGTTGTTGAGCTTTTTTTTGCGGTTACAGGGTTTGGGTCCTGAGTTTAGGGAGCTTCTGCTTCTACCCTTCCCTCTACCCACCACCTGTTTGTTTGCTCACCTGCCTCCTTCCCGCCCACTCCCTGTCTGCCTGCATGCCTCCTCCAGCTGCTAGGGAGCGCAGGGCTGTCAAAACGGCAAAGTGGCGCAGCTTCCCCCCTGGCTCGTGGTAGGCGGGAGTTGCGGGCACGCGGCGCGCAGAATGTCACACCCCTCGGTGATGACACCCAAGGCGGACCGCACCCACTGCACCCACCTTGCTCCACCCCTGAAACAACCTTCAGATAATAGAAAGACAATATATTGTTTGGACAAAAAACAAACAAATAAATCCTTCCAGTAGCACCTTAGAGACCAACTAAGTTTGTCATTGGTATGAGCTTTCGTGTGCATGCACACTTTTATTTTGTTTCGACTATGGCAGACCAACACGGCTACCTACCTGTAACCAATGTATTGTTTATCTGTCCAAAGTTTGCCAGATCTTCTCCACTCACCTAGAAGAAGGTGGTTCAGTTTAGGTCCCTCTCAAGGGCTTCAATAATAATCAAGCACTGGTTCCAAAATGGACAAACATTGGTCCATGGGGGAGAGCTGTGAGTGGCTCGCCAGGCATTTGGTGCAGGTATTAGACACAGTACGATACAAGGATGCCTTCACTGCATTGTCAGCGTTTAGAATGCACAGACAGGCTGCAAATTCCATAGGTGACAAAATTCAGCTGGTGACTTCCCTTGCTGGGAACAATTCTCAACCGTAGTTGGGCCCTCCACCTCATTTTTCTTTCAAATAGGTAACTGGAGTTTATTGTAGCTCAGTGAAGCATCTAGTTTCCATACAGAGTATATCTGGCATATCCAGGTAAGGCTGGGAATATCCTTTGTCTGGAAGCCTGGAGAGCCGTTGCCATTATTGAACTGGATGGAGCAACTTTCTATAAGGCAGCTTCCTAGGTTCCTACTTATGACATATTTGAAAACAGTTTAAATTAAAACAGTCACACTTTCTTACAGCTTAATTAGCTGGCTCAGAATATTTTCAGTTCTTAAAGCTGGAATACCTGACAAACCAGAATTAAACAAACGATATTATTGCACTGGAAAACTACCGGGACTAATATTTTCTCCTTGCCTAACACAGAACCAAGGGCGTAGCCAGGATCAAAACTAGGGGGGGGCAAGCCATGATCATTCAGGGGCGGGGCCACAAAGTGGGAACGTGGGCGGGGCTACAGGGCCAGCTGGCCTGGCGACATCGTGGTGGCGGCAGCGGCGGCAGCGGCCACCTTGTGCTTCTGGGGCTGGCAACGGCGGCGGCTACCCTGCTTGGCTGGAGAGGACGGGAGGGTCGGGCAGGCAAGAGGGGGTGACAGGGTGGGCGAGGGCAAGGCAAGGCACGGCCGCAGTCACGACGGCTCCGAGGCGTTGCTGCATATCAGCATAATATTTCAACCATGTTGTGGGTTCAAGCCCCACCTTAGGAAAAAATTCCTGCATTGCAGGGGGTTGGACTAGATGACCCTTGTGGTCCCTTCCGACTACAATTCTATGATTCTATTTGTGAGGGACAGGGGATATCGCGAAGTCCCTCCCCTCCTGAGTTCAAGCCCATCACCGACCACAGGGGGAAGCAGAGGGAGCTCCGATTCCAGTGGGGAAGCAGGAAGTCGGGTCCGAGGCTCAGGCAAGGTAGCGGAGCCAGGGTCCCAGGTGGGACAGGAAGGGGGAAGTAAGGGGGGGAGACCCATCCCCCCAACTCCAGAATTACGCCGGAAGAGGAGGGGAAAGAGGATGGGGCTTCCAAGACTTTTGTGCTGGGGAAAGACGCGCCAAAAGTCACTTGGAGGTTCTGAAACCGACTGACCACATCACTCCGTGTAAATAGCATGACTTCAGCACTGTAAATACGCAGCACCAATAAAAGAATAAAAATGCAGAGCTGCGTAGCGTCGTTACTCTGAAGTAGTCCACTCCGGCCACTGTGACAGCAACCTCCAAGTCTTTTTTGGGCTACTTTGGAGTTGCCGGGATGAGCGTGTCAGAGGCGGAGAGATGGCGGCAGATCGCGGAGCAAGCCCAGCAAAAACTGCAGCAGCTGTCGCTGCAGGCGCAGGGGGAATTGAAGGCAGCTAAAGAAGAGACTAAGAAGGTCCAGGACGACCGGCTACAACTGGCGGAACAGGTGAGAGCACTACAGGAAAGAGAGCAGGAATTAAGGGCGGTGGCGGTAGACCTCCAAAACAAGCTGGATGCAGAGAAAAACAAGGCGGGAGGGGCACCCCAAGTCCAAGTGCTGCCAGGAAGGAGAGCCGGGACCCTAGTGAGCAAGTTCAATGGAGACCCGAAGGAATATCAGGGCTTTGAGACTGAGATGGTGTATGCTCTTGAGCTACACCACGCTGAGTTCCCTGATGATGAGCACAGAGTAGCGTTTATTGTGGAGCACCTTACCGGGGCAGCCAGGGAATGGCTAAGACCGTTGATCGCAACAAAGAATCCTTGCATGAAGGATGTCAAACTGTTTCTAGAAGGTTTGAGAACGATGTATTCGTCCGATAGTCATATGGACCAGACTAAGGAGGAACTTCATAATTTACGCCAAGGAAATATGACAGTTCGCGCGTACTGGGCGAAATTCACCATGCTGGTGCACAGATTGGGGTGGGAATTAGGGTCACCCCCAATGCAAGCGGCGTTCTACTTGGGGTTGCATGAGGACGTGAAGGATGAGCTCTCGAGAGGTCCAAAGCCCAGTGATATGGATCAGCTGAGCAAAGCGGCTCTGGCGGTGGGGGTGAGACAGGAATCCCGGTGGAGCGACAAACAAGCAACGCGCGCAAAGCGGGCTTGGTTCCCACGGTCGCAGGAGAAACCACTCCCCCAACAACCCTTTCAAGCCACGCCTGGGGCCAGCCAGGACCAGGAACCCATGCAGATTGATAGCGCGCGCGCGCGGGCTTTTCAAACCCCAGCGGCGCCAAGACGCAAGGAGGGAAAGGGCGGGAATTGCTTTCTCTGCAACTCCCCCCAGCATCTCGTCAGAGACTGCCCACATCGCAGGGAGTGGCAAGGAAGGGCGGGAACGGTGGTGCCCTCCCCCACTGACGCAGCACCACAGCAGGGAAACGGGAAAGCCTGGCTGCAGGAGACAAGGGGCAGCAGCCAGGCACAGTCAGCAGACAACAGCCCCAGCCCACCCACCCGCACAGAGAGGAGCAGAGCCAACCCACCCCTCCCAGAGCAGGAGTGGTTCTAGAAGTCACGCTAACGCTCCCAAATGGCTATCCCCTGACAGTCCTTGCCTTAATTGACAGTGGTGCCTCAGCGAACTTCTTCTCGAGAAACTTTGCAGAAGAGCACCAGATCCAGCTTCTGCAGCTGGATTTTCCCCTTCACGTGGCAACCATTGACGGCAGAGAGCTGCTGGGGGGGGCCATCACTCATCAAACCCCCCCCATGAGAATGACGGTGGGAAGGCACTCAGAAACACTGGCATTCAACGTCACCACCATCTCAGACCCCCCCATCGTCTTGGGCATGAGCTGGCTGGCGCGCCACGACCCCTCCATCAGTTGGCACCAGAGATGCATCACTTTTGGATCGGACTTTTGCCTGGAACATTGCATGCAGCACCAACCAGGGGAGGGGCCTCCGATAGCCACGGTGGCCACCATGCACGTCAAAGGGGGTGAGGCGATACCCAAGCCGTACTGGGACCTGCAGGAGGTCTTCAGCGAAGCGGAGTCCGACCACCTACCCCCACACAGGCCTTTTGACTGCCAGATCAACCTGGTGCCCGGGGCAACTATACCCCCAGCCAAGCTGTACGCCATGTCAGACCAGGAACTGGAGGATCTGCGCGCTTTCATCGACAAGAACCTCAAGCGGGGGTTCATCAGAGAAAGCAAGGCAGCAGGGGGCAGCCCGGTCTTCTGGGTGGACAAGAAAGACACGCAACAGCGCCGTCTGGTGGTGGATTTTAGACGGCTGAATTCGGTGACAGAGCCAGTGGCTTTCCCCATGCCCAGAGTGGATGATCTTCTGACAGCGGCACGCAGGGGCAAGATTTTCACCAAGCTAGACCTACGAGGGGCGTACAACTTGATCAGGATCCGGGAAGGCGATGAGTGGAAGACCACGATGTTCACGCCTCTGGGCTCTTTTGAATATCTGGTGATGCCCTTCGGGTTGCAAGGGGGCTCAGCATGCTTCCAGGCCTTCATGCACCACGTCCTGGGGTCCCTACTCTTCAAGAACTGCTTGGTCTTCCTAGATGACATCCTTATCTATTCCAATGACCCAGTGCAGCATGTGAAAGATGTCAGGGAAGTGTTGCAGCGCCTGAAGGAGAACCACCTGTATGTGAAGCTGGAGAAGTGCAAGTTTCACACCAAGGAGGTGGACTTCCTGGGCTACAAGCTGTCAGACAAGGGGCTGGCGATGGACAAGGACAAGGTGCAGGCCATCCTGGACTGGCACAGCCCCAGGACGCGCAAAGATGCCCAACGCCTACTAGGCTTCGCCAACTTCTACAGGAAGTTCATCAAGAACTTCTCTCGCGTTACGGCTCCCATCACTGACTGCCTGAGAGGCAAGCAGAAGTTCAGGTGGACACCAGAGGCGCAAGCAGCGTTCGAAAGCCTCAAGAGGGTGTTCGCCTCGGACCAGAACCTGTTCCACGTGGTCCAGGACGCGCCCCTACGCATTGAGACAGATGCTTCTGAGAAAGCTGTGGGCGCCATTTTGTTGCAACTGGACGCCAACAGGGAGTGGAGACCCTGTGCCTTCTTCTCCAGGAAGTTGACACAGCCCGAGCGCAACTACACGGTGTTTGACAAAGAACTTCTTGCGATCCACGCTGCGTTCAAACATTGGAGACACTTCCTGGTGGGCGCCAAGCACCCCATCCAGGTGTGCACAGACCACAAGAACCTGGAGTTCTGGAGAACGGCCAGGGTGCTCAACCAGCGGCAGATACGGTGGGCAGAGTTCTTCTCGAACTTCAACTTCTCCATACACTACATCCCGGGGGAGCAGAATGTCAGGGCGGATGCCCTCTCCCGCAAGCCGGAGTACATGGAGGAGGAGGCGCCACCAGCACCAAGGCACATTTTCCCCCCGTCAGCATGGTCCTGCGGAGCAGCAGTGGTGAGCGAGGCAGAACTCACAGCACTGACGGCAGCGGATGAATTCGCCAACCGCATCTTCAGAGAACTGAGAGGGGGGAGGGAGCAGGCAAAGGACTTTGCAGAACGCAGGGGGCTGCTTTTCTACAAGGGTGCACTGTACCTGCCCACCACCCAGCTTCGACGTACGGTCCTCAAGCAGATGCACGACAACCCAACGGCGGGTCATTTTGGAAGGGACAAAACCGCTCACCTAGTCATGAGACACTTCTGGTGGCCAGGGGTGAGGGAAGATGTTCGAGACTATGTACGGGGCTGTGACACCTGCCAGCGGGCAAAGGTGGTCAGAGCAGCGCCAGCAGGATTGCTGGAGCCCTTAGCCACACCACACAGGCCGTGGGAAGTGGTGTCCATGGACTTCATCACAGATCTGCCTTCTTCCAGGGGCAAGACCGCAGTGTTGGTGGTGGTGGACCTCATGTCCAAAATGTGCCACTTTATACCGTGTGCCAGGGCGGTCTCTGCAGAAGAGACAGCCAAACTGTTTGTTGATCACGTATTCAGACTGCATGGATTACCTTTAAGGGTTATTTCGGATCGTGGCCGCCAATTTGTTTCCAGGTTCTGGCGGCGGCTCATGAACCTCCTGCAGGTGGAGGTCAGCTTGTCGACGGCTAGACACCCGCAGACCAATGGACAGGCGGAGAGGGTCAACGCCATTCTGCAGCAGTACCTGAGATGCTACGTCAGCCAGCGGCAAACGGACTGGGTGGATCGCCTGCCACTGGCAGAATTTGCCTACAACAATGCAGTGCACGTCTCCACAGGGGTGTCGCCCTTTAAGGCCAATTACGGGCGCGACCTCAGATCTTTCCCAGAGAGGGAGGGGGAGGAGGAGGAGGAGGGCCCACAGGCTGAGGATTGGGCAGAGGAACTGGAGACGGTGCACCAGCAGCTCAGAGAACACTTGGAGAGGGCCAAGGAAGCGTACAAAAAGGGGGCGGATCGCCACAGGCGACTAGGGGAGGTCATCAGGGTGGGGGACAAGGTTTGGTTGTCCTCGGAGGGCCTTCCCACCAGAGGGAGGTGCAAAAAGCTGGCACCCAGACGGCTGGGCCCCTTCACGGTCACGCAACAGGTCAACCCGGTGGCATACAGGCTGGCACTGCCAGAGGATATGAGGGTGCATCCAGTGTTTCATAGATCGCTGCTGTCGCCGTACAGGGAAAGCAGCAGGCTCCGAGACAGCGAACAAACCCCCGAGGGAGGGGGGGAGAGGGGAGGCAGGGAGCAACTCAATGAGGCCACGGCCATCCTTGATTCACGGAGAGGGGTGGGGGGCCTGGAGTACCTCATGGCATGGGAGGATGCTCCACCGTCCCAGAATGAATGGGTCCCAGCCACTCAGATACAGGAGGAATTCTGGGTGGAAGAATTTCACGCCCTCTATCCCCACAGACCCAAGCCCTGGCACATGGAAAGGGAGGGGGAGGAGGAGGAGGCACGGGAGAGCAGCTCACCATGGCGCTGGGAAGCAGAGTTTGAGGACTCGGGAGACGAGATATGGGTGTCACCGAGATCCACACAGTCAGAGGCAGAAGCAGATTGGCAGCACATTTTTACCCCCACCAGCTCGGACGCCACGGAATTTTTGGGATTCCAGTCCTCCCAGGCGGAAGGGGGAGCCTCGCAGGACTGGGGGGAGGTGTTCACACCAACGGGCTCGGAAAGCACTGAGTTCTTAGGCTTCCAGTCGTCACCGACACCTGGGGGGGACCTGGGGAGGGGAGAAGGGGAGCTTGGAAGGGGGGTGGATGTGAGGGACAGGGGATATCGCGAAGTCCCTCCCCTCCTGAGTTCAAGCCCATCACCGACCACAGGGGGAAGCAGAGGGAGCTCCGATTCCAGTGGGGAAGCAGGAAGTCGGGTCCGAGGCTCAGGCAAGGTAGCGGAGCCAGGGTCCCAGGTGGGACAGGAAGGGGGAAGTAAGGGGGGGAGACCCATCCCCCCAACTCCAGAATTACGCCGGAAGAGGAGGGGAAAGAGGATGGGGCTTCCAAGACTTTTGTGCTGGGGAAAGACGCGCCAAAAGTCACTTGGAGGTTCTGAAACCGACTGACCACATCACTCCGTGTAAATAGCATGACTTCAGCACTGTAAATACGCAGCACCAATAAAAGAATAAAAATGCAGAGCTGCGTAGCGTCGTTACTCTGAAGTAGTCCACTCCGGCCACTGTGACACTATTGATATATTGCCATAGCATATGCATCATTCTGCTTTCTTGAATTGTCCTACTCCTAGGCATAGCAGCCAACTCCTAGAGGCCTAGGTGCCTCCCCCCCCCCAATTACTAGTAAATACCGTATGTGAAAGAGTCATCCCCCCCATGTTGATGGGCTTTCTATGTGGGGCTTATCTGCCCCCCCCCATATTTTATTAAGAATGGAAGAGGGAGGGAAGGAAGGAAGAAATAGAGAGAGGGATAACTCATATTTGTGGGTGCCTCTGGGTGACGCTGTGATGCTGGAACTCTGCAGCAAGAGGACGGGAGGGTCGGGCAGGCGAGAGGGGGTGGCAGGGCGGGTGAGGGCGAGGGAAGGCACGACCGCAGTCACGACAGCTCCGAGGCGTTGCTGCATATCAGCATAATATTTCAACCATGTTGTGGGTTCAAGCCCCACCTTGGGGGGGGGGAAATCCTGCATTGCAGGGGGTTGGACTAGATGACCCTTGTGGTCCCTTCCGACTACAATTCTAAGATTCCATTGATATATTACCATAGCATATGCATAATTCTGCTTTCTTGAATTGTCCTACTCCTAGGCATAGCAGCCAAATCCTAGAGGCCTAGGTGCCTCATCCCCCCCCCCCAATTACTGGTAAATACCGTATTTGAAAGTGTCACACACACCCCCATTTTGATGGGCTTTCTATGTGGGGCTTATCTGCCCCCCCCCAGTATTTTATTAAGGATGGAAGAGGGAGGGAAGGAAGGAATAATAGAGAGAGGGATACCTCATATTTGTGGGTGCCTCTGGGTGATGCTGTGAAGCTGGAACTCTGCAGCAAGAGGATGGGAGGGTCGGGCAGGGGAGAGGGGGTGGCAGGGCGGGCGAGGGCGAGGCAAGACAGGGCCGCAGTCTCGATGGCTCCGAGGCGTTGCTGCATATCAGCATAATATTTCAACCATGTTGTGGGTTCAAGCCCCACATTGGGGAAAAATTCCTGCATTGCAGGGGGTTGGACTAGATGACCCTTGTGGTCCCTTTCGACTACAATTCCATGATTCTATTGATATATTACCATAGCATATGCATGATTCTGCTTTCTTGAATTGTCCTAGGCATAGCAGCCAACTCCTAGAGGCCTAGGTGCCTCCCCCCCCAAAAAGAAATTACTGGTAAATACTGTATTTTAAAGAGTCATCCCCCCCCATGTTGATGGGCTTTTTATGTGGGGCTTATCTGCCCCCCCCCCAGTATTTTATTGAGGATGGAAGAGGGAGGAAAGGAAGGAAGAAATAGAGAGAGGGATAACTCACATTTGTGGGTGCCTCTGGGTGACGCTGTGATGCTAGAACTCTGCAGCAAGAGGAAGATACCGGTACACCTGTACAGGAGCCTTGTAAGCAGCTTTCTCTCTGCTTGATTTACAGCAGGCACGTCCAACAGGTAGATTGTGATCTACCAGTAGATCACTGGATGTCTGTGGTAGATCACTGCTAGATCACTGGCACCCCTAAAAAAAGCTCACCCAAATTTTTCCTCCTCCCTAAAAAAAGCTGAACTATGACCTGAAGCCCTAAACAAAAATGGGCCTCCCTCCCTCCTAAAAGAAGCTCAACAAGTTTGACCTAAACCCCCCAAAACAGGGCTTCCCTTCCTTAAAAAAACTCAACAGCTTTGACCTGAACCCCCCAAAAGTGGGTAGATCACTCCCAGTTTTTAACTCTGTGAGTAGATCAGAGTCTCTTGGGAGGTGGCCACCCCTGATTTACAGTATACAGATGCAGGAGGAGGGGCAGACTGGAACACCAATGCTTTTTATAAACATCACTGTGTCTATCAAAGCTACAGCCCCCCCCTCTTATTCACTTCCTTTTAGCCTTGCAGGGCCACCTTAGTCAAATTGAATCCTCTGCACCCTCATTAAATCGCCAATAGAACTGTTAATGCGATCCCTGAATGCCCATTAACAACTCCCACTGAATAACAATAGGGTGAATAGGGTGGACCTTAAGTACTGGTAGCCACTTTGCTTTATTTATTTGATGTGTTTTTGTTACAGCTGTGTTCCCGCCCCCAGCAAGTGGAGAGCTGCTCTTGCTAAAGCAAAGCCCTTTCCACTTCAGTTTTTGGAGGGGCAAAGTATTGGTTATGGTCTGTAAAATACAATAATTTTTTGCTTCTAGGGGGGGGCAGCTGCCCCCTCCTGCCCCCCCCTGTCTACACCCATGCACAGAACTAAAATGTTCTCATCTGTTCTGAATGCAGTTTGTCATGACTTTGCATCTTGGCTCCATGCAACTTTTGCCAAGCAAGGCTGACAAATTGACTTGTTTGCTTCCTCGTAGATTTTGCTCTCCAATCGACCTCCTTCCGGCTGCTGCTGCTGAATGTCACTTTGTGACCAAGCTCTACAGGACTAAAACCTTTCGTGCGAGTGCACCAAACGGCCAGAAAAACTCAACCAGAATCCCGTTTCTTAGTAGTATTCAAAATATGAAACCTCTACGGTTCTACCAGTTCACCAAATTTGGCAGGGATAAAGGATGTTGTGGCAACTAAATAGTAATTTTCTAGCAATTACTGATATTAAACTAATCAGGAGAAAGGAACAGGCTTATGATTTTGCTGTCATTTTAGAGTCACAAGGCTTGTGTTGTACTCTGCATGTACTCTGTTGGCACCTGGACACCTTGAGATCCATCTTCAATGAAGAAAATGAAAACAAGAATGAAGGAATGAAGGAAGGTGTAAGAAGTGTAAAAGGAGAAGGAAAAAATACCCTCGCACATAACCTTGCACTGTGCATTTCGATAGCATCTGCTTTCTACAATGCCTATCTCTGCTTACTATTAAAAGCTGCTTATTTGCTGAAGCATTCCCAGACCATATGCTATCAACAAATGTTGGTAACCAAATGCAAACACTAATTTTCATTAGTGTTGTCTTTATGAGAACAGCATTAGTCACAAAGGGAATAAACCAAATGAGGGTAAAGACACGTAGCAAACCTTTGACAACAATGCGGTGCTTATAACCTCATGCTTAATAAAGCTGAGGAATTTCCAATTCATTACAGAAATGACAATTTTGCAATTGGATTTAGGGCAAGCTAGATTTTAAGGATGATGTCATTAGTTGCCATAGTGATGTTCGGCATAAGGACATAATTCAGGGCTGCTAAAATATCTGCATTCATGCTAAGTGCACAGCTTCTGTTCATAAGAATTTGTGCTTAGCATTCATAAAAAAATTAGCTTCAGAGAATATCTAGATAACAAAGTCCATCCAGAGACAAGGAGCAGAATGTGATTGGCTGGCTTGCTACAAAGCAAAAAGCATCCAAACAATGGAATTTACTTTCATTTCTCCCCCCTTTTGCCAAACCTTTGGATTGCTTTTTAGACTGCAGAGAATCAGTGTATGAAAGGATTTAAAAGTGCATAGATTATCTAGTCGCGGAATTCTCAGTCTTTATCTTTGTCAGCTTCTGTCAGTTCTCTCTCTCTCTCTCTCTCTCTCTCTCTCTCTCTCTCTCTGTGTGTGTGTGTGTGTGTGTGTGTGAGAGAGAGAGAGAGAGAGAGAGAGAGAGAGAGAGAGAGAGAGAGAGGGGAGCACATTCATGAACAAAGTTTTCTTTATACACCACCAATGGGCCTTTAATAAATCTGTGATTGTTATTCACTTGTTTCATTCACAAGATCTAGATATCTTCCACTTTGTAGCACTTCTTTTGATGGAATATCTAATATGCCCAATGTTCAACCTGCGATGGGAAAAGTGTGACCAGCCATACAGCTTCCAGGGCTCTTGAGAACTGTTGTGTGGCATGAGGTTGTTGAGTGTCAAAGACCCTTTCCGGGTCCATGTGTGTCTTCATTAGTGGCTAGTGATGAAAGCCCATAAATCCGGTGCCATTTTTACACCTTGTTTGATTTTAAGAGGGGGCTCTGGTTTATTTTGTAAGTCTGGTTCCAACTGAATTAGTGTTGGGAAGCAACTCAGATAGAGATTCCAAGCATATTTCAGGAAGGATACTGACAAGCTGGAACGTGTCCAGAAGAGGGCAACCAAAATGGTCAAAGGCCTGGAAACGATGCCTTATGAGGAACGGCTTAGGGAGCTGGGTATGTTTAGCCTGGAGAAGAGACGGTTAAGGGGTGATATGATAGCCATGTTCAAATATATAAAAGGATGTCATATAGAGGAGGGAGAAAGGTTGTTTTCTGCTGCTCCAGGGAAGCGGACACGGAGCAATGGATTCAAACTACAAGAAAGAAGATTCCACCTAAACATTAGGAAGAACTTCCTGACAGTAAGAGCTGTTCGGCAGTGGAATTTGCTACCAAGGAGTGTGGTGGAGTCTCCTTCTTTGGAGGTCTTTAAGCAGAGGCTTGACAGGCATATGTCAAGAATGCTTTGATGGTGTTTCCTGCTTGGCAGGGGGTTGGACTGGATGGCCCTTGTGGTCTCTTCCAACTCTATGATTCTATGATATTAAGCAAAAGATGAAAAATTAGTAGTATATATAACTGTGGGATTGATAGCAATAACTTATTTTTAAAGGGGATATTCAATTAGAGGTGAATATTGCTATTAAACAGATTTCCCATTATTACTTTTGGTGAATTTGCAAATTTGCAAATTGGCTACATCAGGCGTTATGCTCTGTCTTGTCTTGCAAAGACAATACGTAATTTCAGAATTGGCTCGTGCAGCTTAGTCTTGCCATGGCCTCTTCTACTTTCTATTCATTCATTCAACCGCCCACCTTTCTGGTGAAATGTGTATCACCATCTACATGCGAACAGAAGAAAAGCCTGTTGGATCAAGCCACGGGCCCATCTAGTCCAGAATTCTGCCCCTACAATGGCCGACTATGTACCTTGGAAAGCCAGAAAACTGATTCTAAGTACAAGAGGACTCTCTCCTCCTGCAGTTTCTGATATTAAAAGCATATTTCCACCAGCTGTGGAGACAGAGCATAGCCATCATTGCTGGTAGCCTATGATAGCCCTCTCCACCATGAATTTATCTAATCCAATGTTAAAGCCATTTTATACCACCAAGTTGCTGAATCAAATGCCACACGAGAAATGGAGTTCTGGGATATGATAAGATGAGAGATACGGGTAGGAATGGGGGGGGGGGAACCCAACAATACAGAAACCAAAAGCCAAACCCCAGAACGTCTTTTCTGGAGTATCTAATAAAGACTTCAAATAATTCTTCCCACAGCAGAGTTTTGTATAATCAGGGACAGGATAGTGGTAGAGGAAGCAAATCTAACGTCCATCATGGTTTGCTAGACAATGCCTGCTTTAGGCCTCATTTGTGCTTAACTGTGCTATGTTTATCTCTAGCTTCTTCCTTGCTCCCATACCAATTAGTTGCCTGCCTTATCTTGAAGGAATGTCTACAGAAGTTGAAAGAACGGTGACCTTTAAAGGGAAGAAATTGAAGTGTCTTGGTATATAACTCATTTCCAGCTTTACTCCTCACTGAAGTGTTGGTGCACACAAAGGCGTGCACACACACTCACACACACACACACACACACTCAGGAGTGCTGCTGCACATCGATAGTGGTCCTCACTGAATCCTGCCGTGTTGCTCTTCAGCGGCTAGATGGCACTAGTGAGCTGTAGACAGGGATCTGGCGCTGTCGTCTCACCCCCAAACTAGCCATGGTCTCTCGTGAATTTCTTGATGATCAGATTTTGCTGCAGGAACACTTCACACAGCACGGAGGAGACATCACAAGCAACATCGATCACTTTGTCCAAAGAAAACAAAGTGTGTGTAATTTAGCGTTGTTTGCTTGGTTCTTCGCAATTCAGAATTCAGGTTTGATGCTTGCTTTGTAAAGGGTTCAGGTGGGGGGGGCCCTCAAAGGAATGAAAACAGAATTGCAATAATGATGGGAAGGGGTTAGAATTTGTATGGGCACCCCCCTAAAAATAAAGTAACTCCTTTTAGCTGCAGAGTAATGATGCCTTCCCCAGTCTAGTGAATACTTTCCCACCTGCTCACTTCCACCCCATTCATTACAGCACATATAGACATTCCTTGCATGTATCAAATCAATCTGTCTCTCCTTTGGAATTAATGGGACGTACCATAGACTCACTGGAACTCCATGTGTGCATTGAAGCACCTGTAGGGTGGGTATGGTTATTGGCCAAATTCAAAATGATGGGCAATGAAAGTTTTCAAATGACAACTCATCAGACATAGGTCTTCAGATAAAATACTGTAAGTGTTTTGAATGCTATTATGTTCAAACAAGTTTTAAATTCTGTTGATGAAGAAACCACATGTGGGCTGAAAATTCCCCCTTCCTCTCTTTTATTGTTATCTATAGTTTACTAGGCTTTGCATATTATTACAGTAAGGCAGTAGAGCCCTCCCCATCCCCCTCCTCCCCTCTGCCTCCATGACCTGTTTAGTTACAGCATTTTTTTTATTTCTGATGTTCAGTTGTTTAGTGTGCCATACAGAGGACAATTTCATGCTTAGAAAGAGTTTAGACAGATGAATGTCATTGCTATGTTGGGGTCCCAGATTAACAACCGTTAAATTGGAGGCGCTTTCATCCCTACACCCCACGTCATAGCAAACATGAATTTTGCAAAACACACCAGACATCACCTGTTCTACGCCTTTCATTCCAACAAAGTGTTGACCACCGTGACCTTTAAAATACAGACATTGCTACACTGTGAGCACTGCCATTCGTATTTCAACAACAAGCTCTCACATAGAAACAGTTCTGTCTGAGCTGGAGAAACATGCTAGAAAGCCGAGAAGTCAGGTGTGAATTCTGTAGGCTGCTGATTGGAAATTTTTAAAATTACCCCATCTACACCCACGTATATAGTAGCGACCCAAACACTTATTTAATCTGAAAGGTAGTTGGCTCATGCGCCACAGCTAATGAACAAGCTAGTTTGCAGAATAGGAGAATGCAGTGGTTTCAAATGCTGTTCCTAAGAAATTGATTCTTCAATAAGATTCAATGATTCTTCCATAAGAAGACAAATAATTTTGAACAGTCTTTGCTGAAAGACAGTTCGTTCACCACAGTCAACCATCCTGTGTTCTTTTTGTTGCCTGAGTTAAAGGACGTTGAAATCAGAAGCTGAAGTTGAATCTTCCTTCAACACTGACGATGGGACAATTCCCTCCACGGTACCTGAGGGCAGCAGACTAGCTCAGGGGCCTTTGTGAGAACAGAGCGATTCCCTAGTCCTGTGATTTTAATCTGTTTTAACTCCTTTT
The DNA here is from genome assembly GCF_965207765.1 of Zootoca vivipara. NCBI lineage: Eukaryota > Metazoa > Chordata > Lepidosauria > Squamata > Lacertidae > Zootoca > Zootoca vivipara. Next base: position 99,169,524 of record NC_142584.1, on the reverse strand, counting down.
AATTGCATGGAATCTGCTAGTGAATGGCATGTAATTAATTAATTAACCAGATGGGTCTTTGGCCTGATCCAGCAGGCTTTTCTTATGTAATTGGAAGTGAATCTAAAAGAAGATTCCACCTAAATATAAGAAAGAACTTCCTGACAGTAAGAGCTGTTCGGCAGTGGAATTCGCTACCAAGGAGTGTGGTGGAGTCTCCTTCTTTGGAGGTCCTTAAGCAGAGGCTTGACAGGCATATGTCAAGAATGCTTTGATGGTGTTTCCTGCTTGGCAGGGGGTTGGACTGAATGACCCTTGTGGTCTCTTCCAACTCTATGATTCTATGATTCTAAAAGGGACTCAGTAAATTTCCCCTCATGGTTACAAGTGATGGCTCAAAAACTAAAGATAAAATTCATTATAAGGTTTGTTTCTTTGGGGGTGTGAGCGAATAGTGATAAGCTGTCTGTGAGAATTTGGGGGAGGCCGACTTAGCACATCTGGAAACCTAAGCACAGCAGTGGAAGCACAGCTGTTGAACACAAACCTGTTTCTCAAGGGCATTCATTGCCCTCTGCAAATTGAAAGAAGAAGATGTGGGGGATTGCTACGCCCCCCCCTGTCTACTCAGAAATAAACCTCATTACTCCAGTGGGACTTACTCCCGAGTAAGCAAGTATAGGACTGCAGACCTAATCTCTGCGGAACAGGTGCAATTCTGATGCAAGGAGCAATTCTGATGACATGACAGGGTCCATCCCCTGTGAGATCGCTTGAAAATGAGGCTATTCCCGCCCCCCTTGTTTCCTTTGAAAAACAGGGTAATGTAAATGTTGGGCAGGTTCCTGGCTTCAAACTGTCAGGGCTTTCCTTTAGGGAGCGCTGGCAATTAGATGCTTACTCAGTCCCAGAACACATTTCATCTTGTTTTTCTGTGGAGCTGTTCAGCTGCTTCTCAAATTCACAATAAGCGAAAAGTCACAACAAATTCAAAGCTGAAATGCGAAAATGCGATCAGCTAATCTCAATCAAAAGCCGCACAAACAGATTGCCAATAGACGTTCTGATCAAACATGAAGAAGGTGGGAAATCTTTTCCCCAGGAGGGGAATAAATTGGAAATAAACATCAGAAGAGGGTTAAAAAACACCTCTCAATTAACAGGACATCAAAGCATGCAATGTGCTTCTTGTACAATGAACAAATAATGAATAATGTCAACATTCAGGGTTTGATCTGAGTCAGGACTAAAAGCAGTTTATGCCTAGCCTCCAGATGCAACAGGGATAAGGTGGCAGAATTCTGAGTCTGGCAGCGGATTACTTTTGAATGCTTGCACCCACGGCCTTCCTCCAGGGCATATACCTTAAGATCCCTATTGCTCAGCACCTCTGCCCCTGCAATATGAAAGAGATAGAGGATTTTTTTTACATTTCTTTTTTATTGCCCCTTATATGATTCAATAAGGGACGCAGGTAGTGCTGTGGGTTAAACCACAGAGCCTAGGGCTTGCTGATCAGAAGGTCAGTGGTTCGAATCCCTGTGACGGGGTGAGCTCCCATTGCTCGGTCCCAGCTCCTGCCAACCTAGCAGTTCGAAAGCCCGTCAAAGTGCAAGTAGATAAATAGGTACCACTACAGCGGGAAGGTAAACAGCGTTTCCGTGCACTGCTATGGTTTGCCAGAAGCGGCTTAGTCATGCTGGCCACAAGACCCGGAAGCTGTACGTCTGCTCCCTCGGCCAATAATGCGAGGTCACGACTGGACCTAATGGTCAGGGGTCCCTTTACCTTTACCTATGATTCAATAAGACCTAAGCTGCTTCTCCTGGTCCTGTCCACCATTATAACTAAGGTAGATTGTATGAAATTCCTACTAGTGGACGCAAATCTGCATGTTTCATGTGGAGTGGCTGTTTTCATCTTGCAGGTGTTGAAACTCAGGGTTTCTTTGACAGGGGAGCGCGATCCAGCCGCGGACCATCATTACCCTTCTTATTCTGTTCCTAGCTTAATTTGTAAAAGTCACCCCAGGTTTTATTTGTTATAATCTATTAGTAATTTTAGCTATTTGGTCTTTAGTTTTTAGATTTTAGCCCTACTTATTTTATCGTAATTTAAGTTTTTATCATTCCATATCTTTCTTTGTAGCATCGATCAATTTATGTTTTTGTTGTATGTATTTGGTATCGTTCTGTTTTGTTTCGCTTTCTTGGGCTGTATGCTAATGCAATAAAGAATTGATTGATTGAATGCTTGCGTCTGGAGGCGGTTGGAGGTTGGATGGCGGCTAACTGATTGAGGTTGAATCCTGACAAGACAGAAGTACTGTTTGTGGGGGACAAGAGGCGGGCAGGTGTGGAGGAGGCCCTGGTCCAGACTGGGGTAACTGTGCCCTTGAAGCACCAGGTGCGCAGCCTGGGATCATTCTGGACTCACAGCTGTCCATGGAGGCGCAGGTCAATTCTGTGTCCAGGGCAGCTGTTTATCACCTCCATCTGGTATGCAGGCTGAGACCCTACCTGCCCGCAGACTGTCTTGCCAGAGTGGTGCATGCTCTAGTTATCTCTCACTTGGACTACTGCAATGCGCTCTACGTGGGGCTACTTTTGAAGGTGACCCAGAAACTACAACTAATCCAGAATGCGGTAGCTAGACTGGTGACTGGGAGCAGCCACCGAGACCACATAACACTGGTCTTGAAAGACCTGCATTGGCTCCCAGTATGTTTCTGAGCACAATTCAAAGTGTTGGTGCTGACCTTTAAAGCCCTAAACGGCCTCGGTCCAGTATACCTGAAGGAGCCTCTCCACCTACATCACTCTGCCCGGACACTGATGTCCAGTGCCGAGGGCCTTCTGGCGGTTCCCTCACTGCGAGAAGCCAAGTTACAGGGAACCAGGAAGAGGGCCTTTGTCAGGTCATGGAAGCTACGAGTTACTATAATTTTTATCCAATTTCTCCCTGCACCCAGGAATAATTCAGTTCACTTCCAGACAGCCTGCTTATTGAGCATTCAATCTGACATGCTTGCAAGGAGCTTAATATGATGTTTCGTCATGCAGATGTTACCCGACGTTTTTCCAATGTCTTCCCTCCAGCACTTTATTGCAAAAAGTCTGATTTGGGGGCGGGGCGGGGAGTTGGTTTGTTGTGTAAGAGGACTAAAATCAGCTGAATGGTCTCGCCTGTATTTGGTGAAAAGTGATTGAATCCCACCTGAAAGTAGTGGCAGTCTAGAAGCGCTGTCATTCTCAGACATTTGACTGACAGGGGAAGAAATAAAGACAATAAAATGTGCTTAGTGAAGGAGAGGTGACAGAATACATCACGGAGATCTTATGAAGGCCGTAAGGAAATTGCTGCTGTGTTGAACCTCCATTTCTCCAACCCCCCCCCCCAAAAAAATCTACATTTGGCTGATTCAGAATGTGGAGCAATTTTTAATGGCGTTTTAGGATCAATGCCTGAATTTAGCAGCTCTATATCTGAGTTACCCCACAGAACCATCAAGCTGCTGTGATGCAGTGAATAAACATGTGTATTTTAAGCTTTCATATAGCATCGGGGTACAAAAGAATTAAATATGGCAAGATAGATTGGTGTGACAGGTTTGCTGCCTTTGAGAGGAAGAATGGGATAGAAATTTAATGAATGAATGAGTGAATGAATGAATGAATAACCAAATGAGGATGCCTCTATCACAAGAATACACAATGTTAGTTGAAGTCAGCCTGAGAGCAACAAAAATTTCTCGTTGCAAAACAAATAATTATTGAAGTATATTACATTTTTTTTTTCACAGAAGGACTTTGAATTTCTGGAAACTTAATATTCAATGCACATTCCATATTTTTGCACCTTTCGGCGGCAGTACTACAAAGCAAATCAGGATGCACAAGGAACTGCACAGGCTTAAAAGCTTGTCTAGACAGATGCGCTATTGATTGACAGCCTAAATGACAACTCGGATTTAGGTGAAGGACTCTGAGGTTGTTGTTTAAAATATATCTGCACCTGGGTATATTAGAGAAGGGAAAAGGAATGATGGCAAAATATGATACTGAAAGACAATGACCAAGTTGGAAACTGCTCATTATGCTTTGCAATACATGTAAGCAGCCTGATAGATTTACAGTGGATCAGAGCAGCTGTTTGGGGACATTGGTAAAGATAGAATGTCCCTGGATATTGCAACAATAATGGCTTGCTGCTTGTACTTTCAGAAACAAATATATATAGAGAGAGAGGGAGGGAGGGAGGGAGGGAGGGAGGAGGGAGAGATCAAAACTGCACCATGAAAGGTGAATCTAGAAGACTATCTGGCCACTTCTATTATACAGGTTTTTTAAATTAATTCCCCCCCCCCAAGAAGTGGTCGTCTTAATGTATAGATTTAGATTTCTGACAAAAAAGGAACACCTCTTGGTGCCTTTTCCTGTAATTGTCCCATGCCTAGGCACATATATCTATGTGTGGGTATGTATTCAATTTAAAGTTATTAAATGTAAAATGTAATTAAATGGGGGTAAATGTAATGTAAGGCTGATCAAACAGGTAGCTGCACAAGAAGGCTTAGTCATAAGATTTAGGAGGGAAAGGTGATTTTTAGCTTTTGGATTATGATCGCATATTGTTTGTGTTTCACAGATGAATACTTAGGGAGGGCACAGAAAAAGGGTGACCGAGAAATTACCATTTACTTTCTAAGAATTCAGTTCCGGAGAGAAAACACAACTGATAAAGGCAGCTCCCTCTCCCCAAGCTTCTGACTCTGTTAACCATTACGTTGGCAATACTCACATCTATATCATGGAGTAGCATTCTACCATAGCTGCCAAGTACCCCGTTTTCCCCGGGAAACCCCCCATTTTTACTTACCTTTTCCCAGTGGTCCCCCGTATCACTCCGTCTCCCGTTTTTCTCCGTTATTTTCTCCTGCCGGCGGCCATTTTTTTCTTTCCGATTTGCCCTTCTATGGGCACCAAAAATGGCCGCCGCCGGCTTCAAAACTCGCATCTACGCATGTCCGGAAGTGCACAGACGCGACTTCCGGTGTCAGCGGCGGCTATTTTTGGTGCCCATAGATGGGCGGAGAAACACCGGAAGTTGCGTCGGCGCACTTCCTGACATGTGTACAAGCGACTTTCGAAGCCGGCGGCAGCCATTTTTGGTGCCCATAGAAGGGCAAAGCGACACCGGAAGTTACGTTGACGCAACTTCCGGTGTCACACGGCTGCCAGTCCCGGATTCTGCAGTCCGGGACTTGGAAGGTAAGCATTCTACATGCTCTCTCCATATAATGGCATTACCTCCCTATGATGGAGATCCCTGGAACCATGGCTCTTGAACACATCAAAGGGAAAGTTGGCGATTTTCAACCAGTATATGACTCCCTGCCAAAGGGAAGGCTCTTCCCACAGATTTGTGCAAGCTGCCTGAGAGTTCCAGCAGTTCCATCTGTCTACATACTGAATAAGATGGATTCTTGACTGAATTTCCACATATCTCTCAGCACATGAGCGAACAAGTGGTTCCCATATCTACAAAAGGCACAACCTAGAGTACCGAAAGAGGCTGGAAGAAATAGCCACATGTTGCACCATACATGGGAATGTTCAGGTAAGACGGAAACAAGCTTCCTTACAGAACAGAATATAGAATCAGCAAGACTTTCTGCTCCTTTTTAGTCTGCTGGTTTTCATTTCATAATAATCATAATCATAATCATAATTTATTATTTATACCTCACCCCAGCCACTCTGGGCGGCTTCCAACACAATATTAAAATACAATAATCTATTAAGCATTAAAAGCTTCCCTAAACAGGGCTGCCTTCAGATCTCTTCTAAAAGTCTGGTAGTTGTTTTTCTCTTTGACATCTGGTGAGAGGGCATTCCACAGGGCGGGTGCCACTACCAAGAAGGCCCTCTGCCTGGTTCCCTGTAACTTCGCTTCTTGCAGTGAGGGAACCGCCAGAAGGCCTCGGCACTGGACCTCAGTGTCCGAGCAGAATGATGGGGGTGGAGATGCTTCTTCAGGTATACTGGACCGAGGCCGTCCAGGGCCTTAAAGATCAGCACCAACACTTTGAATTGTGCTCGGAAATGTATTTCAGTAAATCAAACCAGCTTATACTTAAAATTAAGTGCTTATGATATGTCTTGCTAACATTCAACAGGACGAAAGTAAATGCTATAAGTCCTTACTGACTCATGGCTTAGGAGATGTTAATTCATGGTCGACAGATGATCTCATATGGAAAGGTATATTTCTGCACGTGTCTTCATCATCACCATCATGGCTAACAGGTAGGGAAGATGGGAATCGTTTCCCAGAAGCATATGGAGGACCAGACATTCCCCATCCCCTTGTGCGGAAGGAAGAAGAGAACTCACTGTGTGTGTTTTTCCTGCTAGGCTGGAGAAAGAAAACGGAGGTAAAGAAAAACTTACGTTGGCTTTGATGCCTCAGCTTGATCTGTCTGTAGCTTTTCTCCCCCCTCCACTTCCATTGTGCAATATACAATGCGGTTGGGTGCTAAGGATTTGAGACCTTGGACTTCCATGATGACAACCTATTAAAAGAAAAAAAGAAGAAAACCACCTTGGATGACGTTCTGCACTCAGTAATCAGGTCTGGAAATAAATGTTTTGAAGACATTTCTATGCCGCTTTAGTTATTGTTTATGACATTTCCGAGAGAGTGTGAGCCTGAGAATCGACTGATGAGGAATGTAGGGGGCAGACCTAAGAGGCTGGACGTGTCAAAAATAGGTAAGTGAAGTCATGAAAATTTTATACACAGCACTATATTAATTGTGAATTGATGAATTACTAAAAGTCAGCAAACAAAACCCCCAAACATTAATTAAAATGAATTATCTCCAAGTTCTTAAATGTGGGAGAATTGTTTCTTTTTTAGAAGAAGAAGAAGAAGAAGAAGAAGAAGAAGAAGAAGAAGAAGAAGAAGAAGAAGAAGAAGAAGAAGAAGGGGGCAGAGGATTTGAACAACCAGATCAGGCAGTTCAAGGTATGGGAAGATGGGTTGATGATGTGGAGTCGATTCACACAACCACTGCTAGTTGAAATTCCTTTTCAACTTGGCTCTCTGCGCATGCCCAGAAAGTTGTATGCAACAGCTGCTGCCACCCACACCCACAATCTTTTTTTTTGGCAGGCTGCACATGACTGGCTAGTGACAGGCAGGAAGATCATGTGTTCAGGAACTTCAAGCAGCTGCTGCAGGCGCCATGGTCATGTGGATTGTCCAAAACTGCATGGTGCAATGCCTTCGCATTGTGTCTTCCTGACAATCCCTTTGCTGACCACCCAGACGTGCCCTCTGATAGCAAGTGTGCAGTCAAAAGCCATTTTCCAATGTCTCACTGCATCACTCAAGGTTTCAATGAATAGTCTTTAGCTTGTGCTTAAGTTCTGATTGATCACCATGCATGGATTTAGGATACAATGCTCTTAAAGTCCCAGCTGGCTAGTTGGGCATGGATGTGGGGCATGGATCACTTCTTGTGAGGCATGAGTCTGTAAGCGTACGACTGTGATGTGTCTCATCTCTGCCTGTGGCATGTTCTGATGCTGCCATCTCCTCCCTGCCCCCAACCAGCACCAAATGACATACAGAAAAAGCAGTGCAGAAAAGTCCTCTATATCTGCTTCAGCACTCCAATGGTGCTTTCCGCTTTCAAAGCTGAACTCCAGAATTAAGTAGTGGAACAACCAGCAGCATCTTCACTGGGAACTGGGCACAGTGTTGTATAACCCAAGTGAAGACGTTGCATTCGGCGTTGGAGTAGCAGGGCATCATATTGGTTTTGCACCCTAAGGCACGGAGGCAAGGGCAGTTCAGGAAGAGAGGCTAACAGGCATGTGGGTTCATGAATGAGTATTGCCAGGCAACGGATGTCTCCTTGTGTCTATTGATCTGGGTTAATGGATTTTTGTGTGACTGCTTTTGGGAAAGAAGCATGCCAGAGAGCTGGGAGAGTAGAGTAGCTTAACCATCCTTGACTATGAGACCACCCTTCATGTTACACTGCAAAGAACACACAATTACTATCCAATTCAGGTGAACCATACATTTCAAAGGATATGTGTGAAGATAAATTGTACAACTTGTACCCGCTGCAATTTTTAATGCTTAGAAATCAAGGTTTCCTGCAAAACGTAGGTGACACCTCTAATTAGCAATGATCAAATGCAGAGAACACAGGGAAAGAAGATTTAGTAATTCAGACACCAGTATAAAAAAAGCTGTGAAACAACTCTAATGAATATTAAAATGCCTCCTCCCAGAAGATCTATTTTTGATCCAAACAAATCAACATTTCCCCCCCTGCAATATGCACAGCAAAGTTTGCTGTCGACTGAAATGAAGAGATGGGGGAAACATATATGGAATGCAAACAAATAACCTTTTTTCAGGTTGGGGAAGGCCGGTAGATCAGTGAGAGCACCTGCTTTGCACACCAAAGGTTTAATCCCCAGCATTTCCAGGCAGGGCTGGGAATGCCCCTCATCTGAAACCCTGAAGAGCTGCTGCCAGCCAATGTAATTGCACAGCACACGACAGCACCCTATGTTCCTATGCATATGGTCCCATCAGTAACGTCTTAAGGGTATCCAGCGGCGTGCTGCAAAAATCCTCCGGCACCCTCCCCCCCCCCCACAGCGGCAGTAGCGTGCAGCCATTGAGCTTCCTCTCCTCCTCTTCTTGCCCATGAAGCAGAATCAGCGAGACTCCTGCCTAGAGCGGCAGCAGGCGCTGTTGGCATCCACAGAATGCTGTGTGAAATAGTAAGTCTGCAGGCCTGAGTGTACTAGTAAAGTGAAACTGGCTGATGCAATACTTTCTGTAGAAGTGCTGGGTCAGAATGACTCAGCAGTAATGTGCTGTCAGTTGATTGGCTGTCAGTGGTTTAAAAGGAAAACCTTTCCTGCAATGATTGTGGTGGTGGTGTTGTTGTAGAAGGGTGTGGTCAGTGAGAGGTTTAGAGAGTGTATCAACTGCTTGTGTATGAACTGCCTGTAGATATTTGTATATAGCTCACAATAAATATACTGCACTAAAGAACCTGACTCTTAACATCTCTGCTAAAGCGCCGTGAAGGAATTCGCGACAGGCGCATGGCGCAGAATCATGAAGCAGATCGGCACCCCTTCCGCACCCCTGGTGGCCAGGCGCCCTGGCGCCTTGCGCCACCCAGCCCAGGCCTAGAGACGGCCCTGGGTCCCATTAATATGACACTTGAATAATGCGGAAACTTCCTTAGCAGGGCTTCTTACCATGCTGCTGCTGCTAATATTTGAAGGGAGACAATTGTGTGGGCAGACTGATTCATGTGGTTATTATTTCCCATAGCATGAGCAATGTTGATGTGGGGAATAACAACCAGAGTCTGGCTGCCCATGCAATTGCTTTCCTTCCTGAGTTACTAGACTAGCTTGGGAAGCAACCAAATCTTAGAAGCACCCACACTGTTCAGGTAAGGTTTGAATTACGCCGTTATAGTGTGGGGTGTGATACATAAATAGCAGTCAAGTACAACATTCCTTCTTTTCCTATAGTGGACATGCGAGGGAATGTTTGGTCCAGCCAGTCGAAAACTTCCTTTTTCCTTCTGGCTTGGAATACTTCCTTTGCATGTGACTAGAGGTGGGTGTGACCTTACCTGTCCAGGTAACTAAAGGACAAAGCACACAACACCCTCTCTCTCTCATTGACTTCCTCTATTGCTGAAGCAGCAGCTTTTAGCTAGAAATGCTCTGTTGGCTCTTAGCCAACAGAGGACACTGGGACTATCTCCATGTGGGATAGATCAGGGGTCAGCAACCTTTTTCAGCCGTGGGCTGGTCCACCGTCCCTCAGACCATTTGGTGGGCTGGAATATATTTTGAATATAATAATAATGAATGAATTCCTATGCCCCACAAATAACCCTGAGATGAATTTTAAATAAACACATACATTCTACTCATGTAAAAACACCAGGCAGACCCCACAAATAACCCAGAGATGCATTTTAAATAAAAGGACACATTCTACTCATGTAAAAACATGCTGATTCCCGGACCGTCCATGGGCCGGATTGAGAAGGCGATTGGGCCACATCTAGCCCACGGGCCTCAGGTTGCCTACCCCTGGGAAAAATCCACATGTATATACTTTGTAACTAAGTCTGCCTTCAGGGACCCAACTGTGAACTGATGATGTGAGTCAACTTCTTTTATATACTTTACACAAGATTGTGGTGTGTTTATTCTTTTAAGAGGGGAACTTACCAGGAATATAATATTGATAGGCTTAAGCAAGCCTGCAACCAGCTATCCGCTGTGCATTTTAAAGGGGAATGTAAACTCTGCTAAGTTATAGAACTTGCTAGCGCAAGTTAAGAAGGATATTAATAAACAGTATATCCTCTCCTGCCTCCCTGAACATTCCCACATGTAGTCATTACAACAAATAAGGGGCTATTATATTAAAAAGTCATGTTCCTTTTCTGCTTTTTCAACAAATTCCATGTCTTGACACCATTAGAGTGCAGTTTCCCACCACTGGCTACTGCTGCTGCTGCTGCTGCTGCTGGCAAACACGAAAAAGCACATCAATTTGACATCAATATGCTGAACTATAGGTTAAGGAGTATGCAACTCAACGCCGGGCTGTCTTTTTCACTTTGTAGCATTTAGTTCTCATTTATTTTGCCTTGCACTTTTAATGGGCAGGCAAAGCACATGCAGATCCTCAAACTTACAAACAAAAGATGTAGTTCAGAATTCCTTATGCAGGGAAAAGGAGCCTTTAGGCTGTCCCAAGACAGTGAGCATTGAAGTGTTGCTAAAGTCCTGTGGAAGGAGAAGCCAGCATAGTGTCCCTACATAGGCTGTAGGCCAGGCATCCCCAAACTGTGGCCCTCCAGATGTTTTGGCCTACAACTCCCATGATCCCTAGCTAACAGGACCAGTGGTCGGGGATGATGGGAACTGTAGTCCAAAAAATCTGGAGGGCCAAAGTTTGGGCATGGCTGCTGTAGACTATAAATCCTGGTTGTTGGCCATGCTGGCTGAGCCTGATGGGAACTGTAGTCCGTAACACCTGAGTGGCACCACATGGTCTACCCTTGCTCTATGCAAAAAAGGGGGTTCTTGATTCAGAATAACAACTGTGGAACAACAACTTTTGAAGCCACCTCAGGTGTCCTGAATGGGATATTTTTAGATAAGTGAGCGATTTTTAATTTAGGTAATTGGCTTAACATTTACACATTCTCCTAACAGACTGCACTAACAAGGCTGCATGGGACCTGAAAGAACAAATCAAAGGGGATGTTAAAGGGATTTCTGTTTGTTGTTGGTTAGGTTCCCCCCCCCCTTTCTTTGCTCAAGTATTTGCAGCCTGGTTTCTGTTTTGCTGACCTCTGCCAATAAAGCTTTTCTTCTAAGCTTTGATTAGCTAAACAGTGATTGTCGAGACTTTCATTTGCTGTTGTTAACTTGCATGAGTTTTGCCAACATGCCTAATTGATCCGTAGAAAAGCTGTACATTTTACCTCCAGGGAAAAAGACAACACCACGTCTGACTTTGAGAGCTGGTTTTCATTTTCTTCTCCCAGGTCGATGATGGAGGTGTTGTGGCTTCGTTTTAGTTTTTGTAACTTGAACTCGGAGCCACCTTTGGACACTGGCATGCTTTCCAGGTTTGCCATTAGCAAATTGACCGATGACTTCAGTTCCTCAATGAACATGTTTTCCATTTCTTTGGATACAAATTTAGGAAATTTGCGCTCCTATGATTGAAAGACAAAAGTAATATTAGGGCATAATCAACAGCATCATGTTAGCATGTTAGAGTTATATTAATTGTTGTTCAATGAAATATACCCAAAGCACTGTTTACATTATACCAAAATTGTATTAATTAGGCAGGCACTACTGATATACAGATTTGGGTGAAAAAATGGTATGCAAGCCTCAGTGGCGGAGCTTCATGCTCCGGCACCGGGGGCGGAGGCGGGGCTGGCGCCCGTTCTGGGGGGCGGGGCGCGCCTCCCAGAGGGGCGCGGCGCATGTTCTGGGGGTGGGGCACGCCTCCTGGAGGGCTGTGGCAGTGTGGCATGCGTTCCAGGGGTGTGGTGCACCTCCCGGAGGGGCGTGACACGCGTTCCGGGTGTGGGGCACACATTTTGGGGGCGGGGCAGGTGCCCGCGATAGCACCCCTTGGAGCCTGCCACTCAGGGCATCCTGCCCCTATCTTCCTATGCCCCTGGCAAGCCTACTAAGAAGTGCAATTTTATTATGCATAATTGGTTTTGAAGCTTGATTTTATCTACATTTTGATAATTTTATTATTTCTGCTGTTTTTGATAACTGTTCTGATCACAATTTTTACTGACTATTTTATACTATTTCATTTAAATCACTTATATAACTCTTTTGATATCTTAAGCAGTGCATATAAATCTTGATATTAAATAAAGGTGCAAACAGGAATTCATCCAAGCAAACATCTCTATCCTATGCTTTCTGGCACAAATGCACCACTCAGGGTAGCTTACAACACTGAAAACTCAACTTCATAGAATAATAATAATAATAATAATAATAATAATAATAATAATACAGACTAAGCAATGAAAAGAGACAGAGTCAGTGTTTAAAGCCAGTCATAATTTTTTTTGTCTGCTTCAGCACAGTGATAGTCTGCTGGAAAAAAAATATATATTTGGTAGAACAAAACAGCAAAGGAGGGAACTGGCTGTTCACATGGCAAGATAATCTAGGTGCACCCATGGAAAAGTCATAAAAATGCAATCTAGTAAAAACAGCAGAAGAAGAACCATGTTAACATCCCAGTCGGTATTTAGCTGATAAAGACTCTTGAAGTAAGAATGAGAGTAAGGAAAGCCCTGCTGGGTCAGGCGAAAGGCCCCTCTAGTCTAAAATCCTAGTGGCCAACTAAATGCCTATGGAAAGACTGCAAATGGGACCTGAGGGCAACATCCCTTCTCCCCACTTGCAATTCCCAGCAGCTGGTTTCCAGAGGCATTTATTGCACTTAGCTGTGGAGGCAGAACAAAGGTGTCAAAGCCACTGATGAAGACTTCCACTGCCTTCAACCATTAATAACATCATGGAATGCCTTCAAGTTGCCAAGAGACCTTGGTAGAATGAAGTGGCAGAATGCTGCGGTATTAGAAGGGAGTGTGGCACTTGACCACATGGAAGGGATATCGCTCTTCAATAAAAAAAGGGAAAAATAAAAATAAAGTAAAAGAACTCCTGCAGATAAAAACTGGCATACCGGGGAGAAAAGTTCTAGCCTAATCCTGTGCCCGCTTCCAATGAGTTTTTAACACTGGAGAGTATTCAGAAATGTGAACCTTCAACTCGAGCCTGACGTGTTGCAGTTTATCCTCTCATCTCATGTTGCTGCATGCATATAGACCAGACCGTAGAAAGGCTGACCAACATGTATGTCTTTGGGCAGCGGAATGCAATGTCTAGGTGCCACAGCAGAAAAGGCCCTGCCTGTACCCTGAGAGGTCTGATTTCAGTAAATGGGAAAATATGGGCAAGCTCTGTGCGAATATTTCAGGAGGTGGTGGAAAATGTGGGAGCAAGGGTAGCCAAAACTATGAAGGACTTAGGGTGTTCAGTGGATTAAAATGGGCACCTTGGGAAAGTTGCTTTCCCCTTATACCCTCCCAAATGCTTAACCTACTTGACGGGTGACCCTCCCATGCCAGGTCTAGCAAAGTCCTCCACTGTCCTTAAGAGTTTAATCTAGGATTTGGCTATGACTCTCCGAAATCTCCCTAGTGTTTTTAACACTCTGAGTTGATAATCTTATTATGCTTTTCACAGGCTAAAGGTGGCTCTAATAGATAAACAAGGAGAAGGAGGTAACTAGGATTTAAGAAAGAGACCTGTTTCAGTGGCCATTCGTGCCCTTAGACTATGGCTACAAGTTTTGTCAACTATAATTTGGTATGAAATCTACTCATACGAGCATAGGTTTATATAGAAATAAACAGTGTGTTGGAATATGGATGTGTTGGAACAATGATTTTTTCCCCCTGTGACAAAAGGAAGTGGAGTCCTTGCTTCCCACTCTAAAGTGGGAGTGGAAGAACTGGTCTCAGAAGCAGCTCCTTGCTTCCACAGTAGTTCATGCCACATGGTTCTGGATTCATATCATTTTATGTTTGTACCTACTTGGCATCTGTGTGACCTAAAGCAAAACATTTCTAGCTTAGTTTGCTGAAAGATTTGCAGAATGCTAGAGGTTTCTTTCAAGCATATGAGGTCTAGTGCTTGTTACGTTGAAAGTTTACTTAGGCTGGAGGTTGCCTTGGAGAAGTAGGCAAGATCTTACTGCCTGCTGAAGAGAGATTATTCTACTATAGAATAACTACTGACCTCTTTACCGGTAGTAGGGCCACAATTACTGGTTGAGAAACGGGGGCATTTTGTGAAAAACTACTGAACTTGGAAGTTGCTACTCACTGAATTAATCGGGGCTGTGTGAGGACAATGTGTTCGCCTCAACTTCTGAACCATGGCTTAATTTGCAGATGGCTTGGCCAATGTGAGATGTGAACAATTTCTTCCGCAAGCATATGCTGACCAATCAAGTGCACTTATTAATCATTGTTCTCTGAGACGCTTGCTGGTTCCTGCTCACTAACAATGCAATTTAAAGGCATAGCCAGGGCTGCCAGGTGAGAAAGAGAACAGAACTCCTGTCCAGAGGATGACATATGGGGTTGCGGTGCTCATCTCGCTTTCAGGCTGAGGGAGCCAGTGTTTGTCCACAGACAGATTTCTGGGTCATGTGGCCAGCATGACTAAACCACTTCTGGTGCAACAGAACACCGTGACAGAAGTCTTGGAAATGCCATTTACCTTCCTGCCACAGCGGTACCTATTTATCTACTTGCACTACTGTGCTTTCAAACTGCTAGGTGGGCAGGAACTGGGACAGAGCAACAGGAGCTCACCCCGGCACAGGGATTCGAACCGCTGACCTTCTGATCAGCAAGCCCAAGAGGCTCAGTGGTTTAGACCACAGCGCCACCCGCATCCTGTTATCACATGGAGTTTACAAATCGGCCAGCATATTAATATTTATTGAAACCAGTTGCACAAGTCATTCCACTCACCTCTCAGCCTGTAAAACTATGTAATTTTATGTCCTGCCCAATTTTCGCCATGAGTTATTAAAACACTTTATATCAATAAGTATTTGACTTATGCATCCTTGCCCTGGGCCTGAAGATTTAATTACTTGTTGCCAATGAATTTACTCTTTAATGAAAAGACAACAGGCACCATGTAACCAAAATGTCTCCATTGGGCACCATGAGAAAGTGCCATATATAACAGGAATGCCACAGGAGTTTCTCATCAAAAGGCTGCTCAGCAAATGAATGTCCTTTATCTCTGGGAACTTTTCAGCAGCTGATATGAATTCATGTCCCTTTATGACATTTTGAGGCAGGAAACGCTGGCTAGCAAACTATTACACTCATCTGCTTTTAGCTAAAAGGTTTTATGATCAGATCATTGTCCCCAAGCCTTCTTTTTTAAATAGACTTTTGATGCTTGTTAGTCTTGTAAGGCACTTTCATAAGCATTGCTCAAACAAGTAAATCAGGTCCAGCTATGGGAGCTCTTCATTACCAACAACTAGCAGAGAATTTCAAATCTGGTGACCCACCCACCCCTTTCACTTTTCTGGGCAGTGCTGTCTTTTGTTCTGTGATCAAATTAAACATGATAAACCATGGGGGAGAGACTGTAGCTGAGTAGTAGAATGCATGCCAATGGTTTAACCCCCACCATATCCAGATAGACAAGGGGAAACTGCCCGTCTTAAACCCTGGAGAGCCATTGCCAGTCACACTTAGATGGGCCATCAATCTGATTTGGTGTACAACAGCTTCCTATGTTCCTATGACTTCTGTAGCCCTTTTGTGGATTTCATTGACAGTGTTACATATAGAACCTACCAGTAACATATAGGATTGCTACATAGCCTACCAGAGGTTGTCCCATTCAGGGAAGCTTCCTATTTAATCAACACAGTTCATCCTCTGTGCATGCAGCAGGAAGAGTCAGGCTCTCCTCTCTCCCTTTGGCTATAATTGGTTGTATCCAATGGCAGCCTCTCTTAGAGTAGACACACTGAAATAATAGACACAACCAGTGCTTTTTTTTCAGCCGGAGAGCAGTTCTGGCACCTCTCAGATGGAGGCCACTCTGGGCCAGTGCTTCCCTTCCCGCTTATTAGAATCATAGAATCCTAGAGTTGGAAGAGACCACAAGGGCCATCCAGTCCAACCCCCTGCCAAGCAGGAAACACCATCAAAGCATTCCTGACAGGTGGCTGACAGCAATGCATGGCCGGGTCAGCTAGTAGAATCATAGAATCATAGAGTTGGAAGAGACCACAAGGGCCATCCAGTCCAACCCCCTGCCAAGCAGGAAACACTATCAAAGCATTCTTGACATATGGCTGTCAAGCCTCCGCTTAAAGACCTCCAAAGAAGGAGACTCCACAACACTCCTAGGCAGCAAATTCCACTGCCGAACAGCTCTTACTGTCAGGAAGTTCTTCCTAATGTTGAGGTGGAATCTTCTTTCTTGTAGTTTGAATCCATTGCTCCGTGTCCGCTTCTCTGGAGCAGCAGAAAACAACCTTTCACCCTCCTCTATATGACATCCGTTTATATCTTTGAACATGGCTATCATATCATATCATATCATATCATATCATCATATCATATCATATCATATCATATCATCATATCATATCAGCTTAACCTTCTCTTATCCAGGCTAAACATACCCAGCTCCCTAAGCCGTTCCTCCTAAGGCATCGTTTCCAGGCCTTTGACCATTTTGGTTGCCCTCTTCTGGACACGTTCCAGCTTGTCAGTATCCTTCTTGAACTGTGGTACCCAGAACTGGACACAGTACTCCAGGTGAGGTCTGACCAGAGCAGAATACAGTGGTACTATTACTTCCTTTGATCTAGATGCTATACTCCTATTGATGCAGCCCAGAATTGCATTGGCTTTTTGAGCTGCTACATCACACTGTTGACTCATGTCATGTCTTTACATACTTTGGAGAAGCCCCAAACGAACATTTCAAGTCAAAAGGGAAGCTGGCCAGCAAGTTGACACTTTTTTTTTTTAGACCTATGACTCCACCTAGCTCATCCTAGTCATGATTGGTCAAGCTACGGAGCTGGGCCAATTCATATTTCCTTTTCTTCAATCTGTCTCTTGTGTAGTGGTGGTGGGTTTTGAGCTTTCCAGTCAGGCCTCTACCATTGGACACTTGCATGCAATTATATTATGTTACCAACATAACAATGAAGTACCTAGAAAGCTGAATTCAAAATACCCAGTGGGCAAAGCTGATATCAAACCACCCTCGCAAGCTAATTACTTTCAGTTAACTCTAAAATGTAACCTGTGATGCTCTGTGGGGAAGCAGAATCTGTAGCAGAGTGTCACGATTCACATGTGTGGCATCTGTGCTGTGATATCTACTGAAGCAGGTACAGCATGCTCTTTGAAATATCCTCTGTCCTGAGCAAACAGAGTGAGCATTAGAACCCCACAAATTTGCTAGGACTCAAATTTCATAAACGCGCCCAGTGCATATGCATAGTCCTTGGGGTGACTTGACCCTCCATATATTGTCAGAGCACAGTTCCCATCAGCCTTATCCAGCATGGCCAATAGCCAGAGATGATGGGATTTTACAGTCCAACACCATCTGAAGGGCACCATGTTGGGGAACGCTGTTGTGATTGAATGCATCACTTGAGTATCATTCTCCATGCCTCTGACGATTTGTACTGTGAGTTTCAGCAATCAGCAGCTTCACAGACAAAGTTCAGTTCTGGAATGGGTTTTAAAGATCAAACTTCTGTAGATGATCTTTGAGAAATGTCTTCTGACTTAAAACATAAAAGACACTAATGACATAAAAATATGTTCATAAAAAGGACTCCTGGCAAAAAAAATAGAGCTATAGTTCCCTTAGGAAAATGCCTTCAAGCAAGTTGGATAAATATACTGTGCCAACATTCACTGGAGGCAGAATTCAAGGATTAGTAAAATGCTTTAGCATTAAAATAAATAAATAAATAAATAAAACCTTCTCTCTTTTTTTTAAAAAAAGCTTTTTTATCAGGCAAATTTACAAGGAGCTTCCCATTCCAAGTTCAAAGCTTCAGAAACCTTTCCTCTTTATCAATTTAGCCACAACCATATCTACGGTAGTAAAAGCTTAACAGTGAAACTGATAATGATTTGCCCAAGGTCAGCCCTGTGAAATTTGAACTTGAGGTTCTCACATCCAAGCCCATGACATATGTCATGTCAAGGACTGATGCTCCTAGCTTGAGACAAAGGGACATTTCAAGTACCTTCAGCCTGAGAGTTGAGCATTCATTGTTCTGAAGAGTTGCTGGATTGGAAAGGTCCCTTACTTAGGTGACAACTTGTATCTAATTAGAATTTTTCAGCTCCCCTTTCAGAAAGCCCACATTGTATTCCTGTTTATAAAGATTAATTAATGTGCATGTTTTTGCCCTGTTATCTTATTAGTATTCATATAAAAGTATGGTTAAACAGTAAGATAAACAAACCAAATTACCACCGGTGTGTTCCCAAGTTGGAACGCAGTATTCTTTCAACCTCATTTTGGGTATTATGCAGTTTTTTTAAATAAATATTGAGCAATACTGTACTCAAGGAGAAAGAGGGCAAACCTTCCACTTTAATCAGGGGTGGGGAAAAGAATGAATATATGGTTTCTGCTGTTAATTCTTGCAAGTATCCACTTTGGTCTACCTCATTTGTCCATATTTTTAAAGTGGTCTTTAATTTTTTTTTTTTTGAATTCCTGCCTGCTGTGATAATGACTTTGAAAAGCAGAAAGCACAATGCAAGGGCAAACAGGGGACATGAATGGTGTTCCTCCAAATGCTGGCGGTAAACAAGGAAGCACAACAACCATTCATAACACACAAGCTCAGTTGGGTGCCTCATGATTGCTTTGCTGAGAAATCGCCCTGGAAAAGCCCCATCTTCTGAGATTCCTCAAAGAAGCCTGGCAAATGCTGGTACGTCAACAATGAGTGAGGCATCTATCCTACAGGGATTTGTGGTTTACTCTGGAGGGACTTGTTGTGCATCTGCGCTTCTCAGTAATGAACTGGAGGGGCCTGGAATTGGTAATATATTTAGCTGCATGGGCTGTCAAAAGCACTGAGGATATATCTGGGCTTGTAAGGAAAACACTACATCATATTTGTTCTAGCAGATGGGAAGGCTGGGACGCAGATTCCGATTTCTCTCTCTCCCAGGAGAATAACAACAAGAGTGATGTGACACAGCAGCTGGTGAGACCTCCCCATCATACCTTATAGGGGTTTCCTGATCCTCCCCCAAACGAGCTCAGTAGCTCAGGATTTGGCAGTGCCCTGGGGGAAGGGTCACAGCTCAGAATCAGAGTCTAGGCTTTGCAGGCAAAAGGGCCCAGACTCAATCCCCAGCATCTCCCAGTGGCAGAATTGGTTGGGGTTGTTGTTACCTTGGCGATCTGATCTGCCATTTGGAGACGTCCATCGAGCTCCCGCCTAATTTGTGCTGCTTGTTCGTCTGGATTGTCCAGCTGCACAAAAAGAAAACAAAATAGTTAATACTGTTATACCAATAATGAAAGGGAGAAAAAAAGCAGCCAGTGATGGAAGAAATAGTATTACAGCATGTCTGTCTGTCTGTCTGTCTGTCTGTCTGTCTGCCTGTCTATCTATCTATCTATCTATCTATCTATCTATCTATCTATCTATCTATCTATCTATCTATCATCTATCTATCTATCGTCCACCTATCATCTATCTATCTATCTATCCGTCTGTCTATCTATCTATCTATCTATCAGCTATCTATCTATCTATCAGCTATCTATCTATCTAGCTATCTCCATCTATCTATCTATCTATCTATCTATCTATCTATCCGTCTGTCTGTCTGTCTATCTATCTATCTATCTATCTATCTATCTATCTATCTATCATCTATCTATCATCTATCTAGCTATCTAGCTATCTCTATCTATCTATCTATCATCTATCTATCTATCTATCTATCTATCTATCTATCTATCTATCTATCTATCGTCCACCTATCATCTATCTATCTATCTATCTATCTATCTATCTACCTATCTGTCCGTCTGTCTGTCTGTCTATCTATCTATCTATCTAGCTAGCTAGCTATCTCCATCTATCAATCTATCATCTCTCTCTCTCTCTCTCTCTCTCTCTCTATCTATCTATCTATCTATCTATCTATCTATCTATCTTTCTATCGTCTACCTATAATCTATCTATCTATCCATCCATCCATCCATCTGTCTATCTGTCTGTCTATCCATCTATCTATCCATCCATCTGTCTATCTATCTATCTATCATCTATCTCCATCTATCTATCATCTATCAATCTATCATCTATCTATCTATCTATCTATCTATCTATCTATCTATCTATCTATCTATCTATCATCTATCTCTCTCCATCTCTCTATCATCTCTCTATCATCTCTCTATCATCTAGCTATCATCTAGCTATCTATCTAGCTATCATCTATCTACTTTGTAAGATGCCAGGAAATGAGAAGCAAGCATAAATAAAATATAGACATAGCACTTTTCAAAGTTTTCTGCGCTAGTAATGATGCTGTGTAGTCATTTGCAGCCTGTTGCACAATCTATCACACACATAGCTTTATCCCTCCATATCTTACAAATAGCTGCATTTACTCTTTTCTGCAGTATTTAACTGTAAAGAGAAGGGCATCTAGTGTCAGAAACTCCAAACTCCCCAAAATGTCTTCCTTCATAAATGCCATTATGTGTTGTTGTTGTTGTCGTTGTCGTTGTCTTCTTCTTGTTCAACTTCTCTCACCACCAAAGGAACACAAGTGAATAGTAAAGAGAACCCGCACAAGCGACACTGACAAAAAAACCCCACACATACATTAAGTAAAAGAGAAACATTGCCTCCTGACCCCACCCCACCCATCACGGCCCCCTCCACCTCTTCCCCCCTTTTCCTCCTAATGTAACCCTAATGTCTCAACAAATGAAACTGAGCTATGGAAAATGTAACTTGAAAAAAGAGACATTGCACATACCTTTGTAAACCAAGAAAACTTTAATAAAAAAAAGAGGGGGGAAATACTGACTAAAAACCACTTTTTATTTCATTTTTCACTCATTCAGTTCATCCCCCCTGCCCCGCAGTACCACCTCCATTCATTTTACTGGGATTGTTCTCTGTCTTGCTGCTAAGAGGAACCTAAATTAAAAATACTCTCAAGTGAGGATCCAAACTCATTTGCTTACTAGGATGCCCAGCTTTTTACCTTTGACTGCATGAACTGCTCTGTGCCTTGCCTAGAAATATCCAGATTATAACTATGTTTTGTGGTGGTCAACAAAAGAGGTTTAAAGACTGTCTCTGGGCACATCTTAAAAAAAATGTAGTATAAACACTGACAACTGGGAAACACTGGCCTGCGAGTTGCAGAACAGCCTTTACCAAAGGTGTTGTGGGCTTTGAAGACACTCGAACTCAGGACGCAAGGGAGACACGTGCTAAGAGGAAGGCATGCTTGGCAAATCCACACCGTGATCAACTCCTGCCCGGAAACCAATGTCCCCACTGTGGAAGGACATGTGGATCCAGAATTGGCCTCCACAGTCACTTACGGACCCATTGTTAAAACCGTGTTTATGGAAGACAATCTTACTCGGATACGAGGGATCGCCAAAGAAGAAGAAAGAAGAAGAAGAAGAAGAAGTGTTTGTGCGTGTGCATGCACACCATCCAACCAGACTATTACCATTAACATCTTTTTTTTTGCTTCTACGAGAAGAGCTGATGCCTTCCTTTGCTTTCCCAAGACAGCTGCTGCCATGCTTCACTATCAAATGCCAGCTATGCCTTTTATATAGAGAAAGAAAGCTTGACTGCTGAAAGGACACCATTGCTTGAATGCACACCCCCACGAACATTTTTATTACAGACACGGAAAGCTGATAATGTCTACTTTCTGAAAGTTCGGGCATGATGTTCCTTTTGAGGTCCCTCCTTTCCCACCTCTGTGCAAGGTTCTTATTATTATATCACCTATTGACTGCAGAGAAAATGCACCACTTTCCCAAGGAACTTTCAGGGAGTCCTACACGTGCTTTCCCAGAAGTAAGTGTTCAATTGAGCTTACACTGTAGTAGAGTATTTCCAGCCTATCATTCCCAGAAGCCTTCCGTGTATTTTATCTTAATTATTGATCAGTTCACCTCCTCTCCCCTCAGACTTTGCAAATGCCGAAGCTCTCAACGATCCCTTCTAGCTATGGGAGAGGAAAAGAGAGAGAGGGGAAAAAAAATAAAATAAAATCTCCCGGAGCCCTTTGTGTACAGTAGTGCTATCTTTGGTGACAGTTCTCCATAAAACACTTTTATAAGCCGGCTTGGGGTTGCCGTAAATACCAGCCTATATTTTATCCTTCTCGGGAGACAAATTGCTCCATACAGCAAACGCTTGCTTGCTTGCTTGGTGCAGTGCAGTGCAGTCTGGAAAGTTACAGCCGCAGGAACCATTACGGTTTCAATTCCCCATCTGACTAGACATGAGCGCTTAGGTTATAGTTCCCTGAATGTATTAGACTATGCCATCTATCCATCAACGCATTGCTGAACCTGCAAGCTGCACCAGCTGCTTCTTTGCACAGGCAGGTGTGCAGTAAACTGTATTCGTAAACTCAGGTCGCGTTTCTGCACGCATGGGCGAGTTCCTGGCTGCTCCTGGAAAACCTCTCATTCCAAGGCAAAGGATGTTGAAATGTGGGGAAGGACCTAATCTGCTCTCAGCGAGAGCTGCCATCAGGTCCTTGTTTAGCAGAAGTAGCAGCCCCTCTCTATCACCGCACTATTGTCCCCTATGTAAGAATGCAGTACATAGGCATTCCTATCTACTGCATTGAAAAGACTTACTGCCGTCTTCTGCCTCTGCATTTCAGTTAAGTGAAGGATATTGCTACGGTCATGGTGCTTTCTTTGGTAATTCAAAAGCTTGTTATTCTGAGCTCTTTTCATTGAGGTTAACTGCACTGCCCAAAATAAACTCGCAGGCTATATTTGGAAGGGAAGGTTGCTGTTTTGCTTGAAATATGTCCTCTTGCTTTCCTTACCACTGTAGCACATTTCATTTTGCAGGTGTTTTCAAAGAACAATCTCCAGAAAACGAGGGCCAATCATTTGTATGGTGATGTTAGTTCCAAAGTAGCATCCTCAGGTCAGTGCTCAGACAACAGATGCCTTGGCCCTCCGTGATTTAGTGGACCACAGGGACACTGCTCTCGGGTTTGCAAGGACATCTCCTACAGCTGCTGGCAATGACATTTCTGCTTCTGAAGGAAAGCAGGACATCAAGCATTGGCACACTTTTTATGGCAACTCAAGGATTGCATCTGTGTCTTGAACTTATGCCCTGGAAGCATGTTCCGAAACAACATTAGGGCTGATTTTCAGAATAGTGTCACCTCTGATTCAAGATCCATACACATGGCCTATGAGACACATGTTGCGAACAGATTTGTTTTCTATCAGAAAAAAGCCCAGATCCACTGTAGCTGCTTTCAGAACCTCAACAGGCAATGTAGTTCTCACATTAAGTCTAGATGACTCAGGAAAAGACGTCAAGGAAATGAAGCTTAGTAAAAGAAGATTAGTCCCTCCCCCCCCCAAAAAAAATCTGCAGCAAACTTGCCTAGATTTGATGGGTAAATTGATCCCACCATAATTCACAATTATGCGAATTATGACCAAGTTATAAATTTAATGTTAGGAATACCTAAGGTCAAAAGTTCTCCATTATTATGAGATTCTGAAGTATGTTTGTAGTTAAATTTACCATAAAAGAGCTCTAAAACATTTTCTTCTATAGTGTCCTTTTTTTTAAAAAAGGCAAGAGCCTCTCTGAGGTGGAAGCATCTCCTGCCGCAAAGCTTTCAAAACCGGGTCAGAAATGTCACTGGAAGTGGTGCTTTGTGGTCTTGTAATGTTGTTTCCGGGAGCTGTGCTGTGGCTGCCTACATATCATACAGAAACCACAGATAAGGCCAATGGGATAAAGTCAATAGAAAGTGCCACAGGGCTGTCAAATTATGGGAAGCAACTCTTCCTGGATGAAGCTTCAGTCTATCTTTGGCTGCTGCGCGTGACTCTATTTCACATATGTCACAGTATGTGTCCATTTCATTTGCGCTTTTATGTGAAATCATTGTAGCCGGTGCTATTTTTCCAGAAAAAGAGGTGCTGGAACTCACAATGAAAGCCTCCCTTGTTCTCCCCTAAATAGCAATGGTACCCACCTAAGAGGTACCGGAACTGAGTTCCGGCGAGTTCCGGCTGAAAAAAGCCCTGGTTGTCTTATATTGCTATTTCTATCAGTTACATTGGCTACCTTCTGATACTTTATGCTTTTTTTGCATAATTTGCAGGCCCCCCCTCCTTTGCACTTTGTGTCCCCATTATGCTGACCACACCGGCACCGACCATATAAATGAACTTACAATCCATCTGAGCTTTAGCTATGAAAATATTAAAGTTTATTGGATTGAAGTCAGGCCTCTTTATGCAATGAGAATTACAAACATATTAGATTTGACTTATGAACTAATCTCAAATTTCAGCTGCATCACTATATTTGGCTAGATTTGACGGCAGGAATATGTGGCCTGTCCTGTCTAAGAGCCTGAGGCAGATAACAGCATTAGAGGCAGAAAGAAAAAGAAAATAGATCTCTATCTTGCAGGCACACACTGAACATATTTCTTATCTTGGAATGACGGAATTATGGCCATATTGAGGATGGGCAATTATATTATACTGTACATATTATTATAGCCAGTGTGGCTGCAAGTTTTAATTGGTTTTAATGGCTATCAGCTTGATTAACAAGTAATGAACATGTTTATTTGGCAAGGCTTATTTTAACCTCAGTTGGCAGGGCCGGTCTTACCATTCGGCAGAAAGAGGTAGCCACCTCAGGCAGACCATTTTGTGTATCGTGGGAGGGAGGAAAATTATTTATTATATTTATGATTATTGTACATTGACTGTCAGGGAAGGAGAGAGGGGCACTTGTGTGATTTTCTGCCTCAAGAACCAAAATGTCAGGGATGAGCCAGTGGTTTCCAGTTCCCCGGAGGGAAACCGGGCAGCGGGGGGGGGGGAGAATAGGACGTTAGGCCTGAGGAGGAGGGAGATAATGAGGGGAGAGCTGTTGGAGTTAGTCTAGAGCAGGCATCCCCAAACTTCAGCCCTCCAGATGTTTTGGACTACAATTCCCATCATCCCTGACCACTGGTCCTCTTAGCTAGGGATCATGGGAGTTGTAGGCCAAAACATCTGGAGGGCCGCAGTTTGGGGATGCCTGGTCTAGAGGCTAGAGAGCCAGGAAGTTCACAGGAGCAGCAAGGGTTAAGCTCGAGTTCAGAATCAAGGGGGTGGGGCTTACCCCAGCTCCCTTGAGACGTGCAGAAAAGAGGAGGGTTGAAAGGCCAGGCGGGAGACTCCATCATTTTATGGGCTGCTGGAGGGGCAAGCGCAGGCCTCAGCAGAGATCTGAACTGAGTGACTCTGATGGGTGATTATTACGTGCTAATGACCTATTGTATATAAATAAAGTTTATTAAAACATCAGGAGACTCTCGTGGTGATTGTTGTGAAGAGAAGAAGCCCTGACAGCCCTGACACAAAATGACTTGTCTAGCCCCATGCATCCGGATAGCTCAGTTGGTTAGAGCATGGTGCTGATAATGCCAAATTTGCAAGCCTGATCCCCATAAGGGACAGCTGCATCTTCCTGCATCGCAGGGGGTTGGACTAGATGATCCCCCAGGATCCCTTCCAGTTCTATGATTCTATGATCAATGCGACACTGTGTAGCAAGGATGGGGAACCAACTTGTGTCAGCTCCTGCTTTCTTCACCCTTGGCCACTGGCCATGCTGGCTAGGGCTGATGATAGTGGGAGCCCAAGAACACCTGGGGGGCCACTGGTTCCCCATCCCTGCCATATAGATCACATGAGTGAGCCAGCAGTAAATCACACTGTGCATGTTGGAGTTAACTCTTTATTAGGAGAAAGTGTCAGGCCTTATGAGCACAGCAACTCACCTCCGGTAGGTCTTGCCCCCATGAAGCAGCTGCTGAGACTGAAGGTCCCTGCTTCCACACAGCTGCCTAAGCTCCCTCCACTCCAGGATTTCCCCCAACCAATCTGAGACTGCATCTGGGTGAAGCCAACTTCTCTGCCCTTTTCATGCCTCTCCTGGTTCTGGGAGACCAGGTAGGAGGGGAGCTAGTCGCAGCAGGAGAGGGAGATCCATGAGCCTCTTCACCAGACGGACTCATCTCTGTCTCTTGGCCTCCCTCCTCTCCTAAATCAGCTTCTGCCTCTGCTTCTGGACTGTTCTCCACTCCAGCTTCTTCATGGTCACTAAACCCTGTTGCATCTTCCGCTTCCAACACCTCCCTCCCCAATTTTCTCCCTCTAACCACTTATTGTTGTCCCACCACCGATCCCCTGGCTCTGAGCCTTGTTCCCCTGGAGGTTCCTCAGCTGATGCCTCCCACCGCTCCTCTGCGTCCATCCAGTCCCTGTCACCGAGAACTTGGTCTCCACAGCAAGTATTAATACGCCAATGCAAAAAATCATTCACCAGACTCAATTTCATTAGGATTGTGACCTGACCAGAAACCTTACCCCACCCCACCCCAGCCTGGGTTTCCTCCTATGCCTTTAACAACAGCTTGACCTGCAGAAATCAGCAGGTAAAGCTTTCCACGACAGAGATAATTTTCCACATAGCTATGCAGAAGCTGACTATTTATAATAAATGAAGTCATTCGCTCATATGGATGTGCATTGTTGGTGCTGGCAAAGAGGCTGCAACCTGCTGTTACTATTAAATTTTCTTTATTATACCAGCAAGCATCCTCCTTCTTCATCTATTTAATAACGATCAAAGCCTGAAGTACAAAAATAAGCAAAAGCTATGAGAAAGAGGAGACAATTTGGTAAGAGCCAGAGCTTCTTCCCTTCGTTACTGAAATCTTATTTCACAGTTCAGAGATTTCAGGCCTGTGCCTGGGTGTACTATAATAAACATATTCCCAAAGCTTCAGGCAATTGGCCCACCTTTTCTGAATGCTAATAGCAAAGGCCAAAACAGCTTTATTACTATAAATAAATTTGGCTCTGCTTGTGGAATCTATATTTTTTTTTAAGACATCGTGCAATCAAATAAGTGCCAAGTTCTGGATATTACTTGCAACTCTGTTTACTTGGAGGGTGTTATGTTTATTTGCTATAGGAAAACTATGTATTCATTCATTCATTCATTCATATTTGTAACCTTCCTGTATCGCAAATACTTGAGACAGCACCAGCATTTAGAAGCATGTGGTATTTGTGTACGAATGTGTGCATGGATCTAACTGTGCTTACAGGACAGTACCCATACTGGAGAACAATATCTCCCATCAAGATGCACAGCACAAATTGACCTCAGAGTTAGAACAATGAGAACCGTAAGCTTCAGTGCTCAATGATACCCAGCTCTACCTCTCTTTTAAATCAGAACCAGTGAAGGCGGTGAAGGTCCTGTGTGAGTGTCCGGAGACGGTTGGAGGATGGATGGTAGCTAACAGATTGAGACTGAATCCTGACAAGACAGAAGTACTGTTTGTGGGGGGCAGGAGGCGGGCAGGTGTGGAGGACTCCCTGGTCCTGAACGGGGTAACTGTGCCCTTGAAGGACCAGGTGCGCAGCCTAGGAGTCATTTTGGACTCACAGCTGTCCATGGAGATGCAGGTTAATTCTGTATCCAGGGCAGCTGTTTATCAGCTCCATCTGGTACGCAGGCTGAGACCCTACCTGCCTGCGGACTGTCTCGCCAGAGTGGTGCATGCTCTAGTTATCTCTCACTTGGACTACTGCAATGCGCTCTATGTGGGGCTACCTTTGAAGGTGACCCAGAAACTACAATTAATCCAGAATACGGCAGCTAGGCTGGTGACTGGGAGTGGCCGCCGAAACCACATAACACCAGTCCTGAAAGACCTACATTGGCTCCCAGTACGTTTCCGAGCACAATTCAAAGTTTTGGTGCTGACCTTCAAAGCCCTAAACGGCCTCAGTCCAGTATACCTGAAAGAGTGTCTCCACCCCCATTGTTCTACCCAGACACTGAGGTCCAGCGCCAAGGGACTTCTGGTGGTTCCCTTGCTACGAGAAGCCAAATTACAGGGAACCAGGCAGAGGGCCTTCTCGGTAGTGGAACAATAATTACCAGACCTTTAGAAGGCATCTTAAGGCAGCCCTGTTTAGGGAAGCTTTTAATGTTTGATGGATTTCTGTATTTTAATGTTTTGTTGGTAGCCGCCCAGAGTGGCTGGGGGAACCCGACCAGATGGGCGGAGTATAAATAATAAATTATTATTATCATTATTATTATAATGTCACTGGAGATTTTACGTTAGAAGAACCCAGCTGCATCAAACCAAAGGCCTATCAAGCCTAATCCTGATTATTTTTATATTAAAAACCCATTCTCCATCATTTAATGGGAAATGCAATTATATTAAAAATTATCAAAGGGGAGAGAAAAATTTGGTGAAATTCTCATGGGTGGGGTACAGGATTTTTGTTGTACTTAAGTTACTTTTCAAGCAACTGAAGGCTCTCTCTCTCTCTCTCTCTGTCCTTTCCTACATTCTACAAATAATTTCACCAGTGAGTGGTCTGCAACCTGCAGCCTTCCCAGGTGTCCGTGCTTCCATTAAATCCCAACTCCGCACGTTTTTTTTTCCTTCCAAGGATCTGGAAGCATGGACAATCGGGGTGGCCGCAGAGCACTGGAGAAATTTTTACAGAAAGAAAATCACATACACATCAGTCTCAAGCACTTCACAATGGTATGATACAAAATCTGCACCCCAGCCAAAATTCTAAAGAGATCTGAAAATAACCTGACAAGATCACACACGGGATGTGAGGGCAACATGTTCTTTAGCATATTCAGAGAGGCATAGTGCCTCTGGTGCTGGAGACAGTAAGCTACCATTATGTCTACCAGCCATTGATAACTTCATCCTCCACTAATTATTCTAATCCCTTTTTAAAGCCATCTGAGCTGGAGGCCATCATACATCTCCTGGGAGTGAATTCCATAGTCAACTACTATCTAGTCCAACATCTTGTGGGACGTGGGTGGTGCTATGGTCTAAACCACTGAGCCTCTTGGGCTTGCCGATCGGAAGGTCGGCGGTTCAAATCCCTGCGACGAGGTGGGCTCCTGTTGCTCTGTCCCAGCTCCTGCCAACCTAGCAGTTCAAAAGCACACCAGTTTAAGTAGATAAATAGGTACTGCTGCAGCAGGAAGGTAAATGGTGTTTTCATGCGCTCTGGTTTCTGTCATGGTGTTCCGTTGTGCCAGAAGCGATTTAGTCATGCTGGCCACATGACCTGGAAAGCTGTCTGTGGACAAACGCCGGCTCGCTCAGACTGAAGTGAGATAAGCGCCACAACCCCATAGTCGCCTTTGACTGCCCAGGGGTCATTTACCTTTTACCTAGTCCAACATCTTATTCTCACAGTGGCCAAGCAGATGCCTGTGGGAGATCTGCAAGCAGGATCTAAACATGAGGCTACTCTCCCGTCCTGTGGCATCCAGCAACTGGTATTCAAAGTAATTACTGCCTCCAACCAGGGAAGCAAACAACAGCCATCATGGATATAACGTATGTGTGTAAGATCATTTATAATGGGTACTGGCAGTTATAATATTTATTAAGCTATCATCCCCAAACCAGAAGAAGAACAGAACTAAACCACTGTACTATTAAACTGCATTGTTGAATTGGAAATGGGATGGGCTCTTTATTTTCAAATCTTACCTGTATTAACTGAGGTTTTTAACAATGGGTTAAAAAACAACAACCCCAGTACAGCAGATCAAACGAATCAGCCGAGAGCAAATGGTTTGGTTTTCAGCCTGGGTTTGACACTGCAGAGAAATTCACATGTTAAGATGTGCCCTGATAATTATCACTGCAGACGGCACCCTTGAATGTCCCGACCTGTATCATACTTAAGCATAATGACAATTCACTGAACCACTGCAAAGAGAAAGATAAGTCTCTGCTTAATATCAGTGCCTTGATTACAAAAGAGCTGATGGCAGGAGAAGGCAAAGTGAAACATACAGCATTTTAAAATCTCGCATGGCTCATTGTTTAAAAGCCCCTACCTGTTGTTTTTTGTTTTGTTTTTTTTAAAAAAGCCTCGGAACAGGAGAATGTCCTTGCCAACTTACAAGAGAAACCTTTTACCCCATATTTTCTCTTCCAGAATGAATTTCTTAAAGTCATTTCTAAAAGATAATACTTTCAATCTCTCTCCACTTCAGTGCTTGTACGACATTTACTATTAATGTTTACACCTGAACGATGCATTTGGGTTGGGGAAAAGGGGTTATGTTCAGTTTGTATATCCCCCCTCCCCGGTAAAAAAAATTAAAGTAAAAAAAAAAAATCTACGACTGCAAAACTCCTAGATCCAAGGACACTTCCAAACAAACTATCTCACTGTTTTCAGTGCATTTTGCTTTCACTTTCCTTATGGCTAAAAGCCACTCTTTGGGGGAAGTGGATTTGCTGTCCAAGACCTTCCAACAAACTATTTAATTTGATGGTTTGTGATGGAATCCCAACCAAAAATAGTGACAGCAAGATTACAAGAAAGTAATTTGAGACCGAGGCTCTGAGAATGGACCCCAAAACCACCTTATCAGAGGGAATATTTATTTATTATTATATATTTGTTGGATATGGCGGACACAATGGAACATGGCAAGACAGCAGAGGACAACTCCCACGGTGCTAAGCAATAGTCCCCCATTATAATTTTCTGGAAATTGCCTTGGACGTAGGAGTGGAACCACTGTAATATGGTGCCCCCAACCCTCCACCTTCCACCAGAAGGAAAAGTATCAAAATCCACGGAGAGGTCAAGGATAGCGAATGATGTTGCATTGGCCACCTCTCTCTCCCAACAAATGTTATCAGCCAGTGCAAGCAAGGTGGTTTCAGTGCCATGACCGGGCCTGAAACCAGACTGAAATGGGCCCACATAATCAGTTTCCTCCAAGCATGCTTGAAGTCTGGTTGCCACTACCATCTTGAGTGCCTTGCCACCAATGGGGATATTCACCACTGGGTGATTGTTAAGCACTTCTGGGTCTAGGGAGGTCCTGTTAAGTAGAAACCAGTGGTTAGAGTGCTAGACTAGGAGATTAGAAGATCAGGGTTCAAATCCCCACTCAGCCATGAAGCTCAGTGGGTGATGTTGGGCCAGATGCTCAATCTCAGCCTAAGCTACTTCACAGGGTTGTTGCGAGGATAAAATGGGGAGGAAGAGAACTATGGGCTGCCACCTTGAGCAGCTTGGAAGAAAGGTGGGATAGAAATGCAATACTATATGCCTGTGAAACGTGGACCACTTATAAACGCCATCTCCAACTCTTCGAAAGATTCCATGAACGGTGTCTCCAAATTTTTTTACACGACTTGGGAAGTCAGGCTAACTAATGCCAGTGTACTGGAAGAAGCACAGATCACCAGTGTTGAAGCAATTATTCAACATTAACCTCATTGGACTGGTCATGTTGTGCAGATGCCTGATTATCATGCCCAGTCTTAAAAGGGGGATCAGAGCCCGCGAGACGCTATTGCGGGCTTAGGCCCCATCCAGAGCAGACATGATTTGAGACATCTCACCACTGTATATAGCATGCACCGACTGGGAACAGGATTTGACATACACAATAAAACTCTGAAAATCCAGAGGATGTGTGGAGTGCTTACTCGGGAGTAGCCAACACCCATCTGTGACACCCACCTTACAGAGTTAACTCTACAATGGGAGACTGTGCCACCCTCAGCAACCTGGCAGAATGATGGGATGTAAGTGATGGTGATTATGATGGTGATAAAAGAAAAAGAAAAGCAGTTTATATGTGAACAGCATCTCAGGGTGCTCCTTTGAATGTCTGACATTGCTAGGACACTAAGTGGGAGCTGCAAATGGATCTGGAAGTGGGGTGGGGGAGAATTGCTGCTTTTTTGTTTCAATTCAATGATGTATATAAAAAAAGGAATCCTAGAAATGGCACAGCCTGGAGCCATTCCGAGAACACAATTGCTAAAATTGATTTCGAAGGTTAACAACCAGCTCTTACTTTGAACTCTCATTTTATAGGACCAGTTTTTCTTAGTCTCCCTCTTTAGTATGTGACCAGCGACTGTCCTGTCCTTTTGTGATATCAAGAGAGATGCTTGCTGGCTTATTATTCATATCTAACTGAATTTATCTCTGCCGATAGCCTACTGTACAAGTCTTAATGTTATTGAAAAGGATTTATTGGACATGCGGTGAACCTTTTATTTGACTCAGATTGGATTTTCTCTCTCGCGGCTGACCAGTGTTCTGGTTTGGTGATATTCTTCCCTAGAACCCTCTTCCTTGTTCCCCGCGGAATTTATTCTTACCAGGCACAGATCGTTATTAATGATTAGTAGGGTTTTGCTAGGAGTTTATGGTCTCTGGACAGGAGAACAAACCATAAAACCCGTCTTATGGTTAAAGC
The DNA here is from genome assembly GCF_965207765.1 of Zootoca vivipara. Classification (NCBI taxonomy): domain Eukaryota; kingdom Metazoa; phylum Chordata; class Lepidosauria; order Squamata; family Lacertidae; genus Zootoca; species Zootoca vivipara. Next base: position 99,136,725 of record NC_142584.1, on the reverse strand, counting down.
ACAGTTTTCATGACTTGCATTACTTAGGGTTGGGATGCAGTCTGGATCAGATTAAAGCACTGCTAGTTTATATAATAGGGAATCTGTATAAAACTGAGGAGAAAGCCAGGCAGTGTGAGAATGATGAGGGCTGCCCCCCACTCAGCCACAACTTTGGGCTCTTGCCTTCCCAAAGGTGCCTCTAGCTCTGAAATTAGGAAAGTGAAATTGAAAATTGTCGCCCCCTTCTCCTTGTGCCCTCAATCTTTCCCAACACCAGGGTCTTTTCCAGGGAGTCTTCTCTTCTCACGAGGTGGCCAATGTATTGGAGCCTCAGCTTCAGGATCTGTCCTTCCAGTGAGCACTCAGGGCTGATTTCCTTCAGAATGGATAGGTTTGATCTTCTTGCAGTCCATGGGACTCTCAAGAGTGCAGTGCTAGTTTATGAAATACGGTCAATTCCACACTATTGCACTATTGTTGTTGTTTTCTCTCAATGTGCTGCTACCTGGGTTGGGGAGGCATGAAATACTCTTGTGTCTGAAATGGGAGAATGGTGTTTATGAGCAACCAAGGTCAATAATGCTCTTCATTGGATCAAAAAAAGGAATCTAGCAAACTCAGTAAGAAAATCGTGCCAACACACCAGGTGTGTTCATCTAAGAAGAGGAAGTAGTTTTGGTTTAGCCAATGGTTTAACTGCAACAGTGTAGCTTGGATTTTGAAAGGTAACCATTTGTTGATGTTCCTTATGAATATAGGACCAATTATGAGGGATGAGCATATAACTTAGGCAAACAGCCTCATGTGATCCTCAATCAAGCTAAACAAAACAAATCCGATATAATCACAGTGGGGTTCAAATGAGAAGCGTCCTCTCCTGTCTGAAGAGTTGTCCAGGTATGCTGTGAAATGTGATGACCAACGTACCTATGTGGTAAGTAGCGGAGAGACCATAGCTCAGTAGTACAGCAGGTCCCAGGTTCAATCCCCAACATCTCCAGGTAGGATTAGAAGGCACCCCTGCCTGAAATCCTAGAGAAACACTGTCACTCAGTGTAGACACTGCTGAATTAGATGGACCAATGACCTGACTCTGTATAAGGCAGCTTCATCTCTTCCTAACTGGGATGATGTTACTGCAAAAAAGGGGATGGGAAATATCAAATGCATTGGGAAACGATCCATAATGAATTGGGGAAAAAATGTTTAAAAGTACTTTTCCCCCAAAACCAGAGTCCTTTCGGTTGGGGATAATTCAGACTGAAATTCCCAGGTGTCAAAAAAGTTTATTTATGTACGCCACTACTGCGGCCTGTGTTTTGTTAGCCTAAAAATGGAAAACGAGCAAGGTCCCAACTAAAGAAGAATGGCAACTTAAGCTGATGGAATATGCACAGGTTGCAGATCTAACACAGAGAATAAGAGAACAAGAAGAACATACGTTTAGAGAAGAAGAAGAAGAAGAAGAAGAAGAAGAAGAAGAAGAAGAAGAAGAAGAAGAAGAAGAAGAAGAAGAAGAGTAGTTTGGATTTGATATCCTGCTTTATCACTACCCTAAGGAGTCTCAAAGTGGCTAACATCCTCCTTTCCCTTCCTCCCCCACAACAAACACTCTGTCAGGTGAGTGGGGCTGAGAGACTTCAAAGAAGTGTGACTAGCCCAAGGTCACCCAGCAGCTGCATGTGGAGGAGCGGATACGCGAACCCAGTTCCCCAGATTACGAGTCTACCGCTCTTAACCACTACACCACACTGGCTCTCAAGAAGATTGGAAAGATTGGAAAATGTTTATTGAATAGATGGGGGGAAATTGTGTACACTTGAAAACGTTGGCAGCATTAAGATAAATTCAACAGTGTAAATAAGTTTTGATGGATATAATAATGGAATACTGAATGGTTTAGTTTATGTAAAATATTCAGGGATTTAAGATATGGGAAATGAATCATGGAAAGAGAAGAAGGGAAGTCATTGATATTTTAAGGATGTTTAAATGAGTATTTTAAATTGTATAACAGACAATTTAATAAAATTTTATCTATTTGTCTACCTATCTATCCATCATCTAAGGAAATATCAGATGCAAACTGATATTATGAAAAACAATCAAAAATTTGCTTTCTAAAGTATGAGTCAGCATCAGGAATAGCTCTCCTTTTATGGATGAGCTCAGCTATGCAATGTACTAGATGAAGCATAACTTTCTAATTAAATTGGAGTGTGATGCTTGAAATGCACCAAGACTACTGCTGTTCCTGGCCAGCTTCCAATCCCCAAGTGCTGATCAGCCATAACTTCAACCAGCTGTGAATGCGCTGCCCTAAATATACATATCATATTTCTTGCACACTTCCTAACATGTTTCTTCTTCCACATAGGCTGCAGTGGCTGCTCTCTAGTAAATTCCTGATATGATTCTTGTTGCCATTACTGTCTAAAAAAAACAACCCACAGATGTAGGTTGCAGCAGCATGAAAATCTATAAAGACTGAGAACCAAGCGCATACTCAAGCAAGTAAAAGCTGCCACTTGGAGCGAATCTGTGCGACAATTTCTCACAAGGTGAGAAATCACTGTAATTATTCTCTCATTTATACTTAAATACGTAGGGAGAAGTAAAAGATAGAGCCATTTTATTCTATTTTAAAATTTACTGAAATGCATTTTAGTGGGCTGTTTTACTACACTACCGGGGGGGGGGGGGAGAGATTTACCGGAGTTCAATGATACATTTGAGCTAGGCAAAAACACTCAAAGGGTATGTCAAGCAAAGCCAGTTGAGGAGTGTGGCCTAGGAAAGAGGATGTGACTGGGAATGGGGAGTGGCCTGGGAAGAGTCTCAAATGTCATACAAATGTCATACATGGAGGGTTCTCCCCGGTGTTAAAAGCACCAAGAACTGAAGAACTCTTACCATTCTGATACCAAAGCCTACCAGGGAGCCAGTGTGGTGTAGTGGTTAAGAGCGGTAGACTCGTAATCTGGGTTCGCATCTCCGCTCCTCCACATGCAGCTGCTGGGTGACCTTGGGATAGTCACACTTCTTTGAAGTCTCTCAGCTCCACTCACCTCACAGAGTGTTTGTTGTGGGGGAGGAAGGTAAAAGGAGATTGTTATCCGCTTTGAGACTCCTTCAGGTAGTGATAAAGCAGGATATCAAATCCAAATTCTTCTTCTTCTTCTACCACAGGTGTACCCCCATTAAAAGGGACCCCTGACCATTAGGTCCAGTCGCTGACAACTCTGGGGCTGCAGTGCTCATTTCGCTTTACTGGCCAAGGGAGCCAGCGTACAGCTTCCGGGTCAAGTGGCCAGCATGACAAAGCCGCTTCTGGCAAACCATAGCAGCGCACGGAAACACCATTTACCTTCCCGCCAGAGTGGTACCTATTTATCTACTTGCACTGTGACGAGCTTTCAAACTGCTAGGTTGGCAGGAGCAGGGACCGAACAACGGGAGCTCACCCTGTCACGGGGATTTGAACTGCCGACCTTCTAATCGGCAAGCCCTAGGCTCTGTGGTTTAACCCACAGTGCCACCCGCATTACATTTCCATAAAAAGAACCTAGACAGAAGAGCACCTATATAGAACGCAACATCAAAAAGTACTCATTTATCTTTGCAACTGTAAAATATAACAAGGAGTGCCTACTGATTTGACCAGGAATGCCTGACTCCAAATCCATGCTCAGCCATGGAGTCAAGGCTACTCCTTATCTGGAATTGGGATTCAGATGCTTCCCAAATTAAGGTTGGAACTCACCCATTTGGAAGGAATGGAATTAGCTGCGAGTGGAACCCTACCAATCCACATAGTCCACTAACAACATATAATGGTCAATGGTGTCAAAAGCCACTAAGATGTCTAGAAGTACCAGTGAAGTTACATTCTACTCCCTTGCCTGAGCCAATCAATCAATCAATCAATCAACCCCCAAATCAGCTGGAAAGCCCAACCAAATAGATGTCAGGATAGAAGAACCCCCAGTGCAGAATAGGCAGTTGTCTGTTGAAGACATGCCAGCAGAGATGGAGGATAAAGGGGAGGGAGACAATGGAATGCAAACAACCAGAGAAACAAGTAGGCAGTCAGTGAGGAAAGTTCATGTGAGAGAGCGAGGGAATGCACTGGAATGACAGCTTTTCAGAAGGAGGAGGGGAGCCTGTGAGCTTCTGAACCTGCAGGAGGGGAGGGCTTCAAGAAAGAGAGCAGGAAAAGCAGCGTCATAAGAAAAGGACGCACTTCCATTTTTGCTGGAGAAGGAAGAAGAAAGAAAGTGAGATATCATCACTGTGATGGACACTGCTCGGAGAGAGAACTCCGAGCTGATGTGTTTTGTTTGGCAATAAACCAACCCCTTTTAATTAACCGGACTTGTGTGTTATCAGCTGCCGCTCACAATTGATTAAGAAAATCAACGTCACCCAGGAATATCGCGATATTAAGAAGACTATATAGTTAATTTTATATTTGTGCAAAACACATTTGTATTTCTCATGTCTATTATCCTTAAAAGTCTATTTATCATCACTTTGGCACTTTGCTTGAAGTGGGAATGTGCGGTGGTGGTGGAATTCTCAGCAGCAGCTGCAGGGAAATCTACTTACATCAACACAAACATGCCACTAACCGGTACCTGAAGGGGTTAAAAACCCAACCTCTGATTAAGTGAAAGCATCCTAAGGAGTTTAATTGGCCATGCTTTAGCCATGACCATCTGTTCAGCAGTGTTTGGCTACTTTTCACGAGAACTATTGATCAGCCGCTGCTGGAGAAGACATCATTATGCTACATTAGATTTATTTGGTTTAATGGGAAAACTAATTCCTTTAAATTTAATTACAGTGGCTAGAAATTAGTCCTTTGAAACCCTGAAATATTGCAGAATTGTTTTAGGCCCTTTCGTTACAGCTGATTTGATGACACGACTTTTTTATTCTTTATTGCCGTGTGATGGTATTGTAATTAGGTTGTTGTTGTTGTTGTTGTTGTTGTTGTTGTTGTTGTTGTTGTTGTTGTTGTTGTTGTTTTATATCAGGCATCCCCAAGCTGCGGCCCTCCAGATGTTTTGGCCTACAACTCCCATGGTCCCTAGCTAAGAGGAGCAGTGGTCAGGGATGATGGGAATTGTAGTCCAAAACATCTGGAGGGCCGAAGTTTGGGGATGCCTGTTTTATATTATTGTAGGGAATTTCTTGGAGCATAGTGCTCCAAAGAAGTGTATTAGTGTATTAATAAATACACAAACATGTAATAATGAAATCTTATAATGAAATCTGAGAATTAGGTTCATGACTTCATGCATATATATTTCCCATATCCAAGCTGTTCAAACTGAGCCTGTCTGGCCCACATCTGTGCTGTTTATGAGATACTAAAGGTTACATGGATTAAAAACATTATAAAAAGTTTATTACATACAATCCGTCCTCTTAGTAACTGCAAGATGATTTGATCTCTCAAGTAACAGAATTTTATGTGTTCTTCTGACATTAGAAATCTCAAGGTAGCCAGCCATGCAAAATCTGGGTCGCAGCAAAAGGAACAGTTTTGGTACACATTTAAGGCTCACACACTTACGGTCTAAGCTTCCATGGGAAACAAACCACTTCATCAAATGCATGAAGTTCTTTTTCTAAGCACACATGGTGTTGAGGTGGAGGGAACTGTGAGCAATAAGGTCAGAGGGAAATGAAAACCAAAAAGGTATCGTCACTGTCCGCATTTCATTCACCTCTGGCTTCCCTGCTTACAATTTATGCCATAATAAATGAGATGCCACAAAACTGTCTGTTATTTCTAGAGATCATGGTGTGCGAATCCAATTCGCAATCCTTATTGTTAAGCAAGAATTCCCTAAGCCAAAGGTGTGGAATCTCAGGCACAGGGGCCTTTGGGCCTTTAGTTGGTCCTGGGGACTCTACCCAGTCCATCCCACTCTCTCCAGAACATGCTTTTTGCCACCCTGATCCACAACCTTCTCAATAATAAACAGTGATACTGATACATACATCCCCTGGGAGTTGGCTCCTATGCTTCTGAAGATTGGCTTTTAATTAGAAATGCAAACAATTCTTCAAGGAACTGTTACTATTTAAACCATTATTAGCATGAAGTAGGAACCTCGTCCAAGAAAATGATAGCAGTACTTAGCCTCTGCTTCATTTATTCCTCATTCTCTGACTTCCTCTCATCTCGGAACTTGCAATGCTCATTAACTTGGAACGTCTGTCAAATACACTGGCGCCCCAGAAGATTGCATGATTGCTTCTGAGAAAAGTCCCCTTGTGTGCCACCTGCATTGCACCATCGCTCACAATATGTGACAAATGTCACTGTCCATACAAACAGAGCCTCTATCTTTAAGGCATATCTTATTTCCAGTTCAGTTACGGCAGATGGATCTGTTCAACCTCTCAGTATGGATGGCCAAAACATTTATTTCTGGTGTGTTTAAATCAAGGCAGTAAATTTGGTCAAGGATGCTTAAATGCTACCTTTTTTGGGGTCATCAATACTGAGAGGGTGAGCACTGGCAGAGGAACAGGGGTGCGGGGGAGCGCACCGCCCCTGGCAGCATGATCCTGGTGGGGAGCCATCACGGTTGCCCCCCCCCCGCTGGGCGCCATGCCCCCAGGACACATACCACGCCCCTGCGGACAGTGTGTCATGCCACTGGGGCGTGCGTCAGCCACGCCCACCCCTGCTCTCCACCCCCACTGCCAGAGCTTGAAGCTCCACCACTGAAAGTGAGCTGGTTTTATTGATAATGATAATACAGTGGTACCTCGGTTTATGAACACAATTGGTTCCGGAAGTCTGTTCATAAACTGAAGCGTTCATAAACTGAAGCGTTCATAAACAGAAGCAAACTTTCCCACTGAAAGTAATGGAAAGTGGATTAATCCGTTCCAGACGGGTCCGCAGAGTACTCAACCCGAAGCGTACTTAACCTGAAGCATGGGTGTAATTGGTTCTGGAAGTCTGTTCATAAACTGAAGCGTTCATAAATTGAAGCGAACTTTCCCATTGAAAGTAAAGGAAAGTGAATTAATCCGTTCCAGATGGGTCTGCGGCGTTCGTAAACTGAAAATTCGTAAACCAAGGTGTTTGTAAACTGAGGTTCCACTGTATGGGTCATATTACTGTGCATTCCTCTGAATATTTCTGACTAGTTGTAAGGCATTTTTCATGCTGTGCAATGAAGAAATATTGATTAAATGATTGAGATGGTGACCATATCCAATTGCCATATGTTAATTGTATTGATCTAAAAAAAAAAAACACCGCCATGTTTTCCCCTCCCCCCTTTTACTGTTCAGCTCCCCCTGTGGATTCAAGGTAACAGAATTTTTAATGACCACAGGAACATATATTGACAAGTGGTATCAAGGGATTTTGCATAATAATGTCTTGCCGCATGACAATGTCCCCCCCCCCCTTTTAATGCTGGTTGTTGAGGGAGAATGCGAAGCACACGTGATAAGGATTAGGGATTAGGTTCATGTTAAATGATTGCAGGAGTATGCAACTGCTGGTTTTAATAAAGAATAAAAAGAAGGCCAACAGCAGAATTGAGTATAAAAAGGATTAAAGTAACCTACTGAGATGGAAGAATCAACTCTGGAAGTCAGGGAAACGCATTCGCAATTTCACATCCAAAATTGCATTCTATTTCCTCTGCAGCTTTTACAAGTCTGCTCCTCATATGTTCTGCACAGCTCCTTCTTCATTCTGCAAACCTAATTTCAAAAAAGCTGCAGGCCATGTGGAAGAAGCATATACACCAGGCATCCCCAAACTTCGGCCCTCCAGGTGTTTTGGACTACAATTTCCATCTTCCCCAACCACTGATCCTGTTAGCTAGGGATCATGGGAGTTGTAGGCCAAAACATCTGGAGGGCCGCAGTTTGGGGATGCCTGATATACACCTTACCCTACCAGCGTAGGGGCGAGGGAGAAATTGAATATTGTTTGCATCTTAATGTGAAACTATCTGTCTCACAGTTCCTGCACCTCTGCATTTCTCTGGCCAGTGAGTAGCAAAAAGACGAGAGAGAGAGAGAGAGAGAGAGAGAGAGAGAGAGAGAGAGAGAGAGAGAGAGAGAGAACATTTTTGGGAAAGTGCTCTCTCTTTTCTTTTGGTTCTTTATCTTGGACTGGGACATCCCTTCAAATAGAGGACTCCTTCAAATGGAGAGTAGCCCATGAAACAGAGGGCTGTCCTCTGTAAAGTAGGACAAATGGGCATCCTTGATGGAAGATGGAACCCAACATTTCCACCACCACCTACCCTCCAAGTACCATCACTGAAACACAGGTTTTCCTTTAAACCTTTTTCTTCTTGCATCCACCTTTTGTTTCTACAGTGGAACCTCGGTTTATGAACACTTCGGTTTACGAATTTTCGGTTTACGAACGCCGCGGACCCCTCTGGAACGGATTAATTCACTTTCCATTACTTTCAATGGGAAAGTTCGCTTCAGTTTATGAACGCTTCAGGTTAAGTACGGACTTCCGGAACCAATTATACCCATGCTTCGGGTTAAGTACGCTTCAGGTTGAGTACTCCGCGGACCCGTCTGGAACAGATTAATCCACTTTCCATTACTTTCAGTGGGAAAGTTCGCTTCAGTTTATGAACGCCTCGGTTTATGAACAGACTTCCGGAACTAATTGTGTTCATAAACCGAGGTACCACTGTACTGTACTTTTCTCTTTCACCAGACCGTAACACATCATTGAAAGCTTGGGAATGGAGTGATATGGTTATATTAGCCATAGAATCACAGACTTGTAGAGTTGGAAGGGACCCTGAGGATCATCTAGTCCAGGCACCCCCAAACTCGGCCCTCCAGATGTTTTGGGACTACAACTCCCATCATCCCTGACCACTGGTCCTGTTCTCTAGGGATGATGGGAGTTGTAGTCCCAAAACATCTGGAGGGCCGAGTCTGAGGATGCCTCATCTAGTCCAACCCCCTGCAAGGCAGGAAGAAAAACAAAAGAACAAAGTACTTATTTTTTTCCTGCATCCTTCAATCACGGTGCAGATATATTTTAGGTTCCTCTTTTTTTAAAAAAAAGAAAATGAAAAATGAAAAACCAACCCTGCTTAGCCTGTAAAGAATTACACTCCACTGCTTTTACTGCCTAATTTGACAACCAGGGATAGTCACAAGAGGGCAGTTTTTCTTTAACATCTATTTAACATTCAAAGTGAATACTCTGGAGTTGACAGTGATGCTTACACTCAAGCCCATTGAAAGTTAAGAGAGTAATTACAACCCTTACAGAGGGGTTCCAGGCTGCCACTTCAGTTTCTATGGCAATAAATGCTGACTGTCCCAAAAATAGATTATGGTGCTTTACACTGGCCTTTGAAACAATGGTAATTCTACAAGCACTTCAGTGTGTGTGTGTGTGTGTGTGTGTGTGTGTGTGTGTGTGTGATAATCTTGCATGGTACTTAAGAGGTTTTCATTTTGTCTGAGGAGACAAGAACTTAAGAAGAACCGTTCAGGTTCAGACCAAGGGCATCCAGTTTCATCAAGAGCGGCCAGCTGGATATGTCCTGGAGTTCCACAAGCAGGTCATGAAGCCAACAGCGACAGCTCTGAGAATAGCTTGATCCCAGCAGGTTGGCTCTGTCCTGTTCTCTTGGAATGCACTGTTCTTTGCTAGAGTGTTGTTGTTTAGTCGTTTAGTCGTGTCCGACTCTTCGTGACCCCATGGACCATAGCACGCCAGGCACTCCTGTCTTGCACTGCCTCCCGCAGTTTGGTCAAACTCATGTTCGTAGCTTCGAGAACACTGTCCAACCATCTTGTCCTCTGTCGTCCCCTTCTCCTAGTGCCCTCAATCTTTCCCAACATCAGGGTCTTTTCCAAGGATTCTTCTCTTCTCATGAGGTGGCCAAAGTATTGGAGCCTCAGCTTCACGATCTGTCCTTCCAGGGAGCGCTCAGGGCTGATTTCCTTCAGAATGGATAGGTTTGATCTTCTTGCAGTCCATGGGACTCTCAAGAGTCTCCTCCAGCACCATAATTCAAAAGCATCAATTCTTCGGCGATCAGCCTTCTTTATGGTCCAGCTCTCACTTCCATACATCACTACTGGGAAAACCATAGCTTTAACTATACGGACCTTTGTCGGCAAAGTGATGTCTCTGCTTTTTAAGATGCTGTCTAGGTTTGTCATTGCTTTTCTCCCAAGAAGCAGGCGTCTTTTAATTTCGTGACTGCTGTCACCATCTGCAGTGATCAAGGAGCCCAAGAAAGTAAAATCTCTCACTGCCTCCATTTCTTCCCCTTCTATTTGCCAGGAGGTGATGGGACCAGTGGCCATGATCTTGGTTTTTTTGATGTTGAGCTTCAGACCATATTTTGCGCTCTCCTCTTTCACCCTCATTAAAAGGTTCTTTAATTCCTCCTCGCTTTCTGCCACTCTTTGCTAGAGTGTGGGATCAGTTACTTCAATCCTTATTCTCCCCTTCTCATCATTACATTTCTGATGTCGATGTTACCCATTAAGCTCAGATGAACTGTTGTGCTCTGTGGAACAGAGTCACACATAGTGTTGCCAGACTCAATAGAGGACAGGACTTCTGTACCTTTAATTGCCCTGCTCTCTTTTGAGTCTGGAAACCTTAAAGAGAAACCAGCAGACCCTTTGCTTGGAAATTAAACAAAGGGTCTGCTGGTTTCTCTTTAAGGTTTCCAGACTGAAAAGAGAACAGGGCAATTAAAGGCACAGAAGTCCTGCCCACTATTGAGTCTGGCAACCCTAGTCACACAGCCGATAGCTGAGGACAGGACAGGGCTTCTTGCATGTTGTGATTTGCTTTATTATTATTATTATTATTATTATTATTATTATTATTATTATTATGTTATTTAAAAGCATTTATAAACCACTTAATATTTTTTTAAGGGGCAATCAGGATAGATGGTAGAGGAGAAGGATATGCTGCTCGTATATCTGGAAGGCTGACAGTGACTGTGGATTGACAATGGCAGTAGGGTCCACTACCTGGGGAACAGGGCAAATATTATTCATGCATTATGGCAGATTTCAGATACAGCTGTCAATAAATAAGTGAAGGAAGGTCCATCCCTATATCCATGTGTATCTGCAGGCAGAAGCAACAGAATGTAGCAGATAAATTTGGACTCATGGATACAATTCACCATATCCTCTCACCCAGAACACGCCCCCATGTATTCTACTTACTTATTCATCTTCCAGCAACACATTGTAAGGATGCCACAGTAATAAGACAGTATCTGTGTGGATTTCTGTTTACTGTAAGCCCTGGCCCTCAGCTTTCTTTCTCCTTCAATATCTCCTGAGATGTCAACACTGGCAAATTAGAGGAACGTAATTTGAACACTTAGCTACTGTTTGTGATACACACGGGGCTTCTAAAGGAAATGTTTTAGCAGCTTTTTAACCTTGTAGCATTTCAGGAAATAAACGGAAGGGGAAAAACAGATTCAGCAAACAGCCAGTAACCTATGGTAACAAGCATGCTAAACTATTGCTTTCTCAGCATTAGGCAGAAATATTACAGAGAACTCAGCCCCCAATTTCGCAGTAACAAAACAAGGATAAAGTCCAAGTACTTAGAAATAGCATAGTGCCACCCCCGCAGCTGTTAGTCTATTTGGGCATCTCAGCATCCTTGGGTATTGACCCAGGGGTTGAAAATATATTTAGAGAAGACGGAGAGTTCAGATCTGCTAATGTAATTCAGCAGCATGACTTGTTATATCATTAGGAAAAGCTGAATCTTTGACTGAAGTAGGGTTGGCGTATACTGCTCTTTTACAAACCAAATGGACCCTCCCATGTTGGGAGCAGTGGGTGTTACCTGGCTTCAGCTCAGAGCGGAGGCAGATTTAAGGGAGCATGACTGGTTCCGTCACACTGGGTGCAGAGCCTTGGGGCCGCCACAACTATGATGTAGACTGGAAGGCAGGGGCCACCAAATTTTGGTACTGCACAGGGCACCACTGAAATCTGAGACCCCAAGGTCCGCCGATTCTCAGTGTAGCCAGACTTCAGAACCTCCTATGTCACTTCACCCAAGTTGTCATCAAGTCTGTTTCACTGCCTGAAGAACATCCCTCCCCCCCCCACAAAAAAGTCAGGGTGCAGCCTGGGCATGGCAGAGGTAAAGGTAAAGGTAAAGGTAAAGGGACCCCTGAGCATTAGGTCCAGTCGTGACCGACTCTGGGGTTGCGCGCTCATCTCGCATTATTGGCCGAGGGAGCCGGCGTATAGCTTCCAGGTCATGTGGCCAGCATGACAAAGCCGCTTCTGGCAAACCAGAGCAGCACATGGAAACGCCGTTTACCTTCCCGCTATAGCGGTTCCTATTTATCTACTTGCATTTTGATGTGCTTTCGAACTGCTAGGTTGGCAGGAGCTGGGACCAAGCAACGGGAGCTCACCCCGCCACAGGGATTTGAACCGCCGACCTTCTGATCAGCAAGCCCTAGGCTCAGTGGTTTAGTCCACAGTGCCACCTGGGTCCGCCGCGCCACCTGGGTCCGCATGGCAGAGAGAAATCCCTTATTAATGGCAGCCCTTTCCACCTTGCTATGTGGAAACTATGAGTGAGACTATGGCCTCACGGGGAGTGCCAGACATGCCAACCAGAAGCTCTCACAGAGGAATCACAGAGATTCCATAAGTGTGGTGGCAGGCGATCTAAAATAAAAATAAAAATCCTCCAGAGATGACTAGCCACCACCAGTCCAAACCTCACTTGAAAATGATCTGCCAGGACAATGAGGTGATTGAATCACTCCCTCTCCCAAATAGCAGATTCATCATCACCTGTTCTGTAGCAGCCACTATTTCCTGCCACGTTTTTCAGGCCAGAGATATAGTGAGACAGCCATGTGGTTGTCATGGTAGCCATGACATCATGAATTGGTCTATGCAAGGCACCTTTGCAAGCCCCAATCTGTCCCAGCCTGGGGATTCTCTGAGACTACCTCTTCTAGCTTGGACAGCTGATCAGAGGAATGGTTCATACAGCAACAGAATCCTGTTCTGTCTCTCTTTACCCAAAAACACTGGACATGTCCTTGCATCTCATTCCAGAGCAGATCTCCTGTTAAGGGAGATGGAATTGTTCATGGATGACAGGGACCCCAATCCCACATGTAATTAATTGCCACAAGAGGTGGTGGGTGGCCAATAAACTGGAACAGTCCCCCCCCTTTAATCAAACAGCTTGCAGGTCTATGATAAAGAATGATAAAACTCCATTTTCAGGCCACGAGTACATGCAACATTGGCTGTGTGGCAGCTCTGTGCCTTCTCGTCCTCCCACTCCCATTATATTTAGTAAAGTAATGTCATATCATGTGTTTTTGCCATAGTAAACATTGTAAGAGGGAGAGAGAGAAGGAGGTGGTGGAAGGCTGCTGCCTGCAGCAATTGTAATACTGTATGCAGTTCCAGACAAGTTTAACAGAGAGTGAATTTGCTGGGAATAGCAACTGCCATTCATGCCTTGTTTGTGAACTGGACTGGATGGATCCTGGTCTGACCCAATGTGGTAATTCATGTGCTATGTTCCCTCTGGTCTCCTCTAGAAGAGCTAGCATTAGAGACATGCTACTTATACATCGGCAAGCCCTGCTATTGTCAAATGTCCAAACTGGCCTCCCATTTCTCTCTTCTACTGGGCTGATGATTTCTCTCTTCTACTGGAGCAGGGTTTCCCAAACTTGGTTTTCCAGCTGTTTTGGGACTACAATTCCCATCGTCCCCGACCACTGGTCCTGCTAGCTGGGATTGATGGGAGTTGAAGTCCAAAAACAGCTGGGGACCCAAGTTGGGAATCCCTGCACTAGAGAATGCCAAAGTTCCAGATCACAAGCAACATTACCATAAGATGTTAATATTGTTTTCTACACTGAAATGTCAAGATACATTAAGTAGCTTGTGCTTATAGTCATGGTTTCTTCCTCCCCCCCCAAGAGCACAGTTTTATGTCTTTTAGAATGAAACTGCAGGACCAGATGTTATACAACACAGCTGAGCATTCAAGGTGAATGACATAACAGGAGGCTCTTGGAGGCAGGAATACTCCGATACATCATAGTTTGAAACACAAAGTCAAACTCATTCCCCAAGGTCATTCATTCAATGATTCTGTGGTAAAAGCCCATAATTAAATTTGCCCTCTGCCTAGTCCAGAATCAAACTATTAATCCTCCATGAAGTGTGTGTGTTTGATTGTGTTACTGTGTTTTCCAATATTTTTAAAAATGTGAATACTGGAAATCCTTGTTCATGAATGATTCACATTCTAATTCTGACTACCTCACTCCAGGAACAGGTAGGTAGCCGTGTTGGTCTGAGTCGAAGCAAAATAAAAAAATTCCTTCAGTAGCACCTTAAAGACCAACTAAGTGCATGCACACTTTGGTATGAGCTTTCGTGTGCAGGCACACTCGGTATCTGAAAGCTCATACCAAAATAAAAACTTAGTTGGTCTTTAAGGTGCTACTGAAGGATTTTTTTTATTTCACTCCAGGAATGTAGCCATAGAATCTGCCCTTTGATTATAACTACATTATAGCAGCATCTATGTCAGGGATAAGACACTACAGATGTGGAGACCCATAGAAAGTCTAACAATTGTCAGTAAAAGACATCTGGCTGTTTTTGCTCCCTCCATCTTATTTGTGGCTGTTTTTGCTCCCTCCCATCAAATTCCTGTTGGAGATCCTATGCTTTTAAATTCTTGAGAATAGTGGTACTGAAGGTACCCAACCTGGAAAGCTAAAAGAATCAACCTAATAATAATAATAATAATAATAATAATAATAAGAAGAAGAAGAAGAAGAAGAAGAAGAAGAAGAAGGTTGATTCTTTTAGCTTTCCAGGTTTGGGTACCTTCAGTACCACTATTCTCAAGAATTTAAAAGCATAGGATTTCCAACAGGAATTTGATGGGAGGGAGCAAAAACAGCCAGAAATAAGATGGAGGGAGCAAAAACAGCCAGATGTCTACCGACTCCTTAAATTTTTTTTGTTTCCTTATTACATTGTGTCTAGCTGGTTTTGGTTGGGGACACCTATTCTTAAAGTTCTAGCTGTGAGGCAATGCATGGTTTTCCTTGGTTCCGTATTTCAAGCTGAATGCTTCAGTGGTCCAACATTATAAGATGCAATGCTATGGCTCTATACTGCAGGTTCCACTGTGCCACAATAATTTATATGACTTTAGTGCCAATAGAGACATACCTTCATCCACTGGGGGATAAAAGAATTTATGCATATGGAGAAATGCCAATGGAAGAGTACAGCAAGAGATACAGCCAGGGCTGGGAGCTTTGATTAAGTCTACCTCTTTTTATCCATCTGTGATTGAGACATCATTTAGTCACATTGATTGGTAGTGATTCCAGCTCTACAACGAATGGATTGAAAATCGTTTTGCACAAAAGTTATTTCCCTGTTTTAAACTGATTAAACTCTGTGAGTCTGGGTAGTTTCTGGGTTGTTGTTGGGTTTTGTGCGGGGTTTTTTTTTTGGCAATAGAAACTCCTGATATTTCTGCAATTTTACCCTTTGTTCTTTTAAACCCCCTTTTGATCACACCAATTTCTTTAGCTTGGCATCATCTCAGTGAGAGCCAGTGTGGTGTAGTGGTTAAGAGCAGTAGACTCATAATCTGGGGAACCGGGTTCACGTCCCTGCTCCTCCACATGCAGCTGCTGGGTGACCTTGGGCTAGTCACACTTCTTTGAAGTCTCTCAGCTCCACTCACCGCACAGAGTGTTTGTTGTGTGGGAGGAAGGGAAAAGGAGATTGTTAGCCACTTTGAGGCTCCTTCGGGTAGTGATAAAGCGGGATATCAAATCCAAACTCTTCTTCTCAGAGAGACAGTGGATCATTTTCCGTTACATTATGAGTAATCCTATTGTGCTGCATTGGTGTTATGGTGGCACGGCTGTTTTTTAAAAATCCTTTTGGAAATTATTCTACATCTCTGTTCGCTAAAGCCCTCCCTAGGAATATAGTGGAACAAACTGTGATAACTGTAACTTAATTATTCATTGGTAGAGCAATCCGAGTAAAAATCGTCTTCCAAGCAGTATCTGTGGGTTGTACACAGTTGGCATCCCTCCACTGACACAGTGGAGGCATTGATCAACATAACTGGGAGGGAGGGAATTTTTGATAATTTCCCTTACCACCTGCTGCTCCCCTACACTAACAACCACTAAGGAACAATGTGGGAGGTGGCATGGCAGGAACTGCGAGAGGAGGAAGAACGTCTGAGAACTGCCTCCCAGTTCTGCTGATGGAAGCCTCTGCTGGACCAAGAATCTCCCACCATGGAGGGTCAGCAGTTAGATACAGCTAGACATGTAAGGAGTCAGCAATTTTTGTCTAATCCTTTGTAGGTTATCATCAGTGCTTTTCCGCATTCCACTGCACTTCAGCTTCTGCTAAAACCTATGTTGATCATTTAGCTATTTGCAATGGCCAGAACCAACAGAATTAATTATGTAGTTAATTTCAATGCATTACAATGGAAGGGAAACATAAAAAACCATGCAGAAAATAATACAGTTATTTACATAATGTCTGTGGACTAAACACAAACAAAATGGCAGTGAATGCCACTGGTATTTGCTTGCATGATTTGCGTTCCTGACCCCCAATGAGCTTTTAAACTGCATCAATTTTGTTTCCCATTTCCATTTCTGACGGTATTCTCCAATATCCCTAGATGCAATCATATGTACATTGTTCCTGAACTAAAATTAACCTATTGAAATGGATTTTCAGCCTCTTCCTGCAAGTAAATCCAAATGAGCTTAATGTGACTCCCATCCTAGTACATATGGATAAGATAACAGCTTTTATTTCACCACTGTTGACTGAGCAAGCAACAAATGCCCACTTCTCTCCTGTTCTTTCTCTCTGAAATTTTCTCCCTGTACAGCCTTGTCAGTTCAACAAGTGAACAGAACTATAAGCCCCTCCTACACCTTTACAACCAGGGAACACCACTTCCTAGTACATATACTTAGAGCAACAGCTCTTGGTTTCTCTGTTGACTCAGAACAACAAAGGCCCACATATCTCTTGGTCTTTCTCTCTGAAATGTTCTTCCCTGCACAGCCTTGTCAATCTAAGAAGTGAGCAGAACAAAAAGCCCCTCCTACATCTTTACAATCAGGGCAGAGCTAATGAGACATGGCACAGCTGCCAGAGAGACTCGGCAGGCATCAATCAGCACCACCACAAGAGACCCAATTGACACCTGTTGTCAACAGAGTGAACCAGCCTTTTCCACTGTCACAGCACAGTTCTTTTCCTCTCTACATCCTGTTCTTCCAACTGTTTATCTTCTGTCTTTCATGAAAAAGTGAATTCCACCCTTTCATTTCCTTATAATTAATCTGATTTTCTGCCCATGCCTCAGTGTTCGCTAGGAGATTGTGGAGTTGATGCAGAAACTCCATCTGGAAGAATTATATTAGTCACAGGCAATTCCTTTCCCCCAACACAGATAATGAGGATGCCCTCCTTGGCTCCAATCCTCGTTGAGCAGATATTTTAAAAATAGATGATGTAGCAAGGAAAATCACCTCTGGATACGGATGAACTGTTGGACTCATGCATTTCTATCTCGGTACTAATAAGGTCTACCCATTGCCCTAAGCATGGTCATCTGTGAGTGTGCCAGTGCTATAGATGAGCTGGGTGGACGGCTCACAGGCAACAGGACTGAGATATTGTGGTTGGGCGGCAATGGGCCAAATCTCAGGTGCTGTTGCACGTGCCAGCAGGAGATCAGAAGTAGAGCAGTTCTAAATGAGCTTGAAGATAAGTTGGATGGTCACAGAGCATCACAGAGAAGATGCTCTGGCAGGTAAAATAGTCTTTGAAAAATAACATTGCCAGTAGCAGAGAGTATCCACTGATGGGTTCTCTGCAGAGGCTGGAAGACCACAAATCTCATTTGCTGCAGGAGCACAGCACACAGAATCATAGAATCATAGAGTTGGAAGAGACCACAAGGGCCATCCAGTCCAACCCCCTGCCAAGCAGGAAACACCATCAAAGCATTCTTGACATATGCCTGTCAAGCCTCTGCTTAAAGACCTCCAAAGAAGGAGACTCCAGCACACTCCTTGGCAGCAAATTCCACTGTCGAACAGCTCTTATTGTCAGGAAGTTCTTCCTAATGTTTAGGTGGAATCTTCTTTCTTGTAGTTTGAATCCATTGCTCCGTGTCCGCTTCTCTGGAGCAGCAGAAAACAACCTTTCTCCCTCCTCTATATGACATCCTTTTATATATTCTTACATTCAGTAAGAAAGTAAGAAGGGAACTGCTGGATCAGGTCAGTGGATCAGGTCAGTTCTCCAGTAGTCCTATTCTTTCAGTGGCGAGGCAGATGCCTTTTGGAAGCACAAAGGCAGGACCCGAGCGTAACAGCACTCTGCCCACATGTAATTCCCAGCAACTAGTATTCAGAGACATACTGCCTCCAACTCTGGAGGTAGGACATAGCCACTCTCCTGTATGGATTTGTCTAATCATCTTGGAAAGCATCCATCACTATCTCTTGTGGGACCAAATTCCATAGTTTAACTATGCGATATGTCTGCCCTGAATCTCCCAACATTCATCATCATCATCATCATCATCATCATCAGATGACACTGGGTTGTAATATTATGAGAGAGAACCATAAGAACACAAGAGCCCTGCTGGATCAGCCCCAGGTCCCATCCAGTCCAGCCTTCTATTCTCACAGTGGCCAAGCAGATGCCAATAATAATAATAATAATAATAATAATAATAATAATAATAATAATAATAATAATTTATTTATACCCCGCCCATCTGGCTGGGTTTCCCCAACGACTCTGGGTGGCTTACAACAGAAAAATGAAATAAAACAATTAAACATTAAAAGCCTCCCTAAACAGGACTGCCTTCAGATGTCTTCTAAAAATCTGGTAGCTGTTTTCCTCTTTGACATCTGATGGGAGGGCGTTCCACAGGACAGGCGCCACCACCAAGAAGGCCCTCTGCCTGGTTCCCTGCAACTTGGCTTCTCGCAACGAGGGAACCGTCAGAAGGCCCTCGGTACTGGACCTCAGTGTCCGGGCAGAACGATGGAAACATGTAAACAGGACGTGATCACAACAGCACTCTCCCCCCCACTTGTGATTTTCAGGAAGTGCTAAAGATTTCCCAGTTCTGACTAGCCACTTTCTTTGCATCATGCATAATTCTATACACTTTGTTCACATGGATGGTCGACTGGCAATATTTGGAGGGTCACAGACTAGGCACCTCTGCTCTATCCTATTTCCCACTTATTCGTCTTTCTTCTAAGCTAAAAAGCCTCAGTCATTGTGACCTGTCCTCATAGGCAGCTGCTCCAGCCACCTGATCATTTCCAGCTCTGCAGAATCTTCTTTAACTGCTTTTCGATTCTGGTCACACTGCAAATTTGCATGCGCACGTCTACCATCGGGAAACGCACAGCACCTTGATAGACTTTGACAGTCTCCATCCACAAAGTCATGCAAGGTTCACCTTACATACTTGGAATTAGATAATTAGATACTTGGGATTCGAATTTCTTTTTCCATTTTATGCGTGTCAATATGAGCATCTAGATGAGCTTGGAACTGCAAGAAGGCAGCAACCTGTGTCTGTTCTTAAGGATATCGACCTGACAGATAACATTCTCTGCTTCCATTCATAATGCTGGCTGCCTGCCTAGGCAGACTCAGAGCATCTCCAAAATCAAATATAAATGAGCGCCCGTGCTTTCTGCTTTGACATCATTCAGGTGCCATGGAAAGCCTGCAACAATTTTTAAGCTCACCTGAAATAAACTGTGAGAGTGGTAATGCAAGAGAGAATAGGATTAGAAGAGACCAGAAGCCTGGAGTCTATTTCTGGCTCTCACCTTGCATCAAACTGTGACCTCTGGTGATTCAATTCACTGCTGCATCATATGCCTTGCTTTGAGCACAACAAAACTGCCTCAACCATAAATGCAATGCAGAGTGCCTAGATAAAAGGCACTTGCTAAGTGGAAGTTAATGTAAATAATGATGCTGCAACATTTCACTACAAGGCACAGGAAAATAAAGCAATATGAGAGGTGGGCGAAGGGAGGAACTGTCTCCTTGAATCTCTTGTAGATATATCTGAGGAAAGATCTGCTTTTGTAATTAATCACTTGGCACCAAAGTCCTGGATGTGCTAAAGCTAAATGCACATAAGGGCTTTGCTGGAACGCTTTTGGGAGCAATCGAAACAACAACACCGTGAATGCTCGTTTCCTAATCCCAGAGCCTGAACTTTGTAATTCACCCAGCTTTTTGTCAATATGGATGCTAAAAGACATGCTCATCACCTTAGTGCAAAACCTCACACTCAGCCATACTCAACTCCAAAGCTTATATAACTGCAAAAATCATTTTGGAGAAGAAAAATGAAAACCCAAAGTATGCTTATCTAAGCATGAGTGATTGACTGATTAGCTGCAATCACAGCATTATACCAGGAGTTGTGTAGAAAATTATGCCATTCCAACAGAGAAAAGTATATGGCTTTCTAACACCAGCATGGATAAATTGTGCGAGCGAAAGTCAAAATAAGTTGAGCGTTCTTGCAGAAAGCATATTATGTATTGCATCAAACCACTAGTAAAAGGCTTCACTGCTTCCTCTACTTTTGAGTGTAAGATATCTTCATCACAGAATCTTCATACTGATTATATTAAGCAGCTTTTTGTTGTTGCTGCTGGTTGGTTGGTGTTGCAAATTTAAAAGCATAAGCCATTGGTCTGCTTTTCATTTTAACCCCTGGTATGGAAGCCAACAGCTTCTTAGTGCCAATACTCTTTGGGGGTCTCCTAATAAATCATCATTTTACCAAGTTTCCTGTGGCTGATTTCAAAGTGACTCAGAATTCTCCTCTCCCCACATTGCACTTCTGTACCGACGCCTTTGATTCTAATTGTGCCGATTCTCCTTTCTAGCCTTGGTCATCCTCAATTCCCCCCCCCCCACAAGTCCACCTTCCGCAAATTGCCTCCTGAGCCACCAGAGTGCTGTCCATACAACAGTTGCTGCCACTAGCTAACCCACACCTTTCTGATCCTTACTTAATCAACCAGGTTCTCACAAATAATCTTGGCACATTTCAGGGTGGCAGCTGCATGCATTTCTTTCCCTATTAAATAGTGCACATTGTTTTCATGGATATTTCTGGGCTGGGGTCAGGGGAGGACTGATTGTGGGTGCTCCCTGGTGAGAGGTGGAGTGTGTGCAACCCCCCCCCCCTTTTCAGTGTGAACTTAATTTGGGGATAGAGCAGCAGATGTGAGAGTAGTAGTAGTAATAATAATAATAATAATAATAATAATAATAATAATAATAATAATATACATTTGCATATCTGGTGGGTAGGGTTGGTTGTCTCTACTGTATTTCTGCATTTTGATCTGCTGGTAATTTCAGTTTTTACTGAAACAAAATTTTAAAAAATCCTTCCAGTAGCACCTTAGAGACCAACTAAGTTTGTTATTGGTATGAGCTTTCATGTGCATGCAGACTTTTTCAGATCTGAAGATCATAATCATTCTGTGCAACATACCGTGTTTCTCCAAAAATAAGACACCGTCTTATATTTATTTTTCCTCAAAAAAACACGGTGGCTTATTTTCAGGGTATGTCTTTATATATATATATATATATATATATATATATATATATATATATATATATATTTAGTATGGTACAGCTTAACCTACAAGGTTAAACTGCCTATCACTATGGCTTATTTTCAGGGTATGGCTTATTTTCGGGGGACGGCTTATTTTAGGAGAAACACAGTATTATTATTATTATTATTAGTAGTAGTAGTAGTAGCAGCAGCAGCGTAGTAGTATTACTGTTACTGTTACTATTATTATTTCTGTTCAGTTGCATAGCCATTTCATGACTCTGTACTTATCACATATAAATCCTACCCAGAGCCTGCCTGGAAAACAGCTCTGAACTCTACCTCTGGGTCCTTAGATTCTATCTTTATTTTATTTGTTAAAAATATTTTCATCAGCAGCTTCAGGAAGCAGTGCAGGAAATGAACTGAAGGAGATGAAAATAAACCTACTGAGAGATCTAATGAGGGGGGTGGGGGAGGGAAAGGTCTAGGCCAAGCATTGGTCACAGCAGATTGTAATCACAGTGTCCAGCTTTTCTTGGGTATTATCATTTTAATCTCCACATATACTGATTCACAAACACAAAAAAACCCTCGTGAAATAGCTAAACCCTTCCCGATAGGGCTAAAGCTTGGAGCTCTGTTTTATTTTCTTCCAAAGAGATGGCTTATATAAGATGCTCTCCCTCTAGAGAATCTCTGTTAATTATCATCCTTATCATACACATATTAAAAATAGCAAAGTAATCCTTGTGTTAAGTGTTTGCGTTCTCACTGAAATACGTGCTTCTAACAAATCCCTAATTAATTGTAGGTTTGCTGGTTTAATGAGCAATAAAGGAACATAAATAAAGCCAGGCACTGCATCACCCAAGCATTAAAACCAGATGCGGAGATTTTACACTCGGCGCATGGGTGAGCTCAGCCCACAGGGAGAGCCTTGGCAGGCAGGTTACCTAATGAGCTTCCCCCAGTCCCTTCTGACAATAAGAGACCCATGGAGCAAATGTTGTTTCATAAAAGGGATTTTAAAGTGTGGCCTTTACAGAAGGCAGGAAGCAAAGATTTGAAAGAGAGCTGAACAGAGGAATGGCATCAATGCCATTATACCAATGCTGGTGTAATGATAAGACTCCATCTTAGAGACCAACTGTCATACAGTTTTTGATGTAATCTATATCCCCCACCTATAGGGACCCAGGTGGCGCTGTGGGCTAAACCACTGAGCCTAGGGCTTGCTGATCAGAAGGTCAGCGGTTCGAATACCTGTGACGGGGTGAGCTCCCGTTGCTCGGTCCCAGCTCCTGCCAACCTAGCAGTTCGAAAGCACGTCAAAATGCAAGTAGATAAATAGGAACCGCTACAGTGGGAAGGTAAACGGCGTTTCCGTGTGCTGCTCTGGTTTGCCAGAAGTGGCTTTGTCATGCTGGCCACATGACCTGGAAGCTATACGCCGGCTCCCTCGGCCAATATTGCGAGATGAGCGCCGCAACCCCAGAGTCGGTCACGACTGGACCTAATGGTCAGGGGTCCCTTTACCTTTATATCGCCCACCTACCCCTGATCTGGGGTTTTCTCTCCACCTCTTTGGAATTGTACTTCTACATACATATCAACTTGATAATGGTCGTGTTTGCATGCCATGCTAAGCCAAACGATGTCTTACAGCAAACATGCGGGCTCATGGGAAGGAGATCACAACAGTTTTGCTCCTCTCCAGCCCCTTTAGCTTAGCCAAGATTTCCCACAATAGTTAATCCAAGTTGCGCGCATTCCCACTGGAGGCTGCATTCGCAACAACCAGCACTGCCGTGTTGCTGGCTTCAAATATGATTGCTTGGAATACTTCCTAGCAGTGCTTCACCAAGCAGACCTGGCTGCTTTCAGTGTTTCACACATGATGCTAAATCATAGTTTGCCTGACCTAACTATGTGCGAACCTAGCCCAGCAGACTCACTATAGTTTGTTTTCTGTCAACAAATGTCAGGAGTCCAGTCTCCGGCTTGATCACACAGTAATCACATAGAGAACTTTAATGCCTTGCAACACTTACTTTGTTTCCAGTCCAACAGCCCTCCCCTAAGCCGACTCTGAGAAGGGATTGGATCAGCTCCCCTCTCTTCCCTTTCTGACACACTACTTCCTTCTCCGTATGCCCCTGTTTGAAACTCCCGAGAGCTTTGGCTGGGTTGCAGCATTCCCTTATCGCCCCAGCATTCCAAGAAGCGGGGGAGTTGGCACTTGCTGGTGCTCATCCTGCCTGGCAGTTAACCCTCTCTGTTCCTGGCTGCTTTCTGCAGCTGGTCGCAAACCTTCCCTGGGATCTGGCTGCAAACTTTCCCTGGGGGTTGGCTTATTCATGACAACAAACCGCTATATGAAGCCATATAGCCAGATGGGCGGGGTATAAATAATATATTATTATTATTATTATTATTATTATTATTATTATTATTATTATTATTATTAAATGAGGCTCCTGTGTTCAGCTGAATGCACTTAGAAGCCACCTTCAGACCCTTCTGCTCAATGCAGGAAGGCTGAGAATGGAGATGGCTGGACCAGTTTGTGTGGGTACATTGTGGCTGCAGTATACCTTGCACCCCACCCCCTGGCTTGTGTTCAGGCTTAATGTCTGAGCATGAATAAGAATTGATACATACTTCAAAACATCACCCCCCCCCCCATTCCATGAAGCATAGTTCATGTTTCATAATACTACATTCAATATATACAGTTGTACCTTGGTTTCCGAACAGCTTAGTTCTTGAAACTTTTGTCTCCTGAACGCTGCAAACCCAGAAGCAAATGTTCAGGTTTACGAATTATTTTTGGAAGCCGAACGCCCGACGTGGCTTCCGCGGCATCCGATTGACTGCAGGAGCTTCCTGTAGCCAATCAGAAGCGGCACTTTGGTTTCCGAATGTTTTGGAAGTCGAACGGACTTCTGGAATGGATTCCGTTTGACTTCCAAGGTACGACTGTGTGTGTGCATATACACCCACCCACCAGTTATGATACACTTGGCAAGGGATTTTGGATATAATATACAACTTACAGCATGGGAGAAGCTATGGAACTGGGATTTGAAGTTCACAACATGTTATTCATTGAAAGAAAATCATATGAAAAGGTTGTATTGTTGGTATTTAACTACTAGCAAATTAGCTGAAATGTACAAAACAGGGTCAAATACATGCTGGAAACGTTAGGAAAAATAAGGCACCTTTTATCATATGTGGTGGACATGTATGGTAGTAAAAGAATTTTGGGAAATGATATGCAATGAACTGAAAAAAAAGTTTAAATAACCTTTTCTTAAAACCCCTCCAAAGCTTTTCTTTTAGGAATTCTAGGTGCTGAAATTCCAACGGATCAGAAAAGACTATTTATGTATGTGACCACTGCTGCTTGGATGTTAATGGCCCAGAGATGGAAAGAAGGCAGAGTCCCTCCCAGAGAAGACTGGCAGATTAAGTTGATGGACTATGCCAAATTGGCAAAAATGACCGGAAGAATCAGGAACCAGGAATTTTAATAAGGAATGGGAAAAATACATAATTTACCTTAAAAACCATTGCAAACAATTAAAATCATTAGTAGGATTGGAATAACACTTATAGTTCAATGTTGAATTTTGGGTATAATAGAGATTTAAAAGATTTGGATTACTGTAATAAAAAAGATGCAGGAGGAAAAGCTTAATATAAGGACCCACAAAGGGGAGGAGGGAAGTTCAGGAGATTCTTTGGAATTCTCTTTTTATGTTGGTTGTTGGATAACTGACTGTAAATTTCTAAAACCTGAAAAACTCAATATTTTTTTGAAAACACACACACACACACACACACACACACACTTTTAACATAGTGGTACTTCAAAAGCTGTCTGATATTAAATTTCTATTCCTGGATTATCTCATACGTCCAGCAGTGACCTACCAGAATCTCAGGCAGAGGTCTTTTACATCACCTACTAACCGGAGATGCTAAGGCTTGGACCTGATGCTTTCTGCATGCATATCCTGTACCACTGAACTATATCACAGAATCTGGTCACAGAATCATAGAATTCTAGAGTTGGAAGGGTACCAAAGGGACATCTAGTCTAACCCCCTACAAACTAAAGAATCCCTGACAGATGGCCATCAAATCTCTGTTTAAAAACCTCCACCACATTCTGATAACTGTAGTAACAACAACAACAACAACAACAACAACAACAACAGCAATTTGTTGGCTTCCAACAGAACATTAAAATACAATAATCTATTAAACATTAAAAGCTTCCCTAAACAGGGCTGCCTTCAGATGTCTCCTAAAAGTCTGGTAGTTGTTGTTCTCTTTGACATCTGGTGAAAGGGCGTTCCACAGGGTGGGTGCCACTACCGAGAAGGCCCCCTCTGCCTGGTTCCCTGCAACTTGGCTTCTCACAATGAGGGAACCGCCAGAAGGCCCTCGGCGGTGGACCTCATTGTCTGGGCACAATGATGGGGGTGGAGACACTCCTTCAGGTATACTGGACCGAGGCCGTTTAGGGCTTTAAAGGTCAGCACCAAGACTTGGAGTAGAGGTTGTATGGCCATCTGTCATGGATGCCTTAGTTGAGATTCCTACATTGCAGGGGGTGGGACTAGATGACCCTTGCCCCCCTTCCCTTCTACAGTTCCATGGTTCTTAAATGGTATGCCCACCTGGAAGCGACACAGTAGTTGTGACTGACTGGCACTGAGCAGGAGAGAGACTATGGTGGCTAGTATTAATGGGATCTTCAAGGACATGTAGACCTCCCCATTCTGCTGTAACCTAGTTATCGCATTGCTCCTCTATCCTTATCCACAGAGACTCAGGATCCTTTTGCTCCTGACACCAATATTTTACATTTTTGCTCTTACTATGTGATCTGTCTCCAGTTGTCACATGATAATGCAAGCAGCCAGCACAGCCTGAGGTGTGGGCGATTTTTTTTTTTAAAAAAAAGAGATGTAGGGCAGGAGACAGAATGGTGTGCAAGCCCAGCTCACAGGCAGGAGCCTGCAGCTGTGATGGAGTAAACCCAGAATTAGCAATCCCTTTGAAGTTATCCTTCTGCCTCTTCATTTCCCTAATTCTCTCCTTTATTCTCTCCTTGGCTGGGCAGCAGGGTTATTAATCAGAACAGCAATGCCCACTGTGTTCTTTTGAACTGTGGAATATTTCTCTCTCTTTTGACTTTGAGGAGGAGAGAGATGAAAAAAAGTGAGGAAATTAATCTATTCATGAAATAAATATAATCCTCATCTCCCGGGAATGAATATGTAAATCTGAAAAGGAAAGTACCAAATGACTGAATTTGCTCTAAAAAAAGAGATGCACTGCTGTGAATTTGGAGGACAAAAAGAAGGGAGATCTGTAAGCACACTCATATAAAAAGGAACAGCCAATGAATATTAGACTAAAAAGTGATATAGCAGAATCATATCGTTCTCCTTTAATCCTTCAGCCTTGTCTCATGAGGTGCTGTGGGACTACAGAACACATTATCCCCAGACAGCTCAGCCAATGGTCAGGGATGTTAGAGCCGTAGTTCAACAACATCTGGGGACTCAGGCTGAAGAGTAATGCCTTAGTACAGGCATCCCCAAACTGCGGCCCTCCAGATGTTTTGGCCTACAACTCCCATGATCCCTAGCTAACAGGACCAGTGGTCGGGGAAGATGGGAATTGTAGTCCAAAACATATGGAGGGCTGAAGTTTGGGGATGCCTGCCTTAGTATATAAATCATGACATTGCATGAACTTGATGGAAGGGAACTTGGAGATTCAATGGCTGACCTATCAGGTTCTCATCACTCTTCCTGCCCCCCCCCCTACCTGAAAAATCCATAAAATAGACATTCTCAACCTGGTGCCCTCCATATGTTTTAGACCAACTCCTATCATTCCCAGCCAACGTGGTCAATGTTCAAAGGATTTGCAGTCCAATAACCTCTAAAAGGCAGCAGGTTGAGGAAGGTTGCTATAGAAATGTGGCCTGTCAGTGGTTCCCAAACTTATTTTGTCCCACTTGAAAACTGCTGAAGATTTTGCCAAATCACTTAATGTTTTTCCACCTGTTGCAGCAGTTTTAATGCACCATGTTAGATGCTATATGATTTCTAAACTTTCTTTCTTTCTTTCTTTCTTTCTTTCTTTCTTTCTTTCTTTCTTTCTTCTTCAAACATACTGCAGACCACTGCAAGCAATATGGGGACTCCTAGTCTATGTGACATAAATTTTGTTCAAATGTACCTTTTACACCTGCCTCTACTCTCAAGGGTAGCCTCAGCTTTGTTTTGTTACATTATACAAGCTCAAGATGGCTGCTCCCCATTTTGTTTTCACAACAACCTGGGAGGCAAGTTGGGCCCAGAGATAGTGACTGGCCCAGCGAGCGTCATAGCTGAGGGGAGATTTGAACCCAGGTCCTGGTCCAACACTCTAACTACCCACAACTTGCCGGTTCTCATCTGATTCTTTCACTTATGCAAGCCTCCTCAGTTCTATTTAATTTAAATACTTTCCATGTGGAAAAATACTGTGGCTACTCCCTTCCAGAGATTAAGAAGCTATAGAGAAGAAGGGCAGATGAAGGGTTCTGCACTTCACTAAAAAAAAGAGATAATATTTGCCCACACACTGCCCCTTCCATCACCATTTAGTCCTGGAATATTCACAGTTGAGTTTTGGCACCAAATGCCAGTGGAAGATGCCTGCACCCACCTCAATAGCTCCATCAACAGCCCACTGGAAAAATGCTACCACAAAAACACACCCGTAGAGATCAGCCGGAAAGTGGGTATTTGCAGAACAAGAGATTCCAATCATAGCTGCCAAGTTCTCCCTTTTTTTAAGGGAAATTCCCTTATGCTGAATAGGCTTCCTCGCGAGAAAAGGGAAAACTTGGCAGCTATGGATTCCAACAAGAAATGTTACTAAGAAAAAGGCTTAATGCAAATTTCACTGAAATAGGGGCAGGGGTGCAGAAGGAGACTCTCAATGCAACAATTCATTGTCAACAAAACTGTCAACATGCAGGGAGGTAGGAGGAAGATCAGTCGTCCTTTTGCTTCCTTCTTATATTGACATTTCTGTGTTCTTTGCAACGTGGGCTCCCCATGGCAAGAGCAGCGTTCTCCTCTCGGTTCATCACAAAGCCGCTTCACTCTCCTTTTCTAAGTCCGCCGTGAAGAGCTGCATGCTGGGTGACTGATGATCAAATTCCACCCTAGCTTCACCTCCCTGGCTCCTCCTTTCCCATCTGACTGTCCTATGCCTGATCACCACTGCTCATTGTCAGACCCCGGTGCCTGGCCCTGTGCCTGGCTTGCTGCTCAACAGAGGCTGTCAAAGCCCTCTGGCCAGAGGCTGTCACCTCTGTGCGCACTGCTGATGTTATACAAAATTAGTTCTGCAAACAGCTATTCCTGAAAGCCCTTCCTCTAACAGCACCATCCTCTTGGCGTACAGCACGGCGGAGCACATCCCATCTCTTCGGCAGCTAGACAAGAGTGAACAGATAGCGTACAAGCCAGCTGCGGAGTCAGAGTTTAGTAGCAATGCTGATGAGACGGCATGTAAGTTGTCACACTCAATATCCTCCCACAAGAATACATGCAAAATAAAGCCTGTGGGAAGCACCCATGAATCATCACCGTTGAAACTTCCTTGTCATTCGCCTGAACATTAAACCAATGTGCGGGCCAATGCCATGGTAGGAGTAGAAATCCACATGGGTACGCTCATATACAAACAGCTGGTATTCTCCAGGAAAACAGGGAGTCTTACCTGACATGCATTGTACAGAAGCTGGTGCTCAAATTTCTTGATACCCAAGATGTTCTGGAACATCTCATACAGTTGTTCCTTGCTGAGAATCAGCTCCGAAGCAGCACTCGCGGTCATCCTGGCTTGTGCTTTGCGAGGATCCTCTTCACCGCGATAGATCGCATCGAATTTTGCCATCCAGGAACTCAGAACAGTCTCCTTGCTGAGGCCATCGATCTCGGGGAGACTTCGGACCCTCTTTTCGATATGTTTCTTGAAGACTTCCCGAGAGTCGTTAGCCGAGAAGCCACCACTCTGAACCATTCTGGCAACACGGTCACTTTTCAGAAACACCTGCAAGTAAAACAATGGAATAAAATGAAATCTCGATTCCCCTCCTGGCTGTTTCAGAGCATGCTGGCTGTGAAATGATTGGAAGCAAATCACATTAGGAAATACTGTCTAGTAGTGGCAGTATGCACTAGACAGTAGTCAATGAATATAACGTCCCACCCTGTGTTTACAGCTAGACCCGCTGAACTGGAATAGTAAGCTATGACTTTTTTTTCAGGTGGGCACCATTGCCATTATAAAAGAACAAAGGAGAACAAGGGAGGTGTTCACTGTGAGTTCCGGCACCCCTTTTTCCTAGAAAAATAGCACTCGGTAGACACAGCATTTACACTTTGCAAACCTTTTCTTTTTTAAAAAAAAAAGAAACAAGGAAAAAAGGACATATTTTTCTTCCCAACAAGAGCTTTGGCAGCCATGTAAGCAACCATCAGGAAATGGAATGACATTTTAAGCTGAACACAGATTTTGATAAAAGTCACTACATAATCAGATTCAGGCTCTGCTATTCTCTTTTTCTCTCGGGGCAATTCAAACATGACAAATGCCTGACAACGAAAGTCTTTCAGTGTAGGGGAAAGTGTGTAAATCACATATCTTGTCACTTATAAACTGCACATCCATCCATCCATTTTGCTGTATGTGCCTGTGCTGGGAGACTGGCCCATGTACCCATGTTCATTCAGCAAAATAGGTCAGGCCATTGGGCTACGCAGTACAGTGGTACCTCTGGTTAAGAACTTAATTCGTTCCGGAGGTCCGTTCTTAACCTGAAACTGTTCTTAACCTGAAGCACCACTTTAGTTAATGGAGCCTCCTGCTGCCGCTGCACCACCGGAGAACAATTTCTGTTCTCATCCTGAAGCAAAGTTCTTAACCTGAGGTACTATTTCTGGGTTAGCGGAGTTTGTAACCTGAAGCGTTTGTAACCCGAGGTACCACTGTATTGTCAAGCAGAAATCTAAACCACACTTACCTGGAAGGAAAGTGTAGTAGGACTTTCTTCTGAGTAGACATGTTTAGGACTGTGAAGCAGCTCTCCAGGGTCTCGGGCAGGACTCTTTTATCATCACCTGCTACTTGAACTCTTTTAACTGGAGATGCCAGAGATTGAACCTGGGATCTTAAACCTGCAAAGCAGGTGATGCTGACCATCATATTGAGCCTTTGTCCCTCCCTCAGTGTCCTCACTGGAAAAGCACTTGCTTTGTGTGCCCTTGACTTAATTTTATCCTGTGTTGACATCTGCCTCCAAAATCGGGCAGGAAGGACAAGACACTAGAATGCGGATACATTATGGAAAACCTGAAGTTTCAGGAGCTTTATTCATTTATTTTCAGATTATTTTTACTCCACATTTCTTATACAGGGAATCAAAAGGTCTTACACTGGGCAACAAACATGCTGGAAACAAGTCGTTTCTGATCTAAACATAAACTAGTTTTATACGGAAGTGGCTCCCAAGTCACTATGCTACTTCCCGGCAGGTGGGTTGATGTCCCTTACCAGGAGGGAGTGGGGCAGGGGCAAGGTGCTTAGGAGGAAAGCATGGTGCAAATGCTCTGGCAGAAGTGACAGTTTGGCTCCGATGATGTGTTTGCACCACACCAAACTCCCTGCCGCCATGTCCCTTCCCCTCTCAGGAAACAATGGGAGCTCACATGCTAGGGTAGTGGTTCTGCCCACCCAGAAAAACACTTCTGGTTTTATATCAATGTGGGTTCTTATGGAAACCACATTGGTTTCTTCTCCAAAAAAGAAAACAATGCCCAACCTGAAGAATATGGAGCAGATGATTCAGCAGGGGAAACACAGCCCAGAATAAGTAAGGAGGTAGTACAAGAATACTTGGCTTGTTTAGATGTATTCAGGTCTCCAGGGCCAGATGAACTACATCCAAGAGTATTAAAAGAACTGGTAGAGGTGATTTCAGAACCACTGGCAGTAATCTTTGAGAATTCCTGGAGAACAGGCAAAGTCCGAGCAGACTGGAGGAGGGCAAATGTTGTCCTTATTTTCAAAATGGGGAAAAGAGAGGACCCAAACAATTACCGCCCAGTCAGCCTGACATCAATACCAGGATAGATTCTAGAGCAGATCATTAAGCAAATGGTTGTGAGCACCTAGAAAGGAACGCTGTGATCACTAAAAGTCAGCATGGGTTTCTGAAAAATAAGTCATGTCAGACTAATCTGTTCTCATTTTTTGACAGAATTACAAGCCTGGTAGATGAAGGGAACACTGTGGATGTAGCCTATCTTGATTTCAGCAAGGCCTTTGACATGGTGCCCCATGATATTCTTGTAAAGAAGCTGGTAAAATGCGGGCTAGACAATGCTACCATTCAGTGGATTTGTAACTGGCTGACTGACCGAACCCAAAGGGTGCTCATCAATGGCTTCTCTTCATCCTGGTGAGAAGTGACTAGTGGGGTGCCACAGGGTTCTGTCTTGGGCCCAGTCTTATTCAACATCTTTATCAATGACTTGGAAGATGGGCTTGAGGGCATCCTGAGCAAGTTTGCAGATGACACCAAATTGGGAGGGGTGGCTAATACCCCAGAGGACAGGATCACACTGGGCCAAAGCAAACAAGATGAATTTTAACAGGGAGAAATGTAAAGTACTACACTTGGGCAAATATATATATATATATATATTGAAAGGCACAAATACAGGATGGGTGACACCTGGCTTGAGAGCAGTACATGTGAAAAGGATCTAGGAGTCTTGGTAGGCCACAAACTTGACATGAGTCAACAGTGTGATGCAGCAGCTAAAAAAGCCAATGCAATTCTGGGCTGCATCAATAGGAGTATAGCATCTAGATCAAGGGAAGTAATAGTACCACTGTATTCTGCTCTGGTCAGACCTCACCTGGAGTACTGTGTCCAGTTCTGGGCACCACAGTTCAAGAAGGCTACTACTGACAAGCTGGTACGTGTCCAGAAGTGGGCAACTAAAATGGTCAAAGGCCTGGAAACGATGCCTTATGAGGAACAGCTTAGGGAGCTGGGTATGTTTTGCCTGGAGAAGAGAAGGTTAAGGGGTGATATGATAGCCGTGTTCAAATATATTAAAGGTTGTCATATAGAGGAGGGAGAAAGGTTGTTTTCTGCTGCTCCAGAGAAGCAGACATGGAGCAATGGATTCAAACTACAAGATAGAAGATTCCACCTAAACATTTGGAAGAACTTCCTGACAGTAAGAGCTGTTTGGGCGGGGGAATTGGCTGCCAAGGAGTGTGGTGGAGTCTCCTTCTTTGGAGGTCTTTAAGCAGAGGCTTGACAGGCATATGTCAAGAATGCTTTGATGGTGTTTCCTGCTTGGCAGGGGGTTGGACTGGATGGCCCTTGTGGTCTCTTCCAACTCTATGATTCTATGATTTTACTGTGATTTTCTTTCACCTTTTAGAAAGCATTATGATGCAACCCACCAACATTAATGCTACATTTTTAGGAATCACAACTAAAGAATCCTTGACAGATGACCAGAGGTTGGGATTCCTGTATTAGTTGTGATTCCTGTATTGTAGGAAGTTGGACTAAATGGTCCTTGGGATCCCTTCCCATTATACAATTCTATGATTCTAGAACATGACCCCCACTCCTTAATATCTACTATTTCCCCCGTTTCTGGGGTCCTGTTTTTCTGAACTCCTGGTTACCCAAACACTTTCAAGAACTAGGCCATTTCAATAAAAGAAATTATTCTGTGTCCTCATGCCTTGTGTAGCTTGACAGAAACAATAAAATGTCTTGAAAGGAGAACATATTACCTAAGCAATTGACCTAATGCCATTATCAGACAAACCGGGATGAGAAAATCCACCTCTCACCTTCTCACATAACAACTTTCCAATACATTGTGGAGCATTGTGGGCACACTTTAATTAAAGGAGAAGGAGATGCCAGTGAGTGACAGGATGCTATTTGAGAACCGGCCGCAGATCAAACCTTGTTGCTATGTAGAGTCGAGTGTAAGAAAAGCAATCTGTGCCTCACACTATTCTGAGGGTCTCTTTTCATCACTCTATGCAGACAGATGGAGTACAAAGCAGAGGTCAGACGCAGGGGATGAAAGCCATTTGACACTGTGACAGCCGCTCTGGGGAAGAACAGGGAAAGATGACATTTTTTTTCTTTCCCTAGGAGCCACTTGTCAACAGTGACCTCTTTCTGGCAAAGGTATGAAAAAAAGATGAAAAGATGAAAGAGAAATGTCCACCTTGAAGATAGAATCGTCCACACAGGGAATAAAACATGACACATATCCTTTCTCTGAAGGCAGGACACCCCAGGGGGGTTGGAGATGAAGTGGAAGGGCTGGAACTTCTGAAAGCTCACCAGGAAGGACCACCGGCCAGTCTTCAAAAAAGTCCAAAAGGATTAGTAGTCTGAAGGGCGTTGGGTTCTCCCCCCCCCCCCCCCACTAGCCTGCTAAGAGGCTAATAGAGAGGAATCCCTCTGATTCTAGCCTCTTAGCAGGCTAGTTACAACATAGGAATAAAAACCCTCTTATCAAACAGACTGATGATGAATGGGAACCAAGCCAATGGGTGAAGGAGGCATGGATAGATCCGTACCTCCTCGGCCAGCCCCCTCATTCACCTGCCTGGAATCCTATGGTTAGCAGCAGGCGACTTGTTAAATGCAAGGTTGGACTGTTGGTTTTTCTAAACAAAAAATAAAAAAAATTCCTTCCAGTAGCACCTTAGAGACCAACTAAGTTTGTCATAGGTATGATCTTTTCATAGAATCATAGAATCATAGAGTTGGAAGAGACCACAAGGGCCATCCAGTCCAACCCCTTGCCAAGCTTTTGTGTGCATGCACACTTCTTCAGATACACTGAAACAGAAGTCACCAGACCCTTATGTATAGTCAGAGGGTGGGGAGGGGTATTACTCAGAAGGGTGGTGGGAATGGGTGATTGGCTGATAGGAGTGGTAAATCTGTTGACGACTGTTAACGACTGCAATTGGTCTTGCAGGAAAAAGCAAGGGGTGAGATGGCTGAAGAAAGCTTTATCTTGTATAATGAGATAAGAACACAATGTCCTTATTAAGACCAGGTCTCTCCATGGTTTTAAGCTTGGTAATGCGTTGCAATTCAGCAACTTCTCTTTCCAGTCTGTTTCTGAAATTTTTCTGTAATAAGACAGCTACTCTGAGATCTTTGAGTCTTTGTTGGTTTTTCTATTAGCACATGTGTTCACTTGTGAAACATGAGCATCAGTTGGCATCAGTTGGCTGCCTTGCACAGCTCCAGCGGCCCACTTCTGCAGCTCCAGGGGCCAGTTTTAGAATTTGGTGAAAGAATCCAGGATCTGTAGTAACTCAGATGTGTTTGTAGTTGGAGATGCAGCTCATCTCAGCATGCTCGCACCCACCCCTTTGAGCCGCCATTTTGCATTGGGCTCTCCCCCAAAGCTACCATTTTGTTCCTGGCGCCGCCTGGTGGCCCTCACAAGCCTGAAGCATTCCCCGCTTGCTCTGCTGATACTCTCAAAAAGAAAACAAAAGTCTCCAGTGCTCTCTCCTGCTGTAAAGGGAGCCAGAGCTAATTCTGGAGCTTCTAGCCACTTGCCAGTAGTGGGGGAACTCTCAAAAGGTATTGAAGGTAGCTTGTGCTTCCACAACAAGCATGGACAAAAACATAAGAACATCCTGTTCTCACAACGGCAAACCAGATGGCCATAGAAAACCCACAAGTAGAACCTGTGGGCAACACTTGTGCTCCCCACTTGTGATTCTCAGCATTCAAAAGCACAGGAGAGGTAGGACACAGCCATTATGGCCCGATTCTGCTCTGCCTCACTCAGTTTTCAGAGCTTTTTGCAACTGAGATGCCCTTCCATTTTGATCAGTGAATCTAAAACATAAGCAGATGCATAGGAGAAGAAGAGGGGCAAAGCAGGGTGCCCATGAGATGATATTATTTCGACGAAAAGAAAGAAAAGGGAAAACGGGTCAAGGCGATAATGGCGCCCCATCAGAAACAAGAAGGCATTTTTCTCAATTTGACAGAACAAGGGAGGCTGCTGGCAGCCTGGGAGGCGTAAAGCATTGCTTCCTTAATGGCTTCAAGGATGGAATGGATGCAGTACACTGTGAAGAAGCTAGGCCGGCAGAGGGGTGTATCTGCAAATGTTCAATAATTAAGGGACTGAAGGATGACCCGAGGACACAGCAGTTTCCTGCATTGAGTATCTCGAGCTTGGAAAAGCACTAAAAGCTTATAATGCTCTCCACGTGCATTGGAGGAAGAGACACTTCCATAAAAAAAGGATAACATACTGCATGAGTACAAAAGGAAGGAAGGAAGTGTGAGGATTCTCACTCTAGCCTTGCAAACATGAAGCAGAAGAATGTTTCAAGTCCCCTCCTGACACTCTGAGCAAGATGGCACCTTTCATATTTCCTGGAGAAGGAGATGGAAGTGGGTTGAGAGTGACTTTGCTATCAGGCACTTCTGATTTGAAGGAGCAGCTTGATAGAGCATGCTCTTCGTGAGCAAGGAGGCACACATGCCAAAAACCCACCACCACCCCCAGTAGGTGTGAGAGCGCTCTGGGCTATCTGCAGCCCCCCTGGATCTCTGAATGTCCTCCGGTGAGCATAGCTCTGGAAATCACGCTTCCTCTTAGACAGACCATGTGTTTTCCACTAATCACATTTCACAGCAACAGTGCAGTGAAATCCTAACATCAGGAATATGCAAGAATCAAATCATGTGGAATCCATGTTGATTGAGGTTGAATCCTGACAAGACAGAAGTACTGTTTGTGGGGGACAGGAGGCAGGCAGGTGTGGAATCCCTGGCCCTGAATGGGGTAACTGTGCCCCTGAAGGACCAGGTGCGCAGCCTGGGAGTCATTCTGGACTCTCAGCTGTCCATGGAGGTGCAGGTTAATTCTGTGTCCAGGGCGGCTGTCTACCAGCTCCATCTGGTACGCAGGCTGAGACCCTACCTGTCTGCAGACTGTCTTGCCAGAGTGGTGCATGCTCTAGTTATCTCCCGCTTGGACTACTGCAATGCACTCTACGTGGGGCTACCTTGGAAGGTGACCCAGAAACTACAACTAATCCAGAATGCAGCAGCTAGACTGGTGACTGGGAGCAGCTGCCGAGGCCACATAACACCGGTCTTGAAAGATCTACATTGGCTCCCAGTACGTTTCCGAGCACAGTTCAAAGTGTTGGTGCTGACCTTCAAAGCCCTAAATTGCCTCGGTCCAGTATACCTGAAGGAGTGTCTCCACCCCCATCGTTCTGCCCAGACGCTGAGGTCCAGTACCAAGGGCCTTCTGGTGGTTCCCTCATTGCAAGAAGCCAAGTTGCAGGGAACCAGACAGAGGGCCTTCTCGGTAGTGGCACCCGCCCTGTGGGACGACCACCCATCAGATGTCAAAGAGAAAAAACAGCTACCAGATTTTTAGAAGACATCTGAAGGCAGTCCTGTTTAGGGAGGCTTTTAATGTTTTATAGATTATTTGATTTCATTTTACTGTTGGAAGCCACCCAGAGTGGTTGGGGAAACCCAGCTAGATGGGCGAGGTATAAATAATATATTATTATTATTGTTGTTGTTGTTGTTGTTGTTGTTGTTGTTGTTGTTGTTATGTTATGGGTACCAGTTGGTTGTGCTGGTTACTGCTCGAAGAAAACAACCACCACCACATGCAGGAAGGGCCTTTAGCATGCAATGGAGGTGAAGTTGAAGTCTTGGAGAGCCACTGGCAGTCAGTGCAGACAATACTGAGTTAGATGGACCAATGATATGACTCCATTTAATGCACCTTCCTATTACTGCTAGCAGTCTAAAACTTTTCTAAATAAACAAATACTGGTCCAGATAGTTCAATGGTCCAATTCCACATGAAGCAACTTCCTATGTTCCTAAGTGGTGTGACAGCAGCAGATATTCACTGCCTCTAGCATTCAGTTTGCTGTGTATGTAGAATTTCTAATTAGGAAAACATGAATCTGCAAAGTTGGCCCCCTGACACATAAAGGGAGCTTTCATGTAAAATATGAAAGCAAATGTTAATGCATATGGATGTTGTATACCCGAAATATGGTGTTTTCCTCCCCTGATTATTATTCATTCATGCGAACTGAACTCAGCCAGTATATAGAGATGTCAAGTGAGCTATCTGACAACTTGTAAACAGTTATAGATGCCGTGATGATCGGTCGCAGAGATTAATTAGTACGCCAGAAGACTTAAATTTTTTGGAAAAAAAACTAATTAACTGCCAAAATATTGATTCTTTTAACAAAGATATTATATAATTGGAAAATAGCACTCCCTAATTGAAATTTATGACCTCTGGAATGAGAAAAATGACACAAAATAATCTAATGACTGAATACTGTAGGATAAGTACTCCCCCATTCCGCATTAGTCTTTTTATTACCTTCTTACTAGTTTGTCGCTTGGAAAACACCCCTCCCCCCAAAAAAAACCCCCAAGCTCCTGAGGCAACGTAAACTCACTCAGATGAATTGTTATTTCTGTGCGCTATAATATGCCACAATCCTCCAAATTCATTCTCTGGGTCAGCCCACTGAAAGCTATTCCAAAATAAGTGGTGTGAGGACTTGAGCCTTTAGGCGCGCGCGCACACACAAAGATTGTCATAAAGAGTTAGGTGAGTAAGAAGTGTTTTCTGCTGAATCAGACCAAAGACCCACCTTGTCCTGCATCCTGTTTCCCACAGGGACCAATCAGATGCCTCTTGGAAGCTTACAAGAATGGCCTGAAGGCAATAACCCTTCCTGGCTGTTGCCTCTCAGCAATTGGTTTTCAGAGCTACGCTACCTCTGAACATAGAAAGAGTACAGAGATCTACAGTGTCGGAATGTAGAAACAGAACATAGAGACACACTGCTTCTGACCAAAAAGATTCCCTATAGGCATCGTTCTATTGGGAAGTTTTCGATATTTGATGTTTTCTTACGTTTTTTATACTCTGTTGGAAGCCACCCAGAGTGGCTGAGGCAACCCAGTCAGATGGGTGGGGTAAAGGTAAAGGGGCCCCTGACCATCAGGTCCAGTCGTGTCCGACTCTGGGGTTGCAGCGCTCATCTCGCTCTATAGGCCGAGGGAGCCGGCGTTTGTCCACAGACAGCTTCTAGGTCATGTGGCCAGCATGACAAACCTGCTTCTGGCCAACCAGAGCAGCGCACAGAAACGCCGTTTACCTTCCCGCCGGAGCGGTCCCTATTTATCTACTTGCACTTTGATGTGCTTTCGAACTGTTGGGGGGGGGCAGGAGCTGGGACCGAGCAACGGGAGCTCACCCCGTTGCAGGGATTCAAACCGCCAACCTTCTGATCAGCAAGCCCTAGACTCTGTGGTTTAACCCACAGCGCCACCTGGGTCCTGGGTATAAGTAATAAGTAACCCACAGCGCCACCTGGGTGGGGTATAAGTAATAAATCATCATCAACAACAACAACAACGATAGTTGTTAAAAACATATCCTTCGTGAGTTTGTCAAATCCCATTTTAAAGCCATCTAAATACTTCTTTCTCAAAGTTAATAGAACAACAACAACAACGCTACTGCAGAGGTTCTCAAACGTTTTTCTTTCTTTCATGGACCATCTGAAAATTGCTGGGTTTTTAAGCAGACCACTTAATAAACCCCTTTCCTGCCATGCCAGCATTGTCAAAACAGTGTCCGTAGACTAGGCCTCTTAGAAGGACCCTATTAACTGGTGCTTCTTCTTTTTAATCATAAAAAAATCAATAGACCGCTTCAGCACCATGTTGAAAAAAGCGCAGGCCCTAGGCCAGGTCTTAATATTTCTGTGCGCTATAATATGCCACAATCCTCCAAATCCATTCTCTGGGTCAGCCCACTGAAAGCCCTGGTCAAAACAGCTTGAGTCTCCACTGTTAGAAAAAAATAAATCAAGTGCAGGGTTAAGTATGGGTTCCATGACCTTTTCTGGAGATGACCTCAACAGAATTCACGAACTGCAGTTTGACTACCTCTGAACAGCTGCATAGAAAGTTCCCTTGCACCAGGTTCGACTCCTGCTCCATCTGACTGGCAGCAGCACCTCAGGTAGAGGCCTCACATCACTGGTCACCTGCTCCCTACATCCAGAAAGGAGAGATGGCTGGGGGTAATGATCTATGCTACCTGAGCTGCAGAATTTCTAATCATGCTATTTACACAAACTGCAATAATTTCATGGAAGACAACAGGCCCAATCCGCCTTCTATTAGTTGTTACAAACTCCCATTGAAAGAAATGGGAGTTGTTAGTTGAGACTCGCTTTGGTTTCTGGTGGCCCACAATCACAACGAACCCTGATCTGGTTTGGGATCTCAGGGTGACACGACAAAAGAACAGGGCACAGTTTACTAACAAACTGGGGCATAAAGCCTGGAAACTGCTTTGAGCATGGTGAAAGCATTTACAGAGCCGGACAAAGTTGCCTAGTAGGCCTACAATTTGTGGAAATATATAGTTTAGGGACATGTTTGGACCCACAGCTTGCCTTCTCCAACCCAGTGGCCACCAGAGGTTTTGGACTACTTCTTGCATCAGCCCCATCCAGAATGGGTGATGGGGGCTCTGCTCCAAAACATCTGGTGGGTACCAGGTTGGGAATGATGGACGGGTCCAACTGTCTGCTTCAAAGCAGGATAAAAACCACAAAGTTGTTTTAGTTTTAATACTGGATTAACATTTATTGGAAAATGTTTCAACAAATTCTGTCTCTTTGTTGTTGTTTAGTCGTTTAGTTGTGTCCGACCCCATGGACTAGAGCACGCCAGGCACACCTGTCCTCCACTTCCTCCCACAGTTTGGTCAAACTCATAGAATCATAGAGTTGGAAGAGACCACAAGGGCCATCCAGTCCAACCCCCTGCCGAGCAGGAAACACCATCAAAGCATTCTTGACATATGCCTGTCAAGCGTCTGCTTAAAGACCTCCAAAGAAGGAGAATCCACCACACTCCTTGGTAGCAAATTCCGAAGACAGCTCTTACTGTCAGGAAGTTCTTCCTAATGTTTAGGTTCATGTTGGTAGCTTCGAGAACACTGTCCAACCATCTGCCATCCCCTTCTCCTAGTGCCCTCAATCTTTCTGTCTCTTTATGTGTGTGCAACTATGAATAATTCCTGTTGCTGGAGATTAAGTTATTCTATGCACTCTGGAGGCCAGAGAGCTATCTTCACATCTGTGTCCCCGGGCCTATATCACAGCAGCAGCACAGGCTCCTTCTGTCTCTGGGACATATGTGCACCAATTATGATAATGCCTGTTCCTTCGTCCTGCTGCTCACCTACTGCCACACCCTAACGGCTCTTCCCAGGAAGAAGAGTAGGAAGAAAGAACTCTGGGATTTGTAGTTCCTGAGAGAGCAGGTCATTTGGTGAGAAGCCCTACTGAGTTGTTTGCCCCTTCTCACAATGTTAATCGCATGGCGGAAATAGTGCACTCTATGAGCTGGAGGGTGATGTAGTGGGGAAGCTACTCCACTAAAAGAAAAAGAAAAAAACAAACCAATGCAAAAGTATGGCAACCTGAATTTAAGACTGGAAAAAACTGAACGAAATGGAAACAGACAGATTCCTCCATCCCAACCTTGGATTGGTCCATTCTGTGCACATGGAGACTCCCCCTTTAGAATCTGAGAATTGAAATTGCCACTCTTGTATTATACACACACACACACACACACACACACACACACACACATACAGAAGAAATTAATTATGAAACCAAAATACAAAAATGCAGAAAAATACAAAAATACAGAACTAGAAATAGAAAAAGTAAAGGAAAAAAATACATCAAAGAAAAAGAAAGAAAGAAAAAATATTTACTTCCTTCAACCACTATACAGTTCCTATAATCTCATACCTTGGTTGTCTGTAATCATTTTATACATTGTGGAGAGACAATTTGTTTACCTGTGGAGTTTTTAATCTAGGCTAAAGCCAATCATAATTTTGGGAACATGCTTTCCTCATATAATTTGCAAAGACATTCCATTCTCTCCTGATTTTTCCACTTGGTTGGTTTCATAATAATTCTGTTAGTTTTGCCAGTTCGAGATGCTTACTTAATTTTAATAACCATTCTTCTTTCTTGGAATTGTGTTGCTTTCCCAGTATTTTGCAATCACAATCCTAGCGGCAGTTTTTGCATATAGAAAGACTCTTTTATTATCTTTTGGGATGTCTGTTGTGAAGATGCCTAGTGAGAATAACTCTTGTGTTCTTACCTCGTAATAGCTCTGGACGGCATTCATGAAAGCTTCATCTGCTACAATCTGAGTTTCTCCATTGAGGAAGGCTTGGAAGCGATCCTTGACGGTTTGGAGGTTCTGTTTACTTATCTGAAAAACCAATTAAAATGCAAAATGTTATTTTTATAGAAATGTCATTAAGATCAGCAAAGAGGTAGAGTAACTTAAACACACGATCAGTTATTATTATTACTCTTATTTACAAAAGGAGACAAACTGAATTCTGTTATATGGAAAAGTATGCAAACAAGCCACATTTGTGTATA
The DNA here is from genome assembly GCF_965207765.1 of Zootoca vivipara. Lineage (NCBI taxonomy): Eukaryota > Metazoa > Chordata > Lepidosauria > Squamata > Lacertidae > Zootoca > Zootoca vivipara. Next base: position 99,094,322 of record NC_142584.1, on the reverse strand, counting down.
TTGTACTGTGTAATTTGTACTGCTTCCCCTAACCATTAGGAAAGAATAAAGAGACTACGAATGACTGTGAAGTCCTATCACCACTGAACATGGGAAATCCGGCCTTCTCCAACAATGGAGGTATAACATAGCCATTGTGACTACTAGTCATTTATAGTCTTATCCTCTGATGAAGTTGACCAACCTTCTTTTAAATCCACCAAAGTTGGTGGCCATCGCTACATATTGCGGGAGAGAATTATGTAGCTGAACTATGAGCTGTGTGAAAAAGAACTTTCTCTTGTATGAATCTTTCCATCTTCCTCTTCATTGGATGGCCATGGGTACTAATATCATGAGAGAGGGATATGGACAGGGAAGAAAGTTGATTGAGTCAAAGCCACCTGATCCACACTTATCTTGATCCCACAGGCCTCTATTTATGCCCTTATATTTGTCTTAAGGTGATGGCAAGGTGACAGTGAGATGATGGGGAGGTGTTGTGTGGGGAGTCAGGGAGTGAGGAAATGAACAAGGAACCACGGCGGAGCTTAAAAATTATGAGAGTAAAACTACAAAACACAATGCAATATATTTGCTGTCATGCCTGAAAATGTTCTGGGCTTTGTACTAAATTGTCATGCAAACAACATTTTAATTTGTATCATTTTATTTAAAACATCCCTGCACAGTTTTATGTTCCAGAACAAAAATTTTTTTAGGGGGGTGGGGACCCAACATTTCCCAATGACAACAAAGAGTGGGTCCATTTTAATAGGAGTTTGGTTAAACTGTTTTGAAAATGAATGATGTTGGCTGACATTTCTGGAGACTTTTTGCTCATCTTCACTATGAGAAATAAAGCTTGGGATTTTACAATCTGTAGCGTTGTTTGTTTTCTGAAAGACTATACAATTTTAGCTGTACTGGAGTAAACCAGCAATGCACCCTTGCATCCTGTATGTGTCTCTAGTAATCCTTAATGGGGTTATTTTATAGATTGCAAAACAGCAGGAGCTTATTGATCTCCCCCACCCCCTATTTCAACAGCAACCATGGCTGCTGAGAGCAGAAGTCAATTCCTAAGAGGAAATTAAATTGCTTTAATATTCCATTTAGCTTTTGCAGTGCCGCGGTAACAGCTGACTGGCAACAGCTCCCTGTCTGTTACAAGTCTGCATAAACAAGGGTACATATTTGCATTCAATCATATGGGTAAAAAGAGAGAGAAGGAAATCAAATACACATTCTGCGATTTTTACCATGTGTGTACCCATGTTTGAATGCTTTCAATCACAGCTCCTCTGACTGGGTAATTGTGATCCTACTGCCTACAGAAAAATATTCTGGGCAAGGGTTACACCTTTGCCAAAGCTGTTCCTTTCACCCCCACAGATGTCTTCTATCTGTTTCTGCTTTTATGTAGCCCAGTGCCAGTTAAGAGGTCCTTTCTCCTGCTCTCATTCTCAGATGGATTCCCTTGGCTGCTCCTAAACAACTATTCTGACCATCAACTCAGCTAAAAAAGGTAAAGGTAAAGGTACCCCTGACCATTAGGTCCAGTCGTGACCGACTCTGGGGTTGCGCGCTCATCTCACATTATTGGCCGAGGGAGCCGGCGTATAGCTTCCAGGTCATGTGGCCAGCATGACAAAGCCGCTTCTGAGCGAACCAGAGCAGCACATGGAAACGCCGTTTACCTTCCTGCTGTAGCGGTTCTTATTTATCTACTTGCATTTTGACGTGCTTTCGAACTGCTAGGTTGGCAGGAGCTGGGACCAAGCAACGGGAGCTCACCCCGTCACAGGGATTCGAACCGCCGACCTTCTGATCAGCAAGTCCTAGGCTCAGTGGTTTAACCACAGCGCCACCTGGGTCCCTATCAACTCAGCTATACAGCTGCAAATAAAATGTTTTAAATATGTTGTAAAGTGCAATATTCAAATGTGACACTGGATGGCGACAGTGAGCTATGCCAAATTCAATGTATTTTTCAAAACGTTTTTAAAAGAGTATTTTCACAGCGTTTTTTTAAAAATATGTGTGTAGATTCCACCCATATTGTGAGCCTGCTAGCCTTGCTCTATGGATCAGGTTCTGACTGGGCAGGGATCAGGTTCTGACCTCCCATCTGATGTCCCATAAGGCAAATCTTTCCCTTGGAAGATCAGCTCATGGGACAAATATTACATTTTTACTAAGGTCCAGCTGGATATAGAGAATAAGGTTGTTTCTAGCACATGCACTTGATGGATTTTATGCCTAACAATTTTTTTTACTACAGCTAGAGGACACATACAGTAGGTTACGACACCTTCTGCACCCTTTTGGAACCCACTCCAGTACAAACACAACCAGCCACGCGGGAGTCGCTTGCCCATGTTGCAACTCTTCGTCAGTTGGTGGTCAGGTAGGAAAGACCCATAGAATTGGCTCTCTCCTTACATCGACTTGTACAAGAACTTAAGAAGAACATGCTGGATCAAGCCAGTGGCCCGTCTAGTCCAGCTAACTGTTCTCACAGCGGTCAAACAGATGTCAATGCGAAGCCTGCGAACAAAACACGAGTGTATTTGGCAATAAAATCGTTGAGGGCAGAATCTAGCACCTTCAAATGCACCCACTTTCCAAAGATGTAAGGAATCAGACTGTACATACAATGAAAGCAAAATGAGATTGTGTTACAGTCATATGCTCTAAATTAAAGGATCCAGGGATATATATATATATAGTCATACCTCAACATCCGAACGCTTTGACTTCCGAAGGTTTTGATTTCTGAAGTCGATAACCCCCGGAAGTCTTTGCACCGTGCGCGCCTGGCACATGCGTTCTGCACCTGCGCAGAGTGGCGCGCACGGTCGGCGCATGCGCTGAAGCGATACTTCGACACCCGAAAACCTCAGCTTACGAAGACGGCCGCGGAACGGATCGTCTTCGTAAGTCGAGGTGCCACTGTATCTCCTCTAAGCTTTAATTCAATTTGCATCTGGGTTCGTTGCTGCACACCAGCTGACTGTGAGGGTATATACACAAGCTTGTTCTCTGAGATCATCATTCCTGCAAAGTATATTCAACTAAGATTTTGAAAGGCCCATGGCAGCACATTTCTCACTTAGTTACCTTCAATAATGTGTTTACAAATTGCATCAAAGCAAGCCAATGGAATACTTCCATTGCTGAAAAATGGGGATGAAATCAATGCTATACATCAGTGTCCTCTCTCTGCAGTTCTTTTTACAGGACTCTGAGTCAAGTCTAGCATTCACTGGTGCCCATGTACAAGTTCAGTAGAGTTACTGATCATAAAAAAATATATGCCAGCAAAGACATGAGAAAGATATGTTGTTGTTGTTTAGTCGTTTAGTCGTGTCCGACTCTTCCTGACCCCATGGACCATAGCACGCCAGGCACTTCTGTCTTGCACTGCCTCCCGCAGTTTGGTCAAACTCATGTTCGTAGCTTCGAGAACACTGTCCAACCATCTTGTCCTCTGTCGTCCCCTTCTCCTTGTGCCCTCAATCTTTCCCAACATCAGGGTCTTTTCCAAGGATTCTTCTCTTCTCATGAGGTGGCCAAAGTATTGGAGCCTCAGCTTCACGATCTGTCCTTCCAGGGAGCACTCAGGGCTGATTTCCTTAAGAATGGATAGGTTTGATCTTCTAGCAGTCCATGGGACTCTCAAGAGTCTCCTCCAGCACCATAATTCAAAAGCATCAATTCTTCGGCGATCAGCCTTCTTTATGGTCCAGCTCTCACTTCCATACATCCAGAAATACAGAATACATTCCATACATTCCATACATACAGAAAGATATAACAAATCACAAATGTAGATTTAACAGTATAATATAGCATTTGCATTTTATTGATTTTTATAAGCTGCACTATTTTGCCACCAGCAATGCATATGGGGTAATTAAATTATGTGTCAAGAAAACGGATTCCAGATTAAATAAGGATTTGGAACAACAGATTCCACTTGCAGAATCCAGCCTCTTTTGCAAAGCAAGCAAGCAAGCACCATAGGATGGTTGAACATTTGAATGAACAAACCAAGTAGAGTTGAGTGCTTTAAGAGGCATGGAGCAGCAACTCACAAAGACTCTTATTGCTCATAGAGAGAGAAGACGTAATGTAGTCTCTGACTACATTTTCAGTCTTTGCCTAGAATTGCCTGGAATTTGTGGCACATGTACGATTTCACACAGGCTAATGGTGACAATAGCTGATCCCCATTGTTTACTGATGTCTACTGGGTACTTAATAAGCAGTGAAGACCGAACTAATAGGTACACAGTTTCATGCTGAGGGTGGTGTGAATATTTTATTACTTTGCAGAAGCAGCAAATTCAGGAATAAGCAGGGCAAGTTAACAAGCATCTCTTTTCATGGTAGCCTTTACACCCAAAGAGAAAGCTTGGACACAAGCTATGTGTTCCAAGCCAAAGGTGATTGTTTGGTGGGTGTACAATAAATGTCAGAGTCAATTACATATCTGCCAAGTTCTCCCTTTTTTTAAGGGAAATTCCCTTATGCTGAATAGGCTTCCTCATGAGAAAAGGGAAAACTTGGCAGCTATGGTCAATTAGAATAGTAAATTAGAAACAGCAACACCGGCTACTGGTCTGCTCCGGGGACAATTCAAAGTGCTGGTGCTTACCTATAAAGCTTTCCACCAACCTGTACTTTATGCTCCCCATATGAGTGTCTCCTCCAGATTCCCCCCTCCATACCTGAACTTAGGTGGGTGACGGTGACTGGACAGAGGACCTGCTCATTTGTGGACGCCACACATGGAACATCATCTCCAGGGAAGCTTGCCTAGTGCTAAAACTATCATCCCGGTGCCTGCTTAAAGGCATTTTCATTTTTCCAGACATTCCAGCACTTTGTGGGAAGGACCATAGCTCAGTGGCAAAGCATCTCTTGTGTATGTAGAAAGTCCCAGGTTCAATCCCCCAGTATCTCCAGGAAGGATTGGGAGAGACTCCTGCCTGGAACCATGGAGAGTGGCTTCCTCTCAGTGAAGAAAACATTGAGCTAGATGGAACAAAGGTTTGCGTCAGGATAGGGGCAGCTCCTGGCGCTCCTAATTGTTGAATGATGGTTCAACCCCTCTGCCGAGTTTATGCTGTTGTTCTTTTTTTTTTGGTATATGGAATTTTATATGGCTTTTTATTTGTTTGTTTTTGTGTTATGACACCCTAGCAGCATTACCAAATGGTGGCTACAAGTTATGAAAGCAAACACCATCATGAGGATACTTTTCTTTCATGGGCAACTCATTATATTCAGTTTAATTTGGTTCAAGCAAAATAAAGTATCAATTTTGGCAGGAACAAATTTAGCACAGCAGAAAAAGTGGAACCAATTTTTTTTTAAAAAAACCCATAAACCCACCAATGCAGGAAGCTCTTTTTTTTATAAATCTTTGGATAATATATGTTATATTGGTCTGTAGGTGGCCAAGGACCAGGAATGAAAATCAGTCAAGTGAATACAATTGGTATTTGTTCTTATTGTTCTTGTAGTTCTAAGTCTGCAAATGATACTTTTTGGGCAATGTTTTCTTGACATTGAAATGAATGTAACATAAATAGTTACATAAATCACCTAACATACTATTTGGTGACAACTGAAGTGCAGCAGAACAGAAACAGCGCAGGTTGTGACAAACACAAGTCAGAATGGAAATTTCTGCCTTCTTACACCCCTGCTTCTCACTGACCTTGCTTTGCACCCCAAGTGTTTTTGCCAGGCTTGACTATGAACTCTGATATTGCCTCTTGCTTGTTTGGATGGAGAGTAAAAAGCGTGTGTGGAAAGCAGCCGGCTCAGTGCTGTCAACTTTTCCTTTTTTTGCAGGAAATTCCCTTATTCAGTGCCCTTACTTTCATATCCGGGAGTTAACAGCCCCATAGGATTCCTTATCTTCAAATCCGGGGGTTGACAGCTATGAGCCGGCTGTACACGCAGTAGGGAAAGCAAGAAAAAGGCACCAGTGAGTAAACTTCCCATGGGAGTAGAGAATGCGTGCACATCAGTGATTAAAAACAATCACCATGATCACCACAGTTCCATAATTACTTAAGGAGCCTAAGATAATCTCAGCTGCTAAAGATCAAATCGACACCCAATTTCTTCATAAGTGTATAACAAGTACATCCATTCTCCTCTTTACGTCAGTTGATAACCTTTGTTGTTGTTTAGTCGTTTAGTCGTGTCCGACTCTTCGTGACCCCATGGACCAGAGCACGCCAGGCACTCCTGTCTTGCACTGCCTCCCGCAGTTTGGTCAAACTCATGTTCGTAGCTTCGAGAACACTGTCCAACCATCTTGTCCTCTGTCGTCCCCTTCTCCTAGTGCCCTCAATCTTTCCCAACATCAGGGTCTTTTCCAAGGATTCTTCTCTTCTCATGAGGTGGCCAAAGTATTGGAGCCTCAGCTTCACGATCTGTCCTTCCAGGGAGCACTCAGGGCTGATTTCCTTAAGAATGGAGAGGTTTGATCTTCTTGCAGTCCATGGGACTCTCAAGAGTCTCCTCCAGCACCATAATTCAAAAGCATCAATTCTTCGGCGATCAGCCTTCTTTATGGTCCAGCTCTCACTTCCATACATCACTACTGGGAAAACCATAGCTTTAACTATACGGACCTTTGTCGGCAAGGTGATGTCTCTGCTTTTTAAGATGCTGTCTAGGTTTGTCATTGCTTTTCTCCCAAGAAGCAGGCGTCTTTTAATTTCGTGACTGCTGTCACCATCTGCAGTGATCAAGGAGCCCAAGAAAGTAAAATCTCTCACTGCCTCCATTTCTTCCCCTTCTATTTGCCAGGAGGCGATGGGACCAGTGGCCATGATCTTGGTTTTTTTGATGTTGAGCTTCAGACCATATTTTGCGCTCTCCTCTTTCACCCTCATTAAAAGGTTCTTTAATTCCTCCTCGCTTTCTGCCATCAAGGTTGTGTCATCTGCATATCTGAGGTTGTTGATATTTCTTCCAGCAATCTTAATTCCGGCTTGGGATTCATCTAGTCCAGCCTTTCGCATGATGAATTCTGCATATAAGTTAAATAAGCAGGGAGACAATATACAACCTTGTCGTACTCCTTTCCCAATTTTGAACCAATCAGTTGTTCCATATCCAGTTCTAACTGTAGCTTCTTGTCCCACATAGAGATTTCTCAGGAGACAGATGAGGTGATCAGGCACTCCCATTTCTTTAAGAACTTGCCATAGTTTGCTGTGGTCGACACAGTCAAAGGCTTTTGCATAGTCAATGAAGCAGAAGTAGACGTTTTTCTGGAACTCTCTAGCTTTCTCCATAATCCAGCGCATGTTTGCTATTTGGTCTCTGGTTCCTCTGCCCTTTCGAAATCCAGCTTGCACTTCTGGGAGTTCTCGGTCCACATACTGCCTAAGCCTGCCTTGTAGAATTTTAAGCATAACCTTGCTAGCGTGTGAAATGAGCGCAATTGTGCGGTAGTTGCAGCATTCTTTGGCACTGCCCTTCTTTGGAATTGGGATGTAGACTGATCTTCTCCAATCCTCTGGCCATTGCTGAGTTTTCCAAACTTGCTGGCATATTGGGTGTAGCACCTTAACAGCATCATCTTTTAAAATTTTAAACAGTTCAGCTGGAATATCATCACTTCCACTGGCCTTGTTATTAGCAATGCTTTCTAAGGCCCATTTGACTTCATGATAACCATTTGATAACCTTAATGAATCATAAAAATAATTACCACTTGTTGTCTAGCTGTGTATGCAGCTGCCCTTCCAATAATCTATCATTTGTTGTTGAGTGTGTGCATGCCTCTTTGCAAGGACTGCTTGATCGATGTATAGATTGTACCTCAAACCAACAAATGAAATTCAAACAAGGGGAGAAGGGGGTGAGTTATAGCCTGATGCCTAAGATGCAAGGCAAGTTAGGGTTATCTTCCCAATTACAACAGGCATAGCTAAACTTGGCCCTCCAGATGTTTGGGGACTACAATTCCCACCATCCCTGACCACTGGTCCTGTTAACTAGGGATGATGGGAGTTGTAGTCCCAAAACCTCTGGAGGGCCAAGTTTGGCCATGACTGCTCTACATAGTCTAAGCTCGGTGGGTGGGTGGGGAGTGGGGCCACACCACTTCCACCCAATACCTGTCGCTTGACTCTTTCACCCCTACGACACACTGGATGGGTGGCTTCTGCAGCGGGGAACCTTCTCCAGATATGCCATTGGGATTCAAAATCAATAAATGGAGCCAATACAAGTAGAGGAGAAATTAACCCTTCAAACCCTTGGAGGACAATGGAATCAATCCACAGTAACATGGGGCCAACAAATGCATTCCTGCTCTTCATGCAATTCTAATCACATGGGGAGGAAGGGAGACACATAGACATGCCCTATATGCATTTAAATTACCAGCTCCTGTTTGTTGCATGTCCTCCATGGCCCTTGACCCACAGAGTCTTGTGCTTTCTTCAAATATTACATGAATGGGAAAGCTATGACATTCCAGATGTTGAAATAAATGTGCAGCACCTTAGAGACCAACTAAGTTTGTTCTTGGTATACGGTAAGCTTTCGTGTGCATGCACACTTCTTCAGATACACTGAAACAGAAGTCACCAGATCCTTATATATACCCTGTTTCTCTGAAAATAAGACATAGCCATAAAATCTGCCCCCACTCTAAGCAGGGCTCCTATGTTTTAATGATCTGTGTATGAAGTGGAAAACCAGGACTTTCCTTTGCCATGGAGTTGAGGAAAGTTTTGCCTGAGGAGATTCTGCTTTTCATACCAATGTTAAATGCACCCGAGTCTTGCAAGGAGAGAGAGAAAAAGTTGGCAGTCCTACTAGGTAGCCTTCCTTGGATGACTTTAGTGTGACATAGCTCCTTTAGCAGATTTACAGTTTGGTGTTGTCAGCATATGATAAGCCCTTTCCAAGATCAGGGCCTCTTTCAACAGCCAAGGATAAGATGGTAACACCAACTACTTGAACTCTGTGTCTCAGAATAGTAGTAGCACTGAAGTGCTGGCAATACAACATGACCTAACTGTGTCAGGAAGAAAGGATTATCAGATATCCCTCCCAAGATTTCTCAGTATCTCCTCAGTCTATTTCAACTTGGCAAGTGTCAATGAGTCTTTATGAGAGCTGCTTGGCAACTCGTTTTGATCTACTCAAGTTTTTCCCTTCTTGGCAAATTTCACATCCATTACCAGAGAGGACACTCAGAGCTTTGAACTTCTTTTGCTGGCAGCTACAACCTGTGTTTTGAGGGAAAGCAGGCCTTGGCATGCTGAATTCGTCTTCCTATGCCCAACTGCAAATGCAATTCTATAAAGAAAGTAATGGATTTATTTGGGGGGGGTGTGTTGAACAATTCATTTTGAGGATGGGGATATTTGATTTTTCCACAAATGTGCCATCAGCAAAAGTCAGTAGCTAGTTGTTATCGAACTCTTCAGTGCATCTCTTTATATTCAGCTCAAATTGAATGATTGATCTGGTCTTTCTGCATGCTTTCTCCATTCCACAGTTTTGGTTGGTCTTAAAAAAAAATATCATAATTTGTTGCAGGCACAGTGAATCCCACTGTGAAAAGTGGTCCCCTGCCCTCTCTATCTGGCCCTCAGAATTCTTCCCGGGCCACACCCATTGCTCCACCCACTTTTGCATCAGGTATTGCCACACCCATCGCTCCACCCACTTTTGCATCAGGTATTGCCATTTTATGTCCCTGGCCCCACTAGTGTTGTTGATGAGGGAAGGCAGTGCCCAGCTTGAAAAATTGTTTCCTATCCCTGATTTGTAAAAACAACTTTCAAAAAGTGACATCCCTATAGCCCTTTCCTATCTTCACCTGACCATGTGGTAGCTTGCCATTGTGCTATCTGTTTGAACAACCTGATTGGCACCCTTCCCAGCAGGATGCTAAACAGTTGGACAAGATCCACACAACTGTAGAATCCCAGTGGAAGTGGTTTTCATGAGATTGGTTACAGGTAGGTAGCCGTGTTGGTCTGAGTCAAAGCAAAATAAAAAAATTCCTTCAATAGCACCTTAAAGACCAACTAAGTTTATATTTTGGTATGAGCTTTCGTGTGCATGCACACTTCTTCAGATACACTAGAAACAGAAGTGTCAGACCCTATATATATACAGAGGGTGGGGGGGGGTGGGTGGGAATGGGAGATGGGCTTATGGGAGTGGTAAACCTGTAGATGGGTGTTAATGGCTGCTGATGGCTGCAATTAGTCCTGGGCTGAGGTGCTAAAGAAAGCTTGATCATGCATAATGAGATAAGAATCCGATATCTCTATTCATCCCAGGTGCTTCCATGGTTTTAAGCTTGGTAATGATTTCCAATTCAGCAACTTCCCTTTCCAGTCTGTTCCTGAAATTTCTCTGTAATAAAACAGCTGCTTTGAGATCTTGTATAGAATGTCCTGGGAGATTGAAGTGTTCTCCTACTGGTTTTTCAGTCTTATGGTTCCTGATGTCAGATTTATGTCCATTTATCCTTTGGCGTAGGGTTTGGCCTGTTTGTCCAATATAGAGAGCTGAAGGGCACCGTTGGCATTTGATGGCATACACAATGTTAGAAGATGAGCAATTAAATAGTCCTGAGATGGTATGTTGGATGTTGTTGGGGCCAGTAATGATGTTGTCCGGGTGTATGTGGCAGCAAAGTTGGCATCTGGGTTTATTGCAGGCTCTGGTACCAGTGTCCATGTTAAGTCTGGTGGTTGTATTATTGTGGGTGAGGAGTTGTTTAAGATTGGGTGGCTGTCTGTAGGCAATGAAAGGTCTTCCTCCCAGAGCTTGAGAAAGGGAGCTGTCATTGTCCAGGAGAGGCTGTAGATCTCTGATGATGCGTTGTACTGTTTTAACTTGGGAGCTGTATGTGATGACTAGTGGTGTTCTGTTATTTTCTTTTTTGGGTCTGTCTTGCAGCAGGTTCTCCCTAGGTATCAGTCTGGCTCTGTTGATCTGTTGTTTAACTTCATCAGGTGGATATTTTAGTTCTAAAAAGGTTTGCTGTAGATCTCTTAGGTGAGATTCTCTGTCTGTAGAGTTGGAACAGATACGGTTGTAACGTAGGGCCTGGCTGTATACGATGGATTGTTTGGTATGTTTGGGATGGTAGCTAGAAGCATGTAGATATGTTTGTCGGTCAGTTGGCTTTCTGTATAAGGTGGTGTCTATACGTCCATCCTGTATTTTTATAGTAGTGTCCAAAAAATGTATTTCTTGCATAGATTGGTTCATTGTTAGGTTGATGGTGGGGTGAAAGTCATTGAATGTCTGGTGGAAGGTTTCCAGGGTCTGTTGTCCATGTGTCCAGATAATAAAGATATCGTCAATGTATCGTAGGTACAAGAGAGGTTTGAGTGGGTAGGAGTCTAGGAAACGATGTTCTAAGTCTGCCATGAAGATGTTGGCATACTGTGGGGCCATGCGGGTGCTCATGGCTGTGCCGCTGATCTGGAGGAACAGGTCATCACCAAATTTGAAGTGGTTGTGGGTAAGGACAAAGTGGCAGAGTTTGGTAGCAAAGTCCGCTGTTGTTTTATCTGAAATGGTGTTCCTTATGGCTTGTAAACCATCATTGTGTGGGATGTTGGTGTATAGAGATTCCACATCCATAGTGGCTAGTATAGTATTGTTAGGAAGATTGTTCAAAGATTGTATTTTCCTCAGAAAATCTGTGGTGTCACGTACGTAGCTGGGAGCACTGATAGCATATGGTTTCAGAACAGAGTCCATATAGCCGGAAACACCCACTGTAATGGTGCCAATACCTGAGATGATGGGGCGTCCTGGATTTCCTGGTTTGTGTATTTTAGGTAGAAGGTAGAAAGTTCCTGGTCGAGGTTCCGCTGGTGTGTTTGTGAGGATCTGTTCTTGGATGTGTAGGGGTAGCTCCTTGACAATCTTGTTCAGTTCTTTTTTGTATGCTTGTGTGGGGTCTGAGTCCAATTTCATGTAAAAGGCAGTATTGGAAAGTTGTCTGTGGGCCTCTTGGATGTAATCAGTTTTGTTCATGATGACGACAGCTCCACCCTTGTCTGCCTCTTTAATTATAATGTCTGGGTTGTTCCTGAGATTTTCTATGGCTCTCCTTTCAGCATGGTTTAGATTTTGGTTTAGAGATTGGGTATGTGAAGGGCTCTTCACAGCACAATCCAGTACGTTATTACTCAAAAGTAAATCCAAACACATTCAGTGGGGTTCCCCCCCCCTAAAACCATTTTCAGCACGGAAGCCTAAGTGTGCAATTAGGAGTTACTCATACAAATGAAAATCTACTCACAAATTTTTAAAAAATACTTTCCTTATCTCATTTTTATAAGTAACCTAGCACTGATATTTTCCAAACAAAAGTTCTATAATGGAAATGTCAGGCATGAGTTCTAAAAATCCTAATAGCCTGTCAAATAAATATTCCATATCACTATTTCAACATTTTTTTCTCTTTCATTTATTACATCAATCTGTTGGTTGCATGGCTATGGGCTGGCATTTCTCAAGAAGGTCAGGGCTAGCCTAGAATTACTTTTCTCATGCAGAAAGAAAGACCACTTGAAAATGGTCTCAGGGTTATGCCAGCAGTGGGTGGGATTGGGTAGTTGTCAGTGACCAGGGGCTGCTGCCACCACAATCCTGGCTCTCAGTTGGTGCAAGGGCCAAGCACAATGTGCTCCATCTTGTCCTGCTGGAGCCTGCATAATGTGTGAGTCTTACGCGATTGCTTAATAGACTTGGGAGATGTTTTTGAAAGCCTCACATTCCACTCTCCACGGTCTATGACTGGCAGCTGAAGGCCCCAAGCCCAAACATTGCCCTTGCAACCTCCAGCATTATGGTCTCTGATTCCTCTTCAGATGGAGTGTCCAGCCTGGACACTGAGATCCAGCTCCGAAGGCCTTCTAGTGGTTCCGTCACTGCGAGAAGTAAAGGTACAGGGAAGCAGGCAGAGGGCCTTCTCGGTAGTGGCGCCCACCATATGGAATGCTCTCCCATCAGATGTCAAGGAGATAAATAACTATACAACTTTTAGAAGAAATCTGAAGGCTGCTCTGTATAGGGAAGTTTAAAATGTTTTACAGTGGTACCTCGCTAGACGAATGCATCACAAGACGAAAAACTTGCAAAACAAAAGCATTTTGCGATTTCAATGGAGACTCGCAAGATGAAGTTTCCTATAGCGCGCTTCGCAAGACAATTTTTTCGTCCCATAGGGTGCCTCACAAGACGATTTCCCCCCCGTCTTGTGAGGCACCCTATGGGAAACCGCACTTCAATGTGTTCCTATGGGAGCTGCTTCGCAAAATGAATTTTTCGCTATACGAAGCGACTCGCAGAACGAATTAAATTCGTCTAGCGAGGCACCACTGTATTATGCTTTTATATTTGTTTGAAGCTGCCCAGAGTGGCTGGGGCAACCCAGTCAGATGGGCAGAATACGAATAATAAAATTATTAATTATTATATGTCATTATGTGTGTCTGCCCTATACCTGCATGTGGTTCATTCCTTCACAATCTGAATTTCTTTTCACTGATTCTTTTCTTTCCTGATCTGATCCTATCGAGGAACAACTCCAGGTCTGACAAAAGGAAAAACAGCCGGATATCTAGTCAAGCAATGTATCCAGGAGTCTGAGCTATTGTGCAAATTCATCATGCCTTGGCTCATTGGCCAACAATTAGTCATAATTTGCAACCCCAACAAGCAAATGAATCCCATATTTTGGAAGCTTTCTCACAGCGATCCAACACTATCATTACTTTAGCCTGCTGCTCCCCCTGGTGTAGCAGTTATTAGCCTTTTTCCTAGAAAATGAGATCAATAACATTTGGCTTTTGTCCAACAGAGTCAAAAAGGTAAAGGCCAGAACGACCTTCTTTATGGGCAGTTCTTAAGCAATGGCTGAAGAGGAGGGAGAATAAAGACAGAAAAAAAGGGGAGGAGAAAAAGGAGGGATAAGAAAAAACAGACTAACTTGGGGGTGGGGTGGGCAGACTGAAAAATGAGCAATGCCAATGGCATTTCTAAAGATACTGGGGTGTCACTTCAGATTGTTAGTAGAATGTTCTGTGTATTGATTCCAACCTACAGTTCCATCAAATCCCATGTGAAGCCATTTGTGAAACGATTTGCTGTGTGTTCACTCAGGCATTTTGTCTTTTAAAACATTGTTATTTATTCTTCATTGCTCCAAGATTACAAAAGGATTACTTGTAAAAGATTGTTTTAACATAGTTACACTTAGGGAAATCCAAGCCATTCTGTCTGTTGCTATAAGCAGGTGACTACAACAGCAGCTGGTCTTACCATTCGGCAACTGCTGGTGGCTGTCTAGAACAGCACTTTTTAAAACAATTCGCTACTGCAAATGGAAAGTCAAGGGGAAATTCAAAGGTTCCCAAGGCAGCGGGAGGGGAGCAGCCAGGGTTGTAGACCCATAGCCCTCCAAAAATGGTTGGACTTCAGATTCCATCAGATCCAGCCAGTATGGTCAATGTTATTCAGGATTCAGGATGGTAGGAGTTGAAATCTTGCAGCATTCTGAGGGCCACAGGATCCTCACTTCTGGTATAAGTTATCAACCCAGGGCCATAACTGATCGGGACGTGTGGAGGGGTCGCACTGCTAAAGTAACCTAAGAACATGGCTCAAGGTGTATAGGTGACAATGTGCAATAGGGCTTTATAGTTTAATCGTCATGGCTCTGTATGAAGCCACTTGCTTTTGCGTTGTATCAAGTCCCTGATCTTTGCATTGCTTGGAGGGCAACCTTCACAATAACACGTATTATTTCCCTGATTTCTGCTGTCAGCTATTTGACGTAGCATTATCCTCCTTGTCATTAGAATTACCTTGGTTTTATGAAGAATGCCACGTGAAATTAACCTTGGGGATTGTCTGGCACAAATAACTCTCCCGATACCTGGCCCTGCCAAAGGACCAGTGGCCGGCAGCCTAGTGCAATCAACTTTCCATTATTCCCACTTTATGTCAATATGACTCTTGCTCATTTTCACTGAAAGCGGACTGCTCCACCATTCTTTGGGGCTGCATGTTATAACTCCCAAAGTGGTGCTGGTTAAAGTTGTTGCTGTTGCTGTTGCTGCTGCTGCTGCTGCTGCTGCTGTTGTTTTAATTATCATTTCCCACCCCCATGTTTTAAGTAATTACCGTAGCATTTTTATCCATAAGCTGCCCCATCAGGGAAAAAGGCGGAGTATAAATAAATAAATAAATAACCAGAATGAAAATTAAGGCATGAGAGGGAATACTGTATATTCCTGCGTATAAGACTTTTTAACCCAGGAAAATCTTCTCAAAAGTCGGGGGTCGTCTTATACGCTGGGTCGTATTTCTTATACGGCGAGTATATCCCACACTCTATATTTTAACTGGAAAAGTTGGGGGTCGTCTTATACGCCGGAATATACGGTACATGCTTTTTAAAGCACATTTTAAAGCACCAAAAATAATTGGCAGTGCGGTAATAGCTTAAGACTCCAAATGATAGCCAGTGATGGAAGTGAAGTGGTAGATTCATTATCCCAATGAGTGAAGGCTGGAAAACTGGATTGGAAAATAGAGAATCCTGTTTTCCAGTATCCAGGAATAGTCATTTCAAAAATGCTCATTTTTTTTTAAAAAAATTATAAATTAGTTTGTGCCGCTAGCTTGCTTCCCCCTCCTTGCTTCATTGTAAAAGGTTAAAAAAAAATCCTCTTGGTAGACAATATTAATATTCATTTATACAAGACCACATTACAGATTTATTAGTGCTTGTTGAAATTTCTGAGCCAAAGCAGTTCTGACGCACATGATATTTGCAGTAGAGGAAAGGAGCCCAGGTAGAAAAGGCTGGCTTTAAGGAGAGATTTGCAGACTGAAGGGGCAAACACTGAATATTGGAAACATTAGGAAAGGCAGGGCGGGGGCAAAGTAAAATAAAATAAATGGTAATGAGACTAGGAAAGTAAATTCCCCCCCCCCTCAGAAGAAAAAGATCATACTATGGGATTGTACTATTTGTACAATCAGCAAATAGTGTTTGGTTTAGTTGTGGGATGACCAAGGTCCAAAGCAATGCTCAGCTGTTCTAGTCACTGGGTTTACACTTCTGCAAAGCATGTACTGTAGTTGTATGTATAATTTGCTGGTGACCAGCAATGGAAGGGAAATTGATTCAGTTCTCACTTAAATCCAAATCTACCTAATGCACATATTAGGGCAGGCATAGGCAAACTCCAGCCCTCCAGATGTTTGGGACTACAGTTCCCATCACTGGTCCTGTTAGCTAGGGATGATGGGAATTGTAGTCCCAAACATCAACCACAGAGCCTAGGGCTTGCCAATCAGAAGGTCGGCAGTTCAAATCCCCGCGACAGGGTGAGCTCCCATTGCTCGGTCTCTGCTCCTGCCAACCTAGCAGTTTGAAAGCACGTCAAAGTGCAAGTAGATAAATAGGTACTGCTCCGGCGGGAAGGTAAACAGCGTTTCCATGCGCTGCTCTGGTTTGCCAGAAGCGGCTTAGTCATCCTGGCCACATGACCCGGAAAAACTGTCTGCGGACAAACATAGTAAAGCGAGATGAGTGCCGCAACCCCAGAGTCGTACACGACTGGACCTAACAGTCAGGGGTACCTTTACCTTTATGTATGAAATTGCATGTATTGATGAGAACTCTGTATGTACTTGGAATGGGGAAATATATTATCCTTTGTCTCAGGCAACAAAATCCTTTGCCCAGCCCAGATTATTCTTACTGGCTACAAACTGCCTCATGTGTTGTTGTTTTTTATTGGGGGTTTTTTTTGGTACATTTTTCAAAACTGATGTAAGCTGGTTTTGAGTAATTTTATGGTAAGATAAATCTTGATGTGTGTGTATATATATATATATATATATATATATATATATATATATAATCTTAATGGTAAACAAAAATAAATAAAAATGCAGCACCTTAAGTAGATAGGGCCATCCATTCATTATTCAGGCAGACCAAAATGGCACCCTAAACACACATTTCTTGCTTTCCAGTAGGTGAAGTTAGGCTTGCTCCATTGTTTTATTATAGATTTCTCTGTTTTTCTCTAGTCAAAGAGCAGAGCGCAGCCGCGTGAAGCTTATGAGAGCTGACATGACATGGCATCCAAGGCATTATGTTACAAGCTTTCGTGTCTTAAATGCATGGAACAGTGCACATTAAGAGAGACGACTGAGGGGAGGAAGAGGATAGTCGCCACTTGCGTCCTACAGTCTCGTTCCCTAAGAAAATGTCAGCGATGGCAGACTGTGAACACGCAAGAGTTTAGATTCCTTTCCCTGGCAATCTCTGCGAAGAACCTTAAGAACCCTTTATGTTTTATGGATCTACTGCTCTGAGACAGGTTCTCTCATGCGGAATATGTTGGGGTTTTGGCAGGGTGGGGGAAATTAAGAGGCTAGCGCAGCCTCCCCCATCCTGTTACCCTACTTCTGAAACCGGATGTTGGACAAAGACCAGGGACGATCATGAACTTTGTGCCCTGGTGAAGTCCTGGAGGTATCTGGCTTGCTCCTATAGAGCCATAGCAACTTTTAAGATTCTCAATTTATTTACGAATTCTATTTTTCACTCTTTTCTCTACAAAAACAAATCACAATGGGACATTTTGAAAGTGCCAGCTGGGTGAATAAGGAGGCACCTATTTTTGTACTCTTGCCATATCCATGGATCTAATCCCTTTTGCGAGGCCAGATGGAAAGGGCTCCCATAAGAAGGAAATCAAACTAAGCAGGAGCAGTTAACTAAGAAAACAAAGTCGCTGTATTATTCCAAAGGGGAACAATTCTCAGTGTGGAATTACTTCTGCACTTCTAGTGAAGCAAGTTCTGCAAGATCACACTGCCAAATGGGACAGAACACCAAATGGGGTCCGTTGATGACGGTAGCATGTAAGGCCCATTTGCGTTAATGAAAATGACTTGAATCACTCTGCTGGTGGCTCTAAAACTTTGCCTATTGCCTCCTAGATATCTGACTATTATCAGCTATTCCCTACTTATACCAGAGCTTACAATTCCAGCAGAATAATTAGCATGACGCTGGCATTCAACGGTGCAACCCTGTGGATGTTTACTCGGAAGTAAATCCCATTGGATTCATTGTTCCTTGCTCCCACAAAGGTGGGGTTAGAACTGAAGCCTAAATGCATTTGTAGAACATGGTTGGTTGCCATTCTCCTGTCTCGGGAGATAATGGAAGAGTGCGCTTTGGGGGGGGGTCAAACCATTGGAGAGTTACAGTGCCTCCTGTGGCTGTAGAGACTGCTATAGACATGTTTTGTTTCAGCTGGAGCAGATCAAGGCGTTTGGTTGCATCATGGAGTTTCTCCTCTTTGCATTCCTCAAAGCGGTCATTCCTCCTCAGTCATACACAACCTGTCTGTCTACAGGCGCTGCGGTCATCTGCAAGGGATTTCCATACGGCGGGATTAATGTTGCCAGCCTTCACGTCATGTTTGGACATCTTTGTATCTCAGAATTGGTCTGCCAATGGTGCCTGAAGCCAGCGTCGCATAGAGCACTTCCTTGGGGATCCTGCCGTCTTCCGTTTTGTTTACATGTTCAAGCCAGTGCAGATGTCACTGAGATAGGCTGTGAGCATGCTGAAGGAGCATCTCCACCCCCATTGTTCTGCCTGGACACTGAGGTCCAGTGCTGAGGGCCTTCTGGCGGTTCCCTCACTGCAAGAAGCCAAGTTACAGGGAACCAGGCAGAGGGTCTTCTTGGAAGTGGAACGCCCTTCCATCATATGGAAATGGTTTATTTCCGTCAAAGAAATAAACAACTATCTGACTTTTAGAAGACATCTGAAGGCATGCCCCTGTTTAGGGAAGCTTTTAGTATTTGATTAATTATTGTATTTTCATATTTTGTTGGAAGCCGCCCAGAGTGGATGGGGAACCCCAGCCAGATGGGCGGGGTATAAATAGTAAATTATTATTACCAGTATTATTATTATTATTATTATTATTATTATTATTATGCGGTTTACAGTATAGTATTCTTCAGATTCCAGAATGAAGCGTGCCACAGAAAGCTCATTTTGTCCTGGACAGGACAGCCTGATCCCAACTGTCAGGGTTCAAGGAGTGCTATCCCTCCCACAGTGGGATGCCAAGAAGCAGATATGCTGTCTCTCTTAAATAATGGCGTTGCTCCAAGTAAAGTCCCACCAACTCAGTCCCCCCTATTCTACGTCACCCCTGCACTGGCTGATCTGTGCTTTCTGCCTCTGAGCTTTCTGCTCTACTACTCTCAAGGCTTGCTTGGTCCTGGGAGAGGGGGTCAGGAATGCTTTCTAGAGACACTGAATATGTTAGCTGTCTCTCCCCTGGTGCTTCTTCTTCCTGCTGCTTCTCTCCCAATATTTCCCAGCTTTCCCCCTCTGCAGCCTCTGTTCTAAATCTATTCTAAATGACCTTCTGCAAACCACTGTTCTAATTCTATTCTGTCCTCCTCTTCTTGGGAAGGTGAAGGAAGGAGGGTGGCGGGCGGTTCCCACCATTCCTCCTCAGTTATTCCCTGACACCAATCGAACCAAAACACTCATATTTAAAGCTCATTTATTCCCACTGAAGTTAACAGGCCAGAGAAGAACTCCTGTGAAAACCTGGGGAGCCGTGGCCAGTCAGTGGTGTCAATACGGGGCTAAGGGTGGAGAAATTCATTCAAAGCCTCACTTGTTTGTGAAGCTCATCTTGGACCACACACTTTCCTTTAGGCCAACCTACTGCATCAAGACTCTGCCTATCTGCAGGGACACCAATACCCCAAAGGTCAGTAGGTCTTGCCCCTACTGATGAGCACAGTGCAGTGGCTCTTGCTTCCATCCTATTCAGTGAGCCACCACTGCATTGTGAGGATAAATATGGGTGGAGATTAGACGCATGGCACCTTGAGTTTATTAGTGGAAGAATGGCATTCCAATAATTTTGGGTTTTTTAAACATTTATTTGAATGCACAGCCCATCTCATCTAGAAAGCTCAAGTCAGATAATTCCACTGAGGTTCTACCAAACAAGCTAAATAGAAAACAATGCCAAGGTCCCTCAGTCCCTGACTTGTTTAACTCTTACCTGCCCACCCCCAAGCCAATTCAAAGAGAACAAGGTCTTACAAAACATCTGTAAAATGCTTAGGCTCAAATTTGCTTGGAACTGGCCACAGGGGTAGTATAAAGCAGGGTGAGCAATGGACCTTGAGAGACACTTCTGAAAGATCAAAAATATTTCACCGACATATAATTTTTAAGTGGAAATGCTGCTTGTCAAAATGAAAGCCTTAATTTAGACGGAATGCTCTCAGGAGGAAGCTATTAATCACTACTGATGTGTGCCAGATCACAAATATTTTTGTTGTAGAAGTCAATTTTACTTCCAAGGTAAAGCTGGAAACTATGGCACTAGGCATTAAAAAAAGAGGGGTGGGGGCAGACATTTATTGAAGTTGTGTAAATATACTTGGCATGATGAATGGTATTTTAGTGGCATGTTTTTACTCACACTCTTGGAAAGCAAGTTTATATGGCAATGTCCCAGGGTCCAAGATTTAATAATAATTAAGTAAAATAAACAAATATTAATAATAAACATTTTATGGCCTTTTAAATCTGCCAGGGGCATTGCTGGTTTGATTTGCTCTTGTTCCATTTTACATTCTTATGCTGTGAAGTTCCCTGTAATTTTTGGATGAAGGGCGGTATACAGATTAAAAATAAAATAAAATAAATTGTGCAGCAATGCGTGGAGCCCTCTCGGCAATCTTTAATGTTTCTAGTAAGTAATTTTAAAGGGTTGGTGATAGGGAAGACACCATTAATGGCTACGAAGCATCTCAGAGCGATTTCCCGATATGATTTCAAATGTACATTTCTTTGTCTTCTGTAAGCATGTTCGAACCAGCTAGATTCCAATATGAACAGCCCCCACAACCGTTATTAATACTTGAATAGAAGACACGGTTTTGACAATGCAGCCTGCAAAGAGGAGAAAAATCTGAACCGGGTGAAATTCCCTCAGCCACCAAGAACGAGGGAGGATACCTTCCCCTGCACCTGTTGATCGCTTTGTGGCATATGGAGATGTGTTCATTGGAAACATGGGAAATATGGGGAATGTAGCCTCCTACTCTTGTCCACTCATTCCCTTTAGGGTCTGAAAGTGACCCCTGTAGCCATTTTATAGCCCAGGGTCAGTGTGCTCTTGTACTTTTCAGCAGGAAGCAAGAGTTCTTTGTGGATAATGCAGCTTTAACAAATCTATTTCAGCAGTAGCTCTAGGAAAAGGTCTTGGAGTGGGGGCACAGAATGGGCAAAGCCTGCCATGTAAGATTTCTGAAAGAGAAATGAGAGTGTATTTCACATTGACCATCTTGAAATTATTAGCTTTGGGGGCATGTCTTTGTTTTTAGATGTTTTTAACGTTTTAAGTATCATTTTTTCATTCTATTTTCTAAATAAAAAAATATCCTATTGTTTTGCTAGTTGTTTGTTATGCTGGGATCCTATGGGGGCGAGGGTAGGATAAACATGGAATAACTTAATCCACTACATTGAAATGAATGGACTTTGATAATTTAAGTCACTTTTGATTTCAGTGGCTCTCCTCTGAGTATGAACCTAATTGAGTATCACCCCAGATGTATAACTACAAAAACAGAGCCCCATGCTGGGTACCTGACAGGGTGTGGCATCTGACCACCCCTGACCTCTTGATCAAAGGCTATAAAACTTTTAAACTCCATTTTGTCTGAGGCACCTCTCATCTTGTCTTTAAATGCAATTTTTAGGATATGCTGCTCAAGCATGCAAAGTCCTCGTTGCACACAAGCCAAGAACACCTGTTACGTCCTGTTGTTCTAACGGTTGGAAATTCCCCTGGCCAACCCGAAACTAGACGAGCTAAACCACAGAATGTTTAAATTCAGAGGTGGATGCAAAGTAGGTAACTGCCAGCTAGTTAGATACAATAATAGTTATTCAGCACCCTCTGGGGGGAGCAAAACAGCAATGCAGCTTGAAACTAAGAAGGCAGCTGATTGGTTAAAGGGTTCCTGCAGAGGGATGGGTAGGGGGCCAATCTTTATTGTATGAAGTTGTATTTATACTCTATACATGCACATGGTTTTTGGTGCAAGTAGAGAAGCCTTATTCTCACTGCACCGTATTGCTTTTGTCTGACAGAAACAATAAAATTGTTCTTAGAACTTTGAAACTGTGCTGCCTGAAGTTTTTCATCTGGTCTATGTTTAGAGTCCTAAAACACAGTATAACAAGGACAGATTTGCAGCATACATTTAAAGAATATCCAATGCACACAACTTCCTCCAGTGAACCCTGAGAACTGTAGTTTCCTCCTCAACATAGCTGCCAAGTTATCCCTTTTTTACAGGGATTTTCCCTTATGCTGAATAGGCTTCCTCGCGAGAAAAGTGAAAACTTGGCAGCTATGCTCCTCAAACAGCTACAAGGATTCCCAGCATCCTTAACAAACTACAGATCCCATGATCCTTTGAGAAAAGCCACGTGCTTTAAATCTAAGTTAAATAAGCTTTAATGTGATGGTATGGATTGCCACGAAATGCAATGTGGCGTTCTTTGGTTTGTTGATACATGAAGTTTCCTGGGCAATTAGAGATCTTACATCATCTGTGCTTCAATCAGCTTGGGCTGAGCTTCCTGGAAGCAAGACCTCAATGCTTCTCTCTCTCTCTCTCTTAAATGTAACTGCATCAGTCTCTGGAGCTAGCAACGCAAATGGACTTCTTGAGTGCATATCATGGATTCCTGGCAATTCTTAATGCTGGTTCAGTGCTTAATTGCCCTGGCCTAAGTGGCTACATCAAGCCACTGGATTTCTTATGCTTTCCGTCTGCTGTGTTAAATAACCTCCTGTTATCAGATAAATCCTTTATTTCACAACAAACTGAGCCTGCAGCAGTGTCTAGCTTCTTCACTGCTGATAAAAATATAAATAGCAGAGGTTAATTATTTCTCCAGTTTTTAAAAGCGCCTGAGTTTATCATTACAAGTGATTTCAAAATCAGAAAGTCTACCAGTTAAGGCACAACATTACGACAAAAGATCATCATAGCACAAATACATACAGCACTGCATTGCAATTCCAATACACATTAGGAAAAAAAGCTATAATGCACATGGGCTTTTTATACATCATGTATCATGCAATGGTATTTTTATGCATCATGTATAAATGCTGAAATAATGAAATAGGAATGACTGTAGGAATTGAAATCCAATGCAACTAATTCAAAACATTCAACTTGTAATTGTATCCAGCCTCAAATCTACTTTGCTGCTAAAGCTGAATATAACATAACTCAATGAATTTAATCCTCCCCTGCCCTGCCGTTCTAACTATGATAGCATCTACCATCTCAGTACACAAACTTGTCCGGAGAGGCTTTTGTATGTCCAGATCTACATTTGGAAACCATGGAAGCCAAAACTCCTGAAGTAAGAAGCAAAGGAAACTGATGTTATTTCCTTTGATGATAAAGTCCAAAAAATGGTGGGCGGTGATTAAAATGGCCCCGTAGCTTGAAGCACTGGTACAGAAATGTAAACTGGTAAGATGGTTAGTAGAACACAGAATGACATTGCCTAGACCAGAGCCAGCCCACCTTTGAGATAAGGTGAGGCAACTGGCAGGATCGACAGAAGCAGCAGATCAGGATGTAGATCAGGCATCCCCAAACTGCGGCCCTCCAGATGTTTTGGCCTACAACTCCCATGATCCCTAGCTAACAGGACCAGTGGTCGGGGAATATGGGAATTGTAGTCCAAAACATCTGGAGGACCGAAGTTTTGGGATGCCTGATGTAGATCTTTCTCCCCCCACTTTGTTTCTAATGTAGATCTTCACTCACCCTTCTTCCCTGGCGGGGCTGGGGGTGGCAGGCACCATTTTGTGGTTTGCCTCAGGTGCCAAAATCTCGTAGGCTGGCCCCAGCCTAGCTCATAAGCTCAAACTGTTCCTATAATAAAGGTGGGGAGATTGCCTTATATGGAGTGGAGGCAGCGCTGGATTTGCTCACAGGCTACATTTTGGGGCAGGACCAGTGGTCAGGGATGATGGGAATTGTAGTGTCAAAATATCTGGAGGGCTGAATTTGCCTATGCCTCTTTTAGGGCCTCAGATCATGTGGGGACTCTAAATGCATAAAAAAAGACTAAACGGTTCCCAAAAGTTTTAGGTTTTATGCCACATGCAGGACACACACAGTACTTATTGTATTTGCTCTTCCATTTAGTAAATGCTAAACTGTATAACTGCTTTTGTGTTGCTGAACATTAAAGGTTTTCACAGATGGTATTTTCATCTAAAGGTACAGTGGTATTTTGGTTCTCAAACTTAATCCATTCCGGGAGTCCGTTTGACTCCTGAAACACTTTGAAAGCCAAGGCGCAGCTTCCGATTGGCTGCAGGAGCTTCCTGCACTGAATCGGAAGCCTCCGGAAGCTGTGTCAGATGTTTGGCTTCCGAAAAATGTTTGCAAACTGGAATGCTCTCTTCCAAGTTTGCAGAGTTCAGGAGCCAATTTGTTTGGAAGCCAAGCTGTTCAGGAACCAAGGTACCACTGTATCTCATTTGCAAATAGGCTTGGTGCAAGACACGTTTTTGTAAAATTATTGGTTTTTAGGTGCATCCTTGCCTATGTACTGGTATGTGCAACTATAAATGCTTATTATTTCAATTTTCATTGTCCTTTCTGTTAGCAGAATACACTTTTTTTGAAGCACGTCAAAGTGCAAGTAGATAAATAGGTAAACGGTGTTTCCATGCGCTGCTCTGGTTCGCCAGAAACGGCTTTGTCATGCTGACCACATGACCTGGAAGCTATACGCCGGCTCCCTCGGCCAATAACGTGAGATGAGCACCACAACCCCAGAGTTGGTCACGACTGGACCTAATGGTCAGGGATCCCTTTACCTTTATGGGGCGTCTTAAACTTGATATTTCTTAGGGTTTCAGCATGTCCTAACCTGGCCCTGAGCAGAGGCGGGAATCAGGGAAATAGCAGCAAGGGGGGGGGGGAGCTTGAATGCAAATAAGTGGTTTGGACCAAAACGAAGGTTCACAAACAGAAAGAATAAGGAAGGAAGGAAGGAAGGAAGGAAGGAAGGAAGGAAGGAAGGAAGGAAGGAAGGAAGGAAGGAAGGAAGGAGGGAAGGAAGGAATTTTCATGATAGATGCAGCTCAATGTCAAAAACAGTTTGGTAGTTGAAACTCATTGTGTGGGGGGTTAATGTTGAAAGCAGTGGTGCTTTCTGTATAATTTATTTCATGATTAAAAGTGAAATATTAGACGCATCTAAGTGCCCCATGTGCCAAATACCGTCATTGTCTAATGTCTCTGACAATTGTATCCTAAATCATATGAAAAATTAAACGCCATCAGTTAGGAATGGCAGAATGCTTCCGTTAATGAAGCTAATTAACTATCAGCCAATAAAGATAGATTTTTGTTGTTGTCACCTCACGGTTATTTGGTGCCATCTGACATTCAGCCATTATTAAGATCATTGTCACATCTCAGTGAATAGTTCAAATGAAAAGGGTTCATGTAAGGCAAGCTGAGAAGTGGTGAAAACACCGATACGGTACGGTATTGATGCAGATGCTGGCAGACCGAATCCCGCTGTTGACATAGGAAGGATAGGAAATATATTTATTTCAGCAGGCTATGCCTGCTGACTGCTACATATGCGTTATCAAATTATTTTGGAGGAGAAATAAATAAATTGTCCAGAAGCACCTTAGAGACCAACTAAGTTTGTTCTTGGTATAAGCTTTCGTGTGCATGCACACTTCTTAGGCACAAAATAATGAATAATGTGACTGTGCAACTGCTTACTAGGCAGGCTACCACCATAAAGGTACGTTGCTGACGAAAGAACCACTAGGTTATGGCACTGGTGTCCAAAGACCTATGCAGGGCTTTTTTTTTTCTAGCGGGAACTTACCGGAACTCAGTTCCAGCACCTCTCAGGTAGGCACCATTGCCATTACAAGAGAACAAGGGGTGAGTTCCAGCAACTCTTTTTCTAGAAAGTTATCCTTGTTGAAATCACATTTAACAAGTGATTTTATGGAATTTATGGGAAGTCATTCATAAATGAAACTGGTGAACGGCTTTCCTATTTTATGTACAGTCTTGCCTTGGAAGTCGAACAGTCTAGTTCTCGAACGTTTTGGCTCCTGAACGATCGAAACCCGGAAGTGACTGTTCCGGTTTTTGAACATTTTTTCGGAAACTGAACGTCCGACGGGGCTTCCGATTGGCTGTAGGAGCTTCCTGCAACCAATCAAAAGCCGCGCTTTGGTTTCCGAATGTTTTGGAAGTCGAACGGACTTCCGGAATGGATTACGTTCGACTTCCAAGGTACGACTGTATTCCACTTTTGTCACTTCTTTCTTTTAGAGAACTTAATTCCGTTCCCATCCAGCAACAACCAGGGGGCCACAGGTTCCCCATGAATGAAATACAGCAAACACACGAATCCCAAAACAATTAAAGGCAAATATGCCCAAACATTCCGCATTATGTCTCTCCTAGAATTTAATGACTGTGCAGGATTTTGGCTGCCACAGCTGTTCAAACGATTAGAGCAGTGTGACATGACATAAGCTGCTCCCATGAAAAATGCAGGAGTACAACTGCTTTAATGTTGAAAGGTTGGCCAGCCCTGATTCAAGTGATCAGAAATATAGCCACTCTCCATATTTCTATGTAGCAAACGCCCTTTTGATACTTCCAAGGGGCAGTACCAGGCAAATCTATCTTTAACTACATGCTTAATTGAGTCTCCCTTCTTCACCATATTTATCTTCTTTTCTTTGTGAAGGATTAATTAGGAGGTGAAAAATAAAACACACCTTCTATGAGTCTCCTGCTTTGCGGAATTAAAATTTGCATTACATGACTACCATGCACACACAGCTAAATAGCATCTAACCTGACAATTGTGAAAGTGTTCTTATGGCCAAGAAATATCCCCTAACATTCAAACAAAATGTACCATCCACTAACCCATCAGATGTCAAGGAAATAAACAACGATCTGACTTTTTGAAGACATCTGAAGGCAGCCCTGTTTAGGGAAGTTTAAAATGATGTTTTATTGTGATTTTTAATATTCTGTTGGGTGGCTAGGGAAACCCAGCCGGGTTCCCCCAGCCACTCTGGGCGGCTTCCAAAAAAACAGAAATTCTAAAATACAGAAATCCATCAAACATTAAAAGCTTCCCTAAACAGGGCTGCCTTGAGATGCCTTCTAAAGGTCTGGTAATTGTTCTCTTTGACCTCTAGTGGGAGGGCATTCCACAGGGTGGGTGCCACTACCGAGAAGGCCCTCTGCCTGGTTCCCTGCAACTTGGCTTCTCGTAATGAGGGAACCACCAGAAGGCCCTCGGAGCTGGACCTCAGTGTCCGGGCAGAACGATGGGGGTGGAGACGCTCCTTCAGGTATACCGGACCGAGGCCGTTTAGGGCTTTAAAGGTCAACACCAACACTTTGAATTGTGCTCGGAAACGTACTGGGAGCCAATGTAGGTCTTTTAGGACCGGTGTTATGTGATCTCGGCGGCCGCTCCCAGTCACCAGTCTAGCTGCTGCCGCATTCTGGATTAGTTGTAGTTTCCGGGTCACCTTCAAAGGTAGCCCCACGTAGAGCGCATTGCAGTAGTCCAAGTGAGAGATAACTAGAGCATGCACCACTGTAGTAAATAATAATAATAATAATAATAATAATAATAATAATAATAATAATAATCTAAAGCCCATTGTGTACTGAAGCAAAAGCCCAAGCAATTCAGGAATATTTAGTGTATTTTGTAAGCAATTTTTTAAAACAAATGTGCTTGCACATAACTCATCACTGGGGCGAGGAGAAGGCCCCACAGATATTTTATTGGTAAGAATAACAGAGGCAATCCAGATAAGCAAGATGGACATAGTCGATGGGGTGTAACAGCATGACCAATGAGCAGGGATGGTGGAAGTTGTTGTTCAGCAACATCTGAGGACCAAAGGTTCCTCACACTTAACACAGCTTACAAGGTTGAAAATACTCTTTTGCCCTAAGGGGTGGTTTGTGGGCACAAAGAACATATGAAGCTTGCTGTATATCAAGCCAGCGCACTAGCCCAATATTGTCTAATCCAACCTCCCCCAGCCTAGTGCCCTCCAGATGTTTGGGACTACAATTGCCATCATCCCTGACTACTGGTCATGCTGGCTGTGGCTGATGGGAATTGTAGTCCAAAACCACAGGAGGGCACCAATACTGGGAGTTGGTGTTGGGAAGTAGAGCTTGATTCTGCTTTTTGGTGTTCAATCACTCAAATCTGACATTTCAGGATTACCGTATTAGCTTTACTGCAAGGGAAGGCAGATAAGGAGGAAGAATAAAGAGATATAGAAATAAAACTATTTCCAGCAGGGTATCAAAAGGGGGAGTGGGAAAAAAGTATCTACTTCTTTCCATTTCTTTGAGGGGGTTCCTACTTCAGGCTAGCAATTGAAAAGGTGAAACTTTGTCTACATTTTTAATTAAGCTCCAAAGATTCCCTTTCTGGTGACTGAAACAGATTATCTGTTAAATGTGCAGTGTTTTACAAACTGAATCTATGTGGGTCTACTCCGAAGTAAGTACCACTGAATGTTGTGGAGCTTACTCTCAAGTAAGCATACATAGGATTGCAATCTTGGAATCAAAATATATATTTCAGGACAGTTGGAAGCCTGGCAATGCTTTATAACTGGAATGTAGCAGGTTTCTTCCATCTACCCCCTTTTGAAGAGAGACCTTTACACACTCTTTTTATTTTCTTTTAAATCAAATGCACTGGGCTTATGGAACTCTGATGATCACTGTAAACAAGTTTTGTACCTTGCCAAATTTTGCATTTTCTCACTGAGCATTAAGAGCAAAGTGATGATGGCACAATAATTGTATCAGATCCAACAGAAGCTGTTGAAGGAGGAAATAAATCACCACTCTGGAAACCCTAATATGTATGTACATGCCAAAAAAGTGATTTAATCATGAATTCTAATCAATTTTTTTAAAAAATCCTCTAGTGTGACTTCCCCAAACCCCATAGACACGAGAGTTTGAGTGTGCCAACGGAGCTGGGGGTCGGGTGCGGGGCTGAATCTAAGTAAACTCCAAATTTAGAATATAGTGCTTCTCTTTAACTTTGAATCACTCTAACTGGAGGGTATAGCTGACAGGGTGTGCAAGGCTATGTTAATGCATGGATGAAAATTGTAATTTAATTTGTCCAGGTGAAAAATGGATGAAATGACCAGCCGAGCCATCCTGTTCCTGAACAGGTGCACTGTTTAAAGAGGGGGGCATTGCCTCTGCTTCCCTATCTATTTCAGTTTTTCTTGTTGTTTAGTCGTTTAGTCGTGTCCAACTCTTCGTGACCCCATGGACCAGAGCATGCCAGGCACTCCTGTCTTCCACTGCCTCCCACAGTTTGGTCAAACTCATGTTTGTAGCTTCAAGAACACTGTCCAGCCATCTTGTTCTCTGTTGTCCCCTTCTCCTAGTGCCCTCCATCTTTCCCAACATCAGGGTCTTTTCCAGGGAGTCTTCTCTTCTCATGAGGTGGCCAAAGTGTATTGGAGCCTCAGCTTCAGGATCTGTCCTTCCAGTGAGCACTCAGGGCTGATTTCCTTCAGAATGGATAGGTTTGATCTTCTTGCAGTCCATGGGACTCTCAAGAGTCTCCTCCAGCACCATAATTCAAAAGCATCAATTCTTCGGCGATCAGCCTTCTTTATGGTCCAGCACTCACTTCCATACATCACTACTGGGAAAACCATAGCTTACATGCAG
Organism: Zootoca vivipara; assembly: GCF_965207765.1. Lineage (NCBI taxonomy): Eukaryota > Metazoa > Chordata > Lepidosauria > Squamata > Lacertidae > Zootoca > Zootoca vivipara. The sequence goes on along the minus strand of NC_142584.1, from coordinate 99,064,385 downwards.
CTATTTCAGCTTACATGCAGCTATTTCTCAGGAGCACCTATAATTTCAGTATTGTACTTTGATAAAGAATGTGCTTTTGCACATTGCATTTTGTTCAGGGTGTAGGTGTGTATGTGGCAACTGAATATATCTCAGATTGGTAAAAAAAGAAAGAGAGAGACAGAGAGAGGGAGGATGCAATCCTATACAGTTACCTGGGAGTAAGCTCCGTAGAACTCAGTGGCTTACGTCTGAGTAGACATGTACAGAATCACACTATAAACCTTGTTGAGAACCTTGCCCCTCCTTTTTGAAATCCAAAATGGTGCCCTTTTTTGAGCACTTCATGTTCAGATATAACATGATTCTCCAACAACGGGATACAAATGGTTGGGAATCCCAGTTGCCCAACCTTTGCCCACTATCAAAGATCTCCGGGTTCTTGTTGTGAAAGCCCTCATCTCTGCACACCAGAGATAAGGTCCATGCAATTACTAACATCGTCATTTATCCTGCAGTGAAACAAATAACAATGCCAGCCGTCTCTCGGTATCTATAGGCACCGCCTTCCCTTTCCACACACTTCAGCTCCCCCCACACATGAGCAAGCAAAAAAATTCATCCAAAACCAGTCAGACAGGCCTAGCTAGCCCACCATGACCAGGAAAGCTGGTACCAAAAGCTGCACTTGTGCAGTGCAATTAAAATTCATTTTCATGCATCTCCTTTTATCTCACAATAATCGTCTTGCTTGCTAGACGCTCAGTGCCACTGCAGCAAATTCCCCTGTGAGAAGCATAGACTATATTTATTCTGGAACATTACAGTGGGAAGCTTTAATCTGTGTAATCGCCTCAGAGAAGATTTCATCCAGTGAGGGGAAAGCAATTACCATTTCATTTGCAACTGGTTGCTATCCCAGGATTCTCCATCTATCAGTGACAGAGTGTCCTGTCACCCAGCCTGTGTGTGTGTGGACTTCATTGGACCACAGCAGTATGTTTCTGACCCCCATCTTGGCTGACGCCATGGGCTTTTCAGTCGGCGTTGTCAGGCGTTTTTCTCCCCCGAGGAGATACTTGCTGTAGCGTTTATCAGACTTTACATAATGCATGAATAATAATAATAATAATAATAATAATAATAATAATAATAATAATTTATTATTTATACCCCGCCCATCTGGCTGGGTTTCCCCAGCCAATCTGGGCGGCTTCCAACAGAAAAATAAAACACAATAATCTATTAAACATTAAAAGCCTCCCTGAACAGGGCTCCCTGAAGAGAAAGCAACCGGATATAATCCTAGATTAGAAGGATTGCAACACAGAGAGCGAAATGCAAACTCATAAACTCGACTCCTAATAGAACTTGCTGTCGTCATTCACATATCCCAGATATTCAGATATTTTGCTGGACGTGCAGCTGGGGGCATGACTCAAGTCAGTTTGCCCCTCTAGTTGATTTTCCAAAATGAATGTTAACTTGGATGCAACAGAAAGGGACTCTTGTCCCAAATAGGCCACTTGAAATATTTTCTCTCAGTTGGTAAAGCATGAGACTCTTAATTTCAGGGTTGTGGGTTCGAGTCCCATGTTGGGCAAAAGATTTCTGCATTGCAGGGGGTTGGACTAGATGACCCTCATGCATGATCCCTACAATTGTACGATTTTTATGGTTCAGTTTGCTTTATTTGTTTATTTGTGAGTTTCATACCCCACTCAATCTCCCGGGGGGTGGGGGGTCACATTCAAGTAAAAACAGTGCACAAACATGCAAGAATTTCACCTCCACCCAAATCAGTTAATCTGCTTCCCTTATAACAATGCCAAACGGCTCAATGCCTCAGCCTCCAACTCCACCAAAGGCCTGGAGGAAGGGACAGGAATTTCAGCAAGGTGCCAGAAGCTGAACAATGAAGAGCATTTCACAGCCAGGAAGGACGTACCCCTAGCTAAACATTTGTATTAGCTGGTATTTGCATACAGTACTTATAAGCAGTGCTTTTTTCTGGGGGGACGCATACCCCTAAACATTCTGTGAATCTATGTTTGGCTTCATTGAGGGGCAGTACAGTGGTACCTCGGGTTACAAACACTTCGGGTTACAGACTCCGCTAACCCGGAAGTAGTACCTCGGGTTATGAACTTTAGCTCAGGGTGAGAACAGAAATTGCGCAGTGGTGGCATGGCGGCAGCTGGAGTCCCCATTAGCTAAAGTGGTACCTCAGGTTAAGAGCAGTTTCAGGTTAAGAACGGACCTCCGGAACAAATTAAGTTCTTAACCAAAGGTACCACTGTATTTCAATATTAGCAGGAAAATGAGAGTACCCCTATACATTTTTTTAAAGAAAAAAAAGCACTGCTTATAAGCAACACTTGTGATTTAAGGCCCTTATTCTTGAATTCCCATGAATATTGGAAAGTCTCAAAGCAGGAAGAGCTAACTGACGTTTTATGGTTTTCAGTGCTTTAAATCCTGAAGTGCTGGTGCTTGAACTTCAACCCAGAATTCACGCCTTTTGCTCTTGAGGTGTCGCCCCTCCAATTCCACATGTGTGGGATTCTGCAATCATTCATCCAGCCTTTATTGGCATACTTTAGATAATAAAATCATAAAAGGAGGGGGGGGGAACCCATCCATAAAACGTTGGTAACCCAGATATATTAAACACATAAAATGCATGTGAGCTGATACGCTCTTTTTGAAGGATTCCTTTGTGCTCCTTCAAGACTGAGCTCCACGGAAAAACGATTCTGGGATGAAAGCCAGGCAAATCTAGTGGATTTCACCTGGTGACAATGTGTGGATGGGCAGACATAGAATAATAAGAACCACAGAGTTGGAAGACACCCTGAGAATCATCTAGTCCAGGCATCCCCAAACTCGGCCCTCCAGATGTTTTGGGGACTACAACTCCCATCATCCCTAGCTAACACGACCAGTGGTCAGGGATGATGGGAGTTGTAGTCCCAAAACATCTGGAGGGCCGAGTTTGGGGATGCCTGCAGGGCTACGCAGTTGTCCCACGCGGGGATTGAAACTGCAACCTTGGCCTCATCAGCACCACGCTTTAACGCTGGGAATGAAGGGACAGCAAATTCTATATCAATGTTTATATTAATATTAAAGGACCAACAACACATTGAACTCGTTTCACTTTGTTTATACTTTATTTCCCAGTTCAGATAAACTGTCCCATCATTCCCACAAGCAGCTCAGAGCAGCGCATGTGCCGTCCCGTTTAATCCTCGCAACAATCCTGTGATGCGTATTTGTCTACCTTCACCATCCCTGAGATCAAGCAGTTGCCTGCACTGTACTCTTCTCAGTGCCTGTGAAAAACATTCTTATTTAGAATGGCCTTCCCAGATGCTTAGGAAGTTTAGGTAATTTCACTCTGTTTTAATATTTCATACCCTCCAATATTTCATACCCAGAGGCAATCCATGCAGATGGGCAGGGTATGCATGGATTGCCTCTGGGTAGCTTCCGACATATATAAAAACATATTCTCAAGCTCTGGGAGGAAGACCTTTCATTGCCTACAGACAGCCACCCAATCTTAAACAACTCCTCACCCACAATAATACAACCACCAGACTTAACATGGACACTGGTACCAGAGCCTGCAATAAACCCAGATGCCAACTTTGCTGCCACATACACCCAGACAACACCATTACTGGCCCCAACAACATCCAACATACCATCTCAGGACTATTTAATTGCTCATCCTCTAACATTGTGCATGCCATCAAATGCCAACGGTGCCCTTCAGCTCTCTATATTGGACAAACAGGCCAAACCCTACGCCAAAGGATAAATGGACATAAATCTGACATCAGGAACCAGAAGACAGAAAAACCAGTAGGAGAACACTTCAATCTCCCAGGACATTCTATACAAGATCTCAAAGTAGCTGTCTTACTACAAAAGAATTTCAGAAATGGACTGGAAAGAGAAGTTGCTGAATTACAACTTATCACCAAGCTCAAAACCATGGAGGGACCTGGTTTGAACAGAGATATCGGATTCTTATCTCATTATACATGATAAGCAATCTTCAGCCATCTCAACCCTTGCTTTTTCATGCAAAACCATTTGCAGTCGTTTTCGGTCATCAACAGCTATCAGTCAGTCAATCACCCACTTCCACCACCCTTCTGAGTGATTCCCCCTCCCCTCCCCATCCCCACCCCTTCTCTACATAAGTGCCTGGGGACTCCTATTTCACTGTATCTGAAGAAGTGTGCATGCACACGAAAGCTCATACCAAAATAAAAACTTAGTTGGTCTTTAAGGTGCTACTGAAGGAATTTTTTTTATCATAATAAAACATTAAGCATTAAAAAACTTTTCTATTCAGGGTGGCCTTCAGATGTTTTCTAAAGGCTGTATAGTTACTTATCCCCATACCCTCCAACCTTTCGCCAATGAAAACAGGGATGTCCTATGGAAAAGCGGGACATTCCAGGATCTAATCAGAAACCAGGCTGCTTCTGATTGTCCCTGGATGGTCTGGTATTTTAACTTCTGTACGTTTTAAAGTAGCGTTGTAAATTTGGGTTGATGTTATTTTTTAAAATCATTTTGTAAACTGCTTGGGAGGTTTCTACAACCAAACAAGATATATATTTTATGAAATGAAGAAATAAAATAAATAAATCAAAGTGATGCCTTGGGCGACCACCAATTTATCTTCACCTAAGCACACCTTCCCTTAATCTGCACTGACCTTGCAAGCCATGAGCTATTTAAAAGGTGTTTCAAACAGATTAGCCGTGCAATCCTATGTATTGCAATTCAGAAGTAATCCCCGTTGTTTCCCATGTTGTTTATTGACAGGCCATCATATACAGGATTTCAGTTTAAAATGCAACCCAATGCGAAGCACAGAAGTGCATGGTGGGTAAAATGAAACTAACCAAAACCTTATTGCAATGACTAATTTAGGACAGGCGAATTCCCTATTTATCTGAAGCAGTCAGCCAGTTAAAGTGGTGCCTTGGGTTAAACAAATGCTTCAGGTTACAAACTCCGCTAACCCAGAAATAGTACCTCAGGTTAAGAACTTTGCTTCAGGATGAGAACAGAAATTGTGCTCCAGCGGTGCAGCGGCAGCAGGAGGCCCCATTAGCTAAAGTGGTGCTTCAGGTTAAGAGCAGTTTCAGGTTAAGAATGGACCTCCGGAACGAATTAAGTTCTTAACCAGAGGTACCACTGTAATCTTTCACTGCAGTAAATGGAAAGGGTACATGGTAAACTTAGTAAGAACTGCCCAGACAGCATTGTGTGTATTTCTGTCTTTGTGTAGGCTTAAAAAGCTGTCCACTACCAACCTCCCACTGGTTGACCTGCATGTACAGATGATGGGTGAATCTGTCAATTTTGGTTTCTCTCCTTTTCTCATTTCTCCAGCCTTACATCCACTTCTCCACAAATGCAAATTTTAAAAGACAACTCAAGAAAATTCATCAGCGTTTTAGCGCAAACCTCTCCTAATACAGTATGCACATTTTTATATGCCTTTTTTTTTGCCTAATATACACATTTTTGCAAAATGGTATAATGTATTTTCACTGATATATATATGCATTTTTAGGCACAGTTTACCCCGGTGTAAACATTTTTGTACACATTACTTGGTTGGAGTATGGCACTGCAAAATATGGAGAAGTACAACTTTTAAAGGATGGTTGTGTTTCAGAAAGTGCAAATTAGGAAGATTAGCGTAGCTGTCAAGTTTTCCCTTTTCTCCCGAGGAAGCCTATTCAGTCAGCATAAGGGAATTTCCCTTTAAAAAAGGGAGAACTTGACAGCTATGAAGATTAGAGTCACCTTCAAATGCAAACTGCGCTGAATTCCTCCCCCACCCCTACCTTCGTGAGCATGGTCAAGTCACAATTTGCCTTCTTTCCCACTCCAACAGCAAGATGCAAAGCCATGCCTGTGCCCCATCCACCCGCTGAAGCCCAAATGCATGTTGCAGCGTTCAGTGTTCTTGTTCAGAGTTCCATTTTCCCATGATTCTCCATTCCACCCCCACCCCACCCCCGTTTTACTCCTACTTCTCCCAAATGGATCATCAGCATTCAACGCCCACCGGGCACGTTTGGTTCTCAGCTGACTGAGGATGTTTCTCTCCTCCCATATGGTTTCCTTTTCTAGAATTGCTTTGTATTTCTTGGGCATCCCAAGCCTGCTAATACTGCTCCTTTGTGCGTGTATGGTGCCATTTGGGCTCTGTAAGGATTGGTACTCGGACAACAACAACAACAACAACAACAACAACTTATTATTTACACCCCGCCCATCTGGCTGGGTTTCCCCAGCCACTCTGGGCGACTTCCAACAAAATATTGAAATACAATAGTCCTTCAGATATTAAAAGCTTCCCTAAACAGATGTCTTCAGATGTCTCCTAAAAGACTGGTAGTTGTCCCCCATTCCTGTTATATAAAATGGCTATTAGCTAATCCCATTTTAGTCTAATCCCATTAGTCTGTTCCCATTTCAAAGTCATCTAAACTAGTGGTCATTATCATATCATGCAGCAGTGAAATCCATTAATCCATCAATCAATTTATTGGGGGGGGGAAGCACTGAGTTTCATTTAGTGCCTCCAATATTATGGGAGGGATGTAAATAAACTCTAATAATCCTAACCCTAACCCTCTGCACCGTGCATAATTTTACAAACCCCTATCGCATCCCCTGGCAGCCATCATTTTCTGAAACTAAAAGAAGTCCCAAATGTTTAATTTTTTTCCTCTGAAGGAAAAGTGTTCCAGTTGCTCGATCATTTTTGTTGCCCCTTCCTGCATCTTTTCCAGCATCGCACAACATCCTTTTTTCAAACCAAAATGCACACAGTATTCCAAACACAGCTGTACCATAGATTTATATAAAGGCATTACAGTGCTGACAGTTTTATTTTCAATCCCTTTCCCAATAATCTCTGGCATGCAATTTTCCCTTTTCTGCGCAGCTACAACGAGAGCTGATGTTTTCATTGAGCTGTCCATTATAACACCAAGTTCTCTGTTGCTGATAGTCCCAGCCAGTTGAGAACCTTTCAGTGTGCATACGCAGCAGCATCATTTTACACTTATTTCCACTGAAATTCATTTGCCATTTATTGCCATCCACACAGCTTGGATATATTCATTTTTATTTTGTTTAAAAAAGCAACAGAAGAAGAAGAAGAGGAAGACAAGAAGGAGGAAGAAGAGGAACTACTACTATTGCTACTATTACTCATGGTCACCTAAGGCTTTCACTGTCCAAAGAAATTACTGTAAATAATTTTAACTGGAATGTTATTTTAACTGGAGTGCTGGAATGTTACCTTTAAAGATGGCTACCTTACAGCTCAGCAGTGACAAGAGATCATTTATGAATAATGTGAATAACAGCGGTTCCAATACAGATCATGTGGACAGTCGACTGATTCCTTACCTCAATTGTAAGAATTATCAATTGACTCTTTGAGGAGGCAAGATTTACCCTTTCAGAAGCCTTCCTGGTTTTTCCTAAGCAAGGCTTATTCTTATTTTAGCAATTTGTCACAATTTAAGATTTTCCAGCATTTTGTCAGAACAGAGGTTAAATTAACTGGCTTGTAATTCATTGGATCTTCCCTGGATCCCATCAAACAGGTCTTACATTGGACCAGAGTTTGTCCTTCATTTGAACAAAACTTCAATTTTCTTGAAGGAAGTCTTCTTCTGTGGTGGAGTCTCCTTCTTTGGAGGTCTTTAAGCAGAGGCTTGACAGGCATATGTCAAGAATGCTTTGATGGTGTTTCCTGCTTGGCAGGGGGTTGAACTGGAGGGCCCTTGTGGTCTCTTCCAACTCTATGATTCTTCGATTCTTCCCTTTTATAGATTCCTTGAACCACCCCATTAATGATGATGACATCCCCTGGGTTTGTTCATGTTTTTCCTACTTTACAGTATACATTCTAGATGAGCTTTTATTTTTCTGGTTTTACCACCCTGTTGACCTTTTCTTTAAACTTCCTCTTGATAACTAATCAGCACTTTTGTTTCATGAGGGCACATTCTAGTGTCAGACTTTCTTGTCAACTTCCCACTTACATATATGTTGAATCTGAAAGCACAATGACCACTGCTTGTGAACAATTCAATACTGCTTGACCATGGACACCATTTGGATTAAGTCCAGCTTCTCCTCCTCTCTCATAAGAAGAAACTGATGGATCAGGGCAATGGCCCACATTGTACAGTATCCTGTTCTTACACAGTGGCCAACCAGATACATGTGGGAACTCCAAACACAGATCTGAGTACAACAGAAGCCTCCCCACTTGACCAAAGTACAGCTGTCTGTTTTATCTAGACATCTTGTCTTTCTTTTATTGTCTGTACCAAAAATGAGCAGATTCCTTCCAACTTTGCTTTGCCATTCTTCTGCCATTCCACAAGTGTATTCTGCTGCACTTCTTCTTCCAGCAGGGATTTATTATTTTGCAGGCTGATAATGGATCATGTGCAGGGGCCCACAAACTCAAATAAATTTTTTTTTTAAAAAAGAAAACAATATCCCGACAATTCTCAGGGGGAATTCAGAGCACAGGCACTGTTATTATGACACTAGTGTAATTCAGCCCGTTGAATAAACAGGCGCTAGAACATCCCGGGGTTCGGAGAAGCGCTTGCGCAGCGCTTCTCCAAACCCCGGGACCTGTCCTTGTTGTCGGCGGCAGGGGGACAGGAACGAAGGAGGAGAAAGCAGCCCTTTCTCCTCCTTCCTTCCTCTCCCCCAGCCGCCGATAGGAAGGAGAGATCCTGGGGTTCGGAGAAGCGCTTATGCAGCGCTTCTCCGAACCCCGGGACCTGTCCTTGCTGGACGCACACATATGCTCTCTCTCCCCCCCGCCAACGCTCAGTCCGGCTGGGAGCAGCGGTTGGCGGCCGCAGGGAAACGGTAGGTGGGGGGGAGAGCGCGCACGTGCGTGCGTGCTGTCTCTGCATCCAATCCCTATGTCCGTGGGGCACATGCGCAGTAGCGCGGACACAGGGACACAGGGAATCTGGACGCAGAGACACTTACACTTTATTATATAGGATGTAAAAGCAACTACAAGATGGCAACTAGGTGGACAAGTTGCTAGGCACAGTGAGGAGGGAAACGGTTTTTACTGTAATGCATTAAAGCTTTCACAGATTCTTTTCAAATTAACTGTACCATATAACAAGTTCCTTTTGTAACTTGGTGGAACAAGGTTTGCTATTGAAAAAACAAGTTGCTATCTGATTTACAGCTCCTATTGATTTTTTTTAAAAAAACCACACACACAGAATTTCACACACTGCATTTCTGCACAGATACCGCGTACAAAGAGCCTTAGGAACCGCAAAATGTTATTAGCTCTTTGGCTTGAAAAGAAAAATGACTCGCTGAAGGGAATGCAACAGATTGTCAGCAGCATGGCTCAGCTCTTTAGGGTATGTTGAAGTACATACATATTTTGTGCAATGGCACCATATGCGAATGATACCCAGCTCTACTTCTTTTTTAAATCGGAATCAGTGAAGGCAGTGAAGGTCCTGTGTGAGTGCCTGGAGGCGGTTGGAGGATGGATGGCGGCTAACAGATTGAGGTTGAATCCTGACAAGACAGAAGTACTGTTTATGGGGGACACATAGCTGCCAAGTTCCCAGCGGAGTAATCCGGGATCGGCAGCCGCGCGGCACCAGAAGTTGCGTAGACGCAACTTCCGGTGTCGCTTTGCCCATCTATGGGCACCGAAAATGGCCGGTGCTGGCGCTGGAAGTCGCGTCTACGCCTGTCCGGAAGTGCGTAGACGCAACTTCCAGTGTCAGCGCCCACCATTTTCAGTGCCCATAGATGGGCAAAGCGACACCGGAAGTTGTGTCTACGCACTTCCGGACATGCATAGACGCGACTTCCAGTGCTGGCGCTGGTCATTTTCTGGTGCCCATAGATGGGCAAAGCGGCACCAGAAAAATGGCTGCCGACAGAAACAAAAATAAGGGAAATTAATGGGAGAGAAGCTGGAACGGGAGACCTCCGGGAAACGGTAAGTAAAAACAGGGGTTTCCTGGGAAATATGGGGTAATTGACAGGTATGGGGGGACAGGAGGCGGGCAGGTGTGGAGGACTCCTTGGTCCTGAATGGGGTAACTGTGCCCCTGAAGGACCAGGTGTGCAGCCTGGGAGTCATTTTGGACTCACAGCTGTCCATGGAAGCAGAAGTCAATTCTGTATCCAGGGCAGCTGTCTACCAGCTGAGACCCTACCTGCCCGCGGACTGTCTCGCCAGAGTGGTGCATGCTCTAGTTATCTCCTGCTTGGACTACTGCAATGCGCTCTATGTGGGGCTACCTTTGAAGGTGACCTGGAAACTACAACTAATCCAGACAGCTAGACTGGTGACTGGGAACATTCGCCAAGAACATATACCACCGGTCCTGAAAGACCTACATTGGCTCCCAGTACATTTCCAAGCACAATTCGAAGTGTTGGTGCTGACCTTTAAAGCCCTAAACGGCCTCGGCCCAGTATACCTGAAGGAGAGTCTCCACCCCCATCATTCAGCCCGGACACTGAGGTCCAGCGCCAAGGGCCTTCTGGCAGTTCCCTCACTGCAAGAAGTGAGGTTACAGGGAGCCAGGCAGAGGGCCTTCTTGGTAGTGGCGCCCGCCCTGTGGAACGCCCTCCCATCAGATGTCAAAGAGATAAACAACTACCTGACATTTAGAAGACATCTGAAGGCAGTCCTGTTTAAGGAAGATTTTAATGTGTAACATTTTAATGTATTTTTAATCTTTGTTGGGAGCCGCCAAGAGTGGCTGGGGAAATCCAGCCAGATGGGCGGGGTACAAATAAATTATTATTATTATTATTATTATTATTATTATTATTATTATTATTCACAAAGAATGTCATATAAGCTGAAATCCAAGACATACTTGAAGTATCCTAGGCATATTTACCTGGACGTAAGGGCCAGTGAACACAGTGCAGGACATACTTCTGAGTAAGCATGCCTAGGATTGTACTGTTACAATACCAAAGCACTCCTCTTCTCCAGTGAGTCCTCTAGGGACCCCTAAAAGAACTGCCAATCCCCAAAGCACTTCAGTGGTAGAGCCCATGCCCTACACACAACTTTCCAGGTACGGTTGGGAAACACATCCTGCCTGAGACCCTGGAAAACTGTTGCCAGACCCTGGAAAACTGTTGCCAGTCAGACTAGATGATACAGAGCTAGGATGGTCCACTGGGCTGATTCAGTATACTATAGCTTCTTACTTTCTTAATCTTTCAAAATTACGCGAAGGCCATGCATCTCAAACAAAGCTATAAAGAAGAAATGGGTTTGACGGGAGAAAATAAAAGGTTTTGTCCCTTGTAGTTGTAATGGGCAACTATACAATTCATGGAATAGCATACATTTAGTTGAGCGTGAGGTCATCCAAGACCAGTTCTTTTGGATTCCTGTGGTTTTTTAAGTTTGTTTGTAGCTTAGACCCAACTTGATGGCTGTGGATGCCTTGCTGCCATATATGTTAATTTCCACTTTGGAAAGCAAAGGAGGGGAATGGAACAGAGGGATAGCTCCACATCTAAAAACCAACGTTTGAAAATGTGCAATATGGAAATGGACCCTTAATCAGCCTGAATCCTTGATTCTGCTGTGTTGTTGTTTAGTCGTTTAGTCGTGCCCGACTCTTCGTGACCCCATGGACCAGAGCACGCCAGGCACTCCTGTCTTCCACGGCCTCCCGCAGTTTGGTCAGACTCATGTTGGTAGCTTCAGGACCACTGTCCAACCATCTCGTCCTCTGTCGTCCCCTTCTCCTTGTGCCCTCCATCTTTCCCAACATCAGGGTCTTTTCCAGGGAGTCTTCTCTTCTCATGAGGTGGCCAAAGTGTATTGGAGCCTCAGCTTCAGGATCTGTCCTTCCAGTGAGCACTCAGGGCTGATTTCCTTCAGAATGGATAGGTTTGATCTTCTTGCAGTCCATGGGACTCTCAAGAGTCTCCTCCAGCACCATAATTCAAAAGCATCAATTCTTCGGCGATCAGCCTTCTTTATGGTCCAGCTCTCACTTCCATACATTACTACTGGGAAAACCTTCTCCACCTGGAGAAGGAACTGGCAAGCCACTCCAGTATCCTTGCCAAGAAAACTCCATGGTTCTGCTGTACAATAGGTTATTACCCAGAGCACTGCAGCACTAGTGTGTGTCAAATTAAGGCTGGTGTGGTTTTCTTACCCTCTTAGCAGTTTGAAAGCAGTTGCTAGGCAATGCCAGAAACCTTGTTCCCTTTTCCACACGAAGCCACAAAGTGGCTCACACACAGGGGTCCCAGCTATCCATTGGCACCAGCAGATTAACAATGCTGCAGGAAGGCACCGAAACCGGGATGTATGGAGATATCCACCCAGAAGGAATGGAGAAGATTGCCTGACAGCTACAGGAAAATGAAATGGGTTCACTGCAAAACCTCTGAAAGCCTCCTTCATGAGTGACTTGCAGAAACAGACAAACAAACTGGGGGAGGGGGGGGGAGAGTGCTCTTGTGTACTGTGAGAACAAGGTGCTCGATTAAATGGGCCACTCTTCTGATGCTCACGTTCTCTTCCATGCTTGCTTATGCATGATTAAGACAGCTGTGAGACACTGCATATCTGGCTCCACCCAAAACGATGTGCAGCTTCCTTGCACCTGCTGTCTATGCGCTGGCATGGACATCTAAGATGAGGAAGTCTATGCACATAGACCTCTACTCGTGTAGGCTACCCCATATCCTGAAATCCTGTTCATGTGCAGGGGTCAGTAAACCTTTTCAGCAGGGGGCTGGTCCACTGTCCCTCAGCCTTGTGGGGGGGGGACTATATTCTGAAAAAAGAAGAACACATTCCTATGCCCCACAAATAACCCAGAGATGCATTTTAAATAAAAGGGCACATTCTGCTCATGCAAAAACACACTGATTCCCGGACTGTCCAAGGGCCGGATTTCGAAGGCGATTGGGCTGGATCTGGCCCCCAGGCCTTAGTTTGCCTACCCATCATGTACAGGTGTATGCTGATCAGGAGGGAGCAACTTGTCTGTTGATAAATGCAGGTGAACCCTCCGGTGCTCTGTATAAAGGTAAAGGTAAAGGGACCCCTGACCATTAGGTCCAGTCGTGATCGACTCTGGGGTTGCGCGCTCATCTCACATTATTGGCCGAGGGAGCTGGCGTATAGCTTCCAGGTCATGTGGCCAGCATGACAAAGCCGCTTCTGGCAAACCAGAGCAGCACATGGAAACGCCGTTTACCTTCCCGCTGTTGTTGTTGTTTAGTCGTTTAGTCGTGTCCGACTCTTCGTGACCCCATGGACCATAGCACTCTTCGTGACCCCATGGACCATAGCACGCCCTCGGCTGTAGCGGTTCCTATTTATCTACTTGCATTTTGGCGTGCTTTCGAACTGCTAGGTTGGCAGGAACTGGGACCAAGCAACGGGAGCTCACCCCGTCACAGGGATTCGAACCGGCGACCTTCTGATCAGCAAGCCCTAGGCTCAGTGGTTCAACCCACAGCGCCACCTGGGTCCCTGGTGCTCTGTATAACCAGCAGCAATTCTTAATTCTTGACTCAGATTCTACAGGAGGAGCTTTCCTATGGATTCCAAATGAGAGCCACTTCAGTGTGGAAAAGGGACCCTGAGAAATGTGTGTACATGGGAAAATAGTGCATTGGGCGAACTCGGCTGAGGGCTGGGGAAAGGAATACAAAGATTCATCAGTCTTGGTTGCTGCTCCACCCTGGCAATGACTCACTGACCTAGGTCCTAATGTTATGTAATTTACTGAAAGAATGATGTGACAATGGCTATGTGGGAAGGAGAATGCACTCTGGAAGTACGGCTCCATTTGGTAACTTAGAAAGGTAGCAGATGCAGAAGGAATGGTAAATCACTGCAGCGTAGGTTCAAGACAACAAGTAGGAAAGAAGCTTGCAATTTAAAGGCCTTGGACCACCCACCACCTCTCAATAGGTACCGCTTTCATGAAATCTTTAGAGGGCCTTTTCCAGCTGCTCCTGCCTTCAAAGCTCAAGCAGATGCCTACTGGATCTTTGGTGATGCCCAAACCATTTATCTCCTTCTCTAGACAGGTGTGGCTGGCACTTCCTTTGTTATCTTTTAGGTGACAGACAAAGCCTGTTCTTCTCTCTCTCTTGTGCCTTTAATGCCTTTTAAATTTAATTGAATCCCTGCCCCTTTGGACTGCCTTCCCACTGTTTTACAGAAGCTGCTAATTGAGGAATTGAGGTTGTTGATTTTGGGGGGACTGCTTTGCTTTTTGACTGCTGATTTTGTGTGTGTGTGTGTGTGTGTGTGTGTGTGTGTGTGTGTGTGTGTTTAGTATTGTTGTGTACTGTTTTATATTGTTACTCTTTTTATTGTAAGCTGCCACCTGCTGGTAATATACTATAAACAAATAAGCCTGCCATATGAGAAGTTTTTGAAGTTTACACTGCAAAACTGTGTTTCCTCCTTACATTTCTTTCTTTCTTTCTTTCTTTCTTTCTTTCTTTCTTTCTTTCTTTCTTTCTTTCTTTCTTTCTTTCTTTCTTTCTTTCTTTCTTTCTTAAAATACACTGGAACCCCTAGTGAAGAAGATGAGTGTGTGCACATCACAGTTCTGTACACACCAACTGGTGTTGTATATTTCTGAGATCCACACTTATTAATGCTGGAGAAGGTGCTTGACTGATGCAAAGCAACCTCTCTCTCTCTCTCTCTCTCTCTCTCTCTCTCTCTCTCTCTCTCTCTCTCTCTCTCTCTCTCCTCTCCCTCTCTCCCTCTCTCCCTCTCCCTCTCCCTCTGTCCCTTTCACATGTTTTTAAGCCTGTGAATTTTCAGCTATTTTTAGAATTCACTTTGAGATGAAAGCTCTTGCATGTGCTTCAGAGTTTGTTATGCACTTAGGGGCCATTATCTGCATGAGTCCTGAGAATCCATCCCCTACAGGGAGAAGTGATGGAGAATTAGTCTTTTTAAGTACTTAGAAAAACCTACCTGGTGACTCGGCTTGGTCATAACTTTTTAATAGCTTCTGAGCTCAAGGAGCCATGATTCAAAGCTAGGTTTGTTTTCTTTTTAAAATGAGGGTGAAATATGGCAACTTATATACTCACTGCTAGCTCTGTGGGCTCAAGACTGATAACTATTTCAGGCTGCAGATGTTTGAGAAAAGAGCTATGTATGCTACATAGTCTGCCCTGCTCTCTCTCCATCTAGGCTGCTTTCTTCAGGTACTGCAGAAGACACTATCTTGTCACCAAGTAAGAATCAATTGCTAGCCCAGTTGCTAACCTCTGCATGCAAAAGTGGAGGGAGCCATCTTGGATTTTGCCTCAGGTGGCAAAATGTTTTGAGCTGAACCTGTGTGAGCTGAGGCGTGCCCTTCTCTTCTAGACTTTGGTGTAAAGAAAAACAGGCCCACCTCTCGCAATAGCTCCCTGGGTAGAAATACACAGATTTGCTTTTAATCTTGACCTTCAAAGGCAAAAACAGAAGAGGGGCTATGTGCATCTTCCAAACACTATTTGTTTCTAGAGAGGCAGAAATGTCTTGAGGAATAGCAATAGGCTGGGGTTGCCATATCTGAAGAGTGAAAATCCGAACACAAACAAATTGTTGACCCTTTTTAAAGAAATAACCCAAGCTGTTGAGCTGCTTTTTTGTTTTTTGTTATGTTATGTTACCAACAATCCAGGACGAACTGCCACTTTTCAGAAATAGTACCACAAGTTAAGACAAGGGGTTACCAAACTGTTTAGGGCTATGGGCATATGGATTTTTCAGTGAGTTCCATGCCCCTCTATCTGGTAGCTTTACGCCTTCTTCACCTGGATCAGTGCCCCACACTTCTAGGATAGAAAGAAAATGTGCATATGTGTGTTATGTATTCAGTGGTCTGTGCTTGCCTGAGCTTGAATCTGGATTAAGGATTCTGAGCTCCTGTGTTCTGATTTGATACATCATAACCAATCACAGAGCATTTCAGGATTTGGGCCTCTGCCATTGGCCCTTAAACTCTGAGTTATGATTCGCAGCTTGGAAGTTTAGACAGCCAATCACGTTGGGCGTGGGAGTGGCCCAGGCCTTCAGAAATGTATATAAGCAGTTGCTTTGCCCCTGTTGTCCAGTTCTGTTAGTTCAATAAAGGTTCTTGCTGTTTTCACTGTGTCTTGGCTCGTGGGGAACCCACCTACACTTCAGTGTGCACTTCACTTTGGAAGAGACCTGGGTAAACACTGGATCTAGTAGAACTGAAAAGCACGTAGAACTGAAATAGGAAGTGGGAAAGAGCATCACAATTCCAAATTTCTTGTGAGAAAAGGGCAACCACACTCAGTGCTGGTTTACCCAATAGACCATGCAAGTGCTTACTTAGGGCACCAGCAAAAAACAAACAAACCCTGCAATGAGAGAGGGATTTATTTATTTTTTAAAAAAATTGACATAAAAAGCACCAAAGTAGACATCATGGGGGAAATCAGAACTTGATTGGACTTCCTTACACTCCACTACTGAATCTTCCCCCATTTTTCTGTTCTCTTTTAAATACTGACTCTACTTAAAACAGGGCGTGGATTGAATATGGATTGAAATGTGAGGAAAGCAGATACTGCCATGTCTTGCAATAAATCTATGTTTTGTTTTGTTTAATTATTTTATTTTAAAGTTTAGTATAGTTTTTATTTTGAATTCTATACAGGTGGGCACCATAATTTTTTCAGTGCTCTCAATCTGGTCCTGACCAGCCTCAGCACCTCATGACACTCAAACTCAAAGACTTTGTGAACAAGGAAAAAATATTGGGACTTTCTTTTGAGGAAACTTAATCTGCAATAACAACCAGTGCAACATACATCTCATCTACATTTTAATACAACAATGGCTGGCTGCTACCTGGGCCTCTTTATTTATTCTTATGATCATAAAAGTTTGGAGTCTCCTTTCTTCTCCTGTCACATGAAACATGGCATGAAACTTTAACCATTCCTTCTAATAACCAACAGTTTGGTTGTTGCGCATATCAGTTTGGAGATGAAATGGGGGCACCGCAAAATAAGAAAGTGATTTTGGCATCGTCATGGAAGGAAGTTTGCTGACAAGGACCTGCGAGCTTCTGGGACATACTGAATGCCTATGGAGGTCATAAATTTTACAACAACTCATCTCATTGGAAGACGGGAAGATGGAAAATGGAAGATCATGATGAATGGCAAAGATACAAACTCCTGCTTTTGCAGATACTTTTGCGAGTGACAAGCTTTCCAACTATTCTAAGACTAATGAATTTCAGTATAAGAGTCTTGGTAGGTGGAACGCAACCTAGCAAAATTTCACTTAATTCATTTAAACTACAGTATGGCCTTTTGTGCTAGAAAGCATGAAGCCAAAGAGGCTATTTTTCCCCTGTCTTTGCCTACTGTTCAATAAGTACTTTGGGACCGAGTGGTTGATTTCTATCAGCAAATGTTGCACCCAAGACCTAGTGTCGGTCCTAAAACCTTGGCTGCTTTGCTAAAGACAATCCTGCCTAATTTCATGGGTCACTGCTGCAACATCTTCACACAGCTGCCAATATCTGTATTGCTTGTCTGTGAAAAAATCAATGGATGGAGAAAATTTGGAAACTGAGCAAGTTAGGCAGGCAAGGAATACAACTCTGAATACCAAAACGATTGCAGTCTGGTTCCTGCTTATATGGACGCAAGTGTGTGTTGCCTTAAACAAAATTTGTATTTTTTATCTTCTGTAGTTAATGTAATACCATTACTCTTTTCTGTGTCCCTTTTCTTAACTGAAAATGCTTTAATGAGAAAAGTAGTCTTTATTATCTCTACATTTGTTCATTGCAGCCCCCTGCCCCATATTTAGGTGTATATTTTTAATTGTAGGTCTTCTTTGTAGCTATAACCCTTTACCTTCGGAAGAAGAAAAACAGTTCAATAAAAAATTTAAATCTAAGAAATGGCTTGAATCCAATTGTGTTGTGAACTGTGCCACCAATTAACACAATCTATAAATGAGATGCAGTGAATGAAGCATAGATGGATTGTGGAGCTGCGTACCTTCCAAGATCCAGCAGATCCAAATTGGAATGCTCGTTTTTTTTGGTCCCGAGCTTTCACAGGAGCCAGTTCACTTGCACCAGAGTACGAGACCCGAAAAACGAGCACCTTTTGCTCCAGCACACTGGCATGAGCCAGCTGACTCATGCCAGAGCACCAGACCAAAGAATGGGACATTCTGGGATCCAATCAGAAGCTAGGATCGCCTTTGTAATTCTGGGATGTCCTGCTTAACTCAGGACGGTTGAGCAGTATGGAGCTGGAGATGGGCAGGATGGTGTACAGAATAGTGTTGCAAGTTATACAGTGGTACCTCGGGTTATGAACTTAATCTGTTCCGGAAGTCCGTTCTTAAACCGAAACCGTTTTTAAACAGAGACACGCTTTCCCTAATCAGGCCTCCTGCCACTGGTGCCCTTCCACCGTTCGGCTTCCATTCTTAGACTGAGGTACAGTTCGCAAACTGGGACACTACCTCCGGTTTTGCGGAGTTCGTAAAACTGAATCATTCATCAACAGGGCTGTTCTTAAACCGAGGTACCACTGTACTTACTAAATTACAGGGACTGTAGTACCCTTTGCTCTTCTGCCAACCTACTAGAATTCAGTACCAACCACTGTCCAAAACAATGTCAGGGGTGGTTGTCTCTCTAACTTTATGCTATGTCATGCTCTCCATGGTAGCCATTTTGTGTTATATTAGGCCTCCCCCCCCAATATGGCAGCCATTTTGTAACTGGAACTCTCTCAACATTTGAAATACGCCCATGGGTTCAAGGAAACTGGTCTACATTAACTTGAAGCAGCTCTCCAGTGTTTAAGACTGAGCGCACGCACACAAAAAGCATTTTAAAGATGTTCTGATTTCTCACCCCCCCCCCAGCAGTAGCCACTGACATATAATAACCCCTCTAGATGACACATCCAGACAGGGCTATGTTTTTCATGCTGAAGCGCCTGTCTAATGAGTCACAGAAGAAGCATTGGTTTCTTCACTCTCTGCTCAGGCTCTTCAGATGTTCCAGATGGCATTGCTAAATTTGTACACACAACTGAGGTGACTATAAACATGAGGGTAGACTTTATCACCTCCCATCATTAGGAAACTGCCTGATGTTGTCTCGGAGCAGGATCTGTAGTCATGGATCATTGCCACCAGCTTCCCAAATTCAGAGAGATGAGTGACAGCACCAACTATCATTTGATAATTCATGATGTGCCAACGAGAAGTTCCTCCCCTTCTTTGTCTCTTTTGTTCTCTGATACGTTTGGACCTCCAAGTCCGTGTGGAGGGGTTTCCCCCTGCACTCTCAATTGATGTGTCTTCCAGCAGTCCCCTCCCTTCTGTATCTCTTGCCATTGTCTCGTAGCTGGGTAACTCCTCCCTAATCTGTGCAGCTTCTGTGTCTGTGTCTACTTCTCTCTCTGCTTCTGAAAACGCTGGAGGCAGGGGAGGCGAATATCCCCCCTCCCCACCTGAAAGGAACTGATCTGTCTGCGGCTGCATTTCCCAATCTTCAGATCCAGACCATTCCCTGGCAGCAGAGGAATGTGTCTTCCCCTTGCAAACCCCCTCCAGCATGCTCAATGGAGGGGGGAGGCGAGTTGGATTGCTCTGTGAGGGAGCCGCCTCAGACAGCTGATGTTTGGGCCTCCTGAAATGGCAATGAATGGTTGGCTTATTATAAGGTGGCCATGTGCATACTTCTGGGCCATCTGGAGGGGTTGGGAGCTGGGGGAACTGTCATAGAGTGGTTCCGCTCCTTCCTCCTGGGCCGTGTTCAGAAAGTGGTGGTGGGGGATGAGGATTCAGACCCCTGAGCTCTCACTTGTGGGGTGCCTCAGGATTCTATCCTCTCCCCCATGCTTTTTAAGATCTACATGCAGCTGCTGGGAGAGATCATCAGGGGGTTTGGGCTGGGTGTTCATCAGTATGCGGATGATACCCAGCTCTACCTCTCTTTCAAATCAGAACCAGTGAAGGCGGTGAAGGTCCTGTGTGAGTGCCTGGAGGTGTTTGGAGGATGGATGGCAGCTAACAGATTGAGGTTGAATCCTGACACAACAGAAGTACTGCCTTTGGGGGACAGGGGGCGAGCGAGTGTGGGGGACTCCCTGGTCCTGAATGGGGTCACTGTGCCCCTGAAGGACCAGGTGCGCAGCCTGGGAGTCATTTTGGACTCACAGCTGTCCATGGAGGCGCAGGTCAATTCTTTGTCCAGGGCAGCTGTCTATCAGCTCTATCTGGTACGCAGGCTGAGACCCTTGCTGCCTGTGGACTGTCTCGCCAGAGTGGTACATGCCCTTGTTATCTCCCGCTTGGACTACTGCAATGTGCTCTACGTAGGGCTACCTTTGAAGGTGACCCAGAAACTACAACTAATCCAGAATGCGGCAGCTAGACTGGTGACTGGAAGCGGCCGCCAAGACCACATAACACCGGTCTTGAAAGATCTACATTGGCTGCCAGTGCGTTTCCGAGCACAATTCAAAGTGTTGGTGCTGACCTTTAGAGCCCTAAATGGCCTCGGTCCAGTATACCACCCCCATCGTTCTGCCCGGACACTGAGGTCCAGTACCAAGGGCCTTCTGGTAAGTTCTGTTGTTGCGAGAAGCCAAGTTGCAGGGAACCAGGCAGAGGGCCTTCTCGGTAGTGGCACCCACTCTGTGGGACGCCCTCTCGTCAGATGTCAAAGAGAAAAACAACTACCAGATTGAAGGCAGCCCTGTTTAGGGAGGCTTTTAATGTTTAATAGATTATTTTATTTTTCTGTTGGAAGCCACCCAGAGTGGCTGGGGAAACCCAGCCAGGTGGGCGGGGTATAAATAAATGATGATGATGATGATGATGATGATGATGATGATTGATTTACAGAGAGCAGTCTTCCATTGGAAGGACTCTCCAGTCCAGGTCCAGTTTAAAGATCAAGAACCATGAGAAGAAAAATCAGGAGCCAAACAGCAGAATGAGCAGGCTTCCAGGTAAGTTGGTCACAGACTTACCCACCACAGTGAGATGCATTTCCAGTTAAGTTATAGCAAATATTTCTAAACGTAGTACATATAAAGCCACCTATGTAAACATTGTGCAAATCTGTGTCCTCTTTTTGTCCTCTATTCAGTGATTCATTTATCTCATTGGGGGAAATGCATAAGTGGCCATTCAAATTATTTGGGTCCATGTTCTTGCATTTTTACTGCCAGAGAGGAGAGGGAGACCTGTGGTGTCCCCTTGCTTCATATGCCAAAATAACTTGACCTGTCTTGAGCGCTATGCACCTTGACTCGGAGAAGATGGATCCTATTTACTGCTCTGTCTCAAGCAGCAAAAACACCTTGGGCTGTCTTTGAGCACCCTGCGTCTGTCCCTTCCTCTCCAAACAACAACAACAACAAAAACTAGGACATTTGGGCTCTGTAACGGAAGTCTTTCTCTCCTCCCACCCCCATGCACAGGGATCGTGTGATGGCTATTGATGGGGCTTCTGCTTCATAAAAAGGATCACAAAGAATTATAAAAATGTTTCAAGTCCACTAATCCATCTGGCGGGTAATGACTCACTGACCTGCCCCCCCCCTGCATTGCTTACTGAGAGCTATGACGATGTTAACAGCCTCAAAGCAGAAATATATCTGAGAACATACCAAAAAAAGGAGGCCAGGTAATAATTCCAGTGCTTCAATTCTAGCATGGCATGGCGGAGGGGTGGGGGGGAGAAAAGAAAAGGAATCCGTGTGGCCGAAACAAATGTTTGCAACTGTCTCTCTTATCATTGCCTAATGAGTGTTATGTTCCAGTATTGAGGGAAACCAGCCCCTTCTGAATTACTCCTGTTTGGGCAGCTGCAGCTATTTGTCAGCTTGAAAGCCAAACTATTTAAATTCACTTATTCCATAGGCGCAGGGCTCAATTAGACCCGCAAAAGCCAAACAGTGGCGGTTTGTAACATGCGGCCAATTTCCCTCTGCTATCGGGTTGTCACCTTGGCTGGCTTCAAGGCAGCCCGGCCCTGGATAATGAGCACCTTTTTTTAGAGAGCAAAATTACTTTAATCCAAACAAGTTTGCGTCTGGTACACATTCTCCCCTCCCTTCCCTTTTGCAAGGGATGTGGCACTGATACCAGGGTTAGGGAAAGATAATGAGTGAAAACACTGCATAGAGCAGAGATAACCAGCTGTTGTGTTCTTGGGGTGGTGGGTGGACTCTGATGTTCAGAAATTAGTCTTGGGGACCAGAAATGTGTATCACTTCACAAAGCCATCTCATTAAGAAAGAGAAACTAGCCTCCATAATAAAGCTGGTGGTTCCCAGGAGAAACGGTGACACATTTAGGGAACATGTGCTTAGCCATTGTGTTACAACACACACACACACACACACACACACACACACACACACACTTTTTAAATATACGAATTCCCCAGAAGATAAAGTGACTAAATGACTGGTGTGGGTCTGGTGTAGAGGTTAGAGTACTGGTCTGTGTTGAACCAAAGGCGAACTGTTCTGAAAGATACACACTGAGTCAACAGTGTGATGCAGCAGCTAAAAAAGCCAAAGCAATTCTGGGCTGCATCAATAGGAGTATAGCATCTAGATCAAGGGAAGTAATAGTACCACTGTATTCCGCTCTGGTCAGACCTCACCTGGAATACTGTGTCCAGTTCTGGGCACCACAGTTCAAGAAGGATACTGACAAGCTGGAACGTGTCCAGAAGAGGGCAACCAAAATGGTCAAAGGCCTGGAAACGATGCCTTATGAGGAACGGCTTATGAGGGAGCTGGGTATGTTTAGCCTGGAGAAGAGAAGGTTCAGGGGTGATATGATAGCCATGTTCAAATATATAAAAGGATGTCATATAGAGGAGGGAGAAAGGTTGTTTTCTGCTGCTCCAGAGATGCGGACACGGAGCAATGGATGCAAACTACAAGAAAGAAGATTCCACCTAAACATTAGGAAGAACTTCCTGACAGTAAGAGCTGTTCAGCAGTGGAATTTGCTACCAATGAGTGTGGTGGAATCTCCTTCTTTGGAGGTCTTTAAGCAGAGGCCTGACAGGCATATGTCAAGAATGCTTTGATGGTGTTTCCTGCTTGGCAGGGGGTTGGACTGGATGGCCCTTGTGGTCTCTTCCAACTCTATGATTCTATGATTCTACACCTCCAGCATTTGCCCGAGCTACCATGCTAGTGACTCTATCCAGAAAGGAGATCAGGTTAGCCCAGCATGATTTGCTCCCAAGAAACCCATGCTGGCTCTTTGTAATCGCTGTGTTCTTTTCAAAATGCTCCCAGATGGACTGCTTGATGATCTGCCCTCGAACCTTTTCCAGGCGTCGACGTGAAGCTAACATAGAAAGAGAAGGCAGTCTCTGCCTGTAGGTCCCCGATACAAAAAGGAAAGCAGAACTGGGAGAGAAGAGGAAAGCAAGGACTGGAACAGCTGAACCTTCATCAGCCAATAGATGGGCCCAATATGGTCTCCCCCTTGCCATGCTGTTCTACCTGAGAGGCAGGGGCTACAGCGCCCCTTGAACTTATGGCTTGTAATTTTCTTATGTCACGGCAATAAGAAGTCATAAGGCTTCTTCCAGACCACTGACTCCGTAGATAGAATGCAAGAGTGAGTGAACCAGCTCTTTCTTAAGTTGGGGTTCATCAGAATTCACCAACTGAAGTCAATGCAGTTAAAATGGGTGCTCAATTAAGGACTTTTTTTTTTAAAAAAAAAAGGCAATAAATGGAGCACAGTTAGCAGGCATGCTGTTATGTAGCCTCACTCTCCATGGCAACACTTTAAAGAGAACCCAAAGAAAATCAACAATGGGGGGCATTATTTTTAATCATATTATTGGTTATGCGGAAACCTCGCCCTTATTAATGATCATTAGTGTTTCTTCCTGCTATTCCTTGGGGCATCACTGGTTTCTAGCAAATTACTCATCAAGGCGGGATTTTTAGGCCATAAAAATAATCGACTTGCTTATCCTTTCCCATAAACTTGTGAGATTATTCTTCTACTATGAGAAAATGAAGCTGATGAGGAATGACTTGGCCAAGGACACCTTCTAAGTGATTATCTTGGTTGGCTTTTGAAGCTGCATTTCCTGTTGTCACATCAGCCCCCTAGCCTAGCCTGATCTTCCTTTCCACAACCGCGGCTTCAATATAGACTCTTGGAAATCGCCACGGAACAGAAGCGTTTCTTCCCGACTCCTTCCTCCTCCAAGTTTTAATATACTGTATGCATTTCCACCCTCCCACCCCGCAGCCTTCAGGCAAAGGGATGACAGAATGTATAGTCTGGATCCCCTTTTACCTCCCTTTTCAGTGGCTATTTACGTACCTTTGAGAAATCCATTTGATGCAGTTGCAAGGGGGTGTCAAATAAACATCAAGTCCTTTTATCATCAAGAGTGTACAACTTGTAATCATGAATTATGCAAGCCGGGATCGGCTGTCTCATTGTAGGAAGGAGCAGCTGCAGGCACTGCTCGGAGAGTATAGGAGTTACAAAAGGCAATTGGATAGACCTCGTCAAATACTGAAATTAAAACAACAACCCTCAACTTTAGGGGCGTCCCCTGCTGATGGAAGGGCGATAACTCAGTGGTAGAGCTGGAGCAAAGGCCTTTCCTATAGAAGGTTCTCTGCTCAGTCCCAGGTATCTCCAAATAGAGCTAGCAATGTTCCAGGCCTGAAACCCCAGAGAAGCAGCGCCAGTCAATAGAGACAAGACTGAGCTAGATGGACCAGTGGCCTGACTTGCAGAAGCAGCAACATGTGTTCCTATGAACACATAGGGTTGTAAAATCCCTGCTTTCAGAATGCACAGATTTATCATCATCTATGCAGCTGTGGCCTAAACCACAGAGCCTAGGGCTTGCCGATCAGGTGGTCAACGGTTCGAATCCCCGCGACGGGGTGAGCTCCCGTTGCTCGGTCCCTGCTCCTGCCAACCTAGCAGTTCAAAAGCACGTCAGAGTGCATAGGTACCGCTCCAGCGGGAAGGTAAACAGCGTTTCCGTGCCCTGCTCTGGTTTGCCAGAAGCAGCTTAGCTATGCTTGCCACATGACCCGGAAGCTGCACGCCGGCTCCCTCAGCCAGTAAAGCAAGATGAGCGCTTCAACCCCAGAGTCGTCCGCGACGGGACCTAATGGTCAGGGGTCCCTTTACCTTTACCTTTATGCAGCCATGTGCCTGACAAAGACTAATGCTGTCCTCAAGCACACCCCTCCCAAGTTTTCCCAACCTGCAGGAGTTGGGACATCTTCGCAGCCAGGGGACAAAATGTGTGAGTCAGGGTGCAAGGTTGCTTAAGCAGCATCAGACTGGCAGCCACCATGCCTCCTCCCATGTAGCTTTGTTGTGACAGCTAGCGGCGGAGGATCACAAATCTTCTCCAGGGCATCCCTGCATCCTCACATAGCACATAGCATCTACCAACCTGTTTTGGACTACAGGTCCAATCAGACACAGCCAGCAACGTAGTTCGAAGAGTTTTTAATTGGGACAACTTGCGCCAAAGATTGAGGGGGTCGGGTTGTGCAAGTGATGCTGTGTGATGTCGCATGTGTGACATCACATGTGTGTATCATGACATCACATGAAGTTTCAGGAGGAGCTTGGAGATGGAGCCGAACACAGTGGCTGGAGGCTCCTCCTCTCTTGCGCTCCATGGCAGGGGAAGGAGGTGGAGCTGGACACTGAAGCCATGCTCAGCTCCACAGTCGGCCTCCTTCACCTCCTGATGGTGGTGAACATTGAGGGCCCCAGCTCCCCCAAAGTATCGGGGTGCCCAAAAACGCTTGGCCCCCTGAGTTGGCACCATAGCTGCCAAGTTTTCCCTTTTCTCGCGAGGAAGCCTATTCAGCATAAGGGGAAATCCCTTTAAAAAAAGGGATAACTTGGCAGCTATGGTTGGCACCCCTGGGTGGGGGGAAGAGATGGTGGTGCCAGGAAGTGCCACCAGAAGGAGGTCAGGAATAGCAATGGTGAGTTTCATCTCCAACCTGTCCTCTGACACCGCCTTAGGAAAAATTGATGGAGGGTGCCCTCCATTTTGCTCCCATCCCTACAAAATTAGAATAAAATGTGTGTGTGTTTATGAAAAACTAGGACTGGGCTCAGTCCTAGTTTTGAGACTGTTCACAGGGAGCGGGGAGGAGAATGTCTTGTGTGAGTTGGCCATCGGGCTTGATCATATATTGCTAGTATAGATGATCAAGACACAGATAATGAGTTTAAAAGTCAGAAGGCCAAGAGGGGCACCATAAGGGTTTAAGCCCATGGTTCCCAACGTGGGGCACACCCCACACAGGGAGGCAATTTGAGAATGAGTTAGACCAAGTTATTGGCCTTTTAGGCTTCCTCCATGTGAATAGGAGTTCACTTTTTGAATACTAAGCATTATGTCACGAGGAGGGGGCATCAGGATTTTAGAGATGCTTAGATGGGACATGGCCAAAAAAGGTTGGGAACCACTGGTTTAGGTGATCCATGCATCCTAGACCATCTCACATAGCCATGATGAAGTCAACGTTCCTTTCGTGACAGCTACTTATATGAAATTGCTACCTTGTGAAGTTCAATTCCTACGGTATGTTATCAGGTTTAGAGGTTTGGATTTATAAGGCCAGGAAGAATTCTAAAATAACTCCCAGAGGGCAAAACACTGAAGACTTTTAAAGATGGATTTTGCTTGTTACTGGGAAGATGAACATAAACAAGAAAAAAAATGATTAAATTTCCCAGTGATTCAGAGCTCCGTGTGGGTTACTCAGTGCAACAAAAGAGCCCTATAAAATTCAGAATGACGGGGGGGGGACAGGAACGTGGACCTGGGGGGAGGATGATTATCTTAAAACAATCTCACTGATAGAAATGCAACTCAGTAAGATGAAAATGGAAAAGGGAGAGGAAGAAGTGTGTCTGTATGCACTCATGCCTCAGATCGTTAAACAGGAACAGAAATAGCTTCCAGGTATTTTGTCAGTTCTCTAACTCAGCCTTCCCTAGCCTGCTCCCCCCTCCAGATGTTTTAGACTACAAATCCCATCACCCCTGACCAATGGCTGCGCTAGCCAGGATTGCTGGGGGTGGTAGTCCAAAGGATCCGGAGGAGAAACCAGTTGCGGGAAGGTCGCAATAACTTATTGAGAGCCAGCGTGGTGTAGTGGTTAAGAGCGGTGGACTCATAATCTGGGGAACCGGGTTGGCGTCTCTGCTCCTCCACACGTAGCTGCTGGGTGACCTTGGGCTAGTCATACTTCTCTGAAGTCTCTCAGCCTCACTCACCTCACAGGGTGTTTGTTGTGGGGGAGGAAGGGAAAAGGAGATGGTTAGCCGCTTTGAGACTCCTTAGGGTAGTGATAAAGCGGGATATCAAATCCAAACTCCTCCTCCTCCTCCTCCTCCTCCTCCTCCTCCTCCTCCTCCTCCTCCTCCTCCTCTTCTTCTTCTTCTTCTTCTTCTTCTTCTTCTTCTTCTTCCTCTTCCTCTTCCTCTTCTTCCTCTTCTTCCTCTTCTTCTTCTCCCCCCCATCCTCCTCCTCCTCTCCAGGCTCTTTGTCCACTTGAGGGGTAGGGGTAGGGGTGGGGGGTGGGATCCAAAGTGTGTGTTCTTGACATTGGGATATCAAATCCAAACTCCTTCCTTCCTTCTTTATTCCTTCTTTATTTTTCTTATGCAATGTCCTTTTTCTTCCCCTCACAACAGTCTTGCAAGGCAAAATACCCGATACATGGTGGTATGCTACACTTGAGACATGTGAAATCCCAGAATGACCCAAAGCTTTGTTTATGCTGGGGTGACTGCTTATGCATCATCAAAAAGCCCCCCCCCAAAAAAAAGAGTTCGAAAAGGGACACTTGTTTACATAAAATGTGCATGTGCTGTTTCATATGCAGAGATGCAAAACTCAAAATAATCACTATACAGGTGTCACCTAACTTACACAGGGGCTACATTCTGGGCCCTTGCACATAAGTGGGGAGTACCCTCCAAAAAGACTCTAAACACCTGTTTCCCCACCTGCAATCTCTCCCCCCCCTCCACACAGCTCTCTTTTCAACTAGAGTTGAAGTTCAGGGTCGGCTAGAAGATGCGCAGGAAAACGGCTGCGGCAGCTGCTGCTGCAGTACCACAAGCGCCAGCTGCTAGGCAGGGAGGCTGAGTAGCCCAAACAAAGCCCCACTGTTCCACCAGTCTCTTCTTCACCCTCACTAAAGTCCTCTTCAGGCTCTGGGGAGGGTCTCCTCGCAAGCCACAAGTATTCCCCAGCTCTTTCCTGCCACTTCCTGGTTTGAATCGATTTATCTATTTCCCATTACCACAGTCTACACAGTCACTCACGAGTCGACCGCGCATAAGTGGGGGGATGCCTGTGCTTTAAACAGAAATACAGTATATCTCACCATAACAGGGAAGACTGTGACCAATGGCTTCAAGTTACAGGTAAGACACTTCCAACTAAACATTAGGAATAATTTTCTGACAGTAAGAGCTGTTCCACAGTGGAACAGACTCCCTTGGGAGGTTGTGGACTCTCCTTAATTGGAGGCTTTCAAGCAGAGGTTGGATGGCCATCTGTCTTGGATGCTTTAGCTGAGATTCCTGCTTTGCAGGGGGTTGGACTAGATGACCCTTGAGGTCCCCTCCAGCCCTACAATTCTATGA
Source organism: Zootoca vivipara (assembly GCF_965207765.1). Lineage (NCBI taxonomy): Eukaryota > Metazoa > Chordata > Lepidosauria > Squamata > Lacertidae > Zootoca > Zootoca vivipara. Next base: position 99,035,584 of record NC_142584.1, on the reverse strand, counting down.
TTCTATGATTCTTTTAAGAACCTCCAATCTTAAAGCTATACACTTTTCATATGTCACACATACATTTTAGACTTCCGTGAACTTAACAGAGGCAAAAACTGGAATCCTACAAACTGGTTATTTGATTAAAGGTAAAGGGGCCCCTGACCATCAGGTCCATTCGTGTCCGACTCTGGGGTTGCGGCGCTCATCTCACTCTATAGGCCGAGGGATCCAGCGTTTGTCCACAGACAGCTTCCGGGTCATGTGGCCAGCATGACAAAGCTGCTTCTGGCGAACCAGAGCAGCGCACGGAAACGCCGTTTACCTTCCCCTATTTATCTACTTGCACTTTGATGTGCTTTCAAACTGCTAGGTGGGCAGGAGCTGGGACCGAGCAACGGGAGCTCACCCCATTGCAGGGATTCGAACCGCCAACCTTCTGATCAGCAAGTCCTAGACCCATCAGATAGCTGGTAGACATAATACTAGCTTCTTTTAACGCCAGGGTGGGGAAGCTATGGCTCCCCACATGTTGTTGGGTTCTAAGCTCCCACCATCCCTGACTGTTGGCCGTGCTGGCTGTGGCTGATGGGCATTGAAATCCAGAAACATCTGGAGGGCCAGAGGTTCTCCAACTCTGAGCTATACCAGCACTCAAGCTGCTGCCGTTGCACATACTTGGATCAAGTGAGCCAAGTTCTGAGCTATTATGAACTGAAACATACTTATAATGGGGCATCCTTGTGTCAGCAGAGGGCAGTATCACGAGCAGAAACAAGAGTGGACTTAACAGATTTTAAAATAAAGGATAAGAAGCTAGAGTCTGATGCAGGTCCAGAATACAGTACTATTGAGAAAACAAGGTGATAATTGTCTGAAACCCATTAACATGTTCCCAAATGGAGATAAAATGGAAATTAGAGTTTTGGGGTGTATTTGGGAAATATTTCAGTAGCTGTAAATAAGAATCTGTGAGCAGCATAATGGCCTATGTATATTTAAGGCAGCTTCTGCATAAGTATAAAATTCCCAGGGGTTTTGGCAGAAAATTGCTTTGTAATCTCTCCTCCTCCCTCCCATTCTTTCCTTGCCAGTTTAAACAATCATGGAATAAGGAATCCTCGCATTCAGCTTCAGTTTTATTTCCATGTTAGATCAGAGCTTGAAGTAGGATAGAACGTCTGCCAGGATCAAGGGCTTCTGACTCACCTTTTTTTTTTGTCACATGATTGTCAGTCCGGATTATAGGGTTGTGACCAATACATGACCCCAAATTGTCAGTATGGGTGGGGGGGAAACACTCTAGAATTCCTTGTTCTGCAGACAAGGGCAACAAGATAACTGTAGCTGAAATAAACAAGCCTAACGACAAATTAGGCTGTCCCTATGTCCACAAGAACATAGGAACTTAATACCAAGTCAAACCACTGGTTCTAGCTCAGTATTGCCTATTGAGGATCTATGGAGTTTCTGACAAGGGATATTTCCACTGCTAACTGGAGATGTATGTAAGGCAGATGACCTGCCACTGAGGAAGGGCCCCGTGGCCATGGAACAATAGGTTCGGCACTGAAAACTGGAACTTCTATAGTTTTAATGTATTGCTGTGCTGAAAATGTCTCCAGCACCCCCCCCCCAACACTCATTATTCAACACCTAATAAGCAAAGAAATTGCACTTGCATATTATCAAAGGGGGGAGAATCATAGAATTATAGAACTGTAGAGTTGGAAGGGACCCTACGGGTCATCTAGTCCAACCCCCTGTGAATGCAGGAATATGCAGCCATCCCATACGGAGATAGAACCTGCAACCTTGGCATTATCAGCACCATGCTCTAACCAACTGTCTTGCTGAAATCTGGAGAGGCTCAGCTGGTAGAGTGGAGGCACAGAGTGGCTGGGAAAACCCAGCCAGATGGGCAGGGTATGAATAAGTTGTTGTTGTTGTTGTTGTTGTTGTTGTTGTTGTTGTTGTTGTTGTTGTTGTTACTCTCTGGCTGTTGCAATAGCCCTGTGGTAGTGGAATCATTGCTGCTTTTGTTGTGCCTACCTGACTTTCAAGGTGGCCAAGGGGTGATTGTGGCTGCCTTCCCTTTCATTCTGCAAATTGTTGCTCTGGTGGTCTGCACTTTGCAGCCTTCCTGGGTACCCAAATTTCCTGAAAATCATTTGGAAGTCTCAGCTGGGCTTTTCTGTAAGCATGGGAAAGTAGGCAGGATGCTCCATAGCCAACTGATATTCTTTTTAGTTTGATCTTTTTATTGAAGTCTCTTTATGTTTAAAGAAATCAGCATGGAAAGGTTTTTGCTTGTTTGTTTCACAGTAAAAGTAAGCTCTTCCCTTAAAAACAAAACCAGCAAGTGTGTCTATCGTACGCATTCACTAAGCCAGCTTCCCTGGCTGCCCATGCTTCAGTTGCAGCTCAGGAGGAAATGTCACGATGCACTGTTTGTCTGAGATAAATACAAGTTTTCAAGCACACACGCTATCACATAGGTACACAGGTACAGGTGAAACTCGGAAAATTAGAATATAATCGAAAAGTGCATTTATTTCCGTAACACAATTTAAAAGGTGGAACCAATATATGAGATAGATGCATGACATTCAAAGCAAGATATGTCAAGCCTTTATTTGTCGTAATTGTAATTATTTGTCATTAGGCGGGTCAATTATAAATGGAATGTAATCAATGAAATGTAATAGCAATGTTTATTTTTGTATTCTTGCAACTATTTGTTTTATTACTGTGGTATTTCCAAAAGAAAGCATTTGTAAAAATTAAAAGAAAAATAAAAAATACTAAGTTGCATTACTGAAATGAATGCACTTTTCAACGATATTCTAATTTTCCGAGTCTCACCTGTACACTCACTCCAAAAGGCAAGCTTGGCTACAGTTTAGGCATACACCTAATGATGATAAACCCTGGCTTGTTGCCCTGTAATGTGTGGATGGCTTTTACAGTGGACTGGAAGACCAAATCCTAAATCTGCATCATAGCCATGCCAACACTGATAAAGAAAAAGAGGGAGAAAGAGGGAGAGCACACCAACTGTTCTCACTCAAAAAGCCGACTGTATTCCTCAGCCCACTGCATTACAGTTCAAACATGTATTTGACAGCCCAGCGCATGAAGATTTACTGTGTAAGGGAATGAAATGTGCATGGTGGAATAAATAAAGAGGTTGCCCTATAATTTGCTGTTCCCTTGTTGTAGCATTGCAGCAACCCACGCTGTGGGATATTCTTAATATTGACTCCAGTTTCACAAGACTGCATTTGGGTTATAGAAGCGCAGGGAAGGTTTCTGCTAGAGGCAGGAACGGGTAAACCTGAACAATTCACGATGAAAGCAATGGCTTTGGTCCTTCCGCTCAAGGAAAGGGGCTTGAGTCAGAGGAGACTTCCAGTGGTGGAAGGAGAGGGAACATTTGTAAAAATAATTCTTGCTGTAGCCCGTGCACCAACTTCCCACATGGTTCAGCACAGTGCCACTGCAGAAGAGGGACTTTGGCAGAAAACGAAATTGGCAAAAACGCCTTTCCATCCTTTTGCAGTGGGAACATACACAGATGAAAATCTATGTATAGAACATCTATACATTATTTTGGTAATTTCTCCACTGGAGCAACATAGCCTCTTGATGAAACTTCTGTGGCTTTCTGCACATATACAATTCTACCATGTTCAGCTGTTGAGGTTGCCTGCTTTACTCTAAACCATGGATGGGGAACATTTTCCATTCTTGTAAAGAAAGAGTTTTATTGAAATTTTTCACGACACAATTAAAGGAACGAACTAGAATAAAGTGAAGTATTTAGGTGTTCAGATTACAAATAAAAATACAAATTTACTAAAAGATAATTATTTGGAGAAGTGGAAAGAAATAAAGAAGAATTTGGCAAATTGGAAACATATGAATTTATCTATATGGGGCAGGGTCTCCATGATCAAGATGACAATCCTACCCAAAATCCTTTTCCTTTTCCAAAACATCCCTATTATCATTGGAACGAAATATTTAAAAGAATGGCAAAAAGACTTAGCTGATTTCATATGGCAAGGTAAAAAGGCAAGAATGAAGATGGAGGTCCTAACAAACCCAAAGGAGGTCGGCGGATTTGCTCTACCAGATTTGGGAAAATATTTTGAGGCAGCCTGCTGGGTCTGGATAAAAGATTGGTTGATCCTAGGGAAACCTGACATTCTGGATTTAGAGGGAGTAAACAAAATTTTTGGATGGCATGGTTATTTGTTGTATGGAAAGGGAAAGAAAAATAAAGAATTCCAAAACCACACTATAAGAAGGGCACTATGGGAGGTGTGGGAGAGAACCAAAGGAAAAATAATAAAGAAAACTCCCTGGTGGGCGTCACCAGTGGAGGCAAACGCCACCTTAAAATGCTATGCAAGACAGATATGGCCCACTTATAGAGAATTAACAAACAATGTCAACGGAATTATTAAACTTAAAGAGTACGAAGAGCTCAAGGTTAAAGGACTATCGTGGCTCGAGTACTTTCAATTGAAAGCAACTTTTGATAAGGATATTAAAATGAGGGGGTTTGGTGAAATAAGTACCAGGTTTGAGAAAGAAATCCTCAACACCAACGATAAAAATCTCTCCAAAATGTACAGGCTATTAAGGGAACCCGAACAAGACCAGGAAATAAAAGATAAATATATTATAAAATGGGAACAAGACCTAGGATATACGATAGACTATACAAACTGGAAAGAATTCTGGGAGAAACGAATTAATTTTACAGCCTGTTATACATTAAAAGAGAATTTTATGAAAGTTTATTATAGGTGGTACCTAACTCCAGCAAGAATAGCAAAAATAAACAAGAGTAGTAACAACCAATGCTGGAAATGTCAACAGGCGATAGGGACAACGTACCACTTATGGTGGTCGTGCCCTAGAATTAAAAATTTTTGGGAGATGATCCATCAAGAAATTCAAAAATTAATTAAGATACCGTTTAGTAAAAGGGCAGAGGCATATTTATTAGGAATTCTTAACAGCGATATACCACTAGACAAGATCAACATTTTCCTATATGCAGCAACAGCGGCTAGGATAACGATTGCGAAAGTATGGAAAGAACCTACTATACCAACGAAAGGGGTCTGGATTGATAAGCTCTGTGAATATCTTGAGCTAGCGAAATTAACAGACATGATACGCAACAAACCTAAAAATAAAACCAAGACTCAGTGGGAATGTCTAAACGAATATTTAAAGAAACAAGGAGTGGGAAAGGAAACATGGCTGTGTTTAGAATAATTATGCAGGGTAAAGGCATAAAAGGTTGTTTAAAACGTTTTGTTTCGCAGTACATTTAAAGATGAGTGTTATTTAGAGGACAACTGTGTAAAATTTTTGAAGGGTTTATTTCTGTGTTCAGTGCGGTGGAAGTACTATAAGAAGTAATATATGTAGATAAGTGATGACTGTCGATACAGTCTGTTCTTTTTTTCTTTTTTCTTTTTTTCTCTTTTCTTCTCTTCCTTTTTTCTAATTTCTTTTCTTTTTTCTTTTTCTTTTTTTCAAACTCTCCACTTCTCTTTCTCTTCTTACTGCATATTAGCCTTTTTGAGATTTTAATGTATGTAAATGTAATGAAAATTGAATTTATATATTGTAGATATATATATATATGTATTGTCCTTCTTCTTTTTTTGCAATAAAAATCTTATTAAAAATAAAAATAAAGGAACGAACTAATCTGCAAAGAGTAATAACAAGAAAGAAACTAGAAGAATAGAGAGAGAAAACTACAAAAATCCTCTATGTCTTAACTTTTATCCCATACAGGATAAGGTGAGCCTTCCCAGCCCCCAGGTAAGCCTGGGAGTATCAATGGGGAACCCTTTCTCAGACTGAGGACCACATTCTGAAGGTCATAACCTTCCAAGGGCCACATGCCATTGGTGGGTGGAGCCAGAGGCAAAAGTGGGCAGAGCAACAAATGAACATTTTACCTCTGTATATGGTAGGCCTGTTTCTACACTCACTCAAACCCCCTTCTCTAACCTCCATACAGACAAGCAAGAGGACTGCCGGAGCTCAGGGGCACAATCCAGCCAGGCAAAACCACTTCAGGATGTGAAGCAGAACCAGTGAGGGCTGTGGCCAAGCAGCCCCAAGGGCTGTGTAGAGACACCTGGAGGGCCTCATTCAGTTCCTGAGCTGGGGGGGGGGAGTTCCCCACACCTATTCTAAACCCTCTGTGTGAATTCTTCCCCAAAGAATTTGGCATTAGGATCATAGAATTGTAGAAGGGACCCTGAGGATTATCTCACCAAATCCCTGCACTGCAGCAGGAATATGCAGCTGTCCCTTACGGGGATTGAACCTGCAACCTTGGTGTTATCAGCACCATGCTCTAACCAAGTGAGCTATCCAACTGAATGTAGGAAAACATTAGGGGGGACGTAGGGATAGATCACCAGCTATGCCAAGCCCTAGAGCAGAGCAGAGCTGTGTCCATTGTAGGTATCAGCAGGTGCCTGCTGAGGCCCACTGTCCTGCAGAGGGCCCTCTGTCAAGCCCCAGAACCTCCTTGCTTCTCCTCCTCACTGTCACTGTGTGGTCACCTGCCCACATTGAGAAGAAGACCTCCACTTATATTCTGCCCAGGGGCAGTGGGCTACCAAATGGGCAACAGGGGAAGTGGTGAGAAGGGGTGCCTACTGGGGGCACTGCCATTTAAATAATGAGCCCACCTTTCCCAAGAAGCCTTCACCAAAACTCCTTAGTCTTCCAATCTTACTGTACCTAAGACTACGTACGTGTCCCTGAAATAACTGTGTACCCTTCCACAGTCTGTTGTCTCACCTGTGTTGAGTTTAATAATGTTAACACACCTGTCTTCTTGGCCCTTGCTATGCATGCTGATGATGCTATTTAATATGAGTAACAGCACACCTCTTTTGAACTGTCCTCCCACAGGCTAGAAACTAGGGTTGCCATATTGTGAAGAGCAAAAAAAGAGGACACATTCGTCAACTTCTACTTTTAACCGTGGACCGCTATGATGACTCTGCCCATGAAAAAGTGGACGTGTCCCTAGAAAAAGAGGACAGAAACTTCATACCTGCAATTTTGGCCTTAAATGGAAAGCCCGGACTTTGAAGTCATCTTATTTTACTTGTTATTTTGTAGTATATTTACTGTTTTTAATTAGCTTTTGTAATTTTGGATTATGCGGAATGCTTTATCTGAGTGGATGTAGCAACCGAGTAATTTCGTTGTTCCCGCAAGGGGACAATGACAATAAAGATATCTTATCATCCTCTCTGAAAAATAAGGGACCGGACCGAAAGTAGCATACCGGAAGTAGCGTGGCGGCCATTTTGGAACTGGGCAGAGCATGCTCAGAAGTGACTTTTGATGCTGCTGTGCCCAGTTCCAAAATGGCCGTCGCACCAGAAGTCGCACTGCAGCCATTTTGGAACTGGGCAGAGCAGCATCAAAAGTCGCTTCTGAGCATGCTCCGCCCAGTTCCAAAATGGCCACCACGCCAGAATAAACCGGGGGGAAACAAAAAAAACCCCGTTTTTTCGGCTGGGGACAGCTGGAAAAACGGGGGTTTCCCGGGGAAAACGGGAGACTTGGCAGCTATGCAGAAACTTGCTTTCTCTGTTTTAATTGGAAACCAAGATGGCTCCATCTTTAGACTCCATTCAGGCTTCTGTGCGAGTCCCTAGCCAGTTGGCAGTAATAGTTATTGTTTCTAATAGGATTCGAAAACCCAAGGACTTTGTAGCAAGTTATAAAAAGACCCAGGACAGATTTTGTCTGCCTGTAGCCTCCCGATCTAAAAAATACGATAAGCCCTGCAGTAAGGTTTCTATTGCTTTCCCTTTCACCTTCACAGAGCCTCATTAACCTCACAGCATATACAAACAGTTTTAGACTAGCGGTATTAAATCCTCACATTTGAGACAATAAAGGCCAGATGGTGATAAAGGTGCAATAGATCATCTTGGAAGAACCAGTTCTTCAACGTTTAGAAACTCATACCCCTACCTTAGCCTCACAGATGGCAATAGCAATAGTTTCTGCACAGATAGGTTCATTATTCCTCTTTTCTCGTAAATTGAGCAAAGCTTTTGGCCCGCTAGCTTTTAAAAAATCAAATAAAAATAAAATACGGCAGGAGATTCTATGGCAGCGCATCTTAAAGGTCGTTGCCGAAATGTAATACTGGAAAGCCAAGGCTGGCTGCAGATCTGGCCCTGCCTTCATTCACTGTTTGATTGCTGCCAACAAGACTGACGCAGCAGAAATTTAAAATGGAGGCTAGCTCTTGCATTGAGAAGTGAGGTGTTTCTGAAGGCCTTTAGAGCTTGTTTGGAGGTTCTAGCAGGGGAGCGCAGCTATCGTATACCCTTGACCGAAGAACGGTACACTCCTTCTATCTGGGAAGGTCGTCCTCTTCCACCGAGCACGCAGCTTCGGGCATAGCTGCCAAGTTATCCCTTTTTTAAGGGATTTTCCCTTATGCTTAATAGGCTTCCTCGCGAGAAAAGGGAAAACTTGGCAGCTATGGCTTCGGGAGGGACGCACATGGAGCGGTGAGGGAGGAAGGGGACACCCGCCTAGCCAGCCAGATCAGCCGAATCAACCCTGGCGATCAATGGGGTGACAATGTCGCAGCCAGATCGCCCTCACATCTGAAGGCCTTTAGAAGCCAGACTATCGCCATGATCCCAAGCATCGTTGCTTGCAAGGAAGTCCTGTCCCACTCAAAGAAAGAGAGTTGCACCACTTTAAGGCAGCCTGAGCACACTGATAATATTACAGTCCTGTTCCCTGCTGCAAAGGCACACAGGTCCAAATGAGTGATGCCCTCAAAACATGTATTTCCCAGCTCATGAGCACCTCAAAAAGAAGACAAGCAAATGCTCGGTCAGACATCACGCTGAACAAAGGTACAAGTTGAAACAAACAAACAAAAAATTCTTCCAGTGGCAGCTTAGAGACCAACTAAGTTAGTCATAGGTATGAGCTTTCGTGTGCATGCACACTTCTTCAGATACACCGGAACAGAAGTCTGAAAGGTACAAGTGTTTGTGTGAAAGAGTGTACTTGGGTTGGACAGCTCACCTATTAGTGTGTACAGCGACACAACCTCCATTACAGCCTTCCCTGCCCCTCCTACAGAATTCCTAACCAGCGATAACTGTATCCCACTGGTATTCCATTCTGCCCACTATGTCTAAGACCAAGCTCTCCAGTTCACCCAACTTAGCTCGGCAGCTTCTAGCATTAGCGTATAAACACTTGCATGAAACAACAACAACAAACAACAACAACAACATTTACACCCCACCTATCTGGCAGGGTTTTCCCAGCCACTCTGGGAGGCTTCCAGCAAAATGTAAAACATAATAAAAAAGCATGCAATAATATCGCTTCAAGTTTTACATTTTGACCTATGGTGCTTTGTCCTCTCTGAATTGCTATTTTGCACCCATCACTCACAGTGCCTAGTTTTACGGCTCACATATTTAAAGTTCCATCCATTTTATCATCTTCATTCCACAGCAGAGATTTCCTTTGAACCGCCTCCCCAATTCTTTCACCCCCTTCTATATGACATCCTTTTATATATTTGAACATGGCTATCATATCACCATATCACCCCTTAACCTTCTCTTCTCCAGGCTAAACATACCCAGCTCCCTAAGCCGTTCCTCATAAGGCATCGTTTCCAGGCCTTTGACCATTTTGGTTGCCCTCTTCTGGACACGTTCCAGCTTGTCAGTATCCTTCTTGAACTGTGGTGCCCAGAACTGGACACAGTATTCCAGGTGAGGTCTGACCAGAGCGGAATACAGTGGTACTATTACTTCCCTTGATCTAGATGCTATACTCCTATTGATGCAGCCCAGAATTGCATTGGCTTTTTGAGCTGCTGCATCACACTGTTGACTCATGTCAAGTTTGTGGTCCACCAAGACTCCTAGATCCTTTTCACATGTACTGCTCTCAAGCCAGGTGTCACCCATCCTGTATTTGTGCCTTTCATTTTTATTTTTTTTTGCCCAAGTGTAGTACTTTGCATTTTTCCCTTTTAGAATTCATCTTGTTTGCTTTGGCCCAGTTGTCTAATCTGTTAAGGTCATTTTGAAGTGTGATCCTGTCCTCTGGGGTATTAGCCACCCCTCCCAATTTGGTGTCATCTGCAAACTTGATCAGGATGCCCTTAGGGAAACAAACACTCTCTCTCAGCCTTCTCTCTCTCTCTCTCTCTCTCTCTCTCTCTCTCTCTCTCTCTCTCTCTCTCTCATACACATTGTAAGGCAGCCTTACTCATTTTAGTAAAAAATGAGGTGCCAGCACTCTTATAATAATAAAACTGCCAGAGGTCCTAGCAGACTCTCTCTACCATGGACAGCAGAAAATGAGGTGCTGGTATTCTGTACCATTGAGCACCATCACAACAAAAGCACCGGTCATATCCATACAGATGGCACGCGGTTAGGTTATGGGTGCTTAGCAAACAGGGCCAGGTTTTATGAGTGAGCAGGATGCTGGTCCCCATAAGATGCATCATTGTTCCCTGCTTAATTCAGAACCAAATTATCTGGCTTCAGTCCTTATTTAATTAACACCAGACTGGATGTTTCCTCTCCATCATACTGATGTGAGTGATGAACTACAAGCAGGGGCCGCAGAATGCATCAGAGTTTGTTGGCTTGGCAGAGTTTATTTGTACCTGTGGAGGCCAGTCTGGGCAAAGATCTGGATGCACAGATGGCCCTGCATTTGGTCCAGTTGGGGCTTTGCATCCTGGTACTGGGTACTTTGGAACCCACTCAATCAAATGGTAAACATTAGATGTTTTTTCTCCTCCCACGGCATTTATGGCCTGGCTGTGTTGGATGAAAGGATGGGATATGTAAACACTGATCCCTTGGCAAAGGGAAAGAAGGATGCTTGGATGTGGGTTGAGAAGTAATACCCAAGTTAGACAATGTAATGACAAACTCATGGAAGACACACACTTTTTAAGGAAAAGTCAATGTGGATATTGGTTGGTAGCCAGGGCTCAGGCACAACAGAGGAAGAGCTTACTGGATCCAGGTCATCAGTACAGCCTGCAGTGGCAATGAGACACAGGCACTGATATTCACTCTGAGTGTGGCAGCCATGAGTCCCTGGGGCACTCAAACTGGATCCCTAGAGACAGTTTCCTCAGCGCTTGCTGTATGGACACCACCCACCACATCAGGCATCTCTCACTCCTCAATGGCTGCCCACTTGTACAGGAAGCACATGGGGTGGGAAACAGGTGAAGGCTTGTTTGGGGTGTTTATCTCTAGTCCCATTGAATAATCTCTACTCTTCAGCAAGACGGTGGTAGTGTGGGACTAGAGCAGGCATCCCCAAACTTTGGCCCTCCAGATGTTTTGGACTACAATTCCCATCTTCCCTGACCATTGGTCCTGTTAGCTAGGGATCATGGGAGTTGTAGGCTAAAACATCTGGAGGGCCACAGTTTGGGGGTGCCTGGACTAGAGAGACAGAAGTCCTCAGCTAGAGAGAAGAGTTTGTTGGAGGAAGTTGTTCCCTCCTAGTGATCTGTCCATGGTCCTCCAATGACCTTCCTTATTCTACAGACCCTGGATCTGTGAACCATCTCTCTGTTTTGTCAGTTCTGGTTCTCTCCAGCCCCCTAGTCTGCTAACTGGACCTCTTACCTTTCTGGCCGTCTCTAGGTTGGGCCTTTCCGGAGACAGCATGTTGCATTCCCAATAAAGAATAAGCTGGCTATATTACCCCCAGGGTCAGAGGCAGTATACCTCTGAATATTAGCATCTGGGGAGGTAAACAGTAGGAATGAGATATTGTACCCATGCCCTCCTTGTATGTTTCCCATAGGTACCTGGTTGGCCACTGTGGGAAATGGGTTTTTGAACTAGGTAGAGTTTTCGTCTAATTCATCAGGGATGTGCTTATATTCTGTGTTGCCTGCTGACTCTCAATTACTTATTCAGAATCTACACAGGTGCTGGTTAAGTTTAACAAATTTATTAACAGGTTCTATAGAAGTCCCTGCAGCAGGGACTCACCCAGGCTAAGGGAAAAGAAAAAGCAGGGAGTTTGGAGACTGTAGTTAAGGGGACATTGTGCTTGAATGTAAAACACATGCCAGAATACATAGCTGGTGAGCTGTGTTCAGTTTCATAGGTCATAACTTATGTAAGTTATGGTCTGAAGCTCAACATCAAAAAAACCAAGACCATGGCCACTGGTCCCATCACCTCCTGGCAAATAGAAGGGGAAGAAATGGAGGCAGTGAGAGATTTTACTTTCTTGGGCTCCTTGATCACTGCAGATGGTGACAGCAGTCACGAAATTAAAAGACGCCTGCTTCTTGGGAGAAAAGCAATGACAAAGCTAGACAGCATCTTAAAAAGCAGAGACATCACCTTGCCTACAAAGGTCCATATAGTTAAAGCTATGGTTTTCCCAGTAGTGATGTATGGAAGTGAGAGTTGGACCATCAAGAAGGCTGATCGCCAAAGAATTGATGCTCTTGAATTATGGTGCTGGAGGAGACTCTTGAGAGTCCTATGGACTGCAAGAAGATCAAACCTATCCATTCTTAAGGAAATCAGCCCTGAGTGCTCATTGGAAGGACAGATCGTGAAGCTGAGGCTCCAATACTTTGGCCACCTCATGAGAAGAGAAGAATCCTTGGAAAAGACCCTGATGTTGGGAAAGATGGAGGGCACTAGGAGAAGGGGACGACAGAGGACAAGATGGTTGGACAGTGTTCTCGAAGCTACGAACACAAGTTTGACCAAACTGCGGGGGGGGGGCAGTGCAAGACAGGAGTGCCTGGCGTGCTCTGGTCCATGGGGTCACGAAGAGTCGGACACGACTAAATGACTAAACAACAACAACAAGATTCTTCTTGCTTCATTATACAAAGTTAATTGGCATTGCATGACTTAGTGTACACATAGTCATAGGATTTATACAGGATTCCAATGGCTCACTTCCATGCTTAAAAAGGCTGCATATGATCTATCTTCTCTCAGCATCAGTCTCTGGAGCAAGGCTGTTTCAAATATGCCAAGGCAAAAGGATTCCGAATCAACTGCTTGGCAAATGATTCAGTGATCACTATGAATCAAAAAAGGGAGGAAAAGACCACTGTGGAGGTAGGTAGACAAAAGATAAATGCTAAACCTATTATGAGTGGTTGAAATTACTACACAAAGGCACACTGCTTCAGGGAAAGTGTCTAGACTATGTAGAATGCAGCTATAAATAATACTCTCAAGACAGAATTCTACTCTGTGCTCAAAAGCACAATCTGAATATGCTTCTGCACTGCATCGGTTTTTGCAGTACGTGGTATCTCTGAGTTGACAACTCTCCACAAATTAGTAACTACCAGCGGCACTGGTAGTAATCTTTGGCATTTAAGAGCCACTCAGTAATTATAAATTGTTAAGTAAGAACCTGGATTGAAAGGTATTTATTTGCATTTTCCTGGCTTAAAGTAACAGAGTGTAGAAGAAAACAGTGAATGGCAATCATTTAAATCCACTCTAATTAAGAAGAGGCGAGGCTGCAGAAAAATGAACTGGAGGAATATTTTATCTGGAATTATGAGCCTTCTATAGATGGGTTCCAGGTTTACTTCCAAGATGGCATTTCATACATGGCGCACCTCCACTAAACGAGAGTGAACTACACTAAATTAGCTCTTTAATAATCTAACTATTAATACTTGTTTAAAGTTTATTTTGAAGCATATAAACGTAACTAATTAATAACAATACATTATAAATTCACTATTGTTTCAAAATAATTTTCTGACAAAGCTTTTTTTATTATTATTTCCACCTAGGAAAGCAAATAAAAGAAAACAATGCTTGCTAAGTAGCATTTCTGACTACTTTGGGGGCTATTTTCAACGTCTTTAATCCTGATACTTTTCACAATACAAAACTGGCTTCCAAATACAACTTCATTTTTGTAATGAAGTTGCTATTTGCTCCTGACTGAGCTCAGTGACTTGTACACTGTGCTGGCATAACTCACTTCCTGTTGCCAATGCCACTCTCTTCCCTCCAGCAATCTATGTTCCCTCTTCCAACTTCTAATTTAGTCATCCATTTTGTTTGGATGACTCCAAATCCATTTTGGGAAGAATGACTCAGCCTTTGATTCAAAAGCAGGGAATCTCCTTTTCTATATGAAAAAAAAAATCATTTCAGGCTGAGGCTACCCCTGAAAGACCTCTCCTCTACTGAATAATCCTAAGGACATAGTTAGCTTTGCTTAGTGTCAAAAGTCATTGGGAACGTAAGAAGCTGCCTTGTACAGAGTCATACCAATGATCCTCCTAGCTCACTGTTCTCTATACTGACTGGTAGCAGCTCCCTGGAATCTCTGGCAAGGCTTCCTCCTTGCCAGGGATGGAAGCTGGGGTCTTCTTCATACAAAGCAGATGCTCTCCTACCAAGCTACAACCCTTGCATTGCTAGCTTTACCTATATCAACAGTCATTTATCAGAATGACTGAAGAAGTATCTGAAGAAGTGTGCATGCACACGAAAGCTCACACCAATGACAAAATTAGTTGGTCTCTTAAGGTAACTGAAGAAGTGTGCACGCACATGAAAGCTCATACCAATGACAAAATTAGTTGGTCTCTAAGGTGCTACTGGAAGGAATTTATTATTATTATTTTGTTTCGACTACATCAGACCAACACTGCTACCTACCTGTAATTAGTCATTTATCAGTTATGATAATAGAATCATAGATTTGGAAGAGACCCTAAGGACTGTCGAGTCCAACTCTCTGCAATGCAGGAATCTCAATTAAAGCATCCGTGACAGATGGCCACCCAATCTTTGCTTAAAAACCTCTAGTGAAGGAAAACGACCCACCTTCTGAGGGAGTCCACTCCACTCTCAAACAGCTCTTACCATCAGAAAGTTCTTCTTGATGTGACAGCCCTTGAGACATTTGAAGATGACTATCATATCTCCTTTCAGTCTCCTCTTTTCCAGGCAAAACATACCCAGTTCCCTCAATCATTCCTCATAAGGGTTTCCAGGCCCTTGATCATCTTAGTTGCCCTCCTCTGCACACGCTCCAGCTTGTCAATATCCATCTTAAACTGTAGTGCCCAGGACTGGACACAGTACTTCTGGTGTAGTCTAAGGCAGAACAGAGCTGCCTTAGACTATTACTATTAACTTTGCTTGATCGAGACACTATCCTTCCGTTGATGCAGCCTAGAATAGGCTTTTTTGCTGTTGCATCACACTGTAGACTCATGTTAAGCTTGTGATCCACTAAGGCCCCTAGATACTTTTCACATGTACTACTGGCAAGCCAGATGTCCCGCAGGTTATATTTGTACAGCTAGTTATTCCTGCCTAAGTGTAGAACCTTACATTTGTCCCTATTGAAATTCATGTTGCTAGATGGGCCCAGTTACCCACTCTGTTCAGATTATCTTGAACTCCAATTCTGTCATCTATGGCATTGGCTACCCCTCCCAGTTTGATACCACTGATAGCTATATCCTCTGTGAATTTGTCTAATTTAAGCAGCAGTTGGGTGGCCATCTGTCAGGGATGCTCTAGCTGTATCCAGCACAGCAGAATTTGTTTTGGACTAGATGAACTCCACAATCCCTTCCACGATTCTTTGTGGTCACCAACCCACAGGAAGCTCACAGGTAGCACCCATGCCCTACTGTTTGCCACAAGTTCCCCATCACCTACCGTGTTTCTCCGAAAATAAGACACCGTCTTATATTTATTTTTCCTCAAAAAACCACACTATGGCTTATTTTCAGGGGATGTCTTATTTTTTTCCTCCTCCTCCTGCCACGGCTGGCATTGCTGCTGCGCCTATCACTATGTCCTCTTTTCAGGGTATGGCTTATATTCCTTGAATACTTAAAAATCCTGCTATGGCTTATTTTATGGCTACATCTTATTTTTGGAGAAACAGGGTAGAAGCTACCTACACATTGCTGATTAACTGTACAGGTGAAACTCGGAAAATTAGAATATTGTCGAAAAGTGCATATATTTCAGTAATGCAATTTAAAAGGTGAAACCATTATATGAGACAGATGCATGACATGCAAAGCAAGATATGTCAAGCCTTTATTTGTCCTAATTGTAATTATTTGTCGTTAGGCGGGTCAATTATAAATGGAATGTAATTAATGAAATATAATAGCAATGTTTGTTGTTGTTTAGTCGTTTTGTCGTTTTTAGCGATGTTTATTTTTGTATTATTGTAACTATTTGTTTTATTACTGTGGAATTTCCAAAAGAAAGCATTTGTAAAAATTAAAAGAAAAAGAAAAAAATAATAAGTTGCATTACTGAAATAAATGCACTTTTCGACGATATTCTAATTTTCCGAGTTTCACCTGTACGTGAGATCCAAATCTACCATGTGCATGTGTGCATTTGCTACAACAGCTATTTAAAAAGAAAAAGAAAACTGATTGCCTTATGCATTTAAGGCAAGATTTTAATAGTGGTTGTATTAGAGCTGTTGGGTACCGGTGCTGTGCCCAACCCTTATCCTCCAGTTTTGAGAAGCACTTGGCCCTCTGTGCAAGAGGGTCACGGGAAGATGCTTGGCACCAAGTCAGACCAGTGGTCCATCAAGCTCAGTACTGTCTGGCGGCAGATTTCTAGGGTTTCAGGCAGGTGACATTTCCTGCCAAGGATTAAGCCTGGTACCCCTTCTGCATGGGAGGCAGATGTTTGTTGCCGAGCTACAGCACCTCCCCAAGGGTAGTAATTTTTTCTTTCCTTTTCACCACAGGGGGAAGATTTCTCAGAAAATTTCAGGACAGGGTTGAGACTTTTTAAAGTTATGCAAAATTAACTTTGTTAAAGTTAAATTTCTTTATGCAGTCCTCTGTAACTTCCCCTGGTTACCTTTTTAACTTTTAAAAATTGTTCAACTCTCAGGTGCTCCAGAGTCCATCTCTCGTGGTGCCTGAAGGCCCACAATCAAGGATACTGCCTGTGGAGCACCAGAGAACAGGGCAGACAACAGCAATTAAAATAAATAAAATGCCCATTACATCTCTCAAGAGAAATGGGGAGGCTTCCTGATACTATCTAATGATTTCTTTCTAAGCAAAAGGACTTTGCTAAAAAAAATAACAGGGATGTGGTAAGCAGCTTCTCAGTTGCCATCTTCCTGGAAAAGGGCATCATGGGCATAGGTGCCAACTCCCAGATTGAAAAATCCGGGATTGGCATCGGAAGTCACGCTGCGGCCATTTTGGAACTGGGCAGAGCAGCGCCGGAAGTTGCTTCTACGCATGCTCTGCCCATTTCCAAAATGGCCACAGCGCCAGAAATCACCTCTGCGCATGTCCAGAGACTCCAGACATGCGCAGAAGTAAGAATCCGGGGGATTTACGGGTTTTTTTTAAAAATCCGGGCTGCCAGTGGGAAACAGCTGGAAAAACGGGGGTTTCCCGGGGAATACAAGAGACTTGGCAGCTATGATCATGGGGTTCTGATGGTACCCAGGAAGGCTGCAGATTGATAAGGGATGCTTTTACAATGGAAGAGGACGCTCCCCTCCATGGCACCCGTGTAAGTAAGCCCATGAAACCAGCAGTTTCCTCATAACAATTTCACTGACATTTCCCTTTCCCTTTGAAATTTCTGCAAAAGCAAGTTCATCCATCTCTGCCTCTGTCTCTCCCCCCACCCCACCCCTCTGTGAATACACAAAAATAAAGTGGATTCAAATTTTGACACAGCATTATAGTGGTTGCATTACTGGGCCTAATGAACAAAACAGGCAAAAGGATTATTTCTATTGGACTAAAAGATATGGCCACTGAATTAACGTATGTACGTTTTCCTCTGCAGAAGTTATTAAGAACCTAAGAATGCATTCAGGATGTGTAGAAATGCAACACTCAAAGAATAACAATCTATCTCACACATTGTCTCACGTGACAGACGAATGCCAACAACACACGGCAACCAACACTCCAGCAGCTACCATGTAGATGAAACAAAACAGGCTTTGAGCTCTTGGATGAACTCACACAAGCAAATCATCATAATGAACAATAGCAGTTGAGTCCTCTGTGGCTTAATTTTCCTTCCTACATGATCTCTCTCCGTCTGACCTCCCTCTGTCCTAAAGAGAAACTTACACAGCAGCACCTTCAGAAAAGATGCCCAAGGTTTCATTTAGAACACTTCAAACTTGTAAGTGGGATGGAGCAGTAGGTCTAGTCCAACCGCCTGACAAAAAGCTAAACGATGCTTTCACCACTCCCATGGTAGATGACACCTGCCCGATTCAGACCACAGTGTGCTCCAAACAGGCAGTAGTGAAAGCTCCATCAGGTACCTCCATCGGGGCAGCCGAACCCCAACCTCAGGGGGAAATGCTGGGCCAGTCCCTCTGTATTCATCTCTAAGCAATCTGACCTTGTAGAACACTTTTCCCCCGAGCCCCAAATATTACTGTCACACATATCTTCAGCAGTGGCACAAACCATCCTTTGAAACTTCCACAGCAACTCCATGCCTCCTACTATTGTGTCCCAAGTTGAAGGATTGCAACATCAACTGCAAAAAGGCAGAAGAGTTGTAGAACGACCAATACTTCTGTCATCAATCTGACTGTGATTGAGCAGCCTCTTCTTTAATTGCAGATCCTAGTAACCGAAGTACGTCTATTGCTGAGAGATATCCTAAATTTTCTTTGCATAGCCTTTCTCTCTCCTCCCTGGTGCTTTCCCTCTTATCTCATTTCTAAACTTGGTTTTGGGCAAGAGCTTGTTTTCATTAATTATTTGTGAAGGGCATAATTTATTTTAAGCATGATGGTGATGATGCTGACAGTTGTGTTGAGAACGGAGATCTTTGGTGCTGGGTTATTTTGAGAGATTTTTTTTAAAAAAAACATCCCCTTCCTGGTTACTGTATTTTTCTCTTTTTGCATGCTAAAGTCCACAGATCACACTCCTAAGCAACCGATCCTGCTCATTAGATTTGATTATCTTTCCATTTGGTGTGAGAAAATGTTCCTAAACATGCCTACTCCTAATACAAACAAAAGCAAGTCTGTTTCCTTCTTTTAATGAATGAATGAATGAATGAATGTTACCTCCACTGATGGTGAAATTTGTCACCTGCATTTATCCAAAGTACATATGTTATGCTAAAATTTGACTTTGTGTGGCCCTAAGGTCACAGCTCCCTTCACCCCTAGGATGGACACTGATATATATACTTACTTCCAGTGACTATAGTTAGGGAAGGGCAAATCTGTCAATTTCAGTTTCTTCCTCAGTTTTTTTTTAAATTTTCCATTGAGAGAATAGTGGGAATTTCAGGAAGTAAATAGTGCAGGAGGCAACCAACAAGGAATAATGCCTTGCTATGCAAAACATGGGTACCCTTTCTTGCATACCAAGTTTGGTAACTCAGTCTAATCCCCAAATCCTACAAGATATCAGAAAAATCATTGCCAGAAGCAAATTCCACTGCTGGGGTTTTGCAGGTGCCACCATGCAACACAGGTAATAGAGGTGGGGCACCAGTGGTGTGAGTGGGTGTAGTGGCAGCATGTTCCCATTTTGCCTCAAGTGTTGAAAAAGGAAGCAACCCTCCTGGTTTGAATGTGCATGAGGCCACCACTTTGCTGAAACTAAGCTGGTTTGGGTCTGGACAGTGTTTATGGGTGGCTGCCTTGGGAGTCATGGGGACCCTCAGGAAGAAAGGCAGTTTGGACACAGCTTACTGTGGAAAAGCAATATGGAACTAAACTAAACTAGACTTCCCTGCTTGTGCTAACCACAGCAACTCCCTCTTTTCATAAAAGCATTCAGCCGTTACAACTATTGCTGGGCTCAAAGCAACAGAAAGGATTTTTCTCTGAAGACTTCAGATGCTGCAACTCTGTTCAGAATCCTTGAAACATGTGACAAAGTAAACACCTTTCGGCTCTTGATACACGTAATGATGTAAACAACTCTCATTGCCACCTTAGCATACCTCATCATCCCTTCAAGGAAACTGCAGCTGATGCAATTGTCTTACAATCCCTTGGCTGCTCCAGACGGACAAGAAGCTGAGCTCATCCAGCTCCAAAGCATGTTCACAATCAATAAACAAAACAAGAGTGGCTGTTTCTTCTTTAGAGCAGGACAAGTGTGCATCAAAGACTCCTCTTTCTTTTCTGGAAGCTGAGTAGTTTGCATGGTGGAGGAATTAAAAGTTGTGTGTGGTTCCCCCCCCCATGCCGTTCCTCCCCCCCCCAAGCTCAGATTCTCTCTGTCTCAGAATGCTGACATCTCCGTCAACAGTTCCAAAAGATCTTGAACAAATGAGTCATTCTTAATGTAGGAAGGCAAAGATATTTGCTAAAACCAATCTGTCTCAAAGAACTACCATGTGCACTCATCACAACTACTCTTCAAATATCTGGAGGATACCATTCAGATTGTCCAAAACAAGATATATACTGTATTTTTGTTGAGAATGCAACACTGGCAGGTCATAGAAAGAGCATGAGTTCAACTCAATTCACTTTCGAATCTGCCACTCATAAAAACAGCCAGTCACGAAACAGAAATGAACACATAATACAATCGTTTTGCTACAATTAGTTGTTGCAGTAATGAGTTTGCTTGAGGCTCAAATCTTGCTTAAGGCAGTGCATGTATTGAAGACAAGGAGAATTTCCCCTAAGTAATAGCAAGAGGTGGAATCATCTCACGCAATCTCCATGGAAGTGCTAATTTAAGAATATGCATTAAAACCCATTCTTTAGACACAGCTGGAGACTCTGAAGTGAGACAATGGAAACTCTTCTACTCAAAAACAGTTCTGGAATATTGGTCAGTGCACTCCCCCCTTAGCTTCAACACAAGTGACAGAATCTTGATGTCAATGGATTATTCCGATTCTGCTGTATCTTCATTCATTCATGCATTCATTTTATCTCTACGGATAAATTTTCCGTGGGTTGTTTTAATTCATAATATGGCCCCCTTAGGTTTTATGTCCTTTGCCACGTGCTTTAGCTAGTTGTGTCACATTTACTGTTTAGGACCCTGACTTGGTTTAAGCCAAGTGTTTAAGCCACTATACTACCACTGAGGTACAGAGAGTTAAATTATTTTCAAGTTTGTTGCCTTAATTGAGCTGTAAACCTATGTTATGCACTGTTTCTCCCTTATATAAAAAAAGGAAGAAAAAGATTGTACAGTATATGCATCATCTGTGCAAGGTCCCAAATTCCTTAGTCCCCAGAATCTCCATCTAAAAGGCTCCCAAGGCTACAGACCCTGGAGAACCACTCTCAGCCAGATCAGATCCCACTGGGTGTTCTGATCAGCCAGCAATTTGGCTCAGTATGAGATTACACCATGTGTTCATATTTGCTAAATGTTGTTTGCATCCCCACTATTTTTTTGGGGGGGAGGGGTGATGGTGGAATACTAATTCTCATTTCAACATGACCTGATTGATTTCTGCTGGGGATTTCCACCCACCCACCAAACCACACAATACTTGCAATATTTCAAAACTTATCTTGGCCTTGCACAACAGAAGCATTCCCATTTTACAGGTGGCAAGTCAAGGTGGCTAGCCAAGCAAAATGCCTTCCACACCAGAGCTCAACATTTCTAATCCATGTAGCACCCCTTCCACCTGCTCCCTGTCTACTTTCAAATGAAGTTTTCTTTTTGAAACCTACTACTCTCACCCCCCCTTCTTATATAACATGGAGAATTTATATTGCATTGAGCGAGGGTGTGTGTAACAAAATGCACAACTGTCCGCAGCGTGATACAAAATCCATCAACCCCAAACCTAAAACCACCCAAGGCAATAATATTCAAATATAATATGCACTATCATCAATGTATCCCATATAGCTAATACATGTGTCTAAGTGTTTGACCTTCCACACTAAACTCTCCAGTTAGTCCCTCTGCAAACTGTGTTCCCTGAATAATTTTTTTCAGCCTCCTTTTTCTTGAATGGGCTAATAATAGCCTTGTGATGCGACAAACTGAATGAATTTTTGAATGTCATTTCCATCGATATGTCCTAGAGACATTCTGGTTTAGAAAGGTCGTTGGTAAGACGTGCAACCATTTGGCATTCTTAAAACTTTGCCACTAAGGTTTTGAATAAACTAAATGTAACTTTGCTTTTGGTTCTTCCCCCAAATAGAGTTTTAAAAAGCCATGTGAGAGCATCGCTTAGCTAGATAATAGAGAATAAGAAGGGAGGCAGATGCAACTGAGTTATCTGGTCTTCTTCACAAAACCAAACTAATTTGCTGTGATTGTCTAGGTGATAGATGACCATGCCCTTATAACTGAAAGTGTCAATAGCAGTTCTTTTCATTGGGAGCTAAATTGTATTGCCTATTTCAAAGTCCAGCTGAGTCCCCTGTGCCCCCCCCCATTCTTGTAATCTCTCTCTCTCTCTTTCACACACACACACAAAATAATAATAATAAATAAATAAGAATAAAACCTGTTTGCTACTAGTTTTGTAGTGTCCTTTTGGCAAATGCATCTTGTGTAGGTCATGCCGGCACTTTGACCGGAAGGGAACCTTTCCGCATACCACAAGAGTAAGCTAGGTTTCATTCAGAAATATAGATGTATCTGCTCACAAGCATGTTTTCCAGGCTAGGCCTTAGTGGAGTAGTAAGTTTCTTTATCATCTTAGGTTCGTATTTGACAGACTACTTATTTATGACTATCTCTACTGATTCCAGTGGGAGTTTCAGGTTTATGACCTTCATTTACACAACAAAAATTGTGAAAGTAGGGAGAATTGGCTACCTTTCCTAAACACAACTCATTTGCAATTCATGGAATACAAGCATAACCACCAGCAGCTCAGAGTTACCTTTACTGCAAAGAGTGCAATTTATTTAATTGCACAATGTTTCACAATACTCTGTACGAAGGCTGTACAGTATATCCTAGGGTTTATTAAATCAGCAGGAGTTTTGCCATCTACTTCCATGAGATGTGGACTGCATCTTTAGGCTACAACCTTATGCTCCTTTCAGTGCAGTGAGACATACTTGAAAATAAACAAGTTATGATGGACTCGGCTCTTGGGCTAGAAATCCCTATTTTGGCAGGAACTCAGTGGTTGACCTTGGGAAAGTCACTTACTGTCTCTAAGTCTCAGTTTCCAAGCTGTAAAGTTTAGATTCTAGTGATCTGCTTCACAGGGCTGTTTGCAAGCCCAAAGAAGACAGCAGTGGTGAAGCACATCATAAATTAAAAGTGCTAAACTATAACTAGAAAATGCATCAACTACTGGATGCATCATAACGACGACTGGATTAACTACACCTCTTTTTAAATAGAAGGCTAGAAGGCACAGAAGGCTAGAATCACAACAGAGTACTAAGTGCATGATAAGTCAAGGCTTTTCATCCCCCTTTCAGTTTACTGGTAGCTTTTGGTGTGTCTCTGATTAAAAATTTAGTGTGCATGTGTAGCAGGTACCCCTGCTCCTGGTCAAAAGAATTATGCAGAGCTCACCTGTAGTGCTTTTTTGCATTGTAGACGAAAGAAAAAAAGAACAGGCATGAAAAAGAAAGTGAGCTGAACTTAGCGTGAAGCATGTTATGCTCCTGTTAAACATCAAACGCTACACTGAGAAGGCTTATGGCTGGGGCTCCTCCAGCAGGGACACAAAAGCTTTGCTGCAATAATTGGTTCTTACAGTAGCACAAGCGCGGCAGGCAACTGGGCCAGAGTAACCTTTGCTCAGAGCTCCTGGAGAGCAATCGCTTGGCCGCTTCTCTCCAGCGGGTGCAGCAACAGTCACCTTGGGACTAGAGGGGTGGGGTGGGGATGTGAAGGAGCCCTTCGGGACTCAAGAAACACATGGCCTGTTTTTACTCTCTGTGGTGTGTTGACTTTTTTATTTATTATTTTTTTCTTATTAAAAAAAAAGGCCAGGCCCCTTCTGGCAATAGCTGCAGTTACATAAGGCACAGGGACAGCAGCCGAGAGAGAGAGAGAGAGAGAGAGAGAGAGAGAGAGAGAGAGAGAGAGAATATGGATCATCTGACTTCTTGTCCACTGCCAGGGTCATCCCTCTTCAAACAGCAAGGTTAGGTGGATTCTCTCATACTTTCTTCTCTGGTGCTGCCTTTCTTTCTCACTTTCCTCTGCCCATCCCTGCAAATGTTTGCTTCATTTCCACTCCCCTATCCCTTTGGCTTCCAGCAGTACTCCCATCTCCTTG
Source organism: Zootoca vivipara (assembly GCF_965207765.1). Classification (NCBI taxonomy): domain Eukaryota; kingdom Metazoa; phylum Chordata; class Lepidosauria; order Squamata; family Lacertidae; genus Zootoca; species Zootoca vivipara. The sequence goes on along the minus strand of NC_142584.1, from coordinate 99,011,297 downwards.
ATCCTGGGCCGACAGGCCCCACTGGTGTGTATGTGTGTCTCCCTCGTGTCCTTCCCGCTCCCTCTCCTCTTACTGCATTCGAATGCTGCAGGCAACTCCCAGCCTTTCCAGCTCAGCAGGCCACTTCCCACCTCTGTGGTGGTGCTGGACACAGACCAAGGGGAGCTGGGTTCAAAACCTGACTCAGCCACCTCTCTCTCTCTAACAAGGTCCCTCTTCTCTGAGCTTCAGGGGCTGCTTGCACCTCCTGCCAGGGTTTTGTTGTAGAGAGGGATGAGATCATGGTTGCACATGCACTTTTTATATTGCAGAAAGAAAGACGGCTGGCCATGATGCCTAAAACTTGCCCAAGGAAGGGTTGCCTTCCCATGTCAGCTGGCCACAGAGGTCTCCTCCTGCCAACCTACAGTGCAGCATTAACTGCCCCTGGGGGGCTCTGATTCTCCTGTTCTCCCACCTCCCTGCTCTGACCCTCCTCTTCTGCTGAGCGCCAGGTGATGCTTCTCCTGTCTGCCCCGCTCCCCTCCGCAGACATCTCTGCCTCTTTGCAGGGTCTGCCTGCCAGCCCTCCATTGTTCTCCCCGTCCAGGCGTTACCTTCTGCTGCCTCCGAGCCATGTCGGTGGGCTGCTTGGCGTTGAAGGGGTAGGCGATGCACCTCATGACGAAAACGTACAGCTGCAGCTTCTTTTTGCGCTCCTCTTCCTCCTTCTGCAGCCGCTCGATCTCTTCCTTCTCCTTCTCGCTCACCACCGAGGGGCTGGGGCTGGAAGGCCGGACGCTGCTGCCGCTCCGGCTGGTGGGCTGCAAGCCCCCGCCGCCCCCCGAGCTCTCGCTGGTCCGGCTCGGCGAAAGCCGTGCCCCAGAAGCCGCCGGGGCCAGCACCTCCTTGCTGCTCTCCTCTTCCACGATCTCATCGGATTCTTCCTCGCTGGACGACGGGTCCAACATGCTGGCGGCGGATCGTGCCCTTGGCGCGCAGCTCTAAGGACCGAAAGAACCGAGGGCAGGCAGGCAGGCAGGCAGCACAAAGCCCGGCTTGCACTTCCAAGATGCCCTCCTTTCACAGTCTCCTCCGGCTCATCCGCCGAAAGGTGGCTGGCACACCGAGCAAAGTCTCCTCCTCCTCGGCCACCACCCTCTCAGCTCCCTGCAACTTCAGCCACCGAATCGCGCCAGCCCGACCTCTGGGAAAAAGTCGCGCCGGGGAGCCGGTGTCCGAGGAGGCGAGCTGCCTGCCTCTCCGATGCAGCTGACAGCCGAGAGGGCGCCGCCGTCTTCCCAACAGGAGAGACAGAGAGCGAGCGAGAGCAAACGAGCGCTTACGTGGGTTTATGGCTTTTAACTCTTGCCTACCCGGGACTGGCTCGGCTGCTTGCTGCACACACACACACACAGAGAGAAAGGCGTCGGGATCAAAGGCTGCTGTCGCGGCTGGCCTCCCTCTCTCCTCCAGCGAGGCCAGGCTCAGCCCCTCCTGCGATCGATCTATTAATACAGAGCTAGGCAGATGGTGGCTCCTCCGCGTGCGCTCCTCTCCGCCTCTCTAGCTCTCCCGCTTAGTTCCCGTCAAGCCAATAATAAAGCCGCAGGGCGAGAGGAGCTGACCAGGGTGCTGAATGCAAGCAGCCAACTGCAGAGGCATTGAAAAGCGCCCGGCGCAGCAGCGGCCACAGCGGCGGCAGCAACAACAAGCGTTAGAACGGCCCACCCCGGTCTGCGCAGGCTCAGCGCTCCCGTCTCCTCCTCTTCCCTCCTCACTCACCCCACCCTGCACGCGAGCGTAGCACATGACTGTTTGGGAAAGTGACGCCCCCCAAAAGAAGCATCTGCCCTTACCAGCTTCCTTCCTTCCAGCACCCTCCTGCCCCTCTGATTTCCCGACCCTGAATTCTTTTCTCCTTCTTCCTGATTTGACTTTTCTTTCCTGCCTCGCTTCCTCGAGGGATGGGATGGGGCGGCGGAAGGAAACGTGGAGCGGGTTTGCAAGCAGAGCTGAGGAAGAGTGCAAAGGGGTTGGGGGTGTGTGAGAGAGAGCAGCGGCAGGCAAGGTTAGGGGCAAAAGTGAAAATCAGAGGAAGTGTGGGGAGGGGAACGCCGTGGTAACAATATGGGAGGCAATGGGAAGAAATCCGATGGGGCGGGGAGGGGCAGGGGACGCTCTGGTTGCCCTTCCTTTCCCTCCATAGGAAAGGAAGGGCAAATCGGGATAAGGGAAAGGGAATCCAGAGATCAGAGCAGGGCAGTAGAAGAGCAAGTGAATCAACTGTGGAGACGCGGGGGTGAAGCTACAGTCCTAATCAGAGCCATACCTAGACTTCCTTGTGCCCTTGGCAAGGAGCTGCATTGAAGTCAGGAGGGACCATGGACAAGAAACTCAAAACGTTCTTTTTGTCCCCTTGCCACTCTGAGCCAGAGTGTAGAGGTGCAATTTTAGCACTACCCTGGAAATGCACCCTTGGCAGGGGCCAACCTAACCAACCCCTAGGTACACTCCTGATCCTAATTCCATAGGAGTAGACATAATTAGGCTTTCACTGCAGCTCAGTTTTATCCTGCTCCCACAATACTAGGAAGTCCAGGTCAGCCAGTGAAAGTGATTGGCAGAGTATATTCAGGAGAAGTAAGAGAAGGCAAGTGTCCCCACAGTGCAGGATGTCACTGTGGCATTTGCTGCTATAACAGCTGGTGGAGATGGTAGCTGATTTAGCTGGCTTTAAAGGAGGGGGAGGAATTATGTAAATTCATGGAGGTTGTGTGTATAAGGGAGTACTAGTCATGTATGGTGGCCCTGTGGAAGGTTGATGTTCAGGCGTAATAATAATAGTTTATTATTTATTCCCCGCCCGTCTGACTGGGTTTCCCCAGCCACTCTGGGCGGCTCCCAATATTAAAAACATGATAAAACATCAAAATTAAAAACTTCCCTAAAGTGTCTTCTAAAAGTCAGAGAGTTGTTTATTTCCTTGACATCTGATGGGAGGGCGTTCCACAAGGCGGGCGCCACTACCGAGAAGGCCCTCTGCCTTCAGTAGCGTAAAATGTCAAGTGTAGTAGGGAGCAACCATTGCCCTCATGTCTTGTTTGTGAGCTTCCCAGGAGTACCCAGTCAATAAAGGAAGCAGGATACTGGACCAGATAAGCCCTGGCTCTGATCCAGCAGGAATCTGCTTAGGTTGATATTCACACAGCATCACCCCACACAAAAACGCATCTCCTGCTACAGTTTGATGACAAAATATCAGTTGCAAATTGGAACAAATTTTCAGCTTTGATTAGAGGATTTGCAGAGTAAAGTTGATATGAAAGGTTAATGATGTCTTCCCAAGACTAAAAAGGTTTGTGGGTTTGCTTTTGCAGAAAAAAATGGCAGGTCACAACAGTCCCATTGAATTTCATAAGAGCTAAGTGGCTTTGGGAGGAAGGTCTACAGTTATATTTTTAAAAGAACAATACAGTGGTACCTCGGTTTGCAACTGCAATCCATTCCGCGGAGCCGGTCGCTCCCCGAATTGGTCGCTCCCTGATGCACGCTTCTGCGCATGCACGAAACACCGATAGAGAGCTTCTGTGGACACACATGCTGTGCAGATCGCTTCTGCGCATCCAAGTGCTGTGGAACCTGGATGTAAACACTTCCGGGTCCGCGGTGGTCGGAAACCGAAGCGGTTGCAAACGGGGCGGTCGCAAACCGAGGTTTGACTGTATTACTAAGTCTGCTGAATTGAATGCAGAGCGCCACGTACACTTAGTAGCAGTAAGTTCCATGGAGCTCAGTGAGGTGAGGTTTAGTTTAGTTTAGTTTCAACATGTACAGGGTTGTAGGAATCCTAGACACACTTGCTTGGGATTGAATGCTGCAAATTATGAGCTAGGAAGTCTTCATTTCAATCCTTGCTTTAGTCACAGACTCAGTAGTGCTAAATAAACTGCTCTCTATCAACCCATACCTATCTGTAACGTGGGAATAATAGCATTAACAGTCTATCTTGCAGGAATCTTGTAAAAGATTATCTGCAACACTCTGTGAAGTACTTTGCCTGGCCTTGTTTATATATCTCTTCTCTCCCTCATTAGTGCTGTGACCATGCTGTTTCTGCCCAGTGTCTTACATGGCATCCCTGCAGTAACAGTACCACAGTGCTGATAAACTTATTAAACTGGCAAAAGTATTTCTGGAGAAGTATATTCATGAATATGTAGATCCTGTTTTCTTGCATGGTCGTGCTTGCATTAAAGCTGCACACACAATGCAGTCTTATGGTACATCCATCTGTATGAATCTCACTGCCTGTTAAGGCATCGTAACAGGGCCCTGGTTAGAGTCTTGCCTCCTGGAGTACTTAGGACAATGGCAGGGTTTTCTCACAGCTAAAATGTGAATAATTGGGAATTGTGGATGTCAAAACAGCACTCAGGGCAGTTGAGCCAGTTCAGGCACTTTAGTTTCCTCCATAGGTTACAGCCCCTGGATGCAATTACACAGGAGAAGCATGGTCTGATCTAGGGATGGGGAGAAATTAAATTCGGTTAACATTCAGAGGCAAATCTACTGAATTATCATTTTCTGAAATGATATGAGAACCAAAACAAGTGTCATCCTTAAAAATGCACCATTTCCTGAATTTTGCAATGCAGGTCTCCAGTCAAGTACTGTGTACAAAAATGCATATACTGGGGTAAAGTATGGATAAAAATGAATATATTAAACAAAACAAGTCAGATAAATGCATTATATTAGGAAAAACTAGACATAATGTGTATTAGGCAAAATGCATATGAGCTTGTGTATATTAGGAGAAATTTGCATTAAGTTGCTGATGAATTTCCATGAGGACTTAAAAAAAAAAATCAGAACCTGATGTTTAAATGTGGAGGACTGAATTTACAACTGGAAAAATGAGAAACCAAGAGAATGGATTGACTCATCTCTAGACTGAGGTTGCAATCATACACAGTGCAATTCAAACAACGTCTACTCAGAAGTGAATCTATTGAATTCAATGGGGCTTATTTCCAGGTCAGTGGTGTTAGGGTTGCAGCCTCACTTGGGGGTGAGACCCATCAAACTCAGTGGGATTTACTTCCAAGTGATGACATCTGACTGTGCTTTTATTCTTGTTGAATGGTGTAGGGGTCTTATACCCCAAGGTTACTCACGGAGGACCTTGTGCCTATGGCTACTGCTGACACAGGGGTAATAAAACTGGCACAGATGGCGAGCATTAGCACTCACCATGATGAATATTGCCTTGAGGATTTTTACGGGAAGAAAAATGTGATTACTCCAAGAGCACCTATGCTGCTAATGCATTAAAATTTAAAGATCTTTCTGATCAGGCTCAACATGTAGGCTGCACATAAATGAAGATCAGGGCTGCCTGTGGAGAGCTGTACAAGTCCCCTGCAGAAGCAGAGAGTCATAACCACCATGTCTCACTTCTTTTTGTGAATGGGAATAGGTGGAAGGGACAGGTGTCAAGTGAAATAGTTGCATAGTTAGTTGTTCCACACATAGTTTGGGGGTAACATTTTTGACAGTGAGCCTGGCTTTTCTATTCATGTACATTGTTCATAGCACTGCTGCCACCTCTGCCTATTTAGGATCTACTCTGCTCACCCCAAAAAGGAGGAGGGGCTAGAAAGGTGCCCTAAACATAGTCTGCCTCCCTTTCCCCCTGACTGGATTACTGCACCCAGTGGGGTCACCACCCAGAGGCTGTAAAAGACAATGGGACTTTGGAACATGGAATCTATGGACTTCTTTGGGAAAATAAAGCAGGATAAACACTGACAATTGGGAAACACTTGACCTCTGAGCACTCCAATTGGAGAACAGCCTTTACAAAAGGCCTCATGGACTTTGAAGATGTTCAAACTCAGGACAAAAGGGAGAAACGTGCTAAGAGGAAGGCACGCTGGGCACGCTGGGCACTCACCATGATCAACTCCTGCCCGGAAACCAATGTTCCCACTGTGGAAGAATCTTGGGTTGGGGTAATGTTTAGGGGTGTGGTTCTGTTGCTGTTATTATTGTCCTAATTCCTTAAAATGTTTTAAATTGTTTTAGACTGCTTTTTAACTTAAAATTAGGGGCTTTAAAAAAAAATTAAGGGACATAAGATGTGCCTGGGAAGAGAGGAGCTGAGGAGAGAAGGGGTGACCCCAATTGCAATGGTTCTGAGCAAGGGGAGGTATGGTGAGGTGGGGCAGGCCAGGTAAGGGGTACATGGCACAGGCAGTTAGTGACTAAGCCATGTGCCAGCCCCTCCTCCAACCTGGGGAATTATGGTTGCCCTATCTGCCAGCCCTCGGGTCTGTGGCTGCTGTTGCTGAATGCCAGGTCGGCTTATTATTATTATTATTATTATTATTATTATTATTATTATTATTATTATTATATTGTTTATACCCCGCCCATCTGGCTGGGTTTCCCCAGCCACTCTGGGCGGCTTCCAACAGAAAATTAAAATACAATAATTTATTAAACATTAAAAGCCTCCCTAAAGAGGGCTGCCTTCAGATGTCTTCTAAAAATTTGGTAGCTGTTTTTCTCTTTGACATCTGGGTGTTCCACAGGGCGGGCGCCACTACTGAGAAGGCCCTCTGCCTGGTTCCCTGCAACTTGGCTTCTCGCAACGAGGGAACCGCCAGAAGGCCCTTGGTACTTCAGTGTCCGGGCAGAACGCTGGGGGTGGAGACGCTCCTTCAGGTATACTGGACTGAGGCCATTTAGGGCTTTAAAGGTCAGCACCAACACTTTGAACTGTGATCGGAAACGTACTGGGAGCCAATGTAGGTCTTTCAAGACCGGCTTAGAGTAAGACCTCTCTCATCCATGATCTGATTGTGGTTGAGGAGGCCGATCTGGTTTGTATCGCTGAGACCGGGATGGGAGAGTAGGGTGGAGTTGGTCTCACCCAGCTGTGCCCACCTGTGTACTGAGTGCAGCATTAGGGCAGACTTCAGGGTTGGGGAGGGGAGGTTGCTGTGATCTATAGAGCCAGTGTGGTGTAGTGGTTAAGAGTGGTAGACATGTAATCTGGGGGACCGAGTTTGCGTCTCTGCTCTTCCACATGCAGCTGCTGGGTGACCTTGGGCTAGTCACACTTCTTTGAAGTCTCTCAGCCTCACTCACCTCACAGAGTGTTTGTTGTGGGGGAGGAAGGGAAAGGAGATTTTTAGCTGCTTTGAGACTCCTTCGGGTAGTGATAAAGCGGGATATCAAATCCAAACTCCTCCTCCTCCTCCTCCTCCTCCTCCTCCTCCTCCTCCTCCTCCTCCTCCTCCTGTTCTTCTTCTTCTTCTTCTTCTTCTTCTTCTTCTTCTTCTTCTTCTTCTTCTTCTTCTTCTTCTTCTTCTTCTTCTTCTTCTTCTTCTTCTTCTTCTTCTCTCCAGGCTCTTTGTCCACTTGAGGGGTAGGGGTGGGATCCAAAGTGTGTGTTCTTGACAATGGGCAATTGGGACAGTTAAGGGATTCTGCTGGTTTACTGCCCACCTTGCTGCTCAGCAGTCTCCCTGCTTGAGCTGACAGACCTAATCTTAGAGGCAGTGCTGACGACTCCCAGACTGCTGGTTTGTGGGGACTTCAGTATCCATATATCCAACTCCTAGGGGCCGAGGGGGGTCTTTGGCCTACCAATTAAATATTTGAGGGAACTGCTCCCCCCCCCAGTTGATGGGCATTGTCATTCAAATGGTGCGCATCCACTGCATCATGTGATCAATTATGTGGGGCGGGGCTTACCTGGACCCCCAAATATTTTATTCAAGTTGGCATTCCTGATACAAAGGCAATTGGCTCTGGGGTGGCTCAGGACTCCATGGCTGCCATGATGACCATGGGGCTGTCCCAACATGTGACCAGCTTATTATCTTGATTGCCTTTCAATGCTGATTTTAACTCCAGCAAGTTAACTTCCCTATATCCAGCTTCTACCTGCTTAGCCGACTTCTCACATGTTTATTCAATCCAGCCTCTATCCTTGGCAGGAAAACAGAAAAGCACAAGCTAACACCTACGTAGGTGGTCAAAAGATTCATAATGTAAAAATGACACCCACAAAAAAATGATCACAATAGAAAGCAGCTAGCCTTCAGTGTGTCTTCAAAAAGAGTCCAAATACGTGCCTGTCTATTTTTGCACTGTGCTGAAAAGCAAGCAATGCGAGAGGGGAAAGGAGTGCAATTACGCATATGCAACACCCAGTAGTAATTTTTCTTATTAATAGTTAATTGCATGCAATTATCCATTGTGAATGGATAAATGAAACGACCAACTCTGTCTTTTCTAGAAGGATGGCCATGTTAGTTTTGTAGCAAAACCAACAAAGATTTTTGAGATATATTAAAGACTAATGGGTTTATTGTGGCATGACCTTGTGCAGATTGAGCCCACTTCTTCAGATGTGGGTGTAAGTTTACCTATACGCAAATGAAATGTAAGAGGCACGTCTGTGGGCGTTTCCTATCTCTTCCAACAAGTCTTTTCAGTAGATGTCTTTCCCAGTTTGCAACGTGTATTGGAATTGTCTGTAGATGTTTTGTTTCATTGCTTGTGTGCTTGCCATCCTGGCCTCCTTTGGGAGAAAGAGAAGCATATAAATTTAAAAACACACAAACAAATTTATGTGCAAAGACCAAATATATACAAGATCAGAGGGTGGCCCATTTACAACAGCAAACATACTATGCTTTTGAGTTCTAACTATGCTGTTTTAGTGATAGAGAAATATCAAATGAGGTCTTAGTTTCTGGATAATTTTCTGGACAATTGATAAATGAACTTTGGTCTGCACAACAGCAGTATGTGACAAAAGGTCATAGAAAAATAGAATCATAGAATTATTGAGCTGGAAGGGACCCTGAGGAGCATCTAGTCTAACCCCCAGCAATGCAGGTATATACAGCTGTCCCATAGGGGGATCAGACCTGCAACCTTGGCATTATCAGAACCACATTCTGAAGGTGGCATTTTCTTGATTCACATTCGGTTCTAACTGCAATAGCAAAGTTGTGTAAAAATGTCCTAACGTGTGTAACAGCAGACTGCCACATAATGCTGAATTAAAAGGGTAAACAACTATTTTAGTAGCATGTTGAAATCATTCTGTAACTTTCACAAGCTCCCACTATATCTGAGGAAGTGGTTTATGTGCTTGTTGTGTGCCAGCTATTGTATAAATATTTTGCACTTTGTGCCATGCTCAGAGAACTCCTCAGCACTATTGTGTTAGGGTATCTCTCCTTGTATGCATATCGGAAATAAAGGGAAGCCACTGGCATATTATGAAAAATACAATCTCCTGGTCTGATTTCCACAGCACCAGCAAAATAGCACAATACAATATCCAATGTGGTGTAGTGGTTTGAGCAGGGGTCAGCAACCTTTTTCAGTCGTCCCTCAGACCATGTGGTGGGCCGGGCTATATTTTGAGGGGGGAAATGAACGAATTCCTATGCCCCACAAATAACCCAGAGATGCATTTAAAATAAAAGCACACATTCTACTCATGTAAAAACACCAGGCAGGCCTCACAAATAACCCAGAGATGTATTTTAAATAAAAGGACACATTCTACTTATGTAAAAACACCCTGATTCCTGGACCGTCTGCAGGCCAGATGGAGAAGGCTATTGGGCTGCACCCGGCCCATGGGCCTTAGGTTGCCTGCCCCTGGGTTTGAGTGTTGGACTAGCAACAGGCAGGCTAGGATTTAAATTCCCACTTGGCCATGAAACTCATTGGATGACCGTGGGCTGGTCACTGCCTCTCAGCAAAACCCACCTCACAAGGTTGTTGTGTGCAATAAATGCAGACAGGGAGTACCACCTACGCTTCCTTGAGCTTCTTGGAGAAAAAAGTAGGATATAAATGCAATAATACTAAACTAATACTATCAATATCTGTAGTGGGGGGGGCAAATTTGGCACTGGGGTTTCCCATTGAAATATAAGGAATGTCGTCGTCCCCCACGACACACACACATTCCCAAACACACACAGAAGCATGTTTTATCTTCATACATAGCTGGGTTCTATAGCTTCTAGGATTTTAAAAAGATGTTTTAAAAATATTTCCAACAGCTACTGTGAAATTCCTGTAACTGTGAAGGTTTAGGTGGCTGAATGTGCATCAACACTCTGGAAAAGTAACTGTGATCTCTAGTTGAATTACATCATCTCTGCACTCCCCCCCCCTTTCTTGGTCCTTTTAACTAAAGGAGGAAGCAACATTCAGCCCTTTAATTTTTAATCCCCTCTTTATAGATAGCTGCACTAGGAATATTCCCTGTTGGGCATCAAATTATGGAAAGGTAGGGAATAAACCCTTAGAATGAAGAAATCTCCTCTAGACAGCAAATCTTATGGGAGGACTGGATGACTAATTCTAAAGCAGGATGGAATTTTCAGATTGGAAAATTCAGATGAAAATTTCAGATTTCTAAAGCTGCTCTGGTTTTTTTTGGGGGGGGAGCTGTGTACTTTGAGGACTTCTTATCTGGGTGAGAGAACAGATCAATTGCTTCTCCAAAATTTCAAGTGCCACGGTTTTTGGGTGAGGCAGCAAAATGTTGATGAAACTGGCTATTTGTAAACAGGGTAATGCTCACAAGTTCTGCAGAAACAATTAAAGTATAAACTTGGAAAATGTTCACTTTCATTATCATTGAGGATATGACATTAGAAATTGTCCTGAAGGGAGATCCGTGATCTTCTGTGCTGATGACTTTGATCTCTCTGGTAAGATGGGAGGGCAACTGGCAAGTCCCCAGCAGGATCAACTCCTCCCGGCCGATCTGCTGGGCGATCTCCGACTCCCGGTGCAGCTTGAGATAGTGACCCAGACTTTAGAAGCCTGGGCACACTGTAACAGCAGATTCCACTATGCAGCAAAAGTAGCCAGAGAGAGACTCTGGTAGCATATGTACAAGCAGGTTTATTGAGCATAAATCAGGACAAAGAGAAACATTTCTGATCTCCTTTGTGTCCAAAGCAAAAGCTATATACAAACGGAAGTTTCCAGCATACAATGCTGGTGTAAGACAAACATGTGATACACACCAGTCCCATGTCTGCCCTTAAGGTGGAATGGAAATCTCAACACTCTCTCCTGTGCTCCACGGGCTAAAATAAACTGCATAGTGTAGCCAAAACTTGTGCAAACATAGACCTTCACTCACACTACCTTTGCAGCACAAGAGCTGAGCCGGTATGGGTCTTTCACACACCACTGCAATAAAGTCAGCAGTCCCCGGTTTGGGAAAGAATCATTGCTCAATTTTAGAGCACACACTCTGCATAAAGATGGTTCCAGGTTCCATCTTCAGCATATTCAGGTGGTAATAATAATAATAATAATAATAATAATAATAATAATAATAATAATTTATACCCCGTCCATCTGGCTGGGTTTCCCCAGCCACTCTGGGCGGCTTCCAACAAAATATTAAAATACAATAGTCTGTTAATAGGCTTCTCTAAACAGGGCTGCTTTCAGATGTATTCTAAAAGTCTGGTAGTTGTTTTTCTCTTTGACATCGGGGGCAGGAAGTGCCTGATGGTGCTGGCCATTTGGCAGAGTTGATGGAGTCCTGCCTCCAATTTCTCCCATTAAGGGAGCCTGATGGAATGGTGACAGTTGGGAGATGGGGTATAGATATCTGCTAACTTAAGAGAAGGGATTTTCCCACTGTGCCCCTCTGGATATCTGTTCCAGAGTATAGGGGACCCTCCAGAACAGTGCAGAAGACGGTACAAATATGGTAATAATTTAATAACAATAATAATTTTATTATTTATATTCCTCCCATCTGACTGGGTTGCCCCTATAAAATATTAAAAACACCAAACATTAAAAACTTCCCTATACAGTGGTACCTCGGTTTACAAACAGAATTAGTTCCGGAAGTCTGTACTTAACCTGAAGCGTACTTAACCTGAAGCGAACTTTCCCATTGAAAGTAATGGAAAGTGGATTAATCCGTTCCAGACAGTCCGTGGAGTACTTAAACTGAAGTGTACTTAACCTGAAGCGAATGTTCCCATTGAAAGTAATGGAAAGTGGATCAATCCATTCCAGACAGGTCCGCAGAGTACTTAAACTCAAACTGAAGCGTACTTAAACCGAGGTATGACTGTACAGGGCTGCCGTCAGATGTCTTCTAAATGTTGAATAGTTATTTATTTCCTTGACATCTGATGAGAGGGCATTCCACAGGGCAGGCACCATTGCCGAGAAGGCTCTCTGCCTAGTTCCCTGTAACCTCACTTCTTGCAGTGAGGGAAGCACCAGAAGACCTTCGGAGCTGGAGCTGAAAATGGTAGAAAACCATTTCTCATTCTCTTGCATTATAGGAAGGTCCATAGCTCAGTGGTAGAGCACCTGCTTTGCATGCAGAAGGTCCTAGGTTTGATCCCCAGCATCTCCAGGTGGGGGTGGGAGAGACCTCTGCCTGGATCTCTGGAGATCCACTGCCCACCTCTGTAGAGACAATACTGAACTAGATGGACCAATGGTCTGATTGAATAGAAGGCAGCTTTTCTATGTTCTGATGTTGCCTCCACTGGATGAAAAGCCATTCTGTGCATGCAACAGTAGCCCTGGATTCTGTCCCCCTGTCATTTCATGGCACATTCCGATCACATAGTACAGGGGGATTTACCAAGCAGCAGCTGTGCAGCCAAAAAGCAAACCAGTGACGGAAATTAATAATCAGGTGTAGAGTGGGCAGGCTTCAGCCCAGGCATCGCTTTGTTTTATGTGTAAAGAAAGTCCGGTTGGTGGCACTGCAAAGTCTTGCCTTTCTCGTACTGTCAGTAATGGTACTAATTTACAGTAAGAAACTTGTAATCGTGTTGGGTTGGATATTTTTGTTTTTTGTTTTTGACTCTCGTTTGCTTCACTGGCATATCCTAAAATAGCACATCAGGCCGTGGTAGTTGTAATTTATTTTCAAGATAGCTGAACATGCTGAATGCAAACAGCAGGATGTCCTAAAGCTGTCTCCATGCATCTCTGTTCCACCAGCCAGGATGATCCCCTCTAAATTTGGGAGAAGCTCTTTAGCCGTTCCAAGTCAATGGCAAGCTGATCAGTTGGATAGATTCAGACATGTAGGTAGTTGGGAAATGGCTGCAGTCCAGTCTGAGAACCTGGCAACAAGATAATGTGGTGGGGGTTGTGAGAGTATTTTAAAAAATATAAGGCTTTGGCACCATGTCAGTCTATTGATTCTAACAGGCAACGTTTACTGGAAGCATCTCCTGCACGATCAGAAGAGAAGAGAATTATGCAGCCATGTGGCCAGTCTCTATAGTTAATATTATTTATTATTGTCTGATGATATTTAAATATGGCTCTTAGTGGTTTACATACAATTATTCTAGGCTACATCAAGAGAAATATAGTGTCCAGATCAAGGGAGATAATACTGTGTTTCTCTGAAAATAAGCCATACCCCGAAAATAAACCATAGTGATAGGCAGTTTAACCTTGTGGATTAAACTGTACCATACTTAATAATAATAAGACATCCCCTGAAAATAAGCCACCGTGGGTTTTTTTTGAGGAAAAATAAATATAAGACGGTGTCTTATTTTTGGAGAAACACGGTAGTACTACTCTATTCTGCCTTGGTCAGATCACACCTGGAATACTGTGTCCAGTTGTGGGCACCACAATTTAAGAAGGACATTGACAAGCTGGAACATATGCAGAGGAGGGCAACCAAGACGATCACAAGTCTGGAAACCAAGCCTTATGAGGAACGGTTTTAGAAGCTGGGTAGGTTTAGCCTAGAAAAAAGGAGACCGAGAGGAGATATGATAGCTATCTTCAAACGTCTTAAGGACAGTCACATGGAAGATGGAGCAAGCTTGCTTTCTTCTGCTCCAGAGGGTTGGACTTGAAGCAATGGCTTCAGGTTACAAGAAATGAGATTCTGACTAAACATCTGGAAGAACTTTCTGACAGTAAGAGCTGTTTGACAGTGAAGTGGACTCCCACAGAGGTTGTGGACTCTCCTTCCTTGGAGGTTTTAACACAGAGGTTGGATGGCCATTGTTCATGGATGCTTTAGTTGAGATTCCTGCATTGCAAAGAGTTGGACTAGATAGCCTTTGGGGTATCTTACAACTCTATGGTTCTATTATCATAACTGATATAGGTAAAGCTAGCAACGAAAGGGTTATAGCTTGGTAGGAGAGCATCTGCTTTGTATGAAGAAGACCCCAGGTTCCATCCCTGGTGAGGAGGGAGCCTTGCCAGAGACTCCAGGGAGCTGCTACCAGTCAGTATAGACAACAGTGAGCTAGAAGGATCATTGGTATGACTCTGAACAAGGCAGCTTCTTACATTCCCAATGACTTTTGACACTAAGCAAAGCTAACTATGTCCTTAGGAAAAATAAAAAAATTCCTTCAGTAGCACCTTAAAGACCAACTAAGTTTTTATTTTGGTATGAGCTTTCGTGTGCATGCACACTTCCTCAGAAACTTCTCTTTCCAGTCTGTTCTCTTTCCAATTCAGAAGTTGCTGAATTGGAACTCATTACCAAGCTTAAAACCATGGAGCCACCAGGGATGAATAAAGACATTGGATTCTTATCTCATTATGCATGATCAAGCTTTCTTTAGCAGCAGTCGTTAACAGCCATCTACAGGTTTACCACTCCCATCAACCCATCACCCATTCCCCACCCACCCACCCCCACCCTCTGTATATACATAAGGGTCTGACGCTTCTGTTTCAAGTGTATCTGAGGAAGTGTGCATGCACACGAAAGCTCATACAAAAATAAAAACTTAGTTGGTCTTTAGGGTGCTACTGAAGGAATTTTTTTTATTTTTGCTTTGACTCAGACCAACACGGCTACCTACCTGTAACTATGTCCTTAGGGTTAAGCCAAGGGGGTGCAAAAGAATAAAAATGATAATGATAATGATAATAAAAAACCTGTATTTATATGGGTACCTACTGAGCAGATCCATAAAAAAGCAACTGTACCAAAAGGAATTACTGTGAAAATAAGAAATATTTAGGGGATGGGCACCAAATTTTGTCCTCACTCAGATCTCCATACTACCAAAGTCCTCTCCTGGTGAGGGGCACATGTGTGGGAGGAGGAAGGCAGAAGTCCCATTGCACAAATGGGAATTCTCATACTGATGGGACACAGTAGTTGAGTACTTCTCCATTAGGGTGGGTCATTAAAAAAAAATTCAAAATGTTTCCTCCCTTGATCTTATCTCAGGCGTATGGTATAAACATAGTCAAATTTCAAATTTGGGACAAATCGGTTAATATTTAGACCCAGCTCCTACAGATTGAAATTTTGCCTCACTACGAGTGATAAAAACATAGGAATTTGACTCATTTAATTCTCAGTATGTTAAATTGTGAACTAATAAACATAAATTTTAGGTTTTATGTAGAGCAATAATAGTTGCATACTATTATTTTCTGCAATATTTATTTATTTAAGATAAAACAATTTGATAATTTACATGAAGAACCAATGTTTTTGAAAAAAATTATATGGAACAATTAAGCAAATGGTGTACTAAACAAGTAAGCATAAGCAATAAAACGCCACACATATTATGTGTTGCATCAAAACATCACATTATACTTAATTACTTGGTAGAAATTGTACTAAATGCTTACATTTTGTGTAATTAATAAAATTTTGCCTTATGCAATATTATACATTGTACATGTACACTACAGTGGTGCCTCGCTTAACAAATGCCCTGCTTAACGAAATTTCCGCTTCACGAAAGGATTTTTCGAGCGGAGCTTGCCTCGCTAGACGAATGCGTTTTACGAAAAATTCGTCTAGCGAATCGCGGTTTCCCATAGGAATGCATTGAAATTCAATTAATGCGTTCCTATGGGCAAAAAAAAATCCAATGCATTCCTATGAGATTCGCTAGACGAATTTTTCGCTATAAGAAAAGACCCGTGGAACGAATTAATTTCGTCTAGCGAGGCACCACTGTATATTATATCATGCTAAAAATATGCTTTTATACATTACACTAAACGTCTATTTTGGTGCAAAGTCCTTCTTTGTCTCTTGTTTTGGGAATTTAGAGCGATTGTTCATTGTTGGTTTGATGGTAGCACCACGTCTTTTCTCTCCAATAACTATCCTAGATG
This sequence comes from Zootoca vivipara, assembly GCF_965207765.1. Taxonomy (NCBI): domain Eukaryota; kingdom Metazoa; phylum Chordata; class Lepidosauria; order Squamata; family Lacertidae; genus Zootoca; species Zootoca vivipara. The sequence continues at coordinate 98,995,136 of NC_142584.1, read as the reverse complement.
TTCTAGTAACCTCCTTCACTGCACGTTCAACCATTTGCGAATGGCACTTGAGTGGCGTTTTATTGTTTATACGCCTGAGATAAGATCAAGGGAGGAAACATTTTCGATTTTTTTTTTAATGACCCACCCTACTCTCCATGGAATGGATGAATTATATGCATTGTTTTGGGGAGATGATGGTCCTAAGAAAACTGCATTAAAACAAACAAACAAACAAACATACTCCCCTTGATACACCTGTGTTAAGTCACTGGACCAAAGAGAGGAGTGATCATCTGAGCATGCCCCTAGAATAGTGATGGCAGTCCCCTGGGGCCAAGTGTCTGGACTTTCCCTGGTTAAGCTGCTGAGGAGCCAGATTCTCTACCTGTCTGCTCCATCAGTGCTATTATTATTTGTCTACTACCTGGAGTATTACATAGAAGGATTGGAGAAACATTTTATAAATAAGTAAATAAGCTTGAGAGGCTTCTGTGACCTATGCTTTATTCATGAACCAACACTGCTTCAGCAATATCACAAACTTTGAGAGCGTTGTTGAGAAGCAGTACTGAAGTTTAAGGGAAATGTAAAACGGCTTTCATCCCGTTTTCTGCCTGAGATGCCATGGGGGGAAGAGACAACAGCGGTGTTGGCAATGTTACTTTTTCAAGGGGTAATGAACAGGAAAGGTTGTCAGATCTCTTGACTGCTGGAGTTAAACTCTAGAGGCCAGTGGACTTCTCAAATAATTGAAAGGGACCCTGAAAAGAGGCCATATATTCAGCAAATTGTGGATGTTTTCTGTGGTTCCAGTGACATTCTGGTGCCTAAAGTGCTTGAGAGGTGGCTCTTAAGATTTTGAGCTTTGGACCATCACGTCCCCATCAATGGGCAATCTGACTTTTCCATATTAGCTGATTTCCCCTTGTTTTCAGAAAGATATGGAACTCAATCACAAATAAATGGATTTTCTCCCCTTGTGTTTGCTACTGTGGTGTGTAAGGAAAGGTAAATGGACCTCTGACCATTAAGTCCAGTCGTGACCGACTCTGGGGTTGCGGCGCTCATCTCACGTTATTGGCCGAAGGAGCCGGTGCTCATCTCATGTTATTGGCCGAGGAAGCCAGTGTACAGCTTCCAGGTCATGTGGCCGGCATGACAAAGCCACTTCTGGCGAACCAGAGCAGCACACAGAAACGCTGTTTAGCTTCCTGCTGTAGCGGTTCCTATTTATCTACTTGCACTTTGACATGCTTTTGAGCTGCTAGGTTGGCAGGAGCTGGGACCGAACAACGGGAGCTCACCCCGTCATGGGGATTTGAACCACCGACCTTCTGATCGGAAAGCCCTAGGCTCTGTGGTTTAACCCATAGCGCCACCCACTGTGTAAGTACTGATGTGATAATAAGAGAAGGTGGGCATTTTGTTAAGAATGGAACTAGATGAAGACCTTACAGTGCCTATTTCAGGGCCAGGCAACACCCCCCCCTCCCGTTTAGGGCTGCATTCCTTTGGGGGAAACCTATAAGGAGCACTTGCCAGGTACAGCAAGAGTCAATAGTGGGTGGGAGCAGAGCCAGAACTCTTCTGTTTTAGCTAACCTGGAAAAATCATAGCATCCTAGACCTGTAGAGTTGGCAGGGAACCCAAGGGTCATCTAGTCTAACCCCTGCAATGCAGGAATTCTGCCCCTAAAGCTTAAGCTACTAGCTGAGTGATCCCTGCTGCTGCACTTTGTACAAGAATAATCCTGCCCCCAGCACCACTTTGCTACCAGGATAAAGTATGATGAGGACAGTTCCCAAGATCATCAATCAGCTAAATGATTTCCTAGAACACTAACAGAATCTGCCATCATGTTTATTCCAGGTTATCCCCCCTTGTCATTTCCGAAAATGTCAGTGAAACTATTAATTGGCATTTTAATTTCTTTCAGGTTGTTGGCTGTAGGCCTAAGGCACTTGTGAGGAGGCAAGCAGGAACTGGCAAACTGGGCCCACTTACTGGAAGAAGCAACGCCAAGCACGCTGACGAGCAAACGCCTTACAGATTTCCATCTTTGGAGGAAGCCGATAAAGAATTATTGTGATGCTTTTGTGTTATAGCAGACCTTAGGCTCTGCCTTGACTGAATGAGGTTGGACTGGAGACTCTGCTTGCTATGGATAAAACAGTTGCAGCTCTGAGGATTAGGGCATCCATGTGGAACCACTGGAAATATGGAGATTACAGGTCTATGGAAGCCACCTCAGAAATTTATCATAGCCAGTGTAGGACCTTCTTGATATTGGTCTACTCCAATCCCCACCATCCTTGGCCACTGGCCATGACAGGAGTTGGAGCCTGACAGTATCTGGAGGAGACAACATTGGCTATAGACTAAAGACTGGAAATCTTTAAGGTGCCCAAAATTCTGCTGCTTGTTTTTGCTACAACAGTCCAACGCATCTGGCACATCCTTTCATTCGGATGTGGGGCTGGGGTAGGATTAGCTGTCTGGAAGTGAACTCTCAAGGGAACAGATTAGACTATATTCAAGAGAGGCAGCAATTTTATTTATAGGTTTACTTACAAGCCTATTTTGTTGCTGGGCTCAACATTTGGCTTTGGATAAGATGCCCTGTTTTTGCTGCTATTGGGAAATATTTCATTTTATTTCAAGGCATTGCATCAATATTTATTATCATGAGAGGTTTGTTTAGACTCCTAATGTTAGCATGCCTAGTTATTTAAATGGTGTTTTGCAATTGTTAATTAGTTTTTTTGAAATGTTGTGCGGTTATATTCCATATGCTGTTGGGAGAGCCCCTTTGAGCATTGTTTTACAGCAGAAAAAAGACACACACATGAACTCATGTTGATTATGATGATTTTAAGCATTCATGTACAGCATCCTGCTTTTCAGTGGTTGATAAAGCACATCCATATATAGAAAGATCCACCTAGATCAGGGTTGGAGGATATTTTCAGTCCAAGACTTGCATTCACTCATGGGGAACCTTGAAGGGATTGGATCCTAGTGATAGGTGGGTTCAGTGCCAATAATAATAATAATAATAATAATAATAATAATAATAATAATAATAATACCCGGCCCATTTGGCTGTGTTTCCCCACTCACTCTGGGTGGCTTCCAGCACATATAAAACCATTATGAAACATCAAACATTAAAAACTTCCCCATACAGGGCTGCCTTCAGATGTCTTCTAAATGTCAAACAGTTGTTTCCTTGGCATCTGATGGGAAGGCGTTCCACAGGGTGCCTGCCACTGCCAAGAAGGTCCTTTGATTGGCTGGCAAATGTGAGATGAATTGTAGCTGCTCTCCTCCTCCTCCTCCTCCTCCTCCTCCTCCTCCTCCTCCTCCTCCTCCTCCTCCTCCTCCTCCTCCTCCTCCTCTTTTGTGGTAGACATTCCAGCAATGCAAAACTCTGAGATCTGTGCATGGATGCTTCCCTTAACTTACTGGTTATTCAAATTTTGCCAAGCCTTCCAGGTCCTTGTCCGACATACTCTAACCACTCAGATCTCCCAACTGCTGCACCTCCAGCAGGACCTCATGAAAAATTTCCCTGGAAATTTCTGCCGTTTGATGAAAGCCCTTGAACAGCGTTCCGAAAAGCCACCTTTGGCTCGCAGCTCCTTAATCTTAGGTAATTCCAATCAAGACCTTCCTTTGTCTCGTTTTGTTTGGTAGCTTCACCCCTCACGCAGGAGGCCCTGAGCTGTCGTGGTCGGTAATCAGTTTGGCGGTAATTACGGGCTTGCCGAGCAATTGCTTCGTTGAATGCACTGTACTCCCACTGCCACAATAAATAGCAAACAATTTCACGAAGGCTTAGAAAATGACGGCGGCCGAGCGAGCAAACTGAATTCCCACACTGTGCCATTTTCACCATCATAACCCTTTGAAGACATTGGGGTGAGAGTGAACAAGCTCACTGCCCCACCTTCATCGCAAGCATCCCTGAAAAGAATGGAAGTTGCTTATGTAGGAGAAAGGACTGGGCCATAATTGCAGCCATTTCTCCCCCACTTTCTCAGGATTAATCCTAGTGCATACTTTGGGGGAAGAGGTTCTTATGGCTTTAGGAGCATATAGCCCAACCATGACAAGTGTCCCTATTTTCCAGGGCCAGTCCCAGATTTACAGAAGTCTGATTCGATCCCAGAATGTCCTGTTTTTCCTTGTTGATGTTGTTGTTTAGTCATTTAGTCATGTCCGACTCTTCGTGACCCCATGGACCAGAGTACACCTTAGGACGTCCCTATTTTCATTGGATAAATGTTGGAGGGTATGGTGTTATGTGACCTCTGAGCCAAGGAGATGAGTAACTACAGTGGAACCTCGGTTTACGGACACCTCGGTTTATGAATTTTCGGTTTACGAACCCCACGGACCCATCTGGAACAGACTTCCGGAACCAATTACACTCATACTTCGGGTTCAGTACGCTTCAGGTTGAGTACTCCGTGGACCCGTCTGGAACGGATTAATCCCCTTTCCATGACTTTCAATGGGAAAGTTCGCTTCAGTTTATGAACGCTTCAGTTTATGAACAGTCTTCCGGAACCAATTGTGTTCATAAACCGAGGTACCACTATATGTAACCTTTAGAAGACCTCTGAAGGCAGTCCTGTACAGGGAAGTTTGTTAATGTTTAATGTTTTATTATGTTTGTATACATGTTGGAAGCTGCCCAGAGTGGCTGGGGCAACCCAATAAGATGTGTGGGGTATTATCATCACCATCAGCAATATGGAATAGGACGTCCCTATTTTCACCAGATAAATGTTGGAGAGTATGTGACATGATTTAGAATGACTTTTCATAGAACTATAAAGTTGGAAGGGACCCAAAGGGGCATCTAGTACAACCCCCTGCAATGCAGGGATCATAGCTACAACAAGAGCAAGTGTGATGCATTGGGTATTGATCAGCGGTGCCGGCAGATTCCCATCCAGCCCAACTGTATCTTTACCTGCTCTGGTCCTGATGCTGTATTTATTATTTTCAGGTGCAGGGCAGGTGAGTGTGGCTTAGCCAAAATGGCCTTGCAGGCCAAATGGGGAGGACCGATGGGCCAATATTAATATGGAGGCTGGAGGTTTGCCAATGCTGACCCAAAAGCATTGGGCTTGCTCTGGGGAGATCCAGGTTCAAATGAAGTTCATAGGGTGACCTTGGGCCAGTCGTCGCCAGTCGTCATCTTTAAGTCTAACCTACCTCAGAGGGCTATTAGTAGGATATTTGTGGCCCTGATCATCCTGGAGGAATGGTGTGATCAAAATGCAATAATATATTGCATACACACACACACACACACATATATATATGAACATGAGTTTGACCAAACTGCGGAAGGCAGTGGAAGACAGGAGTGCCTGGCGTGCTCTGGTCCATGGGGTCACGAAGAGTCGGACACGATGAAACAACTAAACAACAACAATATATAACACATGTATAACCCAGCCGTATGTGCATTAAAGTACTTTCTGAAAGCTTCGTTCATACAAGCAAGCAGGCAGGCACTCTACCTGACAGAAATTGTTCGGTTTCTTTCAAGTGACAATAATAACTTGGTAACACATAGAGTGGCCCTCTATGCATTGGCTTGGGGGGCGGGATCAGGAAAAAGGAATTAGACAAAATTGCCATAAATTATTGTAGCGATTCAGAGGTTTAATCTGAAAACAAGGTGGATTTGAGTTTGTTGGTATTTCTGGTTACCTCTCTCTCTTACATCATGGATGTTGGCAGATTGGATTTTTAAAACAACAAAGTAATATTAGAATTGGAGCTCTCAGAGATGCACAAGGGAGGCTGTGTTTTAATGCTCAGGAACTTGGCAAAGTCTTTGCAGATTTTTATATTGAGGATGTATATTTTTTGTTATTTTAATAATACTACTGCATAATACAAGTTTGCCATGACCTTTGGGTAGAACAGTAAACTGAACTGAACTGTATTAAAGCAATATACATGATTGATTTCCAAAAGGCTTGCTCCCAGCTAAGGCTGTGTACACAACATACATTTGTGGTTTAAGGGTACTGGGAATCGTAACTGAAAGGGGTGAACTACAGTTCCCAGGATTCTTGCGGGTACTTTAAATGTGCTTTAAATATGTGGTGTGTATGCAGTCTAAGTGCACAGGGTTGCTGCTTAATCCTATAAACCTCTGTGTCTGGCAGCATTCGCACTGTAGCTTTTACATGTAACTAGCGATGGAGGTTCATGGGGTCACGAAGAGTCGGACACGACTAAACGACTAAACAACAAAAGCGATGGAGGAGAAGTTCAATTCTGTTCACATTTAAAGGTGAACCTACCTAAATTTACACTTTCAGAAACAATACACAAGCAGAAAAGAACTGTCCTTCAAAATATGCACTCCTCCTAATTTGGCATTGCAATTCTTCAGCCAAGTAACATGTATGAAAATGCTTGCATTAGTGAAAATAATATTACAAAAATGCACTGTATTTGGGAAAAGATAAATATTAGGGGAAATATGCACAAGCGGACAAAATTGCATACAAAAATGTGTATATTAGGTGAATTTTCACACTAAAATGATGGCCAGTTTTCATGAGGACATGTAACCAAGTTGGTTTGTACTTTCCCAGCTATAGGTTGTCATTGCTTTGCAGACTTATGGTGGGTCCAGGGGTGGTCTTCAAGCCCACTGAACTGTGGCTCAAATTGAGCCGTGGGTGATATGCCTGCTGGAAAGATTAAGGTTATATTAACACCCCATTTCAGTAAGTAGGACACTTGAGTAGAATGCTAGGAAGGGGATAAATATTTAATGCTTTTTATTCCCTGTTTAGTGTGAAACATACTATTAAAATGCACGGCATGCTTGCTATTTTCACGGAAATAGCCAAGCTAATACAGTCTGAGGTGGTGTGGAAGCATATTATGCATTAATGCTATGTTTAGGAATCAATTGCTCTATGGACTGGAAATTTTTGGTTTTCAACCCCCCCCCCCCCCCCCGCCATGGATCAAGCAGGTTTTGTTGTTGTTGTGACTCTTTGCCTAGCTCCGGTTCTTTGGCTTCTCTGCTTCCTGCAACCCCCCAAGTCCTAGAAGGGAAATAAGTTTTGCAGAAGAAGCCACTTTGCGCAAATCAGTTCCTATTTCAAAATCTGATTTATCTATGGCCTCTGAAAAGTTCACGGATTCCAGGGGTTCACGGAATATATAGGATTTCCCTCTATGACATCAGAGCTACCGCATCAGAGAGCGGAAATTTTCACAGAATCATAGAATTGCTGAGTTTGAAGGGAACACGGGTGCCATCTAATCCAGCCCCCTTGATGCAGGGAATCTTTTGCCCAACATGGGGCTTGATGTTGGGTTGCCCCACCCCACACTGTAGAAACATCCAGTGCCCTCACCCAACCAACATCATGCCTCCAATACCAGTAGAGTCAAAAAGGGATGTGTTGGGAGCAGCTCCGTGGATCCCAATTCCTCCCAGGCCATGACATTCCCCCAACCTAAGCAGAGATTTTAGTCCAGTACAGTGGTACCTCGGTTTACAAACACAGTTGGTTCCGGAAGTCCGTACTTAACCTGAAGTGTACTTAACCTGAAGCGAACTTTCCCATTGAAAGTAATGGAAAGTGGATTATTCTGTTCCAGATGAGTCCGCGGAGTACTCAACCTGAAGCGTACTTAACCTGAGGCGTACTTAAACCTAGGTATGAGTGTACCCAATACAGGGGCATTGGGGGGCGGGACATAAGGTGAAATGTATCAAAGAAGCCTCAGCCATATTGGGAGGGGGGGTGATCTGTATGGGAAACTGTAGGTCTTAAGTTGGAGGTATTTATGAGATTTCAGTTCATGATGATCATATTACATGGCCTACATAAAAGCTTTATGAAGTAAAGATAAAAACACTTAAATAAATGTTAGCTAACAGAGTGTTGGTCGTTTAAACTTGAATCCTAAGTTGGAAAAGTTTCCACTTGAAAAGGGGCACCTTTAGTAAGGCGTAAGCTAGGCATCCCCAAACTTCGGCCCTCCAGATGTTTTGGACTACAATTCCCATCACCCCACCCCTGGTCCTGTTACCAAGGGATTATGGGAGTTGTAGGCCATAACATCTGGAGGGCCGCAGTTTGGGGATGCCTGGCGTAAGCCCTGTTGATGTTTTTTTTTTAAAAAAATAATTTTTATTAATTTTTAGAAAAAGAAAACACATACAAAGTATACAACATAAACTCTGTCCCTTCATTTTCCCTCCACCCACAAGCCCACCTCTGCCACCAGTGAGACCCATGGGTATTGGGGAACAAAGGGGTCCATTTTAAGCTGGGTTTGACCTCCCCCCTCCTTCCTCCACCCTCATCCCCCCCCTGCCACTGAGAGGACAAAGGCGGAGGATCTCTGGGGATTGGCTTATCCCCCAGCTATTTCTTCACTGTACTGGAAAAAAGAAAAACAAGGAAAAAAGGAGGGAAAAAAGCAAAAATATAAAAAGGGGGGGAAAAAGGAAGAGAAAAAAAAAGGAAAAAGGAAAAATATTAATGGCTTCCACGACTCTCCTCCTCCTGGATTTCCCAACCTCTTTACATAGTTATGGCGGGTTTTCTAATCCAATTCAGAATCTTATTCTTATAATATTAACACAATCCTCCTCCTTCTTCATGCTGTCCCCCTCTGAGCCCCCCCCCCTGCCACTGGGGTAGCCCGAGGAGTCCAGCAGTCAAAAGGTTCCATTTTTGTGTCTGGGTTTCCCTCCACCCTTCCCTCTCCCCTCAAGGCACCCCCTGCCACTGGGTACCAAGAGTAAGAAGGGGGAGACAGGCAGTTTTCCACCCAAACACCTCCTGATCACCAAAATTATTCAAAAACAAACTCTAAGCATATTTCCTCAGCCATTCTTTTTACTCCCTCCAGAAAGCTCTTAACCTTAAACTATAAAAATCTCTCCTCCCCCCCCCAATGTCCCTCCTCCCAATTGGATCAGCATATCCTTTAGCAGGCCAAGATTCCGACACCGTTGTTCATAAACCAAAAAAAGTACCTTAAACTAAAAATTTTACCCCACACCAATTCTTTCCCACATCCACTTCCAGACCTCTGCTCCTCCCTCTTTCTGCCTTTCCCTCCCTTCACTAACACCATTCAACATTTCAGTCTCTCCAGGATTTTCACTTCCATCAATCTTCTCTTCACTTTGCTTCTCCTTGTCGGCCTCATCTCTTTGTTCTGACCTTTGTTTTTCATCATCCAACACATATTTTTTATGGTCTGAATCAGTCTCCAAATTGTCCTCAAATTGTTGCTCCTCACACACAATCTCATAATCAAAATTGTCCTCTAAATCTTGCTCTTGCACCTCATTCTCCTTTTCTGTTGGATTGAAGCATTGCCTTTCCTTGTAGATATCTTCCCATATTTGTAGATAGCCCAGCACAGCCTCCTGGAAAGCTCGAGAGAATTTTGTTTTCATAGTTCACTTGACCACAGGCAGACCAGAGATAAGGGCAGAAGGGTACTGGAAAATTCCTCTCTACCACGTTGTCGGCTCCATCTTGGCTGTTCTTATCCTTTGTCTTTAACCTCATCAGATTTCAAATTTACAGTCCACTTAAATCCTTTTAAAACCTTTTGAATCAATTTTTCCAATTCACAGGAATAAAATCATCTTTCTTAGTCCTTTAACAATTTGACAGCTTTTGACAGCTGTCAAAGCGTCCTCCCCCTTGTTGCTGCTGAACCTCAAGGGGCAACGACACCGGGGGCTGGGGAGGTTTGGAAAAGTCTTTCTTTCTCTCGGGTCCGCAATCTTGAAAGAAGTTTTCCCTTTTCGGCTTGGGAATATTTAATGCGCCTCCCGATTGTCCATTTGGAAGAGATCGGCTTCCGTTACTTTAGAATCTCTTCCTATCTTCAAATTTAAAATTTTTAAGATCCGAATGGAGATTTGACTTACTTTGAAGAAGTCTTTTATTTCCTTGGAAGAACCCGCCGCTTGCAGGCTGAGGACTCGGAGCTTCACTTCAAGGAGGTAAGATGAAACCCAAAAATGGCTCCCGCGACTCCACTCCGCTGGCTCTCGATTGCTCTACTGAGCTCTCGGGCAGCAGAGGATTCGCGTCCGGAGCAAACAGCTGGGCACTATGTCACCGGGACTCTCTACCCGGTGTTTTTTCGGGGAGTCCGCTCGCTCTGCGGACTTCCCCCCCCTCCACGAAGCCAGGGACTTCGGAGCACGAAGTCCCTGCGTCCAACTTCACCAGCGCGACGAATCGGAAGCCAGCCCTGTTGATGTTGCATGGCTTGTAATAGTATGTGAAAGCATTTGGGGGAAAGGTGAGTGCACACATGAGAGAAGCTACAAATATTGTCCTGATCAACATCATCATCATTTTATTTGTATGCCGCCTTTCCATAGTTGAAACTATGCTCAAAGCGGTTTATAACATGACAAGATTTACATAATTACAATCATAACAGTGGTCATAAACAATAAATAAAACACATCAAAAATACACAACCAAATGGGAACAATTTCCACGTAAATCATAAGATCTAAAACTAAAGATACAACAGTAATATCAATAACAGCGACAGCTCTCTCAACCCGCTGTAAACAAGACTCCAGCCCAAGAATCTGTTCAACAGCTTCAGCTTATATATATATATATATATATATATATATATATATATATATATATATATTTATTTCAGTTCTTTAAAACATTACAAAATATAACAAAATATATCAAAAACAAAAGATTTACAAAATGTAAAGAAACCGAAAAAATATATATCAAAAGCAGAACATAAGAATATATGCTCAGAATAAAATTTCATCTAAACTTGTACTCAACATAATACACATCAAATGATAATTCAAAAGGTTTAAATCAAGATGAAATCAAAACACAAAATTTCAAAAGGAAACAAAGAACAAAGAAAATTACAATAAAAATTTAAAATACTTCCAATTGTTAGCATATCGCTTCCTATAATTTTATCCATCTTCATTCGTTTTCTTAAATTCTTGTATTTGAACCACCTTCCACAGGTGCACCTTCTTCCTTTGTCTAATAAATATCTCTCTTTATACGTTACTTAATTTAAGCAAATCACCAGATCAGTTTTTATACCTTCTTTTTCAGATAGTCCTCTACCAATTCCCACTCGTTTTGGATTTTTTGTTTGGGGATACTCCTAATAGCTGCAGTCATTTTGGCTAAATTCATAAATTCTATTATTTTAATTTGCCAATCCTGAAACTGTTGGTATCTCTTCCGCTTTTGTAGCTGGAGTCAGTCAGCACTCCACTCTCCCAGGCCAGATGGGAAAGGCCAGCAAGGCAGGGGGCAGGTCTTCCAGGGCTCACAGCCAAGATGGTCTCATTTAAAACAACAAAGATAAAAAAAATTTCAAAAACAATTTGAAAGCAGCTGCGGTCCTTGTGAAGCCTGTCAAGCCCCGCCCCACAGGAGCAGCAGCCCTTAAGAGCCTGTCAGGACCCGCCCCATGGTGGAAAGAGGCAAGGCAGGGTCCTTCAGGTCCTCAGCAGGCAGTCCTCCTTCATGCAAAAAGCACATTGGAGGTCCTCAAATAAATAAATAAATGAGATATGGTTTTAATTAGGGTGGCTGCTTATGCATTTGCCAAAGAGAGGGGGGACCACACCCATCTGCATAATATTTGACCATGTCAATAGATGCAAATTTAGAAATGATATAATTTAATTTTAAAATGTTATCTCTCACCACAGTGGGGCTGTCTTCCCACTCAGGTGCGAGGTTCAGGTGTCAGCTTCACCTGGGCAACTCCAAGGCCCCTCCTGCTCTTCCCTTCTTCATCCTTAAACTGGACTTAGACTCAGCTGCACTTCAAAGAGAGGACTGGACAGTAAGACACATGGTTATTTGCACAACATCGGGCTGGAGTATGAAACAAAAGGCTCTGGGGGATGAAAAGCAGTACCTTGTTGTCCAAATCCAGCCCCCCCCTCAATTACAGAGTCCTGATGTGGCAAATTGGGTGCCGTGCCTGCCCTCATTTGTCCTTTGGGGTAAGGAGGTAGAAGAAGCTCTCTCTCTCTCTCTCTCTCTCTCTCTCTCTCTCTCTCTCTCGACATGTTAATTTAAATGAGTATGTCTTATCAAAGATGAAAGACCCAGAAAATTAATCCTCTCTTGTGGCATCCTTTAAGTAGTTGGCATCGACTTTGATTGCTTTTAATTGACCCAAACAGAAAGTGCTGTGTTGCAGAGTTTTCCGAGACTTGGCATCTGTATCCAGGATATCTTGTAGCAGCAGGAGCTAAGGAACAAGAAGAATCCAGAGTTTGATATTGGCTTTAAAAGGCTCGTCGTGCTGGAGCTCTTCCAAGTCTCTATATGCAGCTAGAATCCTTACGATGCCCGTCTCTCAAATATTCTTTGTTGAGACAAGGCCCCTGTTTTAGATACAGAATTGTCCTTTAGTGGCAGAATTTAAAAATAAAATGTGATGGTAGTGGAGATCCTCTTGCTACCAAATCTCAATAAGATTCGCTGAATTCTGCATCAATAAAGGAATTCATTTTTAACACATAATGGGAGGGCGAGATGAACATAATGAGAGGCAAATTGCTCTAAATGACGGCAAGTCTGTCATTACTTTTCTTGTTCGTTTTTTAAGGGATCATTTTCTCCCAATAGTCTAAATACTGTTCATTTTGGATCAGTTGTTTCAAACAATTTAAGCTGCCCAGTTGTTACTCTGTAGATAACTCACAAGAAAATAGTTCTTCCGTTGGCTTCGCTAGGGAAGCAATAAATCACACAATGACTTCATTGATCTTCTTATTCAAGCAAAGTGGATTGCACCAGAATCTGAGCAGGGTAGCCCAATGTCCAAACCCATCTGCTCTCACCAGAAATTGTGTGTTCATCTATTGCTTGGGGATTATTTTCTGCTGTGATCAGAAAGTTCATGTTAGATATCAATATTATTAATATGCTGATTTCATAGCAGTAAATGTACCACACCCGCCCGCACCAATTTAAGCTTATCCATCCAATTACACCCTATAACCAATTTTTTCAAAGGACTGTTTCATTTGTTGTATTTTCCCTTTTGAGGATTACTTTCAAGAAGGGATAGAAAAGTGATCCCAGCAGCTGGTAATTTCTGGCAATGACACACATGTTTTCCCTCCCCTCTATCACATATATTTCACATCATGTAGTCATACTAGAAAATGATGAGCGATCACAGTTTCCTATCCATATGTCAATGACACCCTCAAACGAGTCGAAAAGATTAGTTAGACAGGACTTACTCCTGAAGAAGGTATTCTGCTTCTTCAGCAGTTTGTTCTTCTATAAGCTTGGTAATAATGTTTTCCACAAGTCCAAGGACTTGGCCTGTAATTTGCGGGATCCTCCCCCTTTCCTTAAAAACAAATAATATTGGTGTTACGCTGTCAACTTTTCAGTCTCTTCCAGGTATAAAGCTGATCTTCGGGACGTGTTACATATTTTTCTTAGGAGATGAGCAATTTCACATTTGAGTTTCTTGAGAATTGTTGGTTGGATGCTATTTTCAGTTTGTCAGTTTCTATTTTGTCTGTTAGGCCGAGGACTTCATCTCTTGTCACCCACTAATTGTCTCAGATTCCTTTTCTGAAAAAGTTAGCACGGACATAGAGACCTGTCCTGTATCTTCTGCTGTGAAGACAGGTGCAAATAATCTATCCAGCTTCTTTGCAAACTCCTTATCCTCCTTTAACACTCCTTTGACTCCCTTGTCATCCAATGGTACCAAGCACGTCCATAGACAGTCTAATAATGTATTTTAAGATTTTTCTTGGTAAGAGTCTTTATGTTTTTAGCAATGCATTCCTCAAAATTCTTGTGTGTGTGTGTGTGTGTGTGTGTGTGTGTGCGCGCGCACGCGCTTCTCCCTTATTGTCTCCTTGCATTTCTTTTGCCAAAGTATGTGTTGCTTTTTTGGTTCTCATTTAGGCAAGGCTTCCATTTTCCTGAGAAAATGCCTCTATCAAAAATGAACTCCAGCACCCCTAGCACGACTTCCTTAATTCAGCTCCTGTGACTGTAACAATAGTAGAGAAGGCTGATTTCATAAAACTGCAGATCTTCTGGCACAGGGATAGCCCTGCCAGTGTGCTTGCATGCACTGCTTCACAACCCATTAATGAGGCTACAAAACTAGGGTTTATCACTCTGCTCAGACTGCATGCTCTGAACTGCACCTCTCAAAGCATAGCTCACCTTCCAGATCTTTTATATGTCCCAGGCTGCATCGTTTGCAGCATTTACAAGAAGATGAATTCATTTTAGCACACCGTGATTGCCATATGTTCTCAGTACAGTGGACCCTCCGGATATGAATTAAATTTGTTCCGGGGGTCTGTCTGCAACCCGAAAAATCCATAGGTAGAGGCGCCGCTTCTGTGCACATGCACAGTGCAATTGAGCGTTTCTGCGCATGCGCGTGCGGCGAAACCCGGATGTATACCCTTCTGGGTTTGCCGCGTTCATAACCCCAAAGTGACATGTCCAGAGCAGTACATAACTGTACTGTACTGTATTGCAGTAGGACAGGACTCCTGTACTTTTAGTAGCAATACAGAAGTTCATCTTTTCTTCCCCTTTCCTATCAAGCCCTTGCATTTGATCATTCAGAAAAACAGCAGCCAAACAATAAAGAAAATCATGTGGTACCCCATCAGGGAGAGTGTTGTGCAGTAACAATGCGCCAGAAGGAACAGATCCTGTTTAGGGTAGCTACTATAGTGAACGATGTTCTGGAAAAGTGTCTGGATCGGAAGGGAGAAGCAGTTGTAGGAGAGAATGTTAAGAGGAAAAGGGAGTCTTGCAGTGAGTGGAATATTAGGGAAGGAGCATTTAGGAGGTGAGAATACAGTGGTACCTTGGGTTACAAACACTTTGGGTTGCAGGCTCCACTAACCCGGAAGTAGTACCTCAGGTTAAGAACTTTGCCCCAGGATGGGAACAGAAATCGTGTGGCAGTGGTGCAGGAGGCCCCATTAGCTAAAGTAGGTTAAGAATGGTTTCAGGTTAAGAACGGACCTCTGGAATGAATTAAGTTTGTAACCAGAGGTACCACTGTAAAAGCACAGTGCATTTGGGACCAGAGTAGAGGGTGAATGAGGTTTTAGGTTATCTCATGGAGTTGAGAGTCCCTGTTTCAAAAGTTTAAAGATGAAAAGTTCCTACCATAAGAAACAATGGAACCACAGAGCCTAGGGTTGGCCAGTTGGAAGGTTGGCGGTTCAAATCCCCACGACGGGGTCAGCTCCCGTTGCTCAGTCCCAGCTCCTGCCAACCTAGCAGTTTGAAAGCATGTCAAAGTGCAAGTAGATAAATAGGTACCACTCCGGCGGGAAGGTAAACGGCGTTTCCATGTGTTGCTCTGGTTCGCCAGAAGCGGCTTAGTCATACTGGCCACATGACCTGGAAGCTGTACACCTGCTCCCTCGGCCAGTAAAGCGAGATGAGCGCCGCAACCCCAGAGTCGTTCACGACTGGACCTAACGGTCAGGGGTCCTTTTACCTTTACCCACAATATTTATTTGCTTTCTGTCCTCTCGTAATAAAATCTGTCACATTGTGATTTACCGGCCTGCCACTTTTAAAGAATTTGAAGACTCACTTGGGGACAAAGTATTTGTGGCGAATTGGTGACACCGCTTACTGCCCCCACCCTTATTGAGCAGAGCTTCTGTGGCTTTAAGTGTCCCAGGGAAAACAGCCGATTTTGCTGGCGTGGACACTCAGTGACAGGGAAAGTTGTAACACCCGAGTTTCTCTCTGCCATGCATCTGTCACACAAATGTAGGAGGGGCAGCAGAAAAATGGCTAGAAGAATAGAATAGAATGGAATGGAATGGAATAGAATAATAATTTATTGGCCAAGTACTAATATACAGTACTAGTATTGTATAATATAAGTATTGTACAAGTACTAATATACTGCCAAGTACTAGCAGCCCCAATCCTGCTGCTGGGCTGAGGTTGGGACCTGGCGATCAAGGGCTGACATGGTTTTCTTTATTTCTTTTTGGCATGTTTAAAAACCTCTGGGATCTAGCAGTGGTAGACTAGCACTCCCTGATTGCTGAGTGTGCAGCTCTGACTTCCTTCAATATAGCATGCATGGGCAGCTTTCTGCTTTCTCAATTATCACACCAGGCTGGGACGTTTCAATTTAACAAGAAACAGTTAACACAGACCTTGTGCTAACAAGATCCATGGGGGGCCTTGTACCTCTGGCTTGACAGCAATTGGATCTGCAGAAATCAGCAGCTTTCTGCAGCATGGAAATAAGCATTGTCAACCTGCTAAAGGGTTGAAGATTGTTCTGCCGTTCAAAGGCACAACTGCAGAGGACAGCAAAAAGGAGGGAAAAGAAGAAAAAGTTGGCAACTGTTGCAGTGGCACAGATCTTCTTGACAGAGATCTGTGCCACTGCACGATAGGCAGCTGTTCCATTCAGGAGCAATAACTGCCCCCGCCACTGCTGCATCTCCCCCCCCCACTGCTGCATCTCTGTGCCGCTACAGCTAGCACCATTTGAATTTCTGCAGATATACGCTCAAAAGCGTTGTGGTAAAAATGTCAACATGGGCAGCCAAATCGCCCTCCCCTGCTATTGAAGGCATCTTTTATTGAATTGCTTTAATGCAGCGACCTTGACTCGAGCTATTCTCAAGGGTCCCTTCCAAAGAAAAGCTATTCTTTTCTTAGCTGGGGGGAAATCCGTCAAGCCACTTTGCTACACGCAAAACTGTAGAAGTTACAGTGAGATTATAGTAGGCAAACTTACTGTGTTTTAGACACTATAAGTGGCATAGACCTATTAGGATGATAATAGTTCTTCAGCCCAGACACTGAGGTCCAGCTCTGAGAGCCTTCTGGGAGTTGCCTCACTGCGAGAAGTGAAGTTATAGGGAGAACCAGGCAGAGGGTTTTCTTGATAGTGGTCCCTTCCCTGTGGAACACCCTCCTATCAGATGTCAATGAGATAAACAACTATGGTATTTGACTTTTAGAAGACATCTGAAGGCATCCCTGTATAGGGAAGATTTAAGGTTTGATGTTTTGTTGTGTTGTGTACCTTGCTGAGGCAACCCAGTCAGACGGGTGGCATATAAATAAATAAAAAATGTGTTGTTGTTGTTGTTGTTGTTGTTGTTGTTGTTTAGTCATGTCTGACTCTTCGTGACCCCATGGACCAGAGCACGCCAGGCACTCCTGTCTTCCACTGCCTCCCGCAGTTTGGTCAAACTCATGTTCGTAGCTTCGAGAACACTGTCCAACCATCTTGTCCTCTGTCGTCCCCTTCTCCTAGTGCCCCCAGTCTTTCCCAACATCAGGGTCTTTTCCAGGGCGTCTTCTCTTCTCATGAGGTGGCCAAAGTATTGGAGCCTCAGCTTCACGATCTGTCCTTCCAGTGAGCACTCAGGGCTGATTTCCTTCAGAATGGATAGGTTTGATCTTCTTGCAGTCCACGGGACTCTCAAGAGTCTCCTCCAACGATAATTCAAAAGCATCAATTCTTTGGTGATCAGCCTTCTTTATGGTCCAGCTCTCACTTCCATACATCACTACTGGGAAAACCATAGCTTTAACTATATAGACCTTTGTTGGCAAGGTGATGCCTATGCTTTTTAAGATGCTGTCTAGGTTTGCCATTGCTTTTCTCCCAAGAAGCAGGCGTCTTTTAATTTCGTGACTGCTGTCACTATCTGCAGTGATCATGGAACCCAAGAAAGTAAAATCTCTCACTGCCTCCATTTCTTCCCCATCTATTTGCCAGGAGGTGATGGGACCAGTGGACATGATTATTATTATTATTATTATTATTATTATTATTATTGAGGCTGATGGACTCTTGAATGCCATTGTGCATCTTCTAGTTGGCATGGATGGTGCTCCTGTTGAAGTCCTCATTGCTCTGAGGGATGTTGAGATGTTTCGGCTTGTCGTCTCCTCATACTCACTTCCACTTTCCAGAACCTGTTTGGTTCTCTGGGTTCCTGGAGAGTTGAGGGTGATGTGAATTTGACTAATAAGTGAGAACTTATTGGATGTGTGCATTGGCCCTAAATGGACCAACGTCTACTGACTCCAGCACTCTAACCACAAGACCAGACTGACTCAATAAGTATGGCTTAATAGGTGGTGGTTGAAGGAGAAACGTATGTAGGTTGACAGAACCAGGTTAATCCACTTGGTGTCAGAATGTAGTAATTCCAGGGCACAGCCAAAATAGATGTAACAGATTAGCTTGTGGTGCATTACATCTCCTGGGGAATGAGGTGGGGGGGGCCAATGGTGAACACTTAATGAAACCCAGCTCCTGCCTAATTATGTTATACAGTAGTTACGTTGTTAAAGTTTTACTCATGTCAATGTTATCTTTATGCAGCAGGATTTCCTATTGATTATTGCAATTCATTTGTTTTCTTAACTTCAGCTCCTTCTGTGTAGCTCATTTTCTCCCTGATTATTTCCATCTTGATTAAGGGAGTTGATTAAGGTGAAGCAACTATGCTCCTAGCCTTGCAGTCCAAATTTCTTTCCACTGATTCTTTCCTTTCTATCCAAATTGCATCACCTGATTTGCAACCAGCTTCCAGCATTTTGCTTCCACTTATCGGTGATTGCATTCAAAGCTTATTTGTGCAATATTACTTGCCCTAAACTAGATGTGCCCCCTGGGCTTTAAAAGTAATGTTGCAAGGATTAGTGCCAGGCCGAATACTCAACTCTTTCATGGGGTCATTTCTCCACTGCAAAAGTGGTTGAATTATATTAATCTTTGGTGAGGCAGGAGCTTTCCTATTTTAGGACAAGGGGACAGATGATTTCTACTTATTTCTTTTACAAAAAAGGAAGAAAGAAACTTTGCTGCCTCTTCAAGCAGTGGCAGAACTGCAAACAGCAGTCTGCTGATTCTCTCATTTGCCACAAAATTGTCCAGTGGGAGACATTGAGCAGATATGGCTTCCCTAATCACAGTCAGACAAGATAATGGTTCGAACTAGTAAAGCACTCAGCAACAGCCCTCCTGAACATTAACCATTTTCTTTGCAAGGACAACTTTGGGGAATGGCAGCAGAGAGGTCTGTTTAGTGGCAGAGAGTGCATGCATGGGGAAAGCCCCACAATTCAGGAGAGACTTGGCTCAGCTCATAGTGGATAATCATTTTCCAAACTGGGGGAGTTCATATAGCCAACCTGGATAGCTCATTTGGTTGGACTGAGCATGGTGCTGATAAGGCCAAGGTTACAGGTTTGATCCCCATATGGGACTCTACAATTCTATATGATAGCCATGTTCAAATATATAAAAGGATGTCATATGGAGGAGGGAGAAAGGTTGTTTTCTGCTGCTCCAGAGAAGCGGACACGGAGCAATGGATTCAAACTACAAGAAAGAAGATTCCACCTAAACATTAGGAAGAACTTCCTGACAGTAAGAGCTGTTCGGCAGTGGAATTTGCTACCAAGGAGTGTGGTGGAGTCTCCTTCTTTGAAGGTCTTTAAGCAGAGGCTTGACAGGCATATGTCAAGAATGCTTTGATGGTGTTTCCTGCTTGGCAAGGGGTTGGACTGGATGGCCCTTGTGGTCTCTTCCAACTCTATGTTTCTATGATTCTATGATTCTATGATTTAGAACCTCCAGTCTCTTCCACAGGCCAGTTCCAAAGCCTGGTGCCAGCACTGTCTAATCTGGTTATACAACGGGGCCACTGGTGGCGAACGGAGCAAGTTTAAAGTGAGGGCAATGCAGAACTCCATTTGCTCTTAGTGGTGTGAAAAGAGTTGTTTTTTCAAGCAAAGGGTCATGCCAAGGCAAGAGTCACAAGCAATATCTCCGAGATCAATGTAATATCCAAGCTTGCATTTGGAGACATCAGTCCTGGGCCGTGTAAGTGCATTTAGCATTTCTGCCATGAAGTAACAACCGCAGACCTTTCGGGAATTGTGTGGGGGGAAAAAAACATTTGTATCTAGATACTATCCTCCAACTCACTCCCCCCCCCTTTGCTATTCATATCCTATGCTTGATGCCTTTCTGAACGGGGTTTGAATGACAAATGAAACGAATAAATCTTGTTTTTGCAGCTGCAGCAGCCCCACCTCAAAAGCCGAACAAAAGCTATACCTACCTTGAACAACTGAGTGATCAAATTCCCTTTTCTCTGCCCCATTGGGGAACGCTGGTCTCCCCTACAGATGCTGCACAAATGCATTCAAGGATGAAGCTACAGCTGGAAGCCTAAACAAGGAGTAGCTAGAAAGGGGGGGGGGCTCTCAACAAAGGTCAGGGATGGAAAAGGAATTAGTTCGGTCTGCGTTTCGCAGTGGACCTACCTATTGCTCCCAGGCTCGCTTGTGGATCAGAGCACCAGCTCCCAGTTGGATAATGTGCTTACCTGGATTTTGGCCTCGTTTTCTTTTCTTTTTTAAAAATAATTTTTATTAAAGAGTTTCCAGCTTTATACATCCCTCATAATCTCATAACATAGATTTTTATCATTACATAGAGCACAAAAAAGAAAAAAGAAAGAAAGAAATAAGCATTGCTTAAAAAAAGAAAAAAAGAAAAAAAATTCAATCTTATCTAAACATTCTTCCAATCTTCATCGACTTCCCCGTTCTTCCCTTCCCAAGTCCATTTTAATCCCAACTTTAGCAATCTTCACAATTTAACATATTTCTCTATTAATACAATCTTAATCTTCACGTAATCAACTTATTTTTTATATCATATCAACTTCTCTTAAAAAAGAGAGAAAATATTCTATCTATAAAAAACCCTTTAGCCTTTATATTCCCTAAAAATGTTCCCATTTATCCTTTTGGCCTCATTTTCGTGTGCAAAAAGTACACACAAAAGGACCTATTTTAACAAAACGTGTACAAAATGTATGAAAAACATTGCAAAAATACATATTTTTTGATAAAATGTCCGTACCACCAAAGGCATATGGTTCAAATGCAGACCTTTAGTGCATTCGTTTGAAAAATCCACGTACAGTAAAATGAAAAGAAACTGACCAGTTACTGAGCACCACTGAAATTGAAACGAGATGGAATTAGGCTGCTCAGTCCATGGCCAGCAAGGGCTCCTGCTCTGTCAAATGTAAAGGGTCCAGAAGCGAAAATAAAGCGCTTAGAATTCCAACCAGGACTGGGAAGAAAGACGGTGCTATGGAGTCAGGTGGTCGAAAGTTGAAAGAACTTGCTTCCTTTGACTCCACCCTGTCAGGTATCCCACCATGGCAGAAACCAGCTTCTAAGATCCTGCTTGCCCCCAGAGCAGGGTTTCCCAAACTTGGGTCTCCAGCTGTTTTGGGACTACAGTTCCCATCATCCCTGACCACTGGTCCTTTGAGGTAGAGATCATGGGAGTTGTAGTCCAACAACAGTAGGAGATCCAAGTTTGGGAAACCCTGCTCCAGAACTATCACCTGAAGATACTGCTATGTAAAGCCCCCCTCCCCCCGGCATCTTTTTAAAATGGTGTGGTCATGATTGTTTGGGCTCATAATGGTATTGGGCAGGTATATGCAACCCCTCTTGCAATGGCATTTTGCCTGCTAACGTTTTGGGGTGGACATGCTGCTTCATTCCAACAAGTGCATGTCCTGGAACTTCCTGCTGAAATCCTGTAACTTTTAATGTCACAAATATTCCAGTTTATTTGTTTTTTTTGTCGTCCCGCTTCTGGCCCCTCCTGTGGCCCCTCCTGATGGCAGTAACAACAAATAAAGTGAAATAAAAAAATTCCTTCAGTAGCACCTTAAAGACCAACTAAGTTTATATTTTGGTATGAGCTTTTCATGTGCATGCACACTTCTTCAGAAAGCACATACCAAAATATAAACTTAGTTGGTCTTTAAGGTGCTACTGAAGGAATTTTTTTATTTTGCTTCGACTCAGACCAACACGGCTACCTACCTGTAACAAATAAAGTGGAATGATATATGGGAGGACCTGTATAAATTATTATGTGAATGACAGGTTGCAGAATACACTTCCAAAATCAATCTATCAACCTGTCAATCAATCAATCCATCAATCAATCAATCCTGGATGAGAAGAAAGGTGAAGAGCTGGTAAACTTCCACATTTCTGATTTTAACTTCATCTCTCCTGTGCTAATGAATTAATTGCCTCATTTATTTATTTTTGCTGTTAACTCTTTTGTCACTGTAATAAAGAATAGCAGAGGACTGACTCTGCCTGGTATTATGTATTGTTTCATTTATTTATATCCCACCTTTTCTGTGGGATATAACTGGGACTCAAGATGGCTCACAAAAAATGGATAAAATGCAGAAAGCTAAATACGTATAAAATCTAATAGTTAAAAATTAAACTATAATAGATTTTAAACCATATAAAAACAAATCTATAAAATCTACAGTAGTAAGTATAAAAAAGCAATAACATTGCATTATTAAAGACCCCTTCCTTAAAAAAACCACACACACACACACACACACACACACACACACACACACGTCAATTCCTTAACTTAGTCTTCATCTGGCAGAGGAAAGGCAACAAGGAGGGGGCCAGTGTAGCCTATCTATGGAGGGAGTTCCAAAGTCTGGGAGCCACCACTGAGAAGGCCCTCTTCCATGTCCCCACCAAGCATTCCTGTGAGGGTGGTGTGACCAGGAAAAGGGCCTCCTCGAAAGATCTCAGAGCCTGGGAAGGTTTCTATGGGGGCACATGATCCTTCAGATAGCTTGGGCTATATAGGTGGCTCATTCCTGGGTCCTCTACTTATGAGGAAGTCATCTGAAGGCCCTGGGATAGGTAGTCTCACAGTGGCAACTGTATTGCGTCAACACACCTCCACTGTCACATCTCTGTTTTCTGTGTCTGGAGATCTTAAAATTTGCAGAGAATGGAAATCAACTTTCTCAGATGGGAAGTATCTTACTGCATGTCTCATAGTTCTCTCTCCCCCCCCCCCCCCGGTCACCACAGCTGAGAGTTATAAAAATTCGATGAAAGGGGAGAGAAACACTCTCACACATTATCAAGTCGGGCTGTCAAGCACATATCCATCATTCCTTCTCAGCTGTTTGAGCCTCTGAGAAGGACCAGACCTTTCGTTGCCAATCTGCGCACCCGAGATACTACACAGAGTCCACTGGGGAATATTCAATGCTGGAAGAAACGTACTAATCTCTAAACAAGAAAACTGATCTTGGTTATCATCAGTTTTGGTGGGCAGTGGTGTTGCATCGTTTGCTAGTGCCCGGGGCACATGTGCTGGGCAGGAATGGGGTGCAGAGTATAGACAGAACCCACCGCACCAGCCCAGCCATCACCACCATCGCTGGGCAGGTGCATATGGAGTGCAGAGGGTTCACAGAGCTGGTGTGCCAGCCCAGCCCTCACCACTAGAGCCAAGTGTGCCTGTACTGTGCCGCCTTCCCACCTGTGCAGAGAGGAGCCTGACAAGTGATCACAGCCCTTGGTGGGAGAATCCCCCCGATGCCGAATGGGTGGCCGTTCAGGGAGGGGGCTGAGGGCACTGTGGCAAGGCCAGGTGAGGCTCTAGGGTCCAGAAATTCCCAGCAGCAGCCAGGACAGGGTGCATATCCCTGCTTGGGGTTTTTTAGTTCACGGCATCTAAAAATCATGTGCCCAGGGCTACAGCTCCCTGGCCCCCATGCTACCAGGGGCCAATTTAGGTTTGATGAGGCCCTAAGCTACTGAAGGTAATGAGGCCCTTTATATGTCCAGCTGTCCTTTGTCAACAACAAATGGTCGCTGTTTCTTGTGTTGAATATATGCCAAATGGTCATTTACGGTCCGTATAGGTATCTAAAGCCATTTGCACATAACAAAATATGTATTTTATCAGAGTAATTGTTGAACTGGAATACAATTAAGAAGAAGTATATTAATAGTGAAATACAATAAAGAAGAAGTATATTATGAGTGAAATAATTATTAATACATACTGTTGCTGTATGTAGGTTTTATTATATTTGTTTTCTATCTTACATTTTTGAAATGTACCTCCAGGTTTTTTTTCCTTTAATTTTTTGGGGGGCCCTAAACTATAGCTTGGTTAGCTTATAGGTAAATGCAGCCCTGCATGCTACACTCCTGTTTTTGTGGGGTGGGGGTCCTAAAGACCATAAAAATGTAGAGCCCATTCCTGAAAAGCTGCTGGAGATTTTCTTCTCCTCTGGAGAAATTTGGTGATATCCTCTGCTCCAGTTTCTTTGCTCACAAACTAGGAGGGTAATGTTGAGAGATCATCTTGTAAAATTATTCATGGTCTGGAGCAAGCAGATAGAGAAAGGTTTTTTCTTCTCTCACAACACTAGACCTCAAAGATGTTGAGTGAAGCTGAATGCTGGCAGATTCAGGGCAGATTTATGAACAGATACTTTTTGGTGCAGCACATAGTTACAATATGAAACTCACTACCAAAGGAGGCAGTGATGGCCACCGACTTTCAAAGAGGATTGGACAATTCATGGAGGACAAGGCTATCAATGGTTACAGGTAGGTAGCCGTGTTGGTCTGGATCGAAGTAAAATAAAAAAAATTCCTTCAGTAGCACCTTAAAGACCAACTAAGTTTTTATTTTGGTATGAGCTTTCGTGTGTGCATGCACACGAAAGCTCATACCAAAATAAAAACTTAGTTGGTCTTTAAGGTGCTACTGAAGGAATTTTTTTTATTTTAAGGCTATCAATGGCTACTAGCCAAGTTTGCTATGCTTTGCTTCCACTATGGGGGCAGTATTGCCTCTGCATACCAGTCTCTGGAAATTGCAGGTGGGCAGAGTGGGTTGCGCTCATGTCCAGTTTGCAATCTTTCCACAGGCATTTGGACGGTCACTGTGAAAACAGAATGCCGTACTAGATGGGTGATTGGCTTGATCCAAAAGACTTGTCTGATGTTTTTATGTGCATACATATATCGTTCTGCCCGGACACTGAGGTCCAGCGCCGAAGGCCTTCTGGCGGTTCCCTCACTGAGAGAAGTGAGGTTACAGGGAACCAGGCAGAGGGCCTTCTTGGTGGTGGTGCTCGCCCTGTGGAACGCCCTCCCATCGGATGTCAAGGAAATAAACAAATATCTGACTTTTAGAAGACATCTGAAGGCAGCCTTGTTTAGGGAAGTTTTTAATATCTGAAGGAATATTATATTTTAATCTTTTGTTAGAAGCCGCCCAGAGTGGCTGGGTTTCTGATTATTATTATAATTATTATTATTATTAGTAGTAGTAGTAGTAGTATTAATTTATACCCCGCCCATCTGGCTGGGTTTCCCCCGCCACTCTGGGCGGCTTCCAACAAATACAAAAATACATTAAAATCACAGATTAAAAACTTCCCTAAACAGGGCTGCCTTTAGGTGTTTTCTAAATGTCAGGTAGTTGTTCATCTCCCTGACCTCCGATGGAAGGGCGTTCCACAGGGCGGGTGCCAAAACCGAGAAGGCCTTCTGCTTGGTTCCCTGTAGCTTTGCTTCTCGCAGTGAGGGAACCGCCAGAAGGCCCTCGGCGCTGGATCTCAGTGTCCTGGCTGAACAATGGGGGTGGAGACGCTCCTTCAGGTATATAGGTATGTTGTTGTTGTTGTTGTTGTTGTTGTTAAGCATGGCTTTTTTAAAAATGCAGATAAGCCCAACAAGATAAGAATAATGAATAGTAATCATGTAATGTCCCAGCACAGCCTGCCACAACCTGCTTGTCCTCCAGATGCTTATGGAGAGCCAGTGTGGTATAGTGGTTAAGAGCGGTAGACTCGTAATCTGGGGAACTGGGTTCGTGTCTCCACTCCTCCACATGCAGCTGCTGGGTGACCTTGGGCTAGTCACACTTCTCTGAAGTCCTCTCAGCCCCACCCACCTCACAGGGTGTCTGTTGTGGAGGAGGAAGGGAAAGGAGAATGTTAGCCACTTTGTGACTCCTTCGGGTAGTGATAAAGCGGGATATCAAATCCAAACTCCTCCTCCTCCTCCTCCTCCTCCTCCTCCTCCTCCTCCTCCTCCTCCTCCTCCTCCTCCTCCTCCTCCTCCTCCTCTTCTTCTTCTTCTTCTTCTTCTTCTTCTTCTTCTTCTTCTTCTTCTTCTTCTTCTTCTTCTTCTTCTTCTTCTTATCCCCAGCTATTCAGGGATGGTGGGTTGTAGCCCAACAATGTCTGGAGGACACCAGGTTAGGGAAGGCTGTTCTAGAACATTGATGTGGCATTTTACAGCTCAATCCTGAGTGCATTCACATCTAAGTTCTCAGACAATATATTGGAGCAGAAAGTTCACAGTAAAGCAATTCACTTTTCTGCTGTGCTGTGCTCCTTGTCAATTGAATTTGCAGCATGGATAGTAGATAAATGAAATGTTGTGTTGCTGGAAGCCACCCAGAGTGGTTGGGGCAAGCCAGTTAGATGAGCAGGGTACATATATCATCATCATCATCATCATCATTACTGAATGTGCTGCTGGAGGGAAATATGGCTGCTTCAGAATAGGGATAGGTGAATTTGCCCACTTTTGTTTCTCTTAGTTTCTCATTTTCCAGTCTGAAGATGACTTCCCCCCATTTCTGCAGCAGCTGGCAATTTTTAAAAAGAAAAACCCTTCCGGGATTTCTTCTGCATTTTAGTATGCATTTCTCCTAACATAAACATTTGGTTGGAGAATCACATCAAAAAATTTGGGAGAAGTTTGAATTTCAAAGGATAGCTGCCTTTCGGTTCGCATACTGTAATATTTCGAGAAGTTTGAATTAGGTAGGTTTGCGTTAAAAAGAGAATTGAACCAAATTTCTCCCCCATGCCTTACTGAGGAGTGAGCCAGCAATGTAGGCAACTTAGAAGGGAAATCCTTCAGGGCTGATGTTACAAATGAAATGAATGAGTGTTATTTTAGAACAGGAGTGGGGAAGCTCTGGTCCTCTGGATGTTGATGAACTAGAGCTCCCATCAGCCCTAGCAAGTACGACCAATAGTCAGTGATGATGGGAGTTGTAGTTCAGCAGCATCCAGAGGAGCAGTGATTTCACACACCTGTTTTAGAGCATTTTAGCATGTTTGCTTGAAGGTAAAGGCTGTCAGGGGCTGCTTTCGTATACTTTTATTAAAATGGCCTTACAATTACTGATGTGAATGATTTAAACTTTTCCTTAGCTACTTTTTTATTTTATTTTAACGTGCACACTCCTGCTTCTGAATAATAAATACATAAAATACCTTTAGGCTTTTACACCATCAGTTAATTAAAATTAGCTGCTGCAGGTGAGGGTGATGGAAACCCCAAGAGAGCATTACCTGTGCAATCCATTTGATTAATTGCTTAATGCATTAATATCATATTGGAGTGTGGATCTTCCTCCAGATTTTAACTGGAAGTGTCCCCTAAGCAAGGATGTTGGCATAGGCATAAGCAATCTTCAGTGGTTCATCTAATACCACTGCAGAGATGGATTTATTCAGCAGAGGGGAGTTCTAACGTTTGTTTAAATGTCCTCAAAATATATGCTTTAATAAAAAAATTTAAAAAGAGAAAAGTATTCACATCCGCTAGGCTTGTGAGACTAAAGACAGTTTGGGATGAAGTGGGCAGTGCATCATGAGAAACAGATGTCACAGAACTGTAGAGTTGGAAGTGACTCAAAGGACAATCTAGCTCAATTCTCTGCAATGCAGGGATCACAGCTGATCTCCCTGTAGTCAGATGCCTCTCCAAGAAATGAGATCAAGGACTCTGAATCAAAAAGGCAATGGCACACTGGACCAATCCCAGAAGAGCTTCCACCAGACAAACTTGTGGTGCCAGTGTCCCTCTGGCCTGAGGAGGCAGAGTGGCAATCCTTAGTCTCAAAGGGCTCCATCCAAGAAGCCCTGGTTGTCTTTGCTGTTCCATCAAAGTAGAAGGCACTTTCCAACTGGAATGCAGCCACTGGTGTTGACTAGGGCTCAGAGATGGGTGTCGGCACATGGAAGAGTGGCTAGGGAAACCACTTATTATTAGGGAAACCACTTAGCTATGATTCCATCCTCCAACAACTGGATGGGCTTACTTTGCTGACAAGTAGCACCAGGGGTGGAACCTAGGACTGGCATAAGGAGACAAGTGGCCCTCTTACCTATGCAAGTGCTAGGCACTTTGTAGCAGATGCTATGAGATGCTATCCCAGACTCCAGAAGGAGGCCACAATATTTTTAGTTTGTTGCAAGAGCCCACTCTGTTACCCTTTCCAAAAAAAATTATCACACGATGACAGATGTGCTGAAACTGCAAAGGAATGTTCCAGTGCTGATTTGTGAAATGCTTGCGAAACATCTGGAGATTGGGGTGTGTGGTGTGGGGCTGGATACAGTGCACTAAGCCATGCTTGGCTGAGAGCTGAAGAAGAAAGGAACAACCTTTCATTTTGAATTACTACAGCTGCAAAAATATGTCACCAGACTACATAAAGTGCTTGAGGAGTCAGCACTTTGTACTGTCACAGCCTTATACTGGTGTCTAAGAATAGGCGTTTCACCGTGTGCTTTCCCTTTTGGAAAATCAGTAGGCTTTCCCGCGTATGTTATTGTAAGTGCATTAAGGTGCTAAAGATAGAATGCTTAGAGAGTTCCTTATTTCCTAAATTACTCTCTGATCATCATCATCTCCCTTCCTTCTGCAATAGGGTCCATCTTGCAGTGTGGAAATAAGGACTGCGGAGGTGAGTATATGCAAAACGCATGGAACACTCAGGACCAGCACTGCACAAATTCTGCTGCTACATTAAATTAACAATGATGGTAACAATGCTACAGCATTTGCCTAATTACTCAGTTTACAACATTTAGCCAATTAGTCATTTTACACCATTAATTAATTAATAGCTCAATCTTATAAGTGTCTACCGACAAGTAGGCTGCATTGGGTTCAAATCCCTGCTAAGTGTTCATAGCAGAGATCAGGAACCTGTTGCCCTCCAGATGTTGCAGAGCTATATCTCCCCCTGAAGCCCAGTGTGTGCAGCCAATAGAAAAGGCTGGTGGGAGGTGCAGTTCAGAAACATCTGGCAGGCCCAGGGTTCCTGATCCCTGTTATAAATGCTTCTCTGGGATTTGAACCCAATTTGAACTTCTGAGTAGACACATAGAGGATTCAATTATTAATTAGTTAACATGCTTACAGCATTGCAGTCTTTGAAATGAAAGTTTGAGTAAAGAGGTTGTAAATATTAGTGTGTGTGCATGCACGCGCGCATGCACGCACGCACGCACACACACACACACACACACACAATCATATAAGGAAGAGGTTATTAAAACTTCAGATGGCAAGGACCATCTTGGAAGAGGCATTCCCTCCAGTGAGTGTGTGAGACAAGGAAAACCTCTCTTGTGCGGTGATGCTTACTAAAATATGTACATGCAGAAATATGTACATTATGTACATGAGCACCATCATCTTAAAAACACACATCACAAAATGTACTATGTTTGCACACATATGCCAGTTTAATCAATTGGTTAAAACCACAACTAACCAAGTACAGTTTCTTTAATCTGCTGCCCATGATGAGCCTTATTAACAATGCTACCAGGAAGAGATTCACAGAAATGCAATCAATTGAAATCACACTATGAAAACAGCTTTTTGTTTTTTGCTTTAACAAAGACTAATGCCCTTGAAATCCACAGGACTTCAGGATATGCAACTAAGGTTCCATTGGTTCCAATGGACCTTTAGGGGCAACCAATTTTATGTTTGGATGCCCAGGGGAAAGTGTGTGCTGCAGTGATGGGACAGCCGCATGGAAAACTTTTCTCCATTTGTTTGGAGCAGAGACTTGATACACAGTGAAGCAACACCTGTCCAATAGAATCCGACAAAAAGGTCAAGCCACCTGGTGGAGTTGGTCAAAAGTGCTCCTTGCCACAACTTGAGTTTCAAGCTCAGGGGTGCATACAGCAATGCTCCAAAGTTGCACTCTGCATAGCTAGGGAAACGTTTAGCTTCTCAGAGTGAGAGAAAGAAAGAAAAAAATCACTAGTTTTTTTTAAAAAATAAAAATAAAAAATAACCTTTATTATACAACCATTTACATATAACTTAGAAAGTACATACAATACATACAACAACGTAGACACACCATAGACACTAACTTACAATAACATAATTCCCACTTTACGGTAACTTCCAATTCACCTCGTTGTGCTTTTTTTACATTTTGCTAATCTATACACATTTCTTTCTTATTTTACTCTTCCATTCTTTAACTAGAAATTTTTTGCTATATGATTTCTTTCTGTTTCAAGATTCAATCTAAGTCTGTCAGGAGATTTGCTTTATCGCAAGGTACTCTTTAAATATTATCCAATCTTCGTTAACTTCCTGATTTGAGGTTCCTCTTATTCTCCCAGTCAATTTTGCAAGCTGTAAATACTCTATCATTTTCACTTGCCAGTCTGTTTTTTTGTGAGGATACTGTCGCCTTTCCAGTTCTTTGCTATTATGATCCTGGTCACTGTGGTTGCATACATAAAAAGGGGTCTGCATTTAAAAATAATAATTTCCATGGACATAATACCTAACAAGAAGACTTCAGGTTTTTGTGGGTGTGTTCTTTTGGAATGAGAGTTTGAAGATCTTTTTGAGTTCATTATATATACCATAATATCACAAAATTCTCTTATCCTCTTACAAATCACCAGTTCTGTTGCATTTCACTCCTGCACTCTAGAAATATTTCTAAAGGATAGTGCTCACCAAGCTGCTAGTCCATCTTGAGATGTGGCGGGTAGTATTGTGTTGTTTTAAAATCTCTGCTGGTCTACTTTCCAGCAGAATCCAGTGCTCTGCTGTTCAGCAGAATTGTCTTTCAAAAGGAGAGAAAAAATATGCTTTACACTTCAGCTTGGTTCTGCATACAGGGTGGTATTCAGAGTAGAATTTGCTGAAATTAATGAACATGACTAAGCTATGTCCTTTAATTTCAACAGGTCTCCCCTGGGCAAAACAGGGGAGTTGAATACCACCGGCAGGAAAAAAGGCTTTGCAGGCAAGCAAGTAACCTTATCCTAACATCAGCTGTGGCAGTGAAGAAGTGCTTTAGAGGAGATAATAGCTGCAGCACCGGGACAGTGTCACAAAACGCAATATCATATTGCCTTTTCAAGCAAGTTCCAAATCATTCAGGAGCAAGACTGGAAATAGCTTTCTAGAAAGTCTGCCTGCCTTTTGCCAATGCATTAATTTTCACTGGCTAGTGAAAGTAAGGAAGAGAAATCCTTCATTTCCACCAGGGGATTGCTCTCTGCTGGAGTGTTTACAGCCTCCACAGGATTACAGATGACGTCCAAGGGGCTTGACCACCCGAGTGGAGACAGTTATTTGTCATTACTGGCTATTGCTTATCCAATGAAAATGTGCTGTGAAATGTGTGATGATATCTCTCTGGGTCAAGCACAGCTGGTTGTTTCCCCCTCCCTCTCTTTTCCATGCTCACTCGATGAGGCATCACTTGTAACACAGAAAAGACATCTCAGCCTTCATGGTTACTCTTCCGAAATGCCATCTCAGCCTCTATAAATGGCTTTTTTAAGACAGAGAAGAATATTTGTTTTCTTTTTCTTTTGATGGAACCTGTCTGGTAGCCACTAAGGTGGTGTGCTTTGAAGGTTTTTTTTTTATTAGCAAGTTTATATACCGCTTACATATTTCAACAAACTGCTAAGTGGTTTACAACAGAGCTTAAGGCATTTTAAATAAACAGCAGATCCTGGAAATTTTCTGCATTCTATAGAATCATAGAGTTGGAAGAGATCACAAGGGCCATCCAGTCCAACCCCCTGCCAAGCAGGAAACACCATCAAAGCATTCCTGACAGATGGCTGTCAAGCCTCCGCTTAAAGACCTCCAAAGAAGGAGACTCTACCACACTCCTTGGCAGCAAGTTCCACTGTTGAACAGCTCTTACTGTCAGGAAGTTCTTCCTAATGTTTAGATGGAATCTTCTTTCTTGTAGCTTGAATCCATTGTTCCGTGTCTGCTTCTCTGGAGCAGCAGAAAACAACCTTTCACCCTCTTCTATATGACATCCTTTTATATATTGGAACATGGCTGTCATATCACCCCTTAACCTTCTCTTCTCCAGGCTAAACATACCCAGCTCCCTAAGCCGTTCCTCATAAGGCATTGTTTACAGGCCTTTGACCATTTTGGTTGCCCTCCTCTGGACACGTTCCAGCTTGTCAGTATCCTTCTTGAACTGTGGTGCCCAGAACTGGACACGGTATTCTAGGTGATAGTGGTACTATTACTTCCCTAGATCTAGATGGTATACTCCTATTGATGCAGCCCAGAATTGCTTTGGCTTGTTTAGCTGCTGCATCACACTGTTGACTCATGTCAAGTTTGTGGTCTACCAAGACTCCTAGATCCTTTTCACATGTACTGCTCTCAAGCCAGGTGTCACCCATCCTGTATTCGTGCCTTTCATTTTTTTTGCCCAAGTGTAGTACTTTACATTTCTCCCTGTTAAAATTCATCTTGTTTGCTTTGGCTCAGTTGTCTAATCTGTTAAGGTCATTTTGACGTGTGATCCTGTCCTCTGGGGTATTAGCCACCCCTCCCAATTTGGTGTCATCTGCAAACTTGCTCAGGATGCAGCAATTAACTACTGTACTAAATAAAGCTTCACTTTTGGAATCAAGATAAACACTACAACAAGGCAAGGAAAAGCTGCATTGTAATATGAAGTAAATGAGTAGTCATCATACTACTTGCATCAGGTTTCTGTTCTCATCCTGAAGCAAATTTCTTAACCTGAGGTACTATGTCTGGGTTAGCGGAGTCTAACCTGAAGCATCTGTAACCTGAGGTACCACTGTACTGCAAAGTTTCTGGCAAGGCAAGTAGCACCCTGGACAGCTCCATGTGAAGCTCAGGCTTAGTCAAGGAAGCAGTTCACCATATTTCCACATCAACTCGCATTAAAGAATTTCAACATTTTCATGCAGATTTATCTTAATATACACATATTTACCAGCATTTTTCCCCAGTACAATGCATTGCTTATTCTGTTTTACAGTGATACCTCGGCTCCAGACCACCTTGGGAGTCGAATGTTCTGGCTCCCGAATGATAGAAAACCAGAAGTGAGTATTCGGGTTTTTGAACGTTCTTTTGGAAGCCGAACATCCGATGGGGCTTCCATGGCTTCTGATTGGCTGCAGGAGCTTCCTTCAGCCAATCAGAAGCCACACTTTGGAAGTCGAGCATTTCGGAGGTCAAACGGACTTCCGGAACGGATTTTGTTTGACTTCCGAGGTATGACTTTACTGTCATGTGCATTTGTATGCATACTTTTCTCCCCACCCCCACATACATATTCCCCCCCCCCCCACATTTTTTGGTTGGAGAGCTTTGTAACAAAATTCCGTGGCTGCAAATGTCAAAAGAGAGCTGCATTTTATGCATTGTTTTGAGCCCTATTGTTTTGGGAAGTGCAAATTGGGTAGCTTTGGATTAAAATGCTGAACTGAATTTCTCTGTATCATAGCACAGCAACATAAGGAACCACAACCTTTGCCAGATAGATTTACAGTATTAATAAAACAGATTATTTAAACTCAAATAACGCACAGCAATAAAAGGGAGCCCAGTTACTGAAAAGCATGAGCAATAAGAAAAGGCCACCCTGCACTAATTGTTCCTCAGGTTGACATTTAAAGAATTGTAATGTCTGGGTTTAAGTTAGTACAAAGGCAATTCAGAATCACGGGGGCCACCAAAGAAAAGATCCTGCCTCTCATGTTTGTCACTCAAATTGATCTCACTGGTAGATCTCCAAGCAGAGCTTCCAAGGTATATCTCAGTACCTCAGCAGGACCACATGGGTGCAAGCAGTCCTTCAAATAATGTGGTTCCAAACCATTTAGGGCTTTAAAGATCAAAACTAGCCCTGTGATTTGGCTATAGAAACACCCTGACAACTAGTGCAATTCATACAGAACATCAACCAACATTTGGGTGGCTGCATTCTGCACCAGCCGAAGTTTCCAGACTGTCGTCAAAGGCAGCACCATGTAGTCTAGGTCTGGATTTCATGGAAAGAGGTACATTGCCTTCTTTATCAAGTATGCTTTCTTTTTCAAATTCTAGCCTATTCCTAACCATTCTCTCCTCTGATCTCAAGAGAGAGTTTTCAATCCCTTCCCCCCGCTGCTGCCGCCAAAAAAAAATCAATGGTTAGAGAACCACAGACACCATCGCTCAAAGACCTGCCATGCCTCATATATTTTCACTGCTTTGGCCTCCGTCGACCTCCTGACATACATTTTTGTTTTCTTTTAATTGATAGATTACACAACACTTTGCAACATAGTTGTATCTGAAAGGGATATAGAGAGAGATTTTTTAAAATAAAAAACAGGCTTCTTTTTGCTGTGTAACATTTAATAAATTTGCTTGTTGTCATGCTTTCGTTTGAAAGCACAGATAACTTGCAACTTATGTGCAGCTTGTTTGGCCTCATCGCTTGCCTCCTCTCAGAGGCAGGCAAAAGCAGTTTGGCGTTTCCCTAGGTTTTGAGAACAAGGTCTCTGTTAACTGAGACTTCCAATATGAAGAGGTCGGCTACTTTTCTG
The DNA here is from genome assembly GCF_965207765.1 of Zootoca vivipara. Taxonomy (NCBI): domain Eukaryota; kingdom Metazoa; phylum Chordata; class Lepidosauria; order Squamata; family Lacertidae; genus Zootoca; species Zootoca vivipara. Next base: position 98,960,497 of record NC_142584.1, on the reverse strand, counting down.
AGCTGATCTATTTCTATTTTGTTGGTATTGCATTTGGTGCTGTAAACAGTTTTAAGAACAATGGTTTGAAAGGTTGTATACTAGTGTACCAGGACGTGGGTGGCGCTGTGGGTTAAACCACAGAGCCTAGGGCTTGCCGATCAGAAGGTCAGCAGTTCGAATCCCTGCAACAGGGTGAGCTCCCGTTGTTCGGTCCCAGCTCCTGCCAACCTAGCAGTTCGAAAGCACGTCAAAGTGCAAGTAGATAAATAGGTACCGCTACAGCGGGAAGGTAAACGGTGTTTCCGTGTGCTGCTCTGGTTCGCCAGAAGCAGCTTTGTCATGCTGGCCACATGACCTGGAAGCTATACGTCGGCTCCCTCAGCCAATAATGCGAGATGAGCGCTGCAACCCCAGAGTTGGTCACGACTGGTCAGGGGTCCCTTTACCTTTACTTTACTAGTGTACCTAACTAAATAGACCTAGCAAGAGAGAGCCATGTGCACAGCTGAGACAGATGCTCAGACAAATGAAGATGCATATATGAGAGTAGTGCTGCAGCTTCCTTGGCAGAGCACATGCTTAGCACACAAAAGATCTCAGGTTTATCCCTGGCACCTCCAGGTACAGCTGCGAAATGACTTCTACCTACAGCCCTACAGAGCCATGGCTGCTTAGTGTATATCAGTGGTGGGGCACTTCAGATTTTGCTGTATTACAGCACCCATTGTTCCCAACTATTGACCATGGTGCCTGGGGCTGATGGCTGTTGTACTCCAACAGCAACAGGAGGGTCCCCAGCTGTGGAGTCAATAATACTGAGCTAGGGAGAATCAATGACCTGACTTGGGCCACACCTACACCTTGCATTTGGAGCACTGCTAAACCATCTTCCCCAAAGCATTATGGGAACTGTAGCTTGTTCAGGATGCCGAGAGTTGCTAGGAGACCCCTGTTCCTCTCGCCGGACTACAATTCCCAGAGTTGTTTTTAACAACCAACACCATTGAAATCTGGGAACTGAAGCCCTGTGAGTGTCAGGGACTGGGCAGAGGAGGAATGGTGGAGACTGCCTGCCCAGCCTGACCCTTCCAGAGAAGAGAAAGACAGTTCAGAATTACAACAGGGGTTTGAGGGAGGTCACAGCTCAGAGGCAGATGAGGGTGAAAGCTGGGAAATTGTGGGAGAGCCAGAACAGCTGGTTGACGTTGTCATCAGAAAGCATTCCAGGCTCATCAGCTCCCAGAACCTGGCAAGCCTTAAAAGTAGGAGAGCAAAGGGCTAAAAGGCAGATGGCCCTAAGCGGCAACTGTAAGGGTGTGTGTGTGTGTGCTGTTGATGGATGAGGAAGTGGGAGAGAAGGGGGGTGAAGCTTTACTCAGGACAATGCCATTATTCCAAGAGGGTGCACTCCCAAGCCTCTCTCTGCAAATATAGAATAAAAGCAGATTGTAAGGATTTTTCCTTGTCTTATCCATTCCTGGCAACCTGCTGTGGACGCTGGTTCGTCTATCACCTGGCAGTGAGGGATATAGAAGTTTCCTAACAATGCACCTTAACAAATGGCAGTTCCCAGGACGCTTTGAGGGAAGCCATAACTGATACAATGGTGGTTTCAATGTAAGGTGTGGATGCAGCCTTGGCATGAGATAGCTTCTTCTGAACCTATAATCCTAAGAACATTCTTTTCTGGAGGCCTTTACATTTAATTGACACGGGGAAGGACTGTAGCTCAGTGGTAGATGATCTGCTTTGCATGCCAAAGGTCCCAAGTTCAATCCCCGGCATCTCCAGGTAGGGCTGGGAATGTGTCCATTCTGACCGGCAGTGGCTCTGCAGGATTCCAATCTAGACTCCACTGACCAATGGCCTGTGGAGGTAGGCATGGCTAAACTTGGCCCTCCAGCTGTTTTGGGACTACAGTTCCCATTATCCCTGACTACTGGTCCTGTTAGCTAGGGATGATGCGAGTTGTAGTCCCAAAACAGCTGGAGGGCCAAGTTTGGCCATGCCTGGTATAAGGCATCTTTCCCACATTCCATTTCTCATCTCATCTGGCAGCACCAGATTTTGAATGGTGCAGGCTGTTCCCCCGCAGAGGGCACTGAGCCCAGTGGTTGCAGAATCAAGAAGAGAAGGTCCATTTGGGGTGTGCCACATTTTGGCCTCGTACAGGGCGCCGTGTTACAAGAGATTACCAAAGTCCACCCCTGCATCTGGAGTGCCAGCTATGCAGAATATGAACAGGCGGGACTGGATTTGGGCCAGAATCACTAATATAAATGGGAACACTCAGTCTACATATAAGCGTGCATTTCTTATGCATACCCTTGATTCCAGAGATAAAGGCCTGTTGTGGGATTACTAATCCATTATCAATTACCTGGGTTGTTTGACAGCCAAATCGGCTCTTCAGTGGCTCTCTCTGAGCTTCTAGTGGCATATGGTTCTCGCAAGAGTTTATGCTCTGCCATAAGACACAGTCTAATAAATTGACAAAGCAGATAAAAGAAGCAAATACTCATGAGTTTGAAGTTGAGCTCTCATTATGTTGTTGAGATAATTCCACAAGAAAGAGGGAAAACAACAGGCGGCTTTCTGAAGAGATGCTTCTTGTGGGATGGGGGTGGGGTGGGGATTTCAGGACATCGCCTTTTATTCCCAGCTGGAGACAAATATTGAAAAAATATATATGCAAGAGCCATCTTTAAAGACCTGACAGATTGCCTAGCAATGATTGGGGGGGGGGGTTAAAATCTGAGGATTGTATCCAGTGGAGTTGCTTTGCTGCTAGAGGGTTTCCATTAGGGAAAAGAGGGTCAGTCAATTTTCAGCAATTTTCTCTCCCTGCTCTAGCCCCTCCAGCCCTCCCCATCAAGTTCCTTCAGAAGAACAGCATTCCTGAAATTGCACATGCAGCAGTGTGCATCAGGCTCTATTGGTTTTTAACAGCACCATATGTGCAGTATCTAAACAGATAGGAAGGGTGTCCTCTTTGCCATCCTTGGGACCCCTGGGAAACTCACCAAACCTGCTGGGAACTGAGAGTGGAGAGAAGAGAGTGCAGCTGAGTACTGAATGGGGTGTGTCTGTTGGCAGCCTGAGAAAGCTCCATTCACCTTGGTGCCTGCCAATAAAAGCATGCCTAGAGTGACAGACTCAAGCGATGTCAGCAGGTTCCAGGAACCTTCTTCATTGTGAGATGTTGTGGGTGAGCTGTGAGCTGAAGTGAGAGCCAGGGTATATGTGTGGAGTCCTACGTGACAGCCAGAAGATTGAGTAGAGAAGGGTGTTGGAAGGAGAAGGAACTGAGCAGAGATTTGTGTAAAGTACTATGGAATTTTTGAGAGCTCTGCATCTTTTATCTCTCTAACATGAGGTAGCTGAGGATTGGAAGAGGGAGAAGGAAGACACACTGAAAGGGGGAGGGAAAGTGGGCATTGTAAACAATAGCAGAAGATTGAGTAAAGCAGGGGTGGAGAAACAGCAGGCGGAAAATGGTGGTTTTATACAATGGCAGAGGCTTGATTAAAGCAGGGGTGGAGAGACATTGAGAGACCAATGGTGATGATTTTCATAGAATCATAGAGTTGGAAGAGACCAAAAGGGCCATCCAGTCCAACCCCCTGCCAAGCAGGAAACACCATCAAAGCATTCCTGAAAGATGGTCTGCTTAAAGACCTCCAAAGGAGGAGACTCCACCACACTCCTTGGCAGCAAATTCCACTGTCGAACAGCTCTTACTGTCAGGACGTTCTTCCTAATGTTTAGGTGGAATCTTCTTTCTTGAAGTTTGAATCCATTGCTCCATGTCCGCTTCTCTGGAGCAGCAGAAAACAATCTTTCTCCCTCCTCCATATGACATCCTTTCATATATTTGAACATGGCTATCATATCACCCCTTAACCTTCTCTTCTCCAGGCTAAACATACCCAGCTCCCTAAGTCGTTCCTCATAAGGCATCGTTTCCAGGCCTTTGACCATTTTGGTTGCCCTCTTCTGGACACGTTCCAGCTTGTCAGTTTCCTTCTTGAACTGTGGTGCCCAGAACTGGACACAGTATTCTAGGTGATAGTGGTACTATTACTTCCCTAGATCTAGATGCTATACTCCTATTGATGCAGCCCAGAATTGCATTGGCCTTTTTAGCTGCTGCATCACACTGCTGACTCATGTCAAGTTTGTGGTCTACCAAGACTCCTAGATCTTTTTCACATGTACTGCTCTCAAGCCAGGTGTCTCCCATCCTGTATTTGTGCCTTTCATTTTTTTTTTGTCCAAGTGTAGTACTTTACATTTCTCCCTGTTAAAATTCATCTTGTTTGCTTTGGCCCAGTTGTCTAATCTGTTAAGGTCATTTTGAAGTATGACCAGAGGTCGGCAACCTAAGGCCCATGGGCCAGTTCTGGCCCATTAGCTTCCTGGAACCAGCCCACAGCCATTCCATGGATCGGTGTGGGGATTCCATGCTTTTTTTCTGTGGTGCCATTTCCCCCCCTCGCCATGGGTCGGAAGAGTGCCGGAAATAGCGTGTGTGTATGTGCACAGGCGCTCCTCCATCCTGGAAGTGTGCCAAAAATAGCTTGAGCACACGCACGTCGCTCCAGCCCACTGAGAGGTCTACTGGGGAGTGGACCAGACCGGCCTCAAAAACACGTTGCTGACCCCTGTTTTAAACAACAGCAGAGATTTCAGTAGAGCAAACAGAGGGTAACACTGGGTGAGGGAGTGGCAGTTTTAAACACAGGTTGAGCACAGGGATAAGGGTGTTTGGATAGGTCCTGTTCCGTTAGTCTTTCAGTGCTCACTTCTGTGTTGTACCCACCTCTGCTATTTTCCCTTGTTAAAACTAGTTTGCCATATAAAAACCACAACCCCTCAGTCTCCTCCTATTCTTGCTTTACTCAAACCTGTGCTATTGTTTAAAATAGCCACTTTCCTTTCCAGTCCTCAGCTACCTCATGTGAGAGAGATAAAGAATGCGGAGCCCACAAATATTCCATAGTACATCATGGTTGGGAGGTGAAAGGGGTGCTTAGAAGTTGCAATGTGTGGGAAGAGGAAGGTGCAGGAGGTCACCAAAACAACAGCAAATATAAAAACATACCAAAAAACCACTGTAAATGTAATAAGATTACTTAAGCAACACGCAACATCCAATAGGAAAAACAACAAGGGAGCTTCACAGTTTCACCTTCTTCCAAATAACACCCCTCCCATGATGTTGGGGTTGGGAAAATGAAAAGCAAGTTTATTAGGTGCATGGGGTGAGAAGGAATTGCATGTATAGAATCATAGAATCATAGAGTTGGAAGAGACCACAAGGGCCATCCAGTCCAACCCTCTGCCAAGCAGGAAACATCATCAAAGCATTCTTGACATATGCCTGTCAAGCCTCTGCTTAAAGACCTCCAAAGAAGGAGACTCCACCACACTCCTTGGCAGCAAATTCCACTGCCGAACACCTCTTACTGTCAGGAAGTTCTTCCTAATGTTTAGGTGGAATCTTCTTTCTTGTAGCTTGAATCCATTGTTCCATGTCTGCTTCTCTGGAGCAGCAGAAAACAACCTTTCACCCTCTTCTATATGACATCCTTTTATATATTTGAACATGGCTATCATATCACCCCTTAACCTTCTCTTCTCCAGGCTAAACATACCCAGCTCCCTAAGCTGTTCCTCATAAGGCCTTGTTTCCAGGCCTTTGACCATTTTGGTTGCCCTCCTCTGGACACGTTCCAGCTTGTCAGTATCCTTCTTGAAGTGTGGTGCCCAGAACTGGACACAGTACTCCAGGTGAGGTCTGACGAGAGCAGAATACAGTGGTACTATTACTTCCCTAGTTCTAGATGCTATACTCCTATTGATGCAGCCCAGAATTGCATTGGCTTTTTTAGCTGCTGCGTCACACTGCTGACTCATGTCAAGTTTGTGGTCTACCAAGACTCCTAGATCCTTTTCACATGTACTGCTCTCAAGCCAGGTGTCTCCCATATGATTGTGAGTACTTGAAAAAAAATGGAATTAGTAAGTCATTTTTAAAAACTACCATTGCCTTGGTCTCTGCGCCCTCTTCCTTCCAAACCCCAGGTGCATTCATGATAGCAGTTGCATGTTCAGCCTGTGCATGGTGGCGCTGGCTCACACCAGTGCAAACATTAGATGAGATGAATCCAATTCACGAATCACCTCTCGCAAAAGGAGCCCTGAAGTTATTTGCAGGGAAAACATGTGCTATACAATAAGTCTGTTAAAATGAAACAAATATATTGAATGTTTTCAGAAAAACCTATGAGGACAGCAGTGGCTTCCATGTCCTCCAAAGGCACTGGCTACTTACAAGTCACTACTTGGCCAGTCTAAAGTCCCCCTTGATTTCAGTAGAACATAATTCCCAAGAAACAGACATAGGATAGGACTGTAGCCAGCTAAGGTCTACTCAAGAGTAGACCCATTAAGATTAATGCACCTAAGTTAGCCATGCCCATTAATTTTAATGTGTCTGTTATGAGTATGACTAGCTTCAGATACAACCCTGAAGAGTTATATTGATTTAACTGAGTGTCTGACTGCATCCAGATCATTGAAATATGCTTGAGATTTTTTTTTTTTTTACCGAAGACCAAGACAGATTGCTCAATAACTTGCTAAACTATTTAATTTCAGTTGAGGTCTACCATTTATTTCAAGAAAGTTATTTGAAAAGATGGCTATCTAAATATCTTATACGTATTTATCTTTAGAATGATTTTCTGGATGCATAAAACTTCTAAATGTTTGAGCTTGTCATTACTGAAAAATCAGAGGCAATTTGCAAGGGTGTTCCTTAATGGACCAAGAAAACATTGTCTTATTGGTCCATTATTAGAAAACATTGTTTTTGCATCATCATTTTTTGTTTAAATGAAATAAACACCAGCCTGAAGTTTTCAGTAATCATCGTCAGGTGTGTTAAGCATTTAACAGGGTCTCCCAGTAAATTGCTGCCCGCGCAATCAAGTGATTTTATTTTGTTTCATAGTCATTATTTTGACATTATGCATCAGTGATGCATTCGTTTTGGTAAGTTTGCTGTCATGCAAAGGTGTCTCAACAACTGTCACTCATTAATAAAGAATAGAAGCCAGATTGGAGCTGTTTACCATAATTGTGATTTTTAATCCCTCCTCATCCAACTACTTGGGGTGACCAAGAATATTCCAAAAACTAATCAAACATGAATAATAGAATCAAAGAGAACCAGTGTGATGATAATTGATTGATTTTTCCAGTTCTGCAAATGGAACCGAAACTGAACGATCACACCAACCAAGCACCCAATGCCTTTTTGTTTCCTTCCCAGAGCCACCAGTTTTGTTCAGGCAGACAACAGGACACACAATTCAATACAGAGCTGGTGTTTTCTGTGGTTGCTTTGCTTTTGGCAAACTCTTTCTGAATGCAGTCCTGCTATTTTTCGCGCTAGAGATTAAGGAGGACCTTCGAGTGGTGCCTGCTTGGCATTCTCACTTTAAGCCTTGGGCATGTGCTGGGGGATTGGGAAGGCTCCATGGTCCCCAATATAGGGCACATACCCCATAGGGGGGCAATTTGATTTTTAAGGGAAGCAATTCGAGAATGAGTTAACAGTTGACGGCCTTTTAGGCTTCTTCCATGTGAATGGGAGTTCACTTTTTGAATACAGTGGTACCTCGGTTTACAAACACAATGGTTCTGGAAGTCTGTACTTAAACTGAAGCGTACTTAACCTGAAGTGAACTTTCTCATTGAAAGTAATGGGAAGTGGATTAATCCGTTCCAGACGGGTCCGCGGAGTCCTTAAACTGAAAGTACTCAAACCGAGCTGTACTTAAACTGAGGTATGACTGTAATAAGAATTATATGTCATTGGGGGGGGGATCAGGAATTTAGAGATGCTTAGGTGAGGCATGGCGAAAAAAAGGTTGGGAACTACTGCACTAGATCCTTTAGATGCAAGCCTTCCTATGGTTCTTCCTCCCACATCCCAGCCTTCCCCACTTTTGGATCCTACCAACACTCGAGTGCCGTTGACAGTTGGGTTGTGGGATCTTACATAATGGAGGTGAGGGAATCAGACATTGAATCTCCCTCTCCAAGGCCAGGTTCCTCCCTCTCCCTCTCCCTCTCCCTCTCCCTCTCCCTCTCCCTCTCCCTCTCCCTCTCCCTCTCCCTCTCCCTCTCCCTCTCCCTCTCCCTCTCCCTTCCAACAGAGAGGGAGATCTGATGTTTCTTTCCAAATGACATAGGACTGCAGGTCAAGTCTCCTGAGCATGTCTGCTTAGAGGAAAACCCCATTAAGTTCACTGGAACTTTACTCCCAGGTAAGTGTGTCTAAACCACTGAGCCTAGGGCTTGCCGATCAGAAGGTCGGCGGTTCGAATCCCCGCGATGGGGTGAGCTCCCGTTGTTCGGTCCCAGCTCCTGCCCGCCTAGCAGTTCGAAAGCACGTCAAAGTGCAAGGAGATAAATAGGTACCACTCCAGTGGGAAGGTAAACGCTGTTTCCGTGCGCTGCTCTGGTTTCACCAGAAGCGGCTTAGTCACGCTGGCCACATGACCTGGAAGCTGTCTGCGTACAAACGCCGGCTCCCTTGGCCAGTAAAGCGAGATGAGCACCGCAACCCCAGAGTTGTCTGTGACTGGACTTAACAGTCAGGGGTCCCTTTACCTTTACCTTTAAGTGTGTGTTGGATTGCAGCTATAATTTCTTTTCTTCTTTAATTTAAATTTCTTTTTTATAAAAGAAAATCTGCTGATTGTTTTGTACCTATTGACCATCGCTTCGTTTGTTTAGATTCTTGTACGCCACATTGAAATCATTGATAGAAGGAGGCACAGAAATGTTTGAAATAAAACAAAAGGAAACAAACGTTTTCCTCACAGGGGAAAAAAGAAAGGTTTTCTCAATTGAGAAGTTGTCTGGTAGAGTGCAGATCTCAGGCAAGGTCCACCTATGCATGTACATCACATGATTCCTTCATATTCATCTGCTGTACCTAATTGTGTTCCACAAGTCTCTACAGAGAAGACTTCAGGGAGGCAGCTGCGTGGAGGGAAGGAAGTAGCACATGAGCCGAGGTGTCTGCGTTGACAAATGTCACTTCCTAAGAGTGATTCACTGTGTTCTTCCAGCCAACAAATCATGAAAATTGTCAATGGGAAGCAGTCCCATTGTCAACATGATTGCCTCAGATGTTTTTCCATGTGAGCATAATGGGTTGTATCCAACATTGCATAAGCAGTCTTCTGCTTAAGCAGTTGGACTTCTTCTTCCCCGCACAAAATCTGCTTCAGGGGCTTCCTCAGCTCTTTAGGGCAGATAGGGGTGCACTGGGGGGACTGTAGAGAACATAATAGGATCCTGCTGGATGAGGCCAATGGCCCACCTAGTCCAGCATCCTGTTCTCACAAGGGCCAACAGTGTCAGGGAGAATTCGGAGGAGCAATGGACGGAAGAGGCAGAACAGGGGCTCAGGGATGCTGCAGAGCCCACAACTGCCCAGAGACAGAGGAAGTGGAAGAGAGGGCGGAGAGTAGCCAGGGAGAGCAGGGGCTCAGGGATGCTGCAGAGCCCTGCATCCACCCAGAGGCCTGGGAAGGAAGCTCAGATTCAGGAAGGGAGAGGGCTTTCAAATCAGCGCAGATAAGGAGGGAAATGAAATGGTAAGGATCAAAGACGTCTCGCGCAATTCCCACACCTACTTTGCTGGCGCAGGAATCGTAAGAAGCCACTCCCCGAATCTGACTCAATGGGTTCGGACGCATAATTCTGAACTGTAGCTGTTTCTTGTACAGTGCTACCTTGGGTTACAAATGCTTCAGGTTACAAACTCCGCTAACCCAGAAATAGTACCTCAGGTTAAGAACTTTGCTTCAGGGTGAGAACAGAAATCGTGCTCTGGCGGCGTTGCGGCAGTGGGAGGCCCCATTAGCTAAAGTGGTGCTTCAGGTTAAGAACAGTTTCAGGTTAAGAACGGACCTTCAGAACGAATTAAGTTCTTAACCAGAGGTACCACTGTATATATGTAATAAAGATTGTAAATACCAGCTGATTGTGGCGGGAGTTACTGCAAAGGGGAACACCACCTTTACACCTTGGGGTCTCAAATTTCAGCAGCACCCTGTGCGATGCCAAAATTCAGCACCCTCTGCCTCTCACCTTTCATTCTACATCAGAGATATGGTGCCCCCCTGTGGCACCCCCGAGCTTCTGCGCCCAATCCGAAGAAGCTGGTCACACACCCCTAAATCCGCCTCTGGTGCTCAATTAGATGCCTGTGGGGAACCCGCAAGAAGGACCAGAGCACAAGAGCATTCTCCACTCCTGTGGTTTCCAAAACATCTGGAGAGCCAAGGTTGCCTATGCCTGGTTTAGCTCATGGGTAGGCAAACTAAGGCCTGGGGGCTGGATCTGGCCCAATTGCCTTCTAAATACGGCCTGTGGATGGTCCAGGAATCAGTGTGTTTTTACATGAGTAGAATGTGTGCTTTTATTTAAAATGCATCCCTGGGTTATTTGTGGGGCATAGGAATTCGCTATTTTTTCTTTCTTTTCCAAAATATAGTCTGGCCCCTCATAAGGTCTTAGGGACAGTGGACCGGCCCCCTGCTGAAAAAGTTTGCTGACCCCTGGGTTTAGCTCTATGCAGGAGTTCTTCATTTCTGGTTGCTCCTCCTCCTCCTTTTCTGATGCCCTCTGAGGAGTCACCATCTCGGTGCTGAATCTGCAGGGCTGCTGATTCATTCTGACAGGAGCAGCAGCAGAAACCTCTTTAAACACGGCAGTTGGCGAATGTCAGGAGCAGTTCGGCAAAACATTCTAAGCATCTCCCGCAACAGGGCACTTGGCAGCACTTCGGGGTTGCGATTGGATTACTCTGGCGCAGCAAATCCCTGGTGCTGATCAGTTGTGAAAGGTTCCCTTGGCCAGAGAGCTTTCGAACATAAAACTCTTGGCAGGTCCATTAGCAGGAAAAGGAGAAGGAGTAGACTGTAAGGGGTGATTTGTTACAAGTAATTCCCTGGTCTTGTCCTTGGGCAAATGCACTGCGGGACTCTAGCCATGATGACCATATTCTGCCTCCACTGTTGGAGGCAAAATGCATCTGAATACTAGCAGCTGGGAGTCACAATTGGGGAGAGGGCTGTTGCCCACAGGTCCTGCTTTGGGTTGACCACTTGGGGAAGGGCCATAGCTCAGTGGTACACCATCTGCCTTGCATGCCAAAGGTCCCAGGTTCAGTCCCCAACATCTCCCGGTGCTTCTTCTTAATCAATTTTGTTTTGCTCCATCGTACCTCTCCTTCACTCCGCGAGGCTTATAATGTCTCCATGCTGTTTGCCGAAAGGATGCTGAGGTTCCTCAGCAACACAAAGTCTGGTTTTCCAATCCAGATGTTAACATTGCAATTCCAGATATGTCTAATCAGAAGTAAGCCTCGAAGGGTTGCATTCAATGTTTTTGTTTTTATTTTTTTAAATTAAATTTCTATTCCTGAAGATCACAGGGCAGTTTGCAAAATAAAAACACTAAATGCATCCCTAATAACAAACAAAAACAATAACCTCCCCACCCAGAGGGACTGTAACCCCATCAGGAGCAGGTAACCTCCCATCCATCTGGTCTAAAGACCCACCCACTAACAGTGCCTGAGTCTTATATGGATTGAGCTCCAGTTTGTTGGCTCTCACCCAGTCCATTACTCAGGCAAATCAACATCCACTGCCACACCTACAGATGTAAAGGAGAAGTAGAGCTATCTGCCATCAGCATATCATTGACAACGTACTCCAAAACTGCAGGTGACCCCACTCAGCGGTTTCATGTAGAATGATGTTAAACAGCATGGGGGATAAAACTGAACCTTGAGGAAGCCCAAATTGAAGGCTCTACAGGTCCAAAGAGCACTCCCCAAGCATCACCCTCTGGAAACGACCAAGTAGGACCAGAACCACGACAAAGTGGTGCCATCTACCCCTAACTCAGACAGCCGCTCCAGAAGGATACCAAATGGTATCAAAAGCCACTGAGAATTAACGGGGCACATTTCCCCTGTCTCTCTCCTGACAGAGGTTATCCTACAGGGTGACCAAAGCAGTTTCTGTGCCCAAACCGGGCCTAGATCCCAACTGAAATGGATCTAGAAAATCAGGTTTCCTCCAACAGTGCTTGGATCTGGTCTATAGCACAGTGCTAAGGTTAAGGTTCCATCAGTGCAAGGATGTTCATTGTGAGAAGGAACCCTTTCCGCCTCTCCTTCCCCGTGCACAGCACTAAATCTGTCTTAGGTTTTCTCCCAATCCTCCAGATTGGGAGTGGTGTGGGGCATGCATGGGAGAAGGAGGAGTAGGAGTATTTTTATTGTGCTATGGGGAATTTCCATTCTGAAGGAAATCAGCCCTGAGTGCTCACTGGAAGGACAGATCCTGAAGCTGAGACTCCAATACTTTGGCCACCTCATGAGAAGAGAAGAATCCTTGGAAAAGACCCTGACGTTGGGAAAGATGGAGGGCACTAGGAGAAGGGGACGACAGAGGACGAGATGGTTGGACAGTGTTCTCGAAGCTACGAACATGAGTCTGACCAAACTGCGGGAGGCAGTGCAAGACAGGAGTGCCTGGCGTGCTCTGGTCCATGGGGTCACAAAGAGTCGGACACGGCTAAACGACTAAACAACAACAACATGGGGAATTATTTCACTAGCTTCCACTAGTGCAACAGGTTAGCTGAATACAGCCCAATGAGCCCAATGGGGCTTAGTCCTAGGTAAGTGGGACTAAGAAAAGAAAGAGGGCAGATTTGCATGATTTACAGTGAGTTCAGAATATGAGTTTCCACGGCATGTTTGGTAAGTCTGGGTGGATGAAATCTCTGCAACACTTGCATGCAGTCCTTAGAAAAACAAAAGGTAGGTGACAATGGGACAGAACAAATTACCTTACCTGATGTGTAGCCCATGGGGAGCCGTGACTCAAAGGCAGCTGTCTGAATTATTATTGTTTGGAAGAAGCAGTGAATTATTCATACGACAGCTACAATTTATAGGTTCTATTAACTTTTCTGACTAATATATTCCATGCTTGAGGATTCTAGAGATTTTAACTATTTCAACAGCAGCTTTGAAGTATTGACACTTTGATTTTTGATAGCGTGTTGGCAGCATCCCACATGCCCATACGTGGAATTGCCCTTGTTTTAGTCGGGTTTTTCCACACACGCATGTGCATTCCTTGACTTCTCAACATGCCGTAGCTCACAGTTGAATGTGTGAATGGGCTACAGTGGAAAGCATTCACCCTCTTCAGGTGCTCTGTCATTCTGTGATGAGTTAGGGCAGTGGGAGGGATGTGGGAGAAATTTGGTTTGGATTTTAATATGTTGTTGTTTAGTCGTTTAGTCGTGTCTGACTCATTGTGACCCCATGGACCAGAGCACGCCAGGCACTCCTGTCTTCCACTGCCTTCCGCAGTTTGGTCAAACTCATGTTCGTAGCTTCGAGAACACTGTCCAACCATCTCGTCCTCTGTCGTCCCCTTCTCCTAGTGCCCTCAATCTTTCCCAACATCAGGGTCTTTTCCAGGGAGTCTTCTCTTCTCATGAGGTGGCCCAAAGTATTGGAGCCTCAGCTTCAGGATCTGTCCTTCCAGGGAGCACTCAGGGCTGATTTCCTTCAGAATGGAGAGGTTTGATCTTCTTGCAATCCATGGGACTCTCAGGAGTCTCCTCCAGAACCATAATTCAAAAGCATCAATTCTTTGGCAATCAGCCTTCTTTATGGTCCAGCTCTCACTTCCATACATCACTACTGGGAAAACCATAGCTTTAACTATACGTACCTTTGTTGGCAAGGTGATGTCTCTGCTTTTTAAGATGCTGTCTAGGTTTATCATTGCTTTTCTCCCAAGATTTTAATATGAGCCGACCCAATTCACATTTTTATGCAAACTGAAACCCAGCTATCCTCCCCAAAACCGCACTTCTCTAAATTTTGGAATGCAGTTCTCCAAACATATAATGTGTACAAAGATGCATATAATAGGGGGAAAGTGCATTAAAATCCAGATATAAATGGATAATATCCATATATAACAATGCATTTTATTGGGGGAAATTGTTTGAAAACTTATGTATATCAGGTCAAACTGCATAGAAAAATGTGTATAATCGGATAAACATACACTGAAATGTATATGGGTGACCCTTGGGGCTCCCTTCCAATTCTATGATTCAGTGATTTTGTGAAATCAAACCATTGACAGATATACATATCCTTAGGCGGCAGAGATGAGAGTGCTAGTCTGCCCCCTCCCACACCTTGTTGTTTGCAAGTTGAAAAATAATGGATCTAAACCAGGCATCCCCAAACTTCGGCCCTCCAGATGTTTTGGACTACAATTCCCATCTTCCCCGACCACTGGTCCTATTAGCTAGGGATCATGGAGGTTGTAGGCCAAAACATCTGGAGGGCTGCAGTTTGGGGATGCCTGATCTAAACTGTGCGGCTAAACTCCACACAGGTATCCTCCAGCTAGACCAACTATGATGGGATGGAGTGAGTTCACCCATCCCCACTGCACACCTTGAAGGTTCACGGTTGCAGAACTCTGGTGCACGTCCACCTGCTGAAGAACCTTGTCGAAGAAGGGGAGATTGGCAACTGGCTGGTAGTTAAATTTTCTGAATCCAGGTCTGGTTTCCTGAAGAATGATTTTACCATTGCTTCCTTCATGGAGGCAGGGACTGTTTAAAGTTCCTTTACTGTTTCTTTGAAGTTAATTGCATTTGTTTAGGCAATTGATCAACCACTCATACAACTAATACATATGGAAATAAATTTTATCTGAATGTCTATGAATGTTTCTAAAAGCAACTCAGTATCCAAGGGAGATGGATACTCTGTCTCTGACGCAGGAACTGTTGTCATGTTGGATTGGGGTGGGGTGGGGGGATACTTTCAGCAAAGTTGTTGAGGTTGTTGTTGTTGTTGTTGTTGTTGTTGTTAGGAAAATCTAAAAAAAGAACACAACCATGCTATTTGAAAATTAGCCAAAATCTACACTTCTGACATGGGTTGCCTTACGTCCAGATTTCCCCAGACATTTCAGTGATTTTTGCCTGGGCGCTGTGGGTTAAACCACTGAGCCTAGGGCTTGCTGATCAGAAGGTTGGCAGTTCGAATCCCCAGGACGGGGTGACCTCCCATTGCTCGGTCCCTGCTCTTGCCAACCTAGCAGTTCAGAAACACGAAGTGCAAGTAGATAAATAGGTACCGCTCTGGTGGGAAGGTAAATGGTGTTTCCGTGCACTGCTCTGGTTCACCAGAAGTGGCTTAGTCATGCTGGCCACATGACCTGGAAGCTGTACGCCGGCTCCCTCGGCCAGTAAAGCAAGATGAGCGCCGCAACCCCAGAGTCGTCCATGACTGGACCTAATGGTCCCTTTACCTTTACCTAATCCTGGCTATGTCTGCGAAATTCCAGATGTTTATATTGTACCTAAATCCGGGTTCTAAATATTTTGACAAAATGATTTTATAATATTTTCCTGCACTTCATAAGCAGCTACATATCAGAATACTGTGAAGTACGCTGATAAGAGCTGATGGGAACACCTGTCCCATCTTGCCAGCACCTGGTGTTATGCCTCCTGGTGGGATGTCTAAGGTTTACATGACCACAGCTTCAAAGTTCTTATTTGAACCAACATTAATTATCATTCTCCCATACCTGGTTCTAATCTATTCCTTCCAGGTGTCAGGAAAGGATTTACAGGGCATTTCTATTCATTTCTACTCAGTAATAAGTCACATCCCCAAGTAGAGTTGAAGGAGAAATTTGCTTCAGTTCAGTGTTGATGTGAGCCAACTTTCTGGGAAAAAAAACATTCAAAATGAAGCACAGCTACCCTATGCAATTTGCACTTTTCCTGAATTTTTCAATGCAGTTCTCCGATTAAATAATGTTTACATATATGCATATTTTAGAGGAATGTGCATAAAAATGCACATATGACTGAAACTATTATACAAAATGCACATTGTTGGGGGAAATGCTTGCAATAAGATGTATATCAGGAAAATTATATACAAAAATGAACATATTAGGAGAAATTTGCCTTGGAATTCTAACAAATTTTCAAGGCCATTTGGTGTTTTTTTTAATTGCCAACTGATGCAAAATTGCAAAGAAGTGAATTTAAGATTGGAAGAATGAGAAAGTCAGCAAAGCAATAATGAACAGATCCATCCATCTTTACTCCCAGGTAAATCTATAGCAGGAGTGAGGAATCCTTTCTGTGTCAAGAGCAGCATTCTCTCAGGTGGGTTGCCTGCTATTGCCTACGAGTAACATAAATGCTACCCAGTGTAGGTAGTTTGAGCTAGGATACTAGGGACCAGAAACCAGGATGAACAAGAATCATTTGTAAAGGTTACAGTCCTAAAGTGGGGGGAGTGGGCTGAAGGCAGTTCAACTGCCAGGTGCAAGGCCCTGCCAAAATTGAAAGGGGAAGGGAGACGGTTAGACACACACAGGGGGTGTATTTATAATTGTTCCTGGTTAGGGGTGTGTCATGGACCAGGACAGCTTTGGATCCAAGCTGTTTCGTGCTCAACTACTTTTCCTTTCTCCCAGACTTTTTGGGAGAGGAGTATTATGCACTCTTGCCTAAATATGCTTTGGCACCAAGGAAGCTTCCTATTTGGTTTCCCATTTAAAATACTGCTTTTCTTTTGTCTCTGCAAAATAACCAAGGGATCCAGTGTGGCGATCACACAGGGACCCCCGGACATTTCACGGTCGATTGATCCCTGTGCCACCATGGTAACTTGCTGCCACCAACTTCCTGGTACTTCCTGGTGTATCACCGAGTCCAGTCAAGTGAACCAAAACTTCAGTTTATTTCTTACAAGTATAACAAGCGTATGGTTTCAAAGATGGCGTTCAGTCAATATTAACTTAGTTCCTATACCGGCCTATACCTTCCACCCTCAAGTTCACAATTCAACCAACCTCCTCCCAGTTCCTAACCAGAACTGCCTAGGTTCTTATCTGTTCCTTTCAGATGCTGACCGTCACTGACTCAGACTTTCTCACACAGCTTAAACCATCCCACAGACTCCCCTCAGCTCAACAACCACAACTCTCTCTTCTCATCTCTTATCTTATCTCTTCTCTCATTCTAACTCATCTCTGCTCCCTCATCTAAATCTCAATTCTCCCCCCCCCTGTCTTATACTCTCATTGACTCCGCCCCCTGGGTTCTCATTTAACCCTTTCACACACATACTGGGGATGACATCACTCTCTTTGTAGGCAAACGCCACATCCAGTTTTAAACTATCAAAATGATTCAAGAAAATAAAATTCAGTTCTTTTTATTGCACCTCCAAACAATGTGATTCCGGTTGCAGCAGATGATGCCTTCATTTTTAGATGTGGAAAGTAAAATGTGGCTGAGACTTCTGTGTCCCTTCTCATTCAGTCTCTGTTCCCTGTCTGTGGCATGCTCTCCCCAAAGAAACACGCCTGGTACCACCATTATCAGTTTGTAACTACCTGGCTGAGACACTTTTATTTATCCAGACTTTGGGTGGTTAAGTTAGCCTCTGCTGGGCTAGGGTAGAACTTGTCTTTCTTATTGTATTGTTGGCTGCGCAGTTTTAGGAATTGAATATTGGGTGACATTTTAAACTTGACTTTCTGTTTGTCTATTATTTTGTTGTTAAGTCACTTTGAGACATTTCTTTTTGTATAAAGCAACTAAAATGCACATGCAAATGATGAAACAACATTGATGACTGTGATGGTAGTAGTAGTAGTAATTTGAAAAACAGCTTTTCCGTGCAAATTTTCTTGTTATTTACTTGTGATTTTGGTTGCTCTACGAGGCAAGGGATTCTTGCCTTGCTTCTGCTTTGTATATTATAGTTCAGCGATACTGAAAAATTTACGCAGAGATTTTGCACCACCAAATAAGAGTGATTTAAAGACATTTTACCATGCCGCATTTTCAAGAGTGCTTTGGTTTGGAAATGAAGAAAGCTCTGATCCTTTGCCGTGTACAGCAATTTAAAATTAATGGTGCGCTTTAAGTTTTAAAGAGTACTTCAGTTTGCAAGTGCTCATAGATCTGGGAACAGCGAGTAAAACATTAAAAATAACTGGAGTTCTCCCCCCCTTTTTTATGATGGAAAACTATAGCTCGGGTTGATTGACATTTCTTTCGCACATCTCCATTTCTAGAAGTCAATAAGTTGGTTATAAGAATTTTGGCACTACTGAGAAGACATATCTGCAGTCATTCTCTTAGTATTCAGCCTTTCAATGTGCAATTTTTATCCACATGAATTGCTCTGGAAAGATAACCCATCTAAGCTACCATCAGATAGCTGCAATATTTATGAAAAACAGGAGAAGAGCTGTAGCTCGGGGACAGAGCTTGTCCTTCGTATGCAGAAGGTCTCAGTTTCACTCTCCAGAATCTCTAGGTAGGGCGAATTTGCTACACCCCTCCTGCCATAATCTTGTTGGTTTCTATTCCTCTCACTGTGCAGTCACAAGACTGTGCTTGAGCATTCCACAGATTGTTTGAATCACGGGAACGGATGTTTGCTGTACCCTGTTTCCGTTTATTGTTCTTTCTTCTTCGGACTTCTCCAAAGCGAGAGGAGACATGCTTTCTTTTGTTCTGCCTTATACTTAGTAATAAACGTACTTTGTAGCACGCACCTCTGCCTCAGTCTGTCTGCGTTATACTCTGCGAGATATCTGAATATGTGCCCGGTGTCTGCAAGGTACGGGTCATGAAGACGTCGGGGAGCCAAGCTGGAAATATTCCTGAGTCATGCCTGGGGCGATTGTCCCGTCCCCCCCGCTGGCTTCCAACTAATCTTTCCTGGTGGCGTTCCTTCCCCCCATCTGTTTGTTCATGCCTTATCCCACTGCTACATTCATTTCTAGTCTCCCACCTGGTTTGCACAACACAGTGAGCCAAACAATGACTTATCAGGATGGTGTGCAAGCACAGGCCCCAAGAGAAGAGCTCACTGTTACTTTCCCAATTCTCTCCCCCGCTTGCCAAGGTTTGGGTTATAGTGTTATCTGAACCTGGGCTGGTGGCTAAACGTTCTCCTCACTACATAAGAACGTAAGAAGAGCCTTCTGGATGAGGCCAATGGCCCATCTAGTACAGCATCCTGTTCTCAGTATGGCCACCTGGAGGCCTGCGGGAAACCGACAAACGGGATCCAAGCACAAGAGCCCTCTCCCCTCCTGTGCTTTGCAGCAATTGGTATTCAGAAGCATTAGGGGCTCTGACTGGGGAGGCAGACCATAACTAACCACAAGTGGTTCCTAATCTAGGATTACCACCAGATAACACATGAGAAGTGCTTTGAACATGTGAAAGTATTCTGTTGTTGTTGTTGTTGTTGTTGTTGTTGTTGTTGTTGTTGTTGTTGTTGTTACTGACCACTAGGCAGCTGTTTCCTGCTAATTCTGTGACGCCTTCCACTAGCTTCTTTCTAGTCTCATTTTCGCATTTGTAAAATTGTCATAATTCTCTCTCTCTCTCTCTCTCTCTCTCTCTCTCTCTCTCTCTGTGTGTGTGTGTGTGTGTGTGTGTATGTGTTTTGAGGGGTGGCAGCAATAGGAATCACCTCCAGCACAAAACTGACTCAATAGATATTTTGGCATAGCAATTCTATGGAGGTTAGGAGAAAGAGCCTCACAGAGGAACCACCATCTCCCACGCCCTGCCATTTTCACATCAACCAGGACAGAAAGTTGGGTGTGTGTGTTGTTTTTAATGTCCTCCCATTTTCACTCATTCCATGGGTTGGTCCAGAGAAAAGGGGACTATGGAACACAGAACCCTCCCCCCCCCCAATCTATGCCCCCAGTACATTCTGCCATTACCTTCCATTGAATATTGATTTTGGCCATGGCAGCAGAGGTCTCCATTGCTGGCCAAGGAAGAACCTCTATTGGCAGATCTCCCTCTCTTCCAATGGCAGGAGAGGTCTGCAGTATCCTATGCCCCACAGGATACCTTCTCAGGCATCAAAAGATTAAATCCTAAAATGCTTTTTCAATGAAGAAGTGAATTAGTTAATAAGGAGACTTAAATACACTTCATTTCCAGCCTCTTTGGCCTCCCTCCCCATAGTTTTAATGTGTGTTTTTTATGATAGGGTAGGAGAATCCATCCAAGATTTTCCAGAAGCCAATGTTCTTTAAAGGACAAGCCCCTTCCCCACCAAGGTTTTCTCGCCTGCTACCTTTTCCAATTAACTAGACTCAAGATTAATATACTTTAGGACCTTTCGCGTGATGGATGAAAGATGTGATGTGGCTCATAACTTCATATTACCTTAGGCTTCACATTTTACTAAATGGCAGCTGGCCTCCGGATGCCAAGTCCTTGACTATAGCACCATTTGAGCATCATTAAGAGGAGGCTGTCAGTCAACTTCCCACCTGGAAGAGAAGTGTGAATCACAAATCATAGAAGGGCTTGCTTGTTTTTAACAGAGAATCTTGTGACTTATTAGTATAATGAAAATTAATGCTATTTACAGTTTGAGCTCGAGGAGATGATTGTTGTTGATAATTTATTTATACAGTGCTATCAATGTAAATGGCACTTCCGAGAATTTCATAAGCAATGGGAGTGGTTTATTCCCCAAGGAATTTAAAATCTCCATTAGTGGATAAATTCACAAAAACATTGATTCGGACAACTAGACTTGGGCTGCTTCTAGGTGGATATTTATTGTGGGACAGTGTGGCTGAGGAATGCGTGCGTTTCCTTCCTTTTTCCTTTTCACGGTAAAATCATAGAACTGTAAAGTTATGCTCACTGACCCAAGTAAGATAAATGGGATGGGAAGACAAACAAAAGAGAATGACAAGAGAGTTGAGGTTTAGACCTTGATTCGGGGTGCCCTTCAGAACCCTGAGGTGGTCCCAATGATGCTCTGAATTAGCCACGGAAGAAATCAACCTATTCTCCAGGGTGTGTGTTTTTTTTGGAGGGGGCACAATTGCTCGGTTTACTTGACTGAATTCCAGAGTATTGGGGTGGTAATTTTCCCATCGCTACTTATGCAGATGGTGACAGCAGTCACGAAATTAAAAGATTCCTGCTTCTTGGGAGAAAAGCAATGGGAGGATAGCTGGGTTTCAGTTTGCATAAAAATGTGAATTGGGTGGGCTCATAGTAAAATCTTGGGAGAAAAGCAATGACAAACCTAGACAGCATCTTAAAAAGCAGAGACATCACCTTGCCGACAAAGGTCCATATGGTTAAAGCTATGGTTTTCCCAGTAGCGATGTATGGAAGTGAGAGCTGGACCATAAAGAAGGCTGATTGCTGAAGAATTGATGCTTTTGAATTATGGTGCTGGAGGAGACTCTTGAAAGTCCCATGGACTGCAAGAAGACCAAACCTATCCATTCTGAAGGAAATCAACCCTGAGTGCTCACTGGAAGGACAGATCGTGAAGCTGAGGCTCCAATACTTTGGCCACCTCATGAGAAGAGAAGAATCCTTGGAAAAGACCCTGATGTTGGGAAAGATTGAGGGCACTAGGAGAAGGGGACGACAGAGGACGAGATGGTTGGACAATGTTCTCGAAGCTATGAACATGAGTTTGACCAAACTGCGGGAGGCAGTGGAAGACAGGAGTGCCTGGCGTGCTATGGTCCATGGGGTCACAAAGAGTCGGACACGACTAAATGACTAAACAACAACAACACTTATGCAATATCAGTTCACTCTCAGAGTCTAAATGCTGTGTATTTTATGCTTACTTCTTTCCATAGATTTTACACAAACTATGACTCACAGCAAGGAAGATCCTGCTCAGTGGAACGAGTCTTGCCAAGATGCCCAAATGGAGGTTTTGCCCAGAGAATGGATTCAATTCCTTCTCTTAACCTGTACAGACGATGTGCCCCATTGCCTCCAAAATGCCAAAGAGACAAGTGCGTCTTCTTCTATTACCTCACTTGGACTAGTTTTGAGGTCCGGTCTTAGATATGGTGATGATCTATGATAACTTGGTTGAGGAGTAAGCTGTAAGTGTACTAGAACAAGCCCAACTAAGTCTTGCTAAGTGAAAACACCCACCTTGCCAATTTTCAAAGGAAAGGATAACATTGTGAAGGACAACATTAAGAAGAAACCTGGTGGATCAGGCCAGTGGCCCCTGTAGTCCAGCATCCTGTTCTCATGGTGGCCCAACAGATGCCTGTGTATTCAGTCAAATTCATAGAGGATAAGGGGGTCAGGGGCTGCTAGACAAAACCTCCACCCTCAGGAGCAGTTTGCCTCCGAATACCAGATACTAAGAATATGTGAGGCAAGCGCTATTGAAATTCAGCACAGAGGGATAGCTCAGTTGCTTGGGCATGAGACTCTTAATCTCAGGGTCGTGGGTTTAAGCCCCACATTGGGTGAAAGATTCCTGCATTACCAGAGACTAGACTTAGATTATCCTCGGGGTCCCTTCCAACTCTACAATAATTCAAGTCCTGCTTGTGGACTTCCTACAGACACCTGGTTAGCAACTGTGAGAGCAGAATGCTGGACGAGATGGGCCCTTGGCCTGATCCAGCAGGGCATTTCTTATGTACTTCTTATGCACATGTACATACATGTACATATCTATTAGACATTTTGCATTATTGATCGTTTGAATGAAAGACAATGTGGATATACCGTGTTTCTCCTAAAATAAGACGTGCCTCTAAAATAAGCCATGGCATGATCTTTTAAAGCCAAAAAAAATAAGACATCCCCCAAAAATAAGACGTGTTGGGGGGTACCGGTACCTACCCGACCCTGACGT
The DNA here is from genome assembly GCF_965207765.1 of Zootoca vivipara. NCBI lineage: Eukaryota > Metazoa > Chordata > Lepidosauria > Squamata > Lacertidae > Zootoca > Zootoca vivipara. The sequence goes on along the minus strand of NC_142584.1, from coordinate 98,937,645 downwards.
TCGCGGGACCCTCCTGGGCAGGAGGAAATAGCCGCCTCAACCCTGCTGTGAGGCCGTAGCAGGAGACCCGTGAACTCCCCTGCGGAAGAATCGGGCACGCGCGCAAAAAACAAGTAAGCGGCGGCTTATCCTTCTGGCCCCGATGCCGTCCGACGCCACGAGGAACTGCAAGAAAGGAGCCTCAAATGAAAGGGGGAGCGCGAGCGCTCCAACGCAGCCGTTGCTGGAGTTAGCCCCCAGGCGTCTCCAACCGAGAAGAAGCTCCGCAGAAAGCCCCCTAGGAGGTCAGAGAAAAGGCAGCTTCGTTGCTGAAGCCGCACACACCGCCGCTCTCCAGCTGATCGGCGGGGAAGCGCCCGCCCAGGTGATGTAGGGGAGGACTCCAAGCACAGCTTCCTGAGCGCTCACGGCTTCTCGAGCACTGGCAGGGTGGCCGCGCAGGCAGGGGACTCCCAGCAGCTCGGAGCTGCTGCTGAAGAGAGCGCACACGCCGCACAAAAATGGCGCCGTTTTTGTGCGGCGTGTGCGCTCTCTTCAGCAGCAGCTCCGAGCTGCTGGGAGTCCCCTGCCTGCGCGGCCACCCCGCCAGTGCTCGAGAAGCCGTGAGCGCTCGCGGCACCGTGCTCTTGCTCCACGGATGCCTGTAAAAAAAAACGCTGCAAAAACAAAACAAATGGAAGAGAGGTGAAGGTAAGGGCTGGTGGAGGAAGGAGAGAGAGCTAAAAGGGGAGAGGGAATCGTCCAGCGACATGGTTGACCGATGATCCGAATGCTTCAGGTGCCGGGGCAAAGCCCCAGCCGCACCGCGCCGCACCGTGTGAAGCCCAGGGACCCGGCAGCGGGCGGCGCGCGAAGCTGCAGGACCCGGCAGCAGCCTCAGCCGTGCCGCGTGAAGTCCTGGGACCCAGCAGCAGGCTCAGCGGGCGGCGCAAGAAAGCCCCGTACCATACTTAATAATGCTGTACCGTGCTTACCGGTAATAAAAAAAAAAAAAGACATCCCCCGAAAATAAGCCGTGATGTGTTTTTTTAGAGGAAAAATAAATATAAGACGTGTCTTATTTTAGGAGAAACACGGTAGGTAGGATTTGATGTGTCTATCATCCATTGTGCTGGTTGAAATCCACCAGGGCCACTGCTAGTCTTCTGATAAAAATTATCATTTATTCCAAATTATTTTCTTTTGTTTCAGATTGAAGCCGAGTCAACAAAAACTTTTTACACAAAATGCAGAATCCATTTTTAAAAAGGAGTGTCAGCTTGGAGAAATGAAACTCCTGTATTTTTTTTTCTATGTGGGGGAAGCAGATTACAGCTTTCACTCTGACACCTGGAATTTCTCAGAATGTGCCACAAGATCTTAAAATGTTATTCTCTTTTCTGCTGACAGGTTGTTTTTCTACATCATTTGCTTTTCTGAACACCCTCCCCCTCTCTTTCAAAAAAAGGGAGGAATGATTACTGTTTTCAGATGGAAAAATGACAATCCCCATGGAACTTGTTCAACCATAGCAATAGGTAGACTGTAATTTTGAGATGGAATCCTTCTGCTCTGTGTCATATAAGACCAGTCTTGTGAGCTAGGGAAAATGCAAAAATCAAAACACAAATAGTAGCAGATGGATATCATTAATTTCAACAGATCCATAAGGAATTGCCCCAATAATTCAGGGAGCACTCTCATAATGTACAGTTTGAGCATGTTCTTGTTCTTGTTGTTCTTAATCGAAATATTCATTTATGAGAATATTATCTTCAGGCATCATAGAATCATAGAGTTGGAAGAGACCACAAGGGCCATCCAGTCCAACCCCCTGCCAAGCAGGAAACACCATCAAAGCATTCTTGACATATGCCTGTCAAGCCTCTGCTTAAAGACCTCCAAAGAAGGAGACTCCACCACACTCCTTGGTAGCAAATTCCACTGCCGAACAGCTCTTACTGTCAGGAAGTTCTTCCTAATGTTTAGGTGGAATCTTCTTTCTTGTAGCTTGAATCCATTGCTCAGTGTCCACTTCTCTGGAGCAGCAGAAAACAACCCTTCTCCCTCCTCTATATGACATCCTTTTATATGACATTACATCATGTTGTTGTGATACTAGTTTAACATCATAGGTTGTATCTATGTTATGCTCAAAGTAGACCCACTTTGACTCTAAGCCCATTGGTGTCAGTGGGTCTACTCTGAGTATGACTAGCATTAGATACAATCTTTGGTCACCCCATCCTTTGCATCTGTTGTGTGTCAGGATAGATTCAGAGCACTCTAATATTGGTGCTGAGAAGCACAGGGCACTTCACCTTAGGGTGGTTCCTGTGGCTTTCATGGACCAGTGTTGGACCAGGGTGAATTGCTCAATACAAATATATGACTTTCTGCAGTGACAATTGAACCATGTGACTGCGTTGCCCCATAGAGGAAGTGTCTCTGCCTTTTCCTAGTACTCTTCCAGTTGCATTCTAGAGTGCAGATCTGCAAGCATGGAGTGTCTGGATACATCCTTAGAATCTGGACCAATGGATTCAAATTACAAGAAAGTGGATTCTGACTAAATGTTGGGACAAATGAATGGAAGACAGTAAGAGCTGTTCAACAGTGGAACAGCTCTTACTACCTCAGAAGGTGGTGGGCTCTCCTTTGTTGGAGGTTTTTAAGCAGAGGATGGATGGCCAAGTCATGGATGTTTAGTTGTGATGTTTGCCTTACAGGTGGTTGGGCTAGTTGACTCCTGGGGTGGCTTCCAGCTCTACAGTTCTATGATTCTATGGCATGTACATGGCCCCGAGCTCATTAGAAGATCCAAGTATGTAGATAGGGTTCATTTCCTCAAACAGTGTCAATTATGATTTCTAATTTGAAAAGTTGTAGCAGGTTTCCATCTCATTGACATGTGTAATGAATAATTGCTTCCATTGAAATTAGAAACAGTTTCTTGCGCTAATTCTAATGTATGGACCTATCGGCTGTCTTTATCAATCATTGTTGAGTGTGTGTTTCTTTGTGTTCAGATCACAGTTCTCTATGTTGTGGGATAGTTTTGCTTTCTGAATTACTTTTTAAGCTTTTTTTTTTTTAAAACCTATTAGATTCCATTGTAAATTATTATTCATTAGCTCTTAAAGAGACAAAGAACCTAGTGTTGAGTTTCATTTTAATTTGGCAAATAAATGAATGTCCTTGGAAATTAAGACGCATCAGAGTTGATTGTAATTTTCCTGGTACAGTTCATTGCTTATTAAAGTGAAATTGATGAATTGTAAGATTCATTGTACAGTAAAGAAATTATGAAATGAAAGCTTTCTCTAATATGACATGCAGTTGGCCAGGAGTGAGGGACCTGTGTTCTTCCAGATGTTGCTGGACTACAACTCCCATCATCCCTCACCATTGGCTGTGCTGGCTGAGGCTGATGGGAGTTGGAGTCCAACAGCATGGGTAGGACTGTGCTGTAAACCTTGTTTCAGTAAATTTAGAAGTCTCTCTCTCTCTCTCTCACACACACACACACACTCTTTGGGAAATTGTATACAGGATTTATTCCAAGTTTGCCTGCAGTCCTAAGTGCAATAACTCAAATCAGCATAACCATCACCTTTATTTATTTATTTATTTATTTATTTAATTCATGCCTCACCTTTCCTCCAAGGAGCTAAAGGTGGCATACATGATTCTCTCTTTCCTTGTTCGATCCTCACAACAATCCTCTGAAGAGTTTGGATTTGATATCCCGCTTTATCACTACCCGAAGGAGTCTCAAAGCGGCTAACAATCTCCTTTCCCCTCCTCCCCCACAACAGACACCCTGTGAGGTGGGTGGGGCTGAAAGACTTCAAAGAAGTGTGACTAGCCCAAGGTCACCCAGCAGCTGCATGTGGAGGAGCGGAGACGCGAACCCGGTTCCCCAGATTAGAAGTCCATCGCTCTTAACCACCACATCACACTGGCTCTCACTGACCCAGGTTCACCCAATGAGCTTCACAACCAAGTGAGAAGTAGATGAACCCTGGTCTCCCAGGTCTTAGTCCCAACACTCTAACCACTATGCCACACTGACTTTTAGAAAACTTTAGAAATACGAGCTTGAATCAGTTGATTAATAGCCTTTGGTTTCTATGTGTTGTTGTAGGTTTTTTTTTATATATAAAAACAAATATATTCTTGGTTAAGTATTGCAGCGTTGCTTTTTTGGTGCATTATGATTCTGTCATCATACCTTTTTGCAGTTTCTGGACTTATGAAATCAAAAGTCTCATAATGAAAGCGCACCAAGTGCAACCCTATAGAGATGATCACAAGAGCCCCCTCCATACATATAGCCAATAACAAACGGGGGCAGTGGAATGCCTCCTGAGGGTCATACACTGAGTAAAATTTAGGGGGGTGGCTAAGCCTGTGCAGCTATATGTGCTTAGGCTCCCCCTGAGAATCGGAAGTGTGAGAGAGTCATGCTGGTGTGGAGAATCAGTGCCCACCCCAGATGTTGTCGGACTACAACTCCTATCAGCCCCAACCAGCATGGCCAACAGTCAGGGATGCTGGGAGTTGTAGTACAGCAACACCTGGGGTGTCACAGTTGGCCCACACCTGCTGTAGAGGTCTGAACTTTGGCCCCAGGGTTCCAAGTTGCCCATTTCTAGTTTATTCTTTCTTTGACTTTTGACTCCGTTGGACTTTTGTGCCAAACACCTTCTTGCAACAAAACTAAACAACCCCCTCCCCAACTCTTAGGCCTGTTTCATGCTTGCCTTCCCCCTGGAAAGTACATTGCTGCCAATTTATGAAATTTATTAATCTGCCTTCAGAGGAGAGAAGACTTTGGCACCTGTATCCTTCTTCTCATGCTCTTGAGATGACATCCTTGGTTTTTTATTGCTTTGTGCAAGATCACATTTATCACAGTGTGGAGGAGCATCTGTTTATAAAGAAGGTAATGCGGGCCTCCCAGGCACAGATGTTAAACACCCCCAAATTATGCACACGGAACAGCAAACTTTCTTCTAAAGAATCAATATCGGGAAAATCATTATACTCTCAAAGTTTCCTACCAAACAATAACTGCAGATGATGGGGGGATAGGGAGACTTAATGGACTAGTACAGGTAAAGGTAAAGGGACCCCTGACCGATAGGTCCAGTTGCGGACGACTCGGGGGTTGCGGCGCTCATCTCACTTTACTGGCCGAGGGAGCCGGCGTACAGTCATGTGGCCAGCATGACTAAGCCGCTTCTGGTGAACCAGAGCTGCGCACGGAAACACCGTTTATCTTCCCGCCAGAGCGGTACCTATTTATCTACTTGCACTTTGACGTACTTTCGAACTGCTAGGTTGGCAGGAGCAGGGACCGAGCAACGGGAGCTCACCCCATCGCGGGGATTTGAACCGCCGACCTTCTGATCGGCAAGCTCTAGGCTCTGTGGTTTAACCCACAGCACCACCCGTAGGTGGCTAGTAGAAGACTAGTAGGAGAGTAGTAGGACTCCGCAAATTGTTTCAGGGCTTGTCTCCCTATTATTTTAGAGTTGGCAGCTGTCAATTCCACTATTGCCAGCAATAGATAATTTCAAGACGTATCTGATCTAATAATCAGAATGATGTAAATGTGTACCCTTGCAATTGGACACAGGGGGACTTATTTCTGATGAAGCAGGCATGTGCTTGCAATACGCCAGAGCAATCCAAGCTGGAGTGGTGGGTCCACAGTTACATCCAAAACTGTGCTGGTTCTTGTCAGTCAGGATGGAAGGTGTGGAGTAGGGATAGAGAAGAAATTGGATTCAGCACACACTTAAAGCTAAATCTACCAGGTTCACATTTCCCAAAAACAAAATGTGAACTGATTTATAGCTATCCTTTGAAATTTGCACTTATTTGAATTTTGCAACGCAGTTCTCCATCCCAACAAAACCATATATATTAGGGGAAAGTGTACATAAAAATGCACTTAGTGTTCCGATTCATTTTAATTTGGCACACAAACGGATGTCCTTGGATGTTAAGGCTTCTTTAGAAAGGCATTCTCTCTAGAAGGGCTTTTCAGGAGTAATCGATTAGGATTTGATTTTAATTCTTTTTTTTTTTTTTTTGAAAATGAAAAAAGCATCACCTGGAATGGGGGCTGATAGTTAACTGGATCAGGGCCGGAATAGAGAATTAGATTTTCATGTGTGTGTTTGTTTGTTTGTAGCTTACATCTACACCACCCCATGATGCAAAGTTCTTTGGGCAGCTTACAAATATGCAAATACATATTTATGGTCATGCCCAGCTTGGCCCTAAGCATGAAAGAAACAGACAAGAGTCTTTCTCTATTGGCCATTCTAGTTCTGTCTGCGGGGATTTTTTTATCTATTTGGAAGTTGGGTCGCAGCCTTTTGATGATTAACCCGGTAGAATAATGGATCAAACACTTCTTGATCACCTTAAAAGGTGTCACCAATTAGTTGGGCTGTCTTCTTTTTTTGAAGAAGAAGAAAAAAATTAAAATTAAAGAAAAGCTGTTTAGGGAAACTGCAGGTGTAAAGTGCTGCCTTAGAACAGGGCTCTACGATGTTACCTGCATTTGGCTCCTTGAAGCGAAATAGGGCATCAGAATTTGCATCCCCAGAAATATTGCTCCCCTAAGCAAGGGCTGATGGCTCAGTGCAAAACCTGGCCTATTATTACTCTCAATTTCCATTGAACCAAATAGCCCTGGAACTCAGCCAGAGGTTGTTCCTTCCCACCTACTGCTCTTTTCGTTTTTAAACCACGATGAAATACAACAACTGCCTTCTGCTGACCAAGTGAAAAATCTTAAGAGAGTGGCTGGATTTATAGTTGCTATTATTGTTAGTGAAAAGAGAGTCTGTTCCAATGGGTCTAAATGCCCTTTACCTAATTTGGATGCAGTATTATTCCCTTTTTCTTGCTACTTTCTCTGCTGAAGAGCATCTTAGCATCTAATTCTACCATGAAACTACTGCACTTGTCTTAATAAGAACCATTTTATATAAAGCAGGCTAAAAGAGCTTCTCAGGTCTGCATCCCTAGGGCAGAAGCTGTGGCTCAGTGGGATAGCATCTGCTTTGAATGCAGGAGGTCCCAGGTTCAATCCCCCACATTGCCAGGTAGACCTGGGAGAGAACCTAGTCTGAAATCTTGGCGAGCCTCTGTCAATCACTGTAGATAATACAGAGGAAGGAGGACAGATAGTGTGACTCAATATAAAGCAGCTTTTTCTGATTTCTGCATTTACATGGGAATAAATCCCATTGAAGGAATCATAGACTTGTAAAGTTGCGAGGAACCCTGAGCATCACCTAGTGCATCACCCTGCAATATAGGAGTCTCAACTTCTGTGTAAGGATGGGGGAGCCCTAATTTGCACTTCCTGTAGCAATATGCAAACTGAAATACAGATAACCTTCAGAATTCACACTTCTTCCACTTTGGGAATAGAGTTCTCCAACCAAAGAATACGTACAAAAATGCATACATTAGGGGGAGCGGTATGTAAAAATGTATATATTCAGAAAGGTAAAGAAAATGCATTAAAGTGGGTCAAACAGCTTGTAAAAAAAGGTGTATGTTAGGCAACGCTACACACAAAAATGTGTATATTTGGAGATCTGCACACAAGGAACATAAGAAGGGCCTGTTGGATCAATCCATCAATTAAAGGATCCTGTTGCATAGAAACCTATAGGATGATCATTGGCTCATCTAGCTCAGAATTGCCTACACTGACTGGCAGTAGCTCTCCAGTGGGGGTCATTCACATACCTACCTGGAGATTTGAAGGACTGAACATGGAACCTTTTGCATACAAGGAAAATGTTCTACCACTGAGCTATGGCCCTTCCCCCAAGTGACCAAGCTGATTCCCCCAAACAGGATCTGAGCACAACAGCTCAACAGCACTACGCCCACCTGATGTTCCTAGTAACTGGTATTCAGGGGCATACTGCCTCTGACATTGGAGACAGAACACAGCCATCATGGCTAATGGCCACTGAGAGATTTATCCTCCACAAGCTTATCTATTTCTCTTTTGAAACCATTCAAGTCGGTGGCCAGCCCTACTTCTCGGGACAGCACTGAAATGCTGTTGCATTTTCTTGAAGAGAGAGAGAGAGAGAGAGAGAATGAGAATGCAAACTGCTATGGAAATGCGGTGAAATGAATTTAGGACTGGCAAAAATGGGAAACTTAGAGAAATTGAAATCGACAGATTCAGCCACGTCTACTGATTATAGCACAGGTAATGAGAAGAGATGGGGCAGATGGGGCTGGTCAACCTGGGAAGATAGCCCAACTAGGAGAAGGAAAAGTCTGATCCTAAACCTCCTCTGCCTTGTGGGACATCTTTGGGAGAAGAAAAGGCTAAGGAGTAAACCCTACACAAATCTGGAGTGGTGTCCCTCTCCTTGGACAGTGCTTTGTAGGCTTCCGTATTGCAACTCCTGCAGTCAAGCTGCTGCCAAATGCATTTTTCTGATTTCTTTTGAACCACACTAGCGAGGTCAAGAAGAGGCTCTTGTCATCTGGGCAGCCCAGGACCTCCATACACACTGGCCAGGCTTGCACCCTGTGGAGGTCACTTTAGTGCTGCTAATGCACCCCTTTGAATTCATGCCTGCAGGCACACCCAAAATAGGGAGATAAAGAGTGGGCTCCACCTCTGGAATGGTGCTGCTGGAGGGGCCCAAGCTCAGTGGCCTTTGGCAAGCACCCTCCCTTGCTGCTAAGTAAGGCTGATCGGTTATCATTCAGTGGATCACCCCCACCCCCAAATTAGATTAATTGCAAACTTTCCAGCCCAGCTGCCAAGCCATGATTGATTAAATAGCAAGAAAGTCTAATCAGTTCTCTAGATTTCCTCTAACTCCCCAGTGACATTTTGAAGGTGCTACAAGTCTTGAGATTTATCAGAATGAGTGTAGATGTGTAAAGGTGGGTAGGGAGAGGCTATGAATCATGCGCACTGCAAAGAATCTTCTGTATCTTCTGTACTCCCAGGAGTGTTTGGGTGTTTTTAATCATGTGATGCTCTCCAAGCCTGCTTTGATTCACTTATTCCGATATAATGTCTTATTGAGCCATGTGGGGGGAATTTCCCTTGGGGGTCCAGGTCTGGAGGATCACACCAAATTTTCAATTACTAGTCAGACTTTATTCAATAATGAATTACTGGACAGGGTTCAACGAGTCTGTGAGAGCCTTCCACAAGGATATAAACGATATAGGAAAATGTGTGTCAGCTGTTTGTCCTCCAACCCAACTGCCTTTTGTTCCCTCAGCATCTCGCCATCTCTTCATCCAACCACAGTCCTTGAAATGCAACTTGATCAACCCATTTTTTTCCCACTGCACCTATCAGAATCCCCTTTGTTCCTTACATGGAATTGCTTTCCCCTCTAACATTCATTCGTTAGGTTCCCTCTTAACTGATTCTTATCAGTTGCGTGGACAGGTCACACTCTTGCATACTTGACACTGGTTTCACTGCTCATGGGTAACAGAAATTCCACCTCAGCCAGAACTGGCAAACGACATCATTAGTTTAACCAATTTTATTCATGGTGCCCTTAGGGTTAGCCCTGACCCCTAGCTCATCTTTCCACTGGTGAGCCCTGCAATGCTAGAGATGATGTGTGTGTCATCCCACCCACCCCAAATTTGGATGCTTTTTGATACAACTACTTTTCTATATACTACGGCTTGAGAGTGGTTTGGAACAAAGAGAATAAACATAGTGAGCTAGAGTAGCTTTTCTTTGAATGGCTTTTAAAACAGCAGCGGTGATGTGCAGGTGAAGTGGTGCATCATTCCTTATACAGCTGCCTCCAGATTTTTCCATGTGTGTCCGTGACTTAGGACCAGAATATTTAAAAGACCATCAGCTGTCAAATAAGCCTGACTGCTGCAATTGAGTAAGTCTGCCTCTTTTTCCGACAGGCATTTAGCTCGCCTAGCTGGCAGTTGTTTTTATTGGTTTTCTGGAGAAGGCACTTTTAAATCTTATATTTACACTGTCCCACTGCCTTCGTTAAAAAATCTTAATAATATATTCTCATGTCAGGACCGCCTACCCTTAGGCAGAGTGAGGTGGCCATTGCACACGGCCAATTTTTAGGTTTCATGAAAGGGAATAAAATTGTTAGTGTTTTAATTTCTTTTTATTGGGCTGCAGTTAGTCCTACTCAGAATAGACTCATTAAAATTAACGGACATGAGTAACTTAGCCCAATTAATTTCAATAGATCTACTTTACTTTACCTAAAAGGTAAAGGGGCCCCTGACCATCAGGTCCAGTCGTGTCCGACTCTGGGGTTGCGCCGCTCATCTCGCTCTATAGGCCAAGGGAGCTGGCGTTTCTCCGCAGACCGCTTCCGGGTCATGTGGCCAGCATGACAAAGCTGCTTCTGGCGAACCAGAGCAGCGCACGAAAATGCCGTTTACCTTCCCGCCGGAGTGGTCCCTATTTATCTACTTGCACTTTAATGTGCTTTCAAACTGCTAGGTGGGCAGGAGCTGGGACCGAGCAACGGGAGCTCACCCCGTTGCAGGGATTCGAACCACCAACCTTCTGATCAGCAAGCCCTAGGCTCTGTGGTTTAACTCACAGCGCCACCTGGGTCCCTAGGACTTAAAAGGTAAAGGGGCCCCTGACCATCAGGTCCAGTCGTGTCCGACTCTAAGCAGGACTTAGTTGGATACAATTCATTGTGTTTTAACGTAACAAGGAATGGGAGAGGTCGTTATGGGATGATTATTATTTTTTTGCTCCAGGTGCCAAAATAAATAGACCAGTCTTTTATACAATGCATCTTGACTCGCCTGTGCTGGGGCCTCAGGGGTGCCATACATAGCTGCCAAGTTTTCCCTTTTCTCGCGAGGAAGCCTATTCAGCATAAGGGGAAATCCCTTTAAAAAAGGGATAACTTGGCAGCTATGGTGCCATATATGCTGTTGTCAAGGTTCAGGGAATCCTATCCCTCCTCCGGTGGCAGCCAAAAATACAGATAAACACGAAGAGTTCTTACCACGTAATTTATTCAGTATTCACAGAGAGAGAGAAAGGAATGTAGTCCCTATTCAATAAAGCCCAACCCCCTCCCCGACATCATCCCTGTGTCGGCTAATCAGAGCTTTCTGCAGCTGAGTTTTCTGTTTGGCTACTCTCAATGCATACCTAGTCCTGGGAGAGGGCGGCTAAAGAATGCTCTCCAAAGACCAGCATAGCTGCCAAGTTTTCCCTTTTCTCGCGAGGAAGCCTATTCAGCATAATGGAAAATCCCTGAAAAAAGGGATAACTTGGCAGCTATGAAGACCAGGCCCGTCTTACCCATAGAGGCTAGTGGCGCGAGGTGCCACGTTCTGGAGGGCACCAGGCGAGAGTCCAGGGAACACCGAACAAGCTTGCTGAGTGAGCGAGGGTACATGCATCACTCCCACCGAGAATCGGCTCGGTTTTTTCCCCTTTAGCCTGCAGGCACCAAATTCTACAAGGCGCCAGAAGGCTAAGAGGGAAAAAACCGAGCCGATGCACCGCGGGTGTGGCACACGCGCCCTCGTTCGCTTGGCGCAGGCCCGCTCGCTTGGTGTGCTGCCTGCTGTGGCCACTGTGGCACTGTGGCATGAAGCAGCTACTGAGCCGGGAGGTTCTCAAAATCCGTTCCGGAAGTCTGTTCCAAAAACAAAAACAAAGCGTTCTAAAACCAAGGCGTGCTTTCCCATAGAAAGTACTGCAAAACGGAATAATCCGTTCCAGCAATTAAAAACAATCCCTAAAACAAGGGCTTTTCAAATATCTGCCTGTAGCCCTTAAGCATTGCCATTCAGAGGCATTCCTGTGGGGAGTTGCAACATTCCAGGTAGGCTTCACGGCTAAACTAGACAATAATAATAGCCACACCATACATCTAAAGCAGGTTTCAAGCACACACAGCTTCCCCCAAATAATCTTTGGAAAAGGTGTTGGGAAGGGTTAATTCTGGGAGGGGTTAATTCAGTTTCCAAGATTCTTTCGGGAGAAGCCATGGCTGTAAAAATGATATCCATAAGTTTTAAGTGTATGGTATAGATTTGACCCAAGATAAATGTGGATTTGCACTTAGCATGCTGTTTTTAAAAGTGCAAAGAGCAGGTGTTAATTATCAGCCCCCACCAAAAAAAAAAAAACCCTGCTATTTGCATATATATATATTTTAGGAAAATGCACACACACACACACACACACACACACGTACACAAAAGTGCAAAGACACATTTGACATCATGCCTAGTTTCACCCTTAGTGTATCTAGTGAAGAGGCCTTAGGTTGATTCATTTGCCCAATTTATAGATTGATCATTATACCATCACTTTGCATGTCCTTTGTCGATAATAACGGCTCTGTCAAGCATGTTTAAAATTGGTTAGTTGCAATTCACACATTAGTTCAGGAAAACATTTGCCGTGCACCTCAAGAAATTAAAAACTTAATACTAGAAGACTATTCATTAATTTGCTCTTATTTCTTTATTTTTTAGGAGTGATTTCCCTTTTTTTTTCTTGCTTTTCTGTCTGCATTTTACAGTAAAGATTATTATAGCTCACGTTTGGCATAACAGATTTTTTTTTAAAGAGCAGACTCCCCCCCAAAAAAAAGATGGCTATAACCCAGATGTGTCATATGAAAGAAGACGGTTTATTTATTTACGCTTCTACTTCATCCTGAAAAGGGGGGAAAGAGCCTGGAATGGATGAAATGTTGTAATACATCTCACTTGTAAATCTCAGACTAGATCTTTCTGCATAAGGGTATGAACAAGGCCTTGCTGCTGCCACTTCTTCTTCTTCTTCTTCTTCTTCTTCTTCTTCTTCTTCTTCTTCTTCTTCTTCTTCTTCTTCTTCTTCTTCTTCTTGACATTCTACAATCTATGACTGGTGAAAAATGCAGATTCAAAAACGGGCAATTTTATTAATTTAAAAAAAGGTATACAAATCTCAAAAGGCAATTTAAAGAGTGTAAGACACAGGTTTTAGTCGTGTTGGTAAAAAAGGTAAAAAGGTAAAGGACCCCTGGATGGTCAAGTCCAGTCAAAGGCGACTATGGGGTTGCGGTGCTCATCTCGCTTTTAGGCCGTGGGAGCCGGCATTTGTCCACAGACAGTTTCCCGGGTCATGACTAAACCGCTACTGGCGCACGGAGAACCGTGACGAGTGCCAGAGCACACGGAAACGCCATTTACCTTCCCGTCACAGCGGTACCTATTTATCTACTTGTACTAGTGTGCTTTCGAAGTGCTAGGTTGGCAGGAGCTGGGACAGAGCAAAAGGAGCTCACCCAGTCGTGGGGATTTGAACCGCCAACCTTCTGATCAGCAAGCCCAAGAGGCTCAGATCCCTTGCTGGCTGGGCTGGATGGGTAGGAATCCTGTAAGAGCACAATAAGAACCCTGCTTAATGAGACCAACACATAGCTGCCAAGTTTCCCCTTTTCTCGTGAGAAAGCCTATTCAGCATAATGGAATTTCCCTTAAAAAAAGGGAGAACTTGGCAGCTATGGACCAACGACCCATCTACAATTCCCAGAGGAAGAGGGATTGTAACAAACTACAGCTCCCGGGACTCTTTGGGGGAAGCCATGACAGTTATAACTGCAAGAGTTTTAACTTTAACTGAATGAATGGAATAGCAGTAGCCTTAAGTGACTGCAAAGTATGAGTAGGCCGATATGAGTGGGATCTTTAAATGAATGGAATAGGAGTAGCCTTAAGTGACTGCAAAGTATGAGTAGGCCGATATGAGTGGGATCTTTTAAATGAAGGAGGGCAGACGACCATATAACCTTTTCTCTTTTAAGAGGCTGTGAGTGTGTTTGCAACTGTAACCGGGGAGCAGGGGGGACAAAACAACAAAAATCCATTGCCAGTTGAGAGTAGCCGTAAGAATATCCCACCAGTCCTGTTTTAAGTGTATACATTGACATGAGCAGTCCAGTCTAAATGAACTGATGATTATAAGCGAATGCAGAAGGGGCAGTGAGATCTTCAAAGCACTGGGTGATAGTGGATATTGCCCTCTCAGCCTTTCCATCTCAGCCTCTGAGCTGCTGTATTCTGATGCTGCCATTCATATGTGCTGTGGCAGAAGCAAGGGAAGACTTCTCCAAGTAACCTCTGGCTGCTCGTCGGAGGTTGCTATGCAGCCAGTCCATTGTGTCCCGTGCTTTGGTGACGCAGCTTCCCACCTGCCTTTGCAGAGACTGTCAACAAGGTTATCTAATGATAGTGCTTTTATTGATATATTTATCATGGCTGCAGTGCAGAAAGGACATCCACCGGCATCGGTTATAAATAGGAGCAGAACTACATAAATGTTAAGGTAGAGCTTTAAGGAACCTCACAAACCTACTAATTCATAGCTACAAGGAACATGTTTTGTGAAAGTTCTTTGGCTACCTTGGTGGATCACAGTTACATATCCATCCATACAGCAAATAGAAGGTCAAAATGGGTAGCAAATATCTGATTTTTGAAGCTGCATTTAAAAAACAACAACACAGAAACATCTAAGCATGTACACACACACACACACACACACACACACACACACACCCTGTATATCAGGGAGGGGGAACCTGTAGCCCTCCAGATGTTGTTAGATTCCATCTCCCATCATCCCCAGGCAGCAGGATCAATAACAATGTATGATGGGAGTTAGTAGCTAGAGGGCTGCATTCTGTATTCTGCTCTGGTCAGACCTCACCTGGAGTACTGTGTCCAGTTCTGGGCACCACAGTTCAAAAAGGATACTGACAAGCTGGAACGTGTCCAGAAGAGGGCAACCAAAATGGTCAAAGGCCTGGAAACGATGCCTTATGAGGAACGGCTTAGGGAGCTGGGTATGTTTAGCCTGGAGAAGAGAAGGTTAAGGGGTGATATGATAGCCATGTTCAAATATATCAACGGATGTCATATAGAGGAGGGAGAAAGGTTGTTTTCTGCTGCTCCAGAGAAGCGGACACGGAGCAATGGATTCAAACTACAAGAAAGAAGATTCCACCTAAACATTAGGAAGAACTTCCTGACAGTAAGAGCTGTTTCGCAGTGGAATTTGCTACCAAGGAGTGTGGTGGAGTCTCCTTCTTTGGAGGTCTTTAAGCAGAGGCTTGACAGGCATATGTCAAGAATGCTTTGATGGTGTTTCCTGCTCGGCAGGGGGTTGGACTGGATGGCCCTTGTGGTCTCTTCCAACTCTACGATTCTATGATTCTAGGTTCCCCATACCTGCTGTATATGCCCCTATACAAAATTTAATTGCTTGCTTGAAATCTCATGCGTGAAGACAAATAAAGAGCCATTTTCATCTGCTTGGCCATTCCAGATCTTGAACGGCAAGTTAATAAATTACTCATCCAGATGGGTGACACAAATGTGTTTCCTGAAACACAATGCATCAAAAGTTGTGCCAGCAACCTTTGAGTAAGATACTTGGATAAATGATTCCAATGAAATGACAACCTGTAGAATGTCAAATAAATATATGTCAGTTTGAATGTCTTCTCCCAATATCAGTGCCCCAGGAGATTTCACAAATGGGGAAAAGAAATGGCTAGCTGTGCCTTGGCTTTCTGTAACTTTTTTCCTTTTCCTTTTCTGCTCGAAACCGCTGGGAAATCTCCAAAGAGTGGAAATGGTCCTCTCAGTTGCTGTTTCTGTCTCTGCATCATTTGCTTCATTCTACTGATGGGAAGCCTCTGGGGAAGGATTCCTGCAATCCTTTGGGACCATTTAAAAAGTGCCGGATGTCTAAGCAGAATATGTTTGAAGGAAAATGGGGAAGAGAGACTGCAAAAGTCAAGTCGAGTAGAGTTGTGCTCAGACAGCCTCTTGAAATTATCCCCTTTATATCTGGGCAGAGAAATTGTGTGTATGAGAGATGATCCTGAATCTCTCGAGGATGAGGTGACATTCTCCCACAGTTTCTCAGCAGGAGGAGTGGGGTTCAGCATTTGTAGTAGCAGTAGCACAACCTCTCTCACTTTCCCTACACTTCCTCCCACCATTGCTAGTGATAGTTTTAGCAACTGTGTTGGCAGCCTGGCCACCATTTTGTATTCTCCACAAGGCCACGTACCGAGGAATTCTTCCACAGCATGAGGAAGGATGAAAAGCAAGACCAAGTGCAGATTTTGAAGGAAAAGCTGCACTTCACTTCCCATATTGCTTCAAGGAAGTGTTGTTCTGCCAAATGCAGTGGTTCTTTTTAAAGATATCGGGACAAAAGGAATGAGGAGGTGGAAGGTGAACCAAAGAATCTTTATTACAGAAAACAAAACATACATACCCAATGTCCCCAATCTGCTCCCTGGGTAGCGAGGACATGCAACCTATCCATAGCTGCCAAGTCTCCCGTTTTCCCCAGGAAATTCCCGTTTTTCCAGCTGTTCCTAGCTGAAAAAACGGATTTTTTGTTTTTTCCCGGTTTATTCTGGCACGGCGGCCATTTTGGAACTGGGCGGAGCATGCTCAGAAGCGACTTTTAATGCTGCTCTGCCCAGTTCCAAAATGGCTGCAGTGCGACTTCTGGCATGGTGGCCATTTTGGAACTGGGCAAAGCAGCATCAAAAGTCTATTCTGAGCATGCTCTGCCCAGTTCCAAAATGGCGGCAGCGCTACTTCCGGTGTGCTATTTCCAGCCCGGTCCCTTATTTCTCTAACAGCAACTTGGCAGGTATGAACCTATCTCAGTTCTCCTGCAGGCAGACAGGCTCTCTTCCCTTCCCAAATGCCTGCCTTTTATAGAGAGCCTTCTCTTAATTGGCAACACTGTGGTCAACAAGCTCTCTTCCCTTAAAGAAACATCCACACAGAAGCTAAGTTTGGGGCGCGGCACAGCTATGGGGAGTACTCTAAGGCATGCCATCCTATCTCCTCGTCACAATGTCTTCTGCGTTGTTTCCCATACAGGTGTAGATGAGGGAATGTCACATAAGAATAATAAAATCCAATGGCTAGTTGTGAGCTTGACATGCTGAAATCAATTTCTAAAATGAAAAACAACGACATCCTGTGGGTAAGAACTGTCAATAGCACCTACTGATGATCATGAATCTAAAGTCATTGTTTAGGATAATTTGCCATGTGGATGTAGATGCTTAAAAAGCAGCTAGATGCTAAAAGAAAAAGAAAAAAATCTTTCTGCAAATACTTGAATAACAATATTTTAATGTGTATCGGTGTGTGTGTGTGTGTGTGTGTGTGTGTGTGTGTAAATAATCTTGGGAACATGTTTCCAATCATTCTTAATTTCTCTTAGCATTCAAACTTGGCTTATCTTGAACCACATTCATGAATCAAGGATTTTATTCTGACATCCAGTGATTTCATTGTTGGAGTGAAACTTTATGTTTCAGTTGAGAACATCATAAGCACACAGGCCCTAGGCATATGCTGGAGATTTCAGTGCTTGTAGAATTGGGCACATGGAACAAGATTATCTCAGACTGCAGCTCATTGATTTGGCCCCTGGGTGCTCAATGGAAGCCACAGAAAACTGCCTCCGTCGCCATCTTGCTCTCATAAAGCGAAAACTGAACCAGTTCTGCCTTCCCCTGGGATATGTTTCTTGATCCTGCGAGAGAGAGATAAAAAGTTAGGAGAGTGGGATCAAGTGTTGCAAAGTGCTTCACCAGCTACCACAGTTCTCTCTCCTGGAGAAGATCTCCCCTTGGGAAGGTCACCTGTCAGGGGGGAATCAGCCTTGTTCACTTTCCCTGGGGGAAGAGACAGGGGTTGTAAACCTGTTGCTCCTGCTGGATCTCTCAGCAGCTTTTAATACTATTGATTATGGTATCCTCCTGGACTGTCTCTGTGAGTTGTTTTCCATGCAGAAGGTCCCAAGGTCAATACCAGACATCTCCATGTAGAGCTAGGAAAGACACCCCTTCTGAAACCATAGAGAGGTGCTGCTGCCAGACAGTAGACAATAGTGAGCTAGATTGGTCCTGTGTTTCTGTATAAATACCCATGCACCGCCCTCTCTCTTCAAACACCTCTGACGTGAGCATTTTCCTTTATGGTGCATCGATCTCTACAAATTGCCACCATGTGTGTGTCTTGCATTTTCAGTGCCTGGCTCCACTGCTCTCCCATTTGGATGATCGTGAACCTTCTCATCATAGCTGTCAACTTTTCCCCTTTTTAAAGGGAGATTCCCTTATTCCGAATAGGATTCCTCGCGAGAAAAGGGAAAAGTTGACAGCTATGCTTCTCATCCTCGTCCCTTAGGATGATTTGTCCCAAAACAGATGCTCTCCAGCTCCTGTTGATCTTCCCACAGTTTAAACAATTCTGTGTCCCTCCTCCCTTAAAGTCATGTTAATATATGGATGGATGGATGGATGGATGGATGGATTAATAATAATAATAATTTATGTATACCCCACCCATCTGTCCGGGTCTCCCCAGCCACTCTGGGCGGCTTCCAACAGAAGAATAAAACACAATAATCTATTAAACATTAAAAGCCTCCCTGAACAGGGCTGCCTTCAGATGTCTTCGAAAAGTCTGGTAGTTGTTTTCCTTTTTGACATCTGTTGGGAGGGTGTTCCACAGGGTAGGCGCCACCACTGAGAAGGCCCTCTGCCTAGTTCCCTGCAACTTGGCTTTTTGCAACAAGGGAACCGCCAGAAGGCCCTCGGTGCTGGACCTCAGTGTCCGGGCAGAATGATGGAGGTGGAGATGCTCCTTCAGGCACTCACACAGGACCTTCACTGCCTTCACTGGTTCTGATTTGAAAGAGAGGTAGAGCTGGGTATCATCCGCATACTGATGAACACCCAGCCCAAACCCCCTGATGATCTCTCCCAGCGGCTGCATGTAGATGTTAAAAAGCATGGGGGAGAGGACAGAACCCTGAGGCACCCCACAAGTGAGAGCCCAGGGGTCTGAACACTCATCCCCCACCACCACTTTCTGAACACGGCACAGGAGGAAGGAGCGGAACCACTGTAAAACAGTGCCCCCAGCTCCCAACTCCTCTAGACGGTTAATATATTTTTAGGGAAGTTTTTATTGTTTAATGCTGTATTGTGTTTTACTATTTGATTGGGAGCTGCCCAGAGTGGCTGGGGAAACCCAGCCAGATGGGTGGGATATAAAGAAATAGAAATAGAAATAGAAATATATTATTATTTCACACACACAAATACACACACATTTTTGCTGCATAATATTTCCTGTGTACATGATCACACAAAGCAGCCTCATCGAGCAATGGACTCTGCCGCCTGCACTGCTATAATCACAGAACCAGTTTTCTGAGCTTGAGGAACAGCGGCTGTGCATGGTGCCTCTACCCAACTTCATTCATATTCATGTTTCTTCACATTATTCCACCAAACGCTTGACACTGCAGGGGCGAACTAGTACCAACTTTCACTTTTTATGACATATAAGTATTACATTTTTAAGCAAACAAGCACAAATACTTGGTCTCAAATCTATCTTTGCAAGAGCAAAGAGTATACACAAATGCAATATATTTCTCTTTAATTGGGCCACCCCTTTTCAAATCCTTAGCTAAGTGATTCCTTCTATTCCCAAGTGAACCAGGTAGATAAATATTATTGGCATTATTATCTGTTAACAAGCGCTGCATAGCAGAGAGGCTCCCAGAGCTATACTTTGAAGAGTGACAGACTTCCAAGTAAGGGAAGCGCAACAAAAAGAAAGTGAGAACCAGCAATGTGAAGAGGGAGAAGAAAAGGAAACGGTAGTATTTGCAACAATTTGGATTGGATATGGCCTAAACTGATATTTTGTTTCATTTTCAAAAGTGAGCAATCCTGTGTCTCGAAATGGGGCAAGCTAATTGTTTAATGTATGTAGCTTCACCCAACAGCTATAACCTGCCCATCATTTTTATGTCGTGAAAGAAAACTGCTGTTAATTGAATTCATTCTGGAATACAATTAGTTCAGTTCTGTTCTTTTGGACACATTGAATTCCAAATACTTGCAGCAGCATCAAGACTATGACTTAGTTTGGTTCAATCATCATGTTCATCATAGCAGCTGAGCTATGGGGTCCAGTCTAAAAATTAAAAAAAAAAACAGTCCAGTAGCACCTTAGAGACCAACTAAGTTAGTTCTGGGTATAAGCTGAAGAAGTGTACATGCACACAAAACGCAGGTGGTGATGTGGGTTAAACCACAGAGCCTAGGGCTTGCTGATCAGAAGGTCAGCGGTTCGAATCCCCGCAACGGGGTGAGCTCCTGTTGTTTGGTCCCAGCTCCTGCCAACCTAGCAGTTCAAAAGCACATCAAAGTGCAAGTAGATAAATAGGTACCGCTACAGCGGGAAGGTAAACAGCGTTTCCATGTGCTGCTCTGGTTCGCTAGAAGCGGCTTAGTCATGCTGGCCAAATGCCCTGGAAGCTGTACGCTGGCTCCCTCGGCCAATAAAGCGAGATGTGCGTCACAACCCCAGGTCGGTCACAACTGGACCTAATGGTCAGGGGTCCCTTTATCCTTTACATTTAAGGTGCTGCTGGACTATTTTTAAATTTTTTATTTCGACTGCGTCAGACCAACACGGATACTTGCCCGAATCCATTCTACTAGACATAGTATTTATGATGAGTTTCTATTGATATCAAGGTCTGGAAGAAAACACTTGTTAGGATACAGTTGCCAGCCAATGTGTTGACCAGCATTGCTGTACACGATTAGCATGAATACTCTGGGTGGGATGGGGTTTTGCTTTGTTTTCTTTTTCTTTCTGCAGTCTCCTTCCCCAAGTACAAAAGTTCATCTCGAAAGCAACACAGGCAGTTTGATGTATGAAGGAGTTCTGTACCTCAAGGGTAAGGAGAGAAAGATAAAATTCAGGGAGAACACTGGTAAGGTAATAAATCATACAGATGACTTGAATATTTATCTATCACATGCTACCCAGCTGATGTGGCTCATAAAGTTGTTTTCTCAAAAAATTGTTTGTTGTTTTTTTTAAAGAGATTTTTATTATTTTCCAAATAAGACATACACCAACAAGACATATAATATAACACTGTCCCTTCATTTTCCCTCCACACACCGGTCCACTTCTGCCACCAGTAGGACCCGTGTGCTTTAGGAAACAAAGGGGTCCAATTGTGAATTGAGTTCTGCTTCCCCCCTCCCTCCTCCCTCCATATCCCCCCCCTGCCACTGAGAGAACAGGGAGGAAGGGGTTATGGGGATCTGCATCCCCCAACTCTTTCATAATCATATTAATAAACCTAGAAGAAAAAGAAAGCAAGAAAGAAAAGAGGGAAAAAAACAAAAAAAAAACAAAAGGAAAATTGGGAAGAGTTCAAACTTCCCAGTTCTTATTATTTTAACATCTTAATTGCGACTCCCTCGATAGTCTTCCTCATGGTTTTCCTAACAAATTCTGATTACTTGTGGCGAATTTTCCAACTCAGTTTCAAATCTTAATCTTATAATATTAACTCAATCCTCCTCCTTTTTCATGCTGCCCTCCCACAGGTCCCCTCCTGCCACAAGAGGTACCTGCAGAGCACAGCACTTCCAAGGTTCCATTTCCTCCTCACCCATCTGGGCACCCCCTGCCACTGAGTGCCTCAGAGTAAGGAGAGGGGGGTAGGCAGCTTTCTGCCTAAACACCTCACTTAACCTACAATAATTTACAGTAACTTGAAAATTCTTTCCAAACCATTCTTATACTCCCTTAAGGAAACGTAACTTTTTTTCCCTTTCTTTTTTACATTCCATCTCCTCTCCCTAAGTCTTTTTCCCCCAATTGGTTCAGCTTTTCCATTGTCATGCCAAGATTTCGAAGACCGTCTTTCAGAAACCAAAACAATACCTTTTAACTAAAGTTTTTACCCCACACCCATTCTTTCCCAAATCCATCTCCAGGCCTTTGCCCCCCCCTGCCCCTGTCCTTCCCATCCCACAAAAACCCCACTCCACATTTTAACCCCTCCAGGATCTTCAATTCCATTAGACTTTAAGTCCCTTTGTCTCTCATCTTCTTGTTCTGCTTGTTTTTCTTCCTTTTGGAAGTCATATTTTGCTTCATCCCAAACAAATTTGTCATAGTCCAAGTCCTCTTCCAGTTGTTTCTCCTCACACACAGTCTCAGAGTCAGCAGTCTCCAAATTTAAATTATCCTCTAAGTCCTGGACTTGGACTTCAATCTCAACTGGTGGTAGGTTGGGATGTTGCCGTTCCTTGTAGAAATCTTCCCATGACAGCAAGTAGTTCAGCACAGTCTCCTGGAAGGCTCGAGACAGCTTTGTTTTCATACCTCTCGTAACCGCAGATAAACAGGGGGTAGGGAACAATGGGTACTGGAAAATTCCTTTCTCAGACGATCGACTCCATTTTGGCTGTTCTTTTTCTTAATTCTTAACTCAATCCCAAATCCATTCTTACTTCCAATTTAAATAGTTCTTTCACATTTTCAACCAGTTTTTCCTGTTCACAGCAGTGCAATCAATCCACCCAGTCTTTTGACAGTTTGACAGCTTTTGACAGCTGTCAAAACACTCTTCCCCTTAATGCCGCTGTACCTCAAGGGGTGCCGGACTCAGGGGCTGAGATGGTTCCAAAAAGTCTTTTTTCCCCTCTCGGGTCCACAGTTTCAAATTCTTTCGTTATTCGGCTTAGGATTTTTTTTTCCAAACGCCTCCCAGTTTCCCATTAGGAAGAGACCGGCTTCCGTTTCTTTAAAGTCTCTCCTATTTTCCAATCAGCAAATTTAGGATTCAGATCAAAGTTCCACTTACTTCTTTAGGGATCTTTAGTTTCAAATCGGAAGAATCCGCCGCTTGCCGGGTCAGGACTCGGAGCTTCGCTTCCCGGAGGTAAGATGTGGCCCAAAATGGCTCCCGCGGTTCAACCCCGCCGGCTCACGATCGCTCTATTGAGCTCTCGGGCGGCGGGGGATCCGCCAAACGGAGCAGCCGCTGGACGCCTAAGTCATCGGAACTCTCGATCCGATGCTTTTACGGGGAGTCCGCTCGCTCTGCGGACTTCCCCCCCCCCCTCCGAGAAGCCAGGGACCTCGGCGCGCGAAGTCCCTGCGTCCTTCTCACCGCCGCGACGGACCGGAAGTCTCTGTTTTCTCAAAAAATTGTTTGAACAAGTTGGAATGTATATAATTTACATCTCCGATTGTGGAGTTAGCATTAGAGAAGTGAGATTAATTGGCAATTATGAGTTTCAGTTTATTAGAAGGGTGATGGCTTGGGTTATTCTTATTTTTAAAATATTTATTCATTTTATGACAAACAAAACATACAAATAGCATTTTTAACAAATGATAAATTCACATAATGCTACAAACAAACTAATACAAAAATTAAACTAAACAAAAAACAAAAGCAAAAAAACAAAAATACATAAAAAATATTTCTCTTGTAAACCTTATTTTCATTCACTTCTTCAAATGACTTCCCTCGTTCCCTTTTTTCTGATTTTCATTATAATACATCTTTAGCAGTTTATTCTTCATCTTTTATAATCAAAACTTAATTTAGGGTTAGGTAAAGGTAAAGGGACCCCTGACCATTAGGTCCAGTCGTGACCGACTCTGGGGTTGCGCGCTCATCTCGCATTATTGGCCGAGGGAGCCGGCGTATAGCTTCCAGGTCATGTGGCCAGCATGACAAAGCCGCTTCTGGCAAACCAGAGCAGCACATGGAAACGCCATTTACCTTCCCGCTGTAGCGGTTCCTATTTATCTACTTGCATTTTGACGTGCTTTCGAACTGCTAGGTTGGCAGGAGCTGGGACCAAGCAACGGGAGCTCACCCCGTCACAGGGAAGCCCTAGGCTCAGTGGTTTAACCACAGCGCCACCTGGGCTGGGTTAAAAGCATACAAATGCGTTTGAAATAATTGGGTCATTACCAATGCTAGTCGCACTCTGAGTAGACTCATTGAAGTCAATAGACTTTTTTGGTGCTTTCTTCTTCATCTTTTTATCTTTATTTTTACAGTTTCATAAAATAGTTATAACGAGCAATCTCCATTTAATCCCATCCCCAAGAAACAATTCTATGTGTCAAACATTAAGCAAGTGTTTAGAGTTTAGAATAATAGTTTAGAGTTGATTACATCAGTCAGATCTCTTCTACTTGCTATCTTAACAAATTAGCCCAGAGTAAGCCATGATTGGTAAGGGGACAACATTGTCCTTTCCAGTTGGTCTTTGTGCTCCTGGGCACTCTAAAATGCTTCCCTAGTGTCTCCATAAGAGTTATTCCATAGCCTATCCAACCATTCCTCTAGAGTTGAGTTAGCAGCTGTTTTCCAATATTGCGATAATATATTTCCAGCCATACCTCAGGAAATGGCTTTGACCTGCTGGCTAAGCCAGGTGAAGGTGGCCGATGGATCCCAAACCCTCGGTGAGTTAGGGACTTCCCCTTCATGCAAAGACAGGCTTTGGTGGATTGAGTGGACAAGACAAATAGTGGGCCCAACGGTCAAAAAGGCACATACTGTAGAGGGAAGTGAGGGGCAGATGGGGCTCATCAACCTGGGAAGGTGGCCCATCTAGGAGAAGGAAAACTCTGGTCCTAACCACCTGCTGCCTTGCAGGATATCTTCAGGAGAAGGAAAGGCTAAGGAGTAAACTAGGCATCCCCAAACTTCGGCCCCCCAGATGTTTTGGACTACAATTCCCATCATCCCTGACCATTGATCCTGTTAGCTAGGTATCATGGGAGTTGTAGGCCAAAACAGCTGGAGGGCCGCAGTTTGGGGATGCCTGGAGTAAACCCTACACAAATCTGGAGTGGAGTCGCTCTGGTTGGACAGCACCTTGTAGGCCTCATTCCGGCAACTCCTGCAGTCAAGCTGGTGCCAAATGTATTTCTCTGATTTCTTTTGAACCTCATTAGTGAGGCTGAGAAGACGGTCTTGTCATCTGGGCAGCCCGGGACCTCCATACACACTGCCCAGGCTTGCCGCTAACACAGCAGTTTGACTTCACCCCTTGAGGTGTACTCCATTGTCTCTTGAGACAGATATATTTTGAGCTGCAGATATGAATCAGATTAAAGGTAAAGGTAAAGGGACCGACTCTGGGGTTGCGGCGCTCATTTCGCGTTATTGGCTGAGGGAGCCGGCGTACAGCTTCCAGGTCATGTGGCCAGCATGACAAAGCCGCTTCTGGTAAACCAGAGCAGCACACGGAAATGCCGTTTACCTTCCTGCTGTAGCGGTACCTATTTATCTACTTGCACTTTGACGTGTTTTTGAACTGCTAGGTTGGCAGGAGCAGGAACCGAGCAATGCGAGCTCACCCCGTTGTGGGGATTCAAACCGCTGACCTTCTGATCGGTAAGCCCTAGGCTCTGTGGTTTAACCCACAGCGCCACCTGCGTCCCTTCATCTTAATCTTAATCTTTGAAAAAGATTAGTAGGTCCTTAAATAGTAAATTGTTATGGTCAGTTACAGACAGATTTAATAAAGCTAGCTTTGGATATGGTTGTCCTATAATATAAGAAACTTCTTCAAATACCATTTCCCAAAATAATTGTACCTGGTTTGCATTCTCATTACATATGGAAATAAGAACCTCCCCAACATAAAGGTCCTAAAGGAGAGCTTAACCTGGGGCATTTCATGGGTGTGTAGTGCCATCTGTGAATTGTTTTAAAACCATTTTTGCCAGTCTGCGTTATCCATTTCACAGTGTAAATCTGTCTCCCATATAGATTTTAACAAGATTAGATTCCATGACATCACATCACAGATAATTTTATAGAAATTTCAGACTAATTTTTTTGATCTGTATGTGGAATGTAAAATTAGCTGTTCAATGGGCTTTAAGGGTCTGGTGGGTTGAGATAATACTGCTAGGTTAGCAGAGAAATGTACAATTTGATGTGTTGGCAGCCAATTTGTTTCAAGTTAAAAGACTCAACTCATTTAAGTTCCTAAATTTCAGTGGGTCTACTCTAAGTAGAACTTAATTATTGCTTCCCCCCTTTCAGTCTTTTTAAAAAAACAACAACAGTCTTGAGCACTGACTTCTCCTGGCTTATCCTTAACTAGCGATGAATGGGACTTGTTTCTGAATGAACATGCGTTGGTCCAGGCCACACATCTAACTGACAGGGTAATGAGATTGAAGTTACTTGTAGCTTACACTGGTTTCAACGGGACTTAATCACAACTGATTTTCAATTAAAAGCAAACTAAGAAGGCAGAGAGATGGGCGTCACTGTCAAGTGTTGAGCACTTTTCCACATGTCCATGCAAACATATGTATGTTGTTGTTTAGTCATTTAGTTATGTCCAACTCTTCGTGACCCCATGGACCAGAGCACGCCGGGCACTCCTGTCTTCCACTGCCTCCCACAGTTTGGCCAGACTCACGTTGGTAGCTTCAAGAACACTGTCCAACCATCTCGTCCTCTGTCGTCCCCTTCTCCTTCTTTCCCAGCATCAGGGTCTTTTCCAGGGAGTCTTCTCTTCTCATGAGGTGGCCAAAGTATTGGAGCCTCAGCTTCACGAGCTGTCCTTCCAGTGAGCACGCAGGGCTGATTTCCTTCAGAATGGATAGGTTTGATCTTCTTGCAGTCCATGGGACTCTCAAGAGTCTCCTCCAGCACCATAATTCAAAAGCATCAATTCTTCGGCGATCAGCCTTCTTTATGGTCCAGCTCTCACTTCCATACATCACTACTGGGAAAACCATAGCTTTAACTATATGGACCTTTGTCGGCAAGGTGATGTCTCTGCTTTTTAAGATGCTGTCTAGGTTTGTCATTGCTTTTCTCCCAAGAAGCAGGCATCTTTTAATTTCGTGACTGCTGTCATCATCTGCAGTAATCAAGGAGCCCAGGAAAGTAAAATCTCTCACTGCCTCCATTTCTTCCCCTTCTATTTGCCAGGAGGTGATGGGACCAGTGGCCATGATCTTGTTGTTGTTTTTTTGTTGAGCTTCAGACCATATTTTGCACTCTCCTCTTTCACCCTCATTAAAAGGTTCTTTAATTCCTCCTCACTTTCTGCCATCAAGGTTGTGTCATCTGCATAGCTGAGGTTGTTGATATTTCTTCCGGCAATCTTAATTCCGGCTTGGGATTCATCTAGTCCAGCCTTTCGCATGATGAATTCTGCATATGAGTTAAATAAGCAGGGAGGCAATATACAACCTTGTCGTATTCCTTTCCCAATTTTGAACCATGGATCACTGCCTTGTCGTGGCGAAGGGTTTTAAATAACTTAGAGAAGTTATGTTTTGACCAAACGTGATCCACCTGGAGGAGGAACAGGCAAGCCACTCCAGTATCCCTGCCAAGAAAACTCCATGGACAAAGACAACCGGCAAACATATGTATAGCTGTGTGTAATAAAACAGTTCCCTTGATTTGCAAAGACCTTGGCTGGTGCTACCACAAATGAGCCCAAAAGCTGGCTATTTCCAATATGCTCCACATGATCAATATTCCTTGGTGCAACATCAGCAGTGAGCTGGAGGCCCGGAGCACCAAGGACCTTTTCAATCAACAATATGGTGAGTGACTCAGCTGGTGCAATTTTCCACTGGAGATAAAGCCCCGTGAATCTTCAGATTGGGAGCGGAATAAATTTCCAGAGAGTGCCATGATTAATTGCAAACCATGTGCTGTTTTTCCCCAGAGGTGACACAAATTATTGAGAGGAGGTGGTGAGCAGGCAGGAGCTGAAGCTGTGCTCCTGGTTGCTGATCTCTTGAGGCACCTGGAAAGAAATGAAAAAGAGAAAGGAAATGGTATGATACGGACAAAGCAGGCTAATGAGACAGTTCCCTGACATTTTGCCTTTGGAAACCAGGAGCAAGACCCAGAAGTTGATATGTAGAGGGGGCTGAGTGGTTAGACCCAGTGGGTATTGACTCACAAGTTAGCACCCTCCATAGCTGAAGGACTGAGGCTCAGTGGCACATCACATGCTTTGCACGGAAAAGGTCCTGGGTTCACAATCTCCAACAATTCCAGGGAAGGCTGCCAGTCAGTGCTGACAATACTGAGATAGAGGGACCAGAGGTCTGAGGCAGCTTCCTATACTGTATTCCTACTTACAACAGTATTTTGTACTTCACTCACTTGCTCTGGTTTGTAGCCAAACATCCTATTTATTGTTGTTGTTGTTGTTTAGTCGTTTAGTGGTGTCCGACTCTTCATGACCCCATGGACCAGATCACGCCAGGCACTCCTGTCTTCCACTGCCTCCCGCAGTTTGGTCAGACTCATGTTGGTAGCTTCGAGAACACTGTCCAACCATCTCGTCTTCTGTCGTCCCCTTCTCCTAGTGCCTTCAATCTTTCCCAACATCAGGGTCTTTTCCAGGGAGTCTTCTCTTCTCATGAGGTGGCCAAAGTATTGGAGCCTCAGCTTCAGGATCTCAACCCTATTTATACAGGAGCCCAAAATAGTTTAGTGCTTTTCCCTGAGCAAATTCCCTGAGGGATTAACTTTCTGCTAACCCATTACTCAGCATTAAAAAAAGGCAGAATTTGAAAGGTGGAACAGATAAGAACTATTAATCCTCTCAGACACACTCTGCCCAGAGGATGCCAAAGCGAAGGAGAAAACTCATACTGGATACATATGTTAGGTTCTATATAGTTTTCTACGAAGGTAGATAATTTTTTGGGCTGATTCAAAATGTAAATGTAATCAAAATGGCCACTGCCAAGCTTTCTCTCTCGGGTTCTCCTTCCCTCCAACTCCAGTTGTTTGTGTATTTTTTTTCCAGATAAAGCAAATTGTTTTTCACACTACCATCTCTATCCAGTGGCGGAGCTTCATGCTCCGGCACTGGGGCGGGGGGAGAGCAGGCCGGGGCGGGGCTGGCACACGTCCCGGGGGTGGGGTGCACCACCCTCAGGGCCATGGCACCCAGCATGGGCGGGGGCAGCCGCTATGGCACCCTACCAGGATCGTGCTGTCGGGGGCGGTGCTCTCTCTCCCCCCCCCACTTCTCTTCCTCCGGCAGTGTCTCTATCTCACTAAATTGGCTGGGAGGACGCCAATTTTTGGCACCCCGTAGGAAAAAAAAGCAAAGCTCACAAAAATCATGTAACCTGACCTGACTAGAACATTGAACACTTAACTAAATTGTCCCCAAGAAGACCGTCCAAAGAGCACAAGCTCTGCTTGTGGACTATATTGAAGCAGGAAAAAGAAATGTTTTGGGTCATTTCCATAGGAGCACACACACAACCCAGGGGCTACAACACACACACACTGCCACCAGAACCACAAGAATAAGAAGTGCATGTAATTCTCTTTGTGTTGGGACCATGCATCCCGATCCTATAGTGCCCCAAGTCAGGATTTAACCTTATAAACTTTTACCTGGAAACAAATTTCATTGCAATCAGCTGTCTTTACTTCTGAGTAAAGGCAGTTTTTTTAAAAGCATCAAACTATGAATCCAGGACACACTACACCCCCAGCTGCAAGCAGCTGGGATTACTTCTGACTAAATGCACAGGTTTTTTCAAAGCATCAAAATACCTGTTCAATGGTGCCTTGGGTTACAAACACGTTGGGTTACAAACACTTCAGATTACACACTCCGCTAACCCGGAAGTAGAACCTCGGGTTAAGAACTTTACCTCAGGATAAGAACAGAAATCGTGCAGCGGCAGCAAGGCAGCAGCGGGAGGCCCCATTAGCTAAAGTGGTACCTCAGGTTAAGAACGGACCTCCGGAACGAATTAAGTTCGTAACCAGAGGTAGTACTGTACCTCTCAGCGGAGCTAAAAATAACTCCTTGTTGCTCCTGGCAGCAGTTGGAGCAGAAGTCCCAGGGTAGGCAGCAGGCCTCAGTACCGGCGCCATTTTGGGGGCGGCAGCAATGGCTGCTCCAGCACCAGAGGGACTTGGTAAAGTTCCTGTTGTGGCCACCTCTAAAGCTGGCGCCAAGGCTGCAGGCCTCCAAAGCAGCAGGCACAACAGTGGGATCTTCGGCGGTGCAGTGCAAGCAACATCAGGTGCAACAGCGGGACCTGCCACACCTGGATCACGCCAGGATTCTGCCCCCTGAGGCAACTGCCTCAGACCGCCTCATGGTAACACTGGCCCTCTGATTTATAACTATGCTGAAGAACGTTTATTGTCAGGAGCTAGTTGGATGTATTGCTTCTCTAAGCACACTGCAACCAGGCAGCATTCTTCATTATGCATTAATTGTAACAATAATAATAATAACAATTAAATATTTAGGAGCCGCTATCGTCTTTATTACTGCAGAAAACC
Organism: Zootoca vivipara; assembly: GCF_965207765.1. Lineage (NCBI taxonomy): Eukaryota > Metazoa > Chordata > Lepidosauria > Squamata > Lacertidae > Zootoca > Zootoca vivipara. The sequence continues at coordinate 98,907,401 of NC_142584.1, read as the reverse complement.
CATCTGAGCCACTCTTTCCTGTTTCCACCACACATCTGAGTCTAGTCTCAGTAAGTCTGCCCCTGGAGCTACAATTATGTGCATTGTTTAATCTCTCTCTCATTCAAGGACTGAGAACTCATCTATTTTGAATGTACATCTTGTTTGTGCAGCATTTTATCTTTACTTGCCTTCCTGCTCTGACCCAGTTTCCATTTCCCCGTCATCAGAGCTGTGTAAAGAGGGAAGCACTCCAACTATAAGAAATGGGCACTTTTCTCGGTGATGTTCTGGTTGGTGCCTCCTTCCTGTTGACTCCATGGCCATTCACTTTCAGAAAATTCGGGGCATGGCTGGACTCACAATGTTCATGAGTATGTCTGCTTCCCATTTACGGTGTGTGAGGTCTCCCCACCAGTGTTGTTTTGTCCTCATGGGGTTCAAAGCAGTCACCAGTTCTTGGGTGATCTGCATCATCATATGTCAAAGACTGTCATGCAAGTTAATGGTAGGGCTACTGGTGGGCTACTATAAAAGACAAAAATGCAGCAGGTGAGTGAAAATGTCTCCCTATTGACATATCCTGAACACCAACTGAATGATCCAGCCATGTTAAGCATTCCATTGAATTCAATTCAATGGGGGGCCTCACAAAGAATACGCTTAACTCTCTCCCTGAAATCAACCTGGTTTTAAACTTATAGCGGAATTATGAGGGGCACAAATAAGACCAAGGAAATTAAACAAAGAACCAAGCCAGATAAGTGTATGCAGAACATCAGAGAAATTTAAATCAGAATATAGGAGAGGTTGGAAGTCACGATAGGGTGGAGGGGGGGTGAAGGGGGTGGGATAATAGATTTTAGTATTGCGTAATTTGAAATATTCTTTCAAATCTTTTTAAACATGATCCTATTTCCCCCCCTTTATTATAAATTTACCAACTAAATATGGATTCAGATACGGAATGTTTGATATGTCATATTATGATAAGTTATGTTATGTTACGTTATGTTATATCAGGTTATGTTATGTTATATTAAGATTTGAGTTCAATTTTTCTATTATTGTTTAGTTTGTTTGTCTGTTTTCTTTTTACTTTATTTATCTATTCTTTTTTCCATTATATATGTATGTTCTTTTTTTCCTTTTTTTCTGTTATTGCTGTTGTATATGTCTTATTTTAAAATCTCAATAAAGATAATATTTTATTTTTAAAAAAATAAACATGCATTTGCTTTAACTGATTGTACCCAGAGTTGTCAAAGTTTCCTTAACTAAAGATAATAGGAGAACACAGGTGGATGATTTGAGTACTAAACCACATAATGAATAAAACACAAAGCCAAAATGCAAGGCAGTTTCCCCAATCCAGAAAGGGAGATCATATATGGAAGCAGACATTTGAACATTCTCGCAGCATGGATGCTCATGCTCACATGAATGGACTATATACTGTATATATATATGGCTTCACAAGCCAGATGCTTCTTTTGATGTACGTACACATTCTCACTGAGGGGGCAATAACTGTGCACCAGAAGAACTAGATTGAGGTATTTTAATGGTTTATAAGGAACACTGTCAAGGGATAATGGACAAGTAGTTGTGGTTTTCCAAGGATGGCCTTGCAATTCAAATGGAGACACCTAATGGGCCAAATTAGGTCCACAAACCAGAGATTCCCCCCAGATGGCTTAGAGAACACTTAAGTCAAGAAGTTAGACAAAAGCTGTATTTTCTCTCTTAAACAAGGAGAGGACAGACATAGGAAACTCCTGACTCTACTCAGATACGATTAAGTCCACTGCTACTTAGCAGTTAAACTTTTTAATCATCTTATTTACATCCAGTCTGTCAGGCTAGCATTCTATTCAAGACATTGTCAACCTCATAGAATATCTGCTGAGTTACCTTTGACCAATAAAACTAGCATTTAATATTTGATGTTTTGGATTATCTCTCCAATTCCAACCAACTTCAACCCAAAACTGTGTGACCCAATGGTCAGGGATGATGGGAGTGGACACCCAGAACATCTAAAGGTCGTGGGAGACTGAGGCAGAATATAAGTTTTAAAAATCAAAGCATGCTCCTAGTATATATAAATGTTACTCCCACTGTGACTTATCATTCGTGACACAACACCAGCAGTAACAAATCACCAATTATCTCTGTACTTTTTGCCAGATCTTGCTGTAACAAGGGTAACAGCAGATAATTCATTCTTGGTTTTGGGATGATTCACTCTGATACCGCTTCTGGTTGCAGCTGCTTGGAAATTACAATATTTGACTTGCACTACTTGTTTCTGTAAGAACTCTGAGCATTTCAATGATGTGTGTGTTCCAATGGCTCTCTCAATGCCCTCTTCATTGCAGAGTATGAGCATACTGTTTAATAATAATAATAATAATAATAATAATAATAATAATAATAATAATAATAATAATATACTATTTATACCCCACCCATCTGGCTGGGTTTCCAGTTACATGAGGGGTGTGTGTGTGTTTGCTTGCATGTCTATAAGAGAGAGTGTGGACCCTTCCCATGTTCATTAAGACAGGACTGCTTAGAATGCACCTCAAAATTTCAGCAGTGTATTTCACAAAATAAGCAAAGAGCATTCGAAAGGAGGCACCCCAAAATGCCAAGTGTTTGCACAATGACCACCCTCCATGTCCCTGTTTAGCAACCCACTGCCTGTCACCATTTTGCACCTCTTGAATTGCAATGCAGTTCAAATGGGTCCATACATCTCTACTTGTCAGGTCTGACTAGCACAGTATTGAACTGGAATGGTTACATAAGGATGGCAGAAATCAAATACTTGATTCATGCCAGCTACATCTATTCTCATAAAGGGAACAGAGTTGCAAGCAGGGCAGGAAGCCTATGGATTCAGAAGGAGTCAGGCCCGGCTCTAGGTGTAGTCCTGGTGGTGCGCTTCGAGGGCGGGGGCACCGGAGCGATCTCCGCGCCTCAGCGCCAGCGCACCCGACCTGCTTGAGATGGCCCTGGAAGGAGTTGCCTATGGCCTAGGCTCCAGAGAGCAGAATTGATCTTGCCACCAAGCCATTTCAGTCTATGATTAATCTGTTCAAAGCATTCAGTATGGGCTCAGGGTATTAAAAAATAAATGAGGACTTGTGACCTCTGGAACATCTGAGTGGCTTGGGCCGTCAACACAATTGCCCCCTGAGTGCCCTCTCCCACTTCATGAAGCCCATTGGGCTCCCTGGTATAAATCAGAGCTTAGTGTGAGGAAACAAGCTGGGAGACCACTTGAACACAAGTGGAGAACGCCAGTCAAATCCAATTGAATATTGGTGGGGGGGGGTCATCACTGAGCCTACCTAGTGGCAGTTAGGGTTGCCAGACTCAATAGAGGACGGGCCTTTTGTGCCTTTAATTGCCCTGCTCTCTTTTGAGTCTGGAAACCTTAAAGAGAAACCAACAGACCCTTTGCTTGGAAATTAAACAAAGGGTCTGCTGGTTTCTCTTTAAGGTTTCCAGACTCAAAAGAGAGCAGGGCAATTAAAGGCACAGAAGTCCTGTCCTCTATTGAGTCTGGCAACCCTAGTGGCAGTGAAGGTTGCTCACTGGGGCAAGATGGTTTGTTAATATAACAGCCCGACTGGCTCAACTACACTGGCTGCCAATTTGTTTCTGGGAGGAATTAAAAGTGCTGGTTTTGACCTATAAAGCCTTAAACAGCTCAGGACCACGATACCTCTCTTCATATGAACCAACCTGGACCCTGAGATCATCTGCTGAGGCCCTTCTTCATGTGCCTCTTCCACAAGAGGTCTGGTGGCAACATGAGAATAGTCCTTTTTGTGGTGGCTCTCAATTTGTGGAGTGCTCTCCTCTGGGAGGCTCACCTGGCACCTGTTCTGCCAAGGGCAGGATTCTTTCCGGATCTGGAGCCAATAAGCACACCAGTGGATGAAGAATAAGTAATGCTTTATTTGCGTAAGGTTATCAGATAGCAGCAGGCATTTGTTGTCATTTAGTCGTTTAGTCGTGTCCGACTCTTCGTGACCCCATGGACCACGCATACAAAACACAAATTCTAGCATACCAGACAGAAGTCACACACAATCTCCCCTTCAGCTGCCCGGAGCTCCAGGAAGAGCAGCAAGAGAGGCCCCGGCCGACAGTCTCACAGCATCTGGTACCTCAACCTGTGTAGAAGCTCTCTGAGCCCATTCAACCTACAGCATTTATAGCCAACTTTGATTGACTTGATTGACTGCACCTGGTTAGCAGGCATCACTCATGATCAGCCCGGGACACTGATTCAACAGGAATGCATAGCAGCTGAGAGTCTCCAACCCAATTCACTGCAACTGGGTACCCTCCCCACTAACCAACCAGCACTTAGAACACAGGAAATTCCTGACACAGGTGTGCAGAAAACAAGTTATACCAGCATGAATCGGAAAACTTTTAACCAGGGATGTAAAGGGAAAGAGACATGTCATCTAACTCCTCAAAATTACAATGGTCTTCCGCGTTTCCCCACAGCACCTTTGTCACATACAGTCATACCTCAGGATACGTCCGCGGCGGGTTGCGTCTTTTCAGGTTACGGATGCGCCGAACCCGGAAGTCCCGGAATGGGTTACTTCTGGGTTCGGTGCGTCCATGGCCTGCACACATGCACAGAAGCGCTAAAATCGCGCTCTGCACATGCACAGAAGTGCCACATTGCCTCGTGCACATGCGCAGATGCGGCACTTCATGTTGCGGCCTTTTCATGTTGCGAACGGGCCGCCGGAATGGATCCTGTTCGCAATGTGAGGTACCACTGTATCTTTAGGCATCAGACAAAAACATTCCACTTCTCCCAGGCCCTTGGCTAATTAAGCCACCTATGGCCTTTTAAACTGGGGGGCATTGTTTTGTTTGTTACTATGTTATGTATTTTTGTCTTTTTATATTGTAAACTACCCTGTGATCCTTGGGTGAAGGATGGTATAGAAATTTAATAAATAAACGAAAATAATAAATAAATTTCCTTAGATGCCGCACCAGTTGCTCAATGATACAGAGATCCGCCTACCTAGAGGCCGGAAGTTACACCTTTTGTAATCTCTGGAGTTCTGACTACATAGGTCATGTTCTAATAATGTTTTATTAACAACCATTTAATAGGTGGTTCAAAAAACAGGCATTTTGATTTGTTTGTATGTGAAGAACTGGCCTGGTATTGGTCTGCATGGGATTTACTAAGAATGGTCTTAATTCTTTGTGTGTGGATACATTTATTCAACAGAACTATGAGTATTCAATGAGCTTTCCTTGGCAGCATTACTTTTTTAGTTGTTTACCATTTTTGCTGTTATGGAGCCGTGCATATTCTAATCATCTTCCTCATCCTAATCCTCCTCTGGTTTTCCTAACATGACAAAAACTGTAGATGCATTTCTCTATTGTCTCCTGAGACAGATGGATGCCAACTTGAACCTCTACTCTTTGGGGGATTGACTTTAAAGTCAATGTGCTAGCGACAAAGCCAGTGGGCATCTATCTGATCACCTCCTAACATTTAATTCAGCTGCAAGATTTCCCTCCCCTTCTAAGGGACTTCGTTTCATTCCGATCTTACACTGTAACTGACCCGGACTGCTTTCCCCTCGTGCCAAGTTCCTCTGCAGTCAGATGATGGCAGAAAATCAATGTTAACTCTCATGCTCAGAGGTTAGGTTGCAACCTCATCTTTTGTCAGGCGGAGGTGGAATTCTAAGAAAAGGCTAAGAGCAAAAGCTGCCTCGGTTCCCTCTGAATTATTCCACAGTGTCAGCAGTCTGGGTTGGGTACTGTGCTATAGGCAGTGGAACAGAAAACGGAGCTTCATTGGAGGCTGGATGTATCTGAGCAGGTAAGAAATTTAACTATGGAAAAATCTGGAGAGGACCAGTGTCTCTTACTGCTGTTGCTGGGGTGAAAGAGGTGCTCGTTGTCATTTCTGAGATTTAATTAATTTTCATCTAATGATCCTTCCCTTGTAGGAGAAGGAGAAGTCAGTCAATGATTTTTAATCTTTCTCCCATAAAAGAACTGGCAAGATCTTTGTACAAGGGCACGCAAAATTTCTAGGAGTGGAGAAGTGATTATTACAAAATCTCCCTTCCATTTAGCAAGGTGGCCGCATAGGGAATGGCCATTAGTTCCTTTGTTCAGGCTGTCTTTGAACTTGAACAGCTGCTCCTCTCAAATTCTAATGGCCAATTCTCTTCCCTTGATCTTTCTATGCCAACCCAAATAGAGGACACCACATGTGTTTCTTCCTATGCCTGTGTAGCTATCGGTGATTTAAAGGAACTGAGTGGATTTAGAAATATTTCCTGAAGGGCCACTTGAATTGACTGAATGTTCACATTTTTAATTTTTTTTAAACAAAATTGTTTGGTGCCACCGTTTTCCCCAAGTGCTGTTGGCTTATTGTCATCTCGCCACCCACCCTAGTTGTTGACTTTCCTCCTTCATCACAGGGGTGATCCTGGTTCATTGGGGGTCACCTACTGAACATTTTGATGTCACAGTGACCATAGCGAATCATATTCGGCAATGAGATGTCACCAAGAGAAAATAAAGTCAATTGGCAATTAGAGCAATACTTTCTGGATCAGTCACAGCCAGTCAAGTGTCCCAGGCAGTCAGAAAACATGGAGGGCAATATTACTGTATGAAGTAGCCTATCAGTATTGGCTCATTGTTGACATAACACAGACACACACACACACACACACACACACACAGAGAGAGAGAGAGAGAGAGAGAGAGAGAGAGAGAGAGAGAGAGAGAGAACACACCCACAACAGGTAGCAAAGAGTTAAAGTCCCCCTAGACCCCCATATCAGGGTGACATCTTGCCATCAAGCACAAACCACATAATTAATGTGAACATTGGGTTTGGCCATTGACGACTGCCAAATCAAGTGATAACTTATATATGTGAAACAGCCATCCCAGGTGATACATTACAACAAGTTTTCATATCACTGCACTTGTTAAACATAATACTTAATAGGAATAGTTTGCAAATCTAGCTGTGAGTCACTGAGAGATGACACAGGGAATGAATGATATGTTATCTGTTTGCTTCTGTGCATTTATGAATAAGCCCTTAAATCTACAAGTGACTGCGATGGGAATTGCTACAAAATGGTTTGGGGCTTCAATCCGGTCCAAACTGGGGCCACTCTGAAGCACTGGATTCAGTCCTGAACTGGATGGGAGGGGACACACATGCACAGCCTTATCACTTATGCACCCCTCTCTATACTCCAAGAACTGAATTTCAAGGCCAAAGATACCCTCAAGAGGGAGTGGAGCACTGCTGGAGTACAGTGTGGCTTAGGGAGAGGGTGTGTGGCTGGGGAGAGCCCCAAGTGCCAGACAGGAGGGCTGCATTTGCCCACCCAGGCCTGACACTCCCTTTCGACTGGAGTGTATGAAAGGTCCCTGAGATGTGATGAGTTCTGCAAGTAGCCTCAATACCTTCATTGTTCAGATACTCTCTTTGGGGTACTGTGCTAACACACTGAACCAGAATCTTGTCCTCTGGATTCCAGTGGGATCTTTCAAATATATGGGGAACTCTACAGCTCTTGAACTTGTGTGCCCTTGCACAACGCCTGTTGCACAACATCCATTCATTTCAATGGGCCCACATAGTAAGCCTTCCTGTGGGATTATAAGAACCTGCTGGATCACACCAGTGGCCCATCTATTCCAGCATCCTGTTCTCACAGAGGCCAACCAGATGCCTTTGGGAAACCCATAAGCAGGGCCCAAGCCCAAGAACACCCTTCCCTCCTTTGGATTCCAGCAACTGGTATCCAGAAGCATTGCTGCCTCGGACCATGGACCATTGTGGCAAGCAGCCACTGAGATCTTATGCTCCACAAATTTCTCCAATCCTCTTTTAACACCGTCCAAGTCGGTGGCCATTATGGCTCTGAAAATGTCCTACTTCAGCTGCTGTTTGCATGTATTTAAAACTTTCTACTTATTAGCTACATTATTATTTATTTAGCATCAACTGCAGCAGTGGTGATTATTGGAAAATTCTTTCCAAGCGATGAGCAAGAGAGTGCTTGAAGCTGTTTTTCAAAAACAAATTTCTAGAAATGCGTAATGGCTTAAAAAAGTTATATAACTGTTTTGAAGACATGGGATGGTACCACACTATAAAATGGATACTTAATAACACCAAATAAAAGCTAAGATGTGGGAACTTTTTTTACAAGTCTCAGATGTTTGCTTTCAGTACATTTTAAACATTATTCGAAAGACTTTTCTACCTTTTCTCTCTCGTTGTTGGTATTCACAACGAGCAACAAAACGCCAAACATCAGTAAGAGCATAGGGTTCCACCTCCCCCCAAAAAATTGCAGCATATTTTACACAACTAAAAGGAAGAAGCAAATACTTTTGAAACAGCCATTAAAATGGTTTTTAGAGCAATATTAAGAATGGTATTAAATGCAGCAACCTGGAATACAGTCATACCTCGGTTTAAGTACGCCTCGGTTTGAGTATTTTCAGTTTAAGTACTCCGCAGACCCGTCTGGACGGATTAATCCACTTTCCATTACTTTCGATGGGAAAGCTCCCTTCAGGTTAAGTACGCTTCAGTTTAAGTACTCTACGGACCGTCTGGAACGGATTAATCCACTTTCCATTACTTTCAATGGGAAAGCTCGCTTCAGGTTAAGTACGCTTCAGGTTAAGTACAGACTTCCGGACCCAATTGTGTTTGTAAACCGAGGGACCACCGTAATAAGAAAAATAAAAGAAAACAACTAAATCAAGTGTCATGGACTGGCTGGATGCAGCAGACTAGTGGCAGGCACCAGCTACACCAGCACCCAAGGGAACCCCCAGTGGAAGAAGGCTCAGAGCTCAGGGAGTAGTGGTGGGATGACAATGAGTGGTCCATGGGAGAAGAGGGAGCAGACTGGTGGGAGGAGATGTTGGAAGCTGAAGGATTTAGTGAACAGGGAGAGGCTGTGGCAGAGGGCAGTCCAGACTCAGAGGTAGGAGAGGAGGTGGGTCAGGAGACAGATATGAGGCAGGCTGTGGAAGAATCCAGGGAGTCTTCCCCTCCTCCTGGAACCAGCTCCCCTCCCTGCTGGTCTCCCACAGAGAAAGGAACAGTGCAGAGCAATGAGAGACAAGACAAGGGAGCCTTAAGCTGCAGGGGAGGAGCCTCAGTGAGCGGTTGGAAGGTGGGAACCTTCAGCCTTCACAACTGCTTCATTGGGGCAAGACCTACTAGGAAGAGTCGCTGTGATCACTAGGCTTGCTCTGTTTTGGTTTCTTTGAATAAAGAAATGACACCGGTGTGTTCTTTTATTGCTGACCTACTCGTGACGCTGGCTCCTGACATCCCGCCCAATGCTGGAGCAGGATACACTTTGCCAGGTGCCTAGAAAAGAACAAGAAATGTGCCAGGTGACACCTCCACCTTGACTCCCACCAATGAAACAAAAGGCAGCCTCTTCCTCTCTCTCCCCCTATTTGCCATAAATTGCAATGGAAGCAACAAAACCTTAAGCCACCAGGGCAGATGGCAGACAGAATGTGACACCTTTGCTAAAACATCTACACTCCATGCTTATATCTTACCGAGCCAGTTTCAAGATCCTCATGTTGATATACAAAGCTCTGAACAGCATATGTCAAGAATGCTTTGATGGTGTTTCCTGCCTGGCAGGGGGTTGGACTGGATGGCCCTTGTGGTCTCTTCCAACTCTGTGATTCTATGATACCTTTAGGGCTGCTGAACCATTACATCCCAGCACAATCGCTGGCACAATCTGGAGGAGCATTCTTAGTTGTCCTGTGTGTTACAGAAGCCCAACTGGCCTCAACCAGAACTCAGGTGTTTAGTATCACTGCTCCTGTGCCGTGGAATGTGTTTCCAGCAGAGTTTCAGCAGGCACACCCATGCTTGACTTCCAGACATCCCTTGAAGACATTTTTTTCATGCCGACAGGCCTATGCAGTTGTCTAAAATATCCCTCGAGTGACCAGTCACGGAAATGATGGTTCTGCATTGGTTTTTAAATGCTTTTAATCTTACCATACACTGTTCTGATGTTTTGCAAGAGGGAGGCATATCAATATTATCTCAAATAAATAAATAATGCCCCCAGCCTCTAGCAAGGCCTCCCAGCTGGGCCTCTGAATCCCTATCGATGATGGCAATGGGGTTGCCATTCTCCCTGACTGCTCTTTGGCCACGCTGTCAGTCAGGGCTCCTCCAGATGATCTGCTTATTGAGCATTCATCCTGATTTTACAGTGCAAGTCTTTACGGTGGTGAGACTATGACTGGTCTCTACAGAGCATTCATTTTGATTTGCTTGCAGGATATTAGAAGGTGACAGCCTTTCCCCCTGGATGCTATTTTTGCCTGTTAAACTCCAAGCTTGTGCAGTGTTTAGAAGTCTTCTGATCAACACAATGTAAGCACCGGTCTTCCCCTGACCACAGAAGTCCATTGTTTTGAGTGGATCTGTGTTGCAGTAGGGCGACAGAGCACTTCCATCCGCTTTAGCTGTGCAAACCTACATTGGTGGTACATGCAAAAAACCCTCCTGCAAAATACTGACAGTGAAGCAACAACCTCAGTCACCATCAACCTTTAAGGACTCTGGGCTGATCTGAGGCCCTGATCTGCATCTAATCTGCAGTCTACAAAAGTCAGGCCTGCCATTTCCATGGGAAATGTCGAGTGATCAAATGGAGCTGAAGCACTCGGCCTGCACTGTGAACAAAGTGCAGCTCTCCTTTGTGTTCAGCATGGTCCACTACAAGTGAAATGTCACTCCGGCTTAATAAAACATGCTAATGAAGCCTCGGGAATGTGCCGTGGGCTATTGACCGGTGTGAATCATGTGCTCCTTCTTATTAAGGTGAAATAATAGCCATCAAAAGGAGCCATCAAAAGGGTTCATATTAAGGCCTGGATTTAATTTATTATCATTTATTGTTTGTTTATTGCATTTCCAAGGAGCTCAAACTGATGGCACACATAAGTTTTCTTCCTTCCCAATTTTAGCCTCACAGCAAAGCTGCGAGGTAAGTTGGACTAAGACACAGCAATTGGCCCAAGATCACCCAACAAGCTTCATGGCTGAGTGTGGCTTTGAACCCTGGTCTCCCAGATCCTAGTCTGACTCTCTAACCACTCTACCACACAGTCACACTAGCAGAAGCCAGCACAAGGGCTCTTGCTAGGGCAACGGGGCTCCCCCTCTCCTCCCCAGCTTGCTCATCACACCTCTCCCAAATCTTCTCAGGGAGGTTAGAATAACACCACCACCAACAGAACAGTGTGCAGAAACAGAGGAGGAAAAGGGGCTCGTTCTATCTGGAGGGCAAAAAATGCTTGCAGAGGTTGACCGGACAAAAGGGCTCAGCATGGAATTCCTTCCTAAGGAGGTTCAGGCGAACTTTTAACAGGGCAAGTTTTGAAGTAGGAAAGACTTGTTTCTTCTGGCAGAGTTTCCTTAAGGGAACAAGAACCACCTGCAAAGCCACTTTATATTCTGCTCTTTGTGATCATGCATCATCTACTTCAGGGACAATGTGACGTGAAATAAACACGATTGGCAGCGTGAAACGAGCAGCTGCATGCTGTGAAAAAGAAAGAGGTTCTGAGCGATCCATCATGCTTCGTGGGGTAATCAAACGGGTGGTTTTCACGCCGTCGCCACCAATAACCAGCAATAAATTATGGCAGGGATAAAAATGGTGGCTGCTAGTGAGCAGTGGCCAAACAAAAGTGGGCAATGCTGGGCATTCCATGGTACTCATTAGATTATCTTTGCTAGTCTGACTCGTTGGGAGCAAGGTCAGCTCCATGGGGGTTAAAGCTTGGGACCTGCTCTCCTTACCAGCAGTCACTTGACATCTTTACAATGACCTGTTTGATTGGAAACAGTAACTTGTGGCGTTGGTGGTCAACAGCTCTCACTGTACCTGGATTTTGGTCATTGCTGGTTGGGGCTGACAGGCTCCCAACTCTGCTGTGGAGTTTGGATATGAACATAAGAAGCTGCCTTATACTCAGTTAGACCATTGATACATCTTGCTCAGTATTGTTGACACTGACTGGTGCCAATCAGCTCGTTGGTGCTGAGTGCTTTTAAAGAAGCCTGCTCTCAGCATCAATCAGCTGATGGGCACTAGGAGGAAGCCCCCACGAAGTCTAGTGGTTTTGGTTCAAACCATACCTACAAACAGTCTGTGGAGGAAAGATGTGCATTGGACGTCAGAGGGGCTCGTGCCCATCTCTGATCACTAAGAAGACACCTTTTGAGACAGGTGGACAGCCCTGCAATATGGTATGGGGTGGGGCCCAGAACAATCACTTCTAATTTCTGGTTTATTTATGAGGCATGCTAATGTCAAAGAAATGCCCTCAAAGCCTACCTCCATGCTCTCACAGCTGGAAATAAATATAGTGATTGTTGTTGTTTAGTCCTTCCACACCAGTGTTTCTAAACCACCACTTCAACCCTTAACTCAACCCTGCAAAATAAAATTGTTGTTGTTTAGTCGTGTCCGACTCTTTGTGACCCCATGGACCAGACCACGCCAGGCACTCCTGTCTTCCACTGCCTCCCGCAGTTTGGTCCAACTCATGTTGGTAGCTTCGAGAACACTGTCCAACCATCTTGTCCTCTGTCATCCCCTTCTCCTTATGGCTTGTGCCCTCCATCTTTCCCAACATCAGGGTCTTTTCCAGGGAGTCTTCTCTTCTCATGAGGTGGCCAAAGTATTGGAGCCTCAGCTTCCCGATCTGTCCTTCCAGTGAGCACTCAGGGCTGATTTCCTTAAGAATCGATGATTTCCTTAATGATACTAGAGACAAAAATCTATAGCATCAATTGGATCATGCATACTTTAACACTGTAATGAAACAATCTAATTCACATCAATCATTTCACCTTATTATTAGCGGATTTTTCTGAAACAAATCTAAACGTAGATATAAGAGAAAAATTACAGAAACACCTTACATTCTGCCAGGTCCAATGAAAGCCAATAGCTAGTAGGCTAGATCATTCAGTGGCATGACTAAAAGAAAAGTAAAGAAACATAGGATTAGGGTTTGGACTGGATATCTTCCTGGGATCCATTCCAACCTTGTGATTCTATAGCTCTGAGGCAGGAGTAAGGAGTAGGGAGAATGGGCAGGCTGCTAAAATGGTCAAACCAATTTCTTTTTGTTAAGCTAAGTGCCCTGATCTGTTAAGCACCCACTTTGTTATGTAAGCTGGGATCAATACATCGCCACAGTAACTAAATAGCTGGAGACGCTTCAGGAAGGGGAAAGCCAATAGGGCTAAGGAGAGCATACCTTTAATCTCCGAAAGAGGATAGGTGATGACACCCAGGTGTCTATGTGTGAGAAATAAAACAATACAGTCGTACCTCGGTTTACGACCCGCTCGGGTTGCGAACACTTCGGGTTACGAACTCCGCAAACCCGGAAGTGTTTTCGGCGCAGAAGTGGCGTGCACGCTTTGCGCATGTGCAGAAGCGGCGCTCGGTTTGCGACCTTTTCGGGTTACGAACCGCGATCCGGAACGGATCGTGTTCGTAACCCGAGGTACTACTGTACACTGGTAAGCTGTGGATCACGTATAGGCCATTTTCATAGCTGCCAAGTTTTCCCTTTTCTCGCGAGGAAGCCTATTCAGCATAAGGGAATTTCCCTTTAAAAAAGGGAGAACTTGGCAGCTATGGCCATTTTTGTGTTCTAGTCATGTGGAGGGCATTAATGTCTTATTATGGAGTGGGACTTCCTTAAATAATTGCCCATCGCTGCATGGAAACCCAACACACACACACACACACACACAGGAACTTGCACACCGGGGTTTCCCTTCAGACCACCAAGGGAAACGCCCAGCTGTTTTGAGGAATAATAATAACAATACTGATTTTATTATTTGTACCCCACCCATCTGGCTGGGTTTCCCCAGCCACTCTGTGTGGCTTACAGCAAGGAGTTGTGACAGTAAGGCACCCGACATGTGATTTATAAGTGAACAGATCTCAGATCAGAAAGAGAAGGTGAATTTTAGACTGTAGAAACTAAAAAGCATTTGTGAAGGGATGTGCTGGCTATTTCCCCTTAGAAATATGATAGAAAGCGGTGAAGCCTGGAACATTTGTTGAAGTGAAGATGTATCACTTCAACCTATGTTCAACCTGTATATACGCGTAAATAAACCTTTTTATTATGAAACGCAAACATGAACATCAGGTGGTTACTAAGCAACTGGGTAGGCCATTTTCCAGCCCTGTACCAATAGCTGCAAAGCAGTTAGCTTTTGAGACCTGGCTTCTCCTGGGCACAATGCGAGAGTTTGAGAGGCCACAGAGGCTTCGAGGGAGACTTTGCTGGGGTCTAGGCCTGGTTTCTAACCTCCCTGCACAAATGGCTTTTGAGGACAAATTGTGATGCCAGAATCTATTCTTAACAATTCTCCGTGCCAGATCTGCCCTATTCCATACTGGAGCCATACGCATAAAGCTGTACAACAATGTATATGTATTAATAGACATGTAAAATTATGCTGCAGAAGTATAGTACACCATGGACCTTGACATTCTCACATTCTCTCTCTCTCTCTCTCTCTCTCTCTCTCTCTCTCTCTCTCTCTCTCTTTCTCACACACACACACACACACACACACACACACACTTTTTTTTGTCTGCAATTTTGCATATAATCAGCCAGACTCTGCTTTTAAAAACACCACCACCATTTGAAAGTGGCTCACAGAGTTACACTTCTCAGCAGCCTTTAACAATGCTGCAATGCCCAGAATTCTTTGAAGGGAAAAAGTGCTATGAATGTGCTTTGCAGTGCTATTTTTCTAGAAAAAGAGGTCCCGCAACTCACCATGAACGCTTCCCTTGTTCTCTTATAATGGCAATTGGGTCCACCCGAGAGGCGCTGGAACTGAGTTCTGGCGAGTTCCAGCTGAAAAAAGCCCCATTTAAAGGCATATTGTGTCCACAGCCTTAGACAACACATGCAGTAGGAACAACTTACAGGATGCTGTGATTTATGATTATTATTATTATTTCTATTATTCTGAGGAAAGAAGGCAGGCAAATGCTGTAAAATGCTACTTGTGTTCTCCCTGATTTCACAAGTGGTTTGTAAAGAATGAGAATATATATATCAGAGCAATTCCTCTCCTCTGTGCAACGACAAATGGGAAGCCTTGCAGGCTTTTTCCTTTAAATGCTTTGTGTGGGCCTTCTTGTGCTATTTCTTTATAAAAAATTAAATTCACCCCCAGGAAAAGGGAACAACCTCCTGTCAGCTAAGGCTCATTTTTCAAAATCTCATTTCTCCAAATGGCTTGGGGGGGGGGGCGCGTCCAAAACAATTGGTAGCGGGACGTTCAGGTAAACAGAAATGGTATTTGCAAAGGTTTGTATTGACTTCGTGGTGCAAACAGGGACACCCAGCAAACTGAGCTGAGAACGGATTCACATGTGCAAAGTCTGATGGATGGTTATGTTCCCATCCGCAATTTAGTCCTGACCGGGTTAAGTCATATCAGAATCTGCAGAGATTGAATGCTTCAGGCATCCCTACTTGACAGTACTGATAACAACTGAGACATAGTGAAACTTTCTCCCTGCAATGAACACTTGTTACGCTGAAAGGAGTCTGTCAGAAAGCTTCATGGCCATCGGCTACAAACATCCTGATCATGACAGGATTCTGGGGCCGGCTCTAAGCAGAGGCAGATTTAGGAGAGTGAGACAGGTTCGGTTGCACTGGGTGTGGGGCCTTGGAGGTGCCACAGGGGGCGCTGCAACTATGATATACCGTAGGATGGAAGGGCAGAGGTGGGGGCTGTTGGGAGATTCATTCCCTGTGTGCAGTCATAGGTTTATTGTGTATTGTATGACTGTATGTGTTTTCATTCCACAGAGTGGAAGTGACATAGACAGGATGTTTGTCTTACGGGTTCCTGAAGTGGAACTGTTGTTTCCTTTGTTCTTTCTCTTCACTGCCTGCTATGCTAGAGAGAGGCAGCCATGCTAAACAGCTCTGAATGTCTGAGCTGGGCAAACAGAGACAGTCTCTGCATTTTGCCACAATAAAGCAGTTTAGCCTTATCCAATGGCTTGTGTGTGCTGTGCCCCATGTTGGGGAACAATCACAGATTCGATTGCACCACCGGACTCAATAGTAGCCGGGCATGTATGCACAAAGCTTTGTCCTAGCCCTGGGCAGTCTCACAACTGCCCCGGGCGACAAATGCTAACAGGGGCACCAAATGGTGGTGTCGCACAGGGCACTGCTGAAATTTGAGAACCCAAGGTCCCACTACTCTAAGTTCACACAGGGTAGTATTGGGCTCGCCACTGTCCACTGATGGGCTGTCTTCACTCCTGGCAACCTACCTTCCGAGTCCCTGTTTAGCTGCTTGCCTGTGAGGACAATCAGGCTGATGGAACAGGGCCTTCTTGGTGACAGCCCCACACTTGTGGAGTTCAATTCTGTGTCACCTCAGGCAAGCTCCAACCCTTTGGCCTTGAAGACCCACCACAGCTCCCATTAGCTCCAGCCAGCCTGACCAGTGGTCAGGGATCATGGGAGTTGTAATCCGACATTATGCAAAGACCTAAATATCCACCTAGTAACAGTGGCCAGGATGGAGTGGTTCCAGCACTTGAGATATCATTTCCATTTCTCTCTGAAGCCTGGTAGAATAAGGTATGATGGTTGGTGGTTGGTGGTTACCTATTTTGGTCTTCCAGGTTACTGTTTTTATATCTTACCTATTTTAATATCCACTGGTTGCTTTAGGTTCCCCAACCCCATCCCACCCCACCCCCACCCCATGCATCAACAAGTAGTAACCAGGACTAAGTTCACAGTCAAGTTTTTTTATGTATGCTGAGGTGGTAATTATGCCTTTCTTATACATCTGCATTTCTTTTAAGTAAAAAAAAATTTTTAACAGAATTAACACTGCTGTTCAACCTAAAAAAGTGCAATATTTCCAAAAGTATTTCCTAGTTGTCAAAAGTTCTCCCGGCATATTTTTGCATGACTTTAAGAAGGAGCCAAATGAACTTCAATAATACTTTTTTAAAAAAAGAAAAGAAAAGAAAATTAATCTCTTCTCAACAGAAACTGGAAATGTCAAGCTTGAGCTTGGAGTGTATTTTTCCGCAGTCAAAGTTTTAAAACCTCCTCTCCCCAGAAAACAGGATTTAATAATGGTAATCCTGACAAAATCTATGCTGCAGCCAAGCTTGTGGGCGCCGCTATAACATATCTATATCACAGCGAGCCCAACAAAGCACAACAGTACTGTGGGAATAATTTATTGTTTGGCACTGGCTGCAATTCTAAAGGTATTTTCAGTTGAAGGTGTGTTGGTTTCCCCCCCCCCCTCCTTTTGAGTCTGGATCATAAGACAGATTGATGGCTGTAATTTCTTCATTGGTGTTATTTTATTAAAACATGCTGGGGGAAATTATGACAGTTATTGTTAATGGAATCCACAGGCCCAATTCCCTCTGAAATGCACTCAAGATTTATTCCACTGTGCCCACCAAAACAACCGTGTCGTAAAAGTCCTTCTCGCTGTGCCAGTTAGATCCACACAAGATATGATGCTATGCTCAGGGCCGGATTTAGGTTTGATGAGGCCCTAAGCTACTGAAGGTAATGGGACCCTTTATATGTCCAGCTGTCCTTTGTCAACAAAAAATGGTCACTGTTTTTTATTTTGTTGAACATATGCTACACAACACAAAACACTGTTGCCGTACGTAGGTTTTATTTTATTTGTTTTTATCCTATATTTTGGAAATAGACATCCAGTTTTTTTTCTTTTAATTTTTTGGGGCCCCCAGGGGGTTGGACTGGATGGCCCTTGTGGTCCCTTCCAACTCTATGATTCTATGATTCTATGCTTGTTTTGCTCATACATAATAATAATAATAATAATAATAATAATAATAATAATAATAATTTATTTATACCCCGCCCATTTGGCTGGGTTTCCCCAGCCACTCTGGGCGGCTTACAACAGAAAAATGAAATAAAACAATTAAACATTAAAAGCCTCCCTAAACAGGGCTGCCTTCAGATGTCTTCTAAAAATCTGGTAGCTGTTTTTCTCTTTGACATCTGATGAGAGGGTGTTCCACAGGACAGGCGCCACCACCGAGAAGGCCCTCTGCCTGGTTCCCTGCAACTTGGTTTCTCGCAACGAGGGAACCGTCAGAAGGCCCTCGGTACTGGACCTCAGTGTCCCGGCAGAACGATGGGGGTGGAGACGCTCCTTCAGGTATACTGGGCCGAGGCTTAAATCCGGTACTGGATGCAGGAGCCTTTGCCAAGGGTCTGCTGCTGGTGGGTGTGTGTGCATTTCCTCTCCTTAACTTTTGTGCTGCCACAGTGACCTCTGAATCTGATCGGAGCCTGGCGGGCAGGGAGGGGATTCCTACCCCTTTCAATGTAGGCCATTTGCCTGCTAAAAACCACCAGCAGCAACAGCAGAAGAAGAGTGCCTTGGTGCAATAGTGCCTGCTGCCTGTTGATACTGGTAGGTCAGGAGGCCAGGAGGTCAACAGCAGGTGGAGCCAGAGCTGGAACAGAAAATGGGACATCCCGAGATCCAGTCAGAAGCCAGAATTCTGCCTGCTCAAATTGGGATGGTTGAGGTGTTTAGCCAGTACAATGGTACCTCTGGTTGCAAACGGGATCCATTCTGGAGCCCTGTTCGCAATCTGGAAAGGCCGCATCCTGAAGTGCTGTGTCTGTGCAGGCGTATGATGTAATTTGGCGCTTCTGCGCATGCGCGCGCACTGAACCCAGAAGTAACCCGTTCCGGGACTTCCGGGTTTGGCCTGTTTGCAACCTGAAAAGACGTATCCCGCAGTGAACATAACATGAGGTATGACTGTAGGTTATTTGAAATCTAGTCCTTCTGTGGCAGTAGAAAACACAGAAGGGGTGCCCCAATTAATGTCTTTCACCCCCCCCCCAAACACACACAATAAAATATGTAGATTGCTTGCTTCCTGGGCACCCCAGATTCCCTGCTTCCTGAGCGAAGGCACTAAGAGATGAGGGAAACATTTCTTTCCTTTATGACTCGTAGTTATTTTCATTCTAATGAGCTGACTGTGAAGCTGCCCTTTGTAAAGATGCCCTGTCACTCCAGATTCCTATGCTTGATAGATTTTTACTGGCAGTAACCTTCACAATAATCCTTCTTTTTCTGGTGCCATTTTCACTTGCTGTTCAATGTGACTCTAAGGAATCTCCAAGGAAATTGTGTGGGATTGGAGCGAGGGCAGAGGGCGGGGAGAACATGCTCCGTGGGATAGGGAAATCGTTTTCTGTAACTTCTGTTTTCCAAGAGCATCACCCAAAACAAAACGGCATGAGAAGGATCTCTGCTCACCGCACCACACTGCAGTTCTCTTGAGCATGCTCAGATTTATTTTATGCCAGAGGTAGCCAAAAAGTTGCCTTCTATATATCATTGGACTAGAACAGATCCACACCATCAGTGGCATAGCAAGAGGGGCGATGGGGGCGGGTCACCCCCCACTGGGAACATTTTTTTTTCTGTTGCATGAGATTTTTCAACTGTTCTTATATGTTCTTTCAATGCTGATTTCATATCTGAAGTCAGTTTTGTTCTGTAAGCTCTAGTTTTTCTGCAATTCATGTTTTTCACTTTTAGCCAGAGCCACATGGCGGGGGGTGGGGGTGGGGGTGGATTGACAAAAAAAAATACGCACCGGGTACCACCTGGGCTTGCTACGCCTCTGCACACCATACATTTAAAGTGCATTCAAATCCTGGGAACTGCAGTTCCCCCTTCACATACCTACAATTCCCAAAAGTTTTAACAAACCAGGAACTATTCCTGATATCAGGAAATGTCTAAATGCAACATTAAGGTTAGGGTTGTTAAATGCTATGAAATACAGAGGAACATTCTGAACTCATGGCTATATAACACCGGGACTGTTGTATTCTGGAACAGGAACTGAAATAGTATTCTTTAAATTTTATTTATTTAATTCAGCTCGAACTACGGACCATCTGGCAGACCGAGAACCAAGGCGATGTCGCTCAGATGATCAGAGACCATAACACACAATAGGTCACAATGAGAGGACAGGTGGTTTAGCAGGGTGAAAGCATATTTACGCAGGGTTTTATTATCTCTTTTTTAAATGTTTGCTTTTCCGGGAGGGAGAGGAAGAAGACTACTGTAAAAAGCAGCTGCAAACGCACAGGTGTGTATCTATCATCATTAAATATTTCTTCCTGGCTTCCCTGGAGCCCAAATTAAGTGGCGATCACTGAAATGCAGAAGGCAGCATGTGACATGAGCTGATGACACCCTCCAACTAATTATAATGCATTCTGGCTCTTGTGGGTCTTTCGTAGCTAGAGGACAAATCCCAAGTCTTGTCTTGTCTCACATTGCCAGGTAAATAACAGCTTGGCATTTAATATGCACGCTCTTGCCATGCTTAAGAAGCTATAGCCTGATGTCAGAATTTGCAAATGAACATGCAAAATAGCAGCGGCTTTTTTAAAATGTCTAATCTCAGGTCCACTTCCTTAGTGACGGATGGTGGTTTTAAATTGTGTGCATAGACATGTATGTACAGTATACACTGTCACGTTGAAGCAGCTTCGCATGGTGTTGCATATGCCCCATGTCTATGCAGTGAACTAGACATATAAATGTGCTTTGGAAAGGAGACAGTACAGCTCACTTACACTCATGCACACAAAATTTGGGAGCAGGAAGATAGTCTTTCTCTCTCCCATGACAGAGCGACTAAACTATTGTGCGCCCGCAGGGACCTCTCAACAATGGTATGCAATTGGTTTCTTTGTCTTGTTGTTGCATGCCACATCCTGGAAGATGTGATCAGTTGGTCGGTAGGGGTTCAGGTAACTGAACAAGAGGACCTTTAAGATAATTTTGGCCCCTTATGAAATGACCCATTGCAGTCGGTGGTATGTGTGCATCTAGATTTACAGATCACAAGGACTAGAGTATCGACTCTATGTTGGTTACAGGTAGGTAGCTGTGTTGGTCTGACGTAGTCGAAAAAAATAAAAAAATTCCTTCCACCAGCACCTTAGAGACCAATGACAAACTTAGTTGGCCTCTAAGGTGCTGCTGGAAGGAATTTTTTTTATTTTATTTTGACTCTATGTTGGATTAGTGCTAAAATGCTAAACATGTCCCATGTTCAAGATAATAAAAACCTAGCCCTCAGATGATGGTTATACTTCTCATGAAACTTTCTTTTCCTGCCTCCCCATTGACTGATTTCCTTTGCCTTCTAGGAACTTACAAAGAGCGTAGCTGGATCAGACAAACTGCATTTAAAAATTAGGAGGAAGTTGCCGTTCAATGCTGGTGAATTTTCTTGAGGATCTTTTTGAAAGCACACACACAGCTGCAAAATGTGGAGAACTGAATTGGATATTGGGAAAATGAGAAGCAGAGGGAACCAAAACTAACACACATCTTTACCTCCCCACGAGCATATGTGTGCAGGATGGACTTTCACTGTGCAACACATGGTTGTTGCAGGAAAAATTGGTGGGGCTGGAAGCAGGGCTAAGAGTGGGTCTCTGTTTCTCCTTGACCAAAGGACGCAGGTGGCACTGTGGTCTAAACCACTGAGCCTCTTGGATCAGAAGGTTGGCAGTTCGAATCTCCGTGATGGGATGAGCTCCCGTTGCTCTGTCCCACCTCCTGCCAACCTAGCAGTTCAAAAGCATGCTCTGTGCGCACTGGTGCTTGTCATTGTGTCCCGTTGGGCCAGAAGCGGTTTAGTCACATGGCCACATGACCTGAAAGCTGTCTGCGGACAAATCCTGGCTCCCTTGACCTGAAAGCGAGATGAGCGCCGCAACCCCATAATCGCCTTTGACTGGACTTAACTGTCCAGGGGTCCTTTACCTTTACCTTTTTACCTCTCCTTGACCATAGTGAAGCCTTACACATGAGTGGTGTTATGTACTGAGCTGGATCCTAGAACAATAGGATCCAAAATGCAGCAGTCTGATTGGTTCGCAGGAACCACCCAATCCAGCTCCAGGTGGAAGTGAATCTGCAACCTGATTGGCCTGCAGGAGCAGCCAACCAGGCTGCTGGCAGAAGTGAATTCGCAACCTGATTGGCCTGCAGGAGCAGCCAATCCATACGCATAGGGCTAGGGAGAACAAGAGGGCAATGCACAGGCCCCAGTTCCTAGCAAATCCTTGCTGTTTTCTGACAGTGTTCCTGGAACGAGCAAAGAAGGAGAGGGATCGGGAATTATATAGCTCCATCCAAGTGGAAAACACAATGCACACTGTACCATAGGGAGAAGTGACCTCTGAATCCAATACAGTTTTATTCTTTAGCCTGGGACTGAAGCTGTGGTTTATGAAAACGGTTTTCATTTTTAATAAGGATTCACTTACAAGCTCTTGACTCCGAGGGCAGTTGAATAATTAACAATGGGAGTGAAACAAGGTACCCTATTTGATAAGAAGTGCCCCTCCAAATCACAGTTCCTTTGTCAATGTCTTCTGATATATTTGCATTCCCTGCATTGGAGCTGTGAGAAGAATGATGACTCAGAAGCAATAAGTTTGCATTTTTAAACATCGCCTCTCCCGAACCAAAGCGCCCAGGCTGCTCTTTAGCATTGTTTTTCTTTCAGATGAAATGGTTTTTACTGTCTGCCTTTGACAACGGTTATGTTTTGCAAAATTGCTCGTGGCAATCCTGTGCTCCAGCAAGTGTAAACATGACCATATTTCAGTTCCAACTCCGAAATTATGTACAGCTCAATGTCAGTGTCACTAATGATGGGGCAAGGCTTGAAGTGGAGGCAGCTCACTGCTGCAAATTTGCCCTGCTTGCAGAAATTATTCCTGTTTTGTATCAGATCCATCCATATCTCTCCCTCCCCCCCCCCTGCCAAACTTTCCTCCACTGGGATAGCTCAGTTGGTAGAGCACAAGACTCTTTAATCTCAAGGTTGTGGGTTCGAGCTCCACACTGGGCAAAAGATTCCTGCATTGCACAAGTTGGACAGGGTGCCCCTTGTGGTCCCTTCTAACTCTACAGTTCTGTGATGCTATTATTTTCTCCATCTTCTAAGGAAGGGGCAAAAGAAGAGAAGGTAACAGCAGAGAAGAACTGCTTTCACACAGAAGAGGCTCATAGGGAGCTGCATTATGCTGAGCCAGACCATTGGTCCATCTAGCTCAGTACTGCCTGCACTGAATGGCAGCAGCTCTCTGGGGTTTCAGACAAGGGGTACCCCCGGTCTTACCTGGACATGCTGGGAATTCAAACTAGGATAGGGTTGCCCTATTTCAGAAAGTGAAAATCCGGACACAAAACTTATTTACTTCTTTTGGGGAGGGGGGAGGGTGAGAAAACAAATTGAGGTTTTAGAGCTATTCCCCACCCCCACCCCCCGTAAATCATCAAAATTGCCACTTCCAATATGGGTTGCCCAAACGTCCGGATTTTCCCAGACATTACAGCAATTTCGACCCAGACGCTGTTCCCAGCAGCCAAATCCCGGGTATGGAAACCCTAACCTAGGACTTCCTGCAAGGAAAGCATGTGCTCTACCACTGATCAACGAGTCCTACCCTAACCATGGCCCTTTCCCTCGCTACAGCCACCTTTCTCCTTGTCTTCAGAGGGTATTTCCAGGGCTCCATCTATGTGAAGGCGAGTCCTTTCCATTGTGCACTTATGCGCAAAAAAAAAAAAACCCCGGCCTAGATCTGCATAAAATTTGCACATGCCAATTTAGATGTATAGACGCAGATGTAAAAACCATTGCTATAATTTAAGTAGAGATGTGGTACATCTCCATCATGCTGGTGACGGCTGTGACCAGGAGCCTGC
Organism: Zootoca vivipara; assembly: GCF_965207765.1. Lineage (NCBI taxonomy): Eukaryota > Metazoa > Chordata > Lepidosauria > Squamata > Lacertidae > Zootoca > Zootoca vivipara. The sequence goes on along the minus strand of NC_142584.1, from coordinate 98,883,433 downwards.
CTTTCTGCTCGGTCTGCTATCCAGGCAGATAGGGAAACCTATAAGTCCACTGCTTGCTGTCTGAAATGTACTCGGAGTCGAGAGTGAATTTCATGCTCTTTATTCAGCTCATAGTCATCAAGGAGAAGAGGAGAAGAAGAAGAATGGCTCTTTTCCCAAAACCATCTGCTTATATACATTATTTACACAATGGGCCTTGCGTGATTGGCTACTTCAGGGCTACACCTGTGGGCCAATTATATTGTGGATTGACTTCTGCCTGCAGCCTGATTGGCTGCTCCTACAGGCCAATCAGGTAGCAGATTCACTTCTGCCAGCCGCCTGATTGGCTGCTCCAGCAGGCCAATCAGGTTGCGGATTCACTTCCACCTGGAGTTGGATTGGGTAGCTCCCGCTGTTTCTGAATCCTATTGTTCTAGGATTCAGCTCAGTACATAACACTGTCTTTCAACCACACTTGGACCACACAGCCCTTCAGACAAGAGGACTCCTTTCTGAAAGAGGAATGCCCTGTGCAAAGTAGGCATGTCGCCATTCACATCCATTGCTTGCTGCTTCTCCCTCTTCCCCAGGGTAATGCTTGATCCTGCAAGGAACGATCAATTCTCATCCTTTCAAACGAGTAGTATGTTCAAGTAAGCGTCTCAGTAATTGACTGGACAGCTGGGGAAAGGCGTAGAGCCCTCCTACGTTCAGACTCCGGCTGTCTGACTAAGTGGCTGAGCCATATTTTCCCCCGTATCTTGATAAGAGGAGATGCACAGGGCCCCATTGCAAGCAAGGATTTCAAGTGGCATTTCATGTTGCTTGCAGCAGGTCACAACTGAAGGCAAAATAAATCAACACGTGCATCTATTAATGCTGTTGCTAAGAAACAGGGCGGACTTTAAATAATCTTATGTGTCTTAATGACAAGCGCTAACATGAACTTTCTTGGCTGGTGCTTATTAGAAGCTAAGCTGCATCGGAAAGAATCAAGGCACACGTGTTGTTGGAGACGTAACTGAGATATATCACAAAAGATGGCGCTGTGGGTTAAACCACAGAGCCTAGGGCTTGCTGATCAGAAGGTCAGCTGTTCGAATCCCTGTGACAGGGTGAGCTCCCGTTGCTCGGTCCCAGCTCCTGCCAACCTAGCAGTTCGAAAGCACATCAAAATGCAAGTAGATAAATAGGAACCGCTACAGCGGGAAGGTAAACGGGCGTTTCCTTGTGCTGCTCTGGTTCGCCAGAAGTGGCTTTGTCATGCTGGCCACATGACCTGGAAGCTATATGCCGGCTCCCTCGGCCAATAATGCGAGATGAGCGCCGCACCCCCAGAGTTGGTCACGACTAGACCTAATGGTCAGGGGTCCCTTTACCTTTACCTTTTGGCCACAGCCATGAATCAAGGAGTCATCAGCGTAACAACTGCCCTTCATCACTTTCAAGTTTGCCTAGCAAAGCTACCCCACTATCAGCCCCCAATACCCCCATTTGCCACAGATGGATGCCAGTTGCCCCAGCTGCAGAGACATCACCAGAGGATATTGACCGCAGCGTCGATAAGGGATAGGCAAAGTGGTGCCCTCAAGATATCATTGGACTACAATCTTCATTAGCCCCATCCAACATGGCCAATGATCAGGGATGGTGGGAGTTGTAATTCACAACTTTTGGGAAATTTCTGTCTTAAGAGAAGTGTCCTGATGGTAAGAGCTGATTAACAGTGGAACAGTGGAACAGGCTGCCTCTTTACAGGAAGTGCTTAAGCAGAGACTAGGCAGTTGTCTATTAAGGATGCTGTAGTTCAGGTGTCCCCAAACTTTGGCCCTCCAGATGTTTTGGACCACAATTCCCAACATCCCTGACCACTGGTCCTGTTAGCTAGGGATCATGGGAGTTGTAGGCCAAAACATCTGGAGGGCCGCAGTTTGGGGATGCCGGCTGTAGTTGCATCCAATATTGCAGAACCAGCAATGAGCAGAGGGTTTTACTGGTTGATGTTCCCTGACTTCCAACCCTAAGATGCTGTGATCTTCTACATGTACAAATGTCTTTACATCAAGAGAAACTTTGTGACTGAGTGGAAAAGTAGGTACCATTTCTTAATTTCTATTCTGTGGGTTTTGAAACAGAGTTTTTCTTGTGGAAAGCCAGAATTTGGGCGTCACCATTTCCTTTCCTTTAATTTTTACAGATCATTACCCTCTGTCATTCACACTTTGGGTTCATTTTCTTTTCTTTTAACATTGTTTTAAGCCTGTACTTTAAAAGCATGCCTAAGTGCTCTGCTGCGCTTTGGCTGAAACCCAGGCATCAGTTCTACTTGGCTTTTCGATGTGATTAAATCAAATGAAATTACTTGCAAGTTTGTTCACTTCTTGGCAACAAAGATTATATCACATCATATATAAGGATTTAGGTGCTGTAGAAATACTTTGCTTCTTGAAAATTTTCCAGTGATATCATTGTCTTGCAAAAAATATACATCTAAGTGGGTTTTTTTTAAAAAAAAAAAGTGGTAAGCCTTCTTCCTTTCCATAGAGATGGATAGATACAGCTATATGATACTAATTAAAATCTGCTACTGTATAGCTGCTACTTTTTAATATCTTTCCTTCATTGCTGCACTCTCAAAGCTGTTTTAATAACCTGATTTAATGCCATACTAGTAATGTGAATTTTCCCCACCCCCTCATTTCCTAAATCCACCATATAGTTGAAACTGTTTCCACCCACACAGGTACCCAAATCCAATGGTGTCTGTTAACTCATGATGTCTGCTCTGTGTAGTGGATGGTAGTCTTAGGGAAGGTACAGAAGGTCTCGGGCTCAGGATCCACACCATCTCCCCTCATACCACTTACCAACCCTGCTTCGCACCTCGTTGAGTGCTGGTGTCTGGCTGGGGAATGTTTTTGAACTCTGCCTTGAACCCTTTCATATCTGGATGGAGGGACGGAGAATCATAGAATCATAGAATCATAGAGTTGGAAGAGACCACAAGGGCCATCCAGTCCAACCCCCTGCCAAGCAGGAAACACCATCAAAGCATTCTTGACATATGCCTGTCAAGCCTCTGCTTAAAGACCTCCAAAGAAGGAGACTCCACCACACTCCTTGGTAGCAAATTCCACTGCCGAACAGCTCTTACTGTCAGGAAGTTCTTCCTAATGTTTAGGTGAAATCTTCTTTCTTGAAGTTTGAATCCATTGCTCCGTGCCCGCTTCTCTGGAGCAGCAGAAAACAATCTTTCTCCCTCCTCCATATAACATCCTTTCATATATTTGAACATGGCTATCATATCACCCCTTAACCTTCTCTTCTCCAGGCTAAACATACCCAGCTCCCTAAGCCGTTCCTCATAAGGCATCGTTTCCAGGCCTTTGACGATTTTGGTTGCCCTCTTCTGGACACGTTCCAGCTTGTCAGTATCCTTCTTGAACTGTGGTGCCCAGAACTGGACACAGTACTCAGGTGTGCTTGTGGAAACTGCCCTACTGCTTCAAGGTAACATACATTGCTCCACCCATGTTTGCCTATGGCCCCACCTGCTATGGACATGTGGCCGCTGGATAGTTGCCCAGAAGGAAAAATGGCCCCAGGCTGAGAACCTATCCCTCAATCCTGCCTTAGGTTGGCTCCTGTCTACTAGCTGCCACTCCCGTTGACCTAGGCTGCCATGTGGCACATGCAAGGAAAATGGAAAGAAATATTCAAGGGTTAAAGTTAAGAAAAGAGGAAATTAGTCTTCTAAAGCAGGATTCAAGAAAGACCAACAACGAGGTATCCTGCTTTCCCCACCTTTGGGAATCTTGTTATCAGAGCAATATTGCTTCTAAATGTCAGGTGGCATTTGTAGTTGTTCTGCTTTAATAGCCTGTCTGCATGTCTGTTGTGACTTTTCCAACAGTCTTTGAAAGCCATTTAAGCTATCATGACATTCAGAGGCAATTAATGCCATGCATTCATTACACCTTGAGTGAGGTGTTTCCTTGACCATTTGGCTTGGTTCTACTGCCGCCAACCACTTTCACAGAGTGGCCCTGCAGTCTAGAATTTTCATTTCATGTTCAGATATTTGCATTTTATTTCCCTCCATGAAGTTTCCCCCTTCTTGCTTCCTCCCATCTCCCTTAAACTATAGCCCAATTGTGTTGTTCAGACTGCATGTGCAAACGGGCATGTGGGAAGGTGCCATGAGTCTAACCCCCTGGTGATGTGGTGCGTGCTGGACATAGTCCACCCCCCTTCCAGTAATAAGCATGTGAAGGGCTTGCAAGAACACGTGTGGCTGTCTCCATTCCTCCACCTTGTGTGTGATTAGCTCAGTCTGAAGGAGGTGCTACTATGCATGTTGTTGAAATGTGAATACGAGCAGCTTCTGGAGTAGACAATTAGTGAGTTGGCAACAAGCCAAGTTAAACAGAGTGCTTGAGAAAATCTGCTTGGAGACAGGTGGTGATTGGCTAAGCTCTCCCTTATCAGCAGCATGACACAGCAGTTTGGTGTTGGAGTGTAGAGTTTGGAGAAGGGGTTTGAATCTAGTCTGTGTATATAGTAACTTGTACAAAGCTGTGCTTTATTCTGCACGTATATAATAAAAGTTAACAAAATTCAAGTTACTGTTCAGCAAGTTCTGTTCATGGTCGTCGCCATGGAATTCACTGACTTCCAGGAGAGTTATGGTTCAAATCCATCAACACATGTAGGGTTTCCTTCATGGAAAAGAGGACCCTGCACAGTCTTGGGTTTTCCATTCTCATGTTGGAAATTCTGCATGTACAGAAGACGATCCTCTTCAGCAGGGCGGGCCTACTCATGGGGCAAGGTGTGTCAGGAGTATAGGCAGGAGCCAGGCTCTGGGGCCTGTAGTGCTTTGCAGGGCTGGGGCCTGCCTCAGCTTGTTCTGGAGAAGCAAGGAGTGGCCGCTCAGGTGAGGCCACTTGATAACTCACTGCACCTGGTGGCAAGAGCTGGGAGGGATAAAAGCTCAGCATTTCCCTTCGGCTCTTTGCCACAGCAAGACGATCCCTGCTTTGTTGCATCCGGCCTCTTGCTCCTTGTTCCTCGGCCCTTGGACCTCCGCCTTTGCCCTGCTCCTCAACCCATGGACTTTCGCCCTTGTGACGCCCTGCTTCCCGGCCTTCGATTCCTCAACCTGCGCCTTCCTGCAGCTTGACCTTCAGCCGCGCACCACCCAGACTTTCGTTCCAGCTTCCTCACTGCCATCTCGGATCTATGGGGGGGGGCAGCAGTTCTAGTTTCCAAAGAATGCATTGCCCATAGTTGATGCTGCCGCCGTGGTAAAACAACAGCTGTGGTGCGCTCCTTGGAGACTGCATCTACGTCCTCCTTGGCAGCCACCCAACAATACTGCCTCTACAGTGGCTTCTTGGTGAATAGGAGCCACTACCCTTGTTCCCAGTTTAGATCTTTATTCCCCACTTATTCTTGATGTAGATCTTCACTCACCCGTTCTTCCCTAGCAGCAGGGGGATGCCATTTTGTGGTTCACCTCAGGTGCTCAAATGACCCAGGAGAGCTCATCTTAAGTGTTTTTTTTTTATGATATTTGGGGATGTGCAAAATTTTGCTTTGTTTACATTTTTAAGCAAACAAACTTGATTCAAACTTCCTGGACTAATATGCGGTTCAGATAGAAGTTATCTTCCTGTTTTTGTACTTCTCCAAATTTTGTGATTGAGTTCTTGAAATTGTACTGGAAGGCATATAAAGATGCGTGTGCAAAATTGCACGTTTTGAGGGTGAAACGAATATAAGAATGTGTATTTTGTGGATAGATACATTACATTTTTTTTAAAAAAAAATGGTGTTCTTCAACAGAACAATGCAGAAATGGAATGGAACAGACTTATGAATGAGCAAGTGCAAAAGTGGCCTAGGACAGAAATACACTAATCTGACAACTATCCCTAAGGGGTCCATTCTTTAACTGAGCCTCAGTTGCAGGAGTAGCCAATGTGGCATCCCCCTGATGTTGGTGGAACAACTCCCACCATCCTTCATCATTGGTTATGTTGGCTGGAGCTATTGGGGGTTGAAGTCTGCAGGACACCACACTGGAGCTCCTTGTCCAATTGTATAAGCACCTTGGTAAAAGCATAAACAAAGCAGACTCCTTAATTTAAAAATGTGCTCTGTGTATCATTATTATATTAGGCAGAGTCAAACATTGTTAAAAGAACCAGCTTGGGAGCAGTGAAGTCTCCTGATCACAATCTAGTAATGAGAACATGAAGCGCCTTCGCTAGAGAAATCCCGCCCCCCAAAATCCCCTCTCCCCACCTGCATTGTTCTGCTAACAATGCCCTGCTCTCTTTAATTCTTCATCAAGGTAATTAACTGGGCAACCTGAAATTGAACTCTTGCCAAGTGTGACAAAGGAAGATGAAGATGGCTGGTTACATTAAGGATATGAATTGCTTTCATCTCCCCCTCTGTGCTATCTTCCGTCCTCCTCTCCACCTGCATACATTTCTAACCTCAACTTATGAACACACACAGCCTGCACTTACAATCTGAGGGCTTGTGGTAAATTTAGCTCCCTTCATCCTTTTATTGGGAGGTGCTGACAGAGACGAACTATTCCCTGACATGCTGCATCCCTTTGCTGGTCTATCCTAATTTGCTGCAGTTGCCCTGTCAGTGCTGGTGTCAGGGTCTGAATAAAGTCAATGGACACTTCCACACCCATTTCTTCCTTCTGGAGTGGTGACTGAATGGGGACCATGGGAACTATGTCTGCTGCACGATTTTCCTGGTACGTGTTCAGGGCTAAAGGAAAATCTCACCAGGAGGAGAGGTTTTCTTTTGAAGTGCTCTGGGGTGGACAAAAAACCAAATGGGAACCGATTGAAACAAAGGACATAAGTGGCCTAGACTCCTCAGCAAAGGGAATTTGCCCAAAGGCAGCTGTTGAATCAACCATTGTGAATATATTGGCTCCTGACAACTAAGACAACTAAGCCAATTTCTTAGTTGCCTGAAGTGGATGTCGTACCATGCATATATATTGCTTAAGTTGTTAGGTCAACACAAATGTAATTTTTTTCCATTGGGCTTTGGCACAATGACTTTTCCTGCATGCCATTTAGTAAAGGTAAAGGGTAAAGGGACCCCTGACCATTAGGTCCAGTCGTGACCGACTCTGGGGTTGCGCGCTCATCTCGCATTATTGGCCGAGGGAGCCGGCGTACAGCTTCCAGGTCATGTGGCCAGCATGACAAAGCCTCTTCTGGCAAACCAGAGCAGCACATGGAAATGCCGTTTACCTTCCCGCTATAGCGGTTCCTATTTATCTACTTGCATTTTGACGTGCTTTGGAACTGCTAGGTTGGCAGGAGCTGGGACCAAGCAACGGGAGCTCACCCCGTCACAGGGATTCGAACCGCCGACCTTCTGATCAGCAAGCCCTAGGCTCAGTGGTTTAACCGCAGCGCCACCTGGGTCCCTCGCAGCGCCACCTGGGTCCCTATGCCATTTAGTAGGCTTCTCAATTTCCTCTTTCACCTTAGCTTGCAAAGGGATTGGACTCAGTGTAGTGCTGTCAAGGCAAAGCGCGTAGCTGAAGGCACCAACTTTATTTTATAGTCACCTGATATTTGACCCGAACCTGTGTTTGTGTGTGTGTGTGTGTGTGTGTGTGTGTGTGTGTGTGTGTGTGTCGTGTCAAGTTTCTGGAGAAGCTGTAGCTGCTGTACTGTGCCTAACAGGGGCAGATTGAGGTTTTCTACTACATACCTTGCCCCCAGTTTTCAATGTGGCATTACTAGGTCCTTAGAGAACTCTCCATGCTGGTTTTCAAGCGTCCATCCTGATGTGGGCCATAGTTTTCCATGGGAATAATTCATCTCAGTCAACAAGGATGGGCCTACAGAATGAAACGCCCTATAGGACGTGAGACATTATTGGCCAGACAGCAGTGGTCTTCACATACCGGTAATGGCCTGTTTGCTCATAAAAGGACAGCATCAGTTGTAAGGCCAGGATGCAACAGTCCTTTTTATATCCAGGACTTAGCAAGCAAATACAAAGATTTGCTCAACGCTGCATAGAATGCATCAAAACAGAGAAGGAGGCCCTTGAGCAGGCATCCCCAAACTGCGGCCCTCCAGATGTTTTGGCCTACAACTCCCATGATCCCTAGCTAACAGGACCAGTGGTCGGGGAATATGGGAATTGTAGTCCAAAACATCTGGAGGGCCAAAATTTGGGGATGCCTGCCCTTGAGTCTTTACTGCCTACAAAGCTTGCTAACCCTTGGCAACAAGTAGCAATGGATCTGTTTGTTTGGAAAGGAAATATATATGTTGCAGTCACTGATTATTTCTCCAGATATATTGACCTAGCACTATTCATTCAGCCTTTGTCATAATCAGGGCATGCAAAAATTAAAAGCTATATTTTACAGACACAGAGTTCCTGAGACCCTCATCTATGATAATAGACTTCAGTATAGCTCAGACAGGTTTGTGTACAAGTATGATTTTGGACACCGCACTAGCAGTCCACATTATCCTCAAATGCAGGTCTTTCTTTCAAATAACAGAAGGCATCCATCACATCCAGAAAATTATTAGAGCAGAAATACCTCCCAAGCAACACATTTTCCCTCCACGCTGAATATGTTGAAGATTTATTCACACATTTTGTTTTTAGAGGGCACACCTAAGTTTTTTTTTTTTTAAGGGCAGATATAAAGTATCAACCTGCAACAAAACATGCCACCTTCAGTCTGTAAAAAAAATAAAATAATGAGCAAGCATCCAGCACCATCCTACTTCCACAAGGCCATGGGATGACTCACAGAAGACAAAAAAAAGACAGCCATGTTCAAATATATAAAAGGATGTCATATAGAGGAGGGAGAAAGGTTGTTTTCTGCTGCTCCAGAGAAGCGGACATGGAGCAATGGATTCAAACTACAAGAAAGAAGATTCCACCTATACATTAGGAAGAACTTCCTGACAGTAAGAGCTGTTCGGCAGTGGAATTTGCTACCAAGGAGTGTGGTGGAGTCTCCTTCTTTGGAGGTCTTTAAGCAGAGGCTTGACAGGCATATGTCAAGAATGCTTTGGTGGTGTTTCCTGCTCGGCAGGGGGTTGGAGTGGATGGCCCTTGTGGTCTCTTCCAACTCTATGATTCTATGAAAAAGGAAAATGCATGGTTTCTATAGCGTTCCCCCCTCCTTAAAATATTACTAAACTCTGAATTTACGACCATGTTGGGCCCTTTACTTCTTAAGGAAAACATGATCTAAAGAGTTGCTATTTTTGTTCTTCTAGTAGCTCGATGGCTTGGCTAATAAAAACTCTCCGGCTTTCTAAAGAACCTCCTATTAGTGTTAATATTCTTTCCAGCTCTTTGTCTTAAAAAGAGATGTGGTAGCAAACTATAAAAAGACAAATCAATATTGACAGGAGAGCTCAGAGTCCAACTGCTTCTTTTGCACCGAGTGCTCAATGCCGCTTGATTTTGTTGTTGTTCCACTTCCTCCCCCTTCAACTAGCAGATGAATTACTCATCAACTCCTTCCAAAGAGCATTTGAAGTCTGCCATGACCCATTATAATGGTTCCTGCGAATAGGACTTCTTTCTGCTGCCCCCCCCCCTGCTGATCTCTTCTCTCCCTTTTTTTTGGTAGCACTGCACTTTGGTGGCCTCCAAGTCACCTCAAGTTGACTATAAAGGGTGTTATCACCAAACTGACATAACCCTTTTGGTCATCTGTCATGGGGACGATCAGCACTTTTCACATTGTTCCTGGGCGCAAGCGGTGTGCGTGTGTGTGTTTGAGAGAGAGAGGGAACATCGGTAAGAGGAAATGCTGATGTGACTCAACAGCAGGTTTTTAATGAGGAAGAGGCAGTAAGTGTTTGGTTGAGGCCCGAGGTTTGGATGCTTTTAAGCGAAAGGAGCTAAATGTTACAGAAGAAATATGTTGTGACATCAAACAAAATACAGATTTCGGGCGAGCAAGTGCCTAACACAGTGCAGATGGCCATTCACTGGCTTCGCAGTGCAATTCTAGATGGGTTGCTCAGTTGAGAATGTCTCTGGGCTTGTATACGGAATTAATTCTTCACCATAGGGAATACAAAACAGCAATGGTGTTAAAACCTAACATGGTCAATGGAAAAGGCATGTCCTGAAATGTCGGGTAGAGAGGAGAAACAACGCAGAGATTGTCTGCAGGCAGCAGAACAAGTTTCCTAGTGCAAACCTAGTTACGAAGGTTTCTTCCTGGAAGTCAGGGACATGGCCTGATTCATTGTCACTATTAGGGGAAGGGCCATAGCTTAGTGATAGAGCATCTGCCTTGCACATAGAAGGCCCCAGCTTCAATCCCCAATGGCATCTCTAGGTAGGACTGGGATAGACTCGCTGTCTGAAACCTGGAGTGTCAACACAGACCCTACTGAGCTAGATTGACCAGTAGTTTGGCTCAGTGTGAGTCAGCTTCCTGTGCAAATAGATCTCTTTCCCTGTTTGCATCTGTTTTGTTGTATCGCTTGTTTGCCACTCTGGACTCCTTTGAGATGTAATTAATTTATTAAGATGTAATTAATTTATTAAGAAACCAGAGGCCTTTTTATTGGGTATAGTCGGGAAAGAAATTCCCAAAAAAGATTTTATATTCTTTTTGTATGCCACAACAGCAGCAAGAATTTGGATAGCAAAGAATTGAAAGACACAAGTAAATACCAATGATGGACTATATGGAACTGGAATGATGGACTATATGGAAATTGCTAAAGAAGAAGAAGAGTTTGGATTTGATATCCCGCTTTATCACTACCCAAAGGAGTCTCAAAGCGGCTAACAATCTCCTTTCCCTTCCTCCCCCACAACAGCATACCTGCCAAGTTCCCGCCGGAAAAATAAGGGATCGGAAGTAGCAGGGACCGGAAGTAGCGCTGGTTTCTATTTAAGGTTTCCAGACTCAAAAGAGAGCAGGGCAATTAAAGGCACAGAAGTCCTGTCCTTTATTGAGCCTGCAACCCTACCCACAGCCCTTCCCTGACAGTCATTCATGATCTACAGGGGGGGAAATCAGAGTCATCAATAATAATCCCATCTGTGTGTTGAAGTCTCAACCAATAACCCTGGAGCTTGGCATTAATGATTAACACATTCTGTGTTTATGGTCTTCTTGAGCTGGGAAGCCTACTCTTCCCTCCTCACCGGAGCAGCTTCTAATACTTACACAGGAGGAACATTAAATATCAACACCTCCTCATTGTCACTATATTTACTAAGCAGGTAGAATTTATTAGCCTGCTGTGGGAGGCTGCAGACTTTTAATTAGTCTACAATGAAACTACAAAGGTGGGACAGCTGGGTGGGTTCTTCTTTTCTTTTGAATAATGTTTTGGTTGTGGTTTCCTCATATATTTTGTGCCTCAGTCACCAGCCCCCAACCACCAAATGCTCATAAACACAAACAATATTTTGTTCCACATCTGACACATATATCACAACCAACAACGTCGCAGTGGCAATATTTCTTTTGCCTGTTTGTTTACATATTTATAGGCTTCCTTGCCTGTCCTTCACCAGATGCTATTATAAAGAATGGGCTGCAGCAAGATGGTAATACAATAATACCGTATTAAAAGCATGTGCATGAGAAGAATGTGACGGGTCCTAAAAACCCAGCTCAGCTGTCAAAGGCCAGGCTAAAGAGGTGCATCCTCAGGGTATAATGAAAGGGAAGGTGGCAGGCACACCGTTGCGGGGAGGGAATTCTGCAGCTTAGGTCTGTGGCGGAATAGTGCCTGATGATGATTCCGGTTCACCATGGGTTAACCTATCACTCCCATGATTGGCAGGTGTTCCCTGGGAGGCGGGGCTAGACGGCGTTCAAAATGGAGGGGGGACAAGCGTTGAACGGCAGTTGGGGGTTGGCAGTTGGGGAGTGGAGGGTTAGAGAGGGAGCAGGAGGTTAGGTTTGGGTGGATGGGAAGAAAGGTTTTAACCGTTATCAAGATGCAGGAGATGTATTAACAAGTCTGTATTATATGAAAAGAAGATATGCACTTTTAAGAACCAGAGAAATCCACGTTTTCAAGTTAAATAATAAAGTTAAATGTGCTTAAACATTCACTGACTCGGCATTGTCTCAGTACCTTCAGAGGTGTGACTAAGAGGCGAAAACAAAGCTTTCCTGTGGAAGAGGAAACTGTTTGTTTTTTCTCCTGTCATACAAAGGGCTGGTTAGTGAAGCCAAGGGAGCCACATAGTTGCCTAAGGGAGAGGCAAATTGTAGCAGTAGGGATCCATGGGAGGGAGACCCCACTAGTGGCAATAGGTTTCGAATGCAGAGCCCTGAGGTACCCTGGAGACAAGTCTAAGTTGGACACTGGAGGTTTTTCTCCCATTTGTAGAGAAGCCCAGGGAGAGCCTCTGTTGTTAAAGCAGTGAGGGGTGGGAAACGGGGAATCCCTCACAAGGTCATGCTAACAAATGAGTCTGGAGACAGCTGCCCATAGCTAAAGGAGTTAAGTTAAAGAACGTACGACAAACCTGATGGATCAGACCAGTGGCCTATCTAGTCATCATTCTGTTCTCATAGTAGCCAACCAGATGATTATGGGAAGCCTGCAAGATGGACCCAAGGGCAACAGCACTCTGCCCACCTGTAATTCCCAGCAACAGGTGCTCAGTGGCATGATGCCTCTGACAATGGAGGCAGAACATAGGCTAGCAACCACTCATAGCCTTGTCCTCCATGAATTTGTCCAGTCCTCTTTTAAAGCCACCCAAGCTGCCCATCACTGAGGTTCCTAGTTTAACTATGCACTTCATGGAGAAGTCCTCTCTTTTATTTGTCCTGGATCTTCCAACATTCAGCTTCACTGGATATCCCCGAGCTCTAGTGTTATGAGAGAGGGAGAACAACGTTTCTCTATCCACTTTCTCCATGCCATGCAGAATGTTGTCACCTTCTTATTATGCCATTTTCTCATTTAAAACCCCCCTAAATGCTGCAGAAGCTGGCTGGAGCAGATGGAGGGCGCCATGTTGGAGAAGGCTACTCACTCTGAATATCCTGCCACAGACACTACAAAAGCTAAAAGAAATGTATGACTCTGGTGGTTGTTCATTATCACAGCATCCCGAAATTGAGCTCTTTCTTTATTTCTCTCTATCAAAGATCAATGAGCCATCGGGTAGAGCAAGAAACTGGTTACAGCAAGATGTTTTATGTTCTGCTGATAGAATGTGCATATTTTGTGTCTGCAGATTGCTTCACATTGCGACTCTTGCTGAATTGCCAAGCCTTATTGTTCCAGCATCACAAAATTGCCTTGCAAACTTTTGAGATTTCTAGAATAAATAATAACACTTTTTAATTTTCCTCTCTGGTTCCTCAGCCTCTGCGTATGCATAACTGCAATCACTCTTTTAAACTTCCCCTTCTGTGATTCACTCCACAGGCTTCTGAGAGCTGTAGTTCCTATAACACAATGTAATAATGCGAGTCTCGTTCAGAAACCTATCCAAATCACAAGATTTAGAATTGGGCATACAGCGAATTTTCAGAGCGCTGAATTTCAGTACAACAAAGCCTTTTTTTGAAAGGGTTGCTTCTGAGAATCAGCAAAGTTCTGAGCATTCATTCAAAGTTTCGTGAAAAAGTTCTGTGCCTTCGGAAGGAGGGAGATGAGATTGCAATTGTTGCGGTATCTGATGTATTCATGGAAACGCTCTCTGACAACAACAACTCTATTCATAGATGTGCAAGAGCATTTCCATTCCACTTTTCTGCTCTTGAAATGGTGGTTGGGGCTGTAACTTTACTCTGGGTGGGCAGAGTACTGTAGCATTCATGCCCAGCTTGAAGGCTTCCCACAGGCTGGCCTGTGAGAACAGGATGCTGGACCAATGGCCTAGTCCAGCAGGCTCATCTTTCTGTTCTTCTTTAGCTATGGGCATATATTTCCAGTTTCATTCGCTGGCATGAAATGATGTTAAAGGTAAAGGTAAAGGGACCCCTAACCATTAGGTCCAGTCGTGACCGACTCTGGGGTTGCGCGCTCATCTCGCATTATTGGCCGAGGGAGCCGGCGTATAGCTTCCAGGTCATGTGGCCAGCATGACAAAGCCGCTTCTGGCAAACCAGAGCAGCACATGGAAATGCCATTTACCTTCCCGCTATAGCGGTTCCTATTTATCTACTTGCATTTTGATGTGCCTTCGAACAGCTAGGTTGGCAGGAGCTGGGACCAAGCAACGGGAGCTCACCCCGTCACAGGGATTCGAACCGCCGACCTTCTGATCAGCAAGCCCTAGGCTCAGTGGTTTATCCCACAGCGCCACCTGGGTACTAAATGATGTTAGTACTGCACTATTGTAACATTAACCACAAAATTAATGGCTTTGGGGGTGGGCGAAGAAGTCAGTGTTGGCAGTGGAGCAGCTGCCACTCTTTCATGTTGAGCAAAGGATGCTGGGACCTGTGGATCTGCTTGTGGACTTCCCACAGGCATCTGGTTGGCCACTGAGAGAACAGGAGACTGGATTAGATGGGCCATTGGCCTGATTCAGCAGGCTCCTCTTCTGTTCTTATGTGTCCTGCTGCCCCATGCAATATGCCCCTAGAACCCTCCAGGTTCTCCAGGGCTGATGGGAGCTGGAGTATGACAAGATCTGGAGGGCATCTCTGCTCTAGAACAGAGCAGATAAGCACCACACACCTGGCCTCCTGGCCACAGTGCCACTGTCACTTATTAGAAGAGAGAGGGAGCAAGGTATTGAGGAGGTCAGTAGATGACAGCATTGGGTCTGCCCCACTGGTTCCAAACTCCCCACTGCCTCATCCCCTCCCAGTAAGTGGCAGTGACAATACTGCCTTTCTCTGCTGCATTCCTACCTAAACTACAAATTGGATTGTTCTCTGAGCACTAATAGGGGTTCAAAATGTTTCTGCCCACCCAGGTTGGTCACTATTTCCTCTTGTCCCAGAAAATCTTGGAAGGCTTCCTGTTCAGCTTGGATCTTTGCCAGTGCAACAATAATATTCGCTATGCCTGACGCCAGATTCTCAGCTCCTAGCTCTTGATTGGCTGCAGTCCAGCTCTGACGAACCACTGCTGCCTCCAAAATCTCCAATAACCAGCTATGGGATCTGTAAATAATGTAATAGGCCATTATGCAGCCAATAATAAGGTTCTGCGGTGATGGTACCACGGCAAAACTGCTGGTACACCGCAGAATGACATCACTGATTCAGATGTGCATTTTGCAAACGAAGACAGATCGAAATGCTCAGGAGGGGCCTTTGAAAAAGTTGTAAACGTGCTTAGCTTTTGCAGTGGGCAAAAAAGCAAATGGGGAAATGGACGGGCTGTACGTACCATTGAATTCTTCAAGGGAGACGCGCTGTGGAAAGGGAGCAAACGGCATTAGGTACTATTGCATCCCCTGTCCAGTTAGATACTCTTCAAATTATTATCAGTGTTAGGGGGGGAAAATTCCAAGGATGATGCAGTCTCATTAAAACGCTGAGTGAACTACAAATCCCATTACTGGGGAAGCAGTTTCTCCTTCCTGTGGGCTTCTTCACCCCAAGCAAGAAGGCACCTGATCAAATAACTTCTGTGATAAATTCACCAGCTGGCCTCTGAAGTCTTTAAAGGCTTAGTAAGCGTTTTCATCCATCATAAAGGGGTCATTACAGCTGCAGAGGCGAGTGGAAAAGATGAGTCCGCTCCCTCATGCAGAACTAATTCAGGTAGAAGAGGTGGCTCCTGAGGGAAGCGTACTACTTGCACTATATTTTTTTGAGTGGGTATCTTAGACCACACGGTGTTCCTCAGTGGATCATTTCTCTTCAAGATACTGCAAGTCATAAGGCCCCACTAAGCTAGGAAGCGCACCGCTGCAAAGGCTGAAATTCTATTGTGGGTGGGTGGGGAGGGGCTTTTCCCAGAGGGATATTTTGAAAGCAAGCTGTCTTGTTTCTGAGAGCATATGCCACAAAGCTGCGGCCAGTGCAGTTCTGAAGAGCTGCTGCTAAAAAGCTGGCATCCATTTCTAAGGCAAGGCCACTTCCTCGGGAGAACAGCCCCTTTTCTTCCTTAAAAGCCCAATTTCCTGCAGAAGGATTGCCTGGTGTTCAAGCAGCAGGGGTTATCCTCTCAGGACCTCTCTTGAAGGGGGTCACTCTAGCTCAACGAAGGTCCAGCCTAGGTTTCATTCGTTCATTCATTCAGCCTTTATTGCCATAATTCAGACAATAAAAAAACAGAAAAAGACAGGAAAAACACCATCCATAAAACACTGCTAATCCAGACATACTAAACACATAAAACATATAAAGGACTTAGTAAGGTAAAGGTAAAGGGGCCCCTGACCATCAGGTCCAGTCATGTCCGACTCTGGGGTTGCGGCGCTCATCTCGCTCTATAAGCCGAGGGAGCCGGCGTTTGTCCACAGACAGCTGCCGGGTCATGTGGCCAGCATGAAAAAGCTGCTTCTGGCGAACCAGAGCAGCGCACAGAAACGCCGTTTACCTTCCCGTCGGAGCGGTCCCTATTTATTTACTTGCACTTTGACGTGCTTTCGAACTGCTAGGTGGACAGGAGCTGGGACCGAGCAACGGGAGCTCACCCCGCTGCAGGGATTCGAACCGCCTACCTTCTGATCAGCAAGCCCTAGGCTCAGTGGTTTAGACCACAGTGCCACCTGGGTCCCATCATTAAATAGTCATCATTAAGTAAAATGAAGTCATTTTAGATTTGACTTTAAAAATGCTCAGCCTTCTCCTCAGTTTGCATAAATCTTTCGCCTGGGTGTTATCTTTCGCCTGGGTGGCGCAGGGCTGCCAGGTGGGGGCGCCGCGCCGCGCCCACCAGACAGCCGCGCTTTGAAACGGGGTGGGGTGGGGCGCTGGAGGGATCTTCGCACCACGGCGCCAGGGCGCCAGATATGCTTATGACGGCCCTGGTTATCAGGGACAGCCCAAGTCATTTTGGCACCTGACGCAAACCACGAAATGGTGTCTCCCTCCCCATCAGGGAAGAAGGAAGAAGGAATTAATGAAAATCTACATCCAGTACAGGGGGGGGGGGAGGAATAAAGGTCTACAACAGGATTTGCTGCCCCTTTCCAATGACTTCCATCTGAGGTCCTTGGATGGAAAAGCTAGTGACTGGACTGGATACCTTTTTCTGGAATACATAGGCTCTACCATTGAGTCGTAGTCGGCGGCAACATTGTCTAGACCAGTGTTTCCCAAGCTTGGGTCTCCAACTGTTTTTTAGACTACAGTTCCCATCATCCCTGACCACTGGTCTTGCTAGCTAGTGATGATGGGAGTTGTAGTCCAAAAACAGCTGGAGACCCAAGTTTGGGAAACACTGGTCTAGATAGCACTGGGAGGTAGAAGATGAATAGTAGGGTTGCAATCTTTCAGTTGAATCCTATGCATTTTTCTGAACAGTAAATTCCATTAAGTACAATGAAGATTATGGTGCCTCAGGCAAGTCATTCCCATAGAAATCAGTAAACATGCAGAGGGGCACAAACTTGCGTTATAAATGTCCTGCACAACAATACTGATGGGAGCAGTGAATGTAAACTCGCTTCTTCTTCTTCTTGCTAGATACAGTACTATCCCATCCCCATTGACTGTAATTCACAGTCTCCCAATTAGGTTTAACTATACAAAGATAGTGATTCATTATTTTATAAAGTGTAATGAAGTGGAGGAATGCTGTATAATACTTTTTCTTTTTCTTTTGAAAAAAGGATCACACTATGTTATGAGCTTTTAAAATCTAAAGTAGGTCACTGGAAAGCAAGGGAATTATATAAACAACTTGATTAGCGATTCAGTAAACATAAAATAAACTGCTAAGAACCTTTTGAGTGTTAGCTAGTGAAATTCACTAATAGCTTGAGCAGCTCTAGTTTTTGGATATATATATATATATATATATATATATATATATATATATATATATCCCTCCAGTATCTTCAAGCAAACTTTCTTTTCCTCAAAGCGATTACATAATATAAAAACTTTATCTGCACAGAAAGAAGAAACGCCATGATGCATTTGCAGCAGCACAACCGGATGCCTTCATATGCCTCAGCTGCAACAAAACATGTCTCTCCCACATTGGTCCCTCTACACCCACAGCTGGCATTGCAACCTTCTCACGGTTTGACTTCACCTGCAAAGGAACATTCCTCCATTATCTCCCGAGGAAGAAGGATGCCAACAAAACTTTTAAAGCTGAGGACAATGGTTTTGTAAAGAATTTGGATTTTGTCTTCCACTTTTGTTTTGGTTTTATAATTTGCTTTGAATTCTTCTTCTTTTAAAGTGACTAATAAATATGTTCGTTCTCGAAGCTACGAACATGAGTTTGACCAAACTGCGGGAGGCAGTGGAAGACAGGAGTGCCTGGCGTGCTCTGGTCCATGGGGTCACGAAGAGTCGGACACGACTAAACGACTAAACAACAATAAATATGACAAGTAAGAATACTGACACTGGATAAATGAAATGGGATTTTAATATTTGATCTCAGTTAATTTGCAGGTGTCATCTTGCAAGATAATATCTTTTATAAGATCCTTACAGGGAAGCTCTTGTAAAGGGCTATAACAGCTTAAAGCTTGCAAAAGCTTACCTTAACCGTTAAAATAATGCAACAAAAACACACTGTGATTCACAATGAAGAAATTAGCACATGTAGTGTAACCCCTTGCACATTTCTTCACTAAATTAAGTTTCACTGTGTTGGCTGGTGATTACTTCCAAGAAAATGTGTGTAGGATTGCTGGCATGTGGCCCAATCCTATGCACATTTACGTAAATCTGCATAGGATTGCAGCAGCCATAAAAGCATTTGAGATTACTCTGGCCAGACAAGTACCTGGAACATGTGGGATGCTGGGACTTGGTAAGAGGATATATTAATGATATTTAATCCTCTAGAGACCCACGTACTGTCTGTGGGTTAACAATAAAGGGAAATCTGCTGGTGCCTGTTTTTAAAACAAGGGGCTTTGCAATTCTCTGGCAGGAGAAAGCCTCTAGCAAAATTTTATTCCAATAGTTAAGCAGTTTAATGCAGCATAGGAATATAGGCTATTAAACCTCATTAAACTTTATTTATTCCATTCAGCTACCCATTTTTCAATAAATAAACCACAAAGTAAGATTCAAATGCTTTACTTACAGTTTCTAGGCCTCAGACATGCATTTTTCTTATGCGGCTGCAACAAATTTATGCAGGTAAATTACTCTTAAGTAGAAATACAGCAAAGCAGCCTCAGACACACGTCTGAGCTTGGGTTGGGAGCTAAGTTGTGGCTTAGGGAAGAGGGAACTCACAATCACTGGTGGAGGAATGGGGTGCGGAGGGAGCGGACCACCCCTGGCACCACTACTCCGATAGTCCACTATTCCTGAACATGCATCACAGGTGGCACATCACACTCCCAGAACGCGTGCCACGCCCCTGTGGGCGGTGCGCCATGCCCTCATGCGGGCGCACATCACCCCCCCCCCCGGGGCGTTAGCCACGCCCCTGCCTGCTCTCTGCCCCCGTTAGCGGAGCATGCAGCTCCGCCACTGCTCAGAATGGCAAATTTTAAGTTCTAACACCCTATATTTCCACACTTTACTTTGCTTCATATTTTGTGATGCTATAATAGCTGCAGTGGTTGGATTTTGCTACAAAGGGACTACGACTTGAAGCCTATTTTAGCCATTTAAAGAAGCCTTACATTTCCACCAGATTAGCAATGTAGAGTGCACACCAGTTCCTTGCGATCTAGATCCTTCCTACCTTTGTCTCCTGCCTGCCACTGGTCATCTACCCTGTAGGCAGATGTAAAAGCAGAGGCAGAATGAGACTGGACCACAAAGGAGTTGTTTGTACAGGCCATAAAAGGTAAAGGTACCCCCGACTGTAATAATAATAATAATAATAATAATAATAATAATAATAATAATAATTTATTTTTTATACCCCGCCCATCTGGCCGGGTTCCCCCAGCCACTCTGGGCGGCTTCCAACAAAATATTAAAATACAGAAATCCATCAAACATCAAAAGCTTCCCTAAACAGGGATGCCTTGAGATGCCTTCTAAAGGCCTGGTAATTGTTATTCTCTTTGACCTCTGGTGGGAGGGCATTCCACAGGTCCCGTCGCAGACAACTCTGGGGTTGCGGCGCTCATCTCGCTCTATAGTCCGAGGGAGCCGGTGTTTGTCCGCAGACAGCTTCCAGGTCATGTGGCTAGCATGACTAAGCCACTTCTGGTGAACCAGAGCAGCACACGGAAACACCATTTACCTTCCCGCCAGAGTGGTACCTATTTATCTACTTGCACTTTGATGTGCTTTCGAACTGCTGGGTTGGCAGGAGCTGGGACCGAGCAACGGGAGCTCACCCCGTCACGGAGAATCAAACCGCCAACCTTCCGATCGGCAAGCTCTAGGCTCAGTGGTTTAGACCACAGTGCCACCCGCGTCCCTTGTGTAGGCCATACAACAGCTCAAATGGGCACCTGCGTTTTATAGGCATCTGCAATGTTGATGTCTAGATGGGTAGTCATGTTAGCTCTGTTGCCACAATAGTGGCAAAAGCTTTTTCTGGCCTAAGCTTTCACTTCAACCCAACTGATGCAAGGTGGCTCTAAAATTGTTGGTTTCCCCAGGCATTACCAGACTTCTCACTTTCTCTGCAAGGTTCCCGTTTAAGGCATGTCTATCATGCTAAGGTTTGGGGGTTGTGTGGCTGTTAATTAATTAATTGCCTTTTGAGTGTGCCTCAAGGCGATTTACAGACATATCATAAAAACAGCTAAAATAGTTTTTAAAAAGCATCACATAAACCAACTGAAGATGAATTTAAAAATTTAAAAATTGTGCAGTAGCACCTTCAGAAGTGTGCATGGACACGAAGGCTTATACCCAGAACAAACGTAGTTGGTCTCTAAGGTGCTACTGGACAATTTTTTAAAAAAATTTATTTTGACTGCATCAGACCAACACAGGTACAACCTGCAACTGAAGATAGTATAAAACAGGCATCCCCAAACTGCGGCCCTCCAGATGTTTTGCCTACAACTCCCATGATCCCTCGCTATGAGGACTAGTAGTCTGGGATGATGGGAATTGTAGTTCAAAACATCTGGAGGGCCGAAGTTTGGGGATGCCTGGTTTAAAACAACACAAAATGAACAACTAAGGCTGCACTCTTATGTTTTGATTGTGTGATCAACAAACTAGTGACCTGCTGCTATTTCTCCCCCCCCCCCCCCATGTGGAGGGCAGGGAAATAATCAATGAATGAATCGAAGGTTAGCTTTCCCTGAGCAAACTCATTTCATGTGAAACTTACAGGGAAGGGATTCAGGGACAAAAATACAAGGATTGAATCATTCATGGGAACTTATACCATTACTAAAACCATGCACTGTGTCGTATATGTGTGTCCTTATTAAAACTTCACAGAGCTGATGGCTGAGGATGGGATTTAAGTAAGCTTAGTTTGCTCTACAAAATCAATTTATTAAATGCATTTGTAATGTGTTTAAGCCACTACTCTAGAGGCTTGTCCTCCATGTATCTCATTTTCACTTTTGTTTTAGCTGAGAGGCAAAGTTTTCTTTTTTTGTGTGGTGGTAAATCATGGATAAGGAACCTGCAGCCCCCTCCAGAATGTTGTTGGGATCTACCGACTGTGGATGACTGGCAGATGAAGCTGATAGAATATATGGAGCTGTCTGAACTGACTGGGAGAATCCGCGAACAGGGAAGCGAGACGGTGGAAGAAGATTGGAAGAAATTTAAAATCTACTTGGAAAAGAACTATAAGATTAAGAATAGATAATAAGGGAAATGGATGTACAAAGAGGCTGATGAAGCATTTAGATATTGTTATGTAGGAATAGGTTTAAATGGAATATAGTTATTAAGATTTCTAGATTTGGGAATAAAAAAGGATCATGGGAAAAATTTATAGATAAGTGTAGTAGAATAAGAAATAGGTTAAGAAGTAGAGTGTGCAATTATAGATTTAACTAGAAACGTGGAATGGGGGGAAGGAGGAAGTCGATGGAATAAGAAATTTGGGTATTTGATGATTGTTAAAACACTTTTCCTTTTTCTTCTTTATTGTATTGTTTTTTTATATTTTTTGTATTCTTTTTTGTAAAATCAATAAAAATATATTTATTTATTTTTTAAAAAAGAATGTTGTTGGGATTGTGACAGTCAATAGCCAGCATGGTCAACAAGTAAAGGACAACCCCCCCGCACCCCTGTGGCCAAAAATGGAGGGGGAAATAAAACAAAGTAATGGCAAAATAACAACAAAAAACATTTAAGGCATTACCCATTTCCTCTCAAACTGTAGTTTGGTGGCCACAATGTCCATGGGGAAGAAAGCCACTTTAGCTTACGAGTATATGATAATTACCTGTGACAGCTTTAAAAGAGGAAAGGACTCCTGTATCTTCAACATTGCTAGGTGCTAATTTGACTGCTAGAATTCTCATCACAGTCACCCTGTCATCTTCTGCATCTTAAACAAGTTGCACTGCCTCGCTATGAAGGTTATCCAGAAAACTATTTCCCCCATGCCTTTGCTTCGCTGTTTGTAGTTGTGCAAAACACAACCGCAAGAAACACACACACACATATTTTGATGCCCTTATGCAACAGCTCTACTTCTTAGGCTGCTACTCTCACGGCGTGGAAATAATTCTCATCAGGTTTGTTTTTACATCCCACGCCGCAATTCGCTTCTTGGGTATTTTATTATTCCAAGGGCGCCCCCTCCTGCTCCTTGAATGTAATACCTTATGGCCCCATAGGTTTTAAATAAGTACCGGTATATATATTCAACTTTGATTACACACACAAGTTATGGTTTCACCAAAGCCTTGCTTTCTTTAAAATCAAAGTCCATCATAGAAAATGCTGGGGAATGGGAGCAGGTGAGAAATAACTATGTATTATTTCACTGAATGACCTTTTCGCTTGTCTCTCTAAGGCATAAAGCCTCCTAGCGTGTATTACAACCAAACAATACAATATTGATTTATTTAAAAAGCATTTCTGAGCTGCTTAATATTTTAAAATCTCTAAGTGGCATAGCAAAAATAAAACACTATCCTAAAAAGAGCTACAACCTGAAAACCAGTATAATACAAATGCATAAAAGCTGAAATTCAGTAAGAACAGGGTCCAGTCTTATAGGCCAGGGAAACCCTGGGTCAAAAGTTGCGTCTTCAGTGGCATAGCATGGGTTGCCAGTGCCCAGGGTTGTGCGCAGGGGAAGAAGGGAAATGGATGTGGTACGCATTTCAGCCATGCAGATTGCAGCCACAGAGATCAGAAAAGAAGAGACATTCTGTGGTCTGGAGAGGTCACTTTGTGGTTTGCATGGAGATGCCGTTTTGAACAGAGCCCAGCAACAGAAGCACACAGCTGTATTGAGGCAGCACAGGTTGTTGGAATTTTGCGCCCCACCCCTGTGGCCCCCCCCATGCTATGTCACTGTATGTCTTTACAACACATCGGATGGATGGTGCTTCACATATGGCAGAGGGAGAGGCATTCTAGTGCAGGGACGATGGAGGAAAATGCCTGTTTAGGGGTCACCGCCCAGTGAAATTCTGTCGGGTGCAGGGCCAATAGTAAAATTTCCCCTGGTCATCTAAGTGATCTAAGTACGTTTCCGAGCACAATTCAAAGTGTTGGTGCTGACCTTTAAAGCCCTAAACGGCCTCGGCCCAGTATACCTGAAGGAGCGTCTCCACCCCCATTGTTCAGCCCGGACACTGAGGTCCAGTGCTGAGGGCCTTCTGGCGGTTCTCTCACTCTGACAAGTGAAGTTACAGGGAATCAGTCAGAGGGCGTTCTTGGTAGTGGTGCCTGCCCTGTGGAACGCCGTCCCACCAGATGTCAAGGCAATAAGCAACTATCTTACTTTTAAAAGACATCTGAAGGCAGCCCTTCAACGTTGTTGAAGTTTAATGCTGTATTGTGTTTTTAACATTCAGTTGGGAGCCGCCCAAAGTGGCTGGGGAAACCCAGCCAGATGGGCGGGGTATGAATAATTTATTATTATTATTATTATTATTATTATTATTATTATTATTATTATTATTACAAGCCACTGCATGAATTCTGGAATACATCTATAGATATGTCGTCTTAACTATATTATTCTAAATCAAGATGATTGGGACCGAAAGATTTACATTGAGGAAAGGGAGGCCTTCTGGATGCTCCTAGATTACATCTCCCATCACCCTATGGCAACTGGTCATCCTGGCTGAGCCTTATGGGTGTCCAACAATGTCTGGAGGGTCCATAGCTGCCAAGTTCCGGCCTGAGAAATAAGGGACTGGACCGGAAGTAGCAGGCCGGAAGTAGCGCTGCCGCCATTTTGGAACTGGGCGGAGCATGCTCAGAAGCTACTTTTGATGCTGTTCTGCCCTGTTCCAAAATGGCCGCCGCACCAGAAGTCGCGCTGCAGTCATTTTGGAACTGGGCAAAGCAGCATCAAAAGTCGCTTCTGAGCATGCTCCGCCCAGTTCCAAAATGGCCGCCGTGCCAGAATAAACCGGGGGAAAGTTTTTTCGGCTGGGAACAGCTGGAAAAATGGGGGTTTCCCGGGGAATACGGGAGACTTGGCAGCTATGGGAGGGTCACAGGTTCCTTAACCCTGGTTTAGCATAACATCTGCTGTGAGTCTCAGTCCACACAGAGCTGCAGCAAAAACCTCACAGGGCTTGAGGCTCAGCCTGGTGCTTTCAAGTGAGCATTCATTCTGGCAAGTGTGCGTGACACATTTTGACAGCAGTAGTCTTTCTTGAGGATGTGCTGCCTAAATGTCATAAAAATAACCACTACCATGGTTATTAATGCAACAAGTGTACCCGCATCCTAAAATATGAAGGAAAACCTATCATTTATATAAAGCACAATGGTAAGTGGGTAATACTAATACTAATAATTTATTATTTATACCCCACCCATTTGGCTGGGTTTCCCCAGCCAATCTGGGCGGCTCCCAACAGAATATTAAAAATGCAATAAAACATCAAACATTAAAATCTTCCCTGGATTTCATCCTGGCAATGACTGCATAGAGACTGCCATGCATGTTTGCTCAGAGTGAAGAAGGAAACGAAACAAAATCTTGATAGATGTAGATTTAGCAGAAGCAGCTCCCTGGGTGGGGGTGGGGGTGGAGCTGCTATGCTAGCTTCCCAGAAGATGGGCCGCTAGAGCAGGCATCCCCAAACTTTGGCCCTCCAGATGTTTTGGACTACAATTCCCATCTTCCCTGACCACTGGTCCTGTTAGCTAGGGATAATGGGGGTTGTAGGCCAAAACATCTGGAGGGCCGCAGTTTGGGGATGCCTGCGCTAGAGCTTATTAGGAGGAGTGAGGTACCACAGGAGACGCGGGTGGCACTGTGGGTTAAACCACAGAGCCTAGGGCTTGCCGATCAGAAGGTCAGTGGTTCGAATCCATGCGACGGGGTGAGCTCCCTTTGTTCAATCCCTGCTCCTGCCCACCTAGCAGTTCGAAAGCACATCAAAGTGCAAGTAGATAAATAGGTACTGCTCCAAGCGGGAAGGTAAACGGCATTTCCGTGTGCTGCTCTGGTTCGCCAGAAGCGGCTTTGTCATGCTGGCCACATGACCTGGAAGCTATACGCCGGCTCCCTCGGCCAATAACGTGAGATGAGCGCCGCAACCCCGGAGTCA
Source organism: Zootoca vivipara (assembly GCF_965207765.1). NCBI lineage: Eukaryota > Metazoa > Chordata > Lepidosauria > Squamata > Lacertidae > Zootoca > Zootoca vivipara. Next base: position 98,857,672 of record NC_142584.1, on the reverse strand, counting down.
GTCATGACTGGACCTAATGCTCAGGGGTCCCTTTACCTTTACCTAAGGCAGCACAGAGGTCAGCCTGGTGCAAACACACTTGGCAGGAGCACCAGATTGGCTCCATCAGGACATTTGCACCATGGCAGTCTCCCCTCTCTCCCAGTAAGCAACAGCGACCCCGCAGGAAGCTAGCAAAGCTGCTCCACCCCACTCAGCAAGCCTGGTCCAAGAGTGTTAGCACCCCTAATGTCTCATTTCACTAGGTTGTTAATAATAATGATAATGATAATGATAATGATAATAATATAATTTATTATTTCTACCCCGCCCATCTGGCTGGGTCTCCCCAGCCACTCTGGGCGGCTTCCAACAAAAGATTAAAAATACATTAAAACATCAGTCCTTAAAAACTTCCCCTACATTAAATGCTAAAGAAATACTTTAAAGAACATTGCTACGTGCTCAAATATCAGACACAATTTTTCGCTATTCTTATCTTTAGTATATATCCTTTAACAGTTCTTGCTCAGGCTACTTCACAGACTAAAATTCAATTAGCACATTTGTTGCTCAATTATAAAACACCGATGAACACATTAAATATAACGTTTCCAAAAGGCAAAGTGGGAAAGGATGGCAAGACAGGGCAACGGAGGGGTGTGTGTCAATAAAGAATGGGCCCTCTAAAAACATCTCTGGAAAATAGGAAAGTTTCCAGACATTTATTGGAGAAGGGGAAAACATATGGACATCCTCCTCTAACTTGGTACCCTCCACATGTTGCTGGAATCCAACTCGAAAGCATCCTTGCACATTGGCTGAGCTGGTTGGGGCTGATGGAGTTAAAGGAGGGCACCAGGTTGGTGAAGGCTGATCTAGAGGAAGCAAGGCCCACCGTGAGACTTGCCACAACAAAGGTCATCTTGTAGGATTCCCAAACAGTTGGTGGCAACCTTGTGGTGACCATGAATTTGGACTCCACCCAAATTTTAGGAGACTTGTGCTGAACCAGGCTCCCAAGCCACATCTGCTTCTATCCAATTTTTTATTTTCAAGAGCAACATTCCCCAACCTGGTGCCCTCCAGATGTAGAATCATAGAATCATGAAATCATAGAGTTGGAAGAGACCACAAGGGCTATCCAATCCAACCCCCTGCCAAGCAGGAAACACTATAAAGCATTCCTGACAGATGGCTGTCAAGCCTCCACTTAAAGACCTCCAAAGAAGGAGTCTCCACCACACTCCTTGGTAGCAAATTCCACTGCCAAACAGCTCTTACTGTCAGGAAGATCTTCCTAATGTTTAGGTGGAATCTTCTTTCTTGTAGTTTGAATCCATTGCTCCGTGTCCGCTTCTCTGGAGCAGCAGAAAACAACCTTTCTCCCTCCTCTATATGACATCCTTTTATATATTTGAACATGGCTATTATATAACCCCTTAATCTTCTCTTCTCCAGGCTAAAGGTTAAAGGGTGATATGATAGCCATGTGCAAATATATTAAAGGATGTCATATAGAGGAGGGATTTCAGCTCTCATCAGGAAACAACTGCAGCACACCTTAGTTGAGGAAGTTGATTCCTGATGTGTTTGAGAGATGGAATTGTGTACCGCCGAGTACATTGTGTCACTGAGCTCAAGCTTCTCTGCTACAACTAAATACTGGTATGTTTCTGATTGAACGTCAGCAAAGAAGTCGGAGAGGGGAAAGAGGAATGTTGTCTCTTTACAAACTACTAAGTAATTTAGTTTTGACAGACATATGTTGAGAGTCTGTAGCACAAATGTAATAACAGAATGACAGTGTCTCTTATTAGTAGGTGATGGAATGCTGGGGAGAGAAGCTTGCCAGATCCTGCAAAGTCATTACAACAGCTGTGTCTTTTTCCTGGCAAACGTCAGCGATTATTTGGATATAGGAGAGTCTGGCACAAGGTGGGAGCTATGGAGGAACTCTTGGGTCGCTTTCCAGGCTGTTGCCACGTTCAGGTGGGATTCAATCACATACAGTCAGATTCAGGTTTCACAGTGACAGTTCTCGCACGACAAAGCAACTTTTTTTCTTGTAAGGAAACTGAAAGGAAAATACACCAGGAAATATGGGCTAAAAGCATTTGCCTGACACAGCAGCGCCTCACCTCCCTGCAAACAAATCAAAATGAATGCTCAACAAGCAGGCTGTCTGGAAGTGACCTTGGCTAGCTAGTTGCCAAAGAACCGCCATTATAGTCAGCTTGGCCAGTGTGACGCTTTCATTCAATTTTTACCATTTCTTTTTTTAAAAAAAACAACAACCATATTTATTCATTTTCAACACATAAAAATACTTTCAACAAAAACAAAACACAGCACAAAAAATACGAGAAAAAAGCACAAAAAGAAAAAAATCTAATAATCTTATCTTAATCATCACATTAAAGACTTCCTCGACTCCCCCCACATTGGGTCCCTATTTATAATATCATTTGTGCAATTTTCGCATTATAATCTTAACTCCTTTTATTCCAATTTTCTCTACACAACCCCATCCTATTATTTCATTACTAATAATTTTTATTTTCCCTTTATTCTATTTTTAATCCCCTTAGCTTACAATTTTTACCAACAATATTTCATCAATTAAAATATTTACTCTTATCTCATAATGCATTTAAACATTGATCTTCATTGGTCCCCCCATAGCTGCCAAGTTATCCCTTTTTTTAAAGGGAAATTCCATTATGCTGAATAGGCTTCCTCGCGAGAAAAGGGAAAACTTGGCAGCTATGGTCCCCCCTCTCCTGAATCTGAATTTCCAAGACATTTCAGCGAATTCCATGTTCCATACCAGTTTCGGACCTTCCAATTCCATCCATTCAATAATCAAACATGTACATCCTTACCCCACTCCCACCCTTTCCCAGATTCTCCAGCACACGTTTTAAAGCCACCTCTGCTGCTTCCTCACCTCTCCATCTATTCCCCAACACCTTTCTTTCCAATTTCCCAGTGTGTGCCTTGCCCTCCCTCTCTCACTAGGAGAGCAACAGTCCACACTGGTTCTCCCTTGAGGAGTCCTTGAATCATATCCAAGTCCTGTTCCACATCTCCCACTTGTGGAGCATTCTGTCCAACTTCTTCCTCTTCTTCTTTTAAATACTTAAGTTTTTTACATTCCATGGCAATGTCAAATGTTGGTGGTTGATCTTCTTGTCAATTTTTACCATTTCCATTGGTTCAGCTTGCTATTAAAAACGTTTCTACCCCAAATCAAAGCAGCTGCATATAATACTTCAAAATGCAACATGAAATCCCCATTTCCCCCCTTTTTTTCTTTCTGATCTCATGTGATTGTTTCTCAAGAACCACTATATAGCTGTCTAGCTCCCTGATTCTACCAGCTGAGTGATGATGGCAATATACAATTAAATGGGCATATGTATCACTAAGCATGAATACCAAAGGCACAAATCGCTTGTCCTTCGAAACAAAAATGGGTGTCTTGTCTGTTCTTCATTGGTGACACTGTATAATTATAGTGTGCTCTAAAAGAAGATCACTTCAAATACAGTTTAAAAAATACTGTACTGCTTTTCTTGGCTACTTGATATATCAAAACAAAGGTTTCCAGGCCTGTCTGAATCTTACTTCCCCACTAAATTTCCTTGCATCCCTTACAACCAAAATCTAAAATGGAGCCTATATACATACAGTATATTCTGATAAGCCTCTCAGCACTGTACATAATGCTGCAGAATTTATTCTCTGGACCCACATCCCTCATCACCTGTGGCTTCTCAAATTGCCACATAGCTTTCCATACACAGTAAGTATCAGCAGCTCTAGGTAAAAAAAAAAGGTAAAGGACCCCTGGACAGTTGTTGTTTGTTGTTTAGTCGTGTCCGACTCTTCGTGACCCCATGGACCAGAGCACGCCAGGCACTCCTGTCTTCCACTGCCTCCCGCAGTTTGGTCAGACTCATGTTGGTGGCTTCGAGAACACTGTCCAACCATCTCGTCCTCTGTCATCCCCTTCTCCTTGTGCCCTCAATCTTTCCCAACATCAGGGTCTTTTCCAAGGATTCTTCTCTTCTCATGAGGTGGCCAAAATATTGGAGCCTCAACTTCAGGATCTGTCCTTCCAATGAGCACTCAGGGCTGATTTCCTTCAGAATGGATAGGTTTGATCTTCTTGCAGTCCATGGGACTCTCAAGAGTCTCCTCCAGCACTACAATTCAAAAGCATCAATTCTTTGGTGATCAGCCTTCTTTATGGTCCAGCTCTCACTTCCATACATTGCTACTGGGAAAACAACAGTGTTAACTATACGGACCTTTGTCAGCAAGGTGATGTCTCTGCTTTTTAAGATGCTGTCTAGGTTTGTCACTGCTTTTCTCCCAAAAAGCAGGCGTCTTTTAATTTCGTGACTGCTGTCACCATCTGCAGTGATCATGGAACCCAAGAAAGTAAAATCTCTCACTGCCTCCATTTCTTCCCCTTCTATTTGCCAGGAGGTGATGGGACCAGTGGCCATGATCTTAGTTTTTTTGACGTTGAGCTTCAGACCATATTTTGCGCTCTCCTGGACAGTTAAGTCCAGTCAAAGACGACTATGGGGTTGTGATGCTCATCTCGCTTTCAGGCTGAGGGAGCCAGTGTTTGTCCACAGACAGCTTTCCGGGTCATGTGGGCAGCATGGCTAAACAGCTTCTGGCACAACGGAACACCATGATGGAAGCCAGATCACATGGAAACGCTGTTTACCTTCCCACCACAGTGGTGCCTATTTATCTACTTGCACTTTGACATGCTTTTGAACTGCTACATTGGCAGGAGCTGGGACAGGGCAACGGGAGCTCACCCCGTCATGTGGATTCGAATGGCTGACCTTCTGATCAGCAAGCCCAAGAGAGTCACTGGTTTAGACCGCAATGCCACCAGCTCCCACTCTGAAAAAGAACAGGAAAGGGGGCTATGAAATGGTACCCCATCAGCTACCCCTTCAATGAGAGGGAAAGGCATGGCAACCCCACTCACTCACAGAGAAGTTCTTTGCACACCTTCTCTGTTCAGAATGCATGGATCGAATGAAATGTGAGTTTGCTTAGGCCAGGGGGCGGACAGGTCATATTCAATGTAGGAGTGGCTGAGAGGGCACAGAAAATGAGCAGAAAGGGCAAACCACCTCCTGTGCATTGTGGATTATTTTGCTACTTACTGAGATCTCTCATGGGCACCACAGGAAGTACTGGTGGATACACTGGTGCCCATGGGCACCATATTGGTGATGCCTGGATCATTACGTTAACTTGGTGGTTGAAAACCAGTCGCCTAGGATTCCTAACCAACTTGGGCCAGCCTTAATCTGCTCAGAAAAGCAGAGTCACAACCATCGAATGCAGAGTGAAGCCAATGAATTCCAGTGTTTCAATCTGTGTTAGATTCTAGCCAAAGACTCCACCCACGTTCAGCATTCTAGCACAGGGCAAGCCGAGATAGCTGAACTGACAGCTACGGCAATGAACTTCTCAGTGAGCTTCTGGTTTTATCTACAGCACGTCAGATAAAGTTATATTATCTTCATGGGTGCCAAATATCCTGTCGAGACATTGAGTTCATTATCCCAAATGTTTGACGAATCAACTTTAAAGATAAAACCAAATTGATCCAAAGCGAAGGCAGCCCATCACGGGAGGAAGACATGCCAGTTCTTAATTAGCAAAAGATCAATTACAAAAAGATCTGCCTCAGACTGACAACAGATTTTCAGGAAAAAACAATTTTTTAAAAGTCTGTGACTGCAAGCTCGATAATCGTTCAGCATTCTACTAGATGTGCATGGGCTCGTTTTCCCACGAAAGCCAATAAAAAAATAAGAACCTTCATCTCACACAAGAAAAAAATGAAACCTCTGGCTAGTATGGATGTGTAAACACCATGTCACATAGAAAAACTCTTAAGGGACAATGACACCCAATGGATTCCACTATTAAAGTAGGCTATTTCCATTGAAATTCCATAGTAGGTACTAGTTTATACCTACAGGGCTGCGGCACTTTTTTGCTTGAGCAGTCGATTGCTCTTATTATTATTATTTCTGGCTGTTTCTTTCCTGCCCCATTCCATGGTGTTAGATGGGAGCAGGGATGGAAAAGGTTTGGTTTCTCATTATTTTCTCTTGTTTTCCCCTGCCTGCCTTCGTTTTGTATGCCAAGCCACGGAATGCAAATTCTGGTACATAACATTTTTCAAAAACTGATTGCATTTCTTTTGTCGCCATTCCCTACAGTACATCTTGAGTGGGACCTGAATGACCTTGTCTCTTTGTTTAGGAATCCAACCGGCAATTGGAAGGCACTTTCAAGCCATTCCAAATTCCGATACTGTATATGCCTACTGGAAGAGAAATTAAAATATCCTGCTTGTCCGTGTCCTTTATCCATCTAGAACATTTCCTACCCACTCTTCCTGTGCAACCGGATAACAGCTTTGCCTGATTGTTCCATTCCAGCTTTTTCTTCACTGTGACGAAGGAGGAGCTCAGGTTGGTTCTGCCTTGGTTGTCTCACCTAGACTGACTTTCTCACTGGCTCCAGGCCATCAGATCCTAGGACAAGGCAGCAAGATCTAGCTTGGAGAGGGAGGCATGGTCAAAACGCAGAAAAGGCAAAGCCCTACAGCAAGGGATGGACACCAACTCCCATCAACCTTAGCCTGCATGGCTAATAGTCAGGGGTGATGGGAATTGGAGTCTTGTTGTCGCTTAGTGGTTTAGTCGTGTCCGACTCTTCGTGACCCCATGGACCAGAGCACACCAGGCACTCCTGTCTTCCACTGCCTCCCACAGTTTGGTCAGACTCATGTTGGTAGTTTCGAGAACACTGTCCAACCATCTCATCCCGTGTTGTCCCCTTCTCCTTGTGACCTCCATCTTTCCCAACATCAGGGTCTTTTCCAGGGAGTCTTCTCTTCTCATGAGGTGGCCAAAATATTGGAGCCTCAGCTTCACGATCTGTCCTTCCAGTGAGCACTCAGGGCTGATTTCCTTAAGAATGGATAGGTTTGATCTTTTTGCAGTCCATGGGACTCTCAAGAGTCTCCTCCAGCACCATAATTCAACACCATAAGAAGAAAAAGATGCAACCCAGTGGTGGAGGCTGGTAGTGTAAGAAACCCAAGAATTACAGAGAACAGATAGGGAGTGAATTCTAGCTCAGATCATCCAGAATGAGACTAGACCCATCATCAGGAAGAGCAAGACAGTTACCTCTGTCAACTGATTGTGGATGTTGTAAAAGACAGCAGCATGTGACTCGGCAGAAAACGGTGGTCAGTTTGTTTATTATTATTATTATTATTATTATTATTATTATTATTATTATTATTATTTTGTTTTTACTGACAGGGGGCAGGCTTTGAGTACTAGGTTCCTTGACCAAGATTGTATGGGGAGAGACATTTGCTGCTTTGTGCCATGCAGTGAAAAGTAGGTGCATGAATTAAAATGTGGATCAGGCCCCAAGCGTTTGGAAGCAGAAGCAGTATGCTCACCCAGATACAATTTGCTCAGACTGGTGAGTAAATTCTAACATGGGGCTTTATAGGGCTTGGTTGAAAAGTATTGGTCCTTGGGATCAGCTGACAACACTCAGCCAAGCTAGCACAGTACAAACAAGCAGGCTGTTGTTGCTAAAAAAAATTCCCAGATTTCAAGGGCTGAGGAAGCCTGGTAGTTGGGATAGGTGAATAGATGAGAAGAAGCCTGAGCTGATGGGTGTGGCCTTTAAAAACTGGGGCGGCCCAATGCTGGAATCAATTGGTCCCTCTCCAATTTGTGCTGCTAATCTCCTTCCTCCTGGTTTTGCCATGACTTGTAAACTATTTACCATTGCTGAATACACCATTGTTGGTGGATCTGCACTGTCGAATGCACTACCAGGACAGGTTTAAAGTTTTGATGTTAGTATATGAAACCTTAAACAACATGATACTTGAAAGCGCCTTATTCACTGTACCCCAAGTTGGTCATTAGGGTGGTTCCACATGTCTCAGAAACTCACTCTGTGGCAAAGGCTTTAGCGTGGCAGCTCCTGTACTACAGATCTCAATTCCAAGTACTTTCAAACAGGTGTGTTGCCTCATTAGGCCCTAAACTCCTACTGAACACGTTTTTATTCAGAAAGGCCTACCCAGATAGGTGAGCACAGCCGTGTCTACCATTAGTTTTGCAAAATGCCAAAGAAATATTTTATATTGTTCTGTTGTTGTTGTTGTTGTTTTTTGTTTGTTTGTTTTTTTGTTTAGTCGTGTCCAACTCTTTGTGACCCAATGGACCAGAGCACACCAGGCATTCCTGTCTTCCACTGCCTCCCGCAGTTTGGCCAAACTCACATTGGTAGCTTCGAGAACACTGTCCAACCATCTCGTCCTCTGTTGTCCCCTTCTCCTTGTGCCCTCCATCTTTCCCAGCATCAGGGTCTTTTCCAGGGAGTCTTCTCTTCTCATGAGGTGACCAAAGTATTGGAGCCTCAGCTTCACGATCTGTCCTTCCAGTGAGCACTCAGGGCTGATTTCCTTCAGAATGGATAGGTTTGATCTTCTTGCAGTCCATGGGACTCTCAAGAGTCTCCTCCAGCACCATAATTCAAAAGCATCAATTCTTCGGCGATCAGCCTTCTTTATGGTCCAGCTCTCACTTCCATACATCACTACTGGGAAAACCACAGCTTTAACTATACGGACCTTTGTCGGCAAGGTGATGTCTCTGCTTTTTAAGATGCTGTCTAGGTTTGTCATTGCTTTTCTCCCAAGAAGCAGGCGTCTTTTAATTTCGTGACTGCTGTCACCATCTGCAGTGATCAAGGAGCCCAAGAAAGTAAAATCTCTCACTGCCTCCATTTCTTCCCCTTCTATTTGCCAGGAGGTGATGGGACCAGTGGCCATGACCTTACCTTTTTTATTTTATGTTGAGCTTCAGACCATATTTTTGTGCTCTCCTCTTTCACCCTCATTAAAAGGTCCTTTAATTCCTCCTCACTTTCTGCCATCAAGGTTGTGTCATGAGCATATCTGAGGCTGTTGATATTTCTTCCGGCAATCTTAATTCCGGCCTTTCACATGATGAATTCTGTATACAGTGGTACCTCGACATCCGAATGACTCGACTTCCGAAGGTTTCGACTTACAAAGTCGGCAAACCAGGAAGTCTTTTCACCGTGTGCACCTTCTGCGCCTCTGCAGAAGCGGCTCACGGGGTCCACGCATGCGCAGAAGTGCAAAATCACGCTTTGCACATGCACAAAAGGGACACTTTGACAACGAAGACTTCGACTTATGAAGAGCACCGCGGAACGGATCGCCTTAGTAAGTCGAGGCACCACTGTATAAGTTAAATAAGCAGGGAGACAATATACAGCCTTGTCATACTCCTTTCCCAATTTTGAACCAATCAGTTATTCCATGTCCAGTTCTAACTGTAGCTTCTTGTCCCACATTGAGATTTCTCAGGGGACAGATGAGGTGATCAGGCACTCCCATTTCTTTAAGAACTTGCCACATATTGTTCTAATGTGCTCTATTTATCTTATATGTTGCCATCTTGTAAAATACCTGTTGTACATTGCTTTGAAATTTTTCAGATGGGATTGTCAGATTTATTTTAAAAATTGCCAACTCCCCCTTTATACTGCCAACACACACACACACACACACACCTCCTTTATTAAGATATACATCAATTTGGGTGCAACAGCACTGAGCCCTTGTTAAAATAGTTTATAAAGTCATTTTATACTACTTTTTGGCCCTAACAAGGGCTCCCCACAAAGCTTTTTACAAAAAAAAGAGCACAACCAAAAACAAACAAAACCCACCCGGAAACAAGAATCATAACCAAAAACTTTAAAATTGGTTAAAAGGAACAGGTAGTGCTTTTTTTACTTTGCGACACCACTTTATAGAATATCTTGGCAAGTGAAGTATATCAGAATTATACTGCTTCAAATGGTTGTTAAGAACCGTTCTTTAAAAAGGCTGACTAATTTATTTTTTTCGCTAGCTAAGTTTTATGTTTATTTTGATGGCTGTTTGGAACTGTTAGTTCTTAGTTTTATAGTAATATTTTGATTGTGTGAGTCAGTTTAATTTGCAGAATTGCTGCTTCATTTTATACTGCTTTGCTGTTGATTAATTAGCTGCCTTGAGGTTCTTTGGAAAAGACATTTCTAAAACAAGTAATTTTAAAATAATCAAACTTCCCTGTTAAAAGCCACATGGGGCAAGAATGCTTTTGCTACCTGGCCTAAATGCCATCAGGGAAGGGGCCAGTTTCACCTCTTTGGGAATTCCTCAACTTGGGTGCCATCACAGAGAAGGCCTTGCCTTATCTTTGCACCAACTGAACTATTGGTGGAACATATAACAGGGCCCATGAAGGTGATCTCAATCTATGGGCAAGTTTATACAGGGCAATGTGAACCTTTCAGCTATTTAACTGTTTTAGGGTTTCGCAGGTAAGTAAGCACTAGCACATTGAACTGGCCCCAGAAACAAATCACAGCCAATGCAGTTGACATAAGATCTTACCTTCCAAGTCCCGGACTGCAGAATCCGGGACCAGCAGCCGTGTGACACCGGAGGTTGCGTCGGTGCAACTTCCGGTGTCGCTCTGCCCATCTATGGGCACCCAAAATGGCTGCCGTTGACACCGGAAGTCGTGTCTATGCACTTCCGGACATGCGTAGATGCGACTTTTGAAGCCGGCGGTGGCCATTTTTGGTGCCCATAGAAGGGCAAATCGGAAAGAAAAAAATGGCTGCTGGCAGGAGAAAATAACGGAGAAAAACAAGAGACGAAGTGATACGGGGGACCACCGGGGAAAGGTAAGTAAAAACGGGGGTTTCCCGGGGAAAACGGGGTACTTGGCAGCTATGCATAAGATAGAAGAAGTAGTATTGTGGCCTAAAAAGCTTACCCCCAAAGCAATATGGCTTTGCTTCCTAGCACAATATCTCCTCACACTCATCACCTTGGTCCTTGACAACTGCTAAATCCACTATGTCCTGTTGTTTCACATCTCCAGCGTGACTGCTTAGCAAGCAATGAACCATTTATTCAGCTGGTGTTTGAGAGCCTAGTGTTCTTGTAAAGTCCGAAAGCATTTGAGAAGTTGAACACAAGCTGATCAGGCGCTTACGGAAATGCCTTGATGTTCCCCATTGATTTTCTCCTGTGACTAAGAGACATCTGTCCAGCCTACAGATGTAAAATGAGAATGCTAATTTTTCCCTAGAGGAAAGAATGCTTTTTAAGATTGGGATTTTTCTTGGCAGTCTAAGTCTCCTAATCCATACCAGCCTGCCACAGCGCTCATCATCTCTGAAGACAAGAAATAAAGCTAACATTGTGAAAACTCAGCACTTTGCAATTAGCAGGCAAAGGAAATGGAATGAACATAGCCCATCTCATAATTATCACAATGAGGCTAAAACTTGTCCTGGGATCTTAGGGTGAACAGCAGGATGATGATGATGATGATGATGATGATGATGATGATGATGATGATGATGATGGTGATGACAGACCCTCTAAGTGTCCCTTTTTTCTAGGGACAATCCCGGATTTACAGAAGCTGTCCCGGTTTCTGATTTGATTCTCTTTTCCTTAAGACATCCCTAATTTCATCAGAGAAATGTTGGAGGGTGTGGTAAGATGTCCCTATTTTCATCAGAGTTATGCAACCCCACAAGCCAAGGAGATAAGTAACTAGACAACCTTTAGAAGACATTGGAAGGCAGCCTTGTGTAGGGAAGTTTTAAAATGTTTAGTTATCTTTTTATATATGTCGGAAGCCGCCCAGATTGGCTGGGGCAACCCAGTCAGATGGGTGGGGTATAAATAATAAAATTATTATTATTAAATCATTATTATTTTCATCAGAGAAATATTGGAGGGTATGTGATGGTGGTGGTAATAATTGGAAAGTGTTCAGTGTAGGTGCTGTACAAAAACTGAAAAGCTCAAGTCCCTGGCCAGAATCTTACAATAGAGAGGGGGGGAAGGGGAGTTTGTGAAGGGATGGGCGAGGAGGGAAAGCTTTGCACAGCTTGCAGGAGGTGGTAAAAGGAGGAGGAAGGAGTTTTAAAATGCAGAAATTAACTCAGGAGCAGAGACACACACACACATATTTTAAGGTAACAAAATATGAGTTTTCAACGATTCCTTAAAGTGAGTCAAGAAGGTGGTAGAATCATAGAATCATAGAGTTGGAAGAGACCACAAGGGCCATCCAGTCCAACCCCCTACCAAGCAGGAGACACCATCAAAGCATTCCTTACAGATGGCCTCCGCTTAAAGACCTCCAAAGAAGGAGACTCCACCACACTCCTTGGCAGCAAGTTCCACTGCCGAACAGCTCTTACTGTCAGGAAGTTCTTCCTAATGTTTAGGTGGAATCTTCTTTCATGTAGCTTGAATCCATTGCTCCATGTCCGCTTCTCTGGAGCAGCAGAAAGCAACCTTTTACCCCTTGCATATGACATCCTTTTATATATTTGAACATGGCTATCATATCACCCCTGAACCTTCTCTTCTCCAGGCTAAACATGCCCAGCTCTCCAAGCTGTTCCTCAGAAGGCATTGTTTCCAGGCCTTTGACCATTTTCATTGCCCTCCTCTGGACAGTTCCAGCTTGTCAGTATCCTTCTTGAACTGTGGTGCCCAGAACTGGACACAGTACTCCAGGTGAGGTCTGACCAGAGCGGAATACAGTGGTACTATTACTTCCCTTGATCTAGATGCTATACTCCTATTGATGCAGCCCAGAATTGCATTGGCTTTTTTAGCTGCTGCATCACACTGTTGACTGCATCACACTGGTAGCTGAATAAGGACATACAAGCAAAATATAAGCTTGCTGGATTAGGCCAATGGCCCACCTAGACCAGCATCCTGTTATCACAGTGGCCAAACAGATGCCTGAGGGAAGGCAAGAAGCAGGACAAGGGCTCCTTAGCACTCTTCCCATTTATAGCTCCCAGCAACTGCCATTCAGAGGCATGGTGTATTTAAAGGTGGAGTGAGGACCCTTTTTGTCCTCCCAATGTTGATGAATTACAACTCCCAACACTCCGATCAGGCATGGCCAATGATTAGGCATGATGGGATGTGTCGTTCAGCAACATCTGGAAGACCAAAGATTCTCCACACCTGGCTGAAAGGGAAAGAGATGAATAATAAGAGTGAAAGCCACAGATGAAAAGTGGACAACTATGGCAGCATACATTTGAAGCTCCCGGGGTGCCCCCACAAAAGTTGGGCCTATGAAGATCATGGACGACAGGGAGAATTATTTCGGCACTTCTGAAATAAGCAGTGGTTATATAATTACTCAGCATAAATGTCTTATTTCCAAGTAGGGAATAATAAAACAGATTTGATGAAAACGTTAGCATAAAAAAATGGATCTAAGCCTGCATATATTATTATTATTATTTTTCATCAGAGAATTCAGACGCTGTGCCACTACTTACCACAATGGGTGTGAATTAGAGTATCTACTTCAGCATAGATAGGATTTGCATAAGCACTTCAGTGGAAGGTCCCCGTTACGCAGCTGACAGCGATTCAAGAATTGGCACTGTTTGCTCACCCAAAAGCTTCGTTCCTGCAAAGGTTTGGCACGCTGCCTTTCCCCCAGAGTTTGGCTTGGGCAAACACATTCTTTTTTATATATATAATTATTTTTATTAAGGATTTTTTGGGGTTACAAAGGTAGTGCAGTGTCTCATGCATCAGTTTTACACATCAATTTTACTTGTTGAGACATTATGAGGAGGGGGGAAAGAGGTGGGTGGGATAGGGAGTTGGGTGTGGTGGATTGTCTATGTTTCTGTTTTTCTTGTTATGTGTTGGGGTTCGGCGTCAGCGTCGTTTGTGCAGGTTCTCTGTTGTTTGTTCGTGCTTCTCTGTTGGTGAGAGAGGTCGGGATTCGGCTTAGGGTGTGATTGCTCATTTGTGGTTGGCTGTGATGATATTTAGTTTCTTGTGTGAGTGGGGAGGGAGGATGTTTTGATTAGGTTAGCCATATTGATTTGTATGCTGACGGTAAGTTTTTGTCGTTGTCTTGTTGGGCTGTATAAGTGATGAAGGGGAACCATACTGGGGTGAAGGTGGCAAACAAATTCTAACAGCCCTGATCGCAATTCTGTTCTCCTTGACTGTGGGTGCCAAGTCTCTGCAGTCTGACTTCTCTTCAAGGCCAATCCTGTCTGAGAGACTCCCCCCCCCCTTTTTTTGCAGCTGCCTGTTTTCTATACCTTGAGTAAGCTAAACAAAATGGAGGTTGGCAATGGTGCCAGTCTTCTCCATTGTGGGCAGGAGGAAGGCAGTGCCATGTGACAAGGCCACAACAACATGTATCTGGAAACATGGTCCACAATTCTGGGCATCAGCTAGACCAGGCACCCCCAAACTTCGGCCCTCCAGATGTTTTGGACTACAATTCCCATCATCCCTGACCACTGGTCCTCTTAGCTAGGGACCATGGGAGTTGTAGGCCGAAACATCTGGAGGGCCGCAGTTTGGGGATGCCTGCTCTAGACTCATAAGGAGCTCTTCGGGCTATGTAAACGTCCCAGAAACTGCCTCTGTAGAATATTAGGGAACCGGTCAGTAATTAACTAAACATCACATGACATGACAGTGACTTAGTGTATCTCTGAACATGGTTGCAACAGTGTCTGGCTTGAAGAGTTACCACAGGAATGGGGAAGTTGTTATACTGCAACTGCCATCATTCCAAACACTTGGCCATGCTGGCTGGTGCTGATGAGAATTGGAAGCCAACAACATCTGGAGGGCCAAAGGTTTTCCATCCCCTTCATAGTTTTTAATGGGCCAAAAGGAAGCAATTGCCCCAATATTTAAACATTCAGCTTCCAGGTCTCTCAGGTTGCAAACCTGAAAAGTCAAGTCCTACTGAATACCTTTAGGACTTATTTCCATGTAAACATGCATTAGAACAGGCATCCCCAAACTGCGGCCCTCCAGATGTTTTGGCCTACAACTCCCATGATCCCTAGCTAACAGGACTAGTGGTCAGGGATGATGGGAATTGTAGTCCAAAATATCTGGAAGGCCAAAGTTTGGGGATGCCTGCATTAGAACATTCTGTTGGAATCTCTTAAAGGTCATGGTGTGTGTGTGTGTTTAAAAGAAGTCAGCATGGCAGACTGCCCACATTAGTCTTTTATTGATCCAGTTGATCACAAATGGTTTTAGAAATATTTGATCACTCCACTTTTTCCCCTGACAGACACTGTCAGCAAACATCTATTGAAGTCATTCATCCTGCTACTGTAGGCTTTAAGAAGCAGGGAAGCAAGATCAGAGGGCGTAAAAAGAATTGATAGTTTCTGAAGCTTTCCAAAAATGAGAAAATGAGGACACGATTAATCCCTGCTTTTCAAAGAAGAGCCCTTTTGCTCGTTCCCTGAAACTCAGTAATTCAAATCAGTTGAAATTAAATTAATATGGATTGGCAGTCCTTTCTCGGGCTGATAAGGGCTTATTCAGCTCTGGTAGCAAAATGAAGCACTCACAGTATTTGTTTCTCAAGTTGCCAAATCCAATCAAACCATCTTCCACTGCATCAGGAAGGCAGCCACAGTTAACGGCAGGGAGGGGGAAACGTGCAGCAAAATGTATTTTTACAGATACATGAATGTGGTGTCGCAACAACCCATGCAGTGCTGACAACCACTCCTAAACCATGCTTATACAGAAAAATGGAGATGCCAGAGGTTCCCAGATCGTCATAAACTATAGCCTGATCCTGTACTGCCATCTTGCTCTCATGAATGAACCTATTACTCTCTTCCCAATGATGGCTGCTAGCTAAGGAAATATCAGCAATAAGTTACGTGATGGGGACATTATGCAGCTTCACAGATTTACACTATTTAGTTCTTTGTTTTTTAAAAAATGTTTTCATCCTGGCTTTCTGCAGAAATACCAAACCAACAGCCTTGGGGCACCCCTGTTTCTGCTTTCTGAGACTCTATTCTGAAACTGCTCAATTGTGGACGTTTTAGAAATATGACTTGGATTTTTAATTTTTAATTTTAAATAAATGTATCACTCCTGTACTCCTCATGTGCAAAGCTGTATTATGCTGAATTATGTAGGTGTTTTATGCAGAACTGTACAGCACAGCCGCTGAACATGCCTGATGGGGTCCTGCGCATGGCAGGATTACTGTATACCGACATTCATTGGACGACGTCACGTTTGACACATGCTCAGAGTCAACTCCGGCCACACATAAGCAACAAGCAAAGTGACTCCGAGGGTGGATCTACACACAGGAAAAAACAGCTATAAATAAGTCATAAATTAAATCATTACAACAAAAAAACCACAATGTAAAAGAATATAGAAAAGTTTTTTGCTCTACAGTGCCGCCTGGTGCTGCATGTTTATAACACATTCAAAACACTGTCGTTTGACTAATCTGCCTTAACAGCTGTTGTAACATACCGCTTGTTATCATCCGCCTGTTCTGTCCTTGAAGACTTCTCGGATCATTCTTTGTCTAGCTCCTTCCCTTTGACGCTACCGCCTTGGGTGACCCTGCAGGGATTACGAGATTCCCGACGGCTTTGCTCACCTTACCATATGCTTGTGAAACATGGACCGCTTATAAACGCCATCTCCAACTCCTTGAAAGATTCCATCAACAGTGTCTCCGAAAATTTTTACACATCACTTGGGAAGACAGGCGAACTAATATCAGTGTACTGGAAGAAGCAAAGATCACCAGAAGCAATGATTCTTCAACATCAACTTCGTTGGACTGGTCATGTTGTGTGGATACCTGATAATTGTCTTCCAAAGCAACTACTGTACTCTATTCTGAACTTAAAAATGGAAAGCGTAATGCTGGTGGTCAACAAAAGAGGTTTAAAGACTGTCTCAAGGCAAATCTTTAAAAAAAAGTACTATAAACACTGACAACTGGGAAACACTGGCCTGCGAGCGCTCCAGTTGGAGAACAGCCTTTACCAAAGGTGTCATGGGCTTTGAAGACACTCGATCTCAGGATGCAAGGGAGAAACGTGCTAAGAGGAAGGGACGTTTGGCAAATCCACATCGTGATCAACTCCCGCCTGGAAACCAATGTCCCCACTGTGGAAGGACGTGTGGATCCAGAAATGGCCTCCACAGTCACTTACGGACCCATTGTTAAAACTGTGTTTATGGAAGACAATTTTACTCGGCTACAAGTGATCGCCAAAGAAGAAGAAAGAAGAAGAAGAGTTTGACTAATGTAGCTGAGTACCCAGTTTCTCAGTTCTCCCCCCCCCCAAAAAATAACTTTTATTCATTTTCCAAATACAAAATCACACACACACAAAACAAAAACTCAAAACAAAAACATAAAAAACATAAAAAGAAAAACATCTCAGATCTTATATTATTTACTTAACATTGTTGACTTCCTCAATTCCCCGCTCACTGGGTCCGTTTTAAAATTCCAATTAAGCAGTTTTCATCTTCTGTCTTAAATTTTTCTAACACATTTTATCATTAACACTCGAATATTCTATTCTAGAATCATCATCTATTCTCCACCAATAATTAATCAATTTATCCAAATCAAAAATTATTTTCCCTTCCTTCTATCTTCTATTTCTCCCCTTAGCCTAAAAATTTTACTAAGAACTTTCCATAAATTTAAATATTAATTCTTCTATCATACTGACATTTAAACACATTAAAACAAATTTAGCCCCCCTTCCCCTGGACTCAGGGTCTCCCAGATTCTTCAGCGAGTTCCGTATGTCATTCCAGTTTCGGACCATCTAAAAAAATCAAGAAAGTTACATCCATTATTACCCCTCACCCCACTCCCACCCTGTCCCAGCCTACCCACCATTCTTCCTCAATCATCCCCTGATGCCTCCCCAATTCTTTAAATACTGTAGTACAGAACCATCCAGCAATAATTCCATTTTCCAGCCCTTTCTCAGTTTTTATTCCCTTTAGGTTCTGACCCCCAGTATGGATCCTGCCCTCTCTCGCTCACTGGGAGGACATTACTCCATTCTGATTCTTCTTTGGGGACTCCTTGGATCAAACAGATGTTCTGTCCCCCCCCCTCACTGGGGGAACATCCAGTTTCTCAGTTCTAATGCAGCTGGAGGCACCAGGGCCAGGCTCTTGTAGACTCTTGCCTTGCCAAGAGGCACACTGCACGTTGGAGTGCTTCTGCAGTGGCTAGCACACAGTTGGAGGAACACTTGTTGGAGGAACGGGACATGGAGGAAAGGCTTAATTTCGTTCATGGGCATAAATCACCCCATGGATAAGATAAGCCAACTGGTGCATGGGCAGATGAGCCAGTTGCGATGTTAATGGTCCAGTGATGACTATATAAGTGTTTAAGGCATTTCAGCTCATTAGTGTCAGGGTCTTGTGTCAGCTACAAGCTGTATGTATCAACATCCGTTAACTGTATTACTGAAGAAGGGACGTAGCCAGGATCAAAATTAGGGGGGGCAAGGGGCGGGGGCAAGGCACAGGGGGAGGGGCCATAGTGGGGCAAGGAAAGCCATGGTCGTTCAGGGGCGAGGGGGCGCCAGGATCAGCCCGAAATCGGGCTGCTCCAACCCCCTCCTCCCCCTCTGTGATCGGCAGGGGCGAGGGGGCACCAGGATCAGCCCGAAAATGGGCTGCTCCAACCCCCTCCTCCCCCTCCATGACCGGCAGGGGCGAGGGGGCGCCAGGATCAGCCCGAAATCGGGCTGCTCCGACCCCCTCCTCCCCCTCCGCGATCGGCAGGGGCGAGGGGGCGCCAGGATCAGCCCGAAATCGGGCTGCTCTGACCCCCTCCTCCCCCTCCGCGATCAGCAGGGGTGAGGGGGCGCCAGGATCAGCCCGAAATCGGGCTGCTCTGACCCCCTCCTCCCCCTCCTCAACTGGCAGGGGCGAGGGGGCGTCAGGATCAGCCTGAAATCGGGCTGTTCCGATCCCCTCCTCCCCCTCCGCGATTGCTGGGGAGGGTGGAGTGAAAGCTGGCTTTCCCTCCACCCGCCCCACAGCCAGCAAGGGAGAAGGGGGACGTCCCTTCTAGCCGGCTGGCTGTGGGGCGGGTCGAGCGAAAGCCAGCCAAACGCTTTGCGCGGCTCTGGGGCTTTCCCTCCACCCGCCCCTCAGCCAGCCAGGGAGAAGGGAGATGGCACCAGGCGGCGGCACGCTGCAGGGCAGGCTGGCCACCAGCGGCCCTGCTTCTAGGGGGGCAACTGCCCCCTCCTGCCCACTGCCTACGCCCATGTACTGAAGCCTTATCTTTTGCCGCAGTGCACTATTTTGGACCTCAAGCTGCCTCTGTGTGGTGAACTGGAACCGGGGGCAACTTGTGCCACATGGGGAATCTCACCTCAGATTCCCAACATTTCTGCGGTTTGGGTAAGGTCACATTTCTCTTTAACCCAGTATCTGCAATAGATGCAACAGAGCAGAGAGAGACTTGCACTTATGGAAAGCAGTCCGCTATTGCTGTGCTATTTGTCGGCTGCAATCCCAAGTCATGTGTGCAGCTACACCATTATAACTGGCTTCATAGGGGCCCACCCTCCTTGAGCCATCTGTGCACAAAGGTTTTCCAAGGCACCCTTATGCGGTGGCAGGGCACATTGGTGACATGCTAGCATGTGTACGAACAGTTGCATAGTTACTTGCTGTGTTTTGCAATGTTGGCACAATGGGACAGAGGAGACCAGAGTTCAGATTCCCCATCAGCTACTCAGTGAACTTGGTTCAGTCACTCTCTCCTGGTTTAAGCTACCCCATAAGGTTGAAATGTGAATAAAATGCCTGGTGGACAACTAGGTATGCCATCCTGAACTCATTGGAAGAATGTAGTATAGAGGTATAAGGTAAAACATAAACGACCCCTGGACAGTTAAGTCCAGTCAAAGGCGGCTATGGGCTTCGATGCTCATCTTGCTTTTCAGGCCGAGGGAACCGATGTTTGTCCACAGACAGTTTTCCAGGTCATATGGCCAACAGGATTATACCGCTACTGGTGCACAGAGGACCTTGACGAGTGCCAGAGCGCATGGAAATGCAGTTTACCTTCCCGTCGCAGTGGTACCTATTTAGCTACTTGCACTGGCATGCGTTCAAACTGCTATTATTATTATTATTATTATTATTATTATTATTATGTCCAGAGGAGGGCAACCAAAATGGTCAAAGGCCTGGAAACAATGCCTTATGAGGAACGGCTTAGGGAGCTGGGTATGTTAAGCCTGGAGAAGAGAAGGTTAAGGGGTGATATGATAGCCATGTTCAAATATATAAAAGGATGTCATATAGAAGAGGGTGAAAGGTTGTTTTCTGCTGCTCCAGAGAAGCGGACACGGAGCAATAGATTCAAACTACAAGAAAGAAGATTCCACCTAAACATTAGGAAGAACTCCCTGACAGTAAGAGCTGTTTGGCAGTGGAATTTGCTGCCAAGGAGTGTGGTGGAGACTCGTTTTTGGAGGTCTTTAAGCGGAGGCTTGACAGCTATCTGTCAGGAATGCTTTATGGTGTTTCCTGCTTGGCAGGGGATTGGACTGGATGGCCCTTGTGGTCTCTTCCAACTCTGATTCTATTATTATTATTATTATTATTATTATTATTATTATTATTAGAATGTATATATTTCCCTATATCCAGAGGGTGGTTCACAGAATAAAATCAAAATATAAAACCACAAAATACATAATCAAAATAAAAACAACAACCCAATAACCCCCCCCCAACCCCATATTTTAAAAGGGTGTTGGATGTCAATAAGATCAACCAAAGGCCTGGTTTAAAAGGAACATTCTTGCCTGGTGCCTAAAGGTGTATATTGAAGGCACCAGGCAAACGTCCCTGCTAAGTAGGCAGAAGCTGGGACAGAGCAACAGGAGCTCACACCGTCACATGGATTTGAACTGGACCATTATGTTGGTCCAGACCAGGCATCCCCAAACTGTGGCCCTCCAGATGTTTTGGCCTACAACTCCCATGATCCCTAGCTAGCAGGACCAGTGGTCGGGGAAGATTGGAATTGTAGTCCAAAACATCTGGAGGGCCAAAGTTTGGGGATCCCTGGTCCAGACTGAGTTTCCTCTCAAGGATCAGTATTGACTGAATACATATGGATATATGAAGTTGTCTTATAACTAGTCCTACCTTCGATCCACTCAGATGTGAAAGAATGAAGCTGTTTCACCCATTTTGTTTCATTTTGGGGATGTAAAGTGATGGCAAATCAACTTAAATAATTTACATAATTAATGCCATGCCATGTAGTTTTGTCATGGTGGACAGCAAGTCAAATAACTTTGGTTTTCGTGGGCTGAGAACTGCGGCAGAACAGAAGCAGCATTGCCCGTGACAAATGGAGGAGAATGATGCCTTCTTATGTTCCTACTGCAGCGGACAGAAGGGACTCAGCGCTGAGGTCAAGGGAACAGTCTGGGCTAGTTGTTGTTGTTGTTGTTTAGTCGTTTAGTCGTGTCCGACTCTTCGTGACCCCATGGACCATAGCACGCCAGGCACTCCGGTCTTGCACTGCCTCCTGCAGTTTGGTCAAACTCATGTTCGTAGCTTCGAAAACACTGTCCAACCATCTTGTCCTCTGACGTCCCCTTCTCCTAGTGCCCTCAATCTTTCCCAACATCAGGGTCTTTTCCAAGGATTCTTCTCTTCTCATGAGGTGGCCAAAGTATTGGAGCCTCAGCTTCACGATCTGTCCTTCCAGGGAGCACTCAGGGCTGATTTCCTTAAGAATGGATAGGTTTGATCTTCTTGCAGTCCATGGGACTCTCAAGAGTCTCCTCCAGCACCATAATTCAAAAGCATCAATTCTTCGGCGATCAGCCTTCTGGGCTAGTTGTAGCAGAATCATTTCCCTATTTTCACTTGCTCTTATGGTTCACTCCTCGTACGTTCTTTAAGGATAAAAATCCACCCCCAAGGGTAAGTCACAATAAATGCTTAGAGAGCAATTGTAACCAGCCCTGATATCATGAAGGATATGGCAGAGGTGCCCATCAGATGGCCTCACTGGGCAGGGGCCATTCATCAATGTGGAGGACTCTTTCAAGGCAGCTTCCTACCTTCCTATGTTTGCAAAGTGCCATGTCATGGATGGTATTATATAAACAAATAATATTTTAAGACACTGTTCTAAAAACCTGCCCAAATCACCTTTGAAAACAGCCTCCCTAAAATCTGGTGCGCTCCAGATATTTGGAATACAATTGCCGTCATCCCTGAATTTCCCCCCACACTGGCTGTGGTGTAGTTGTAATCCCAAACACATATGGAGTGGTTTGCAGAAGCCTGCTTTCAAGAGTGAATATTATTTTCCCATCCCATGAAGATATTTGACTTCAGTTATCCCTCCTGAAAGTGGTCACAGTATGCGCTGCCCTTCCATTAACCTATTGTGTAATTTTGGAGCTACTACAAGCAGGGAGATAGTCGATTAGAACTCTTCTTGATGAAATATTAGCTTTTCACAGAGTACCCTGGAGCCTCAGAGACCATCTTCACAAAAAGAAGCAGTGGTCATTTTCAAATGGTGCCAGCCTTTCCACATCACACTCTTCTGCCTCCTCTTTCACAAAATATAAAGACTCCAAAGGAATTGAAGCTGCAGGTGGACCTAGGATGCGTGTACAGTGGTACCTCTGGTTAAAAACTTAATTCATTCCGGAGGTCCGTTCTTAACCTGACACTGTTCTTAACCTGAGACACCACTTTAGTTAATGGGGCCTCCTGCCGCCACACGGCCGGAGCACGATTTCTGTTCTCACCCTGAAGCAAAGTTCTTAACCCAAGGTACTATTTCTGGGTTAGCGGAGTCTGTAACCTGAAGCGTCTGTAACCTGAAGCGTTTGTAACCCAAGGTACCACTGTATTTAGTTCATTGCTCCAAATATTTATAGGTGGTCTTTATGAGTAAAACTGTGTAAGACGAATGGAGAGCAGATCCTCTTGATGTTTCAATTCCTGTAGGATGTTGTTAAAATAAGCAGGTGGATTATTAAGCTTGTGTCTGCTTGCTAAGGAAGAGTAGGTATGGGTAAGGATTTTCCACTAGCGGTACCATAAATGTATTTATTCCATGCAAATGTATTTACTCCTTTGGCACTCGTTTTCCAGAACAAATACCCAAGGGCTATCATTGAGTGCTTTTGGCTCCTCTTAGTCTGCAGCCCAAATACCGACAGTGAACTGAGATATTTAAACCAATGAAATAAATGATTGCAAGCCTCAGGATTCCTCCTGGTTCAGGTGTGTTGGCTGAATGCAGCCACCTTATACTGAGTCTGGCTAGTGGTCTGTCTAGCTCATTATTGTCCACACTGGATTCGGGCAGGATTTTAGACTGGGTTTTCTCCCAGCCCTATCTCGAGCTGCTGGGAATGGTGCCTGGGATCTTATGCATGGAAAACAGATTCTTACCCCTGAGCTATGGCCCTCCCACTATCACACAAGCACCCAGGGTACCACGAGCCATTGTGTGGAAATGGTAACAGTGCTAACATGCGCCAAAAGCCACTGGGGATCTTCCTGCTTTGCTTGTTTCTCACTGGTCTTGTAGTAATGGTTAAATCCAAAAAAGATATGAGACAAGGCTGAGTTCCACAAAGACCAACCCCGGGCGGAGCTCGGGAGCCTGTATTTATTAGCAGCAGCTTTTACAGGTAAACATTAACTCACGATGTAACTTCCAGCCAACCACAGAGCAAACCTCATGCATAAACATGTACAGGTACAGGTCACTTCATGCCAACACCCCAAACTTTCCGCCATAGAGGAAGTGGTGGACTGCACATCCTTCACATCTTGTACCTGTCACATGTCTCACTCATCAAATATCCTCCTCCTCTCAATCTTGTGACTCTCAGTATTTTTCCCCTGGCTCTACCTGCTTGCATTGTTTCTCCCTAACCCAAGTGTGACCCATCCTGGTCTTCCCCTTTCAGCCTGTTCTAACCAGTTCAACCCCAACCTCTCCAGATGCATCCAGCCTCTCCTAGCACAGCTGACCCATATCTTCACACACACCCGACCTGTCACTGTACTGGCTTGCCAGTATTACTCTAGCTAATCCTAAAGGATTGGCGGGTATGCCACGCCACTTTTCTAATCCACCCCACAGGTCTCTTCTGGGTTCCTGCAGAATTCTTCTGGTTCAGTCCTCAACGTGGTAGTCAATCTGGTTGGCTAATAAAGACAGCTTCGAAGCATCCCTGTATTCACACTATTTCAGCAACAGTGGTCTCAAAAACAAACCCGCATCTAATCCAAGCACTTGCAGCAGCAGCAGCAGAACACCATATTTCCACCGGAGATTTCCACAAGCGCCCTTTTTCTTAATTTTTTAAATTTTATTCCCTATTATATCACAATGCAAATATACCAAAGCCATCACAACATCACCCCCATCCCCACATATATTTATCATTTATATCCTCAATCAAACGTGATATTCTTTTTTTTAAGTATTTTTTATTAAAGATGTCTTGAATTACAAAGGTGTGTGCAGTGTCACTCGTATTTTTACATGTATCATTTTTGCAAATCGGTTTCATTTGTTAAGACACTAAGAAGAAAGAGGGGAAACGAGGTAGTTAGGGGTTGGGAGGGTGGATGGGGGTGGGAGTAGGTGACGATGTTTCTGTTTCGCTTAATAAATGTTGAGCTTGATGCCAGCTTTGTTTGTGTAGTTTCTCCTTTATTTGCTTGTGTTCTTTTAGTGGCGTCCCTCCCCCCGCTTCCCTCCGCCCCCACTCAATTTCCTCTACATTCTGAGATTACACTTATCTTTGCATTCTGCAAACTTCTCAATTCATCTATGTGTTATTATTGTCCTTCCTTACTAACTGACATTCCCTCAGATACTTTACATTTTAATCTAGGCATATTAGCATATCTTCTTTTGAGCAATATTTTTCCATATATTCATCAAAACATTTCCACTCCTTTTAAAATTTTTGATTCGATTGATTTCTTATAATAGCTGTTAGTTTTGCCATAGCTAAGTATTCATTTAATTTAAAATTCCATTCCTCCCTTGAAGGTAGAGTTTGTGATTTCCATTTAGCAGCAATCAGTTCTCTAGCTTGCATATAAGAAGATTCCCCCCCACTGCCCCCAGTGGTATCTCTTCCCCTATCAATCCAAGGAGCTATATCTCTGGTTTTTTAATTATTGATATTTTCAGCATCTTCTTTAATTCTTCATGTATTCTACCTGCCCGCGGACTGTCTCGCCAGAGTGGTGCATGCCCTAGTTATCTCTCGCTTGGACTACTGCAATGCGCTCTATGTGAGGCTACCTTTGAAGGTGACCCGGAAACTACAATTAATCCAGAATGCAGCAGCTAGACTGGTGACTGGGAGCAGCTGCCGAGACCACATAACACCGGTCTTGAAAGGCCTACATTGGCTCCCAGTATGTTTCCGAGCACAATTCAAAGTGTTGGTGCTGACCTTTAAAGCCCTAAACGGCCTCGGTCCAGTATACCTGAAGGAACGTCTCCACCTCCATCGCTCTGCTCGGACAACTGTAGTCTATATTTGTTCCAGACCTTATATAGTGCACTTCTAAGTATATGATTTATAAATTCTTTGTTAAACTTTACCTTCTCATAATTGAGATATGCATGCCATCCATACCTATTGTTAAAACTTTCAAGATCTAATATATTAGTTTTTTCCAATCTAATCCAATCTCTTACCCATATCAAACATTCTGCTTCATAATATAATTTTAATTTTGGCAATGCCAATCCTCCCCTTTCTTTTCTTTCCGTCAATAATTTATATTTTATCCGTAGTTCCCCCCCCCCCCCGCCGCCATATGAATCTCGTTATATTTTTCCTCTATTCTTCGAAGCAATTTTCTTTGTTTATAATTGGTATTGTTTGGAACAAATATAGCATTTTTGGCAAAGCATTCATCTTTATTATGGAGATTATTCCCCATATTGATAACCGTCTGCTCCAGGTTTCAAATCTTTTCTTATTCCCTTCCAAACTTTTTCATAGTTATTTTTAAACAGATTAATATTCTTCATAGTTAGATCTATACCCAAATATTTTGCTTCCTTGACAATCTGTAGGCCAACCTTCTCCTGAAGTTCTTTTTGTTCTTGTAAATTTTTTACCATAAGTTTTGTCTTTTCCATGTTCATCTTAAAATCGGACACCCTGCCGAAATCATTAATTATCTCTGCTTTGGCGATGCCATAGCTGCCAAGTTTTCCCTTTTCTCGCGAGGAAGCCTATTCAGCATAAGGGAAAATCCCTTTAAAAAAGGGATAACTTGGCAGCTATGGGCGATGCACAAGCACCATTATCAAATGATTTATTACATTTGAATACAGCTCTGTTTGTACCTGTTAACATTCTCAGCAGGTACAACATTGTCATATTTATTATTCATATAAAAATGAGATAATTTTATATCCCATGTAAATATATTTAGCTGGTTCACCTTTGCTGAGGGTCTCAAATGGTCCCTCCCCCCTTACTGGGGCCCAAACTCACTGTTAGCTGCCCTGACTTACAGTGTATACTAAATTAAACTTTTTTTTTGTTTGCAAAACTGAACAAGCAGTCCTTCCCTTTCTTAAGCCGTTTGGCACCACCGTGTGGTTGCAGCGCAAACCGCAATGAGGAATGAGAGATTAAGATAACGCTATTTATTGCACTGGAAGAGACAAAAGGGGATGTTTGCCGAATGATGTAGTTAATCTAATTTAATTAAACACAGAGCACTCGCCAGCCTGGAGCAGTGGCTTTGACTGTTGAATTTTACACTAGAGATGCGAAGTGGGATGATCAAGGACCCCCTTCAACGGAATCACTTCGAGCACTGCAGAACAATGTTGCAGCAAGTATGTTGTACACCCACAGAGCCTTTATTGAAAAGGAACAACAACAAAAACTGGGCCATGAGAAATCTGTTGTCAATAAGGTAAAATGAAATGAGCAAGGAGAAAGAAAATGACTGCAGATTTGGTGTTTCATTGAATGCCATTTATTAGAGGTGGGTGTTTATAGAAGGGAGAAGATCTTTAATGGGTTCCCTCCTCCTTTTCTTATTTTGCCCAGTAAATGGCTTAAACGGCACATTAGCTTCCTTGTTTGGTATAGTGCTGGTTCACCAGATTTGCAGCAGAATCCTATAGAATTCAGAAGTAACGGTAAAGGTAAAGGGACCCCTGACCATTAGATCCAGTCGTGACCGACTCAGGGGTTGCGGCGCTCATCTCGCATTATTGGCCGAGGGAGCCGGCGCACAGCTTCCAGGTCATGTGGCCAGCATGACAAAGCCGCTTCTGGCAAACCAGAGCAGCACACGGAAACGCTGTTTACCTTCCCGCTGTAGCGGTACCTATTTATCTACTTGCACTTTGACGTGCTTTCGAACTGCTAGATTGGCAGGAGCTGGGACCGAGCAACGGGAGCTCACCTCGTCGCAGGGATTCGAACCGCCGACCGTCTGATCAGGAAGCCCTAGGCTCTGTGATTTAACCCACAGCGCCACCTGTGTCCCTAGAATTCAGAAGTGCTACTAAATTCAAGGATGCTTATGCTACAATATTAACCTCATTCACCAGTGATTAATCCCCACTGAATTCAGTATGATTGTAGTGTTACTCCCATCGAAGCAAACAGGACCGTACCCTTTGCCTATGGGTGGTATCCAACTAAGTTCTACTTTGAACAGACCCTCTGAAATTCATTAGAAATGTCTATTGACTTCATTGGGTCTACTCTTAGTAGGATTAGCACTGTATAGGCCCTTCTTAATGTGCCCCCTCCACAAGAGATCCTGAGGGTGGCAACATGAGAGTGGGCCTTTTCTGAGGTGGCTCTCTGCTTCTGGAATGCCCGCCTGGCACCTTCATTGCATATCTTTAGGTGCCAGGAGAAAACAAAGATATAGCACAGTGGTTTTCAACAATATAAAAACATAAAAACCAAACAATAAAATCACAAAAAGTTTAAAACAGGATAAAAGCATGTAGGAAAAGCAGGATACAATTTTGTTGTTGTTTAGTTGTTTAGTCGTGTCCGACTCTTTGTGACCCCATGGACCAGAGCATGCCATGGACCAGAGTCTTCCACTGCCTCCTGCAGTTTGGTCAAACTCATGATCGTAGCTTCGAGAACACTAACCATCTCGTCCTCTGTCGTCCCCTTCTCCTAGTGCCCTCAATCTTTCCCAACATCAGGGTCTTTTCCAAGGATTCTTCTCTTCTCATGAGGTGGCCAAAGTATTGGAGCCTCAGCTTCGGGATCTGTCCTTCTAGTGAGCACTCAGGGCTGATTTCCTTAAGAATGCATAAGTTTGATCAGGATACAATAAATAAAACTAAATAAGTCAGCAGAGGGGGAGTTGAGGGAAGTCCAGGGAGGAGAGGGAGAATCATTGTAAATAACATGATGAATGAAATTTGTATCATTATTTGTTATAAAATTCAATAAATATTCAAAAAAAACAAGATAAATAATTGTGTTCTATAAAACAAGGATTGCTAGTCCATTGTAGGGAACATACTCTTAATCACCTGCATAGCCGTGGCAGGACAGAAAAGTTTTCAGCAAAAACAAAATAAAAAAAATCCTTCCAGTAGCACCTTAGAGACCAACTAAGTTTGTCATAGGTATGAGCTTTCGTGTGCATGCACACTTCTTCAGATACACTGAAGAAGTCTTATTCAACATCTTTATCAATGACTTGGATGATGGGCTTGAGGGCATCCTGAGCAAGTTTGCAGATGACACCAAATTGGGAGCGGTGGCTAATACCCCAGAGGACAGGATCACATTTCAAAATGACCTTAACAGATTAGACAACTGGGTCAAAGCAAACAAGATGAATTTTAACAAGGAGAAATGTAAGGTACTACACTTGGGCAGAAAAAATGAAAGGCACAAATACAGGATGGGTGACACCTGGCTTGAAAGCAGTACATGTGAAAAGGATCTAGGAGTCTTGGTAGACCACAAACTTGACATGAGTCAGCAGTGTGATGCAGCAGCTAAAAAAGCCAATGCAATTCTGGGCTGCATCAATAGGAGTATAGCATCTAGATCTAGGGAAGTAATAGTACCACTGTATTCTGCTCTGGTCAGACCTCTCCTGGAGTACTGTGTCCAATTCTGGGCACCACAGTTCAAGAAGGATACTGACAAACTGGAACGTGTCCAGAGGAGGGCAACCAAAATGGTCAAAGGCCTGGAAACGATGCCTTATGAGGAACGGCTTAGGGAGCTGGGTATGTTTAGCCTGGAGAAGAGAAGGTTAAGGGGTGATATGATAGCCATGTTCAAATATATGAAAGGATGTCATATAGAGGAGGGAGAAAGGTTGTTTTCTGCTGCTCCAGAGAAGCGGACACGGAGCAATGGATTCAAACTACAAGAAAGAAGATTCCACCTAAACATTAGGAAGAACTTCCTGACAGTAAGAGCTGTTCGGCAGTGGAATTTGCTACCAAGGAGTGTGGTGGAGTCTCCTTCTTTGGAGGTCTTTAAGCAGAGGCTTGACAGGCATATGTCAAGAATGCTTTGATGGTGTTTCCTGCTCAGCAGGGGGTTGGACTGGATGGCCCTTGTGGTCTCTTCCAACTCTACAATTCTATGATTCTATGAAACAAAAGGTTTCACCAGACCTTTATGTATGGTCAGAGGGTGGGGGGGGTATTACTCAGAAGGGTGGTGGGAATGGGTGATTGGCTGATAGGAGTGGTAAACCTGTTGATGACTGTTAATGACTGCAATTGGTCTACAGGAAAAAGCAAGGGCTGAGGTGCTAAAGAAAGCTTTATCATATATAATGAGATAAGAGTCCAGTGTCCTTATTCAGACCAGGTCTCTCCATGGTTTTAAGTTTGGTATTGAGTTGCAATTCAGCAACTTCTCTTTCCAGTCTGTTTCTGAAATTTTTCTGTAATAAAACAGCTACTTTGAGATCTTGTATAGAATGTCCTGGGAGATTGAAGTGTTCTCCTACTGGTTTCTCTGTCTTGTGATTCCTGATGTCAGATTTATGTCCATTTATCCTTTGGCGTAGGGTTTGGCCTCTTTGTCCAATATAGAGAGCTGAAGGGCACCGTTGGCATTTAAAAGTTGACACAGAAGGCGCATGCTGAATCTCCAGTGGCAGGGTGTTCCACAGGACTGGGCTGATGACACTAAAGGCTCTGCTTTTCTTTGTTGTCAATCGAGCTTCTCCAACTTGAGGAACAACCAAAGACACACCTGCAGATGATCTCAGGGACTGAGCTGGAATTTCCAAAGCGTTACCATAAGGTTTAGAGAAGACGTTACGGTAAAGGCATGAGTAGGCCTACTAATTGCCCCAACAAAGACCAAGGCATTAAAAACTTTCCTTATAATTAGCAGAGAGATGATCAAACCGTTGACAGCTGTTTTTGCTGGCACAGACCTGAGAATAGTTTGACCTTTTGAGGCAACTCTCTAACGGACAGAATCAGTTAATTAGCTGCTCCCTTGTGTACTGTTTGTTATGTACCTGTAAGGAAAATTTCGCCTAAAAATAGATGCTTGCTAATTCAAGCGAATGTAGCAGCCCATCTGAAATGTGATCAGCTGGCACCCTGCTGATTGCTTCTTCCACGAGATTTTGGAGGGGGAGAAAGGATACAGTAGAGTGGGGGAGGGAATCTGAAGAAAATTGGATGAAACTAAAGATCCACAACAGTGATGAATATTTCTAACATCTCCAGCTTCTTCAATGAAAATTCCAGACGCGGGCAGAAGGTAACCCACAGCTCCCATGCCAGGTGTGGTGTCAGCATTTGGCATCCTAGGGCGGCTTCCATGCCCCATCAGGACCCACTAGCAGTGAGGCCTACGGCAGGCCCTTCACACCAGGCAACTGGGCTTGTGAGCCTACATTTTAATTTGCCACAACATCGTATAATGACATTAGGCCAGGCACTCCAAGGAATTGTGGAGAATTAAATTGGCAACTCCCAGCCATTTTTGAAATGGTTCTTTGGCCATCTCTGCTGGGGTAAACTTCATCTGGTTGTGACTGGTGGGTTATTGGTCAGTTTCCAATAGGTCAACCTAAGGATGAAGGGGAAATGGATTAGGTCCCTGAAAAACTCTTGTGTGGGTTCCCTCTCTGGCAGCTTTTGCACTGAAGAAACAAGACTGGTGATCTGTGTATTCTCACAATCCAAAAAGGTGGAACGGTGTTTGTGCGGGGACGGGACACAGCTACATCTTTGAGACAAGCTGCCTTTTTTTGCTTTCACATACTCACTGTTACTTTTTTCCACATTCTCAAGGATCTCCGTCAGGACCTCTGATCCAGCCAAAGAAGTAGAGCATGAAAATTAGGTTTGGGCTTGAATTTTATCCGTGACGTTGACTCTGCCTCTTTCCCTCTCTTCTCCTGCAGGGTAAAATCCTTGTTATAAAAGGGGAAAAGTCACTGCTAATAGTTCGGATGACAGCCCCCTCCTCTTTCTGCAGGGACATTCCCTTCAGACTGAGCAAGGTACATTTTTTAAAAAGGAGAAGAGCTTTGCTGTTCATATTTCAGAAAGCGGGTGTGTGGTTTTTTTTAACCCATCAAAACCTTAACAACATGTAGGAATGGGCAATCCTCTATGCGTATGGAAATGGGGAAGGGCCATAGCTCAATGGATAGCGCATCAGCCTTGCAGAAGGTCCCAGGTTCATTTCCTAGTGGTATCTCCAGGAAGGACTGGGAGAAACTCCTGTCTGAAACCCCAGAGAGCTGCTGCCAGTCAGTATAGACATTATTAAATGGGGTGGACTAGTGTTCTGACTTAGTATAAGGCCTACGTTCCTAAATGAGTTTTTCTAGCTGGAAGTGCAATCCACCAACCAGTGTCTGTGCACTCTGCTGGCGCAGAGCTGTCTCTTCCACCCAACAAATGTGGAGGCAGATAGAATAGCCACTGGCGGTGGCAGCCAGCTGAAAACCCCTAAGCTGGGGAGAGCCTAGGGCCGTTGCATGGTAGCACCCAGGCCTGATTTCTGTGGGAATGTTCAGGGGTGTGGAAGAGGAGATATTGTTTAATATATCCTATCCTAGCTTGTGTTAGCAAGCTTCAAACTTAGCAGAGTTACATTCCCCTTTGAGACACAGCAGAAACGGTTGCGCAGGCTTGCTAAAGCCTCTAGACTAGAGTAATATATATATTCCTGGTACTTTCCCCCTGAATCCCTCTTAAAAGAAAATACACGACACAATGCTCTTTAAAAGTATGAAAGAGTTTACTCACGAGACATCCTCAGTTAACAGCACAATCTCAGAAGGCAGGCTTGCTTAGAAAAAGTAATATATACATGTGGAGTCTAATCATATGGAGTGAGACTCCATTTTCTCCTCTCTTGGCTGGAAGCCGAGAGAGAATCTCTCACTAAGATGTGGTCAACTTGAGTGCGTAGTCAGAAGAGAGAGACCATGGCCGCTGCCCTGTCCTTATATTTTACCTGGACAGGTAACGCCCATCTCAATTACATGCAGAGGAAGTCCGTCCCAGATCAGTGGCAGGAAGTCAGCTACTGACCTGGTCAGGTGTCCCTCCATGTGGTCACTCTAGGAAATGTTATGACTTGACTGCACCTAGTTTTACATCCCACAATTGCTGTCTCATCTCCAGCTGACATGGTGATCGGCCTGCCCCTTCCTCACCTTCCTGCTGATGCAGTGCTGGCCTCATCCATCTATAAAGCCCCACCAGGCACAGGGTGGGGGGATGTTAGAATTGCCATCCACATGGTGAACAGCTGTCTCTCCATGGTGCACTTCACTCTCTCAGGAAAAGGTCTCAGCTCCATTTCTAGCACAGGTCATATCACCCTCCCCTTGAAGTTCACGTGGAACAAGGCTGTCACGAGGGACCCTTTTAGCTGCTGGAGAGGAGAGATGCTGGAGCATCTCTGGAGGGGGACCCTAGACTCCCAACTCCCCATTGCTGATTTGCAGTACCTGGCCTGACGCCAGAATTATGGGTGGCGTGGTTAAGGAGCAGAAATGTGAATGATTTGAGGGCTAAGGAGGACGGGTTGAGTTTTTGTTTATCTGCAAATTAGTTATTGCTTTGTTTACTGCTTGTGTATAGCTAATATGTTTCTTTATTACTGTTTAGGGGGCTGCTGTGTTGTTCTTGTTTTCCCATATGTTGTACGTTGCCTGAAATATCAACATATTGTTGTATGCCATCTCAAGCTCTAAGCGGTGGGAGAATCCAGGGATTCCAGGGGCTTGTAAAATAATCATCGTTCGGGGGTTGTATCCAATTCAGTTTTACTCAGAATAAACCCACTGAAATCAACAGACTTAACATAGTCACGCTGAATAATTTCAGCGGGTCTGCTCTGAGTGGGACTACAACCCTTGTCTACAGCCCTTATTGTTTTAATAGTTATGCCAGCTAACTTTAGGAAATGGCAGTAGGGCACAGATATTAAAGTAAATATTATGGAGCGCATTGCCCCCAGGCTTCACCTTGTTTCTGTGTAATTTTTAAAAGTTCCCATCTGTTTCTGAGTTGCTCCGTGCTTTTTCTCCTCTTCGATCCAAAATGAGCTGCTCTGTAAAAAATTAATCTGTGTGTTCCCTATTCACCGCCATACTGAGGAATCTTAAATTTACTATAACTTTTCCCCTTTTGGTCAAAGTGGATGAAATCTATAGGCACAGGAGTGGATTACTAGTTACAGGTAGGTAGCCGTGTTGGTCTGACACAGTCAAAATAAAAATAAAAAAATCCTTCCAGTAGCACCTTAGAGACCAACTAAGTTTCTCATAGGTATGAGATTTCGTATCTGAAGAAGTGTGCATGCACACGAAAGCTCATACCTATGACAAACTTAGTTGGTCTCTAAGGTGCTACTGGAAGGATTATTTTTATTTTTATTTAGGAGTGGATTACGTCTGCCCAAATACAGACAGGTCCCTCCAAGGATGGTTGTATAGAGCCCCTTTAAAGTTTGGGGTTTTTTAAACAAAGGAAAAGCCCATAACTTTTTTCATTTACAACAACAACAACAACAATTTCAGTTATGAATAATTTCCTATGAAGCATCTTGAAATGATTTCACAGTGCAATAAAAACCTGTACAAAATCGCTACATACAAAAGAAAATAATTAAAACAAATGCACATATAAAAACAACTGCAAATATTTTTTTTTAAAAAAATACAATAAATTCATTTACCAACTGGGATAAAAAAAACCCCCACCAAGAAAGCTTGTTGAAAGAGGAGTCTTCAACAGGAACCCCCCTTTTTAATGGCACTTCTCTGATATGTAATGGGAGGGCGTTTCAAGGGCCTTCCACCCTAAAGAGCCAGTTCCAACAGTGCAGAGCAGACTTTCTGATAAGATGGTATCTGTTGGTTGCCGTCTCCTGCAGAACAGTGACCTGCTGTATAAGGGATGAGAGTGTCATTTAGATATACCGGTCTCAAGCTTTACGGGGCTTTGTATACAGGAACCTTGAACTTAGCCCGGCAACTAATTGGCAGCTAGTGCAGTTCTTTCAACAGTGGTATAATAATGAAGATGGTGATATTCTGTCACAGTGAGCAGCCAAGCCACAATGAGCAGTTAAACTGCAGTCCTAGGTAGAGTGTGCATTGCTGTAATCCAATCTGGAAGTGGTTACCAGTGCATAGATGAAATTTGCTGCCCCAAATCTGGGGGCGTGAAGCCTAACAAACATTAAAATGGTGCCACGGGCTTTGATCTGCGTTAGCTGTATCTTGCTTCTTAAATTCACTGTGCATTCAGTTTGCCATAGTTCTCAATTTGCATCTCCTCCATCCTTCCTCACCTTTTGAGTTATAGAATAGCACACATGTGCATTCATGGGAACATAAGCCCAGAAAGGAACTCTTGACATGATGGCACATTTTTTTATTGACATAGTCATCATCTGCAGGACACAACATATAAAAATTAAATCAGCGGGAAGCTGATCCAGAAGAACGCCATTAGAAAAATCAATAAAGCATCAGTAAATACTGATTGGTTAGAATGAGATTTATTCATTTCATTTCATTTCATTTCAAAGGCGTGTCTAAACAATATAGTTTTCAAAACGTGTCTGAAAGGAGGGAATGGCCCTGCAGAACCTCAGAAGCATGGGGGAAATTTCATCAGTGTACAATAAGCAGAGATCACCCATTTGCTTATTGTTCCATGGCATCTTGTATGCCTCCTTCTGGCAAGTCCTGCAGCCAAGCTGGTGCCAAATGTATTGTTCTGCTTTCCTTTGGACCACATCAGTGAGGCCAAGTCTTGACAGCCTAGGACCTCCATAAGTACTACCCAGGCTTGTGCCCCGAAGGCAGCTAATGCAGCAAAAACAATGTGAGAGGCAGCAGTTAGGAGTTACCTGTCTCTATACCCCAGCGGGTGCTGTGATTCTCCAGTGGTTTTACTTCACCCCCCAGAGGCTTACTCCATTGTTTCTTGAGACGTATGCCAACAAATTTCCAGTTAAACTTGGACAATTGATAAAGTTAATTTTAGAATGGTATGGAGTACTCCACAAGCCTCGGTGTATGTCTTCCCCATGCTTAAATATTACCGATACACAATAAAATTTCAGCCCTAAATGTATTTTTGATACTGTGATTTATTTCTGGAAGTATTGGTTGACTCTCATATATCTATCTTTTCTTTCTTTCTCTTCTAAAAGTTTGTAGCTGTGCTTTGCTAATAGATATGTTCCTGACAGAGACTTGCCACCTCCAGGCCTGGTTTGAGAGGCACTCATTGCAGCTTCCGCTGTAAGATTCTGTGTTTCTCAGCCTGCCAGATTAAATTGATGGGATAAAAGAGATGGACACACCACCGAGAGACAAGTTGTTGCCTATCTGAAAAACGTAAGCTCAGACTTCTTGATTCCTGGGCAAGTTCCCTTGAGGACAAAGCCACGAATTCTATGGAGCTGAAGCCATTTAGAGGAAAGAGGACCAAGAGGCATGTCCCTGTTGCGTGCCGCACGTTGCCATGGAACCAGCTGAGCGGATAGACTGTGCAAATGCTGAAGAAATGGAAGACTAGGCAAAATACTCCCATCTTCAATGTGACTCCGAGCTATTGAAATAAACCCTAATGGAGAAGTCCTGGCTTCGATTCTCTGGGGATTCTGTTCCACCCCTGAGGACTTCTGGAGTGTGTCATGATGTAAATTACACAGATTTGCTCGAGCAAGTGAGGACTTCCCACTAGTTCTTCCTACAAGGCATTAAGATCGTTTAATGTCACCAGCAGGGAGAGCCCCTTACTTCTCCCCCATAGCATGCTCCAATATCTTGTAAATGTACTGGGAATTCTTCCTGCTCCTGCTTCTCCTTCATCAAGATTGGCCCGAACAGTAAACATTCCACTTGAGTGTGAACCAGCAATCACCACTCATAATATCCACATAAGCATCTTCCTTCGCCGTGATTAAAGAGCTGTTCTTTAAGACAAGAGCTTCACTTTTATTGGGGCTGGAGAATACAGATGCAGTCCGGTTAAAGGCATGATGCCTGCGAGCCAGTGACAGAATTTAAAAATAGCTTTTGCTGTCAGCATGGTTTTCTCTTATTTGTATTCCAAGGATCATTGCTTTGGCAGGCACAGGAAGCTCTTCCTGTTTGCATTTTATTTTGCCTGCGGAAAATTTACAGTTCAAATAACTTCGCCATGCTTCATCAGGCTAATCGGATGACAAATTGCTTGAACTACATAGAAGAGACCTCAGACAAGGAAGAATTGCAGATCAAATTTTTTAAAAAGCCCCCATTTCTGCCCAAATTGCTGCACAAACAAAAAGTGTTGTCTCATGTTCGTTTCATGTATGCATAAGTCATCCAAATGATGTTCTACAGGTTTTGTAAAAATGGTTGAAGAATGGCAATCGAGTTAACACTGTTAGCAAAGATTCCTATTTGCTGTTACGGTCTGATGCTACAATATTTCATTTGGGGAAAGAGATCTTTTAAAAATGTTTTCCCTTAAAGTGCAAAGAGCTATGCAGCCTATTAAGGACAGCAACTTCCCCAAAGCCTCCCCCAGTCTCCTTTTATTTTCAATTTTCAAAATTTGAATGGATTGGTGATTTTCAAGATTGTCAGTTTCACAATTGCCGTGTGTTTTGTCTGTGAATATGGCACAGAATTATAACAACCAGAGCCGTTCCTGTTGCAATGGCTGACCTTGCCTTGAGTGACATGGAGCCGAGATGCAAACAATAGCTTGCCCCAAACTAGACTTTCCATGCTGGAAAATGTTAGTGCCTCATATCATCATTCCAGCTGCCTTGGAATATAGATTTCACTTTATATTTCTATAAGTATTTTCATTTCCTGATATTTGGAGAAACACAGATTCAATTATTTGGACTGTTACTTTTTGTTAGCGACAGAACTGGGGCTCCATCTTCTGGATGGCTCTTTAGATGGTAAGAGGAGGGGGGAGTAGCTAGGCAAGTGCTCCTCCTTTCTCATTCCTAAACAAATGATCCGTGAGCTTGAATATTCATTAAATGCATGCCCCTGATTACAGTGCCAATTTTAAATAATTTAATTATGCAATTCCATTTTGGAAACACTGATAAGAGCTACAGTCAAAACACTTGATTGCTGAAACGTGTCTTAAGGGAGTTGCTTCTGGGGGGATTCTAAGCAGTTTTGCAGCAAGAAATTCTCCAGTGTTCAACATTATGTCAAATATTTTTGTTGTTCCTGGTGCACAGTTTGTTGCTAGTTCTTCTGGCATTAAAAAAAAAAGATATATATTTTGGATTCTTAAACAGCATGACCATTAGAAAGAATGGTCTTCCATGCCAAAATTGTAGCAAGGCTTTTCACTGCCATCATTCTCCATGACGCTGCTGCATTACCCTTTCTCTTTTACTGCCGCCACCCCCATTTTCCAACCACACTTAAAATGGATCCCTTCATCTGTAATTAAGTCCTTGGATGACCTCAACCTGGAGCAGATGCTAGGTTTTTTGCATATCTTTATGCATATTTTTAGATGCATGTTGCCACCAGTTTTGAATCACTCTGTCGAACGACAACACACGCAATCTCCTGATTTGTGGTGAAGTACGGAATACAGAGAGGATTCATGTCATGCATCTGTTGCTGTAATATACCATAGAGTATATGGCATCTATGTAAATAGGAGGAGCCTCCTGGATCAGACCAGAGGCCTATTTAGTCCAACATCCTGTCCCCCACAGTGGCCAGACAGATAGGATACATTCCCATAGGCCCCTCCCATTATTGCTCCCCAGTGACTGGTTTACAGAAGTATAGTGTCTCTTATCTTGGAAGGAGTAAGCAGGTATTATTTGTAGCCAAAGGAACCAA
Organism: Zootoca vivipara; assembly: GCF_965207765.1. Lineage (NCBI taxonomy): Eukaryota > Metazoa > Chordata > Lepidosauria > Squamata > Lacertidae > Zootoca > Zootoca vivipara. The sequence goes on along the minus strand of NC_142584.1, from coordinate 98,819,256 downwards.
TTCCTAGGGGCTATAAAATATTTGAGGTGGCCAGTGCCCCACAAAGTTGATTGGCATTCTCATTCGAATGATGGGTGTGCATTGCATCATGTGATCAGTTGTGCAGGCCAGGGCTTTTATTCAAGTTGGCACCATTTTTGTAGCCTTGTCTCCCATGGATTTGTTGATTCTCTTTTAAAGTTCATCTGAACTGATGGCCGTCACATCATGTTGTGGCAGCAACTTCCCTGTCCTGAATTTCCCACCCTTCAGCTTCGTTAAATGACTGTGGATTCTGGGATACCAAATAGGTGAGCGCCGTTCCAAATAAAATACGCATACAGATTGAACATGCAAATGAAAAAACAAAAAACGGTTATAAGTTAGCCCTGTTCCCTGACATGTTTATTTTCAATTGTGGCTTCGTATCCCTCATATTCATAACAATATTGTGATTCAAACGCTATTGAGGGATTTTTGAGAAACCTGGGGGAAGGCAGCAGAAAACTCGCTATTCATCACTTTGCAGCCATCATCTACTGTAGAAGCCATTTTCCATTTGGTGAATCCGCAATTCTGCTGGTATGGCAGCCATAAGATAAACTGACAAATTATCTTTGTTAGCTATGCTGAAACTTAAACCAGGCAGAGCCACTTACCTGTGCCTGGTGACACAGCAATACCTGGTTAACTTGCTTGTTCCAGTGCTTGCGAAAGCAGCTGGAAAACTGCCATTGGTGCATAAGAAAAAGAAACACTGCTTCATAACCAATTATTTTCATGAAAGCCATGGTCCTGTGGCTGTGTACTCTTGTGCTCACTGGCATGTAAGATCAAAGCACAATCTAGACGTTAAATGCTTCCTGCTGAATGTTGAGTATATCCCCTTTCCTAACCTACTTAAGTTTTTTTATGATTTGTGGAAATCAAACTGGCCACTTATGGAACAATCAAATAGATGTTCAGCACAATTCAATACTTGTTCATTCATGCAAAGCTGGGCTCAGGTATAAGTCCTGCTGAGTTCAATGGGACCTCCCTCCGAGGTTAGTATACATAGGATTGAAGATTCAATCTCATTGAGGTTATGCATTGAAGCCTTTGGAACAAAATACTACAGAGTCTACTCGTATCCTATTAAAAATAATGTTATGATCAGTTCAATTCCGTGATGCCTTGTTAGACAAAATATGACTGTGGAGGCAGATAATAAAACATGCAGAGCTACTAAACATCGATTATTTTGTTGGAATGAGTCATAACAAATTGCAAGGTTCTGAAACTTACAAAATCACACACACACACACACACACACACACACACACACACACACACACCCTTGCCAGCTTTCCTGACTCGGTGCTTTTTAACGGCTGGATCTCAGGCAGAAATCAAACTAATGACATTTTCCCCAGCATCATATCTTCATGCCTAGAAAGATTACATCTGCTGAATTTCTGTCTTTCAGGTGGCTGTTAAAGGCTCAGGAAACAAGTGTCATCCTGGCTTACAAATTCTTCTACATATATATAAGTATCTTCATTTGGATTTAAGCAGCCTAACTAAGCATATTTTCAAAACATGGCCACAGGATTGGGTCTTTTTTTATGAAAGGTTCCTTACAATAGGATCCTGAAGGAAACTAATGCTGCTTACTTTTAATATGTTAATAATTTCCCCCCCTAATACAGTGTTAAATTTGTTTTTATGTATATGTAACCCATCCTGGGATTATTAGTGAAGCGTAGGCCTATAAATTGAATCAATCAAATCAAGCCATCACTCACTGATATGAGTTGATTCAATGGTCCATTACAGTGCAATGATCAAAAGGTCAGCGGTTCAAATCCCTGCAACGGGGTGAGCTCCCATTGCTCGGTCCCAGCTCCTAGCAGTTCGAAAGCACGTCAAAGTGCAAGTAGATAAATAGGTACCGCTCCAAGCGGGAAGGTAAACGGCGTTTCCGTGCACTGCTCTGGTTCACCAGAAGCGGCTTAGTCATGCTGGCCACATGACCTGGAAGTTGTACGCCGGCTCCCTCGGCCACTAGAGCGAGATGAGCGCCGCAACCCCAGAGTCGTCCGCGACTGGACCTAATGGTCAGGGGTCCCTTTACCTTTAAGTGAACATAGGGACTGGATCTTGACATATTAAAGAAGCAATTCAGTTAAACACATTATAAACTTCATACAGGGAAATCCGGTTAGCAAAAGACAGGACTCCACAGCGCCATCGGGTGTCACATTGTTATAACACATATAAAGTGCTTTATCTGTATGAATGTAGCCAAGTCCAGGGTTGCAGTTTTAGTCAATAAAAATGCCTACTTTCATTAATAATATCAAAAATTTGGTATATCCTACTGTACTACTTAACACTTTCCAGTGGCTGTAACTGGTTGAACTGCTTTTGACATTTTCATAATGCTAGCCAAAGCAATTCACTGAGGTAGAATACCTCAGTAAAATATAACCTATCTAATCACCTAATTAGCCTCTCATTTCTTGGTCTTCTTTTCAGTGTTTTCAACTGAATAACTCAGCACAGCAGTGAACTTGAACAGATGGGAATGTTTGTATATTTGTACTAGGGTGGGAGGGGGGGAGAGTTATGAAAGGGAACTGTCTATGGTGCTGAACATGAGAAGCTATTTCCAGAGGAAGGTTTATTAGACTGAAAGCGTCAAGAGACAGCTAGCCTGATATTTTAACTACTAAGCTGTCTAAGGGTTGTCTGTAATGAGAACAGATGTGGAAACCAAAACAGCAGATTTTGGCCATATTGAAGCATGAGCACCAACAGCCATCTGGAAATCTCAGTGAAGGGTAGAGAATATATAATTCTCTGTCCATCCATGCCATATTCAGCCAATTCCTAGGAATACCATTCAAATGGACTTGAAATGGGGATTTCCCCCACACACACCTTTGCTACTTTCCTAGGACTGTTTATCTTTATGCCCCCTTCACTGGTCTTTATTTTGACTATTTAAAGCATTTCTCTTTTTAATAACAATTTTTATTAATTTTCTAATTTACATTTTAAAATATTCTTTTAAACAATCTTAAATCAATGACTTCCCTTCTTCTCCTTCCATGATTCAATTTGCATACCAAACATCCCTGCATATTTTACATGCACATTTTACATAATCCAAACCATTCAGCATTCCACGATTACATTCATCAAAACTTATTTACCCCGTTGAATTTATCTTAATGCTGCCAGCATTTTCAAATGCACACAGTTTTCACCCATATATTCAATAAACATTTTCCAATCTTCTTTAAACATGTGTTTTTCTTGTTCTCTTATTTTCTTGTTCTCTTTTGATACTTCTGCAAACTGTACATATTCCATCACTTTAAGTTGCCATTCTTCTTTGGTTGGGACCAGAATATTTCTTAACCACCTTTCATCCAACAAATTCAGAAAGTGTGGATAAAGTTAATTCACGCAGTATACAAGTACAATTGAAAACCAACCAGTAAGCAATACAAAATAAATAAATGGCAAAGATTATATATATATATATATATATATATATATATATATATATATATATATATATAATTCCAAAAATTTACCTGTAACAGGAGTGGGGAACATTCTTCAACCCAAGCACAATACTCCAGTCTGGGCAATCTTCCAGAGGCAGCATGTCAGTTGTGAGTGGGACCAGAAGCAAAAGTGGGTGAGGCAACAAATGTAAAAGAAGGTGTGTCTCCACCCCCTGAAGGAGCGTCTCCACCCCCATCGTTCAGCCCGGACACTGAGGTCCAGCACTGAGGGCCTTTTGGGGGTTCCCTCACTGCGAGAAGTGAAGTTACAGGGAACCAGGCAGAGGGCCTTCTTGGTAGCGGCACTCACCCTGTGGAATGCTCTTTGATGTTTATCAAAGAAATAAACACCTGATGTTTAGAAGACATCTAAAGGCAGCCCTGTTTAGGGAAGTTTTCAATGACTGATGTTTTAATGTATTTTTAATCTCCTGTTGGAAGCCAGATGGGCGGGGTGTAAGTAATAAAGTATTATTATTATTATTATTATTATTATTATTATTATTATTATTATTATTTATCACTTTGCAAAGTAGGCTAATTTCTGCACATCCTCCATCCTCCATGTAGAGAGGCAAGAGGCATTATCGGAGTCCAAGGACACATTCCAGTCAAGCAAAAACACTGAAGGAGGGTGTGGAGAAGGGTCATTGTGGGGAGAACCTCAAGGTCCAGAGAGAGAGAGGCTTGGAGTCCCCAATCAACCCCCATGGCATGAGGGTCATCAATCCTGAGCTAAAACGCCCAGACTAATAGGAAAGTTGTCATCAAAAAGCTTGTAATGTTGGTGTCAGGTGAGCCTTCTGAGGGAGGTCACGCCATACTCATGGGGTGGGAGTCAACTATTTTTTTTTATGATCAAGCTTACCACACTTTACTAGCTCCCATTTCCCATTTCAGCACTCACCTTCTTCCTTTACAGATATTGAATATCTTGCTTGATGACCCTGGTGTCCTAGACACCAAGCGAAGGCCTTTTTATTTGCCCAGCTTTTTGACATTCAGCACATTTTAAGATTTATAAATCATTTTCAGTTTTATTGTTGGTTTGGGATGTTTGTAAGGTTAGTATTTTCAGTTAATGCATTTTCATGTTTCTTTAGTCTCGTTTTAATCTGTGTAGGCTACCTTGATTATTTTTAATAGAAATTTGGCACACGTTTGTTTGTTCAGTTTTTAAAAAATGCTGCTTTGCTCCACTCAAGACTAAATGAACTGCCTCTCCCTCTCCTTGTGGTTCTATGAAAATATTGTGCGTACACCTATTCACAACATTTGAGGAGAACCATTCAAACTGCCCTTGAGTCTGGACAGAGTTGTCCCTCCATCCAACTCTGCTGCCTAAACTGGCTTCCCAATGACACAGCTGACACTTTGCTTTTGCAAAGCATTCCCTTCCACCCACTGAACATGTATGTGATGGAGAGACAAGTGCTGCAGCAGCACCCCTGCTGGAAGCCGCCATGTCAAGAACCTGAAACAGAACATTCTGGAGGTGGTCAGGGCTGAGCTGGCCTGAGACCTGTTGCATCTCAAGCCAGTTCCACCAGGATTGTGTGGCAGCATCGATCATGCTACATCTCCATGCCAGCTCCAGGTTGGCCCAGCAATTGTCCTCACCCCACCACCACCTTCTCCCCCAGCTGTCATGTGTAGCTGTGCTGAGCATGCGGCTGCTTCCCAAAGCCCTGCAGGTCTGCAGCCCGAGCTTGTTTTGCTCCCTAAAACAAACTGGTCAATGCAATGCCATGGCTGATGGCTGGTACTTTCTGGTACCAGCTGTTTACATACAAGGTTCTCTGAGCAGCAAGGAATACAAGACAACAACAATGAAAACTATATCCATTTACCTGGAGATCAAGAAGGCTAAAGTGCTATGAACACTGTAACGGAAATTACAATTACTATAGAAATGATAATGATAGTGGCTGTGAATAAAGGAACTTTGGCAATCATTCCATGTGCCTATGGGGATATTTGTCCTTGTCCTTCTTGAGCAGCAGCCTCTACAGACTATATGGAAAACCAGTTTTGGGATGGAGGGTGCTTTCAAAATCGGTTTCTGCAAAATGGCATGGAAGTTGGGATAAACACCTTCCTGTGCATCCCAGAGACCCTTTCTTATTTACCCAAACTCATCTTTTTACTCACCATTCTAGCTGACAACAGGCCTCCGAGGAGCTGCTGTGAGAGTTCTTTTCCCATGTTTATCAATGTATATGAAGAGAGTAAAAAGATTGTCACAGCAACACACTGCTGGTTCCACTAAAATGCTCAGGGGCTGATGCAGTACAGTCTTCAACATACAGTGCCAAACTGCTTCTAACTCAACCAGTTCTGGCTTGGCGGTCACTTTTGGATTTTATTTTTGTTTTGCCCTCTCTTGTGACACACCCTTAAAACATTTTAAAGTGCTCTGCAATTTAGAGCACTTTAAAAGGTACTGTGAAATCCCCCCCCCACTGAGATAAGAAAAAAATTGCCATTTTGTTCTCAAGAAGCATAAAAAAGCTGATGGCTGGAAAGCCTTTTCTTCCTGTTTGAAAAGAACTGTGTGAGGCAAGAAAATGTGCGCATTTCCAACAACAGAAACTGGCCCACGAAAAGTAATGTCTCAGCACTGTCCCTATGATTGGCAATTATCACAAAACCTCGTGGTTGTTCAGCCTGGAAGCCCCAAACCCTAATATTTTTAACCAGGCACCCTTCAAATCTAGAGTAGACTCTGTAAAGCTTACTGTGTATAGTAGATCCTTCACGACTCCTTCACATCTTTTTGATTACATACAGAATACATATGCTGTTTTCAGAGAGCTTAGCTAGGCAGTCTCATCCATCAATACAGAAAGCTCAGAATGAAGAAGAAGAAGAAGAAGAAGAAGAAGAAGAAGAAGAAGAAGAAGAAGAAGAAGAAGAAGAAGAAGAAGAAGAAGAAGCACAGCAAGAAATCAAGCAGTGTATGGAGAGCCAGGATCGGCTGATCACCTGTAGGCAATTCTTCTGGCATAGCAAGCCACATTCAGCCTGTTTATAAAGCATAAGTCATAAGAACCACAAGAGTCCCTTACAAGGTGTTAGGTGGTTTTCCTCAGCAACAAGAAGTGTCTCTAGTCTATATAGGCCCATCTAAAAAAACAACAACCAACAGTGCCTTTAGAGAGGAGCTGGGAAGAGCAGGGGTGGAACACCATTCACAGAGGTTCAGGGTAGGGTATGGGACAGCCTGGGTAAGGGGCACATGGCACAGGTTAGTGACTGTGTTGTGTGCTAGCCCCTACTCCAACCTGGGGAATTGTGGTTGTCTTTTATCAGCCAGGTGTTGGGTCTGTGGCTGCTGTGGCTGAATGCCAGGTTGGCTCTGAGTAAGATCTCTCCCATCCGCTGATTGTGGATGAGGCTGATTTGGTCTGCATCACCGAGACCTGGATGGGTGAGCAGGGTGGAGTTGGTCTAACCCAGCTGTGTCCACCTGGGTACAGTACTTGTTGCAGCATCAGGATAGACTTGAGGGTCAGAGAGTTACTGTGGTGTATAGAATTCCTCCCCTCTTTCTAGGCTCTCTGTCCAGTTGTTGAGGGGGCAGGGGAATCTAGTGTGTGTATTCCCTTCACAAAGCTAATTTGCATAGTGAACAGCATTCAGAAGCAATATAGCTGTTTTTAATGCACTTAAATTCAGCTTGCCCCTTACCTGATCTATTCCCCTACATTGTAATAATGAAGAAGTAGAATCAGTGTCACAGGCTCTTTTTATATGTAGTTTTTAATAAGGGGCTAGAGAAATATACCATTACATGGTCCTTCCTGGGATGATCTTTAGAGATTCTGTTGATTGTTTTATTTGGAGGGCTTTATTTTATTTTTTTAATAACTAACCAAGTTGCAACATTTCTAAAGTTCGCAATTTCCATTATCTCATGGACTTAGCTCGTGGTGAAAGGCCATAGCTCAGCCGTAGATCATTTTCTTTTTATGCAGAAGGTTCCAGGTTCAATTCCTGGTAGCTCTGGGGAAAGCTGAGAGTGTCCTGTCTGAAACTTTGATAGCTGCTGCCAGAGTAGACTGTGCTGAACTAGATGGACCAGTGGCCCTGACTCAGCATGAAAGAGTGTCCTATAGCCCTATGATGAAAATTAGACAATTATTTCAACACATAAATCTATTGGTCTGATCCTGTGTGTTACAGATTCAAGCTAGCTTTTAAAACAGATGCAAATGTGTAAAATCAGCTTTCCATTCTTTGTTTTTTTAAAAAAAGAATGAAGTGAGAATCAATTAATAGTTATATGCAGTAGCATTTCTGTTTTAGATCATGGCAAAAGGTGTTACGCAGATTATTCCCCAATAACTACTTCAATCCTTTAGGATAGAAACAGCTGACCACACTGCTCTTACCTCTAAAAAGCAGGCAATGAGGAGGCCAAAGCATCACAGTGACTGAGGTCATTCCATAATCTGGGTGCCACAATCAAAATGATCTTCTCTCTTGTTCTCACCAACCACAGCTCTGTCAGTTGGGGATGGACCATGAGAAAGGGGCCCAGAAACTACACAAAGTTCTTGAACAGGGTTAATCTAAGAGGGGCTGTTTCTGAAATATACCACAGCCCACTTGTGGCAGGTTGGCTAACCTGTGGCCCTGCAGAAGTTGCTGGATTCAAACTCCTTTCAGCCCTAGCCACCATGTCATAAGGTCAGGGAACTGTAGTCCAACAACATCTGGAGATGTTTAGGGATTTCAAAACCAAAGCCAATGAAGGAAACGCTTAAGGAAAGTTAAGTGTGAATGTTCTGAGAGGTGGAACACAGGTAATTCATAAGTTAATGCAGGAGTGAAATCAGATCGCAATAGGAAATTTGAATTGGGTAAAGTGCAAATACAAATGTAGATATGTGGCAGAATCGAAAACAGGGGTTGGAAATATTTAAATGATTGTGTATTTTATCTTACGCGCATAAGAATTTGTTTAGAGCTTTAGGGCCCTTGTTCTTTCTTCTGTTTTCAAGGTTTGGTTCTCTTTTAAGAAATAAAGTTTTCCAAACTGCAAATTTGTGTTTCATATATTTTAAAATAGTCTCATAAACAGCAAGGTAACAAAGATCAAGAAAGAAGGGGTGGGAGGTAAGCTGTAGAAACAGGGATCAAGAAGAGTCATGGGGGGGGGGGGTAGGCAGGGTTTAATATGCCAAAACTCTTCCATTACACGTATTTGCATTTTTATGACACCCAGAGCTTTATGTACACCTTTTGGGTTCTGTTTCTCTTCCTTGGGAGAATAATGCCAGGAATTCTACTCTGTTACTCCTCAGAAATGTGCCCCATTGAGAAGAGAGGCAGAGGCCTCACTGGAACCCTTCATGCTATGCCTCCTCTCATTTAGATATGCTTGAGGGGTAGAATATCAGCATCCTGCTTGCACCCCAGAGGAAGAATCCTTTCGGGATTCAAGTGGCACATCTCCCAATGGTGTGTTCTAAATAAATACACTCAAGAATGTCCCCTCGGTGCTTCAAGAAAGGCAGCAGGCCAGCTGAAGTGTTCAAAACAGTGCAGCATTTTGAGAGATGTGTGATGTTCTGGGATGTTTATCTCGATATTGTGAGGAACGCTGCAAAAAAAAAAAACACAACAGTGACTCTTTAATGAGGTTTTAGTTTTCATGAAGAGAAGCACACAATTAGAGGACTTTTTAGGCTCTAATTGGTGTGCTGCCAAAGAAGCATGCCATTGCTCAACACCTGTAAGTCACACTGTGCTAATCCTCATGCTGATCTCTGCCAGTCCAAGGAGTAGCACATCATTGCAGCCATAAAAACCCCAGACTACTTGGCTGTTAGTTATCACTTTGGCTTGCTTTGCACCCACTTCCTTATGCAGCCTAGTCCTCTGCATGTCTGCTTCCAGTGAAGCAGATCCCACTGGTGATCAATGAATGACACTGACTCCTAGATTAAGGAGACAACCCCATTTACCCAGGTGCAAGCCCCGCTGAATTCAATAAGACCTGTTTCTCGGTAGGCATGGTTAGGATTGCGCTGTGCATTTGCTGAGGTTGTGTACAAACCTAGCACATACATGCTGGAAAGAAATCTAATTTAGCTTAACTGAGAGGAAAATACACACACAGAGACAGGGCTAAACCGCATACATGGTGTAGTAAACAAGTGTTAACTGCATTCACTGCTCAGTCTATTGCTTTCCCCATTGCGTATTTCAGACTGTAAACTCCTTGCAGGCAGGGATTTACTTTTTGCTTATGCCACTTGCACTCACGGGCTGTGCTGTCATCCCAGCATTGCGTTCACTGGGCCCAAGTAAGAGGGGAAGGGCCATAGCTTAGTGGTAGAGGGTCTGCCTTGCAAGCAAAAGGTCCCGGGTTCAATCCCAGGCCTCTCCAGGTATGGCTTGTGCGAAAAATCCTGGATAGCCGCTGCTAGTCAGTGTAGGCATTACTGAGCTAGTGTTCTGACTCGGTATAAGGCGGCTTCTAAGGAGACGTAGGATCGGGCTACGAGTCCCACATCGCGCAGACTGAAGCGAGCGCGCCGCTATTTGTAGGGAAGCTGCGCGGGGAAAAAATACGCGCCGGAGTGGCAGCGACCCCTCGACATGCTGAGGAAGCGCGCCAGCACCGTCCAGAGGTTTGTGAGGGGAGAGCCGGGAGAAGGCGAAGCGAGCGGCTGAAGCGTCCCCCTCCTCTCTCAAGCAGCGGTCCGGGCACCTCGCACTCGCTTCTTCAGGCGACTAGAGCGCGGCAGAGCCCGGGCAGCCCACCCCCTTCTCCTCCTCCTCCTCTTCCTCTCCTTCCCTCCGCCCAGCGCGCTCGGCTCGGGCGTGGATGTTCGCTGGGAGCTCAGCTCTTCTGGGTTTTTCCCCCCCCCCGCCTCGCTCGCTCCGACCCGGGCTCTTCGGCTGCCTTGCTCGGCGCGGGCAAGCCGCCTAGAGCCTCTCCAGGGCGCTCCTTGCACCTGGACGCCGCCTCCTCCGGGGAAGCTGAAGTTTGCGCGCCAAAAGCCGGGCAGGGATGGAATCCGTCAACCAGGTAAGGGCGCCTGAGGGAAGGAGGCAGGGGGAAGCGCGCGGGGGGGAAGGTTTCGCCGCGGGGGTTGGCATCCCCCCTGCCCGGACTCTGCCCTCACTGGCTTTTCTCTCCCCCCCCCCAGCTCGCCTCCAAGGGAACCTTCCGGGCGGTGAAGGAGCCCCTGGCTTTCCTGAGGGTGCTGGAGTGGGTAAGTCGGACGGCCAGCTCGAAAAGGTGGAGGAGGGAGGAAGGGCGAGCGAGCGAGCGGAAGGGGTGGTGTTTGGGCTTGTGTGGGGCTTGTGAGGGGTGCCCGGGTCGGCTGGGGGGAAGCTGTGCCCGGCGTTGAAGGTCTCAAGGCAGTGGTTTCGGTGACTTCTTGACCCTCTGCTAATGGGGGAAGGGTTTCCGCTTTTTTTGGGGGGGGTGAGGATCCTGCAAATCCAAACCCCTCTGGATCTCCACCAACTGTTTTTGCTTTCGAGGGTGGGAGCAGGAAAATCCAGCTCCAGGTTTTTCTTCCTCTTCTGAGGTAGGAAGAGGAGGGCATTTTTAATTTATTTTTTAAAGAGGGTTCTGGCTTTCAAGTCCACCTAGAAAGGTTGCTAAGTGCTTGTTTTCTATTTAGGGAATAATAGCCCTCTCTGTTTTGCATTCACTTCTTTTGGCTTGATGAAACAGGTGCGTTTCCTTCTCCTCCTCCTTCTCCTTCCTTCCCTCCCTCCTTCAAGGTTCTGGTGAAGCCTGGCTAGGATTGTAAGTCCTTTGAGGAAGAAGAAGTAGGAACCTAGGGTGAAGAATTGAACTTGGGGTTAAGTGTGGGGAGGGGGAGAAAGACACAGTCGTGCTGCCTTTCCTTCCCCGGGATAGGAAATTGGGGAGGGAAATATGGCAGTGAGAGCTTCCCAAAGTGTAAACACAGGATGGAGTAGAGGCACATGTTCCTTCCTCCTAGCAACCTGCTGGGGAAAGGAAAGAGGATGGGGGAAAATAAGGGCAGGCAAAATGGTTCAAAAGCTTCTCTCTATCCCTGTTATTCATTATCTACTGCCCCTTTCTAAGGGGCCTGTTTGGCCTCCCCACAAAAACCCTTGAGGAGGCCTGGCTTCTCCTTCCCCACTTTTTGAAGCCAGTCAGTGCCTCTGCCCAGATGAATGGTATTTTAGATCCCATCCCCTGTCCCCCCCCACCTCCCCATGCACTCAGATTTGTTTGCTTTGTGCCTGGCTTCCTTTGGCTTCATCCACTCTGCTCATTTAAGTGCAAAACGAAAGAACTGAATATATTTCCCCCTCATTTCTATCAAACATTTCTCCCCCCCAACCCCCTCCCCCCTAGTTGTTATGCATTTAGCAAACTAGTCTCTGGGCTTGAGCAGTAAATTGAGGCAGATAATTGGTTAGCGGAATAATGTCAGTGTTTGTTTCTCTGATCCTTATTCGGAGTGAAATCTGCAGGTCAAATGACATCCATTGCCAGTAGGTCTGAAGGAAGAGGAAGAACCCATCTGAACGGAAAGTTCAGAGCCTGTCGTGGAAGATTAATCACATCCTCTCTAATGTTGAATGGCGAGCAAATTATGTAATATATATGTGTGTGGGGTGTGTGTGTGTGTGTTGATTCACACATATTATGAACTTGTACATTCATCTGACGTTTAGTACACGCATCTGACGTTTGCGGTGACATACACAAGCCCTTTGAAGAAGCATTTTTTCATGATTCTTTTCTTCTGTGTGAGTCCAATGTTAAGTACAGTGGTACCTCGGTTTATGAACACAATTGGTTCCGGAAGTCTGTTCATAAACTGAAGCGTTCATAAACTGAAGCGAACTTTTCCATTGAAAGTAATGGAAAGTGGATTAATCCGTTCCAGACGGTCCGCAGAGTACTTAAACTGAAGCGTTCATAAACTGAAGCGAACTTTCCCATTGAAAGTAATGGAAAGTGGATTAATCCGTTCCAGACAGGTCCGCAGAGTACTTAAACTGAAGCGTTCATAAACTGAAGCATGGGTGTAATTGGTTCCGGAAGTCTGTTCATAAACTGAAGCGAACTTTCCCATTGAAAGTAATGGAAAATGAATTAATCCGTTCCAGATGGGTCCACGGTGTTCATAAACCGAAAATTCATAAACCGAGGTGTTCATAAACCGAGGTTCCACTGTATGCACATGTGGCCATATTTCCCCATAAGATTTACCTAGCCAAGTAGTTTGTTCTACATGGTTGTGTGAAACTTTGGATAGTTTGATATGTAACTCTTTCCTACGGAAATGTGTAAACAATGAGAGGAGTGCTGCCAATCTATTATTATTCCCCACCCCACCCCGTTGCTTCTTGTGCATAAATTCATTTTATGTTTGTGGAATGCATAAGAAAAGCTTTTAATAAAAAGTTTAAGCTGCTAATTAAATGCTCTGTAGGAACAGTTTTAACTGCTAAATGAAGTGTGCCATAGAAACAGTTCATCAGTTGATGGGAATGCCTGTTGGGCATGAATTATATGCTTTGAGCCGACCTTTTCTACAAGGAAATGCTGTTTGAAGGACATGTATGTTGCTGGTCCTTGGGGCTGGGCTAAATACTGGCAGTTTGTGTCTTTGCCTGTGAATACTGTATTTTAATAGTTATTATCTCTGTTTCAAAGATGGGGCAGAAGCTGAAAGAATGTAGTCATGTGGCCTACCCAAAGTCTAAAGAACACCCAAAACAGAGCAAAAACAAAGAACAGCTCAGGGAGCAGGGAATCTAGCTGGTGGTGAAGGCTTGCTTCAGAAGACCAGTTGTTGGTGTAGAAAACTGGTTAGGCCAGAAAATTCTGCATACTTTGGTTCCAAACAGTGTTGCAACTGGAGCCTAATGATGATGGTGTGCTTGTTTCATGCATCTTATCATCCAGCTAGACAATCACAGTGAAATAAATTGAAGGACAAGTTAGGCATGGAAATGGAGCTTTTGCTTTCTGCCCATAATTTAATTGTGTTGCTATATCATGTGTCTGCCTGCCTGCCTGTCTTTGCAGCACATGTGGTTGGATCTGTATTTATTTCATAGCAAACCATGATGCATATTAGGTCGCCAATGTCTGCTGAAGATTTTTGGGTTATGTATATGGAATTTCACATTGTCTAGGCAGGGTAGAAAGCATCTAGTTGTGACTATCTATGACTGTCTTAGAGTCAATTAGAAGAAGCTTGATGCTTTCTGCCATATGACCAGTATATCGTTTTGTTTCATACAAAAGCCACAATATCTATGTGCCATTGTTTATGCATACCAGCCTCTATGCTTCCTGAACTTTGCAATGAAACCTGAACTGGGGCCTTTTAAGGGAAGGGTGAGGCATTGTGGCAGGATGGAATAGACCATAGCTGCCAAGTTTTCCCTTTTCTCGCGAGGAAGCCTATTCAGCATAAGGGAAAATCCCTTTAAAAAAGGGATAACTTGGCAGCTATGGAATAGACTATCCAGAATTTGAAGATAAAATGATTCTCACCCCCCCGCAGTCACCTCAAGGTTCTTCTGTTGAATCCCCTTTTTCAGCCATGTCAAGGCAGAAATGTATGGAATGCTGTATTCACAGGAAGATACAAATAATGCTTTAACAGTGTATTTTCCAGAGACTGCTATCAGCTTAATACGAGGATTGCACCACGTACACTTCTTGCTGCCAACTCAAACCTACAGATCTCTTGAGCTTTGAGCCAGAGGTGTAAAACACTTCATGGACAGCATGACTCTATGAGGGTGCTTATGGGCTGGATTGCTGACCCACAAAGAGCTTGGCTTAAGGAATCATAGAATTGTAGAGTTGGAAGGGACATCAATGCAAGGAGGCAGTAGTCAGGGCTTTATGGTGGTACGGATTTTGACTCTTAAGTCTTTTCAGCTGCATTAGTTTTAGAGGAGATTTCTACAATTAATAGCATCATTTGCATCAAGTATCCATCAATAATCACAGAGTTGTTCAGACTTGTGTAGGCTGATTATATCACTTGACTTGCACCCAGTAGTCTGTGCCCTTGGACTGATTTTGATCTTATGAAAAAAATCTTCAAAATTACGGTTTTTAGGTAGGAAAGCGAAACATTATAATTCATTTTTCTTCCAAACTGATATGTTGCTGATTTCCTAGAACAGTTTATGATAAAGCTACTAAAGCACAGTGTTTTCTGTTTTCTTAAATGCCCTTTTTATTGACTAATTTTCTAGTGATAACCAGCCAGTGACAAAACTCAGCTTGACTCAGCCTCAAACCTAGTTCCAAAGATGTAACCACATTTTTCTCCTGTCAAAAAAACCCCAAAACAAAACCCAAATAGTTTTGTGGCATCTTCTTGTTTTGTTTTTCCCCAGCATCTCACATCCACATTTGGATATGATCTCTCCTCCTCCACGAGGGGAGACTTTGTGGGTGGGACACGCTCCTCGCGGCAAGCAGGGGTGTGTGTATCGGCCCCCTGCTGCAGCCAATCCCTGCTGCCGCGCCAAGCCTCTGGCTGACCAGTAGGGCCGGCCTGGGGGTGGGGTTTGGGGACATTTGAAGCGGCGCGGCAGCAGGGGAATCCTCCTCCAGCTGCATCCCACAGATCTCCCGCCCACCCTCCCTTTAGGCCTTCCCTTTGTGTGTGTGCTTTGACCTTGCTATGGACTTCGGTTGGTTGTCTTGGTTGCCCAAGGGGCCTGGTAGGAGTTTTTTATCCATTTGGCTAATTGGCACCGGCCTCTTGGTTTTTTCGCATCCACATAAGCCTTGCTGTTAGTTTTAGATCATCCGCCTGTTGCATGAGTGGTTCCCCCTTGGTCTTTTGAAATTGTAGGTTCTCCACGTTAACACTGCTTTATTCCTTTGGCCTGAATCGCCTCTTGTCACACGTCCTGCATATGTCTGACTTCAACTTCATGGCCTTCTCCACTCCATCCATAACTTCTGGTCTCTCATATCCAGTTACATACTAGCTTTTCTGTATTTTAATGATACAGTCATATCTCATGTTGCATCCACTTCAGGTTACGTCTTTTCAAATTGCGTCCCGCAGCAACCTGGAAGTACCGGAATGGTTACCTCCAGGTTTTGATGCTCCCGCATGCACAGAAATGCTAAAACACACTGCATGCATGCACAGACGAAGCACTTCTGGATGCAAACGCTTTGAGTTGCGGACAAGCCTCCGGGACGGATTATGTCCGCAAGTCGAGGTTCCACTGTATTCCTGACATTGAACATTCCATGGTACATTGTGTTATTCTTAAGCTGTTCACGTTTCTCTGTGTCATGGTCCAGGTCAGGCATAGGAAAACTTGGCCCTCCAGATGTTTTGGGACTACAACTCCCATGATCCCTAGCTAACAGGACCAGTGGTCAGGGATGATTGGAACTGTAGTCCCAAAACATCTGGAAGGCCAAGTTTGCCTATGCCTGGTCCAGGTCTTCTCTCCATAACACATCACATGTAATACATTACTTTAGTTTTGGCTAGGTTCATCTTCAGTCCTACCTTTTTTGATACTGTACTTCATTTAGTTCTTCCAATATTTTTTTATTGCTCTTGTTGACCTTTGGCTATTGCAACTATATCTTCTGCATATCACAGACAATTTACATATATTCCATTGATCTTAATTCCATTCTGGCCTCTTAAAGGCTAACAAATATCTTATGCCTTTTGTGGACCAAAGTTTACCCCATAAAATGCAGGAAGTGTTATAAGTTACAGGTACCTGAATATATATATTCAGGTATATATATATATATACCAACCAACTCAGGATAAAAAAGAAAAAGAAACACATAGTCATCCTTGCCACATAATAGGTTTCAAATCTCATATCTCATTTTCTTGCACTTAATGCTTCATATAATTTGTCATTTAAAACTTAAAATAGGAAACAGCAACCTTCTGCTCATTTTGTTTTTGTTGTGGCAAATTCTACACCAGTTTGCATCCATTCACATATGCTCAGAACAGTCCAATTATGCCCCCTTAATTGCCAGATTTACAGCTGTTTCCTTTCGAGTGTTTAATGACAAGCAATATGACCAGTTTCTCTCCCTCTTAAAATAAAGTGCTGATGCAATGGAATCAATCTGTTTTTAACTACTCTTACTAATAGTGGTGTGTTCTTGGCTGATGCTACCATGCAAAGCTTTGAAGTGCTTGTTCACTGTCTTTCATGCGTGGAGACTTGATAGTGGGGTGTCTAATAAAGTTCTCAGCTTTGAATCGACATCTTTTCAATAGAATGTTGAACTACAGTACTATGTTTCCTGCAGTGTCTCAAGAAGGCCAGCATCCCAAAACAATTCCGTTACTACAAGGGGTAGCCCACATGGTGCTCTCCTAATGTTTGTTGGACTCCAGCTCCCATCATCCCTGACCATTGGCCATACTGGCTGAGGCTGATGGGAGTTGGAGTCCATCAAATATCTTGAAGTAGCTAGGATGGCTACCCTTAAGTTACTGTGCTGCATACAGTGTATCTCGCTGCCAGCAACAAGGTGTAAACCCTGAAGTGATCTCACATATTCATAATGTTTGAATATTCATTCTGTGATGACCAGAGTGGTGTCATGATGGTTTGAGTTTGACTATTTCAATAAATGGTTTTAAGCTTTTTTATAGCATTGTGTTTTAACTGTTGGAACCCTCCCTGGCACTTTCATATGAATGACAGGTAATAAAACAACAGCAGCAACAAGTAAGAGGAGCATTATTCATAGACTGTGTTCTTGTGGTTCAGGAAACTCTATCTCTTTCCTCCCTTTACATCCAAGGCTGTACCCAGCTGCCCCCTGCAGCCTATTCAGGGGCCCTGGATAAGACTGACCCAACTTGGAGACCACTCAACCTGGATTGTCATGGGAATAACCACACAATTGGTAACATTTACATGGAAAGGGAGGGGGAGTCTTGATAGATTACTTAATTTATGGATGGTCAGTGCAATTACTTCGAGGTGTCCTCTTCTCTCAGATGGAATTCATAAGGTTCCTGTGCTTTACCAGGTTACATTACTGGGGCTAATCTTGCAAGTAGAAGGGCAACTAGGGCAACAGTGGAAGAAGATTCACAGCAAACTCAACCGAGCACATCTTAAAGGCCATCTTCCTATGTATTCTATGACGGCAGCGAAGAAGTTACTGTTTTCTGTCACCATCCCATCTGTTCGGTGTTGTGCAGTGGAGTTTCCCCATGTGATAAGGGACTTCATTGAAATCAGTCTGGCCAGAGAGAGAGTATCTGAGTTCTGGCACCTTTTTGCTGCATTACGGCAGCTCTGTAGTGTGGTGGGAATCATTGAATTCTTCTGAGTTAAACAGCTATTGCCTAATCCAACACATTTTGGGTTGGGGGGAGCAAGGGGAGTGTGTGGTTACACAGTGTGATACTGTACTTTATTATTTTCAGCATTTGGTTAAAATGTAGCTGTTTAGAATGGACTTCAACTGAAGGACATTTCTCTCCTTGTTATATTAGGGTTGTTTCCTTTTCTGTGCATTCAGTTGGGGCTTTTGAGGCTGCTTGGGAAGAGATATGAGTTGTTTTGTGAATTTGGTTTCTATTGTTTGTATATTGCACTGTTTATGTAAGCCACTTCAAGGGGTTCTTTTTTAAAAAAAAGTTTTAAAGATTGAAAAAAAAAATCAATGAATACGAAATATGCATGAGAAGACAAATGTTTTGAATGGGTCCTGGCTGTGTAAACAGAGTACACCATATGACATAGCAGTGATTCTTTTCCCATCACATGAATCTCTGGTGGACAGTGAGACAAAAATTTAAAAAAAGAAATGTGACTCAGCTGGGTGGTGTTCAAGTCTGTGCTTGTGGTGTGGCTTTTTATCACAGTGCATAAACTTGCCCCAAAGCTGCTATAAGCTGAAGACACACAGAATTCACTTGTGTGCAAAGTAAGTGCAGTAGACAAGCAAGCTACACAGGTGTGGCAAAAGTGGGTAGCAGGACAATGAGACACACACCCCATTTCTGAAGCAAAGTGTGAGACCTCCCACCTCCTTATCTCATAGATTATTCATGCTGATTTACACAATTGCCCTGAGGACAATTGGCACTAGGATTAAAGGTAAAGGTAAAGGGACCCCTGACCGTTAGGTCCAGTCGGGAACAACTCTGGGGTTGCGGCGCTCATCTTGCTTTATTGGCCGAGGGAGCCGGCGTACAGCTTCCGGGTCATGTGGCCAGCATGACTAAGCCGCTTCTGGTGAACCAGAGCAGCGCACGGAAATGCCATTTACCTTCCCGCCGGAGTGGTACCTATTTATCTACTTGCACTTTGGCGTGCTTTCGAACTGCTAGGTGGGCAAATTAGGAAGAGACATATGATTTGGGGTAAACATGTTTTTTTCAGTAGCTATTGATATTATTCCTTCAGTTTGAGTTGGGGTTTTTTGCTTGTAAAAGGATATACTCAGGGATTGTCAATTTCATTTGGTAAAGTGGAGTTTTGTTGCTTTTTTAAATTTTTATTTACAGTACAATTCCATGAATTTTCACTTGGAAATAAGTGTGTATCAGCTGGCAGCCCTAGAAATGTGTTGTTTTCTTTAGAAGTTACTCTTTCTTCCTAAGCCTTGAAATAACAGTTTCACTAATTTTTTAATATTGGTAGTTTCTTTCCCTGCTTGAGCAAAACCATACTGGCATGCAGCTTTTGTTTTGAATTGCTGTCTTTGGAAGAAAACATAAAACAAAAATAAAACAGGCAGAAGGCAGTTAGTCGATCAATCCTTGGTTTCCTTTCACCTGGAGAAAACATCTTTCCTTTTCAGTGTTGCTTTCGTTCTGTTCTTTCTGTTCCTCTCGGCCTCCTTAATAGGCATTTCACTTTATCTTGAGGCAGAAATTGCAAAACTCTTTAATGTACAGATAATGCTAGTGCACTGTATTTATCTCTCCATCTGTAGCTGGAACTTATTTTCGAGCCTTACCACGGCAGTCTTCAGATAAAGCTGATAAGCCTCAATTTCCAACATACATCAGCATAAGTAATGGGAGAATGAGGGCCAAACAGTATTCTAGGAACAGAAATGCTCTGTTTGGGTCAGTGTAAGTTGGAAAGAGCAAACATTCCAGAGAACAACAACAAAATTGGTTGGAGAAGATTTAGGGCTATATTTTTGATGTATTCTGCAATTAAATGTATCACATCTAGGGCTGAGTGTGTACTTGAATGGGGAAAAGCATGTCCATAAACGTTAGCTGGTCCAGAGTGGCACTCTGAGAGTGACTCAGCATTTGGGTGCGACAGACAGAGGTCTAGGCTTGTTTTATTTTCATTGAGTACATATTTGTTTTCAGACCAATTCAGGGGGCTAGCTTAATCTTAAATTGTTTAATGTGTTAGATATCTAAAGGACTATCTCATCACATGTATGCAGTCTTGTAGATGCAGGTCAACATCAGAGGTCCTTGTGCCTTTTCACCAACAGTGAGTTTAGTAGGTTGGCACTTAGAGGCAAGAGCTTCTTAGCTGTATCCCCCCATCAGCGTCTGTTTCATCCATGTTTCATCCACTGTATTGCCAATATTTGGCTATTTCTAGAGGGGCTTTGGGGACTGCTTCTATTGTTTTTTAACATGAGTACCGTTTTCCACTTTGGTGTGTTTTGTATATCAGGATATAACTATTTTAATAAATTGATTAAATGCAGCACTTCCTGTTTTTAAAAACATGTTTGGAGTGCCAAAATATGATTTTCCTTTTGATGATTCCCTCCAGCACTTCTTTGTAGAATATTAGTACATTTGTTTAATCAGCCTTACTTTGATATTTGATATTACTTTGATATTTTGTAGCCAAATATGATTGTGTTCTTTTTTGTGAAATAATGTCAGGAATGGGAATGTTTACTATGTGATCCCTGATGGGATGGATTATCCTACCCTATCAGGAATTGAGTTTGAGTAGTTCATATTCTTGGCAGTTTTGTAAGCTGCTCTGAGAGCCATTTTTTTTTTAGAAGGGTGGGGTATAAATGCTATACCACCAGCAGCTATAGTGTTTGCTATGGTATAATTAATGCACCTTTTCAACAGAATTGAACAATCTTATTTCCTGCCCACCCGATGCTGACTTGGAGTGGCTAAGCCCCAATGTCTTCTGCTTTTGTTCAGTTTGTACGTGTTTATGTTTGAGTAAGCGAGACAGTGCATAAGCTGCTCTGCACTGCTGTAAAATACATGTGTTGTCATAAAATGAAGCTGCTTACAAATTTATCTTTCCTTGAGTGCTTATTTGACAGCAGTACCTGTTTGGAAACCTTAATAAGAAAAGAGAGAATATGATGCTTTTACTTAATAGTCTATTCATTTATCCCCCCCCCCCCCGCAATTCTGTTTTCAATAAGTCCTGAGTGTAAGGCACACAGGCTTTGTGCTGCATCCAGGCTATACCAAAACCCACTCTTCTGTCTGTTGTCCCAATGCACTTTCACACATCTCTGCAGTTATAGCAGCATGCAAAGTTAGAAAGTGCCAGCGTAACCTAACTCTTTGATCTGCTGGCGTGGGGTTCTGTCATCGGATTAATTCATTTTTGTTTTGTTTAGGCATTCTTTTTCATAAGAAGATACAAAGCTGAAAATGAATGAACTGCAGCTAAAATCTTATGTTCATTTTTCACATGGTCTAGTCCTCATCTGAAGACTGCAAAAAACAAAGCCATGCTTCCCCTGCCCGCCTCCCTGGGTCTCTTCTCCAGTCTTCAGAGTGGATGGAAGCGGAGAGGCAGAAAAAGGTCCTCCTTTCCTTCCACTCTGTAGTTTTAATCTGAAATCTTAGGTGCAGTACTGTGCCCAGAACTCAGAAACTGCTCACGCTAATGAAATTCCTTGTCGCAAAACACACCTAGAACAATGGGAGTATCGAACGCTGCAGGATACAATGTTGTTGTTGTTTAGTCATTTAGTCGTGTCCAACTCTTTGTAACCCCATGGACAGAGCACGGCAGGCACTCCTGTTTTCCACTGCTTCCCGCAGTTTGGTCAAACTCATGTTGGTAGCTTCGAGAACTTTGTCCAACCATTTCAACCTCTGTAGTCCCCTTCACCTTGTCATAGCTGCCAAGTTTTCCCTTTTCTCGCAAAGAAGCCTATCAGCATAAGGGAAAATCCCTTTTAAAAAGGGATAACTTGGCAGCTATGCTCCTTGTGCCCTCAATCTTTCCCAACATCAGGGTCTTTTCTAGGGAGTCTTCTCTTCTCATGAGGTGACCAAAGTATTGCAGCCTCAGCTTCAGGATCTGTCCTTCCAGTGAGCACTCAGGGCTGATTTCCTTCAGAATTGATAGGTTTGATCTTCTTGCAGTCCATGGGACTCTCAAGAGTCTCCTCCAGCACCATAATTCAAAAGCATCAATTCTTCTGCGATCAGCCTTCTTTATGGTCCAGCTCTCACTTCCATACATCACTACTGGGAAAACCATAGCTTTAACTATATGGACCTTTGTCGGCAAGGTGATGTCTCTGCTTTTTAAGATGCTGTCTAGGTTTGTCATTGCTTTTCTCCCAAGAAGCAGGCGTCTTTTAATTTCGTGACTGCTGTCAACATCTGCAGTGATCAAGGAGCCCAAGCAAGTAAAATCTCTCACTGCCTCCATTTCTTCCCCTTCTATTTGCCAGGAGGTGATGGGACCAGTGGCCATGATCTTAGTTTTTTTTGACGTTGAGCTTCAGACCATATTTTGCGCTCTCCTCTTTTACCCTCATTAAAAGGTTCTATAATTCCTCCTCACTTTCTGCCATCAAGGTTTTGTCAAATGCATATCTGAGGTTGTTGATATTTCTTCCGGCAATCTTAATTCCGGTTTGGGATTCATCCAGTCCACCCTTTCACATGATGGATTCTGCATATAAGTTAAATTAGCAGGGAGACAATATACAACCTTGTCGTACTCCTTTCCCAATTTTGAACCAATCAGTTTTTCCATGTCCAGTTCTAACTGTAGCTTCTTGTCCCACATAAAGATTTCTCAGGAGACAGATGACGTGATCAGGCACTCCCATTTCTTTAAGAACTTGCCATAGTTTGTTGTGGTCGACACAGTCAAATGCTTTTTATTGCAGGATACAATACTTACTGTAAATAGAAATTAAAAATTTATCAAACGAAAGTATAACTAGGAAACGGTTCTGACCAGGACTGTGCCTCAATTTCCCTAATTTCTGCAATTATGTAAGTAAATGCCCACATTTGTTCAACAGGTGACCTTGCTTCCTGTTCTGTAGACTCTGCCTCTTTCCATTATTAGAGGGCTACATTGTGGAACCTACAATTTATTTTGAAGGCTTACAGCTGTGTCTCTTGGTGAGAGCTGTAAACAAACATTTGCTGCCCTTACCTGAGTCTCTAACCCGTTGCATTCATATATAATGTATCGTAACAAAAGTGAAGGGAGAACAGGTACTGCTGCCGATGAGTCATCGGGTGTTGCTGCTCTGAATCTTTTTACCTTTGTGTTGTTTCACCAAGAGACATTGCCATCCTTTAAAGCCTGAGAATATATGCTTGCTTTTTCACATTTCAGTACTTCTTCACATTGCATATAATTAACTTAGGGAATTTGCTATCACAGGCTGGTCAGATGGACACAAACTTGGGTGTCTTTAAAAGAGTTTGTTATAAATAAATAAATAAATAAATGCAGATAAAACCAGTAAGCTTTATTTCCTGATCAAAGTCCATAGAGTTGCGTTGATCCCATAGAAGAAGAAGACAGAGAGGCACACGAGACTCTTATCTGAACAAATTTCTGTTGAATGTGTGTGTGTGATTTTCAGTGACCCAGATCTTCCTCGGGCAGAATGTTTGAGGAAAGAAATGAGAAAATATTTAGATATTTCTGTGCAGAGACTCCCCGCTGTGCCTGGCTTATCCTATTGTCTGCAACCCTTTCAATATTAAGATGAAGTTGATGCAGATCATGCTTAACTATATTAAATATAGGACATATGCTGAAGCTTCAGGATATACAAAGGCTTCCTAGACCAAAGAAGTAAATAAAAATCTCCTTTTAGGTTTCTTTTTGGATCTGTTTAGCATTACTGGGTCCAGATTTATGTCACACTAAGAGAATGCTGCAGTGGGAAAAGTTGGAGGGCACCCATGAATTTTTTTTTTTAAATGACATGAGTCCTGTGTCACCCTGAAGACTAACAACATTAGAATGTGACCTTGCATGGGCTTTAGCCTGCCAAAGTTATGCCACAATACATTTGTTAAACTTAAAACGCCAGAAGATTCTTTGTTACATATATTTTTTTGTAGCAGTGGATGGAGCACAGCTATTCCTTTAGAATTTGCAGATTCAAAGTTCATCAAGGGTATGTACATAAAGCTATTCTGTGATCATGACATGGCTAGCAGTTGCCTACACATCCAGCTCAGAAGCAACTGAGAGGAAAGGCAAAGTGTCTGTATATTTCTGTCAGCTTGAACTTTTTTGTTGCTTCTCTCCTGTTATCACTTTTATACTTGTTTTGACTCAAGTGTGTCTCATGGGCCCAACCTGGCTGAAGCACCCAAAGCTGCAAATATATTCAAACGTGCCTGGGAGTAAGTCCTATTGAACAAAATGTGACTTGATTTTGAGGAAACAGGCAAAGGGTTGCACTGTATATATATATATATATGTGTGTATATATATATATATATATATATATATATATATATATATATATGTATATATATATGAAATTTGTAGACTTCCCTTCATCTGCAGATCCCAGGGCAGTTCACAACATAAAATTGCAATATAAAAACCACAAAATACATACAGTAGTAAAAACAAGAAAAATGATAAGCCAAGAATTCCCCCTCCCGCAACACATTTAAAGGACTTTGGATGTCAATCAACTTCAAGGCCTGGTTGAAGAGAAGGCATGTAACGAAGGCGCCAGACACGCCTCCCTAGGGAGAGCATTCTACAACCGAGAAGCCACTGCAGAGAAGGCCCATTCTCGTGTTGCCACCCTCTAGACCTCTTGTGGAGGGGGCACATGAAGAAGGGCCTCGGAGGATGATCTCAGGGTCTGGGTAGGTCGTTGAGGTACTGCAATCCTTAGACATTTAAGGCTTTATAGGTCAAAACCAGCACTTTGAATTGGGCCTGGGATCTTGAGGGGGCATAGGACAATTTCTTTTTCAGAGGTTACTTTTCAAAAGCTCCTCCCTGCTCACACACAAATTGGCCACCCTGTCATGTATGATCTAGTTGACATTCCTGCATTGTAGGGGGTTAGACTAGATGACCCTCAGAGTGACTTCCAACTCGGCAGTTCTATGATCCTATGAAATGGCCAGTTTGAAAATCTCATGAGAGAGTGGTTGAAGGGGAATGTTGCTTGTAGATCTCATGAAGAGTTATGATATAAGGGGTTCACAAATGCATATAAAGTATGTTCTTCTTGTTCTTCCAAGATCCCAGTGTCAGTGATAGGGGGGACAACAATATATGCTGCAAACAAGGCCAAACCTTGGTTTGCCCATGCTCAATATCTTGAAGTAGGGCATGCCACTGTGTCAGTTTATTTGTCTCAAATGATAGGTCAATATTTTATATCTATCTATCTATCTATCTAATCTAATCTAATCTAATCTAATCTAATCTATATCTATATCTATCCCTGCCATGTCTCGAGTTGATCTGGGGACTCACTGTGATTATTTGAGGAAGGACAAAAATCAAAAATATATTTAAGATATTGAAATAATTCGGTGAACTCCACAGCTTTTATGGATGAGCGCCATGGAGTTCCACGGTTTGTTGTTTTCCAGCACCATGGATTAACTGTGCACATCCTCTAAGTACATTAGAACCGCCAAATCCCTTCCCTTCTTTTGGTCTACGGGAAATTTTTGCTACAGGTCTGTGTTAAGAGCCCTGCCAATGAGCTCTGATTTATTAGTTGTTACGATTTGAATCCAGTAACCAAGGGTTCAGCAGGCAAAGCATAAGAAACAGAAATTTGCCTTTGGATATGATTGATCTGGCCTAAAGATCTACCATTCTAGGGATTCTAAAATCTGTTCTTCAGAGTTGTTGAAGGGCAGATATGATGATGATGATGATGATGATGATGATGATGATGATGATGATGATATTACTTATACCCCACCCTTCTGGCTGGGTTTCCCCTAATTAGAACAATGTATTAATATAAAGACAGGGACCCAGGTGGCACTGTGGGTTAAACCACTGAGCCTAGGGCTTGCTAATCAGAAGGTCAGTGGTTCGAATCCCTGTGATGGGGTGAGCTCCCGTTGCTCGGTCCCAGCTCCTGCCAACCTAGCAGTTCGAAAGCACGTCAAAATGCAAGTAGATAAATAGGAACCGCTACAGTGGGAAGGTAAACGGTGTTTCCGTGTGCTGCTCTGGTTCGCCAGAAGTGGCTTTGTCATGCTGACCACATGACCTGGAAGCTATACACCGGCTCCCTCGGCCAATAATGCGAGATGAGCGCGCAACCCCAGAGTCGGTCACGACTGGACCTAATGGTCAGGGGTCCCTTTACCTTTATTAATATAAAGAATAGCATGCAATGTATTTTCTAACCTTTTTGTGCTGCTCATTCCCTGCCTTTCAAAAGATTTTATACAAGGTGAAGGATTTCATGGGAATGTCAGACATTCGTCATCTTCAGCCTGCATCTTTTCAGGTTTTCTCTTTTAGTCCAGGTACAAATGGTCACAAAGTGTTTTGCAACCGAACGTCCATTTTGGTGTAGTAGAGAGGACAACACTCCCCCACCGGTGTGCACGCTTTCTCTAGACTTGCTGAATTAGGAATGCAGTACCAACTGTGGAATTATGTTGCATTGTCTGTGAAGAATCTATGAAACCCATGTTTATTTTTTTTAAAAAATGTATTCAACTTTCCCCCTCAATAAAAATAAGTATTACCTGAAGTTCTGCGCATAGCAAATGGCCAGCTCTGCAGACTAGTGGAATTGTTGGCCTGTCACTCTGATGTTTATTGCAGAAGAAATACCTGATGTAGCAGGCAATCCTGTAGAACACTGAGTTTGAAGTACATGATTGTAGACTTAAAGTACAGAGAAGGTGGGAGGGGAGGGGAGGGGAAGTGGAAGAAATGTCCTTCTAAATTTCCAAAAGAAAATTATTTGAGATCCTGTTTACCTAAGAGAAGGGTTTAAAGCAGTGCTTCACTGTGCATCTACATTTCAAAAGAATCTTCTTTCGGTGTTTTTTGTCCTTCCAAAATCCACTCCTTTACTTGCTAAGTATTAACTGCAGCACTAATATGCATTTCTGCAGATGAAGCGAATCCATAATCTTTTTTTTTTTAAAGTTGAATTTTTTACACTTTTCTAAATTCATTACAAACTACGTGGTGCAGTGCAAACTTATAAGAGTACAACAGCAACAAAACAAGGAGGGGTTCTTAAAGGAAAGAAAGGGGGGGACACACAGGAAAGCGAAATGAAAACCTAGTAATGCACGTCCAAGCGTCGAACATACAGCAGATGCATAACAAAATGGAGAGCACAATATTCAAGAAATTAATGTAAGGAAGTTGCATGAGTTAATGTGTTGTGATTTTTCCAGCAAAAGCACCCAGTGTGCAAACCAGGGCCAGTGAGGAGTGTGGTCTGGGGGAGGGGGGAATTCTTCACCCCTTCCTTTGCTGATGTTAACTGTTATGTACTGAGCTGAATCCTAGAACAATAGGATTCAGAATCAGCAGTCTGATTGGTCAGCAGGAGCTACCCAATCCAACTCCAGGTGGAAGTGAATCCGCAACCTGATTGGCCTGCAGGAGTAGCCAATCAGGCGGCTGGTAGAAGTGAATCTGCAACCTGATTGGCCTGTAGGAGCAGCCAATCAGGCTGCAGGCAGAAGTCAATCCACAATCTGATTGGCCCACAGTTGTAGCCCTGAAGTAGCCAATCACGCAAGGCCCATTGTGTAAATAATGTATATAAGCAGATGGTTTTGGGAAAAGAGCCATTCTTCTTCTCTTCTTCTCCTTGATGACTATGAGCTGAATAAAGAGCATGAAATTCACTCTCGACTCCGAGTATATTTCATTAACAGATGTGGAAATGAATTGTATGGGGGTAGGGGGAATTGCAGCAGCAGGCTTCTCCCCTCATCTAGGTGCATTAGCTTAACCTCCAACACTTCACATGAAAATAAGGACATTCTGTTGGGTGCCGTATGTGCAAATGATTCCCCAAATGTGTGGCCCTCCAAATGCTGTTGGATTCCAACTCCCTTCAGCCCTAGGCAGTATGTCCAATGGGAATTGGAGTCCGATAACATCTGCAGGGGCCACAGCCCCCCCCCACTCTAGTGAAGATGCAAGGGACAGAGGATGTGTGGGAGGGGGCACCTGCCACCTATGCCTTTTTCTATGCATGCTTTTCAAGTAATATGCAATGCAAAAAAATTAAAGGACGGCAGGGTTTCGGTTCTTGCACTGTTTCAGAATGTGCAAATTAGGCAGGTTCACCTTTAAATGTGAACCAATCTCTCTCATCTCTAGCTCTCAGTAGAACTTAACTGGATAGAATCCTATAGCTACTGTTTCCACATACAATACTTGTAGTTAATCTTTACTTATCCTATTTTATCCTGGATAGACGATTCTCAGAGTTTGGAGGGGGGAAGTGGAGGCTAAATATATGCTCAAGATCGGGGGTGGGGGTGTGAGGAAATCTGTCTCCCCTTGGTTGGAAAATCTTAGGACTATAGACCAAATTGTTGCTGTTGGTTAGTCGTGTCCGACTCTTCGTGACCCCATGGACCATAGCACACCAGGCACTCCTGTCTTCCACTGCCTCCAAACCCTCTGTAGTTGGTTCTCATACTGTCCCTAGGCTACACGCCCCATCCCAAGGTCCACTGCCCTAGCCTTGCTGTGTGCCTTCTTCAGGTGCTTCTGTCAAGCTGGAATGTTTTTTTCTACATAGAGGATAGAAGGTTGTGTGCGTAGAAACCTCTAACTTTCATGTGGCTGAAACCATAGCCTACTATACAAAAGACACATCCAGTGTGCCACCAGCTTTTGCCACTGGACTCTGCCCTCTTTAGCCTCTGGCCCTGCTCACCAGCAGCATGTGTCATTGTGTATTGTGTATGTGTACCGCGGACATGGATTGAGCAGGTGGCTTCTGTTTTCAGCTTTTAAACACTTGCTGAAAGTTTATGTGAGCAGTTAAGAATACACCTTTCCATAATAGTTGATTTCTGATTTTAACATTTTAACACGGTTTTTCTATCATTACTGCAAAAAAGTCTGTTTTTTTTTAATGAATACTATATTTTTATAGATAATAAAATGTGGTCCTTGGAAGGTTACTGATGAAGGAATGTGGTTTCCCTACCCTTGCCACAGGCCCTGCCCAGTCAAATACTTCAGATACTTCAGAGTATATTTGGATCATGGTTTCAAGATTTTACTTAATTCCTCCCCTGCTGCTCTGATGGCAAGAAGCGTCCTTTATTTTAAAAATGGATATTGAGGCACTATAACAAAGCAACAGGATTTCAGGCAGTGGGGTTTTAAGACAAATGTCAGATAAAGAGGCTCTTGGCATGAGTGAGATGTTGCTTTTCTTTCTTTACTGTGACCTGTGTTTATACACGGAGCTGAAGGTGGCATTCATGGGTCTCCCTGTCATCACAACTACGTGAAGGAGGAACAAGGGTTCTTTAAAACCCTTCAGGGGAAATTTCAACTATTGCAGTTGTTATTGTCATTATCTTCACTCCCTCTGCTATACAGTGGTACCTCGGTTTATGAACACAATTGGTTCCGGAAGTCTGTTCATAAACTGAAGCGTTCATAAACTGAAGCGAACTTTCCCATGGAAAGTAATGGAAAGTGGATTAATCTGTTCCAGACGGGTCCACGGCGTTCGTAAACTGAAAATTCATAAACTGAGGTGTTCATAAACTGAGGTTCCACTGTACATTTATATCACACTTTTGCTCCAAGGAGCTCAAGCCCTTAACGGCCTCAGTCCAGTATACTGAGGTCCAGTACCGAGGGCCTTCTGGCGGTTCCCTCGTTGCGAGAAGCCAAGTTGCAGGGAACCAGGCAGAGGGCCTTCTCGGTGGTGGCACCTGTGCTGTGGAACGCCCTCCCATCAGATGTCAAAGTGAACAACAGCTACCAGATTTTTAGAAGACATCTGAAGGCAGCCCTGTTTAGGGAGGCTTTTAATGTTCAATATATTATTTTATTTCATTATTCTGTTGGAAGCCGCCCAGAGTGGCTGGGAAAACCCCATCAGATGGGCGGGGTATAAATAAAAAATTATTATTATTATTATTATTATTATTACCCGGACACTGAGGTCCAGCACCGAGGGCCTTCTGGCGGTTCCCTCGCTACGAGAAGCCAAGTTACAGGGAACCAGGCAGAGGGCCTTCTCGGTAGTGGCACCCACCCTGTGGAACACCCTCCCACCAGGGGTCAAACAACAATTACCAGACCTTTAGAAGGCATCTTAAGGCAGCCCTGTTTAGGGAAGCTTTTAATGTTTGATGGGTTTCTGTATTTTAATGTTTTGTTGGAAGCCGCCCAGAGTGGCTGGGTTCCCCCAGCCAGATGGGTGGGGTATAATTAATAATAATAATAATAATAATAATAATAATAATAATAATAATAATTTATTATTATTATTATTAGGTTCTGTATGCATTTCTCGCCCTCACTATTTTATCCCCACGGTAACCTTGTGGAGGAACTTAGGCTGAGAAACAGTACCTGGCCAGCAGACATTCAATGGGCTTCATGGCTGGGGGGTGGGAAATTGAACCCTGATCTCCCAGGCCCCTCTAACCACTGTACCACCCTGGTTCTGCCACCACCAACCACTTTTTTTTTGCCCTCATCCCTGCTTTAGACATGACTGGAAGAGATGAAAGCTTGCTGTAATCAGGTGCAGTTAGATTCTGAATTTCTTGGCCTCTTTCAAAGTACAGTACTCTTTATCCAATTGCTCCTTTCTGGGATATATTTTTTAAAAGAGAAATAGTTCTCACTCTGCCCTTTTTTTACCTGATAAGAGTCTCATCACATCAAGAGTTTACAGATCCCTTTTGAGAATCACTGCTCCTGTGGGAGATGCATTAGTCCTACTTTCTTCATTATTCTTTCACTCTAGGTATTAAGGCATTCTTTCACACACACCCTTTTAACAGCTTAGTAAGATTTGCCTGTTCAGTTTATATTAAAGTTTTAAAATGAGCTGCAGTAACCCATTTCTGTAGCTTTTCCCAGGGGTTCCTCGCTATATTGCTTTCTGGATCTCTGTGGGAGAGTTGGTGGAGCTGTTAGTTCATTCAAGATTTTAAACTCAACTTAAGTTTCCTTTCCCGGGGAATTCTAGTGCCTCTTGTACCCTACGAAGAGAGAGCACACCTTCTCAAGCTAAAGGATCTGTCTATGTTTAGGCTGGAAAAGAGGAGACTGAGAGAAGATATGATCGTCACCTTCCAATATCTCAAGGGTTGTCACATGGAAGATGGAACAAGCTTGTTTTCTCTTCTCCGGAGGGTAGGACTTGAATTGATGGCTTCAAGTTACAAGAAAGGAGATTCCAACTAAAGGGGATTAGATAAGTTCAGTGGCTAGTAGCTATCAAGGGCTATTAGCCGCAATAGTTTGCTTCCACCTCCACTGTTGAAGGCAGCTTGCTCGTGAATACCAGTCTCTGGGAATCACAAAGTAGGGAGAATATTGTTCAACATGCATTGTCCTGCTTGCAGGCTTTCCATCAGCATCTCACCATCCACTGAGAAACAGGACTAGATGAGTCTTTAGTCTGATCCAGCAGAGCTCTTACATTCTTACATAACCCAATTATTTCAAAGCCTCATTCTATTCTGTGTTTTACTTTCAGTATTCAGTATAATCACCAAGCCATGCCTTTTTCATCATTGGTCTAGACTTGCTTCATGTACAGTTAGGGCACTGATTTTCTATCATGGCTGCAGTTGGTATGTTCAGTGCAGGAGAGGCTGAGCTAGTGCAGATGGGAATTGAGCTGAAAGAGCAGGTAGCCTCTCACTGTGCATTTTGAGGGGATAGCTACTAAGAACTGTCCTGGGCAAAATACTGGCACTGTCAGGTGTGTTGTTGCCCATGGGAGCCGTCTCGTTGACTCCTTTGCTAAGGTCTCCTTACACACAATCCCAACAGTCTTCACTACTTCTTAACTCTCGCAGATTTCAACAGGAGGGCAAGAAGAGGGCAACCAAAATGGTCAAAGGCCTGGAAATGATACCTTATGAGGAACGCCTTAGGGAGGTGGGTATGTTTAGCCTGGAGAAGAGAAGGCTAAGGGGTGATATGATAGCCATGTTCAAATATATAAAAGAAATGTCATATAGAGGAGGGAGAAAGGTTGTTTTCTGCTGCTCCAGAGAAGCGGACACGGAGCAATGGATTCAAACTTCAAGAAAGAAGATTCCACCTCAACATTAGGAAGAACTTCCTGACAGTGAGAGCTGTTCGGCAGTGGAATTTGCTGCCTAGGAGTGTTGTGGAGTCTCCTTCATTGGAGGTCTTTAAGCAGAGGCTTGACAGGCATATGTCAAGAATGCTTTGATGGTGTTTCCTGCTTGGCAGGGGGTTGGACTGGATGGTCTCTTCCAAATCTATGATTCTAGGAGATGGTCAAGCTCAAGTTTAACCCCCCAACTTAAAAGTTGCACCTTGAAAAACCTTAAACATGGCCCTTGGTACTCCTAAATTGAACAACAGAAACAAATAAGGCTGGAAGTCTACTCAGACCTGCAGAAAGCGCAACTCCTCACAATGGGAGGACACTTGTGAAACATGTACCGAGGCGCAAAGTACAAAATAAGCTTTGTATCTCATCTCTTCCCTAAGCCATCAGCTGCACTGACTGTCTGTTTTCATCCAAGGACGTGTGTGTGTGTGTGTGTGTGTGTTTTCCGTTTCAGTTGCCAAAAAAAGAAATAGTTAAAATAAGTTAAATCACCTATTTTTGTACTTCTGAAGAGACCAGTTAAATAAGAGCCTCTTGCTGACTGAAAATCCAAGAGTGTGCCAGACCTGTGCGATTAAGACCATATGTTTCCTAGGTGATAAGCTCTTCATTCCACATACACACACCCTTCCCGCTGGAAGACTTTTGAAATAGGGGATAGGAAGATTAATCCTCCCTCCTGAGAGAAATAAGAGTCCGTTCACTAATTTTTTCAGCATTTAGATGTTATAATTATGCATACCGATTCACCCACTTTTGTTTCTTCCACATATAATGAAACAATTAAAGGGGGAAAACTTCAGTGAA
Organism: Zootoca vivipara; assembly: GCF_965207765.1. Classification (NCBI taxonomy): domain Eukaryota; kingdom Metazoa; phylum Chordata; class Lepidosauria; order Squamata; family Lacertidae; genus Zootoca; species Zootoca vivipara. Next base: position 98,786,385 of record NC_142584.1, on the reverse strand, counting down.
GCGTTTGAAATCGGATTCTGTGCTGTTCTATCAAATGTGTTCTTTCAAACCTGATATCCATTATGCGAAGGCATCGGGAGAAATGACCACTTACCCATGAGCACACACAGAACCTTTTTTGAGAGCCATCTACACAATTAAACAAAGTTCTGGCAGCCCAAGACACTACTTTATCCTATACACAGCATAATTTGTTTTACCTACATAAATGTTGCACTGCTGGGTGATGAGATGTAAAGTCTGTGCCTTTTGCTGTGCTTGTGTTTCAGGTTTCCTTCAAACAAGGACATTGTAGAGGGACTGGTGTTTGGGAAATTCTAACACTGGGAAGTCAAATTGGTCCCATTACTCACCCACTGTTTACAGCCCAGCTATTGCAAAAATGTCCATTCAGTCCTGCTCTCTGCTTTCTGTTCTTTAACAAATTATTGTTTTTATCCCATAACTGCTAAGCTTACATAGAAGTCTTTGGTGAGGAATTTTGCCGAAAGCCTTTTGAAAGTCCAAGTAAATAATGTCTATCACATGACGGCCCAACTTTTCATATGAAGTGGAACACCAGAGTACTTCAACATGGAACCCACAGACTGCCCACTGTCACTGGCTTGGGGAAGAAGGTGGAGGCTCTGGCAGGGTCCTAGAGCCCCCCCCCCCATTCTTTCTTCCCAAAGCTGGGCAAGCGTTAATTAGCCTTTGTCTTCAGCAAAACATATTGCTGTGGGTGGGAAGCTTGCATTTTTTCACAAACCCAGCAGCCCTAAACATCATGTGTAGATGATACTATGGTAATGATATCTGCTTGGTGAACTCATCACCAGCAGATAAACCTTTACTGGATCTTCTTGCACAAAGGAGGCTTAGAAATTCCTGACTTCAGAAACTTTCTAAACATTTGTCCCTCAATGTCTGATGTATTTCTGCTTAATTACACTCAACATTTTTGCAGCAGCAGCAGCAACAACCACCACCACCACCACCACCACCACCACCACAACAACAACAACAACAAATCCCTGTATTCGAAATGAGCCATTGCTTACTGTTGTAGGTAGAGCACATCTTATTCTGATTCAGAAACAAAGCAAACATTTTAGAGAAACGTGTAACCTTAAAACACATTTTCAGAGGTGTTTTTATCCTGCAGCAGCTGCAGATATATCTCAACATTTATAATGGCTCTCCAAAATTTCAACAAAATATATCTTTGTTATGCAATTCTCTCTTTTTTTTCTTTTACTTGGTATGGTTTTTATTGGATCATTGGCTGATTTTGGATGCTTACAACAGAAGACTGAAGAGAATGACTTAAATTACTAAAGGGGATGGGTGGGTTGCATTTCTGCCTATCACCCTCTCTCTGTAGTTTCCCTATACATTCCAAAAGGCCCTCCAATCCCCAAGAACCAGTGTTCAGGGAACTGCAGAAGAAAGGAAAGTTAAGTTCCAAATCAGAATGTTCCTGCATTGCAGTTTGTTTGGACTTGGGGTCCCTTCTAACTTTACAATTCTATGTTTACCTTACAATGTGCGTTTTAGGTTTCACAAAGTTGGTTATTCTGATACTCATGTTGCAGAGTTTCTCAGTCCTTCCTTTACAGCATTCAGTTGTTTTCTTATTTCCAATGCACATCTGCTCAGACGTTTACCCCTACCACTCCTATGGGAGAATTCTATCAGCTTGTATACAAAGTTCAAATGTTTGCTTTCTGTTTGATGATTTTGTTTGCATGTCTGTTTGATGATTATTGCTACAGGAGTAGGAATTTGATTTCAGGGGGAGGGGTAGAGCAGGCATAGGCAAACTCGGCCCTCCAGATGTTTTGGGACTACAATTTCCATCATCCCTGACCACTGGTCCTGTTAGCTAGGAATCATGGGAGTTGTAGTCCAAAACATCTGGAGGGCTGAGTTTGCCTATGCCTGGGATAGAGGTTTGGTTCAGGAGGATGGCATGAAACAACTGTTTAGATGAACAGTTCAGCATACGTGCGTGCCCTATTGTTAGATGAAACACAGAGTTCCAAATAACAGAGGCACATCCTCTTGCATAACACGGTGGACAAAGCAGTATTTCCGAAATAATTGTCAGTTTATGTCCCAGAGGCAGATTTTGGGCACTGTGAACGGTTCTGCTGTACTGGATGCCAATCGCTGGGGGCGCTGCAGAGCGTCACAACTATGATGTAGTGAATTGAGCAGAATGAAAGGCCCTCATGCAGGGCGCCACTGAAATTTGAAAGACCAAAGTTTGCTTTTGCATGTCCCTTATGGCTATCCAGCTTGATAATCTGTGTTCATGAAGGCCATGGGGTGGGATGAGGAAGCATCCCTTGTTTTTTTTGTGGCCATGTAAGGCTCCTTGAAGTAAAAGATCTGATGTGAATATAAATTGGGATTTTTCTGCCAACTAGTGTTTGGTGAAGCTTGCAGTAATATTTGTTTCTGTAAGGTGATGCTATTGTGTAAGCCGATTAGCCTTTTGCAGGGGTGAGTTAGGCTTTGATTGAGCTCTTTCGGGCATACTCATTGTATGTCGTGCATATGACTCATTGAACACACTAGAATTATTTCTTGTGCGCAATTACTAAATGTTTTTGAAGAGGAGACACCCACCCTCCCACTTGCCCTTTCAGCCCTCCATTAGCACTTGTAGGGGCCAATAAAGCAATTGGGATTGGCTGTTCTTTAGGAATCAAGCAGTTTTTCTGTTTTTAAAAAACATTTTCATGCTTCAGGGACTGAATATAATGATAGTCACATTGCGTGTAAGCTACTCTCTCCCCACCACATTACACTAAAAAAAAAAGACAAACATTTTAGGAGCAGTAACCTAGATGACAGTGGAGTAATGATCTACACTTTTGTTGCGGTTTGTTTACTTAACCTGCCTTCCTGAAACCAGTTCCCTACACACAATTCAACCTCTGTCTTGCCTACATGTCCAAGTAGTTAAATCCAATGATAAGTGAGTTGAAAGCAATACCAAAAAATAAAAAATCCTCTGAGGGACTTTTGAGTTCATTTTTTCTTGGAACAAATAACCATATGAAGTTCTAGTGTTATGAGAGTGGTAACTGCCCAAATCAGGTTGGAAGTTATATAAATAAGTTAAAATATTAGTCACCTCATGATGACTCATGCTTTAACTGCTTTTGTTTTAACTGCTTATGTTTTGTCTGACATTTTTAATAAAACGCATGCAATTATATTTAATGCAAAAAGATGCATACATGCATGCAAAAGGCTGCAACTGTTGGCATTTCTTCAGGTTTGCCAATGAATGTCACAGTTTCCTGGCTCTCTAACATCATAAGGCCAGTGTCTCTTGCATTGTGTAAGCAATAATTTACCCTTGGTGATGACTGATGCTTTGCAAAAGGATGGCAATTACTGATTCACACCTGGCTTCACAAACACAGATACCCAAAAGGTAATGGTTTTTACTACATTGTATGTTTGAAATAATTACGGATAACTTATTCTCAGTTGTTCCTAATTCTGTCCTTATTATTCAAAACTGAAGATGCTACTGGTGCTGGAAGCCTACAGCTGCAGCAAAGATGCATAGGAAACTGATACCTCATCTGTGTCTGCTATAAATAATGACAAATGGCTAGGCAGTAATCAGTAACTGCTTCTTGATGGCAATTTGGTGCCATTTCATTTCACTTTTTTTCAAAATTGGATTTAAGGGGCTATGGCTGAGAAAAAGAAATCCATGCATAAGAATGAAAAGGACTAAAATGTTTCTTTGTTGCAGGCCAGCACCCAAGTTCTGCCAAATATGAGCTTTGGTACCTGCTTGGGACAGGCTGCTTCATCATATCTAATGGTAGGACCGGCCCTGAGTACTATGATCTACAGTGCTGAGCACTTGACTCATCTCATCTCCTTGCTCTATATGAGAGGTACCTTACTGTTGTTCCAAGACAGTGATCATCGTTCTGTACAAGTGCTGGAGAAATGCCTGTCCATTATTCTGGAATTATTTTATTTTGCATAATGGTGCTGGAGGAGACTCTTGAGAGTCCCATGGACTGCAAGAAGTTCAAACCTATCCATTCTTAAGGAAATCAGACTTGAGTGCTCACTGGAAGGACAGATCCTGAAGCTGAGACTCCAATACTTTGGCCACTTCATGAGAAGAGAAGACTCCCTGGAAAAGACCCTGATGTTGGGAAAGATGGAGGGCACAAGGAGAAGGGGATGACAGAGGACGAGATGGTTGGACAGTGTTCTCGAAGCTACCGACATGAGTCTGACCAAACTGCGGGAGGCAGTGGAAGACAGGAGTGCCTGGCGTGCTCTGGTCCATGGGGTCACGAAGAGTCGGACACGACTAAACAACAATTTTATTTTGCAGGGTTGAGTTAAGGGTTGAAGTCGTGGTTTAGAAGCACTGGTGTGGCAGGATAGTCTTTCCATTTACAGCTGATGAACTTTTACACTGTTGAATAGTGTTGTTGTCGGGTTTTTTTACTGTGCAGTTTTTTGGACTGAGGAGTTCTTGGAAGCAAGTGGGACATAGATGGTAACTCTTCCTCACTTGCCAGATGCCACTTAATTTATTGCAGTCAAAACATTAGCTTGCACCACAACAGGGTAAGCCTGCATAGATTTTGGCTGGGTTAGGGCTAGATTGTAATTTGCAACTCACAATGGATGAATATGAGTTCTCTCAAGTTAAGTACCTGTCATGGACTGGTTGGACACAGAGGAATGGTGGGAGGAACCAGCTCAGGAACCACCAAGGGAAGAAGGCTCAGAGCCTGGGGAATGGTGGTGGAAAAATGATGAGGGGTCAGAGGGAGAAGACTGGGAAGAGGAGATGTTAGAAACTTAGAGGTAACAGGACTTAGTGAGGTGGGAGAATCTGTGGCAGAGAGAAGTCCAGAATCAGATGCTGAAGGTGATGCATGGGAGGAGGGAGGCCAAGCGTCAGAGATGTCCAGCTGGTGAGGAGTTACAGGTATCTCCCCCTTCTGCTGCAACAAGTTCCCCTACCCTGTCTCCCAGAACCAGGAGAGGCATGAAAAAGGCGGAGGAGAGGTTGGCTGCATGGAGGCGCAGTCTCTGACTGCTTGGGGAAAGCCCTGGAGAGGAGAGGAGAGGAGTTAGATGGTTGTGAGGAGGCAGGAACTTTCAGTCTTGGCAACTGACTTTCATGGAGTAAGACCACTGGGAATGAGCTGCTGTGCTCTTTAGGCCCGACACTCTGCCAAGTCTGTGGAGATTGTGTTTTTTGCTACTAAAGAGTTAACTCCAACTTTCAGCTGTGCGATTACTGCCCAGCAGGCTTTGTGACAGTACCTAAGTTCTAGTTACAGGAGAGGTGAGATGCACACAGAGGTGGATTTGATTTAAATCAAACTGATTTAATCACAATTTAAATCACTAGTCAGTAAGGCTTGATTTAAATCATAGTTTTCTACATAAAGACTAATTCTTGCTGGCATAACTTTAATATGCAAGTACTGTGTTTCTCTGAAAATAAGCCATACCCCGAAAATAAGCCATACCCCGAAAATAAGCCATACCCCGAAAATAAGCCATAGTGATAGGCGGTTTAACCTTGTAGGTTAAACTGTACCATACTTAATAAAAAAAAAGACATCCCCTGAATATAAGCCACCGTGTGTTTTTTTTGAGGGGGGGAAATAAGATGGTGTCTTATTTTTGGAGAAACACGGTAGATGAAGATTTTTAGAATAACAACGTTTCATATTTGGACCACTTTTCTGTTGTACTTAGGAAGGAGAAAAATAATCATTACCTTAATAATAACAATTCAAATAGATTTATTCAACTGAAACAATAACATTACAGCATATGTTATTTGCTTAAACAAACATCCATGTTTGTTAACTAATTTGGCTAAAAAAAAACAATATATATATATATACTGTATATTAAGAAACTTAGACTGTCAGCCCAGCCTACACATGAAAAACTTAAATACTGTCCACTCCAAACAATCAGAAAAATATTGTTTCTATTCTATTAACTGAACTTCTTGAAGCTTAGCACTGAAGGGGTTGATTCTGTATTCATAGGTTTGTAGAACAATAGGATTAAGGTCTTTTTCTCAATTCTGTTCATGTTATAACATTTTTGCTGTGAAGAAGAGGCATGTGATCTCTGCTGAGTCAAATTCAGTTTTGAGAACTGCAAAAGTAAACCAAGCATCTGTGATAATATCTTGTAGGCAGAGAACTGCCCAATAATCTTACAAAAACCTCTGGAAGAGCATGGCATTGTGAATGGATTAATGGAATTTGTTTACCAAAAAAATTTAACATGTACAAACTTATTCTACACAATTAAAAAACTAATCTTTATTTCATGATGGAATAACCTTTGGATGGTAATATATTTTCCTCAAAAAGCATTTTATTTAAAAAAATCTGATTTAAATAAAAAAAATCCGATTTAATTTTTTTTAAAAAAAAATCATTGATTTTTATCCACCCTGGATGCACATGTGTAGCATGCTCTCAGTCTTTCTGCCTGCTTTCGATTTTTCTATGGGTTTGGGTGGCTAATAAACATCTTTTTCTGACAGGTGCTTGGAGGAGAGACCTTATTACTGCTGCTATATTAGCAGTTGTTATTTAGTGATTTATTGTTACATGTTTTTAAAGGATTGTGTTGTTTTAATTGATTTTATGGATTATTATTTTATTTTAAAAAATCTATTTGCTTTGTTGTAAGCCTCCCTATGGCTTGCGCAAAGGGTGGCATATAAAACAAGCATAGCTGCCAAGTTATCCCTTTTTTTAAAGGGATTTTCCCTTATGTTGAATAGGCTTCCTCGCGAGAAAAGGGAAAACTTGGCAGCTATGAAAACAAGATACAAATTAATAAATAAAACAATTCAGCAGTAAAAGCTTGATAGAGAAGGACAGTGAGAAATATGAACTATAAATGTTAACTGAAAAAGGCTGGTTTAGCAGCTGTGTGTACCTTTTCTGTATGAATGAGAGAGAGAGAGAGAGACCTGATTATGAAATGCTAGGTAGCAGCTGTGATGCACTTTGGAGAAGGATTACCAGATGGTTAAGTGATTAACTTGTCTCCATGGAGATCACAGAAATAAAACCAAATCTCAGAGATGTAAGGAACATGCTAGGCTTAGATATTTTTTTTTAAAAAAATGTATATATGTAAAATAACACATATATGTGCCAGGTTTGTTTATATGCCTTTTCAAGAAAAATATGGTTGCTTGTTTGACATACTGAAGACAGCTTCAGTAAACACTCCTGTCACAAACCTGTGCTCTTCCATTTGGAAGCATGGTGCATGTTATCATTGGGGGGGGGCGGTTGCAAAGGGGGTGGGAATACTTCGGCAACAGATTGTTCCTCCAGCAATATAAAATGCTGAATTGTACAGATGGGGTTCTTAAGTGTGTTGTCTTAACAGAATGTTAAAGATTATGTGAAGGTTAAAAATAAATATATACATACTAACCCCCCACCCCCACCACCCAATATTCACTTAACCCTATACCAGCAACAAAAGAGAACAGCTCATTTCTGGTCCGAATTCAAAGTGCTGGTTTTTGAAATGGCAGCTGCTATTGTACTTTAAAGACCTGCATAGTCTGGTTCCAGGACAAGAGCTTGCCAACGCATTGGGTCCCTCACACATCGCACAATCAAGCATGCACTACAAATCTATTCCATTGGCTATAACAGAATTTGTTTTTCAAGCCAAACTTCAATAAAGGGGGTGTGGGAGCAGGAGGAGACCCCCTTGGGACTCGGGAGGCAGGGAAGGCACCCACAATTCCATGTGCACTCGTGGGCACCATGTTGACAACGTCTGTTTTAAGATCTTGAGGACAGGGCCTACTCTTGAATGCTGCTGCTTTTGGACGTAAGGCACACAATATTTTCTGTGGTGACACCATAACTAAGTGGAGATCTGCACCTAGACAGGCATGTTTCACCCCCAATTGAATCTACTCAAAATAGAAGCAGAAACGTTATTCTTTAGGAAGACATTTGCTTAGCTGGGCTGTTGCTGGAGCTATGGTAATAGGCCACTTTGTTTCATTTTCTGTTTGGTTTCTGTGGCCTGAATAGCTGAGGTCCTCATAATTGACCACCATCAGACTCCTGATACTGAGCGGATAATTGATGGGATAATCGTTTTACAATACAATTCTAAATGTATGGTGAATGTGTAAGTGGCCGGACCCTCCTCTGGAGGCTTAAATCATCATTATGGAAGGCATAGCTGCCAAGTTTTCCCTTTTCTCGCGAGGAAGCCTATTCAGCATAAGGGAATTTCCCTTAAAAAAAGGGGATAACTTGGCAGCTATGATGGAAGGTGCAGGTTGGTGTTTGGAGGAAGACTTCTGTGATGAGAGTCTGGTGCTTGGAGGAAGGAATTATAGCTATTTGTCAGTCCACTTTTCGGGGGGTGTCTATCCAATAAGTTAGGCACACCCGAATTAAAAATAGAACCTGACTAATGTTGCTTTATAAATAATATCGGAAGGGTTGACTACTTCTACATGGCCCATTCTTTGAGCTCAAAACAGATGCATCAATAATCACAAAAATTAGTAGTTGTGTGGTTGTGTGTGTGCTTTAAAAAGTAAATGGCAGTCAGGGGTTGATCTAGACTGCGACCATGGCACTGTTGGAGTGGGGACTGTTTGGCGCTGCCATGGTTCAAATCTGGGTTGAAGGGGACCCAGCAGTTGCTATTAAAACAAAAGAGGCAATCTTGCCATTGCCCATTATGTTGTGATTATCCTTCCATCTGTCTGTGGCCCTTTGAGGTCCTGCTCCAAGTGACCTCCACTCTCAGAAGATTGTTAGTTCCAGCTAGATACAGGGCCTTTTTTGTTGTTGCAGTGCCCTATTTGTTCATGAAATGTCCTTCCCAGAGTAACTCACCCACCTTTCTTTAAAATAAAAATAAAAAAATGGTGGGTCTACACCTTTTTCTACGTTCCTTGTGCATTTAATAACTGATAAGTGTCCGCTCTCCTGTCTGTCTGTTTTAAATGCTACTCTCTTTGGCTGTTTTATTTTTTATGTAGGTTTGTCATGATGTGCACTACTTCAGGGTTTTTTTATGTCTGGAATTTGTTGTTCTTTTGTAAGTTGCCTTGAAGGCCCCTTTTGAAGCAGAAAGGTGAAATATAAATAGATAAAGGTTGTAGAGCAGCCTGCTGCAAATGTCAGTAATTTTATTTTTTGCCCTCTGCAATTTATTTATTTATTATTATTTTTAAAAAGTTCAAGGCAAGGATCACACATGCATAAAATGCTAAAATGTGTCAGTATATTTTTCTTAATCTCTTGTTTCACAGGCATACTATCTGTATAGTGTAGAAGCTCTAACTTCTATGCATCCCCCCCAAAAAATATATATAATGGTATTTATATGCAGCCTGTTACACTCCATCTCATGGCAGTGTACAAATTAAAAGTGCCAAAAGAATAAAATCACAATAATAAAAATAAAATGCAACTGGTAACCAATAACCCAAGGGCATAATTAATTAATACGTGGCATCAAACACCTAAAGCTCAAAATGATCTTGAAACTTTGTACTCTAACATATCCTATCTGAATAAAAAAATGTTATTACTGCATACACTTCTGTTTTCCTTTTGTTATTCTTCCCCTGTTTTTCCAATGTTGTTGCCCTGTTCTTTCCAAGAATGCTTCAAGAACAAGCATAGGCAAACACGGCCCTCCAGATGTTTTTGAGACTATGATTCCCATCATCCCTGACCACTAGTCCTGTTAGCTAGGGATGATGGGAGTTGTCGTCCCAAAACATCTGGAGGGCCGAGTTTGCCTATGCCTGTTCAAGAACTTTCAGTCCCGCATTTGCTTCTACAGGAAAACATCTGTTTCATCCCTGTTCAAAGATCATTACTTTTGCCTAGCCTAGTCTGATTAGTTGTACTGTGTCACAGTGTGTGATCAAGAGCTGATTCCAGCCATGTAGAGGATAGGTCTATCAATTGCCATAAGCAGCGATTGATAATGAAAACTTGACATTCAGACACAATATACACCCCTGAATACCAGTCGTTTGCATACGTAGGAGAAGGTGAGGGATTGCATCTTCCTGGCCTGAATTGGGCATCATAGAAATATATATCTGGCCACTGTGAGAAACAAGATGTTGGACTAAATGGACCCACCTGGCAGGGCCCTTCTGATTGCTTTTGTTGTTTATTGTAAACTTAATGACCATTAAGTTTATTGGGCACTCTTGTTTAAGTCACTTTTTCACACCTAATGTATTTCACAGGGCTGTTGGAAGGATAGACATGGCAGTGGGAATAGTTGAAGGGAATAGATGAAATAGTTACCTAGTACATTACAGAGCACCTTTTCTCCCATGAACCTGCCTTAACTGTCACCTTCTTCTAGCCAGTTTATTGTGGTTTGATGGTCTTTGTTAGTTCAATGTTTTAATGATGATAATAGTGATGTACTTGTGGAAGTTCGGTGTCATGAGCACTTTCTATTACGTTTATTGTATGCCTTTGCGTTTTAGATTTTTATTGTAAGTTATCTTAAGATTTTTGTGGTGAAGCAGTTTCCTGCTAACGCTTAGGAGAAGCTTCCTGACAGTGAGAGCTGTTCAGCAGTGAAACAGTCTGCCCCAAGAAGTGGTGATCTCTCCTTCACTTGGGGGCATTTAAGCAGAAGCTGGACAGCTACCTGCCAGGTATGCTGTACCTGCAAACTGCAACGAAGAGCTGGTTGGACTGCATAACCTACAAGATAACCAGAGAACTTTGCTTCAACAAGATGTAGTAATGGCAACCAACGTGGACAACTTTAGAAAGGAGTTAGATGAATTCATGGATATAAGGCTACAGCTCATGGTGGCTATATTACCTCCAAGGTTGGTGTTGTCATGTCTCTGAATAACTTGCAGGTAATGTGCATGTGTTGAAGGATGAAGGAGAGGAGAGTTGTTGTTGTTTTTCTTTTCCAGGAATCCAGTTGGCTGTGGTCTTTAGATCTGTAAGCAAAAAAACCCATCATTTTTCTTTTTTTAGGTCTTCTACCCAATAACCTAGTGGCATTGTTCTCAGTACATATCACAATGAACTATTTACATGAGTGCGACCTTTGTTTGAAAAGGTTAACCTTTTATTTTTACACCAGACTCTAATTTCAGTCTCCTCATGCTAAAAATATTGCTTTCAGCACAGCACTAAATCAGCACTTGCAGGAGATAATTGAACCTTTTTTGTCCTGGATATACTTCTGCAGACATGTTGTCTTTCTAGTTTTCATAATCAGATTGGGTAAGTCAAGAGAAAGGGGGAAAATAGTACACAAAAAATCAAATTGTGAAATGTGGCTATTAGTGCACAATGATCCATTGAGGATGAGAAATGAAAAGGGGAAGCCAAAAGCTGCTTGATATGTTGTTGGTTTTTTTGGTCCTATTCCAGATATCTTAAAAACAAACAAACCCCAGAACCTTGTTAAAGTTCATGTTGTTTCCCACCACAAATGCAGGCCCCAAATATCATCCCTGTTGATGAAAGTTGTTCCATTGATGAAAATGAGAAAGCAGAAATGCTTGTGTACTAAAGAAGTTTCATTTTAATTTGTTTGGGGGGAAATCAACTATATGTGAGAAAGCACATTCTACAATTCCTGTTTGCTTGCTATCAGCTGCTTGCATATTTCTATCAATTCCATGTCATTTCATGCAAACCGTTCATTGCATGACATTTCCCCCGCAAGTAGCTCCTAGCAAACTTTGTGTGTCCCCAGTAGCATGAAAACAGTGAGAGGCTGGACTGATGATTTCAAATTCAAGAAAAGGAAACATCCACTTACAGTGCTTTGAGTTTTGTTTGTTATGAATTGATGATGGGAGGGGCAATGTCACTTGATCAAGGTTTTCGGAAGTGAACCCTCTCATCACTCAAGAAAATATTGAAACTATGGCTAGAAACAATAAGCAAGTGACCTTTCCCCAAATCTGGTATTAAATGGTAGTTAATGATGGGAGAATGGTCTCAAGTGAGATGCCCCAGAGTACTGGCTGAACTACAATAAGATGTTTACTGTTCTGGAAGCATACCACAACTTGGATTTATTTCAGTGCATCGATGAAAAACCTCCTGGATGGTTGTTGTTGTTATTATTTAGTCATTTAGTCATGTCCGACTCTTCCTGACCCCATGGACCAGAGCACGCCAGGCACTCCTGTCTTCCACTGCCTCCCGCAGTTTGGTCAAACTCATGTTAGTAGCTTCGAGAACACTGTCTAACCATCTCATCCTCTGTCGTCCCCTTCTCCTTGTGCTCAATCTTTCCCAACATCAGGGTCTTTTCCAGGGAGTCTTCTCTTCTCACGAGGTGGCCAAAGTACTGGAGCCTCCAGCACCATAATTAGAAGCCAAATACATAATATGAAATCAAATTTGGAGCTGCAGTCAACCAAGCTAACAAAGTGGATTGGCTCAGACATCTACTAGATGACTCCTTCCATTGATTGTTAGCAAACTATGGCAAGTTCTTAAAGAAATGGGAGTGCCTGATCACCTCATCTGTCTCCTGAGAAATCTCTATGTGGGACAAGAAGCTACAGTTAGAACTGGATATGGAACAACTGATTGGTTCAAAATTGGGAAAGGAGTACGACAAGGTTGTATATTGTCTCCCTGCTTATTTAACTTATATGCAGAATTCATCATGCGAAAGGCTGGACTAGATGAATCCCAAGCCGGAATTAAGATTGCCGGAAGGAATATCAACAACCTCAGATATGCAGATGACACAACCTTGATGGCAGAAAGTGAGGAGGAATTAAAGAACCTTTTTATGAGAGTGAAAGAGGAGAGCACAATATATGGTCTGAAGCTCAGCTTCAAAGAAACTAAGATCATGGCCACTGGTCCCATCACCTCCTGGCAAATAGAAGGGGAAGAAATGGGGGCATTGAGAGATTTTACTTTCTTGGGCTCCTTGATCACTGCAGATGGTGACAGCAGTCACGAAATTAAAAGACGTCTGCTTCTTGGGAGAAAAGCAAAGACAAACCTAGACAGCATCTTAAAAAGCAGAGACATCACCTTGCCTACAAAGGTCCATATAGTTAAAGCTATGGTTTTCCCAGTAGCAATGTATGGAAGTGAGAGCTGGACCATAAAGAAGGCTGACCGCCGAAGAATTGATGCTTTTGAATTATGGTGCTGGAGGAGACTCTTGAGAGTCCCATGGACTGCAAGAAGATCAAACCTATCCCTTCTGAAGGAAATCAGCCCTGAGTGCTCACTGGAAGGACAGATCCTGAAGCTGAGGCTCCAATACTTTGGCCACCTCATGAGAAGAGAAGAATCCTTGGAAAAGACCCTGATGTTGGGAAAGATGGAGGGCACTAGGAGAAGGGGACGACCGAGGACGAGATGGTTGGACAGTGTTCTCGAAGCTACGAACATGAGTTTGACCAAACTGCAGGAGGCAGTGGAAGACAGGAGTGCCTGGCGTGCTGTGGTCCATGGGGTCACGAAGAGTCGGACATGACTAAACGACTAAACAACAACAGTTCCTCTGCTTTTATATCTGCATTTCTGTCCCTTTAGGGCAGAGGTGTGGAATCTGGGGCCCTCCAGATGTGCTGCACCTCATCTCCCCTCAGCACCAGATTAAAGGTGGTGCAGGTGGTTCTCCTGCACAGGGCGCTGAGTTGAGGGGGTTCATCATCACCATCATCTATATATGGCTACCTACTGAGAAGATCCATTAAAAAATCAGCTGTACCAAAAGGAATTATTGTGAAAATAAGAAATATTTGCAGGGGGCCCACCAGATTTTGTTCTCACTCAGGTCACCATATTACCAAAATCCACCGCTTGCCGTCAACCCCAGCTAGCATGGCTAGTGATCGTGGATGATGGGAGTTGTAGCCCAGCAACATAGGGCAACCTTTAAAGAAACTAATGATGACTTCAAAGGGGGAGGGCAGGTATGAAGGTTCCATTGCAGAAGATTATAGGGAACAGGCATGATGTAGGAAAGCAGAAATGAAGCAGTCAGTGCCAACATCAATTAGGTTTGTGCACCTCTGGTGAGGAAGGCAGCATGCTTCTGTATACCAGTTGTTGGGAATCACAGGTAGGGAGGATATTGTTTTGCTCTCGTCCTGTTTGTCAGCTTTAAATGTAAGGTGCAGATGGAGCCTACAGTCCGCATATCGGAAAACACACACAGAGAATAAAGCGGTTGAGCGCAGTAGAGCAATGAGAATGAAGCAGCTCTGGTTGTATTGGCTCAACTTGTCACTAATCTGGTACAAAATTGTTAACATAGCAAAGCTGCTTAAATAGAAAATGCAAGCTTAACACAAAAACACTGTGTGATTTAGATGTATTAGTACAGCTATTGGCCTCGGGCAGCCCAGCACTAACGAACCGCAACAAACTGAAACTTAAGTATAATAGGATTTGGGGTTAGGGTTATTTGGACTAATTTTTTTTTAACTTTTAGTTTCTGGGTCTTTGGGGAAACTCTCTCTCTCTCTCTCTCTCTCTCTCTCTCTCTCTCTCTCTCTCTCACACACACACACACACACACACCTACCTACCTAATGGGCAGTTTTACAACTTCTCCATCACTTGTTAACTGCATGCATAGCCACTTAAATGTACCTTTTGACATGATGTACAGTGTAAAGGTAAAGGGTAAAGGGACCCCTGACCGTTAGGTCCAGTCGTGACCGACTCTGGGGTTGCGGCCGAGGGAGCCGGCGTATAGCTTCCAGGTCATGTGGCCAGCATGACAAAGCCACTTCTGGCAAACCAGAGCAGCACATGGAAACGCCGTTTACCTTCCCGCTGTAGCGGTTCCTATTTATCTACTTGCATTTTGACGTGCTTTCGAACTGCTAGGTTGGCAGGAGCTGGGACCAAGCAACGGGAGCTCACCCCGTCACAGGGATTCGAACCGCCGACCTTCTGATCAGCAAGCCCTAGGCTCAGTGGTTTTAACCACAGCGCCACCTGGGTCCCTATTTCTCCTCATTTTGAATGATGCAGTTGCTGGAGGACAGCATTCTTCACTTAAAATGCTTGCAAATCCTTCCCCAATCAGTCTGAAGTCCTTCCATCAGGCTGGCTCACACGTACATACGCATCCTTCAGTGGCCACAATATCAAGTGATGGTGATTTTCATGTGTGAATGAGACAGATAAAGCACACATGTCACCCAGTCTCCAAAACAGTACTTTGAAATGGTCAATTTATACCAGAGGCGGTCAGTCTGTGACCTTCCAGCTGTTGCTGAATGGTAAGGCCCATCATCATGTTTTCTGCTGCTCAGAGGGTAGGACCTGAATCAATGGATTCAAATTATAGGAAAGGAGATTCCGACTAAACATTAGGAATAAATTTATGATGGTAAGAGGTGTTTGACAGCGGTACGGACTAGACATGGCCTTTTCGCAACCCTTGATTGGCACATTTTGGGGCTTTCCGCTGGCCCCCAACGGCAGGGAAACAGCCAGTAGGTTGCCTGCCCACCCTCATGTTGGTTGGCTGAACTAGGGGAACTGGATGGAGGGTGGCACTTTTGCCTAATCCAACACAAGCAACCCAGCATGAGGGGAATTTAGAGTGTTTTGCTTGTCTTTAACTTGCTACAAAAACTGTCTGTCTTGCCCTAACTTTTAGAGCGTTAATAGAATCCCCTGCACTTAGCGAGTCCAACCCTGGAATTTCCACAGGAGTTCCTATTCTGAACATGCCTCTTCTTAGGAAGAGCAATGATTCATGCCGGAACCAGGTGGTGACCCCCCTCTAAATATGCATAATTCTACTGAATTTCAGGCTGAAACATCAGGGCCGCATTCCCTTCTAGGGTTAGACTTATGGGGGCCACATGCCAGTGGTGGATATTTACAGCAGGCTAGTTTTCACACACACACCTACTTCTCTATCTTCCACCTATCCAGGGAAGATTCATTACCAGAGCTCAAGGCATCCAGGCAAAATAATAATAATAAATACTCAAGGAGAATGCCCAGCAGGGCTAAGGAGGAATGTGGGCTGGGGAGAGGGGGTGTTGAGATCGTCCTAAGGGGGCTTTGAGTGCTGCGTTTCCCTGAGGGTCCCTGTCCCTGTTTTTCTGTGCATGTGTGTCTTCTGAAGTGAATTGCCCATGCAATGCAAAGACATGGCAGAATTGATAGACTGATGGAGACTGATAGAAAAGGGGTGAAGCCAGAGCTGTGAACTGTATCATACGCAGACTCCTCTGTGGGTCAGTGCTTTGGCCATTCCAGAGCCCCTCAATTTGTTCTATCTCACTATCTAGGTCAGCTAGCAGTTCAAAATTTATAAAAAAAAATTACATTGTTGACAGGAACTGTGGAAGTTATCTAGTCCAACAAGCTACTCTGTACAGTTTGCAATGTACTACATCCCTGTCAGGTGGCTGCCCAGCTTCTGCTAACAGTGAAGGAGAGCCCAGCGCCTCCTGGGGCAGACTGTTCCACCCTTGAATAGCTCTTGTTAAGAAGTTTCTCCTCATCTTAAGCTGGTCCACTTCGCTGCCATATCTGCCCATTGGCTTTTACAGTCCTGCACTGCAGAGCAACAGGGCAGAAGTCCGTTTCCTTTTTCTGTATGATGGCTCGTCTGACAGTAGAAAGCAACTTTCAAGTTCCCCCTTAATCTTCTCTTCTCCCAGCTAAGCACATACAGCACTTTCAAACGTGTTCCTCAAAACCCCTCACCTTCCAGCTGCCCTCCTCTCATGAAATACTAGTGTGCTCCCACAAAGTTTGGGAATTGTTGTTTTAACCTCTAGTCTTGACTAACTTTATGGCCTCGTCTTCAGCTTTGGAATAGATTGCACTGGCAGAATGGTATGATTGAATAAAGAGCAATGGTGTTGGGAGTGTGTGTGTTTAAACTTGGGAGGAGGGGGGGAGAATTGCACATAGCATCAGGCGCAAGGAGGTCAGTAAGGAATATAGCCATTGTGGGGTTGGGGAAATTGAAGAATGCAATAAGTGGACAAGTGAAGCATGCACTTTAAGCTTTCTGATTTATAAAGTAGGTTTTTTCCTCATTACAATACTTCCGAAGTACTTGCTCTATTAGTCAGACAGTTGTTGCCATTATAATGTGGGTTTGCAGCTTTGTAAAACAAGAGTTTGAAGATTCTGTATCAGGCCTTTACTTATTTGATCAAGAACTTAGTGACACCTGGTGGCAGTCTTCATATTGCCTCACAGAAAGATTGTTCAGCAAATTATATGTACTGTGGGCTGACCCACTTTTGCTAATAGATTCCTTTTTAACCTTGCTTCTGTGAAAATCAGCTTGTTTCCCTAATGAAAGCGTGCTAACTGTAGATAACAGCAATATGCTGCTATGGTGATACCAGCTGTCCTCATTTTTTTTTGGTCAAGATTATCCAGAAAATATTCTGCGTATTGAATGCAGAACTTTCTCTCTTAGAAAATATCCTGATTTATTTTAAAAATAAAAGAATGTATGCAACATACAGGAGTCATTTCATATGATATGGGGTGTTTTTATCGCATATACATTACATGGAACATCTAAAATACATCCAAAACTACAGCATTTGGCAAAAATAGATACTTATTCTATGTGGAGCTGGGCTGGAGTCATTTAACAGGCTGTGAGCTTTCTCTGTGATCTGGAATGCAAGAATGAGAAAAAAATGTCTATTTCCTATTTATAAATGAGAGCATATATTCTTGTGCTGTTCTTGTTTTGTTGTATTTTGAGCACACAAGTGTGTGTGTGTGTGTGTGTGTGTGTGTGTGTGTGTAATCCAACATGGCAGTGTATACTGTACAGAAGTTGCAACAACAATAAAAAATACCAGTAAAACATCTGTTAAATACTGCTTGGTCAAAAGAAAATTCACAACTCAAAGCTGTCTGTATAACACAATTTTTAAGTGATTACTTAAATAAGGCAGGCCAGGTAAGAGCTGTTCGGCAGTGGAATTTGCTACCAAGGAGTGTGGTGGAGTCTCCTTCTTTGGAGGTCTTTAAGTGGAGGCTTGACAGCCATCTTTCAGGAATGCTTTGATGGTGTTTCCTGCTTGGCAGGGGGTTGGACTGGATGGCCCTTGTGGTCTCTTCCACCTCTATGATTCTGTGATTTGAACAGTGGAATAGGAATGTTGGCTGACAACTGCTATAAATAGCTCATTCCATGTTCATGATTGGCCAGGACCCTTTATACATGCATAGCTTTTGCACCCCCAAATCCATAATTAAATCTTTAGAGGGGTGCAGCTGTTACAGAGGATTGACAGCTTAAGGTCAGTATTTGGAAATCTAGAAACTTAAGTTGCATCTTGATTTTGGCTAATGCGGCAAACACATCCTTAATTTTGTCAGTTAATTGAGAGTAGGTGTGGGAAGGGGTGGAAATTAGTAAGGAACATGTGGGTTGGAGTGGATGAATAAAATTAATAAGTAATAAGGCTAGCAAGGGGACACACTTACTTTTACATTTTGAACACCCAACACACACTAGGGGTGTGGCCTGTGGCCCAGAAAATGTTAGTGGCTGCCCTGGAATGGGCAAAATTATTGCACTGCAGCTTTTGGACTGGAACAGGGTCCATAAATGTTATTCTTTCATGAATTATACCTTGTGTTATTCAACCAGCAATCCTATGCTGTAGGGGTGCCTTGTGCTTATCTCTTTGCCCTGCTCCAGAGATATGTGCACCTTGTGAACCACATTCAGTTATTTTGTTGTTAAGTTACTCTGGTTAAAAGCAACTCTCTAGCCTGCACCTGACTCAAGCTCTCACTTAGCTCTCCTTAATAATTGAATTGACTTTGCTGACAAACACCTGCTCTACACAGCTGTCTCCCCACCCCTCAAAAAAGTTACTCTATGCATGGGTCCTGTGTGTTCTGCAATATGGAATTGTGTATTTGCATAAGTTTTTAAAAGGACTTAAATTTCTTGTATAGTCTAAGTCATGGGTTGTAGTCTGCGAAGGACAGCAGGACCAGCATCATTCTGCCCTGAAAATGTACCGGAAGTGATGGGGGTGGCTGGGTAGGCACTTGAAAGGAGTGAAGAGGATTAGGAGACAGAAAAGCAGAGCGAGTTGAAGAAGGATGAAGCAGCGAGAAAGAGTGAGTGAGTCAATACAAGGGAACAATGATGAGCAGAACGGACCTGGAGTGATGGTGGGAGGAGACGCTTGAAACACAAAGGAATCATACAGCTTCTAGCACAGTGCATTGACGTTCCCACAAGAGGCAGAAAAATCACCATGTTGTCCCTCCAAGACCCTCAGCAGTTTTCAAGTGATTCGTAGGAGGGAAAGTGAAGCCTTGCCTCTTTCACTGCAAGGCTTACTAAGCTGCTGCTGTATCAATGAACAGGGTTTGCCATGTTAACTGCAAATGGGAAATAAATTGTCAACAGGAACAGCTGGCTACCCATAAGAAGACCCTCAACCCCCCCCCAAAAAAGAAAACCATTTAAAAATTGTGGGGGGGGGGGTGCCAAAGGGTGTGATGCACACAGGCACCATGTTCAGAAACCCAAAGGCAAAGCCTTCCACTGGCAATCTTGGAATTTAACAAGGTATGGTGATTGTAGGAGATTATTAAAGTTACAGACATTGCAGAATAAGGATTCTGTGTATCCAATGTATTTTATTCCCCAAATTTCAAAAGCAAGTGACATTACTGAGCTGTGTTGTTCTGGAGTAATACAAGGAAATAAGAGTGCTCTTAGAAACAAATTGAGAATTTTAAAATATATGTTTACCCCCTTAACAGGGGCAGTGCTTTCAGAAGTGCTGCATATTCCCAAGCAAATTGCTTTGTTGTGATGATCTTACCATTAGAAGAAGAGGAGGAGGAGGAGGAGTTTGGATTTGATATCCCGCTTTATCATTACCCTAAGGAGTCTCAAAGTGGCTAACAATATCCTTTTCCCTTCCTCCCCCACAACAAACTCTCTGTGAGGTGTGTAAGGCTGAGAGACTTCAAAGAAGTCTGACTATCCCAAGGTCACCCAGCAGCTACATGTGGAGGAGGGGGGAAGCGAACCTGGTTCACCAGATTAACCACTTCACCACGCTGGCTCTCTATTTAAGGAAATAGATGCATTGGTGGGCGCTCAGGCTTTAAGCCCTGGTCCTATTTGTTGCTCCCCTCTCCCCCAGCGTTAAAAAGAGGAGCTGTCCTGTTTTGATAGGAACATTTTCGTTTGCTGATTTTTAATCATCTCCAGAAAATGTGTGAACAGATTGCAGTTTCGCTGAATACATTTGAAAATATTTGGCTAGTACCTTTTCAAAAAAATTATTGTCCTGTTTTGATCTTATATTCATAATCTCCTACATATGATGAAGGCTACAACACACACACACATAGCTACAGCCTTGCACTCTCTCTCACACACACACATACACACACAGGCAGATACATTTTCACAGCCATCTGAAATAGAAAGTGACAGCCGTGGGAAAGCAAGATGTCATGCAACAAAATGTTCACTTTTGCTAACACTTAGGATTTTTTTTTTGTTAAAAATCACAGCTTCTGCAATAATTCTCCAACCCCTTCGAAACCTTAGACCCTGAAGCTGTACTGTAATTGAACAAACAGAAGTTTGCAGTTTTTGAGGTCTATATATTAAGTTTGAGTCAACAGTCAGAAGATTCTTCGTCTTAAGTTTCAGGCACTCCAAGCTACATAATGAGTAACGAACAGGAATCATTATTGTCAGAGGGTCGTCGTGGCTACTCTAGAGTAACTCCGCTTGAGTCCAGTTTGTCTTTAAAGACTTTTATTGTGCATTGCATTTACAGTGCAGAGATAGCTTAAAACATGACCTCTCAGTCCGAACCAGAATCCGGCAATGGCGTACATCTGTTCCTACACCAGCAAAGTAGTTGGGGCACCCCAAAATGCCTCCCCCTTGACCTGCGCCGCGGTGCTCTCCTTAACTCTTGCGCTGGAAGGAGCAATGCCCGCTCAGCCTCCAGAACGGTGGGATGGCTCTCCAGCATCCTGGAGCCCTTGCCTACATCTCTCCTCCCCTGAGCTTTCCCATCGTTCCGCACGCTGGCTGCTCTCTGCTTCCGAGTCTCTCCCTTCCCCCCTGGCTGCTTCAGACCCACTGCTGCTCCCTGTGCTTGGCGAGGTGGACGTTAGGATGATGGGGGCTGGCTCCCTGTAGGGAGTCACCCTTACAATTATGTCCCAAGTTGTGGTTTGGGAGCATCATTTATTAAACAAAGTGTGACACGTACACTGCCAATTCATTCCTGTCTTCAGTCATGTTAAAACTGTCCATCTTAATCAGTTTTTAACCCAGTGCACAAATGCTTGCAACTGTGAACGTAAAGAAGAGCTTTGCAGGATCAGAACAAAGGCCTATCTAGTTCAAAATCCTGTTTCTCACAGAAGCCAACCAGATACTCATGGAAAACCCAGAAGCAGAGCATGAGCACAATTGCCATCTACTGCTATTGTCCCACAGCGATTGGTGCTTAGGAGCATGCTTCCATCATAGTGTTTAGTCATCACGACCAACAGCCATTTAGAGCCTTGTCTATACACAAATTTGTCTCATTCCGTATTAAAGTCACCCAACTCCTCAGCATTTCAGGTAGGGCTGGGAATATTCTCAGTCTGAAACCATGGCAAGCCATTGCCAGTCATTGCGGAGAGTACTGAGCTGATTCACTATAAAGCGGCTCCCTATGTTCCTAATCACATTTATTTACATGTGTGTGTGTGTATAATCCAACATGGCAGTGTATACTGTACAGAAGTTGCAACAACAATAAAAAATACCAGTAAAACATCTGTAAAATACTGCTTGGTCAAAAGAAAATTCACAACTCAAAGCTGTCTGTATAACACAATTTTTAAGTGATTACTTAAATAAGGCAGGCCAGGTAAGAGCTGTTCGGCAGTGGAATTTGCTACCAAGGAGTGTGGTGGAGTCTCCTTCTTTGGAGGTCTTTAAGCAGAGGCTTGACAGGCATATGTCAAGAATGCTTTGATGGTGTTTCCTGCTTGGCAGGGGGTTGGACTGAATGGCCCTTGTGGTCTCTTCCAACTCTATGATTCTATGATTCTATGGTACCTGACAAATCTCTACTGGCAGGAAATTCCACAGGGCAGAACCTGCCAAACCTTAACATCTTGCGTTAGTGAATTCCATAGTTTAACGATGCACCATGTGAAGAAGTTCTTCTTGCACTGTTTGGCTTTGTTGGATGACCTTGGGTTCTAGTATTGTGAGAGAGGGATGAAAACTCTCTATCCGGTTCCTCCTCAGTATGCATGATTTTGTAAACCTCTATATCAGTGGCATGATGAATCTAAACTGGCACCAGTCCTAATTATCTGCATCTGTGGATTGTCACAAACACTCATCTGGGGATTAGTTGGATATTTAACATTAGTACTGATCACTGATCATTATCATTAACACTTAATTGCCCTTCTCTGGTCTT
Source organism: Zootoca vivipara (assembly GCF_965207765.1). Lineage (NCBI taxonomy): Eukaryota > Metazoa > Chordata > Lepidosauria > Squamata > Lacertidae > Zootoca > Zootoca vivipara. Next base: position 98,763,884 of record NC_142584.1, on the reverse strand, counting down.
TTAAATATTATAGAGCAGAAGGCTATTATCTTTTAGCTATTTCCTCCTGGTTCAGCAATTTGCAAACTTAACCATTCTGCATTCATAGGAAATGAGGTGTGTGCATAGGGTGGTGATTGTGCTGTATTTAACTCTGTGCTGTCCTCCTTAAGCATTGATTTAATTTAATTTATTGTTTGTACTGGCAGACTGCCCACTTACCCAGTGACTGGGACCATGGTAAGGTAAGGGTAAGGGGACCCCTGACCATTAGGTCCAGTCGTGACCGACTCTGGGGTTGCGCGCTCATCTCGCATTATTGGCCGAGGGAGCCGGCGTATAGCTTCCAGGTCATGTGGCCAGCATGACAAAGCCGCTTCTGGCAAACCAGAGCAGCACATGGAAACGCCGTGTGCATTTTGACGTGCTTTCGAACTGCTAGGTTGGCAGGAGCTGGGACCAAGCAACGGGAGCTCACCCCGTCACAGGGATTCGAACCGCCGACCTTCTGATCAGCAAGCCCTAGGCTCAGTGGTTTAACCACAGCGCCACCTGGGTCCCTTGGGACCATGGTAGGTGCCAGACTCTCCCATCCCCATTTCTCTAGATTAGGAGAAACCCTACTGCTGGGTTGTGTTTTTTATAGCCCTGCCAGAGAGCTATACAAAAGCCTGTTAGTTGCCAACACCTGTTACCAACGCCAGCATTCAAGAAACAACAGGAAACATGCCACTGGTGTGATTTGAAAAGGGGGGTTACAGTCAGCCAAATGCAGGAAAACCTGAAATATACCACCACCCCCCACCTCTCCACCTCCTCCCCATTCAAGCTCAGGGTATTTCCCTAGTCAACTTGTTTTTTCTTTAAAAGCAATGCACCATTTGTTTTATTTTAAACAGCAAAATGCAGGATTTTGGAATCCACAAAAAGCGACGCAAGACTTATATATAACTCAATATGCCTTATTAATGGTGCAATTTGCTCAGATATACAAAAACATCACCCAAATCACCTTTATTCAACTCATAATTCAGGCTGTACACAGGGTTGGTGCACACCTATAATACAAGTACCCTCTTCATGGCATCGTTGGTGACTTCTTTCGCTTGCAGGAGGAAGTTGAAACGGGCGGCGTACCCTTCCCAGTCTCCTGATGCTGGTTTGAATGGCAAGAAGCTGCTGTCGGTTGCCATTCTGGGTTCCTTGGGTCCTGGAGCTGAAGCCTGGATGCACGGTGCGATGCAGCGGTGCAGCAGGTGGCGGTGCTGCGGTGCAGTGCGTGGTGGCGGTCAGCTCAGCAGGATCCCATCCTCGTCGCCAGTGAAATATACTCGGAGTCGAGAGTGAATTTCATGCTCTTTATTCAGCTCATAGTCATCAAGGAGGAGAAGAGAAGACGAATGGCTCTTTTCCCAAAACCATCTGCTTATATACATTATTTACACAATGGGCCTTGCATGATTGGCTACTTCAGGGCTACACCTGTGGGCCAATTATATTGTGGATTGACTTCTGCCTGCAGCCTGATTGGCTGCTCCTACAGGCCAATCAGGTTGCGGATTCACTTCCACCTGGAGTTGGATTGGGTAGCTCCCGCTGATTCTGAATCCTATTGTTCTAGGATTCAGCTCAGTACATAACACCCCTCCCCTCTAAGTTCCAGTCCTGCCCGGGAAGTTGCATTCGTAGTCCCCAAGGTCTGCTGGCCGCCTCCGTGTGCGTTGTGGCCTGGGGTGTTCCTTGGTCAGGGGTTCTGGTTCTGGCTCGTGTTCCGAGGCTGCTGGCTGTGCCGGGGCTGTCTGGTCTGGCGCCACTGAACCACTAGGTTGTAGCTCTGGTTCCGGTGTCCTTCCAGCCTCGGGGCGCCCCTCTGTGCCTACTGCTTCTGCTTCCCCTGCCCACCCCTCTCGCTCTACAGGCCTCACTGCCCTGCTGTCCCCTTGGGACCCCTCTGTCCCGCTCGGGTTCCTCCTGGGAATCGTCCCGGGTTCCTCCTTGGAATCGTCGCCGTAGCTGGTCGCAGTGGCGGCGCCAACATTGCCCCCCTTCCGTTAGTACCTCGTACGACACGGGACCGGTCACCTTGGTGACTGTGGCGGGTACCCATGCTGGGCCTGCCCCAAAATTCTTTGCATACACTGGGTCCTGGGCCACAAATGTCCGGGGGTTCCTGCCTTTCCCCACCACTACCTCATCCTGAGCTCTGTCGGGGTGAAGTCGGTCCAGTCTAGTTGCAAGGCGCCGGCCCATTAGTAATTCAGCTGGGCTCCGGCCCGTCGTTGTGCTTGGGGTGCTGTGCTGTGCTAGAAGAAATGCGGCAAGGCGGTATTCCCAGTCCCCTTGTGTCATGCGGCGGAGGCTGTCCTTGGTGGTCCGCACCATGCGCTCCGCTTGGCCATTGGTGGCAGGGTGGAATGGTGCTGAGCGGATGTGGCGGATGGCGTTCTGCGCTGTGAAGGTCTGGAACTCCTCTGACGTGAATGCGGTTCCATTGTCCGAGACGAGGGTGTCAGGGAGCCCGTGGGTCGCAAACAGCTTACGTAGTACCCGGATGGCTGCCGCCGTAGAAGTGGATGGTACCAGTGCGACCTCCAGCCATTTGGTGTAGGAATCCACCACTATGAAGAATGTTTTTCCCTGGAAGGGGCCAGCGAAGTCCACGTGCAAGCGTGACCATGGATGTCGGGCGGACTCCCAGGGCTGGACTGGGGCCCTTGGGGGATCCGGGCGGGATTCTTGGCAGGTCTGGCAGTGTTGGACCCAGGCCTCTATCTCTCTGTCAATCCCCGGCCACCACACATAACTCCTGGCAAGGGCCTTCATCCTCACTACCCCTGGGTGTGTCTCGTGTAGGGCTGTGAAGACCCTTTTGCGGAGGGGCTGGGGAACAACAACCCTGCTTCCCCATAACAGGCACCCCTTGTGGGCCGACAGTTCATGTTTGCGGTTTGTGTAGCCAGCGAATTCTGGCCCGGGGCTGCTGCTGGGCCATCCTCGCCACACCCAGTCCAGGACCCGGGAGATGACCCTATCTTTTGTGGAATGGTGCGCAACTTCTTGTGCCTGAATGGGTCGGTCGGGAAGCAGCTCCAGGGTCATAACCTCTTGCGCAGGCGCTGGGTCGGGGCCTGTTTCTGGTAGTGGTAGCCTGCTGAGGGCGTCTGCGTGGCCCATCGCCTTCCCAGGGCGGTGGATTAGTGCATACTGGTAGCCGGCAAGGAAAATTGACCACCTGAGGACACGTGGAGACAACACTTGGGGGGTCTGCTTCTCAGGGGCAAACAGGCCAAGCAACGGCTTGTGGTCAGTCACTATGGTAAAGGGCCGCCCGTACAAGAAATCATGGAATTTTTTTACGCCCTTCACGATTGCCAGACCCTCCTTGTCAATCTGTGAGTAGTTTCGTTCGGCTGCAGCAAGCGTCTGGGAGAAGTATGCCACCGGCACCTCTCTTCCATCCGGGAGTTGGTGTCCCAGGACAGCGCCGATGCCATAGGGAGAGGCGTCGCATGCCAGCACCACTGGCAGCCTCTCGTCGAAGTGTGCTAAGACCGAGTTCGAGACGAGCAAGTCCTTGACTGCCTGGAATGCGGCCCTTTGTCGCTGGCCCCACACCCAAGGGGCCCTTTTATCTAGGAGTCTGTGTAGGGGCTCCGCTACCGCTGCCTTATGGGGAAGGAAGGCATGGTAAAAGTTCAATAGTCCCAAGAATGACTGAAGTTCGGGCTTGCTCTTGGGCGCTGGGGCCTCACAAATGGCCCGTACCTTGTCACCGGTTGGATGGACCCCTTCTGCGTCCACCTTAAATCCCAGAAAGTCCACCTGCGGCACTCCCAGTAAACACATTTCCCGCTTCACCTTGAGGCCCGCCGTCTGGAAACGGTGCAGGACGGAGCGGAGGCGGTCCTCAAATTCCTCTGGTGTGGGCCCGGCGATCAGTACATCATCGAAGAAGGGGGTGACGCCAGGAATCCCTTTAAGGAGAGAGTCCATTAGATTCTGGAATATGCCTGGTGCCACGCTAACGCCAAATTGCAGCCGCTTTACTCTGAATGCACCTCTGTGCGTCACAATCGTCTGAGCCTCTGCTGTGGTGTGTGTGCTGCTTGAGTGCGCCGCTGTACTCTGTGTACTTCCTCCCTGTCAGATTCGGATTCGTCGGTGAGGTCTTCGTGGTAGACCCTCGGTTGGGATGGCGGGGCCGGTCGTGCCTCTTGCGTTGACCTCTCGGCGGCTTCGGTTGCCAGGGCTTCCTCCAGAGCAATCTGGAACGTGAGGTCTTTTTTGGCGTAGAGGCGTCGTTGCAACATCTCGTCCCTCAGGCCACCGACGAGGCGGTCACGAAGCATGTTCTCCAATTCTGAGAAGTTGCATAACCGGGCGGCTTGGCGGAGGGAGGTCACAAACCCAGTTATGGTTTCCCCCGCGGCTTGCCGCTTTGCGTAGAAGGCATTTCGGCAAGCTACCACCAAGGGCTGTGGTGAGAAGTGCTCCTTCAGCCGTTCCATTATTGTTTTGTAAGAGACGGTAGCGACATCTCTAGGTGCAAGGAGAGCCCGGGCGATTTCAAACGTCTCCTCTCCACAGACGCTGAAGAATGTCGCCCTCTTCATGGCATCGTTGGTGACTTCTTTCGCTTGCAGGAGGAAGTTGAAACGGGCGGCGTACCCTTCCCAGTCTCCTGATGCTGGTTTGAATGGCAAGAAGCTGCTGTCGGTTGCCATTCTGGGTTCCTTGGGTCCTGGAGCTGAAGCCTGGATGCACGGTGCGATGCAGCGGTGCAGCAGGTGGCGGTGCTGCGGTGCAGTGCGTGGTGGCGGTCAGCTCAGCAGGATCCCATCCTCGTCGCCAGTGAAATATACTCGGAGTCGAGAGTGAATTTCATGCTCTTTATTCAGCTCATAGTCATCAAGGAGGAGAAGAGAAGACGAATGGCTCTTTTCCCAAAACCATCTGCTTATATACATTATTTACACAATGGGCCTTGCGTGATTGGCTACTTCAGGGCTACACCTGTGGGCCAATTATATTGTGGATTGACTTCTGCCTGCAGCCTGATTGGCTGCTCCTACAGGCCAATCAGGTAGCAGATTCACTTCTGCCAGCCACCTGATTGGCTGCTCCAGCAGGCCAATCAGGTTGCGGATTCACTTCCACCTGGAGTTGGATTGGGTAGCTCCCGCTGATTCTGAATCCTATTGTTCTAGGATTCAGCTCAGTACATAACATGATGTATGGAAGTGAGAGCTGGACCATAAAGAAGGCTGATCGCCGAAGAATTGATGCTTTTGAATTATGGTGCTGGAGGAGACTCTTGAGAGTCCCATGGACTGCAAGAAGATCAAACCTATCCATTCTGAAGGAAATCAGCCCTGAGTGCTCACTGGAAGGACAGATCCTGAAGCTGAGGCTCCAATACTTTGGCCACCTCATGAGAAGAGAAGAATCCTTGGAAAAGACCCTGATGTTGGGAAAGATGGAGGGCACTAGGAGAAGGGGGCGACAGAGGACGAGATGGCTGGGCAGTGTTCTCGAAGCTACGAACATGAGTTTGACCAAACTGCGGGAGGCAGTGGAAGACAGGAGTGCCTGGCGTGCTCTAGTCCATGGGGTCACAAAGAGCCGGACATGACTAAACGACTAAATAACAACACCTCAAACACTTTTTTAAAGGCTTGCTTTCCCTCTGCAAGGATTAGTCAGCAGTGGCCCTACTCCTGAATGGAGTTTGGATGTTTCCTCTGGCTTAACTTAAGCCAGGTTTGCTTTTTATGCCAGTTCTTGTGCATAGGATTGCTCCCCAAGCCTGTTCGTTCATTACTGCATTTGCTCCAATATCTAAGGGTGCATCCACCTAAAAAGACTTTGAAAATGAGCAAGTAGTCCATGGGAAGTATAGGTAGATGCCTGGAGAAGAAACCAAATTCCACTAGCATGGCAGCTGCTAACATGCATGAGGTACAATATGCCCTGCCTCTGTAAGATACTTGGGAAACAACTATACCCCTGACCTTCACCAAAAAGCTGATTGGGTGTCTTTTCTGAGACTATTGCAGGAAGGGGTGGGTGGGTGCAGGCATGTTTGTCTTCATTATGCAAACAAACTATTACATTCATCCCAGCAGGCCAATTTAGCTAGGCTGTTACACCCAGAGTAAGTCTTAGCTACAAAAGAGCACAATAAATTCTACTTTGTCAGCCTCTCCAGATTATGCTAATGCGGCTAGCACTTGGGGAGCTGGAAATATTCAATGTGAAAATCCTGTCTAAACATTTTCTGTTTATGTAAAATATCCAGATAAGGAAAATATTTGAATAAGGAATATTTTCTTTGCTTTACGTAACCTCCTGATGATGCTTCCATTTCCCCATATTTGGGGGGGGGGAGGGAAGTAAGCTTTTCGAAAGGGGAGGAGGAAAGGTGGAAGGCAAGCAAGATACTGTTGTGTGTATCCTGAAAGACTCCCAAAAGCAGCAAAAGACTCCAGGGGTTCCTGCATATACCTAGGATGCAGTTACCTTGGAATGAAGGCCAATGTCCTTAAGATAATATGGTTTTATTTACACATACATACAAACAGGAGCCACGTGGCACTGTGAGTTAAACCACAGAGTCTAGGGCTTGCTGATCAGAAGGTCGGCGGTTTGAATCCCTGCAATGGGGTGAGCTCCCGTTGCTTGGTCCCAGCTCCTGCCCACCTAGCAGTTTCAAAGCACATCAAAGTGCAAGTAGATAAATAGGGACTGCTCCGTCGGGAAGGTAAACGGCGTTTCCGTGCGCTGCTCTGGTTCGCCAGAAGCAGCTTTGTCATGCTGGCCACATGACCCAGAGGCTGTCTGCGGACAAATGCCGGCTCCCTCGGCCTATAGAGCGAGATGAGCACCGCAACCCCAGAGTCGGACACACACGACTGGACCTGATGGTCAGGGGCCCCTTTACCTTTACATACAAACAAGACTTTTTTTCAGCTGGAACTCAGTTCCGGCACCTCTCAAGTGGGAGCCATTGCCATTGTAAGAGAACAAGGGAGACGTTCATTGTGAGTTCCGGCACCTCTTTTTCTAGAAAAAACAGCACTACACACATACAACCTGAGCATAGGATGTGGAGCCTCACAGCATTAACATTCTAACAGATCGTGCTTCCCCATTAGGTTTCCAGGAAAGCCACAGTTTTGGGTCCAGCACAAAGCAGACATGTCTCTGTGTGTCCAGCTTACATTGGTACTCTTTTCCTAGCCTCATCCACCCGAGAGGTCTGTTGTTTGGAGTCACATCTGCAAGGAAGCAGTATGTGTCTGTGGCAACATGTATACTAAACCATCCAAGGGGTCAGTTTTAGGGCTTCGAAGTGTCATAGATTCATAGCATTGCAGAGTTGGAAGAATCCGTGAGAGTCATCTAGTCAAGTGCAGCCTACTGCAATGCAGGAATCCTGCCCACAGGCGTCCCTGGGTGGACTCGAACCACCAACCTTCTGGTTAACAGCCAGGCACACTGACCCGTTGTGCCGTATGTGGCGTGATATGTAGTGGTACATTTAGAGCTAAGCTCACACGAGACCTTCTTAAAATTCTGGCCGTGTGCCATGCCCGTAACATTGCAGTTTCCCTATTGCCAGTTCCTGCTTGCTGTGCAGTGCCTTCTGGTGTCTCACTTTAATAACAAATTATTAAATTATTAGGTGCTGTGGGTTAAACCACAGAGCCTAGGGCTTGCCGATCAGAAGGGCGGCGATTCGAATCCCTGCAACGGGGTGAGCTCCCGTTGTTTGGTCCCAGCTCCTGCCCACCTAGCAGTTTGAAAGCACGAAGTGCAAGTAGATAAATAGGTACCGCTCTGGTGGGAAGGTAAACAGCGTTTCCGTGCACTGCTCTGGTTTGCCAGAAGCGGCTTAGTCATGCCAGACACATGACCTGGAAGTTGTACGCCGGCTCCCTCGGCCAATAAAGCGAGATGAGCGCCGCAACCCCAGAGTCATCTGCAACTGGACCTTATGGTCAGGGGTCCCTTTACCTTTAATGTTATAAGCAAAACGTAATGTGTCGACCATCTACATTATGAAAATCATTCCTTAACACTTCCTTAACATTATAAACCATGAGTGTAGATCCAACCCTGGTCTTGGGGATGGGATGGGACAAACTACACATTATGTACAAATATATGTAGTGAAGCCCTTCCCCTTTTAGGAACACCCAAAAGAGGTCTGCTGGACCTGAAGAAGGACCTCTATAGTCCATGATTCCATGCTCACAGTGGCCTGCCAGGTGTTTGAGAAATCCACAAGCTTTTAATGAAAAGCAGCCATGGGCAGCTGCAGTTCTGAGAGGAGTGGTAGGGAGGGTGAGGGGCTGCTTTATCCTTTCCCTGCGGGAGCAGCAGCAACAATTTATTTTTGTGCCCTGCAGGGTTGCCCAGCCACTCTGGGTGACTTTCAACATAATATATAGAAACACAACAACAACAACTACAACAACAGCTACAATCACAACAGAACATCACACATTAAAAGCATCCCAATATAGGACTGCATTCAGATATTTACAGAAGGTCGTATCATTATTTCTCTCTTTGACTTCTGACAGACGGGTGTTCCACAGGGTGAGTGTAAGTACTGAGAAGGCCCTCTGCCTGGTTCCATGTACATAGCTGTCAACCCTCCCCCTTTTTTGTGTGGGAAACTCCCTTATTCCAAGCCACAGCTGTCAGCCTTCCCTTTTTTGCTGGAAATTCCCTTATTCCAGCACCATTTCCCGCTGCTATCCTGGATTGTTAGATATACCGTAGACTGTCCCCGGGACAGGTGAGGCTGCTGCTGATCCCTTATTTTCAAATCCAAAAGTTGACAGCTATGTCCATGTAACTTCACTTCTTGCAATGAGGGAACCACCAGAAGGCCCTCAGAGCTGGACCTCGGTGTCTGATCTGAACAATGGGGTGGAGGTGCTCCTTCAGCTATACAGGGCCAAAGCTGTTAAGGGCTTTAAAGTTCCACACTAATACTTTGAATTGTGCTCAGAAAACATACTTGGAGCCAATGTAGGTCTTTTAGGTGTTATATGATTCCAGTGGCTGCTCCCAGTCACCAGTCTAGGAGCTGCATTCTGGATTAAAGCCACCATTGTACTCAAAATCGCCCCATCCCAGTGAGGTTCCATATATTTCTTTCTGAGGCTTTTGCAACTGGCAGGTTCATTGCATTTATTGAACTTGAACCTCAGGAACAGCAGGTTCCAAGTTACTTACAAGCACACATCTGGAACTCTGTGAGTGAAGGAAACTGTTTGGGAAAGCAATCTTGTGTGTGAAAGCAATGGGTGGGGAGGAAAGAGATGAGCAGACCCTCCCATCTTTCACTGAAAGCTGCAGCCTGATGAGGCTGCTTTTTTTAAAAAAGAAGAAGAAGCAAAACTGCCAGGACTTCATTGCACACACTTGCACGTAACGTGTAGTTTGCTCCTCATTTGCCTGCTTTCCCACAGACTTGCTTAAAATGGTGGCTGACATGTGAGATTAATTACAGAGGCAATTAAGTGGCTGTCACACAGGAAGAGCTTGGTTCCATATGGTTTGTACGGGGGGAGACCGTATGCAGCTCCTGAGACACTTGGGTGCTGCAAATTTTATCTTCTGTTGTTTTCAGATCACATGGTTGCAGGGCAACATTTGAAAATGTGCTACCTGTGACTAAGGTCTTTCCCCACCCAACTCCAAAGGGCTGCCCTTCTAGGAAGGACATGAATAATAATCACAACATGACTGCCCACTGTAATTGTAGATCAGGCAGGTTCATAAAATGTTTACCGGCAATTAAAATACAAAGATTAAGCGTAGCATTCCAGCTCATGTTGAGGTTTTTTTTCCATATGAAACTCCGTGGATTGTGGTTGGCATAAACAATCGGAAGGTGAAAAAAATTGCCTAGCATTTCTATCGGGCTTCTGTGCTGCTCACAGCAGCACCTGGGATTATGAGACAATGGCAGTTTTAAAACAAATAAAAAGTTTTAAAATGAAGCCCAGTGTAAGAATGGAAATCCAAGCAATTAATCAGTCTGCACTGAAAGTCTGTGTGCGATAGAGGACAACGTGTTGGGCTTTTCCTTGGTGGACTTCAGTTCAAGTTGCTGCTCAGCCGCAAAAGTTCCACTGGTTCTTACAAGATCTATTAATTCTAATAGTTTGAGAGTAGCAAGGATTCTTGTATGGAATAGGGAGAAAATGTAAGACAGTGGGACTTTTATTTCAAAACCCAACTGCCCTGTTTGGAGGGGCATGTAACTAGGGAAGCCAGATCTACCCCAGATTTGACCAGTGGTCCAAAGGTAATAGAACCTTGGTAATAGAACCTTAGATGTTATCACTGTTTATCAAAGGGGGGTATGTGGCTCAATTGCCCATCATGTTGCCTTGTTTTCAATATTCTCATCTGCAGCCCATCTTTAAGTTGGGATCAGTAGAGGCAAAGTAGTTCTGAGGATGAAAGAGAAATCTGGCTACTAAAAGGGATGTGCGGATGATTATGTAAACCCATATAGACCATGAATTCCCAAATCAAGCTCTGGAATTTGAGATTTCTTTTTTTCCCTTTTCTTAATTTTGAATATAGGAAGAAACCTACAGTCAAACAACAGTTCCCCCGTTTAGCCACCCCCTTATGATTTCTTAATTTAGTGTGTGAGTTCACGTTCATGACACAGTGACTGCAACACTAAACAATGGCATGTCATGGGTCTGAGACAATCACTCCAACCAGGATATGTTTCAGTGGAGGAAGTTCACGCAGTTAGCTATGGGTTAAAGAATGTTGAGTTAACCGAATGAAGCGATATATGTTCCTTTGTGAATGGGCTCTTGGAATGCCAGCAGGTGAAGATTTGCTGAAAGTGCATTGGCTGTCCCTTTGAGCGGGAACCCTGAGCTCACAAGGGTTGCGTATAACAGGGATTCCCCTAACATATGCAGGTGGAATGAGAAGGTGATGCACTAGCAGAAATGCTCTCCCTCCACACACTGTCAATCAAGTGGAGGCTGATTTCCTAAAATGTATGCAGGCTTTGTGTTTAGTTTTGAGCCATTTATCTAGAGCAGGCATAGGCAAACTCAGCCCTCCAGATGTTTTGGGACTACAACTCCCACCATCCCTGACCACTAGTCCTGTTAGCTAGGGATGATGGGAGTTGTAGTCCCAAAACATTTGGAGGGCCAAGTTTGCCTATGCCTGATCTAGCCATTAGATGTTGGGGGTAGGGTGTGTGGGGCTCTTTAAGTAAGCTGTTCATTGGCTTTTGGGTGGGAACCTTCTTTGCCTGGACCAATTCTCTGTGCTTCACTTGGCATCTTTCTGCTGGGAGGAAGGATTTGGTTGTCTAATATTTATTCTGTAGCATCTCTTGAGGTAATCATGTGATTTGTTCAGTCAGACACAGAGCATTGTTCCTGCTGCTTAGTGATAACAAATGGCAGAGTTTTAATGTGTTGCAGATGTCTGTAATGGTGCATCGGGACATTGGAAAGCTTCCAAAGAAGGAAACCTTTTGCTACTGAGACTCATGTGCCACAGGCTGAAGCCGGAAATCAGCCCAGGCCGTAATTGCATACTTTGTCATGGTGTAAATGGATCTAAAGCCCTAAATCTCAATTTGAGGTACATTGTGCAGATGTTGGTCATTAGGACATTTTATCTGCTGCTCTCGCATTCTTTTTTTTTTTTGCTCCCACCTCATTTGCAATCACTTTAAGCTGTGAGGGTTACACGTGGCTATGAATAATTTATTTTAAAGACATAATGACTGCCTGAGTTTGAAACACGTTTTTTCCCCCCTTCCTGAAATGTTTTGATGTTATCAGTTGGCTTGCCATTTTATTCATTAGGGCAAGTTCGCTGTAATGTGAATAAAGCTAATGTTAACTGCCTTTAAAGGCCCCCCCCCCATGGTAGGGCAAAGACTGAATTTACATGAGCATTTGGGGGTCGCTAAAAAGGAATGTAGGGCAAGCTGCTTTAAGCTGGAGCATCTGTAGCTGGGGGTCAGGAGCAAGAGTCTTGCAGGGCAACAGAGTGGGATAATAGCACCAGTGGCAATGCGAGGATAATGGCAATTTGCAAATTACAATCTAATTGATTATAACAAATTAAGCCCTCTGCAGTCCTGGCACTACTTATTTTATGCCAGCAGCTTTGCACCTCTTCCACTCTGCCGCAGGAAACATTAGACAGGCATTTTCAGGAGATTCCTCACCTAAGTGGCAGTCCCATTCTGGGGAAGAAGAACGGTTTGGGTGAACTCCGTGATGTAAATGAAAGTACTGGTGCCTGCTTCTCTGTCTGACTCAGGAATGGGGAACCTGGTGGCCTTCCAGCTGCTGTTGGACTCCAGTTCCCATCAGACCCAGTCAGCAATCAGTGATGATAGGAATTGTAGTACAGCAACATTTGGAGGGTCACAGGTTCCACACCAGTGGTCTGGCTCAATATATTCAGAGGCAAGCCACATTTGATGCTGGAGGTTAAGCAGCCATCATGCCTAATAGACGTTTATCGTCTTATCCTCCATATATGCCTGATTCCCTCGTAAAGCTGTGCAAGTTGGTGGCCATCACTACATATTATGGAAGTGAAATCCATACTTGTGCTGTGTGAATACCTATTTTCTTTTCTCTGTACCAAATCTCCCAGTGTTCCACTTCAGTTGTGCAAGATGCCGTGCCACCTCTTCTGGGCAAAAAGATTTGGAGCAACAGCTGGGTTTTTTTCTTCTGCCGAATGAAATGAAATATGTCAAGTGTTCTTAGCATAGCATAGCAGCTAAGGATGGTTGTAGTACCTGAAAAAGTTTCCTCGGGAATCAGAATAAAGTGCAAGGGATGGGTATCATCTCCTTCCTAGGGTTGCTTCTATTTGACCTTCTGGGTAGGCTTATGGGCCAACAGAATTTCCTCCTAGGCTTTCTGAAGGCTATCCTTGCCCCTCTCTTCCAACTCTCCCTCATCCCTGTTTCGCTGTCTCTGCATGTTTGACAAGCCACATCTAGGGACCCCAATTACTGTGAGAGTTGAGGGCAAATATTTTACAAGGGAACCTTGCTATGCCAAGTGGCTGGCCCTACTGTGGAAGCAGCTCCCTTTCTGATGTTTCTCTCCCTGGCTCCCACCTTCCTCAGGTGGTGCAAAAGCTCACCGTTTGCAATTTCCTCATCTCCCCACCTCACCAAATCTGACCATCCTTTCTGCTTCCCCCATCATGCTACATTGCTGCCTTAAATATATGAGTTCAGTATAAACGAGCACTTAAACCAGATACCAGCAGAGGGCATATTGCTTTCAAAATAGGCTATGTGCACCTTCTAATTATGAAGGTTGTGCTTGTATGTATTCATTCTAAGCTTCTTTGCAGACTATTGGAGATGCAGTTTCTTTACACTATAAAATGATTAGGTTTGAAATCTCATGAAAATGAATTCTATTAAAATTAAAAGCATTTCACTGCTATGTTATTCAAAGCAAATAGCACACGGGAAAGTAGCTGACACTTGCAAAAGGCTTTGTGAGAATTATGTGATCCCCCCCCCCTGAATATGAAACAAGTGCAGTGCTTATTTATGTGTTTACACATCATGTGCTGCCCACATTTTTCATATCTGGGATATAGACGTGAGGCACATAAGAACACAAGAGCCTGCTGGATCAGTTGGAAGGGACCCAGAGGATCATCAAAACGGCCTCGGTCCAGTATACCTGAAGGAGCGTCTCCACCCCCATTGTTCTGCCCGGGCACTGAGGTCCAGCGCCGAGGGCCTTCTGGCAGTTCCCTCACTACGAGAAGCCAAGTTACAGGGAACCAGGCAGAGGGCCTTCTCGGTAGTGGCACCCACCCTGTGGAATGCCCTCCCACCAGAGGTCAAAGAGAACAACAATTACCAGACCTTTAGAAGGCATCTCAAGGCAACCCTGTTTAGGAAAGCTTTTAATGTTTGATGGATTTCTGTATTTTAATATTTTGTTGGAAGCCACCCAGAGTGGCTGGGGAAACCCGGCCAGATGGGCTGGGTATAAATAATGAATCATCATCATCATCATCATCATCATCATCATCATCATCATCATCTAATCCAACCCTCTGCAATGCAGGAATATGCCACTGTCCCATATGGGGATCGAACCTGTGACCTTGGTATTATCAACACCACACTCTAACCAACTGAGCTACCCAGTGGTGATGGTGCCAGTTTAAACTGTCTAGTCCAGAATCCTGTTCTCACCAGTGGCAAACCAGATGCCTGTGGGAAACTTGCAAGCAGGACCCAAGAGCAATAGCACTCTCCTGTCCTGTGGTTCCCGGCAATTGGTATTCAGGTGTATTACTCCCTTCAGCCGTGGAGGAAGAGCACAGTTTTCATGACTAGCAGCCATTGATAGGCTTATCTTCCATGAATTTGTCCAGTCCTTTTTAAAGGCCATCCTAGTTGGTGGTCATCGCTACCTCCTGTTGAAGGCAAGTCCCTTTGCTTAAGTATGTGCTGTGTGAAGAAGTACTGTTCTTTTATCTGCCAACATTCAGCTTCATTGAATGTCTACAAGTTCTAGTGTTATGATAAGAGGGAGAAAAACTTTTCTCTGTCCATTTTCTCCCTGCTATGCCATAATTGATCATGTCACCTCTTACTCTCCTTTTCTCTAAACGAAACAGTCCCAAACGCTGCACCTAGATTCAGATATCTTAAGACTGCCCAGGATTGGCAAGGAGATAACATGGCAGTGCACCATATGCAGCTCCTTAGAGCAGAGGTGACTCACCTGTGGCCCTTCAGATGCTGCTGGACTCCAGCTCCCATCAGCCCCAGCCACCAGAGCCAGTGCTCAGGAATGATGGAAGTTGTAGTGTAGCAACATTGGGGAGGGGGCAAAGGGGAGCCACCCCTGCCGAAAAGGAAGAATAGGACAAAAACACAAACAAACCATTGCTCTTAAACCTTGATACCTAGTACAGTACTTAAGAAGTCAGCACCTCCCCATATGAGTCCAGTTTTAAAATCCAGTCCAAAACAGTTCTCTGAGATCGTCTGATGCTTTGAGTATAAACATGTTCATTTGGGTTAATTAATTTCAGGTATGAATTCTTTTTTACTAAATAGAAACCCACCATTTTCCAATATGGCAGCTTTTCTCCGAGTTTGATTTGAGGGTGGTTGGGGAGGGTGCAAGATTTTGGGTATGTTTTTTCACAGCCATCAAATGAACATGCCCTACAATTTTCATCTTATTGTTCCAAATGTCTGGGTTGGGCCTAAAGTTTTGTTAATTGCAGTGGTCTAAAACACTCTTGCGTTCACCATATGGAAGAAGGCCAACCCTGCTCCCTGCATAAGTGCTTTTCAAAACTTATTTATGTCCTTTTTCATTGTTTTATTTCTTTTCATTTTTAGAAAGTTCTGAAACTAGACCTTCCCTATGGTTCTGGGGCTGTAGTTTAAGAATCTAATGACTCCGGTTTTTGACACTCAGTCACATACATTTATATTTTTAACAATATCGTTCATTCTAAATAATGGATTTTAATCTTATATGTTTTTAGTTTTGGATTTTTATAAAGTTGCATATCCCACCTTTCTAATACAAATGTGCTACTCAAGGCATCTTACAGTACTCAATCACAATGGGAAAATGCAGCAAGAACAGAAAACGGTGTCTTAAAGCACTTCAGCCTGGCAAATTAAAGGGTTGTGGGAACAAAAGGGTATTCACAGGCTGACGGAAGGCATTCAGAGAGGAAGCTTTTCTGAACCTTAGGGGGCAAGCTGTTCCACAACACTTGTGAAGCCACTGAGAAAGTCCTATTCTGGGGACACAAGGCAGGGCTCCCACCCCCCCTTAGATCTCAACAAGCAGATAGGATGAGAAGAGAGGAAAAGCCCCTTCAGATGAGCTGGACCCAAGCCATTTAGGGCTTTAAAAGTAATAGTCAACGTTTGAATTGGACCTGGAAAGAACTTGTTAGCAAGTGGGCAAGTGCTGCAGGGTGCATGTAATATGAGCCTGTGGCATAGCTGCCAAGTTTTCCCTTTTCTCACGAGGAAGCCTATTCAGCATAAGGGAATTTCCCTTTAAAAAAAGGGATAACTTGGCAGCTATGGCCTATGGGCAAGCACTCGCCAAAATCCTTTTTGCTGGATCATCCACTGACGTTTCTGAAGACTCCTTAAAGGTAATCTGATAATCTAGCCCAGATGTAACTAAAGCATGTGTTACCATAGCCAGGTCAGACCTCCCCAGGAGCAGTCACAGCTGGGCAGAAGTACCCTTGCAACGTGGGCATCCCAGTTCAAAACTGAATCCAGAACCCAGGACCCTGAGATTGCTGCACAAGAGCAATTGCCCCCTGAGCAAAATGCCCAGGATGATTTTGAGATGGAGAACAGAATCAAGGAAGCAACCAAAGGAGGACATTTTATAGTAATAGGTGACTTCAGTTACCCTCACAGTTCTTATTGAAAATAATTAACAAAAGAAAAAGTCTTCATGGCACCTTAAAGTTATTGTAACATAAGCTTGCATGGATTATAAACTTGTTAGTCTTTAAAATGCCTAACAAGCATCTTAGTTGTTTTTCCTGCAACAGATTAACATGGCTACCCCTCTGGAATTTTTTTAATGCCTTGGTGCTTTCACAAACAAAACAATAAAAGCAACCTTAATAGAATTTTAAATATATTGGATTCTATTGTTGTTTGGTGTCTCTTTTGTTGGCAGATGCTGCTCTCCTGATCTTCCATGTCTTCTGCAGCTCCGTCACCCCACCCAGCCAGCTATGTGAGAAAGTAATACTCAACGGTTGTGTGTCAGAGTAGGGTAGCCAGAGTGTTGACAGCATTTCAAGCCTTCGGCAAATTTAAATGGGCAGACAGGGTTATCTGCTGCAAGCTTCCTGCCTTGCACTGTTTCTTCCCTAATGCCTTTGGTTAGCAGTTGGGTTCATTTAAAATAATATCAAAGGTTCTGTTTGAGTTAGCATAAATATTTGCATTTCGTAGTTTACATCAACTGAAAAGATCTGGAAGGTTGAATTATGCTGAATCCATTTTGCTTTCTGTGGAAGCAGTGGAATTTTAATTGACTTTACTTCTCATGTGCATTAACCCATGAGTAATATCTGCTTACATGTAGAATTCAAGGAGAATAAAGCAAATCCGTTCCACCACATTAAAATTACTGCTTGCAGGAAGGCCTATTTTTGCGGCATATTTTTCCCAAGACAACCCATTTATGAATTTTCACAAAGAGAGGATTATGCCTCCATTTTAAATGGCTTCAACACAACTAGATTTCACTCCCACCCCCCATAAAAGTGTCAAAAAGGAAACTTAACTAAATGCACTCAGCTGATAACTCGTTTAATTTAAAAGAGAAAGTGCTGGAGGAGTAGCTACGTTAACCTGTTGCAGCAGAAGCAAAAAGAGAATTGTGTCACCTTAAAGGCTGACATATTTGTTGTGGCATAAGCTTTCATGGACCAGAACTCTCCAACATATGATCAGCAACTATCCTTAGGCCCTACTGAGAGGCACCAAAAGGAATTGAACAACTTGCAATAAACATTCCTATGGAAGTGTATGAACATATTTCAGGAACTAGCACTCCCACCATGAGCCACCACCAAGAGTCATCTGTTTTCTATCCAAACTCCACAGATGGTTACCCCATGGTCTCAGGCATTTACAGAATGGCATTTACAGCACATTTACATAAGCAGTATCTGTCTTTGCTTGGTGGTGGGGGTGGCGAGGGGGGCATTAAGCAGATATTCTAACTCAGGGGTCAGCAAACCTTTTCAGCAGGGGGCCGGTCCACTGTACCTCAGACCTTGTGGGGGGCCGGACTATATTTTTAAAAAATATATGAACGAATTCCTATGCCCCACAAATAACCCAGAGATGCATTTAAAAGCAATTTTTAGAATATGCTGCTCAAACATGCAAAGTTCTCGTTGCACACAAGCCGAAACACCTGTTGTTCTAACGATTGGAAATTCCGCTAGCCGACCCGAAACTAGACTGGCTAACCACAGGAGGTCTAAAACTAGCAATGAATGCAAAACAAGTGTGCATCTGCATTGGGGATATTCCCAATTACTTAGATGCAATAATAGTTATACAGCACCACCTAGTGGAGTAGGCAAAGGGCTTTGTAGCTTAAAATTAATAAGTCAGACACCATTCTGACTGGCTAAAGAAATAATGCAAAGGGGCTGAGTTTTGCTGTTTGGGAAATGTATATAACACTCTGCACATGCACATGTGGGCATGCAGACAGAGAAGCTTTATTCTCGCTGCATCTATTGATTTTGTCTGACAGAACCAATAAACCTGTTCTTAGAACTTTGAAACTGTGCTGCCTGAAGTTTTTTCATCTGGTCTATGTCTGGAGTCCTAAAACACAGTATAACAAGGAGGGTGGCCCACTTGGCTCTGCCCAAGCATACTGGGTGCTGCTGACCAGCACTCTCAGTCATACGTGAAACATCACAGATTTTCTGAGGGAACCAAAGCTCATTCGTGATTTCCAAGAAGGCAGTATCCTGGCAGCGATAGAAATGGAAGTTCTATGCACTGATATCCAAAATAGTGGTGCGCCACAAGCCATCAAAGAAGTTAAATACTTGATAGTATCACAGCCCACCTGTCAGCAGAGCTTCTCAATGTCTTCTGACAGCTCGTCTCTTCAGATCAGTGAGGCTTTCTCCAAACTCTCATGTTTCAGTATCAGCCACATAATTGCATTTCAGTTACATAATAGGCAGAAGAAAAGGAATCATTACCGTAGCTGTCTTTGTTGTTAATAAAATTGTTGCATTTAAAATATGTACATTTATCCTGGCACTAAGGCAAGAGAGTGAAAACACCTTGTGGGCTGACAGGTTTATGGCATCACACGTTGCTTTCTTCATCCGCTGCTTATTAGTCTTCTGCTCGGTGGTTTTTTTTCCTTTTTGCTATTTGGAATAGCTCCCCTGTCACCAGACAGGCCTCAAAATCTACTCAAGCCCTTAAGGCGAGCCAACTGAAGTCTTTAAGATGGGAGGGAGAATGAGGTCTTTGTTCCTTCAGCTACAATTACTGAGCTGGACTTCCACTTTGTCTCTCTCTCCCCTGCCTTTCCTGATCAATCTGCTGTTTGTTTTTGTAGGCCAAGAAATCAGCAGGCCTCCCCACGATGAGAAAGTTGCAACGCTTATTTGGGTGGGAGATGGGAACCTTTCCGAGTGACAGCAGGGCTACAGAAAGAAAGGGCAGAGTGAAAAGCCAACAGGATAGCAGCAGATTTCTGATATCAGTAGCTGATATAATCCTGACAGTCAATACAGTGGTGTTTGCAGGGCAGAGACTCATGTATTTGATAGTAACTCAGCCACAGATTCCTGTAACGGATGCACAACATGAGCACACTGCAAAATTACTTTGCAAAGTAACGAATTCCTGCATTGCAGGGAGGTTGGAGGATGGATGGCGGCTAACAGATTGAGGTTGAAGTACTGTTTTGGGGGGACAGGGGGAGGGCGGGTGTGGGGGACTCCCTGGTCCTGAATGGGATAACTGTGCCCTTGAAGGACCAGGTGTGCAGCCTGGGAGTCATTTTGGACTCACAGCTGTCCATGGAGGCACCCGTTAATTCTGTGTCCAGGGCGGCTGTCTACCAGCTCCATCTGGTACGCAGGCAGAGACCCTACCTGCCTGCGGACTGTCTCGCCAGAGTGGTGCATGCTCTAGTTATCTCCCGCTTGGACTACTGCAATGCGCTCTACGTGGGGCTACCTTTGAAGGTGACCTGGAAACTGCAATTAATCCAGAATGTGGCAGCTAGACTGGTGACTGGGAGCGGCCGCCGAGACCACATAACACCGGTCCTAAGAGATCTACATTGGCTCCCAGTACGTTTCCGAGCACAATTCAAAGTGTTGGTGCTGACCTTTAAAGCCCTAAACGGCCTCGGTCCTATATATCTGAAGGAGCGTCTCCACCTGCGTTGCTCAGCCCGGACATTGAGATCCAGCGCCGAGGGCCTTCTGGCGGTTCCCTCACTGCGAGAAGCAAAGCTACAGGGAACCAGGCAGAGGGCCTTAATTTTTCCAGGTTTTCTTATTTGCAAAAATAACAGAAAAAAGACAAACAGATAATATAATAGTAATGATAAAATCACAGCAAAAAATAATAATAATTGCAGGCTGACATTAACAATAAGAGTTACTCCATAAATCCTGTTTTAATTGTATTAATTCATATTGGCAGTCCAAATAAGTATCAAAACAAAATTGAAATAAGCAATGCATTCAAACTTTGAAAGGCTGTTAACTGACAAGAATAATGTTTTACAATAATAATTGTTAGTTTTATTTAAAAATGATAATCTGGAAACTTAAAATAACTTCAGACAGTGACAGAACTTTTCAGAGCTGTATAAAGACTCTATATAGAGTTACTGCCTTTGATCTTTCACTTTGTTGTCTGCAGTCTGAAATAAGAAATATAACTTAATATATCTTTAAAAATAAAAAATGAGCAATTAAAATTAACCTTTTCTTTTGGGATGTATCATTTCCTTTGTAACAATGGATCATACTAATTATCAAAGTGCTTTAAATAGCATCAGTTATGCTTACGCAGTTCTGTCCAGTTATTGAGTTCACATCAAGGTTGGATAGTATATATTCAGTTAATTAAACTTGGAAAAAGTAATGAGTAAGTGTATAAAATTAAGAGAGAGGGAGAGGGAGAGGGAGAGAGAGAGAGAGAGAGAGAAGAAAGGGTATATTTTTAATTAGACTGTACAATGTGCAGATTGAAGTTGAAATTACTTAAAAATAGCCGCCGGATTTCAAAATACAGTTATAGCTAGACATGATTATTTAATGAACAGATTCATACATCCATACAGTAGCAAAGAGAGAGGCACCTCAAGTGGTTAGAATAAGGAAAATGTGATGGAAACCCTAGAGGAAATGCCTGTGCTTCTATTAGAAAAGATTAAATGATAGTCCACAACTTGAGCAAATTCGGTTAAACTGTGAACTGCCCTGAGATCTATGAATACAGGGCAGTATCCAAATTTAATTAATTAATTAATTAATTAATGTTGTTGTTTAGTCGTGTCCGACTCTTCGTGACCCCATGGACCATAGCACGCCAGGCACTCCTGTCTTCCACTGCCTCCCACAGTTTGGTCAAACTCATGTTCGTAGCTTTGAGAACACTGTCCAACCATCTCATCCTCTGTCGTCCCCTTCTCCTTGTGCCCTCAATCTTTCCCAGCACCAGGGTCTTTTCCATTAATAGACAAACAATAAAATCTTGAATGGAAAAGACCCTAGGTCAAAGAAGTATTTTGTAGTGGTTTGTTTTTACATTTGCATCTTCAAAAGATGCCATCATAGTTATTATTTGTTGTTTAGTCGTTTAGTCGTGTCCGACTCTTCGTGACCCCATGGACCAGAGCACGCCAGGCACTCCTGTCTTCCACTGCCTCCCGCAGTTTGGTCAAACTCATGTTCGTAGCTTCGAGAACACTGTCCAACCATCTCGTCCTCTGTCATCCCCTTCTCCTAGTGCCCTCAATCTTTCCCAACATCAGGGTCTTTCCCAAGGATTCTTCTCTTCTCATGAGGTGGCCAAAGTATTGGAGCCTCAGCTTCACGATCTGTCCTTCTAGTGAGCACTCAGGGCTGATTTCCTTCAGAATGGATAGGTTTGATCGTCTTGCAGTCCATGGGACTCTCAAGAGTCTCCTCCAGCACCATAATTCAAAAGCATCAATTCTTCTGCGATCAGCCTTCTTCTATAGTTATTATAGGGACATTATTATCTGTAAATCAGTGAGTCCATGATCAAAATTAACTGGCTTGGATCTGAAGGTGCCCTTCTGCTAGCAGATGGCCTTTTTCTGCACATGGAATGATTGTTCCTTGGCTCAACAAAGTAGTGTTGTAGGAAGAAAGTGACCACAAACTTAAAGAAGTTGCACAAATCCTGTGGACCTTCTTATGGCCCAGAAGAGTTAGCAATTTGGTAATTTCCTTGTTTGCTATGTTCTGGTACGTTTTGACACTTCGCTGCAAGAATTCGTCTTCCTCTTCTAGTGCTTGCGCAATAGCTCGCCAAACAGCACCAACACAACATTTTCTCTTTCTGTTCATAGTTCTTTGGATCCTGGATCAGATTTGGGAATGGCCAAACCCTCACAGTTGCTGCTTAGAGTTTAACCAGTTTAGTTTAGTGCCGGTTGAGATGGGAGTCCACTTAGGTTTATTCAATTATTCCTTCAAATTGTTATCTCTGGAATAAGGAAGGGTACTAAAACATGAGTCCAATAACAAATATCATTTTGTATTTTCAATAGGGTGTCATGGCATCAGAGGACCATTCACTTTCTCCAGTTGCACAGATTTCTCCCAAACTTGCATTTGTGTTCCAGTTTGTCAACTGACATGTTTTTAAACAAATCTTACTTGACCTTGTTGGCTAATCTGAAAATTAGCATTTGGTTCCAAATGATAAAATGTGGTCATTATTATGAAAAAGTACTTATCGGATATTACTCAACTTCTAATAAGAAGAGGTTCTTTATCCTAATTAGTTTCAAACAGTTGCCCTCCATGGAAAAGGATGGTCAAATAGGAATTGTTCCTTAACTCCAGAGACATGGTATATATCTGGGGTTGACTCATTAGAAGGAAATTATACTTTTCAGTTTGTTTTCCTTGCCCCATTTACAAGGAATCAGTTATACATATCTAGAAAAAGAGACACTGCTGAAATCAGGGGGGGGGGACCTTCTCCTTCCAAATAGTGGTAAGCAGCAAGAGAAAGAAAAATGCTCCATTTTGCCTCTTGCAGCGGCAAAATTATGAATTTTCTACCTGAAAAACCATTATATAGACTGTTATATGGATAACTGAGAATCTCATTGCTTGTTTTTTATGGGGTTTTTTACTGCTTCTGTTATAAGCTAACATAGCCATATGATTTTATTTGTTCATATGATGGTTTTATCTTGTAAAGATTAAAGCTCAAAACAATAAAAAGGTAATTAGTTGAGAAAAGCAGTAAGCAGAGTAAACATAAAATAATGTTTTGTATTAACCACAACAAGAAGTACAAACAATGTAAGGACTGCAGTTGCAAGGGCTGTGGTTAAATTAAGCAGGCTTTGTTGAACAATGATCATGAAGGTACTTAATTATGTTTGTGTGCTTCCCTGCCCCTTTTACACTGCAAGTGACTATGAAGCCTGATTGAGATTATGGAAATAAAAAGTATGGGAACACAATATGGCCACCCCATTGGTCATCAAAGGCTTCCATGAGCTTGCAGCTAAGGTTATTGAAGGACCACCAGCTGCTTGACATGTCTACCTGTACTTTAAGCAAAAATACCTTGCTATCTGATGAGGTTGCTGCTGTTTTTTATCAGGGAGGGGACCTTCTCAGTGGCATAACTTCAACTAAGGAATGGCCTTTGGAATGGTTTCTGCCTTTCAATTGGCTTTTTAAATTTTTTGTTACAGTTTAATTGTATTGCAGTTATTTCCTTTACAGTATATGTAAACCAATCCGAGAATTCAGTTCTTCCCTCCACATCCTCTATTGGCAGCTTGTTTCATTGCAGCTTCAAGCTCACTGATCGCTCACAAAGATAACACATATGCCAATCACTAATATTTCTGCCTAGGCATTTCCCCATCTTTTAGATCCCCCCAAAAAACATTTCACTGGTTGTGTGAACAGGATCGGTTCAGTGCTTCAAGAATTCTTGCTTTTTGACCAAGATGCAAGCAAAAGGAATTTTAGTACTTCATGGGTAGGTGCATGATACGAGTGAGACGGCAGAGTACTTCTGTTCAGGGTGCTCTCTTCCAAAACATTTGATTCCATTCCTCCTCCCCTGATTGGGATGTTTTTTGGGGTTTTCAACTCTCCGTTTAAATATTTTGGATTTTTGTAGTTCTTCAAGCTTCGGGGGTTTCCCCAAGCCCACTGACACTTCTGGCGTGCGTGGTTGGTACCATCTTGGCTATACGAATTTGCTATTAGTACGTAGGATTTTAGCCCCATGACTCCTCTGCTTAGCTTTGGAAAGATACTGCACAGATGTAATGGAATGCTTGCTTTGTTTGCCTGTGACTCCTCTTGTCCTTAAGTGTCAGCCAAATAACTTGGTTTGCTTTATCCACGCCATCTCCCTTCCCCACCCACCTCCATTGTCTGCCTTCGGGATACTAGCAAGCCTTTTTTGTTTTGAGGACATGCAGCATAAGAGTTTTCAGAAGGCTGACAAAAAGGAGCTGGAATTAAAGGCTTTCTGCCTGAATATGCCGAGCTTTTACATTAAAAGGATATGATTGCTTTCTGCCCAAACAGTGCATCACGGGTAGAGGATCTGGGGCCAGAGCCTATTTAATTTATTCGTGAATTATCTGGAGTAAGGGGGGGTTAGTGGATAATATTGTATTATTCAGGATGCTGATACTAGATAACTCAGCCTCTGCAAACTGGGCTAATGGGCAACAAATGGCAAAATGAGATTGGGCGTAAACAAGGGCAATGTCATTTTCACTGGGCCAAACAAAAAGAAGAATCCTCACTTAACCTTTGTGCTGAAGGGAATCTGAACTGTCAGTGATTCTCTGTGAAAGATCTTGCGAGGTGGGGGTGGGGGTGAATAGATCACCAAAACATCAATGTGGCTGTGAAAAAGACAAGTTAGTGATCACAAGTGGGGATCTGCAAGAAAATGTTGGAGAGTTTCTTGAATTAATACCTTACAGACCGCCTCTTTCCCTATGAACCATATGGACCCTGAGATCATCTTCTGAGGCCCTTCCTTATGTGCCTTCTCCATGAGAGGTCCAGAGGGTGGCAACACGAGAACAGACCTTTTCTGTAGTGGCTCCCTGCTTGTGGCATTCTCTCCCCAGAGAGATGCGGCTGGCACCTTCATTATACACCTTTAGGCACCAGGTAAAAAACACTCCTCTTTAACCAGGCCTCTGGCTGATTGACATCCAATGCCCTTTTAAAATGTGTTGGGAAGCGGGGATTATTCTTCTTTTTCTTTTTATTACGTATTTTTTGCTTTTATGTTGTAACCGTCCTGAGACCTGCGGGTATAGGGCTGTATACAAACAAACAAACAAACAAACAAACAAAACCTTTCTTAAATTTGGGAGCAGGAAGTCACACAGCCATGGCTGGAAGAACTGGCCCAGTGGTTCCCATGGCAACCAGAAACTGCCCCCTAAGCCTTCCCAAATTATATGAGGATGGGAGACAGAGTGAGGTGGAATGAACCTGTTTCTGTGTAGTTTAGGCTGACCCTAGGAGGCTTCCCCTCTTTGCAGAGCAGGAGAAAACAAAGAAGAGTTTGCCACAGACACTGGTGTAGCTTCATGCTATGCCACCCGGGGCGGAGAGCAGGCGGGGGCAGGACTGGCGCACATTTTGGGGGTGGGGGCGCATTTTGGGGGTGGGGCATATGTTTTGGGGCGGGCCGCGTCACCATGGCGCCCGCAGGATCGCGCGCTGCCCGGGGCGGAGCGCCCCCTACGCCCCTCCACAGAGAGACATTGCTGGCAGCATACTGTTCTGGGCAGCACTCCTGCCATTCTGCACAAAGAGGAGGCCTCCTCCATGCATGGTTGAAGAAAGCAAGGAGCACAGCTAGGTAGGGGCCTGGCAGCTTTTAGTCTGCTACTCTGCGTGGAGAAAAGGGCTTGTCTTGCAAGCGTCACTTAGGCATATCCCGCACTTTCTCTGTTCTGTGTAAATTCAGAACGTTGCAGCTCTCTTAAATTACTGCTTGACTCAATAAAATACACCATTTTACTCCTCAGCCATGCACTGCTGTGGGATATGCAGGTAGCGTCACTAAGGAGAGGTACCTTTTCCCAGCTTCAGTAACTGTGAGCCTTATTGACAAAACTGACCCTCCCCAGCACAATTTATGTCCTAGTGACCTCCATACAACTATGTTTTGAAACTGTAGTTAGTTTAAAAGGGGGGGCAGCCGTGTTGCTGGTGGGTGCCAGATGCCTCAATTCCATCACACTGATTTTGCACAACCTGCCCTGGCTTTCTGTTCTTTTATGGTCACAATTCAGAGTGCTGATGTTAGCCTTTAAAGCCCTCACTAGCTTGGGCTCTGGGTACCATAAAGGCTACTTTCTTCCATAGATTCCTTCCTGCATGTCCTGATCACCATCCCTTGGCTTCATGGGGCATTGCTGATTGCATCCAGGACTGGGGAACTTCCTATGGTGATACCTGACCTGTGGAATGGTTTGCCAAGTGTGGTGCACCAGGCTCCATTACTACGTGGCTTTAGCCACAGAACTAGTAAAATGTGGTTGTTCAGAATGACTTTTTGCCGATGAGATGGTTGGACAGTGTTCTTGAAGCTACGAACATGAGTCTGACCAAACTGCAGGAGGCAGTGGAAGACATGAGTGCCTGGCGTGCTCTGGTCCTTGGGGTCACGAAGAGGCTTCCTCAGTGACAGGTGCATAGGGACCTCTCTTGTGCCACCTACTCAAGAGCAGGAGTGTTATGAGCAGTTTGCATGGGGGACCTGAGCCCTCATCTGCTTTATGTAGATCAGGCTTCCTCAACCTCGGCCCTCCAGATGTTTTGAGACTACAATTCCCATCATCCCTGACCATTGGTCCTGCTAGCTAGGGACCATGGGAGTTGTAGACCAAAAACATCTGGAGGACCGAGGTCGAGGAAGCCTAATGTAGATGATTATTTTGGCCAACCTTATACGGGGCAGGCTTATATCAATAGTATCATCAGTGATTTCATTTTTGAAACTCATTGCAAGATAGTGCTTGTAATTTCCCCTCTAAGGTAAACTGCTCTTTGTACAACACTGTAACTAGAGCTCCCATGAGGGCTGATTTATTTATGATTGTAACAAAACAATTATCCAACCTGCCTGACTTAATTGCTTTTTAATGTCGTAGAATGATGCACCAAGCAGTGCATGCTTTAATCAGCTAATTGAGTGGCCAAACATAAAAAGCACCCAGTTCTTTGAACCAGACCTTTTATTTGCAGCTTGGAGCATGTAAATAGTTCTTCCAATTGAGAGATTAAGGATGAATTTACATGTTTCATTGTCTCTTCTTAGCTCGCCTCACTCTTAAGCAATTTGCTCAACATAACACGCATTGTGGTGTTTCACACACTGGCCACTGCTGCTACATGAGGAGCAGGTATGTGCCCACAACACCTCACTGCAACACAAGCTGTTTTTGCTGAATATCTGAAGGTGCAGACCAGGAACTAAGATGCTGGGCAGGTTCAGATGCCAGAAAGTGGTCACAGATAATTTAGGTCATTGTAAGGTGTGTGTTTTAAGGCCTTACAGTTTTGCCAGGAAACAAGCTGAGTGAGACCCAGTGGCAATATTTAAGTACAGGTTAAAGATACTCATTACAGTAGAACATAGCTGCCAAGTCCCCCGTATTCCCCGGGAAACCCCCGTTTTTCCAACCGTTTCCCGCTGGCAGACCGGATTTTAAAAAACCCCGTAAATCCCCCGGATTCTTACTGGCCCAGGGAGGTTCCTTCTGCGCATGTCTGGAGTCTCTGGACATGCGCAGAAGCGATTTCTGGCGCTGTGGCCATTTTGGAAATGGGCAGAGCATGCGTAGAAGCAACTCCCGGTGCTGCTCTGCCCAGTTCCAAAATGGCCGCAGCGCGACTTCTGGTGCCGATCCCGGATTTTTCAATCTGGTAGTTGGCACCTATGCAGTAGGACCCGGTTAATAACTTGCATTCTAGACCAACTACATGTGTATTCAATCAGGTAAGGTGAAATTCATTTTTATGGCTGCCTGCTAAAAGCTCCCTAAAGCAGTACATTAAAAAGTTAACCACAATAAAATACATATTGCAAAACATATTGCAGAATGTAATAGACATACCAGATGGAGATTCTGGTGGTGGGCCAACTACAGTTCCAACAGGCACAACTTGATCAACTGCAAGAAAAGCTGATTCTCGGACCCTGAAGCTGCAGGAGTGACCTTAAGGAAGGTCTGCAACCCCCATCCCCAGCACTGCTTGGGTTGGGCTGTGTCCACACCATACATTTAAAGTACACATGCACACTGCAAGAATCCTGTACACTGTAGTTTGTTAAGACTGCAGGGGATTTTAGCTCTATGATGTGTCAACTATAGTCCCCAAATTTCTTTAGGCGGTGTTTTAAATGTATGGTATGTATGCAGGCTTGGCCTATGCATACAATACTCTGAAATATGTTTCTGTAAAGCAGTGTTACCATTTTATTAGTTTTCTTTTTCATTTAAAGTTTGCTTATTGCTTTCTGTTGCCTTGTTGCAGAAATCCATACTTCCCAAGCATATATTTTGAATTTGTTGTTGTTCTTCAGACAGTCCTAGAGGTGTCATGAAAAGCAGGCATACTCTGTCAATACATTTTCTACAGGCATATGAACAATCCACACAGTCTGTGGAAAGAACCAACCTGATACTAGGTGAAAACTTATTGTGAGATGGGGAACAGCATTGAGATGGCCGTCCGTTTTGTAAGTTCAAGTTCTCATGCGTGAAATGGCAGCACTTTCAGAACTTTAGGTTTCTGGAGCCTCCAGCAAACGGGATCTTTAATAAGGGACCCAGAAATGTTATGACAGCACATATAACAATGCCCAGGTATCGTCCCAAGTTGCAGACCCAATTTGACAGACATGGGACCTGGAATAAGCTCACACTGGGCTTTGTGTGTTGGTTTCTTTTGGTAGCCCACAAATACATCTCAGGGCATCTGCCATCAAAGGTACTTTCTTCCTCTTCTGCCGTTACCACCGGCTCAACTTAGATCCAAGTGCTTCAAAACATCATTAAAGGCAGATCTGCACCATACATTTAAAATACAGCCAATGCACATTTAGAGCGCATGACTTCCCCCAAAGATTCCTGGGGGCTGTAGTTTCTACTCGCAAAGCTACGATTCCCAGCACCTTTAACAAAGCACTGCTTTTCGTGTATGTTTGTGATGGAGAAGAAGCCCTTGGAATCAGTGGTGGAGTTAGCTGCATGGGTGCCCCAAGCAGCGGCCATGCTGTGCACCCAAGTTGTGGGGGGGGCAGCACGATCCGCCGCACATGGCAGTACCTTGAGCCGCGGCGCACGGGGGTGGTGGGGCAAGCCCCCCACAGTGTGCCTTTTTCACACACACCCAGGGCAGATTGCCCCCACTGCACCCCCCTTCCTATGCCCCTGCTTTTCATTAGCTCCAGTTGGCTCTCCAGAAAATGTGTCTGTGTCAGACTCCACCCTTTTTATTTATTAAATTTATATACCACCCTTCGTCCAAGGTTCATAGGGCAGCTAAAAGTATAAAAACACAAAAATACACAGCATAACAACAAACAAGACAATAATCCCCCACCATGGAACCCATGTTGGTGATGGACACTAAAAGCACTGCCTGGATTGTCCACTTACAGGCACCAGGCCCATCTAATTTTCTGGCCTGCCTTTTCTTCTTCTTTGGAGATCACTCGTAGCCGAGTAAGATTGCCTTCCATGAACACGGTCTTAACAGTGAGTCCATAAGTGACTGTGGAGGCCAATTCTGGATCCACACGTCCTTCCACAGTGGCGACATAGGTTTCCGGGTGGGAGTTGATCATGGTGAGGGTTTGCCAAATGTGCCTTCCTCTTACCACTTTTCTCCTTTTCATGCTGAGTTTGAACATCTTCAAAGTCCATTACCCTTTTGGTAAAGGCTGTTCTCTAGTTGGAGCGCTCGCAAGCCAGTCTTTCCCATTATCAGTGCTTATGTTACATTTTTTTTTAAAGATTTGCCTTGAGAGCGTCTTTAAACCTCTTTTGCTGTCCACCAGTATTACGCTTCCCATTTTTAAGTTCGGAATAGAGCTCTGGCCTACAACTACATACCTAGCACAGGCTTTTATTACATGTATCAGTGGAGAGGAGGCAAGGAGTGTCTCAGAGAGCAGTTTATTTTTTGCAATAGAGATGTGATGAGGGCAACATTTGTACTATTACAGACACATAATTACTGAGGAGCAGAACCAACATTTGCATAATGCAGTAGCCTCTGACTTTGCTTGTTATATAAGCTATCATTTGCATGCTCAGTTAAGTGAGCCATCCTCTCTACCCTGACAATCTTGATCCTACTTCCAGTGGACACAGGTGGGCAGTCAAATGTTTTGGAAAGTAATTGGTTGCATTGCGCTTTCCCCGAATTAAACAGCTTCCCTAGCTCTAGTTGCCATAGCAAAGAAGTTGAGTGTTCCCTTGATGCGAGCAATAATTATGGTGATTATGGAATGATTCCCCCCCTCCCCTCTTGTTTTGGAGCAGCTATTGCAAGTGGTTATATTCCGGTCCAAAGTACAATGTGAATGACACATTAATTGTGTTTGAAGAGAAGAGGAGGCTGCTCTTTTGCTAGGGAAATGACTGTGAAACAAAGCCCCAGAGGTGAAACAAAGAACCAATGTAATAGTTCAGTGGCAGCAAAAATAAATGCGCCGTGAGAAGGGCACACAGAAAGGACTTTAGTGCCAGTGAAATGTATTCAGTTTGGCCCAGGTGATTGATAAGCATCTGCTGTGCTGTCAAGGGTCCCCACCTCTGTGCCAGGGGTGACCTAGTGTTGGCAACACTTAAACTCTGCACCCCCGAAGGCTCCAGTTTCCAGACATACTTCACCAAGCTCACACTTAGATGTCATTCCTAATGAGACCCTCAAGGCAGCCAACAACCATCACAGAAACGTAGCAACAGACCAAGTAACAAGCAAGTTTCTGCTGAAGTGGACTCCAGTCTACAAAAGCTTGTGCCATGTTTAATGTTTTGTGTCAGTTCACTGTTGGAGGCAGTATGCCACTGAATACCAGTGCTGTGAGCAGGGCCGGTGCTAGGGTTTTTTGTGCCCTAGGCGAGATCACCTTCTGGCGCCCCCCCGGCCAATCATATATCAAACACAGGGTGCCAGCCCCGCAGGGGTGCCCCAGCGCAGCCGGGGCCTCGCGGAGCCCCCCCAGCCCCATTCAAGGAGGCGGAGCGCGGAGGAGGAGCTGGCCGCCAAGGCAGTGAGCTCAGGAGACCCGGAAGGCATGACCCTCCCCAGGGCGGCTGCTCCAGCGCCGTGCCCCTCATCCCCTGCTCGCTCTCCCGCCGTGGCCCTGCGAGCACCTGTTGCAGCACAGAGCTTCTGGGCGCCACAGCAGGCGCTCTCCTGCCTGCCTGCAGCCCCGGCGGCGAGTTGTCGTGCACTTGCTCGCCGTGCTGGCGGAGAGGGAAGGCGCTGCCAGAGCCCTCGCTCTCCCTTCTGGGCAGGGCGGGCGGCAGGCAGTGGGGGCCAGGCTGGCCAGCGTCCCCTCCATGTTGGTGCTCTAGGCGATGGCCTAGCTTGCCTTAATGGTAGTGCCAGCCCTGGCTGTGAGCTCGGGTCCTGTTTGCAGCTTCCCATAGGAATCTGGGTGGCCACGGTGAGAATGCTAGTGAGGATGCTAGACCAGACAAGCCTTTGTCCTGCTGCAGATGCTGGTCTTCCCTACAACCCGATATGCAGTTTTTGTGCTAAGTCCAAAGAAGGGCATTTACCTTCAGAATGTCAAACGAGAAAGAAAGCAGGACTACTACATGTATTTTGAATGGAATACGACACTGGATGCAGAATTCCTGTTCCATCGCAGCAATGTGAGGCACTGCTAAGCAGGGTCAGAATGAAGCAAGGAAGCATGGTGGTAAGGTTGTGTGAGCAGCTATGATGAGCACATATGAGTAAGCCCTCGTACCCGCTGCTGCCAACCTGGCACTTCCCCTGTTGTGTATTGAGTCAAAGGATTTTATACTGTATCTGTATTACTATTGTATGTATTTGCCTTAGGGTAAAGTAACTGTCTTTTGGTTCCAGGAGGTACAGCTACTATTGGTTCATTTAAGCTGCTGTATTTGGATCCTCTGTCTTATTGGTTTCCTCCAAAAGGCAGCACTGTGATTGCCTGATATTGTTCCCTCCAAAATGTATCACTTTCTAGCTAGTCCTCTGTCCCTATAAATGTAGCTTTCCTCTCCTCAGAGCTCAGTCTTGTTTGCTTTAATAAAGAAGTGTTACTAGAGAACTGTCTCCAGCATATTATGTCAAGAGAGCTGAAATCACGAACCCCACATAATAATAATAATAATAATAATAATAATAATAATAATAATAATATGGCTGGGTTTCCCCAGCCACTTTGGGCGGCCTCCAACAGAAAAATAAACTAAAATAAAATAATCGATTAAACATTAAAAGCCTCCCTAAACAGGGCTGCCTTCAGATGTCCTCTAAAAGTCTGGTAGTTATTTTTCTTTTTGACATCTGGTGGGAGGGCGTTCCACAGGGCGGGTGCCACTACTGAGAAGGCCCTCTGCCTGGTTCCCATCCCCCATCCTTACAATTATGCTGCCTAACTTCTTCCTGGTCCAAACGATCAGCAACAGGACTTATTCAGCTGAAAAAAAAATAAAAAAGCATCATTTGCATAATTTATACAGGTTGCAGAATTCAGCTTTTCAGGGCACATAATTTTGTTTTTTTTATTGTAGCCAACTGTACACACATCCCTGGCAGAGTTTAAACAATTCAACAGCAGCAAAGATGTTTCGGCATCCCTTCCAACTGCAGTGCTATAATAATCCCTTGGCCCTGGCAACCAGTAAAAATAGGAGTTTAGAATCTTTTGACTCCCCTCTTCATTTGACACATACATTATTTGTTTATTATTTATTGAATTTGTCAGTCACTTTATCTTGCCCAGGGCAACCCAAAGCAGCTTAGAGCTAACCAGACAGACAGAGACACACATCCTAATACATTAAAATCAAGAGGAAAACGAAATACATTAAAAACATCCCATCCACAGATAGGTAAAACCCAAGGCCTGGTTATAGAGGAAAGTTTTTGCCTGGCACCTAAAGATATATAATGACAGCACCAGGTGAGCCTCCTATATATGCCTCTACCTGAAGGACAGCACCTTGATTAGAGAAAGAACTGAATTGAACTGGAGGCAGTGCCGGATTTACGTATAGGCCAGGCATCCCCAAACTGCGGCCCTTCAGATGTTTTGGCCTACAACTCCCATGATCCCTAGCTAGCAGGACCAGTGGTCGGGGAAGATGGGAATTGTAGTCCAAAACATCTGGGGGGCCAAAGTTTGGGGGTGCCTGGTATAGGCTAAACAAGCTATAGCTTATGGCCCCACCCTTTGGGGGGCCCCAAAAAAATTTTAAGGGGGAAAAACTAGATGTACATTTCCAAAATATAAGATAAAAAACAAATAAAATAAAACCTACATACAGCAACAGTGTTTTGTTTTGTGTAGGCTCCTATGATGTAAGTAGTGGGCCCCCGCCTGCTAGCCTGCTCCCTAAAATATCACTAGTTAGATACCTATTAGGTTGCTGACCCCTGTTCTTGTTGCTAAGCTGATTTCTCTCATCTTTTTATTCATGATTTGCTTGTAGTTTTCATCTCTGGCCGCTAGAGAGCAACCATGGCTCAGTGTTACTGTCTTTGCTAAAAGAGCATGAAAGTAGTTTGATACAGTATTCAGCTACTCAGGAAGGGCGGTGATTTTAGTGAAAGAGCATTGGGTACAGGGTGCATTCTTCAGCTATTGACATTGTAATATCTGATCCATTGGAAGCAGCTACTCCTGTGTTGATTGGTAACAGGCTGCTGTTTTCAGTTCATCCAGTAACAAATGTGGCCATTCAGTGCTAGGTAAAACCCCGTTACATTTGATCATAATGGGCTAGACGGTCAGATGAAAAGTGAATATAGTCAGGCCTTGGAGAAATAACTCTTCAAAAAAAATTCCATTAGGCGGCAACTTGGGGTTTTTGATTGACAGATCCTTTTATGAAGCTAATATTGTAAGTTTAGCTATGAGTAAAATAATGATCCTTGTGTGGGAAGCAGGATAAGGAAGGCAATTAGTCGTTTAATAACAGCTTTCTGCTGGCTGAATAGTAGCTGAAAACTTAAAGTACAGTTGATGGTAATCAGCTGATTTTTTTTTAAAAAAAACTCCTAAATAAAAACAACAGCAGCAAAAATCTTGCTCCTTCCTACCTTTCAGTGTTTTCTGTTTTTGCATGATTGGTGATGCATTTTAACTGCCCTGTATTTGAGAGAGAGAGAGGAAAGGAGGTTGTTTCTGGAAGTGAGCGAAGAACAGAATAGTGGGCATGGATGAACAGAGCAATGTTAACATCATAGCTGCCAAGTTTTCCCTTTTCTCGTGAGGAAGCCTATTCAACATAATGGGAAATCCCTTAAAAAAAGGGATAACTTGGCAGCTATGGTTAACATGATGCGAGAAATGCTGTCATGAACTGGGGAGTAAACTGCTTGGCACAACAGAAGTTGAAAGGTTCTCCAAGGTTCATGGAGAGAAGATGTATGGATACTTAGTCTGGCCTCCTTAAAAATATATATGGAAAAAGATTCTTCTCATGATTTCCCTAGTCATTTCCCCCTGTTCTTCCTATGTGTGAAAAATGTCTGGATATGCATATGGGCTGGCCGACCCATAATGCAAGATGAGACAACTGCCTCAGGTGGCAGATTTCATTATAGCAGCAGATCTTGATCTCAATCTTTCTTCCTGTCTTGTTCCTGAAGTATATCTTCCCTGGCAGGGAGGGGAGCACCATTTTGGGGTCCACTAGAGGTGCCAAGGTGTCTTGGAATGGTCCCTCTAAGGCTGATTTGCTTCAATGGCCTTCTTTTCTCTTTTAAGGAGTCGTCCTTATTCTTTAAGGATTCGATTCTATTGCATATGTTGTACTCCTGTTTTATTTGTTCTAGCCAGGGGCATGGCTAGATTCCGTGGTACCTCGGTTTAAGTACACAATTGGTTCCGGAAGTCTGTACTTAACCTGAAGCGTATTTAACCTGAAGCGAACTTTCCCATTGAAAATAATGGAAAGTGGATTAATCCGTTCCAGATGGTCCGCAGAGTACTTAATCTGAAGCGTACTTAACCTGAAGCGAACTTTCCCATTGAAAGTAATGGAAAGTGGATTAATCCGTTCCAGACGGTCTGCGGAGTACTTAAACTGAACCGTCCTTAACATGAAGCGAACTTTCCCATTGAAAGTAATGGAAAGTGGATTAATCCGTTCCAGACGGTCTGCGGAGTACTTAAACTGAAGCGTACTTAACCTGAAGCGAACTTTCCCATTGAAAGTAATAGAAAGTGGATTAATCCATTCCAGACGGGTCCGCGGAGTACTCAACCTGAAGCGTACTTAACCCGAAGTATGAGTGTAATTGGTTCTGGAAGTCCGTACTTAACCTGAAGCGAACTTTCCCATTGAAAGTAATGGAAAGGGGATTAATCCGTTCCAGACGGGTCCGCGGAGTACTCAACCTGAACATAGCTGCCAAGTCTCCCATTTTTCGTGGGAAACCCCTGTATTTTGTTATCGTTTCCCGCTGTTATCCCGAATTTATTATATCCCGTAAATATCCCGTAAAGCTCCTGCCGGCGGCCATGTCCCGGCTCCCGACTGTGCATGTCTGGACATGTGTAGAAGCTACTTCCGGTGCCACTCTGCCCATGTCTGGGCACCGGGCAGCACCAGCACCAGAAGTCGCTTCTACGCATGTCTGCACATGCGCAAAAGCGACTTCTGGTGCCACGCCGTCGCTGATCCCGGATTTTTCAATCTGGGAGTTGGAGGGTATGAACCTGAAGCGTACTTAACCTGAAGTATGAGTGTAATTGGTTCTGGAAGTCCGTACTTAACCTGAAGCATACTTAACCTGAAGCGAACTTTCCCATTGAAAGTAATGGAAAGTGGATTAATCCGTTCCAGATGGGTCCGCGGAGTACTTAAACTGAAAGTACTCAAACTGAAGCATACTTAAACCGAGGTATGACTGTACTTAAAAGAGAAACAACTTTGCATATAATGTATATGTAATAGTTACCTCTGGGCAAATTAAGGTGGCAAGTGGGCTTGGGGTTGTTCTGATTTCTTTAAAAGTCAGGAGACTGTTACATGCATCTGCCATGTAACATCTAGTTTGCCTGGGATTTTACAGGGTTTGTGCTTCCTTACAATGTTCTGTTTCTGTAAATAAAATGAGCGGGGAGGGGGGATGCCAGTTGCCTGCTCACATGGACGCCTTGAAATTTGAAATATTTATTGAGTCATGTAGCACTGGCTTGTAAAATTTTGAGGCCAGCTTCTAGAAACATGAAATACTTTTCTAGCCTTGAATACAATCCTAAAAGAAGGCACTTTCCACTCTTTGCAGAACACCGCTGCTGTTGCTGCCCTTAGAAGGCAAGAGCCAGAGCATGTATTTATCTTTCTAGGCTTTGCTCAAATCCTTATAAAATTTGCCAGGAAAACTGGAAGTGACTTATGACATGATTGTGACTGCTGAAAGCATCCCAACTACATGAAGCAGAAGAACAAGAGGTTTGGGGATTTGCTGCTGCACTGTGCATTGGGTTCATAGTCTTTTTCTTTCCCACGCCAAATGATTCTGCTGTAAATCAGAAATGATTCTGCTGTAAATCTTAAAGATCCAGTCTGCAAAAACTTTCTTACTAAGAACTGTATTTTATATATATATAGATGCCAGGAGGGTGTCTTTGTTTACATTTGGCATGCCAAAAATCCCTCTCTGAAACCAGCTTACATAATAATGTTTCAGCCCTGGTTTACTTATTAGCATTGCAAACTGCAGCAGTAAGTCATGGATTGATGCACGCTCTGTGACATTTGCATTTAGAAATGAAAAGGCAAGTGTTCATTAAGTAGTGTGCCATTTCCAAAAGGAAAGGGTGGGGGGAATACTTCCAGTTGTATTTTAGGCTGTGTGTGTGTGTGTGTGTGTGTGTGTGTGAGAGAGAGAGAGAGAGAGAGAGAGAGAGAGAGAGAGAGAGAGAGAGAGTGTAGAACGTTCCCCAGATACTTTTTGCCACAAGGGTTATTAGCAAATGCACACACTGCCATCTTATTATTTTAGTTGCTGTGGCTAAGACATCAGCCTATTATAGCGTCCTGAAAATGCCTTTAGCCTTGTAAATATTAGAAAAAGAGTCTGAATATAAACCACAATAGTTCTGATGGCGCCTGGGAATTAAATTGCATAGTTCTAGAAAGCTCTAAATTGCAAGTATTCAAACATAGGCCTGATGACACTTATATGTGTTATGCAGTGCTGCTGTTTTTTTAAAAAAATGTTTCTCTAAATGGTAGGGGTGAGGTATTTCTGAGAGTGCTGACCATTCCTATAATTCAGGTGGGGTTTGAATGTGTTCTGTGGGCTGAAGCAGCTATCCTCAACACTAGAACCTTCTGTGAAGGACAAGACCAGGACTGTCTGTCAATGTTTTTAGCTTTTGTTTTGTTTTGTTTTGTTTTGTTTTATAGTGGCTTTAATTTTTTAACATATTTTTAGGTCGGCTTGAGTTTACTTTTCATAAAAAAGTGACTAAATGCAATTAAGAATAATAAATAACATTTGCCCATCTATCATTCTGTTGTGTGTACTGCTTAGAAAGGTTTGGGATTAAGTGGAGTTTAAATCTTCCAAAAGCTATAAATCACAACCAGCACACAAGAGACACCTGCAGCCCTTTGCTTCCATACCATGCAATTGTACTCACACTCCTGTAGGAACTCCCTCCCTAGAAAAGCCAGACTGGCTCCCTCCTTGTTGTCCTTCTGCTGGCATACTTTCTTTTTCTTTTTTTTAATATAATTTTTATTAGATTTTAACAAGAAATACAGGAAAAAAGAAAAAAGTACAGAAAAGAAAAATACAACAATCAAAAAACAAAACAAAAACAAAAACAGATTCAGGCTTCCTCATTTCCCCTTCTTGAGTTCTTATTGTTAAAAATAGTTCTCGCATTTTCCCATTCTAACTTCACATTCTTTTTTCTAAGTTTCAACTTTTTCATTGCTATTATCCATTCTCCTTATACTTTGACCTCTTTTCTCTTAACATCCTCTCTCCAAAATTATTATTATCTAATCCCTAATCTCTTTCCCTTACCCAAAAATATATAAGATTCGCATCCAAATTTATTACCCATTTACTTCCACCCACACAACAAAGTTCCCGCCCCCCCTTCCCTGAAATCGAAGTCTCCAGATGTATCAGCCAGGTTCTTCATACAATCCTTAATACATTCCGAGATCAGACCATATTATTTCAGACAATACCAGATAATCCAGAACCCCTCAACCCACCCCTAGTCTGTCCCATACCAACTTTTGCCGAACTCTTGCCCCCCTCTTCTGTAATCCCATCACTTTATATCTTTGCACCTTTTCATCATCTTTCTGCCCCCCAACTGTTTGCATCCTCCCCTCTCTCACCGGGGCGCTGATTTTCCCAGCCTCTTTTTTGGGGTGCTTTTTTGCTTTTACCCTCTCCTGTTTCACTTCTCTCACCAGTGAAACAGTGTTTTCTCCTACTTTTCCTCCCTGTTCCACCCCTCCCACCAGTAGAACAGTGTTCTTTTCAGGAAATAAATCCATTGGTTCAGCATATTGTCTTTCAATATTATCTTTCTCCTCTTCTAGGTTTTTTATATGCGTCACTCCAGCACAGTCCTGGTCTTCCAATCTTTTTTCTTCTCCCTTCTCCTGATCTTCTATTTCTGTTGGTTCCTGTGTTTTAAAGTCAGAAACAAATGTCTCGACAGTCTCTTCTCTCAGGAAATTTACATCAAGCTTGGAGATACTCACTTGCTTAGTAAGATCCAAAATTGTTGCCAATATTAAGTCCCACTGTGTGACTTCCTGTCCACTCTCTGGAACCTTCTCTCCTAGTCCTTTGTCTAAAACCTCCTCCATCTTTGTGCAGACAGGCAGTGGAGTTGATGTTTTGGTCCAATATAAATGAAAAGTGAACAAACAAGCAAAAAGCCAGGAATCTAGTCCCACTTGGTCAAAATCTCTCTCTTTACTCCTTCTTTTCCTCAGAGTCAATACTGAGCAGCCTCAAGGCAAAACAAGTCCTCTTTCACTGTTTACAGCTCTCAGTCTCTCACATTCAACCAGACACATTCCTTTGTATTGTGACGTCATTCAGCAGACTGGCTGATCTTTCCTTTGACCCGACTCCAGGCTCGCAGGGGTTTTTTCTCATACTAGATCTCAGTCTTTTGCAGAGATAAATACACCGCTTACTTTTTCCTTTACTCTGCCTCAGGAAAAAGTTCTTTTTACAGCATTTCTGGGTTTTCTAGCTTGCTGCAATCTTTAGTTACTCAATCGGGGGGAGATGACTTCCCTTTTTAATCTCCGCCTCCCACTGCCAAATTCTTGTTCCAAATTGATTGATTTCAACTTACTTCGTCCAGATCGTAACTTTTTCAGGAAGAATCCACCGCCTGCAGGTTGGAGGCTCGGAGCTTCGCTTCTTGGAGGTAACGATGGTATGCCTAAAATGGCTCCCGCGACTGCCACTCGGCTGGCTCTCAGGAGCTCTTGCGGGCTTCCTGGGCAGCTGAGGAGTCGCTTCTGGAGCTCTGCCAGGCAAAATTTGCCCCCTGGACGCTCAACCAGGGGTATTTACGGGGATCCGTGTGCCCCCGCGGATTCCCCCCCCCCTCCGCGATGCTGCTGGCATACTTTCTTGTTCCAACAGGGAACTGGCTGCTTTTAATGAAAGGGCTGGTGCCATGCTCTTCTTATTGTAATTATTTGTATGGTTTTATTAAATTATAATAAATTTTAACAATGTTTAATTGTTCTTCATTAATTCTTTTTCTATGTTTTTAGTGGTTATTTTTATCTTTAAGCTGCTGCAATTATTATTATTTTATTTATCATTATTTATGAAATTTACATGCTGCCCTTCGTCCAAAGATCAAAGGGCGGTATACAGTATAAAGTTATTGGGCTCCTGACCCCCACCAGTCCCAGCCAGGGCAGACAATGATCAAGGATGATGGAAGTTGCAGTCCGAAACATCTGGAAAACCTATTCCCACCATCCTTGATGTCCCTGTCAGGAGAAAAGACAATGCATAAATAAAAGTATAATAGAAATATAGTAATATTTACAACTAGTTTAGCAAATGATAACCATATTACCTCTTTAAGTAGTGGTCAGATTCCTCTTGGCACAATCTCTTGAATTCCAGAAGGCTTTCTTGTGTGGAGGAGAGGTCCAATTAAGTGACTTTAAATTTCTCTTTTGATCTTTGCTTCAATCCAAAAATTCTTGCCGTGTGAGCAAGAAGCCCTTGCAGTCCTGGGCCAAAGTGCAACGCCATGACCACCTGTGTTCTCAAGCTGCTCCTGAGGGTCTCCTGACCCTTTAGAGCCAGGGTGAGATCTTTTGGGATCTTTGGATCCAAATTCTGTGAAACTCAATGAGAGATGTAGGGTTTAAATAACAGTGACAGGAGGACGCAGATCATTCCCGATTCAATTACAATGGGATTTTGTCAATGGTAAGTTTGGGATTTTTCCTCCATGTTTCTCAATCACCTTTTCACACTGTGTTGGATACGCCTGTTGGTCAGTCTTGCACGTTGTTGTTCTACTTGTTCTTGCTGCATGTCATTGTGAGATGGGTCTGGAATGTTGACTGAAGTGCCTCCTGTGTATCATCCAGTGTAAAACACATTCATTCACCAGGCAGCTGTGATTAAGGCAAATTCAGAATGAATTTGTGAAAGTTTCTTTCTTCCCTGTGTAATCTGTATTTCTCTTTATTTTGCAGAGCTGACAAAAGAGGACGAGAAAAAAGGAATGGCCGAGCCTTGAAATTTCCCCCAGGAATAGGAGATTAGAGAGATATGTGTCTTACCGTAGGTCTTATTCTTTGGAAGTCCAATACAGTTCACCATATAAGTATCCCCATACTATGCTTAGGATATTCGGTTCATTGTTAGACATGGCAGCTTATTATTAATGTTCCTGCAAGTCGCCCCAGTGTCCAAACGGAAATGCAGATTCCATGGACTCTAAAAAAAAGTGAGGCACTGCTAGAGCTTTCAGCACGAGCTCATCACCATTTCCTTTTTTCATACCAGTCGTAGTGTGCTTTTATACACTGGAGTGGCATCAAAACAATCCTATGTTGTATTAAAATACAACACAGAAGAGGTTTATGAATTATGTAAAGCTATGCCCAGGCTGAAGTAACTTGCTGTTAGGTTTAGTGCAAGACTAGAGTATTTCACCCAGCTTTCTTCAGCATTTCATGAGGATAGAAGAAGAGGAGGAGGAGGAGGAGGAGTTTGGATTTGATATCCCATTTTATCACTACCCTAAGGAGTCTCAAAGCGGCTAACAATCTCCCTTCCCTTCCTCCCCCACAACAAACACTCTGTGGGGTGAGTGAGGCTGAGAGACTTCAGAGAAGTGTGACTGGCCCAAGGTCACCCAGCAGCTGCATGTGGAGGAGCAGGGAAGCGAACCCAGTTCACCAGATTACGAGTCCACTGCTCTTAACCACTACACCACGCTGGCTGGATTGGAGTGAAAATGCTCCCCCAAAGTTTGATTTATCTCCGGGGGGCAAAATTCTAAGACATTTCACGACCAAGATGGAAGTCTTCTTAAATGGCCAAAGATTTCACACACACAAACATTATTTTTTTTAAAGAAAAGTGTATTGCTACCCTCATTAAATTCTGTTAAAGGGATATTGTTGGGCTCCTGCAGTCAGCCATGTAGCTGCTTAAACAGCAACAGGGCTTTTTAAAAATAATATTAAAAGGGGGGAAGCAATGTCCTTGACCACTTTGTATTAAGGTAAAAAATGTAAACACTCTCAAAAGCTCTTAACATTGCCCCCCACCCCAAGAAAAACCCTCCCTGAGTCTCTCCCTTCTCCCTTTTGTGAATGGTCCTGCAGAAGTGAGGGTGCGATATACAGCCTGACTTTAGTTGGCTTATTGGTATTGGGACCATTTCTATGTCGTCAAATTCTTTAAAATTACTGTTCACACAAAGAGACATTAGGATGTCATGGACACCATCGATAAAACTTCCCCAGGCAAAGACGTGGGCACAGTAACAAATACAGCCGTGTTGCAGAAGCAGTGATGTGTCTCTTTCTAAAAAGCAGAAAGACCACTTCGTTTTGGCCATCAAGGGATTTCAGCGGGAGAACCTGGAGTTCCTGATCACAGAATTTGCACCCTCCTGCCCCCCATTTCAGAATTCT
This sequence comes from Zootoca vivipara, assembly GCF_965207765.1. Taxonomy (NCBI): domain Eukaryota; kingdom Metazoa; phylum Chordata; class Lepidosauria; order Squamata; family Lacertidae; genus Zootoca; species Zootoca vivipara. The sequence goes on along the minus strand of NC_142584.1, from coordinate 98,721,642 downwards.
AACACTCACTTCTGTGTTGTCATTGCTAGCACTCTAGACCAGAAGTGAGAGGCCAAGTTCTTCTCTCTGTTATGCTGATTCAACGCCATTAGGTTCGGGAGGGTTGCAAACATAGCCCAATGACTCCCTTGGGTTTGGCCCTCTCCTGATTAATTTTTAAAATGCATGACGTGCATTAAGTTTATTTTGAGATTGTGCTTGTTTTCCTCTGGCTTTGATGTAAAACAGAACTGCACAGTGATCTGTCCTCGGTTATTATAATAATAATAAAAATGTTTCACTGCAATGTTGTACCTTGTTTTCATGAGCATGGTTTAGTGGTCATAGAAATGAATTATAAGGTGGTGACGGCGGCAGCAGCAACAGTGGAATAAAGGGAGAAACAACCGGTGAACTGATCTGATGTTGATTCAGTAAAATCAAACAGTTTTGCAAATAGTGAGCCGTCACAGGAACCCGACCACTTTCAGGAGATAATCTTGCCATGCATTTCTTCTGGACTGGCACACAGCCACTTTCACAAAGTAAGAGAAGGCGTTTTTGAGAATTAAAAGCTTGCTGAAATGTAAGTGGCAGCTCAGTCTTCAGGTTAAACGAGCCACAGCCATGCTGACTGACCCTCCCCATTACTCCAAGTTGCAGACTAAGAAACCAGGGCGGGTGCAGAGAGCAGAGTCCACACAGAGGACGTCAACGCCATAATCAAAGTCATACCCATTTCTCCTGCTACAAATTCCTCAATTCTTGGTACTTTGCAAAGATCCCAAACCAGGATCAGAGAAATGCATTGCCAGATGCCCCTAAGGTGGAGCAGGATAGTTTTTGTTCATTTTTTCTTGTTAAAAGATAAAATTATTTAATTTTCTGCTCCGCCTTGGGACATCTGGCATTGCGTTTCTTTGAGTGTGATTGAGATGAGTGTGTTTAAAAGCATTGTCAGGAAGTAAAACTGTTTTCGCTCCAGGGGCTGGTTCGCACTCATCTCAATTACAGTGGAACCTCAGTTTATGAACACCTCGGTTTATGAATTTTCGGTTTATGAACGCCACGGACCCATCTGGAACGGATTAATTCACTTTCCATTACTTTTAATGGGAAAGTTCGCTTCAGTTTATGAACGCTTCAGTTTATGAACAGACTTCCGGAACCAATTACACCCATGTTTCAGTTTATGAACGCTTCAGTTTAAGTACTCCGCGGACCCGTCTGGAACGGATTAATCCACTTTCCATTACTTTCAATGGGAAAGTTCGCTTCAGTTTATGAACGGTTACTCCACGGACCGTCTGGAACAGATTAATCCACTTTCCATTACTTTCAATGGGAAAGTTCGCTTCAGTTTATGCACAGACTTCCGGAACCAATTGTGTTCATAAACCGAGGTACCACTGTATCTATACAGGCCAGCAAGAAGTATAATCAAAGGTTCAAGGACATCTACAAGCCAGGTAAAAAAGCACTCAAGATACAAAGGAGGACAAGGAGTGGGGACTGGGGAGAGTCCAGAGGGCCAGATAGAGTGCCGCATTTGGCCCACCGGCCCAAGGTCCCACATCCCTGCTAAAAGCTACCAGTTAAGATATGAGTTGTCATAGAATTGTAAAATTGTAAGAGATCCCCCATGGGTCATCTAGTCCAAACCCCTGTGGTGCAGGAATCTCAGTTAAAGCATATATGACGGATGCTGAAACACTCACAGCTTGTTTAAAATAGATGATAGTTGTGCAATGGATCAAACCTCAGCTTTCAGGATTATCTTTGCAAATGGTTCATGGACAGCCAATTTAAGTAAAATATTTGTGCTGTTCTGAAAAGAATTCCCGTAAGTACCAAGTGTAGCATCAAAACTAATGGCTTTTTCGCACATTATACTGCAACCAAAGCCAATTCTAGCTCGCTGGATCATGCACCTTCGTAAGATGTATTTGCAAGCATGTTTGCATCCATGTGTTATGTTTTCAGGTGTATATTTAAGACAAGATAAGTGTTTATCTAAAAATGCAATGTGTGAAGAATTACCATTACCAGTAAACGTGTATTGGAACTACAGGAGTTTAACTGGAGTACAATTCCTCCACACACACACCGCCCTCATATATCAACATTTTTTTTCTTGTGGTTGTCTGAAAAGTGGAGGTTCAAATTTGTAGCATACTCCTTCACATCACCCTCTTATTACCACAGTGCTTGCATATATTTTGGGAGCACAACAGTGGAAAAATCACATTGCTCCATTCTCTCCATGCACAGCCTCTTCATTGATTGATAACTGGGTGTCTGGTTGTAGCGTTGTGTCATTGAGGACACTCGTTGAATGCAGGGGTGATGGAATAGCACTTAGAAGCTGTACAATAAGCAAAGAACATGCAACAACATGACCAGATATGACTTAGGTTTCTCTGTATATTGCAATCTCCATATTGCAATTGCACCCAACCACACAGCCTTGAGCTACCCATGAATCCACATGACATAGCTAACACGAATATATATGTTCACGGTTTGCATTCAGAACATAAATAATAATCTACTGCTCCACCCAAAAGTATGAGTAAATAGCTAGCAATGGCTACAAGCCATGAGATGGCTGTGCTCTGCCTCCACAGTCAAATATAGTATCTTTCTGAATACCTGTTGATGAAAACAGCAGGAGGGGAGAATGTTCTTGTGCTAAGATCCTGCCTGCAGGTTTTCCATGAGCATTTGGTGGCCACTGTGAGAACAGGATGCTGAACTAGGCAGCCCATTGGCCTGATCCAGCAGGCTCTTCTTACATCCGTAAGATTGAAACGTATCCTTTCTTTGCTATCCTAATTGTAACAATGATGGTGCTAATTTAGGTGGCTGCGGAATGGAACACAAATTCATGTCGGGCAATCCAGCCGGGTAATGATTTGTGGAAAGGGGGGAATTGATTCAGGATGATCTCTGGGTAGGGTTAATCTGAAGAACTGGGTGGCAGAAACTGAGAGTGGCAGGGAGAGAAGATAAAGGTAAAGGACCCCTGGACAGTTAAGTCCAGTCAAAGGCAACAATGGGGTGAGGCACTCATCTCGCTTTCAGACCAAGGGAGCTGGCGTTTGTCCACAGACAACTTTTCTGGGCCATGTAGCCAGCATGACTAAACCACTTTTGGTGCAACGGGACACCGTGATGAGTGCCAGAGCGCACAGAAACGTCATTTACCTCCCCGCCGCAGTGGTACTTATTTATCTACTTGCACTAGTGTGCTTTCGAACTGATAGGTTGGCAGAAGCTGGGACATAGCAACGGTAGATCACGCGGATTTGAACCCGCCATCAGCTTTGGCCCCTCTCACACACCACCAGCAGGTGGGTGCTAGCAGATTAACCCCGAGGGAGTTCAACCTTTGACAGACAGATGGCTCCCACCCCCTATATGCTAAACTATATTGTTGTAATACTGTAAAGAAGATGTGTAGAGCATGCTTATTGACTCAGAGCTGAATACCTGGGTTTCCAATGGAAGTTACTCCCAGGTAAATGCATAGATAACCTAAAGGAGTAAACAGTTTTAGGCAGCGGACCTTTGTACACTTGCGTACTTGGACGTATGTTCAACTGATGACACTCAGATTTAAAGGTACTTCCACTCTGCTACCTGTCCTTCCCAGGTTGATTTGGCACATTCTATAGAATGTGATAAAGCTTGGGGAAATCTCTTGAAATTCATTATGTCGAAGTTCCTGCACTTCCTTCGGGACCAGCAGTGCTGCTGGTAGCAAGATGACTTCTGCCTCTTGCCTCTTTACCTGCATGTGCAATAAAGCACCCGTGTTTTAATGCCCTGTACATAGTAGGTCGGCAGTTCGAATCCCCGCGACGGGGTGAGCTCCCGTTGCTCGGTCCCAGCTCCTGCCAACCTAGCAGTTCGAAAGCACCTCAAAGTGCAAGCAGATAAATAAGTATCACTACAGCGGGAAGGTAAACGGCGTTTCTGTGTGCTGCTCTTGGTTTGCCAGAAGCGGCTTAGTCATGCTGGCCACATGACCCAGAAGCTGTACGCTGGCTCCCTCGGCCAATAATGCGAGATGAGCGCCGCAACCCCAGAGTTGGTCATGACTGGACCTAATGGTCAGGGGTCCCTTTACCTTTACATAGTAGCCAAAGTAAGCTGCTGGGGCAACTATGGATGTGCTAACATGCAATTTAAAGCCAGGAGGGGGAGAGATTTTCCACACCCATTACCCATGGAGTCCTATGTGATTTGCATCTTGTGCTTTTGGGGTCAATAGCAAAAAGCAGGTATTGTTCATACTTCACTACAGCATGATTGACCTAAATCCAGTGCTTTTTTCCCCTGTGGGTACGCAGAGGTACGCACACCTCTAAACATTTTGTGAATCTTTGTACTTTTGTCCATTTACTGTATTTATTTTTCCTGGTTTGAACAATCAAATGGCGGTTTTCTTGAGTCAAAATGAGAGTACTCTAAACATTTTTAAAGGAAAATAGAAAAAAAATTCCTTCAGTAGCACCTTAAAGACCAACTAAGTTTTTATTTTGGTATGAGCTTTCGTGTGCATGCACACTTCTTCAGATACTTCAGATAAAAACTTGGTTGGTCTTTAAGGTGCTACTGAAGGAATTTTTTTTCTATTTTGCTTCAACTCAGACCAACACGGCTACCTACCTGTAACATTTTTAAAGGGAAAAAAGGCACTGCCTAAATCTATTGGCAAAGGGTTGTTGTGAGGATTAAATAAGGAAAAGGAGAAACATCTGGGCCACTTTGAGCTCACTGGAGAAAAACGTAGGGTGTAAATGTGATAAATAAGCAATAAGTCATCTTTAGGTGGCGGTTGTGGTGTTTGCAGGACTTTTGCGTTTTGTGTCTCTGGTTTGTTTGTTTTTGCCAGTCCTGGCTGTTGCGCATTCAAAGTGCCCCCTTACCCGTATTCGCTCCACAATTTCTTCTCAAATGAACAAGGACGTGAATGAATAATGTTCAGGCTTATTTAGCACAAGCCCTGGACCCAGTTCCCCACAATGACATTTCCCACAAAGCAAAGTTAGTGCGTTCACAGGTCTGAGCAATGAGCTGTGCAGCTCTGTGGCACTTCCTAGACAAGAGCTGAGCACTTGCTACAAAAGCAGCCGGGTCCCTTCTCGCACCAAGGGAGAAAGTAGCATTAGATTCCTGTCCTTAGACTGTGTGTAGTCATTCTCTAATAACATGAGACCATTTCTCCACCGTTCCCACCTCCCTCTAGCAAATAAGGCTCTAGCTGCTGCCTGATTGGTATATCATCTCACTTTCCCTGAGCATTGATTTTTTTTCTTCTTCTTGCTTGCTTTTTATTTGCTTCATAAAAACAGGGACAGGAGCTACTGCTGGCTACTGAGGAGCTTTTGGGGTGCCTCTATTTTTAGCATGAGCCAATTTTTGTCTTCTTTCAGATGAGGGAAGTTGGATTATAAAACCTTTTGTAAATGTGTATGGTGATATTTGCTCCGGTAAGTTAACAACAACTGTAACCAGTCAATGTTCTTTTTCCTCTAGGGGAACTCTTATTTTAAAATCCAAAGCTACCTTTGTTACACTGATCTGTGTGCATCTGTGTCTCTCTGTCTTAGCAACTGCACCCTAATCTTAGGTGATTTTGTTTCTGTGGGTTTCCTTGACGTTTATTAAGAATACTGCTTTTGGGGGGTAGAGAGAGAGAACTGTTTTAGTGAACTTATTCTGCACTTCAGGAAGCTGTAGCGATGTGTGCATAAACAAAAAAAAAATGCAGAATTTATTATAAAATTATCGTTGAATCTTTGGTCTGTACTGCCCAGGTGTTTTCAGAATATTTTACTTTTTCTTCTTCTTTTTCTTAAAGTAATGCAGTTTTTTGAACAAAGGAATGCAATATATTGAAAAAATATATCAAAATTAAGGAAAGGCTGCACGGTGTCATACTGTAATTTGATGCAGATGTTTGCTGCCATTGGATAGTATTATGCAAAACAAAGTAGTTAAGTGATGGTATCACAGCAGCTGACCATTTCTCACAATGCAGATCAACAGCACCTTTGGAGATGTTATTAATCTGATACAATCTATGCAGGATTCCTTCTGTAAAGCAGAGATTTTTTGTGGATTAAATATTTCACTGTGTTTTGTTTTGTTTTTGTATACTACTACCTTTTCATTGAAAACATTCTTTATTCTATGTAGTCACAGGATATACCATTTATTTTGATATGCAGCATTGTAATACTGTGTACATTTATGACACAGTACAGTAACTCTGTAGCTAAGGAAAACAAGCGGTGTGTAAGTGGTTAAGGAGAATTTCTGCGTTTCTAAGCTTTTGTGAGCATTGTAGTTTGTAGCTCCTCCTGGAAAGAATGGCTTTTGATGCCAAGTGTTTGAAAAGTACAAGAAAAGTCCATTAATTGTTCTACTGCTTGGCACTGTTAACAATCACTGTTAACATATATGAACAGAGATTTCCTTGTTGCCTTTCAGCACTTGACTAATCCACAAACCTGCACCCTGACACATTTGCTATCATGGTATCAGTCAAATGGCATTGTCCAAAGTATGGAAGATGAGACTGATTTAAATGGAAAATCAGAAAGAAAACAATAGCAGAACTGTGGCTTTCAGGGGGAGTTTAAAACCTTCTGTTCCAAATTTCATGGGGAGCAACTTTAGAATGGGGATTAAATTGAAGCTGTCTCATTGTAGATTCCCCCTCCCGCCAAAAATCTCCCAAAGTCCTTTGATTCTCACCTGCTTCAGCCAAAATCAATGCTAATAAGTTTTGCAGGGTGCCCCTTTTCTGGTCTCCAAGTGTAAAGGATAGTGAAGCATAACGGAAAGAAGGGAGAAACCAGTAATTTGAACGCATGGTGATAAATGTTACCAATTAGCATTTTTGTGATCATTTAATAGAATCTGAAACTTTATATAAAAATGCTAAATATTTTAGATAATGCATGAGCAAGCACATTCATTTCAGAAAATTATAATATGGAGTGTAAACAAGTTAGTGTTCTTTTTAGCAACAGCAAGCCTATCATCATCATCTTGCTATTAATTACATAGATGCTTCCGTAGCTGGAATCCAAAACATTATTCCATGCACATGGGATAACTGTAATTGGGGATGAAAGAACAGTAAAGGAACTACTTGCTTGGTTTTGCCACAGAACCAGATCCAATATTTTGCCTCGCTGCTCCCAATATGTGCAAGTTTCAATGCCTTACAAACCTAAGACAATTAGATCCATGATAGCCAGAGATGTGGATCAAGGATCGAAATAAGTTGCACATTTGCAGCTGAGACAGTCAGCACTGAGTACTCCCATTTGTACATAGGTCCTCTAGGATATATCACACGTTATTTTGTGGTGGTGGTGGTGATGAGTGGTGGTGGTGAGTGACAAACCTGTGTATGGGTTTTTTCCTTCTTTTTTTAAGTTACCCAAAGTTTATTCCAACCGTGTTACCAAACCAGCACGGTGTGTGTGTGTGTGTGTGTGTGTGTGTGTGTGTGTGTGTGTGTGTACACATATATAGCTTACTGCTATATGAGTCAACACACTGACGTCTTAGAGCAGCTCTTTATAAAAGTTTCAGCATTGCTCCTGCAGTTTGACTAAAGTCCTTGAGTGGCTCTTGTAGCCGGTGAATCTGCAGTTGGGGCAGAATGTGGCAGCTCGACTGCTCACTGGGGTAGGATGTCACCAACATGTTAGCCAACTGTTGAAAGAATGCCACTGGCTGCCAGTTAACTACTGGACTAAGTTTGAGGTGCTGGTTTTGGTGTAGAAAGCCCTGTGCAGCTTGGGATCATCTGAAAGATTCTGTCACCCCTTAGATATCCAGCCAATAATGGTGCTCTGCCGGTGAGGGCCTCCTGCTGCAGATCTCATCTTCTCAGGAGGTCCAGTTTGCACAATGTAGGATTCAAGCCTTTCATGCAGTGGCAGCTACCCCTTGGAATCTGAAGAAGTGTGCATACACACGAAAGCTCATACCCATAACAAACTTAGTTGGTCTCTATGGTGCTACTGGAAGGAATTTTTTATTATTTTGTTTCTTCCCCGGAAATATTAGACAGGCACCATCTGTAGTCTACTGAAGACCTTCCTGGCTCCTTACACACCATGCCCTCTGACACACCACAACTATGTTTTGAGCTACATTAAGAGTTGAAAACTTCCGATTTGAAAAATTATCATAGCTGGGATAAAGCCACTGTAATAATAAGGTCCCTTTTGTGATACAAATGATGCAAAGATTTCAAAAAGTCTCTCCTATATGCGGATTTATTTATCAGGTGAAGTTTGTATATCGGGTATGTCAGATATCAGATCAGGGACAGGGCCCTGTTTTGAATATTCTTCCTTCATCAGCAACGTCTTGGTGTCAGCGTGTACATTGGGAATGGGAAAGCTTCTCTGTTTGCTCATGATAGAGCTAAGTGAACCTTGTGTCCTAGTGTGTGATGAAGGAACTGCACACAGAGATGGATAGAAGACAAAGCCTATTGCTCTGCCAACAACAACTGAGTTCCTTATGGCTCAACTATCAGTCATTCGCACTAGAAGTAGCCAACCAAATCACCCCATGTTGGGCCACCAACTCCCATCAGTCCCTGATGCAGCCTGATCAGTGGTCAAGGACAATGGGGCTTGTAGACTAGTTGCATCTAGAAGGCACCGCATTGGCTACCTGTGACTCACACAGCTGCACGTGCAATGGCATCCTGGAGCTTAGTGTGCACTGCGTAGGTTTATATAGTTCAAGCATGCACACTACATAAAAAAGATGCTTCTACCTGTAACTCAAAAAGTATTCCAATTTTACACGCACACCCAAAAAACCTGGCCTTTACACAATGAGTTATAGCCACTAAGCTAGTAGTCCTCCCATAACAGCAGATTCCATAAATGGATTGTGCGTTGCATGAATGAGGTGCTGCATGCCTGTTAAACAGTGTCAGTCTTGCCGTCAGAAGCTCTGCATGCTACCCATGGTGCTTTTAAGGAAGCTTGATTCCCAGTCTCAACTTTTGTGCCTCATTATGTATCAGCATGTCTCTAAAGCAATCTGATAGCTTCGGCAGCTGTTAACAGATGGGTGCAGGCAACTTGTTATATTGAAGCAATTTAGTCCAAAAGGGTGAGGAGATTAGGGTGCAAGCTTTCCCTAATTAAAAAGTGGCATCAATTTACATCTACCACTGCTAGAGGAGAGAGAGCTTTTGCTTTACATCATAGGAAGCTGGCCTGGGAAAAGTATGAACGGAGCTGTCCAAACAGAAATGCTCACACCTGGCTGATGCAACAATTACGGCTATAACACAATGCAATCTGATTGATTTAAGGTATTTATATATCCATTTTGTCATACAGTTCAAGGTGTTCACGGTCACACAATAATTTCAACTAGCTCCCGAGAGGAGGGCAATTTTCCTTAACAGCAGCTACCACCGGACTGTCATTTCCCCCCTTCTGATCCCCTGAACTTTCCCTGCTGTGTTCCATTGATAAAAAGCTTAGTGTGATCACACCCCTTGTGCTGTCCTAACATCCAGGTCAAGGGATCCTAGCATACAGTGCTAAAAGGCAGCAGATTGTCACTCTTTAAATCTTTCCAAGCAATGGAAAGCGAGCGAGTTTTATCCCTATTGTCTGGCCTCTGCATTGTAGGAGCACAAGATCCAAAATGACTCTGGTACATCATAAACAGCTCAGAACTGCAATACCCCAAGGACTGCCTCTCCTATTATTAATTACTACTACTTAATTAAGTACTATTGGGATGCAATTGGTGCTGTGGGTTAAAACACAGAGCCCAGGGCTTGCCGATCAGAAGGTCGGCGGTTTGAATTCCCACAACGGGGTGAGCTCCCGTTGCTCGGTCCCAGCTCCTGCCAACCTAGCAGTTCGAAAGCATGTCAAAGTGCAAGTAGATAAATAGGTACCGCTACAGCGGGAAGGTAAACGGCGTTTCCGTGTGCTGCTCTGGTTCGCCAGAAGTGGCTTTGTCATGCTGGCCACGTGACCTGGAAGCTGTATGCCGGCTCCCTCGGCCAAGAACGTGAGATGAGCGCCGCAACCCCAGAGTCGGTCACGACTGGACCTAATGGTCAGGGGTCCCTTTACCTTTACCTAATTAAGTACTATTACTATTATTACTACTATCAGGTAAAGGTGAAGGGGCCCCTGACCCCAGGGTGTCTGACTCTGAGGTTGCGGCGCTCATCTCGCTCTATAGGCCGAGGGAGCCGGCGTTTGTCCGCAGACAGCTTCCGGGTCATGTGACCAGCATGACAAAGCTGCTTTTGGCAAACCAGAGCAGCGCACGGAAACGCCGTTTACCTTCCTGCCGGAGCAGTCCCTATTTATCTACTTGCACTTTGATGTGCTTTCGAACTGCTAGGTTGGCAGGAGCTGGGACCGAGCAACGGGAGCTCACCCCATCGTGGGGATTCGAACCGCTGCCTTCTGATCAGCAAGCCCTAGGCTCTGTGGTTTAGACCACAGTGCCACCTGGGTCCCTCCCATTACTACTACTACTACTGCTACTACTACTACTACTAATTAATAATAGGAGAGGCAGTCCTTTGGGTATTGCAGTCCTGAGCTGTTTATGATAGTAGTAGTAGTATACCACCCTTCATTTGAAGGAATGTGGAATGCTCTCACCAGGGAGGCTCGCCTGGTGCCTTTGTTACATATCTTTAGGTGCCAGATAAAAACATTCCCCTTCTTCAGACCCTCTGCTAATTAAACAATATACGACCTTTTAAACTGTGTGTGGCATGGGAGTGTTGTTTTTGTTTATTACTATGTTACATATTTTTCTGTTTTTATATTGTACACCACCCTGCGAAACCTAGGATGAAAGGCAGTAAATAAATGTGTAAATGAAATGAATATAAATCTCGATCATCTTATCAATGCATGCCATTTCATTCTGTCCCCATGCTGGACGGGGTTGATGGGAGTCATAGTCCAAAACGTCTGGAGGGCACTAGACTGGAGATGGTGGGCCCTGCACTTTTTGCACATCCTGGGTGCTCTTTCTTTTTACAAGAGGAATCCAAAGTAACATTTTGGACTCTTACAGCGTGCTGCATCACACCCCAGCCAGGATCTCAACACCAGTCAAAGCTCTTTCCACCAAAGTCGTTTCCCTCTCTCAAGAGTGGCTTTTGTGATTCTTATAGTATCCCTCCCAGTGGCACGCTGAGTCAGTGCATCTTGCTGTTAACTGGAAGTTTGGTGGTTCGAGCCCACCCAGGGATGTCTGTGGGCAGGGTTCCTGAATTGCAAGGGGGCTGCACTAAATGACCCTTGAAGTCCCTTCCTGCTCTACAATTCTATGATTCTATTTCACTCCACGTTCCATAAGGGTACCTTGGCACTTTGCAAGCCCGTGAAGTCTTTTTTTTTATTTTTGTTGCAAGAAGAGAGGAGGAGCGAATCATTTATGCACTGAATAGCAATATGTCAGGATCGATTGCTGAGCCCTGTTATCACCGAGCTATTCTGAGAGCTGGTGTGCCTCCTCTCCCAACCGCTGAGCATCACCACTAGACAGCCCTGTCTCAGGGCCAGCTCCAGCACAGTGTTTTCCTCTGCAGGAGTGCTCTTCAGATTATTACTGAGAAGACAAATCAAGACGGATGTTGCAGGAAAGATACCGTAGGTGGGGAGGGCACTACATTCCAAGAGCCTGGTGTTCATAAATCTCTCCAGAGGAATCCCGCGCTGATTTCCCTCCACTTCTCCTACACAACATTTCCACCCATGCCTTTTTCCTATGGCAAAAATTCCAAAAGCAAACAGATGCCAGAATTGGTTACTGGTATTACCATCACCATCTCTGTATTTAATACTCGGAGGTCTATGGTCATATGAGGCTGTCTTATATTGAGTTGGACCATTGTTCCATCAAACTCAGTCTGGTTGACATTGTTTAGTTCTCCAAGGTCTCAGGCATGGTACCTCTCCCGCAACCCAACCCACCCACTTTGCTAACTTATGGTCATTTCTTCACTGCAATTCTTGGGATTCAGCGTGGGATCTTTGCATGTGAAGCACATTTCTAAGCTACAGGGCACTCCCCCAAGTTTTTATGTAGAATCCCACCCACTTTTTCTTTTTCTTTAATGCCAGTAGGTTTATGCAGACCTTTAAGAAAAAGAAATACTTTTTGCAGTAGCTAGCCAGCGATCTGTAATTTTAGTTTTTAATGTGGTTTTATTTTATATGTAGTGGTTGTAAACTGCTCTGCTTTTTTATATAAAAAAATGAAATTGCAGCATAGGATATGTTTTTATAAATACATCCATATGTTTGCTGTGGTTTTTCCGCTGCAAGGTATGGGGTACCAGCAGGATCTGGTGGGGGAATGCTGGGTGTTTCATCAATGCATCAGTCCCCCAAGGCCGTGTCTAGTGCAAAGCTGTAGATGGATGAAACACGGACACTTGCTGTCTGCCTTGGGCTCCATGTCAGTTGTGTGACTCACTCACACACACACAGGGTTGGCAGGGCAGTGAGGTCCGATCACTAGCATACCCTTATAAGGTCATGAGGTTGTTATGGCGCTCCTATAATAGGGTTGCTTGCATCTGGCAGTGCCAGCCCACCAGGGAAACCATGAAACAGGATCACAGCTTTATGGTACAGGCATCTCCCCTCTTATGGATGTTCAGCATGTGTGTTCCCACTGACACACACACTGAAAACAGTGCCTAAAGGGAGTGGGGTGGGGTGGAGGGGGGAGATTCAGATTGGTCCTGGTTTCATATTTGGTTCCAGACTGGTTTCAAAATGTTTTCATTATTTGCCCTACATTATTTGTTATTTGCCAAATACAGTGGTACCTCTACTTTAATGTGTTCCGAACGCACATTCGTAAGTCAAAAAAACAACAACTGTAAGCCGAATCCCATAGGAATGCATTGGGAGAAAAAATTCATAAGTCGAAGCAACCCTATCTAAAAATTCGTAAGTAGAAAAAATCCTATCTAAACCGCATCCAAGATGGCGGACGGAGCTCCATTCGTAAGTAGAAACATTCGTAAGTAGAGTTATTCGTAAGTAGAGGTACCACTGTACTGATGACTTTAGTGATGCGCTTTCCGAATGCTGGTGATATTAGTGTTGGGGCCAGGCAGGTCTTGCTAGGGAGAAAGGTTTTCCTGGTGCCAATGCTAATATATGATTTTGGTGTCAAGCTAAAATACTCCTCCTCACCCAGGCTTTTGATGAGATATGAAATTTAAGCGTTTCCACAGGGATAGTCCACTCTTGCAGCAATAACAAAGTTTAAAGACAAGCTTTCGTAAACTGCACTTCTTTGAGTATATGAAGTGTTACCCTCAGCTACAAACATTGGAGCCGACTCCTAGCCAACCCCCCCCCCATAAAATATTTGAGGAGATCACCACCACCACCCCAAAGAAATTGATGGGCATTGCCTGTCAAATGCTGTGTGTGTTTGTGATCAATTATTTGGGTCCCCCAATATTTTGTTCAGGTTGGCACCCTAGTTACACACACACACACACACGTCCTACTTTACAAACGCTTGCTTTGCAGAAGTTCACTTATTCAACAATGAATAATTAGTACCCAAACATTACTATATGCACCACACATTCAGATATTTGAACAGAAAGCATTTTTTTACTTCCTTGTTTGCCCTTTGCCAGTTGGTTGAGGAATGGAGGGAGTGGGAGCAATCAGACAAATCAGATTGTATTTTTCTCTCTCTAGGGTTTTCCTGGGTTCTCCCCACCACTCCCTGCTTTTGGGGGGTCAAAATTCCATGGTTAGGAGCACATTAGAAAATTTCCATAGGAATCGATGGAAATCATTGATGCTAAGCCAACAAACTATTTCCACGCACTGTGTTCATAAAGCAGGACCTGGTCTGGGAGGGGGAATTCTAAACTGTGCCATCAGAGAGAAAGGAAATGCAGAAAGGTGCAATTGTTGTAATTAATGGTGGTCATTTGCAACAAACAGACATCCTAGCAGGCTACACTAATTGACACATGGAGTACGATTTAAGAAAAAAAAATATCCATGGTTTAAATTTAGTTGAAAAGTGATAATATTAAACCTCTTGATGTATTAATATCTAGCAGTTTCAGGTTGCAGTCTCCCTTTGAAGTTCCTCGGTCCCTCAGCTGGGCAGTGGCAAGTGTCAGTGGAGGCAGAAGAGGAATAGGCTTTTGAACATGCTCAAAGCTTCATTTCTTGCAAGGGTTTGTGGGATTTGCAGCTTGAATTGCACTGCATGGTACAGAACACTACAAGACCCAGAAGAAAGCGGTCTTGCATTTCTGGTTGGGGAAGGAATATAGCTCTAGGGTAGTTCATCTGTTTTGCATGCGGGATGGAAGTCCCAGGTTCAATCCCTGGAATCTCCATGTAGGGCTACCTGAAACTCTGGAGAGTCGCTGCCGGTCACTGTAGGCCAGTGTGGTATGACTCAGCTGACAGCTTCCTATGCTCCTAGTGGGGCTACCTTTGAAGGTGACCCAGAAACTACAACTAATCCAGAATGCGGCAGCTAGACTGGTGACTGGGAGTGGCCACTGAGACCACATAACACCGGTCTTGAAAGATCTACATTGGCTCCCAGTACGTTTCCGAGCACAATTCAAAGTGTTGGTGCTGACCTTTAAAGCCCTAAATGGCCTCGGTCCAGTATACCTAAAGGAGCGTCTCCACCCCCATCGTTCTGCCCGGACACTGAGGTCCAGTGCCGAGGGCCTTCTGGCGGTTCCCTCGTTGCAAGAAGCCAAGTTGCAGGGAACCAGGCAGAGGGCCTTCTCGGTAGTGGTGCTCACCCTGTGGAACGCCCTCCCATCAGATGTCAAAGAGAATAACAACTACCAGATTTTTAGAAGACTTCTTAAGGCAGCCCTCTTTAGGGAGGCTTTTAATCTTCAATCAATTATTTTATTCTTCTGTTGGAAGCCACCCAGAGTGGCTGGGGAAATGCAGCCAGATGGATGGGGTATAAATAAATTATTATTATTATTATTATTATTACTAGTTAAGCAGAAGCTTTCCAATGTTTTTCCTGGTTCTACCAGTGAATGTTCCCAGTTGCCATGCTCCTTGCCTGGTAGCAGTTTCCCCCATGTTTGGTTTCATCTTGGGTTTTCTTGAAAAGGCTAAGCGCTGAAGCTTCTCCCAAATTAGCCACATTCAGTTGGTAGAGCATGAGACTCTTAATCTCAGCGCCATGAGTTTGCACCCCATGTTGGGCAAAGGATTCCTGTATTACAGGGGGTTGGACTCAATGACCCTCATGGTCCCCTCCAACTCTACAATTCTGTGCTCAGATCTGAGCATGGTCAGAAAACCAAAACACATGTCCTACTTTTCATCCGGGGTACCAAAGTGGCTTACAAGCGGCTTTCTTTACCAGTTAACACTTACATTGTCTTACGTTGCTATGTATTTAGCAGGACCCAAATTCTTTCCTCTGTTGTGAAGCTATAAATGATAGATGCATAAAATAATTCACACAATTTCATTCCCTGTTAAGTGACATAACAGCAGAAAGAATTCTCCTTAACTGCCTGTATACCTGGAAAGATCGCACGTGGCATGCTGTATTTAAAAACAAAAAACAAAGTCTGAAGTGTGTTGAAAAATATAGCCCACACACACACAGCTAACCAAGGAAAGAAACATATTACTGAGTGCATTGCAAAGATACTAACATTGCACATGCTTACCCTTTGGGATGAGTAAAAAATTGCGGATTCCCCCCCCCCCTTCTGCTCCAGTGAAGAAGAATAAGAGAAACTGAGGGTAACAAAACGTTTGTGTCAAGTCCTCCAAAGAGCTCCTACATAAAATTAATGAGGAGTTGTTAAAATAGACTGTGATGTTCACAATTGGCGCAACGTCTAGCATGATGATAATGAAGTTAGCGACCTCCTTAATTCGACATCATCTTGGATTAGGTTTAATTGAAGGTTGCCAATGAGCAATTTAAATTTTAAATAATACAATGCAATGGAAGCCTTTACTGTAATAATAACTAGAGTTTACAGTCATCAGTTGCAAATATGGCAGTGTGGTGTTTGGGTTTTTTTGGGGGGGGGGGTTGCCTCCTGTTCACCTCTCTGACCCATTTGATTTCCTTGGGTAGGTTTTTTGAAAAAAATCTCCACCCAAGGTGAATTCCCACTGCATTTTCTTGATAAAGTCCTCCTGTTATCTACAATTGCTGCTCTGGGGAATTGCTGCTGTACAATAACTGCTGGAGATAAGTGAAAGAGCATCTGCTTTGCATGGTTCAATCCCTGAGATCTCCAGGTGCGGTTGGCAACTTCCCCTTGCCAGAAACCGTAGAGAGCTGCTGCCCATCAGTGTAGACCAGGCATTGGCAAAGTCGGCCCTCCAGATGTTTTGGGACTACAACTCCCATCATCCCTAGCTAACAGTAACAGTTGTCAGGGATGGTGGGAATTGTAGTCCCAAAACATCTGGAGGGCTGAGTTTGCCTATGCCTGGTGTAGACAATACCAAGTTAGATGGGCCAATGGCTGGACTCACTGTAAGGCAGCTTCCTATGAGAGATGTCAATAGATGTATAAAGCAGTCTCTAGGAATAGGGAGGACATGGAATCTCTATGCTAATCTAAGAACAAAGCTGCTGTTTCCAAATAATAATAATAATAATAATAATAATAATAATAATAATAATAATAATAATAATAATAATTGAAATGAAATAAAGTGACTGCAGTGACCTTATTTATGAATTCATTTGGAGAATTTCTAAAATGCACCTTCATCCAAACATAGGTTCCAGTGTGACGGTCATAACAAATTCCAAAAATCAATACAATGTTGAAGTAAGCAGTAAAAATAAAAACAATATTATGAGTTGCATCCAATTTTTTAAAAGTCATAATCAGAGTAGACCCACTAAAATCAGTGGGTTTAAGTTAGTTGTGAGATCCGTTAGTTTCAGTGGGTCTACTCTGAGTCTGATTTATTCCCCCATGTGAACCGCCCCAGACCCTGCAATCATCATCTGAGGCCCTTCTTCATGTGATGCCCGGAAGATGGCAGCATGAGAACAGCCTTTTCTGTGGTGGCTCCCTGTTTGTGGAATGCTCTCCACAGGGAGCCTTGCTGGGTACCTTCATTTCATATCTTTATGCACCAGGTGAAAATGTTTCTCTATAACTTTGGCTGATTAACATTCTATGGCCTTTTAAAAAAAATTGTGTGTGGTAGGAGCGTTATTGGTTGGTTTGTGTTTTATCATGTATTTTGTGTTTTCATTTTTGCATTTTTTTTATATTGTGAACCGCCCTGTAATCTTTGAATGAAGAGCGGTGTAAAAAAAAAAAAGGAATTAAATCATAATTTAGTCAGATGCAACTTGAGTTCAAAAATATACTAAAGGTGCACTGAATTTGGCAGACTCCTTTGGTCTGTGTACATTTGCTCCTCGGGAACAGCAGGGAGGAAAGGAAGCGTGTGGAGCCTACTGATAGGGTCTGATGCGAAGAAATTGAACTCTCCGACATTGTGTGTTTGTGTTTTGGTTGTAAAATGGTTGCTTTTTTTGCTTTAGAAAGGCTCTCGGGCATAGCGAGGTCAAAGGTTCACAAGATGGTTAAAAAGTACAAGGAAATTGTACACAGGAGGGTTAAAGGTTCAAACGATGGACCTGGCAATTGGGAGGAAATAGCACTTATCAATACCTAAACTACCGAGAGCAGAAGGTGGTTGATGGAATTCACAATAGCATTTAATGTTTCATCATAGAATTGTAGGATTGGAAGGGATTGCAAGGTACATCTTTTCCAACCTCCTGCCATGCAGGAATCAGAGAATCAGAGAATCACAACTAAAGAATCTCTGGCCGATGGTCCACCACCTTCCAAAGTAATATGTTCAGCTACCAAACCATCCTTAATGTCAAAAGGTTCCTCCTAATGTTTAGTCAGAATCTTGCTCCATCTTTCATGTGAAAGTCCTTTAGATATTTGAAGATGGTTATCATAGAATCAAAGAACTGTAGAGTTGGAAGGGACCCCAAGGGTCATCTAGTCCAACCCCCTCCAGTGCAGGATGATATCTCCTCTCAGTCTCCTCTTTTCCAGGCTAAACACACCCAACTCCTTCAGTTGTTCCTCATAAGGCTCGGTTTCCAGACCCTTGATCATCTTGCTCAGCCTTCTCTGCACATGTTCCAGCTTGTCAATAATATCCTTCTTAAATTGTGGCGCCCGGAACTGGACACAGTATTCCAGGTGTGGCCTGACCGAGGCAGAATAGAGCGGTACTATTACTTCCCGTGATCTGGATACTATACTTCTTCTGTAGTCATGGTTTACATACTGGACTTTTCAGGGATGTGGTGGTAGTTGATGGCGCAAGGTGCTGCTGTTTTGCAGGCATCTGCTGTCTTCTGAGCTATGGATCTCAACTGAGAAGGTAACATTCTATTACTTCTGCCCATGGCTGGCCCACCCAAGAGGCAAAGTGAGGCGACCATCTCAGGTGGCAGGATCCACAGAGACTGCGGATCTGGCCCCCGAGGAATAAGCTCCGTGGAGACCAGATATGAGCACCCCCAGTGCTCTACAGCGGTCTCTTGGCAAAAGGAGACATTGCTGGTCTCCTCCCAAGGTACATAGATCTCATTCCTTCTTCCCTGGTGGGGTGAAAGCATCATTTTGTGGTTTGCCTCAGGTGCCAAAACATATTTGGCCGGCCTTGCTTCTGCCCCATCCCAACTATGGTAGCATTTCCTGTCCCCTAAGAAAGGCGAATTTAAACATTGCAGTTCCTGTCTGGAAGCTGCTGAGAATTATTTTCATGTGGTAATGTTCTATCTGGCAGGCACAGTGCCTGAAAGCCATATACAGTGGTAAGTAATACCTCTAGTTATGAACTTAATTCGTTCCGGAGGTCCGTTCTTAACCTGAAACTGTTCTTAACTAGAGGCGTGCTTTCGCTAAAGGGGCCTCTTGTTGCCGCTGTGCCACTGGCACACGATTTCCGTTCTCATCCTGGGGCAAAGTTCTCAACTCGAGGTAACTCTTCCAGGTTAGCGGAGTTTGTAACCTGAAGCGTTTGTAACCTGAAGTGTTTGTAACCACTGTAAATTGACCCCAACCAGCACCACACATATGACTTATTGTCAGACTTATTGTCTTGCCATTTAAAGAGATTTTAATGATCACTGTGAAAGAACAAAGAGTCCATTCTCAGAGTAAAGGTGCTCCCAATTAAGGTTTACACCCACTCCCCCCCAGTCACCCTCGTCACTTCCTCGCCTTGCAACCTTATCTAATCTCAGTGACCTTGGACTGATCAGCTGGACACTTTCCAGCAAACCCGAGTCTGTTAACTCTCTCTCTCCCAGTCCTTCTTCTCCTAGCTGTTCACCCAGTTCTTCCCAACCTTTGTCTTCTGAACTATGTCCCTCTGCAAACCACTGTTCCAAATCTATACTGTCCCACTGCTCCTGGGAAGATTCAGGATCCTGATCAGGAGCAGGGGGGGAGGGGGAGGCTCCCACCTGTGCAGCCCTCCTCAGCATGGTCCCTGACACTTATATGGGCAGATACACACAACTGAGCCATCCTTGTGGAATGAAACTCGAAGATATTATGCCTCTGGTATGGAGCACCATTCCCTGGAAACCCTGTGCAGGAGAAACATTTCAATTGATGTCAGCTTCAAAATTCTAGAAGAAAGAATGGCCTCCCTGGATTTGATGGACTCCAACTCCCATAAGCTCCAGCCATCATGGTCACTTGTCAAGAGTGATAGGAAAACAGGCAGCTGCCTTTTGCTGAGTCAGGCCAATGGTCCATCTCAGTAATGTTCACATTTACCGGCAGCGGCTGCCCAGGGTTTTAAATTGAGATTTTTCCCAGCCCTCCTAACTGGAGATACCAGGAATTGAAGCAAGAACATTCAGCGTGCAAAGCAGGTGCTCTTAGCCCTGAGCTGTGGCTCTTCCAACAACGTTTGGAGGTGACCAGAATTAGGGACACATCAAATTCTTTTAAAACCGGCTTCCCTGGATTGCTTCCTTCTCTGCTGAGTTGTAATTATGGACAGGGAGATTTTTCCTTTTCTTTCCATTTTATTATGATGACTTTGCAGATGACCTACTTCAGAGCATCTGGTGCTGGTTATTGCAACTTCAAAAACTGTTGAGGGGCAAGTTCAAATGTACTTATATTTATACCAACAAATGCAAATGAGAAATTGCAGCAGTCTTTTACTCCTCTGGGAGAGGTGGCAACCACATGTGGATTGTGCAGAAGATAGAGAGTGTTTATGTGCCCTGGGAGGCTGATTGTCTTACAGCTGTGTGCGATGGATAAGCAGAACCAGGTCTTCTATCCTGGATTAATATTCTCTCCAGACTATTAATCCCACTTTGGTTCTTTGATCAGCATTCTTGCTGATCAAGTTTCCTCCATGGACTTGAGCTCATTTTGCCCTTATCCTAAACTCTCTTATCAAAACGATCCAGATTCCTTGAGTGTCCTTCACATCATGTCCCATGTTAGCACACATTCTCAACTTCTGACTCATTAAATACTTGGAATGTATTACGTTTAAGGCAATAAAATGGAACTTTTTTTGTTTTTTTTGCAAATACTGCAAATACTGAAGGTAAATGTTTTCAAATACAAGTGCAAATTCTTGCCTGAATAACAACAGCTTGTATATACTATATCCCAAGGGAATACATTTTTTTTGCATACCTTGCAACTGTACATAGATATACATGTCTTTTTCAATGCTATACATGTCATGTTCAATGCTATATAAGTCACTTACATTTACAATCATATTGTACTACTTTGGCTATGTGTTTAATAAAATATTGAATTCTTGGATTGCGAAAAATGTAGATTATGGTAAAAAGTGAAAAACATTAATTGCAAAAACAAAAAAACCTAGAGCTTACAGAACAAAACCGACTTCAGATATTAAATCAGCATTGAAAGAACATATAAGAACAGTTGAAAAATCTCATGCAACAGAAAAGGGAAAAATTCCCCAGTTATTGAAAGAAATAGGTAAGCATTGTTGCGCCAGTAGCATTTATAGTATCAGGTGGGGTCAAAGGAGCAGCATGCAAGCTTCAAATGCAATCCAGTGAAGAGCAAGTCCTTTCTGCCAGGATCTGCTTTCCCAGCACTCCTGGCATGCACCTGACTCATAGCCATAGGATGCCAGGGAGCCTTCCTCCATCTCACCATGCCTGGTGATTGGACGGAGGCTGAAGAGGTTTGAAGATAGAGTGGAAGCAGAAGGTATGGAGGCCTCCTGGGGGATGGAGAATGGGTCTCCATCACACCCCCAATAACATCATTAAGGGTATGACAGAACCCAGTTTTGCTTGGAATAGAGCTGTTTGGAATAGAGAGCCAGTGTGGTGTAGTGGTTAAGAGCGGTAGACTCGTAATCTGGGGAACCGGGTTCACGTCTCCGCTCCTCCACATGCAGCTGCTGGGTGACCTTGGGCTAGTCACACTTCTCTGAAGTCTCTCAGCCTCACTCACCTCACAGAGTGTTTGTTGTGGGGGAGGAGGGGAAAGGAGATTGTAAGCCGCTTTGAGACTCCTTCGGGTGCTGATAAAGCAGGATATCAAATCCAAACTCTTCTTCTTCTTCTTTTCTGAATTGGAAAGGGGTGGGTGGGAATAGCTGAGTTTTCCATTGCAGATAAGTTTTCCATTGCAGATAAATGCCCTCTGGACATACCAAGGAACCTGCAAGCATCTTAATAGCTTAGATTAGAATACAATTGAGTTTTATTCTATTTCTATTAAAATATAATGAGGGAGGAGGAGTACTAGTATTCCATTATGTGGTTAAGCTAAATGGTGTGTTGAAGGGAGAGGGGGGAAATGGTTATTTTAAAATAATCAATGGGAGATGATTAAGATACAGCTTTTCTTCAAAGGAAACGATGGAAAATTGTCTCTCTGGAATTAAACTATTATGCAAGTAAAATGATTAGAACATGATGGTTACTCAGTTTAAAATATTCACAGCGCAAGTGCCATCATCCATCGATTTAAGAATCTTATTAAGTGGTTTTCATTTTAAAATGTGAAGTACTAAATGTTAGAGGCAGCATTCAGGGAACCCTTTAATGGAAAGGAACAAAAATGAAGATACACACATGGCTTTAAAAAAGGATTAGATAAATTCATGGAGAATAAGGCTATAACGGGCCACTAGCCAAACTGGCTATGCTCTGCCTGCATGATCAGAGGCAGTAATGCTTCTGAATACCAGGTGCTGGAAAAACCACAGGAGGGGAAAGTTGTTGGTTTTTTTGGGGTCATGTTTGTGGGTTTCCCACAGCCATCTGGTTGACCTCTGTGAGAGCAGGATGCTGGCGTAGATGGGCCACTGACCTCATCCGAAAAGGTTATTCTTATGTTCTTATGGCTCAGGCATTGGGTGCATACCCATTTCAGCCTCCTGCTGGAGGGCTTAAATTTTGAACAGGGTCGTGCCAAGGATTGTGGCCTTACCAAGACCAAAGTGGCCAGGCCAACCCCAGGCCGTCCCTGGAAGCTCTATGGCCCATCAGCCGCATGCTTGGCTTCTGGATAAAGACTTCCACCTAGACCCCTTTAGTTCGTGTCTGCTTTAGATTGGGTGATACAGTAAGAGCTGTTCGGCAGTGGAATTTGCTCCCAAGGAGTGTGGTGGAGTCTCCTTCTTTGGAGGTCTTGAAGCAGAGGCTTGACAGGCATATGTCAAGAATGCTTTGATGGTGTTTCCTGCTTGGCAGGGGGTTGGACTGGATGGCCCTTGAGGTCTCTTCCGACTCTGTGATTCTATGATGCACAAATTCATCGCAAACCTTGATGACTAGGATTCCAACCAATGCCTTACCCATCAAAAGTTGTTGGTTTTAACCCTGGCCAGCAGACCAGAGCAAGAATTTCAGCCCTCAGGTTTGCTGTCCAGGCTCCTGCCACTTGGATGCCCCTTGTCAGGCTTTTTGCCCTACAATGTGGACACTCAGGGAATTTAAACGGCCGGCCAGTGGGATGCGACTCCTCACTGCCCTAGGGATGGAGGGCAGCCCACGAGGCACTGCAACCACTGCCCACCCCAAGCAGGGTAAGTGGCCATTAGAAGCTTCTGGATCCTTCTAACTAGAAATTCCATGGACTGATCCAGGAATCATCTGCATGCAAAGTGTCTTCTCTTCCACTGAGCTATATCCCTTTCTTGCATGCTGGGACGTGTGTGAACGTTGTTTACCTCTTCATTTATCAATTTCTTTCCCTGGGATTCCTAAATGAATCGTATCCTGCTCATGGATTCTCACTTCCAACCTTCAGAAGACGGCATATCAGAATTACTCATGAAAAGTTCCCCACACAAAAGTGTAGCTTTAAAAAGAGGAATTGGTTCCATAATGATTGCCAAAGTGACAAACGTTCAGAAATACTTCATACCTGACTTATTTCACATTTTTTTGGGTGCCTCTGAAGCACCTTGTTAAATGGAGCTGCCTCCATTTTCCTTTTTGTTGTTGTTATTGTTGTTGTAAAAAAATCACAATAATCAGAATTTCATCAAGATATTACGCGGTGTGAATTAGATTGAATGCCAACCTGCTGTGGCAAATGCTGAAGGTTGAATGGCTGAAAACCAATAATTTCATCACACTACATAAGTACTCCATTGACTTGCTCTCCTGAAGTTCTTTTGATGTCAGCTGGAGTCAGGTAGATTATGATTCCATGCTGGGGTCTAACAACCTTTCGCAACCTTTCCTCTGCTTATAAACTGAAATCTTTTTGAGGAGCATAGTGTTGGTGCTAAACAAGATTCCCTGTACTTCATTCAGTGCCTTTTAAGTCAACAAAGGCAGAACTTAAATGCAGCAGATATGTTCTAAAAAAAAAATGGGGGGGGGGTGAAATTGCCATATAAATATAGAGCCATAGAACAAAAAGATGCTATATATCTATAGCAAATGTGGAATCCTTTCTGCAATGCGTTTTCTCCAGGTTTGTAGTATCCTCCTTTAAAGGATCAAATAGCCTAATAATAATAATAATAATAATAATAATAATAATAATAATAAACCATGGTTTCCAACGGATAGTTTTGCAATGCTGCAGTAGTGATACAGCACAGTTTGCATGCAAAGAGTTTTTGGTTAAATCTCTTGTATTTCCAAACAGGACTTGGGAAAGATTCCTATCTGGAAGGCCACTGCCAGTCAGTAGACAATACTGAACGGGATCAGGGGCTGCCAACATTTTTTTGTAAACCAGAGAATCTGCTGCGGACACTAGACACCACAACCTCTTATTCTATTGGCTACAGTAGAATGCTTCTTTGAAGCCTAGTTTTGCGGAGGATGGGCAGCGACCTTGTGGGCAGCAGAGAAGGCTTCTGCAGCCACCCGTGTGACCCTTGAGCTAGATGGATCAATAATATTGGTTGATATAATGCATCTTCCTAGGTGCTTTCATCATCTGATCCCAACATTACATGGGCAGCAGTGGTGGCTGTGTTCCATCCTCTGGCCACTATACCTGAAGCCCCCAGTCCTGCCACTCACCACCTGGCCCAGGGCGGGGCCTGATGGGCTCTATAAAGGACTGTTGCCGCCACTGCTGCTGGGCAGAGAGGGCTCCATTTTGTTTTGTTGTTTTGTTTAAATTCCTGTTATTTTTCACCTATGTTATTTTAAACTGTATTAAGGATGTATTCTTAGTTTTAGATTTTGATTCATGTCAAAATGGTTTTCTATTCGGTTGTGTATTTTTTGATGTGGTTCATGTATTGTTTGTGACTTTTGTAATTGTGCTATTGCTGTATTGTTTTGATATTCGATTGGAAGCCGCCCAGAGTGGCTGGGGAGACTCAGTCAGATGGGTGGGGTACAAATAAAAAAATATTATTATTATTATTATTATTATTATTATTATTATTATTATTATTATTATTATACCAGGCAGTGGTGGGGAATGGGGGGATACCCAAGCACAGACTGTTTATAGTGTGCAAAATCCTGACCTGAAGAGGGCCTTACCTCTTCTAAAAATGGTTGGAGGACATGTGAAGAGCCAGGCCTTCTGTGAGTCAGATCCTATGTCCATATGTGCTGATGGCTTGCAATTCATTCAGTGCCTTTTGAGTCAACAAACACAGAACTTACATGCAGCAGATATGTTCTAATACTTTTTGTTTTGCAGGGTAGGTGTGTGTGTGTGCAGGGGCGTAGCAAAGGGGGAGTGGAGGAGGCGGCCCGCTCCCAGCTCTGTCTTTTGGGGGGCAGCGCTAAGCATGCGCCGTATGTAGCAACGCCCAGCCCCTGGGTGCGTGTCATGTTTGTCGCTCTGGGTGCCCGAGCGGCTTCCTACGCCAGTGTGTGTGTGTCTGTGTGTGTGTGAAATAGCCATATAAATATACAGTGTTGTCCGATTGTTGGCATTTGAGAGACAATGGAGTGCACCTCTGAGGATGAAGTCAAACCACTGCATTAGCACCAAAGTGACCTCCCTGGGGTGCAAGCCTGGGCAGTGTGTATGGACATCCATGGCTGCCCAAATGACAAGACTCCCCCTCTTGGCCTCGCTGATGTGGCCCAAAGGAAAGCAGAGCAATGAGTTTGGCACCAGCTTGGCTGCAGGAGTTGCCACAAGGAGGCATACAAGGCGCCATCCAACCACCTTGTTGTTGTTGTTTAGTCGTTTAGTCGTGTCCGACTCTTCGTGACCCCATGGACCATAGCACGCCAGGCCTCCTGTCTTCCACTGCCTCCCGCAGTTTGGTCAAACTCATGTTGATAGCTTCGAGAACACTGTCCAACCATCTCATCCTCTGTCGTCCCCTTCTCCTAGTGCCCTCAATCTTTCCCAGCATCAGGGTCTTTTCCAGGGAGTCTTCTCTTCTCATGAGGTGGCCAAAGTATTGGAGCCTCAGCTTCACAATTTATTCTCAGGGCTGATTTCCTTCAGAATGGATAGGTTTGATCTTCTTGCAGTCCATGGGACTCTCAAGAGTCTCCTCCAGCACCATAATTCAAAAGCATCAATTCTTCGGCGATTAGCCTTCTTTATGGTCCAGCTCTCACTTCCATACATCACTACTGGGAAAACCATAGCTTTAACCAGGGTGGATAAAAATCAATGATTTTTTTTAAAAAATCAAAAAAATCGGATTTTTTTGATTTAAATCGGATTTTTTTGATTTAAATCGATTTTTTTGATTTAAATTGGATTTTTTTAAATAAAATGCTTTTTGAGGAAAACATATTACCATCCAAAGGTTATTCCATCATGAAATAAAGATTAGTTTTTTAATTTTGTAGTATAAGGTTGTATATGTTTAATTTTGGGGGTAAATAAATTCCATTAATCCATTCACAATGTTATGCTCTTCCAGAGGTTTTTGTAAGATTATTGGGCAGTTTCTCTGCCTACAAGATATTATCACAGGTGCTTGGTTTACTTTTGCAGTTCTCAAAACTGAATTTGACTAAACAGAGATCACATGCCTCTTCTTCACAGCAAAAATGTTATAACATGAACAGAGTTGAGAAAAAGACCTTAATCCTATTGTTCTACAAACCTATGAATACAGAAGCAACCCCTTCAGTGCTAAGTTTCAAGAAGTTCAGTGAATAGAATAGAAACAATATTTTTCTGATTGTTTGGAGTAGACAGTATTTAAGTTTTTCATGTGTAGGCTGGGCTGACAGTCTTAAGTTTCTTAAAATATATATATATTGTTTTTGTTTAGCCAAATTAGTTAACAAACATGGATGTTTGTTTAAGCAAATAACATTTGCTGAAATGTTATTGTTTCAGTTGAATAAATCTATTTAAATTGTGATTATTAAGGTAATGATTATTTTTCTCCTTCCTAAGTACAACAGTAAAGTTGTCCAAATATGAATGATTAACCTATTAAACTGGGGATAAAAAAACTAATATGAAAAGTTGTTATTCTAAAAATCTACATCTACTTGCATATTAAAGTTATACCAGCAAGAATTAGTCTTTATGATTTAAATCAACTATGATTTAAATCAAGCCTTACTGACTAGTGATTTAAATCGTGATTTAAATCGTGATTTAAATCAGTTTGATTTAAATCAAATCCACCCTGGCTTTAACTATACGGACCTTTGTAGGCAAGGTGATGTCTCTGCTTTTTAAGATGCTGTCTAGGTTTGTCATTGCTTTTCTCCCAAGAAGCAGGCGTCTTTTAATTTCATGACTGCTGTTATCATCTGCAGTGATCATGGAACCCTAGAAAGTAAAATCTCTCACTGCCTCCAGCCACCTTAGGGACTCTGAATTTGTGTTTGGGTTTACTCCTTAGTCTTTTATTCTCTGGAAGATATCCCACAAAGCAGAAGAGGTTTAGGACCAGAGTTTTCCTTCTCCTAGTTGGGCTACGTTCCCAAGTTGACAAGCCCAACCTGCCCCTTACTTCCCTCTACAGCACGTACAGAAACCGCCTTCTTGACCGTTGGCCCCATCATTAATCTCATTTGCGCGATCTGCCAGAGCCTGTCTTCACATGCGGCAGAAGTCTCTAGCTCACCAAGGGCTTCACACATAGTTTAGCTAGCCAGTCAAAGCCATTTCCTAAAGTGTGGTTGCATTCGCGTGTTGACAGTTTTCAAGAGCCACAGGTGATAGCTGAGTCCAGGGCAGGGACCAAAGGTGGACAAACTGCCCCAGAAAGAGCACAGCATGCCCCCCCACCAGAAGTACTACCCCCCCAACACCCTATACACCCCACACTATCCTATACTGGGTATTTATTTATTTATGACCGCAATATTTTTTCCAGATTCTAAACACCACTGAAAGTTTGTGAACTGAACACGAGACTGGGAAAATGAGGAACTATGAGAAACCAGGGTTGACAGATCTGCCCATCTTTACTTGAAAAGAGTGTTGAACATGGGCAAGAGAAGACAGATGCCCCACCGCTGTGTCTCTCCTCCCATATGCCCACCTGTGGTTTTCTACTTAAGCTGTTTTAGCCGCTGCTCATATAAGCTGAGCTATTGCCCATTTCACAAAGGTGGCTTTCTATTTCCTAACCTGGCGGGCATTGCCAGTTGGTCATCTGAGAGCACAGATGAAGCTCAGACCCAAGTAGAAGCCATGTAAGAAAAATACTCTGCCCTATTTAGCATGAAATGGAGGCGAATCCCTCTCCCCGATGCTGATCTTCTTACCTGCCACAGTGTGAGAAATTGTAATTCTCTCAACTCTCCCAGAATGTACGGGTTGCAGAGCTGCTACTGGCAAGTGGCTTTGCCTTAACAAGCCGCAACTCCTGACAGGTGACCTATTGCCGGAATGACAAGATGTTTTTTAATGCAGCACACTGGAAGTGCAAAACTCTTTTACATTTGTTATCTGGTTAATCCTCAAATGTCACCCTGGTTGTGCAGCTCAGCATTATCGTTAATGTAATTATTTGGCTGTATCCAGTTCTGTCCCTCTGCTGAGTAGAAAAGGGGAGGTGATTATTATTCTTTTTTGGGGGAAATCCATCCCTTTGTCCTGTAGCTCCTCTGCACCACCTTGCACACTGTTTGAAAGGGCCCACCAAGCCTCTGAAGCAGATTTGGTGGGTGCATAAAGAAAGAAGAGGACTGCAAAGAGAAAGAATAATTGGAGGAGGGAAAACCCCCCCCTTATGTTTATGGAAGACTCTGCTGCATGAAAGAATCTCCTCTCAGTGCAGGGTCAGTTCAGGGAAAGAACCGGATACAACCCATTACAGTGTGCTTGAAAGAATCCTTGCTCAGTGGAAGAATTGTGTATGCCACAATTCTTGCCATCCTTATCATTTGCCTCATGCAGCAAAACCTCTCGGGTTAGCTCTGGCCCTGGACTCAAAAAGGCCTTTTCTTTTTTAAATATTTTTTAAATTCAGTTTTACATAACAAATTTAAATTCAAACACACCAATCACCTCTTCATTTAGGATTCCCTGAATCCTCTGACTTCCCTCCACCCTTCCATGGTTACCATTATCAGTCCAATTTTCCATCTGCTTATCTTATTTCCTCTAAGTTGTTAAAAGAATATTGTCCATTCTTCCATTGTTTTTTGTACATTACAAGCATTACTCAAATCCTGCCAAAGTTTTTAATTTTGTTTACAGTGTTCACTTAAGTACATTATAAATCTTTCCCATTCCTTCTTAAAATTCTTCTCTTCCTGGTTTCTGATTTTCCCAGTCATTTTCGCCATTTCGGCATAGTCCATCATCTTCACCAGCCATTCCTCTCTGGTTGGAACTTTGTCTTCTTTCCATCTCTGAGCCAGTAGTATCCTCGCTGCTGTCATCGCATACATGAATAGTCTTTTCTGTTCTATCAGAATCTTTGTACCTAAAATGCCTAACAAAAAAAGCCTCTGGTTTTTTCACAAATGTTATTTTAAACATTTTTTTCCAATTCATTATATTATACATCATTTCCCAGAATGTTTTAGTTATGGTAGAATGTGCCTTCTTTCTCCTTACATTTCCAGCAAACATTAGAAGCAGTCAAAAAGCTCTTTTCAACTATGACCACTAAGAGCAGGCATAGGCAAACTCCGGCCCTCCAGATGTTTGGGACTACAATTCCCATCATCCCTAGCTAACAGGACCAGTGGTCAGGAATGATGGGAATTGTAGTCCCAAACATCTGGAGGGCCGGAGTTTGCCTATGCCTAAGATCCATCTAAATCCATCTGTGGGAGAAGTGGTGCCAGGCTGTGTATGCACCATAACTTTAAAGCACAAAGAATATTGGCAACTGTAGCTTATCTTTAACAGAGCTACAGTTCCCAGCTCCCTTAACAAATGACAGTTCCCAGAATTCTTGCTGGGGAGGCAGAAATGTGCTTCACATGTGTGGTGTGTACTCAGCCTAAGAGACCCTGTGCATTTGCGGTACATTGAAGCCACTGGAATTAAAATGGGGCGCTGGGGAGAGGGAATATTATGTTGCTTCCAACAGTGCATTTCCCAGGCTCACCAAATATATTGCTTTGTCCCTTTGCCACACAATTTGTAGCCGCACGATTAATACCAATTTACAATGCTGTTCCCTGTGCAACTCAATTAATTCCAAGGGGAGATCAGCTCTGAGTGTTTTGTTAGAGGAAATAATTGAGCCTCGTTTACTTGTGAGAGGTCTATTGTTCATGACATAGTAGCAACAATTACGGCATCAGAGTAAATACATAACAACAAAATGCACATGGAGCCTCCTCATCCCATTTTACCTGCTGGTATTTTTTCCCTGCCTGTCAGTTTGGCCCTACCTGGGCCTGGACAAACTATTTCATTAACATTTTATTACATCTTGCTATTGTTGTTTGGAATATGTGAGCAGCTGAGAGACAGTTTGAACAGAACTGCCAAAAAAAATATTTTTATCATGAGCATTTATCCCTTCACACAACCCAGTGAGTGGCCCTTCCGCCAATAAGTGTTGACCCAAGAAATTTTGCTGCCTGAGGCAGTGAAGCAAACGGCTCCCCCCTCCCTCAGTATCCAGGGCTAACCAAGTTATTTTAACACCCGAGGCAGAAAAATTCCACGACCTCCTCTTTCTGAAAGTAAAACAGAAAACAACAATAAGCTAAATAACCCAAATTGCTGCTCTTTCATGATGCTGAAAATTTGCTGCATGAGGTAGCTGCCATAGCTGCCAAGTTTTCCCTTTTCCCGCGAGGAAGCCTATTCAGCATAAGGGAATTTCCCTTTAAAAAAGGGATAACTTGGCAGCTATGGTAGCTGCCTCACTCTGACCCATGGCAGGCTCGTATGGCCTTGTGGCCTTTTGCAGCCATTCTAGGCTGGAATATGGTGGTGGCATAGCTGCCAAGTTTTCCCTTTTCTCGCGAGGAAGCCTATTCAGCATAAGGGAAAATCCCTGTAAAAAAGGGATAACTTGGCAGCTATGGGTGGTGGGCCATTAAAAGTTGCTGCTGAGCTGTTGTATGAACCCACAGCAAAATGAGTCACGTGGCGCTGCTATAATGTCTAAAGGTTGTCTTAAAGTGTGGAAAGGGTTGTAGCTCAGCAGCAGAAGACATGCTTCAGACACAGAAGGTTCCATACTCAACCTGGGCACCTCCAGGCAGCAGGTGATGGGGAAGACCTCTCTGGCTCTCAGGCCCTGGAGAGCCACTGCCAGCAGTAGCAGCCGGTAGGGCAGCTCACCTGGCAGACAATATCGGGCTAGAGCAGGCACCCCCAAACTTCGGCCCTCCAGATGTTTTGGACTACAATTCCCATCATCCCTGACCACTGGTCCTGTAAGCTAGGGATCTTGGGAGTTGTAGGCCAAAACATCTGGAGGGCCGCAGTTTGGGGATGCCTGGGCTAGAGAAACACATAGCCTGACCTGGCACAAGGCAACTTTCCATATTAGCATAGGAGCATAGAAAGCTGCCTTATACTGAGTCAGAAGAGGGATCCAGCAGACAGGGGGCTAGGGCTGGGCAATATATCCATATACGTATTGTGCAAAACTGGTTTGAAGTTCATATCATGATATTCAGGGCCAGTGCTAGGGTTTTTTGCGCCCTAGGCGAGATCACCTTCTGGCGCCCACCCACCCCCACCCCCCATTTCCCAGAGTTGTTGACCTTTTTTTAAGAAAAAATAAAAGTGGAATAAAAAAATAAAAAATGGAAAATAGAAAAAATTAAAATCGAAAATCGAAAAAAGTAGAAAAGTAGAAAAATTAAAATAAAAAATTAAAATAAAATAAAAAACAGCTGAGAGGTGCGGCGAGGTGGCCCCAGGCTCGCGCTCCCCGTGCGCCTCCGGAGCTGAGCATGGGGAGTGCGAGCCTGGGGCCGCCTCCACTGCGGCTGTCAGCTGTTGAGCGGCTTCAGGCCGCTCTCAGGAGGCATGTGCACGCCTCGGGATAGCAGCCTGAAGCCACTCAACAGCTGATAGGCATGGAGGAGGAGGCCGCAGGCAGCACTGGGGGGTGGCGGGCGGCGGGCAGGCTGGCCAGCGCCCCCTCCATTTTGGCACCCTAGGCAGCTACCTAGTTTGCCTTAATGGACGCGCCGGCCCTGATGATATTGGTTTCATAGTTTTTGACCTGGCAATATATTGCGAATCATGATGTGTGTGTGTGTGTTAGTTATGCAAAAATCACAATGTGGGGGAAATTGTGAAACCAGCCAATGTTCCTCCATATTTCAGACACTGTGATACAGTGTATCAGTAGATCTTGATGTTTAGCTGGTGATAAATCATGAAGCTGAAAACCAGATATCACCCAGCCCTACTGCTCACCTCTACATAGTTCCAACTTTATTTCAGACATGGTGATATATTGTTATATTGTGAAGTTTAGCTGGTGATATATCGTGATTTTGAAAACCAGATATTGGCCAGCTGTACAGGGGACATTCCCCCAGCCCTATCTGAAGATATCAGGGACTGAGCCTGAGGACTTCTACATGCAAGGCAGTTTCTCTGCCACTGAGCTGAGAGCCCCTTCTGTGACAGGGGAGAATTGATATGACTGTGGATGCAAAACTGGAAAGCACTACCAGTAATTCTTACGAGTTGGTTCAAAGGTGTGATCTCGACTATGTTGTGCAAATGAAGTTTGCTTTTGTTCGTGTTTGTGCGTCTTAATCGTGAGTCTTTCTTTCTGGGTACCCCTCGTTCCTTTCAGCTGGAGTTGCCATGCCATGCTAGAATAAATTCCAAAAGGAGGACAATGAAACTAGAATTCAGCTGCCCGCAATCCTAAGAGGTAAAAGCAGATGAGTGCTATTAATTGTGCTAAAAGCAGCCCAAGGACAAGGGAACACACCACATGTGAAGAACTGCAACAAAGGGATGTTAGTACAGATTTGTAGGGTGCTGTGCGGAATGAGCTAGTTTTCTAGTACTAGGTTTGCTTTGTGTTTGTAGACAGCATATAGCATCCAATATTTATAATGGCTCAAATAAAACAAATAGATTTTGTCCTTGAGCTCTTGTTGGGCCCATCTTTACAAGGTAACAAAAGGAATGTGTCCTCCAAGAAGATTCAGTGAATTGATTCAAGTGTAGAAGGCTGCAATATGTTGTCTGGTTTCCACATCTGCCTATTTAATAGGTTTAGCACGGCTTGCATTTGTAAACTCAATGCTTGCCTAATACAGGGGTAGTCAACATGGTGCCCTCCAAATGTTGGACTCCAACTCTCATCACTCTTGACAGGCTGGGGCTGATGGGAGTTGGAGTCCCACAAGACTGTGGGGAGAAACAGGGCCGGCCCACCCATGAGGCAAAGTGGCGCAACCGCCTCAGGCAGCAGGGCTCCAAGGAATGCATTACGTGCTGCCGCCGCCATGATGCGTTGCACTCTTTGGAGGCTGGCTCTGCCTCTTCCTTCACAGCCCGCCACCAATGTTACCTCTACAGTGGCCTCTTGGCAAATAGGAATCGTTGCTCATCTCTTCCCACCCTTGTTCCCACCAGTGTAGATCTTTATTCCCCACACCTTGTTCCTGATGAGCCAGTGTGGTGTAGTGGTTAAGAGGGGTAGCCTCGTAATCTGGGGAACGGGGTTCATGTTACAGGGAACCAGGCAGAGGGCCTTCTCGGTAGTGGCACCCACCCTGTGGAATGCCCTCCCACTAGAGGTCAAAGAGAACAACAACTACCAGACCTTTAGAAGGCATCTCAAGGCAGCCCTGTTTAGGGAAGCTTTTAATGTTTGATGGATTTCTGTATTTTAGAATTTCTGTTTTATTGGAAGCCGCCCAGAGTGGCTGGGGGAACCCGGCCAGATGGGCGGGGTATAAATTTATTATTATTATTATTATTATTATTATTATTATTATGTCTCTGCTTCTCCACATGCAGCTGCTGGGTGACCTTGGGCTAGTCACACTTCTTTGAAGTCTCTCAGCCCCACTCACCTCACAGAGTGTTTGTTGTGGGAGAGGAAGGGAAAGGAGAATGTAAATCGCTTAGAGACTCCTTAGGGTAGTGATAAAGTGGGATATCAAATCCAAACTCTTCTCTTCTTCTTCTTCTGATGTTGATCTTCATTTACCCTTGTTCCCTGATTTTTTTTTGGGGGGGGGGTGCCATTTTGTGGAGAGGTGCCGAAATGTATTGGGCCAGCCCTTGGGGAGAAATCAGAGTTTCTGCAGAAAATAAGCATCAGTACATATACCCAAGCAGCACATACACTCAGCCAGGTGTCGCATCCTGCCCAGAAAATATTTAGCAATACGTTTGGCACCAGCTTGGCTGCAGGAGTTACCAGAAGGTGGTGTACAAGATGCCATCCAACCGTCTTAGGGACTCTACTCTAGATTTGCATAGGGTTTACTCCTTAGCCTTTTCTTCTCCCAAAGATATCCAGCAGGGTGCGACGAACCCAGTCCCGGCGTTGTCACTAAACTTTCAAGGATCCCACCTAGGATGTGAGGATCCCACCAAAAGCAATGTGCCTCCCTTTGTATAACTCTATCAGAGTGTGAAGGAAATAGGTTATTCCCTAAACAACCCACCTATCCTTCTTACGCCCCAAATAAACTGCCTGTTTAAGTTTAGGGTCTGCTAGTAATCGAATTGCAGTAACGCGGCTCAGTATCCTTTCCAACTCCCAACAAGTGTATCAGGAACCACCTTGTGCTCCCTGTAAGGATTCCCTTTTTAACCTAAGGTTCACCTCCACAGCCTGTTCCCATTCCTTTTAAACTCATGGCAGTCCCGCCCCTCAGGAATGGAATGCGTCATTTATCCAGGAGGTTGAGGTTTAACTCTTTACACCCTGGAGTTCTTTTGCAAACCAGCCCAATCCGTCACACAGGGCAGCGGAGGTTTAGGAATGGAGTTTTTGTTCTCCTAGATGAGCTACCTTCCCAGGTTGACAAGCCCCATCTGCCCTTCACTTCCCTCCACAAAATGGGCAGGAACTGCCTTTTTGACTGTTGGACCCAGTATTGGTCTTGTCTGCTCAATCCGCCGGTGCCCGTCTTCACATTCAGGGGAAGTCCCTATCTCACCAAGGGTTTGCGAGCCTAATGTAGACAAACTACCCACTAGGATACCCTGCATGCTGTGGTTTGTATGAACTGGCTGTCGAATTCACTTCTGCTTTGGAATGTCCTTATGTCTCTTTGCACTGATCTATATATACAGATATATATATAAGTGCATGTAGCATCTAATAATCCAAAACTACAATTTCGAGTTGTTCGAGGCAGTCTTGCGATGAATTGCTAGCGCTTGGAGCAGGAGGCATTTTCTTTTAAGCATGGCTCCTGATTAGGAATGTAAAAATCGATAATGTCTGAAGTATTGTGAGAGGACTTCCTAAATATGGCTCATCATGTTGAAAAAAATCAATGCAGAATGGGCATGTGGAGTCAGTGTGTCCTAAGAGGGGAGCATTAAGGAGGGTTAACCCATAGAAGGGGGCAGGAAGTAATCACTAAGGATGAAGCCGGCAAAGGATAGGAAAAGTCAGTGATGCTTTCTTGTTGGTTTCCTGTGTGTTGGATTTTTTTGCTTTGTTTTGTTTTGTTTGCTTTTGTTAACTCCCAGTGGTGCCATCCCAATGTTTCGGGGGTACAGCTTTCATTATTCCTGACTATTGCTAATACATGTGGGACCTTACAGTAGTTGGAGTCCAATATTGCCTGACGGGCACAACCTGGGTTGCTTTCTTTCAATAACTAGGGTTACCAGACTCAATAGAGGACAGGACTTCTGTGCCTTTGATTGCCCTGCTCTCTTTTGAGTCTGGAAACCTTAAAGAGAAACCAGCAGACCCTTTGCTTGGAAATTAAACAAAAGGTCTGATGGATTCTCTTTAAGGTTTCCAAACTCAAAAGGGAGCAGGGCAATTAAGGGCACAGAAGTCCTGTCTTCTATTGAGTCTGGCAACCCTGCCAATAACTCTTCTTCAACCTTATTCTTCATTTGAGAGCATGCAACCCTTTGCTGCGATTCAAAACTATTTTTTCTCTGGGGGTACAAGTCACTGGCTTTTGATTTAACACTGGTATAGTATCAGTATGAAAATGAAGAACATGCTACAAAAACCCATTGACTTCTGCTTATGTGGGGGTATTGTTTCTGCTTGTTATTATGCTATGTATTTTTGTGTTTTTATACAGTAAACTGCCCTGTGGTCTTTGGGTGAAGGACGGTATAAAGATTTATTAAATAAGTAAAACACCACTTGTCTCTTCCAGAGGACACAAATAATTGTACTGTCATAACTGCTATCTCACAAATGTTTTCACATGAATTGCATTGGTGGATGAGCTAAAATTACACACACACATATATATGTATGTATGTCTTTCCCCCCACAGCTTTTTGCAATCTTTGCATTTGCAACATGTGGCGGCTATTCTGGAGGACTGCGGCTCAGCGTGGACTGTGCAAACAAGACAGAGAGCGACCTCAGCATTGACATAGCCTTTGCCTATCCATTCAGGTAATCTCTTGTAGTTCTTTGCCATTGACATGCAAAAGGGTAGCCATTGTCTACTGTCTTTCAGTGTAGTGCTTCCTGTAGATATTTTCAGATGACAAGACATGCAGAGACTTAAGGTGATGCCAATTACTGGTGCATTTCAAGTTGCTTCTGAGCTGGAACCCTTTAGCACTGCTTTCCCACAGTTAGCTGGAAGTGGAATTAAACTGAAGACTCCACAGAAGCACTCAGATTAGCTCCAGCTGGTACGTTTGCACCTCACTGACTTCCCTCTGCCAGTAAGCGACTGAGGTCCACCTGAAAAGAATCTAGGAAAGCGGCTCTGCAATGCCAGGTGACCTGCTTCTGGAAGTTTGTGGTACTGTTGCACGCCACCCTAATCTCTGAGTGGTGCAAGATTCCAGGGGTTCCCAGGGTTCATGTTTCCTTTTGGGAATGAGGCACAACAGAGACTGTGGTGTCTTTATGCCATTTGGTTTATTTACGCATCTTCTTCTTTGGTGATCACTCGTAGCCAAGTAAGATTGTCTTCCATAATCACGCTTTTAACAGTGAGTCCATAAGTGTCTGTGGAGGCCAATTCTGGATCCACACATACTTCCACAGTGGGGACATTGGTTTCTGGGCAGGAGTTGATCATGGTGTGGATTTGCCAAGCGTGCCTTCCTCTTAGCATGTTTCACCCTTGCGTCCTGATATCGAGTGTCTTCAAAGCCCATGACACCTTTGGTAAAGGCTGTTCTCCAACTGGAGCGCTCGCAGGCCAGTGTTTCCCAGTTGTCAGTGTTTATACTACATTTTTTAAGATTTGCCTTGAGACAGTCTTTATTTACACACATATGCAACCTGAGCCTACGATGGAGGGGGTTCACAACATCAGGACCCCAAAAAGGTCTTGTTTCTCCCATAGCCACAGCCTTGGATTCAAACAGAAATCAGACATTCCTCTCAAACTTTACTCTCCAGCTTGCTGCTTTACTTCTAGGTCACACCACTGCCCCTTTTAACTCTAAACCCAATGCTTTGTCCTTCTGTCTCTGAGTAGAGGGAGGGGCCTCACCCATTTAGACCTATTTCCTTTGTTTCCTTAATGGCTCATCACCCAGGTGATTGCCTTAACACTTGCTGAATTCAGGGGTTAGAAGGATCTTGCATATAACCTACTTCTTACCGCCGCCCCCCCCCCACAAATTTGTAATGCACTTATATTGCAGGGTTCTTCCTCATGTCCCAGTTTTTCCTATAATTTTTAGTCCTTTTCACACATCTAATGTTTAGGCACAGTAATGTTAATGAAAAGTTTCTTTCTGATAAACAACCACAACTACTACTACTACTACTACTACTACTAATGGGAAAGGTGTGAGAATAGTGATAAATAGCCTCTCAATTTCCCCCGATTTAATTAAAAAAGAAACTTTTAATTTTTATAAGAAAATAGTTCTGTGCTGCTATTAAAAAGTGGGGGAAAGATTAGGTGATGGATGTGCTGAACTGGTTACTGGCCACAAAAATGGACTGTATGAGAGTCAATAAACTGAAGCTTAATCCAGACAAGACTGAGATGTTTCTATCGGTGGCCCAGCTACAACCTTATCCGGATGATGATAGCCTGCCTGCCATAACCTAGGCTCTGGTAACTTCAATATTATATTACTGCATTGTGGTTTTCATGGGTTTGCTTTTGAAGACAGGTGAGGTAAGGTGAGCCAATCATATAACACTGAATCTGGCACAGGTGCACTGGCTGCCTGTATGCTTCTTTTAATCCATAAAGCTCTTTATGGCTCAGGGCCCCAGTATCTTTCAAAGCACCTCTCCCACTATGACCCTTTGGTGTTCATCTGTCTTCTCCAGGTGCCTGTGACTTCTTTTGGTTGAAGGTCCCTGGCTGTGGAATGTTGTCCCCAGCGAGGGCCACTTGGTGCCATCATGAACATCTCCCATGTGCTAGGTTTAAACATATCTCTTCGCCCAGACATATGACAAATTATGGCAAGTTGTCTGATGGCCTACTTGATGGAAATATTTTGCTGCTGAAGATTTTTGTCCTTTTTTCCTGCACTATGAAATGGTTTTATTGACATACGTTGTTTTTGGTTTTGTGTCATTCCTACTGGGCTCTTGACATTTTGTAAAGGTAAAGGTAAAGGGACCCCTGACCATTAGGTCCAGTCGTGACCGACTCTGGGGTTGCGGCGTTCATCGCTCTTCATTGGCCGAGGGAGCCAACGTACAGCTTCCAGGTTACGTGGCCAGCATGACAAAGCCGCTTCTGGCGAACCAGAGCAGCACACGGAAACGCTGTTTACCTTCCCACCGGAGCGGTACCTATTTATCTGCTTGCACTTTGATGTGCTTTCAAACTGCTAGGTTGGCAGGAGCAGGAACCGAACAACGGGAGCTCATCCTGTCGCGGGGATTCAAACCGACGCCCTTCTGATCGGCAAGCCCTAGGCTCTGTGGTTTAACCCACAGCGCCACCCACACCCCACATTTTGTAGGAAGTGACTAACAAGTGAAATAGACAAATAACACTCAGAGTGTATGTATGCGTTGACTAACAAATTGCCTTTTTAAATATTAGCTTTCCAAAAGATTCAAATATGTCTTGGTTTCATAGCATCTGAGCTGTCCTAGAAAGCCTTTTTTAATCTAGTGATATGTCTGGTGTGTTTCATAAGCCAGTTTGGGAATGATAAACACCAATGGAAATGAGGGCACGTGTCCAGTGCCAAAAGTTAACAATGAAATATTTTTAAAACCCTGCTGTTAATAAGAAACAACACATTCACAAGCAGATGCAATGCAAAAAATAAATAAATATGGCTATCAGCCTTCCCCATCCCCCTTGCATCTAAACGGCCATGTCCTGATATATAAAAAGTCCCCAAACCTAAAAGTAGATTCATAGATATCTATTACTTTCTATACAAATTCTATTCCAAGAAATGTTTTTAAAGACAGCAACACCATCTGTCTGTAAAATGGCTATTTCCAGCAGACATCATTTGCTGTTTTGCTTTTGAGTTCCATTTATGCCTTTATTGATAGTAATGCTGTTCACTAAATGGATCTGAGCAGCTGGCAAACTCGTGAATTGTTGTTAATTTATGAGACATTTATGCCATACTTGTGCTCCACAGACTTGTACTGCCCTTTATTACAAATGTTAAATCCCCCCCCTTTTTGCTAACTTTGCTGTTCTGTACAATCTTTCATCTCTTGCTTCTTTTAGTATTCATGAAGCAGCTTTGAAAAATTGAGTTATGCAAATTTATAATTTGATTCTCTTCCAAACTTGTCACATTTCATGAGTGTTCTTCACAGAGGAAGGGAGGGAGTTCCACAATAGAAATTGCTATTTAAGATGTTGGTTTATATATGGTATTAGTTAATAATAATAATAATAATAATAATAATAGAAAGAAAGCTTGAAAGCCAGCATTATTTGGCTCAGATCAGAAATACATAGCTTATTGAACAGAGGTGTGTTGCTAGTGCATTCCATCTTTATACTACCCCCTCCTTCCCCCTTTTTTGATGAGCTGTGATTGAAGTCTTCCTCGGTTAATTAACCATAGTTTCCTGTGAAGTTTGAATCAGGAAACTGTGGTTATCAGCAGGGGCAGACTTTGGTCATCTTTCACAATATGGCGCCCTGTGTGAGGCTAAAATTTGGAACCCCCAAATGGATCTTCTCAATTGTGGATCTTCTTAATTTTGCTTCCCTTCAGCTCGGCACCCTGTGAAGGGGAACAAGCCACACACCCCTAAATCTGTTTGCTGTTACCAGTACACTGGAACATGCCAGAATATTACAGAAGCCAATTTCAAATCATGTAAGAGCCAGGGCTTATTCTCATCACCATAGTTTCCCAGTTCAGATGTTCTTAGAACTACAGTATGGTTAATCAACCCTGGAAGTCTTCAAAAAGTGCACACTGAGAAGGTGGGCAAAGGTAACATGAGGCTGGAGCATGCACGCGAAAGGCTGCCCTGCTACTCTCTTTTATTAAAAAAAAGGTTTCTCTTAAACCTACGGTCTGACACTCCTTTTGCCATGATGAGATGCAAGGTTGTGTTTTCTTCAGTACTGTCCATCCTTCATACTGCCTTGCTTCGGTTGAAATTGCAATACATGCCAGATATAAGGTTGCCCTGTTTGAAGGAAACGTGTAATAGATCTGTTCAAAATTGGGCTAACTGTGAAGCTGTTGTGATTAAGTATGGATTCTTGGTGCCCATAGCTGCAAAACACTGAATTAATTTTTTTTAAGTTAACTTCAAACTGTTGCAATTCTCACAGTTTTATTATTCTATTAAACTTGTTTCTGGTCTTCTAGGTGTTCTCCCACCCTACCCCCACCCTCTGTTTGTGCAATGATTCACTGTTTTGAGATTTCAAATTATGCCCACAGCATTCTTCAAGGGGAGAGATGCAGGAATACCTATAAATGGTTGTTTATGCAATTGTGTCCAGAAAGAGGAGCGAGGTCTATTATATTGCTCCCTGGATAGTTCCCCTGGGGAAAGATTTCTGAAAGAGAGTCTTGAGACAGGTTTGTTTGTTTTTAACAGTAGGACGAAAAACTGTTTCTTATTGCTTGACTAGGATAAATATATTGCATAAAAGGTTTTTATGTTTGCTCTAGGTTCCCAACCGATCACAGTGCCCTGGAGACCACCTATGTTAAAATGTATCTTTCAGCTTGATTATGTCTGAATTTTTGTGATGACCAATGCTTTTTAGCAAATGAATTTGACTGACACAAGGCGTGTGCATCATATCTTGGCTTATTAAGATAATGAACATCTAGCTGTTGACACCATTACCTTCATGCAATATAAGGTTTCAGAAATAACATCCATCTGTGGGATTACTTTAAAACCATATTGTTTATTAAAAGACAGTCTGCCGCACATTACTGGAAAGCCTTTGTTGTGGTGGTCTTCTGCAAAATTAAAATTAAAATCCATGCTTACTTTATTAATTTAATATATAAGTAGAAGGCATTATTAATACACTATCAAGTGGAGATTCATATAAGTTGTCCCAAATAAGCAAAGATATGATCTACTCTGTTATTGACTAGTGTGTATAGAGATGCTGTGTTAATAAAGGAAGACATGAGCCTCACTTGGTAGGATATTTTTCATTAATACAGAGAGAAATAATAAAGTTGAGGTTTTATGCAGAATACATCCTTGAATAGTATCCTTGCCCTATTTTTTTGGAGTTTGATCAAGCATTCCTTCATGCTACGAAAGGGCTTGAGGAAAGTTTTGTTGTGCTAGAACCACAGTTCATGGAACTGTAGAAGGAATAAAAAAATGAACTGAGTATACAGTTACATGACATGAGCCCATTCATCCACTCACATTTATTATAAAGCTTGGTTTGGATACCCAAGAGCCTTTGATGCAGCAGCAGAATCACACTGCAACACAATGTTTCTGCTTGCTCTGAGTTTAAAAATCAACGTTCCACAGTTGAGCAAGTAGACATTTTCCTCATCAGGAGGAACTTGTGTATAGTTCTTTCTGTTCATGACAAATACTCAACTTTTTGACATTCTGCCATTGGATATAAACCTACGTTAGGCCCACTTATATATGCAGATATCCATATCTCTGATATCTTTTCCCTTACACTGTGTCAAAGTCCCCTTATTCATTCATTCGTTCTTACACATACACACATTAATAAGCACAGGTCCACAGTTCCTTAGGGCCACATAGTCCCTACCCATAGGCCTCACATTATTATTATTATTATTATTATTATTATTATTATTATTATTATTATTTCTGCAAAGCTGGAATGTCCGTAAGCATTTCATAACCTTGCATTCCAGCACTAACCTCGTGGCTAGCAAGATCTTGTTTCAATGTTCTGAAACTCTGCCTTCTTATAGCCAACAGCAATGGTGGTTTCAAAAGTTGTACACCTTTTGTTTGCCTCGTTTTGTTTTTGTTTACTTGATTTGGAGTGGTGATGGTGAGTAAAATCACTATCCCCCCCCCCCGCAATCCTTTATATTAATTTGATATCTTAGTTGTCCATCTGCAATCCTGCTAAGAGATTACTCAGAGCTGACTTTGAAAATTTTGTTGTTGTTTAGTCGTTTAGCCGTGTCCGACTCTTCGTGACCCCATGGACCATAGCATGCCAGGCACTCCTGTCTTCCACTGCCTCCCGCAGTTTGGTCAAACTCATGTTCGTAGCTTCGAGAACACTGTCCAACCATCTCGTCCTCTGTCGTCCCCTTCTCCTAGTGCCCTCCATCTTTCCCAACATCAGGGTCTTTTCCAAGGATTCTTCTCTTCTCATGAGGTGGCCAAAGTATTGGAGCCTCAGCTTCACGATCTGTCCTTCCAGGGAGCACTCAGGGCTGATTTCCTTCAGAATGGATAGGTTTGATCTTCTTGCAGTCCATGGGACTCTCAAGAGTCTCCTCCAGCACCATAATTCAAAAGTATCAATTCTTTGGCGATCAGCCTTTTTTATGGTCCAGCTCTCACTTCCATACATCACTACTGGGAAAACCATAGCTTTAACTATACGGACCTTTGTCGGCAAGGTGATGTCTCTGCTTTTTAAGATGCTGTCTAGGTTTGTCATTGCTTTTCTCCCAAGAAGCAGGCGTCTTTTAATTTTGTGACTGCTGGCACCATCTGCAGTGATCAAGGAGCCCAAGAAAGTAAAATCTCTCACTGCCTCCATTTCTTCCCCTTCTATTTGCCAGGAGGTGATGGGACCAGTGACTTTGAAAATAGATATATAGATTATAATTCAAACGTAACAGAGAGTGCCTTTGCTGGCAGTGCTTGAGTAAATCACCTCCGTGTCTGTTAAGTTAGGACCTTCAGCCACTCGGCGCCTTTGTTCAGGAGACAGGTAAGCTTCTTCATGGAAAGAACATCACAGGTTTTTTCCTTCACTGCACCTGGGAGTGAATAAATCTGTTTTTGTGCAGCATTTCTTCGCCAATTCCTCTCTGATTTATGATTACTGGTTGACAGTGGAAGAGTTGAGGGGGTGAGCCCGAAACAAAAGATGCCATGCAGCGAGCCCACGGAGCTTGTACCTGTCATGACTGTCAAACGCTGTGCTGGAAACAAGAAGAAGCTAAAATTTTAAGAAATCTGGATCTATCGGTATGACTCAGTTCTAGAAGCAGTTGTGTGTTTGTGCCAGTTTTTTTTCCTTTCTTCATCCTTGAACTTTGTGCAAAAGAAAGGATATCTGCCCTGGCTTGGAAAATTTGGGAACAAGATGGTATGGCTGATCATACAGGAAACTGTAACAGATAACTAAACAAATGGTACATAAACATGAATGAACCAAAAGCCCTTACCTAAGAAGGAATTGATCTAGAAAAGAGCTATTTAGCATCACACTTAACTAAATTTTGTACAGTTAGAATCATAGAGTTGGAAGAGACCACAAGGGCCATCCAGTCCAACCCCCTGCCAAGCAGGAAAAGTTGATAAAGTGGAGCTTTTAAATGTACTTAGCCAATGGTAATTTTAAGAGAGCATTCTCTTCCCATTGGGATGTTTTATAAATTGTTCTTGCGGAGCTGGGATAGCAAACCTCTGGGCCTCCTGATGTTGCTGGAACACAACTCCCATTATATTGGTCAGGGCTGGTGGGAACTGGAGTCGCACAATGACTGGAGGGCCACAACTTCCCCTTTCCTATTCTAGGGGGTCATAAGGAAAG
The DNA here is from genome assembly GCF_965207765.1 of Zootoca vivipara. NCBI lineage: Eukaryota > Metazoa > Chordata > Lepidosauria > Squamata > Lacertidae > Zootoca > Zootoca vivipara. The sequence continues at coordinate 98,677,419 of NC_142584.1, read as the reverse complement.
GCTAACAATCAGAATTAACACTTGAGGATTAAGCTGAGATCTGAACTCAGGGCCATGCCCAGAACTGGCCACTGGCCTACACTGGTTCTTGCTTGCTGGGCTGATGAAGCATCCATTCAATTCTATTGTTTTATTTCTTTATTTCAACCATTTATATACTGCTAAGCAACATAATTTTTGTAAGCGATGTACAATGAAGTTGTCCAAGGGAAACAAAAGATAAAATCTATTGAAATCAATCAGAAAATCAAATTCCTCCCCCCCCCCCCACCTCATATAGTAAAAAAATAAAATAATATCTGCTGGGTTCAGTCTACCCAGCACTTTATGCATCTGCGTTCAATAATGCATCAGGACAGCCAGAGATCTGAAGCTCTGCCGATTAATTATACAAACCTCCCCGCCAGGATGGGCAGCGAGGGATAGGTCAGTGCTTTTATGATCAACTTCCACAATTCACTGCCACGTTGTGGTCCCAGCAGTGCAGTTTTCTATGTAATTTGGGGCTTTTGTGAATGGATTAGCCTAAGCAGACCTTTTTTTCGTTGTGTTTCTCTTTCTAAATTGCTCTCATCCAGTTGGAAAGGAAACAAGCAAAGAGTGTAATGTTGCACCCCGCCGTGCAGAATTTGGGAGACGTATCCTTCAGGGCACACAAAACTCTTGTCGTGACATTTTCAGCAGCTCTGTTCGCCTTTTTTATACAGTATTTAATGCGACCTAATGATAGAACGTAGACCCAAAGCTCCAGCATCCTTCTTCGGAAGGTGAAACTACAAGTGTCTTCATTAATAGTAATCCCTGTGGTCAAGAAGTTATTACAGGTTTTGGGGGCAGGGATGGAACAAGTCCTAGCCCAAACTTTGTGGCCTCATGACCTTGATCTGATTTCCATTGATGTTTCAAAGGGAGTAGAAAAATAAGAAAAGCTTGTTCATTGTGCTGCCAGGGCTGGCAAAACAAGCACTGATGCATTGGCCACTTAACATGGAGATGTTTCTCTCTTTTCATACACTGTGTGCTGTAACCTTGTGCCAGAAGATTGCCTGGGAAACCAATGCATTGCCTGAAAGGCTAGCCATTTTACAGCCTAATGTGAAGGACCAGATTAGCATCCCCATCACTCTGACCAGACAGAAGCTGAATCTTTCCTCCACACTGACATTAAGGCAGCATCTTCCGTTGTGCTTGAGGGGCAGCAGGTTAACTTAGGGTGCATGAGTCAAGATATGAACCATACAGACACAGCACTGTCCTCTGAACACTTAGGCACTACTCATTACTACCAGCATCTAATGCTTAGGGCAACTGCCACACACTGCCCAATGGCAGAGCTGGACCGGATTGTCTAATGGGGAAATGTGACTCACTACCTCTGCAGCAGAGAAATTTGTGAGCAGTCACAGAAGAGGTGAATTATATGTAGGTCTGCACTGCAGTAGGGTATCATGCACCTTATAACCTCCCATTCCATCATCAAGTCTCAGCTCTGCTCAACCCTAGTTATTAGTGGGGAGGGGGTGGCACTGTGGGTTAAGCCACTGAGCCCAGGGCTTGCCGATCAGAAGGTCGGTGGTTTGAATCCCTGTGATGGGGTGAGCTCCCATTGCTCGGTATTTCCCATTGCTAATATTTTAAAAAGGCAATTTGTTAGTCAACTCATACATACACTCTGAAGGGTGGTGGTTCGAATTCCCGCGAAGGAGTGAGCTCCCGTTGTTCAGTCCCTGCTCCTGCCAACCTAGCAGTTTGAAAGCACGTCAAAGTGCAAGTAGATAAATACGTACCGCTACAGCGGGAAGGTAAACGGCGTTTCCGTGCGCTGCTCTGGTTCGCCAGAAGCGGCTTTGTCATGCTGGCCATATGATCTGGAAGCTGTACTCCCTTGGCTCCCTCGGCCAATAACGTGAGATGAGCGCCGCAACCCCAGTCGGTCACGACTGGACCTAATGGTCAGGGATCCCTTTACCTTTACTAATGTCTAAAATACTTTTGTATGCCGTATATTTATTACAACTCTGCTTGCAGTGAGATTGAAAGATTAAATGAATGTGTGCATGCACACAAAAGCTCATACCAATGACAAACTTAGTTGGTCTCTAAGGTGCTACTGGAAGGAATTTTTTATTTTGTTTCATTCATTCATTTTTTTTATGGTTATACCTCCTCTCCCCCTCCTACCTAGGGTGGCTTACAACTGCCTTAATAACAGAGCACAACTATCACATGGTTAGGATGGCACCTTGTTAGAGAAGGGCTGTATCTCCCAATCTCTGAAGTACTCTCAGAAAAATCATGACCTTCCATAAAGGCCCAGAAAGACCCCAGCCCATTACAAATGGAGATGGGCAGATTTCACCCTTCACTAATTCCTGCAAGATGTAAGAAATCGATTCTTTAGAATATTGGCTCCATTTGTGTTACCCAAAATACATTTATCCGTGGTTTGGAAGACTTTAATTTAGTTCTGTGCTCAGTGCAGTGATGGATAGGGTATGTAAATGATTATTCAATCGACATTTCTGACTGATGTTTTTCCCCAGCTCAAAAAAAATTGAAAGAAGTGTGCAGGTAGGAGGGGATGGGGTTGTATGTTACAGATCAGCTTTTCAAAGCCAGCTGCAAAAATTGTTCTCCATTAATGCATTATAATATGTGTTATACCGGAACTTATCAATTATCCTCATTCCACTTCCCCAAATTCCCCAAGCTACCTGTATGGTTTCAGTTTCCCGTCTTTTAAAATCCTGAAAGCCTTTGTACTTTGAGAATAGTGTGGATTCCAGTTCATACACTGAATTTCTACAGAGTTTAGAATGCTCGAATCCATTGATTGCTGTTGTGGAAGAGAGAGGGAAAGCTTACAAAAAGGAAAATTAATACCTGGATCAAATGCTTAAGGGGAAAAAATGTGCTATCTTTTTTCAGTAGTTCTTGCTTATCTAGTTGGTGCTGATGGTCAGCACACTTACCTTTCAGATCATCCTAATTCTGTACCAACCACAACCCAATTGCACTCATTTGTAAACCTTCTTTACCACCACTGCTCCACTGATGGAACAATAATAATAATGCAATGCTGAATTCCACCCAAAACTTAGAAATTGCAGAATCTTACCAATTATTGTGTGTATCCATTCTCCTGATGGGTAGACATTCTCCTAATGGATAGACTTATTTTGTTGTGGAGACAACAGCTATCTCAGTTGCTCAGTTATCTTAAGGTTGTGATCCTGTTGACAGTATGGGATGGGCCTTTCAATAGATAAATTCTAAGCCATTCAGGTCTTTAGAAGTCAAAACTAAAAGCTTGATTTGGGCTTCATGACAAATAGACAGCCAGTGCAGATCTTTGAAAATTAATGACCCCGTATAGTCTGGCCTGTTGAAACTCTGGCCACTGCATTTTTGCACCAACTGCAGCCTCCAAACCATATTCAAGGGCAGCTCCTTGACAAATGGCAATGGACAAAATAAGAGGTTACTAGAACATGGGTAACTGCAGCTGGGCTTTCCCCTGTCCCAGGATGGCTGTAACTGGCAAACCAACTAGAGGTAGGATAAATAATTGTTTCTCATTGTCCAAAAGAACTTCCTGGCTTCTTTCTTTAACTCCAGAGGTTGAAGCCATTTCTACATCCTGCCACAACCTAGCAAGTCATTATTTTTCTTTATGGTTTTTTAAGAAACATTTTATTAGTTTTCAAATAAACACATTAAACAAAAAATAAAACAAACAAAACATTCACCCACAAACATTCCAACATACAATAGACATAGAATTTTCTTTTGTTTACAATTCTTCAATTATTTCTTTTCCTTAGCTCTGCCGAGCTTTGACTCCCCCCCCCTCCATCCGGTTTTCTTATTCACTCCTATCTTGCAGTTCTTTTGTTTCCCTTACTTTAGGTCCATTCGTAGGATTTATTTCAATCCTGCGAGTGTCTTTAAACTTCTACAGTTCTTCTCCATATAGTCCACAAATTTACTCCAGTCGTTTTGGAACTTTGTCTCTCCCTGGTTTCGGATCTTGCTAGTCAGTCTTGCTAATTCCGCATAGTCCATCATCTTCGTCTGCCACTCTTCAATCGTTGGTAACTCCTGAGTTTTCCATTTTTGGGCTAACAATGTTCTAGCCGCGGTTGTTGCATACATAAATAATACTTGATCTCCTTTTACAATTTCCTCTCCTATAATTCCCAATAAGAATGCCTCTGGTTTTTTGGGAAAGGTATATTTAAAAATCTTTTTCAGTTCATTATATATCATTTCCCAAAATCTTTTGATTTTATCGCATGTCCACCACATATGATAAAACTCACCATCTTTCTCTTTACATTTCCAGCATGATTTACTACTCATTCTATACATCTTAGCCAGTTTTACTGGTGTTAAATACCATCTACATTATTTTTCTTTATGACTGTGAGAATACACGGTAGAGATTTCAGATTTCTTCCATGGATCTACCCATAATAGTTAAGGAGGAGTTTGCTGCTGAGAACTAGTCTTTGCCAGCCTAATTGGATCCAGCCCACATTTCTCTACAATCTGTGGAAGAACTTGCTGCTGAGATGTAGCCTTTGCCCAGCTCAGTTCAAGCCAACATTGTGGGACAGAATTTTTGCTGGAGAGCCCATGTCTCGCCAGCTAACATTAAACCCAGGTTTACCTGCTGTTTGCAGAGCAGTTTACTAATGAGAAGCAGCATTTCCAACCCAAAGATTCCCCCCTTTTTTATCAAGGGACTGAGTCAACCCATCCATAATGCAATTCTCCAGGTGAGGCGTGCCTGCTTTTCCTCCCTGTGTAATGAATGCAGGTCTAATCATTCCTAATATGCTAAAGCAGAAACAATAGTGCATTTGTGCCTGTACAAAATGCAACCTTGAGAATACATTCAGACTAATTTTAGCCGATTCATGCTAGCTCCTCTTAATGATGAGAGGGTTTTCTAATTTTTGAAAGCGTAGATGATTTTGATGCATACCAATCAGGATGAGTCTGTCTGCTAACACAGCTTGACTGTCTGCTGGAGAAGCTTTCTCAGGGGAACAGAATATACCTGCTTCTGCCGTACACTGAGAGGAGTAATGAGAGAGCGAGGAACAGCAAAGAATAGTTCATCACTGCTATGAATACTCCCAAATTACAGTCTCTCTCCTGCCATTCTGTGTGTCAAGGAGTTTTCTGTTAGGGAAGAACGGGGCAGCCCAAGGGAGGCGCAAGCTGCATATTACACACCACCTGCAATTTAAAGCTAGGAGGTTGTCAGGGAGCAATGAATGATGAAAGTTACAGGAAAGTGCCATGCAATCGTGTGCATGTTTACTCAAGCTGCATGCACACATCATTTTATTCTAGAATCTATGGAGACTCAGTACGCAGTCCACCAAAACACAAATCTATTGTATATTCTGCATTCATCAGAAAGGAAACTCAAGGAACAATTCATGCCCGTTGCCTTGTAGGACATCTTTGGGTGAAGTCAAGGCTAAGGAGTAAATCCTACACAAGTCAAGGGTGGGGTTCTTAAGGCAGTTGGGTGGCATCTTCTATGTCTCCTTTCGGCAACTCCTGCAGCCAAGCTGGTGTCAAATGTATTGCTTTCCTTTCCTTTGAACAACATCAGCGAGAAGCCCAGGACCTCAATACACACTACCCAGGATTGTGCCCCAGAGAAGTCACTTTGGTGCTCCAAATGCAGTATGCCCATTTGAAAACAGGTGTAGGCTAGCCTGGAAAGATGGTGTGTGTGTTCACCTCTACCTAGTGATGTTGTGGGTGGGTGTGGGTGGGCTATGATTGGAAGATAGAGGGTGTTTGTCTCACTGCAGTCTATTTAAAGATTACTCAGGTATTGATTCAAAGGGTGCTGTGTGGATACAGAGATCCAGATCCTACTGAAGTCCATGGGATTTAAGTTCTTCTGTTTTGAGTGTCGTCTATATTTGCGATACATAAGAAGCAACTTGTTTATGCATTGCTGCTTAGAATCATAGAATCATAGAGTTGGAAGAGACCACAAGGACCATCCAGTCCAACCCCCTGCCAAGCAGGAAACGCCATCAAAGCATTCCTGACAGATGGCTGTCAAGCCTCTGCTTAAAGACCTCCAAAGAAGGAGACTCCACCACATTCCTTGGCAGCAAATTCCACTGTCGAACAGCTCTTACTGTCAGGAAGTTCTTCCTAATGTTTAGGTGGAATCTTATTTCTTGTAGCTTGAATCCATTGCTCCGTGTCTGATTCGCTGGAGCAGCAGAAAACAACCTTTCACCCTCTTCCATATGACATCCTTTTATATATTTGAACATGGCTATCATATCACCCCTTAACCTTCTCTTCTCCAGGCTAAACATACCCAGGTCCCTAAGCCATTCCTCATAAGGCTTGCCATGTACTGTGTTTGTTTTTCTGTGCCCTAGTCCATCTTCTGTTTCAAACACTCCCAGTAACCTTGGTTAGCTTTGTCTCCATGCTTGGCGAAATTGCAAAGACAGATGCAAAGAGAGAATTCCTCCTCCACGAGAAGACAATAAACCCTGATGAATAGTATTTGCATAATTGAGATGGAAAACCTTAAAGACCAGTCAGGAAGTTCTGGCTTTGTTTAGGAGCATCCTTATCACACTTCTAAGTTCTTTCTTCTGCCCAAATGGTTTTGTCCACATGACCTGTAGGGCTGTGTGGGTGTGGGGAAATGTGTGCAAAGAGAGAAGCGGCTGTTGTTGTGTGGCTGTACGTGCCAGGGACCGTGCTGAGGAGGGCTGCACAGATGAGGAATGGTGGGAGCCTCCCCCCACCCCCTGCTCCTGATCAGGATTCTAAATCGTCCCAGGAGCAGTGGGACAGTATAGATTTGGAAGAGTGGTTCACTGAGGGACATAGTTCAGAAGACAAAAGTTGGGAAGAACTGGGTAGTGAACACCTAGGAGAAGAACCAGGAGAGAGAGAGTTAATAGACTCCAGTTCGCTGGTAAGCATCCAGCCAATCAGTCCAAGGTCACAAGATTAGATAAAGTATCACAGAAGGCACAGTGGTTGCCACATCAGTTAGCAAGGGGAGGAAGTGACAAGGGTGACTCTGGAGGGGTGTAAACCTTAATTGGGAGAACCTTTACTCCGAGAATGGACTTTGTTCTTTGTTCTTTCGCTGTGATCATTAAAATCTCTTAAAATGGTAAGAGAGTATTTTTGCTTTGTTCTACTTATCCACGGCCAAAGGGAGGGAGGAAGCCACTTTCCCGAAACCCGACAGTACACTAGCACAATGTGGGGAGGCAAACTTTTAATATTAAAATGTGTCAAGCATGTTTCAGCACCTCAAAGCACAGACCACATGCCATCTAGCTGGTTTTATAAATTACTGAAACAAAATACGTCAGCTGATAAAAGATGAATGCCAAATACCGCATTTTTCCATGTATAGGACGCCCCCATGTATAAGATGCCCCCCTTTTTTAGGGACTCCGGTTTAAGAAAATGGGGAGATTGCCCCATGTATAAGATGACCCACAGTTTTTCACATAATTTTAAAGTAAAAAAAGCCTAGTCTTATACATGGAAAAGTATGGTACATACAAATATATATTGGTGGAAACTATGGGATCCACTTTGATGGGGAAACTGACTAAATATACAGTCTTTATGCAATCCGAAAACAAGACTTCTATAAGGACTAGCAACACAAAGCAACTTATGGCAATCCACCGGAAGTTCAAAGCTCTGAAGGACAAAATTTCTAGGCAGTAGCATCACTGAGTATTTGCTGCAGTAGAAGGCTTTCCTTGTGCTTCTGCTCCTCTCTTCTTTATAGGCCACAAGCGTTGGTAACGGAATTACATAAATGATGGAATGAAATAGTGCTTTCCTACTTCAGATTACTCAGCATGTACCCCACTAAGCCAAGTGCAGCCTGGCAGTCATGTTCAGTAGCCTACGAAATACTTGATAGCCTTCCAGGTTTGGCCGTTCCAAAGGCAGGAAAAAGTGGAATACAGTATATATTAGCTCCTGGCGATCAGTGGTTGGTGGGCTCAGTGCAACTCAGCAGGTCACAAGTTGTGTCGCCTTGCAAGCTTTGAAGTGGCCTGTGGTTCTGTGGCAGTGTGGAACTGGGAGTGGCTAAATGGCTGCTATCTCTAATTGGTCATTCATCTGCTTAATTGAATTGACCCACTGAATTCTAGAATGGGGCAGTTATATAGAGATGGTCATATAACTGTCACCCACAAGCAGCCAAGCTATTTTTTTAAAAAAATAAAAACTAATCCATCTCACTGTCTTCTCATTCTGGATTTTAGGTTGTACCAGGTGAATTTTGATGTTCCCACCTGCGAAGGCAAACGACGAGAAAAACTCTCACTAATAGGCGACTTCTCTTCTTCCGCGGAATTCTTCGTCACTATTGCAGTCTTTGCCTTCCTCTACTCCTTGGCAGCAACGGTGGTTTACATTTTCTTCCAGAACAAATACCGCGAAAACAACAGGGGCCCTTTGATTGTAAGTGTTCGTTACACTGACATCTTTGTTCCTATTTATTTATGGATTCATTTGTTTAGCCTCTCGCTTTGAATATGGGTGTGGTATTGTTTTTCTTTGACACCGGGCTTGAATGAAATATTCAGTTCTCAGACATCATTGCTGAACACAACAATGGAGATTGCAGAGTGAATGGATGGGTGGATGGGTGGATGGGACTCTATCAGTCAAGACCACAATGTCTGTTCATCAGCATATAATCCCTGCTGCATACAATATCATGTTTTTATGTTATTTTCATTTACTGCTTTGGACAAACTTCACCCTTTTCATTTTCAAACCTTTACCTCTTTTTTTAAAAAATCAGAACTAATTTTCCATCCAGACCCTTCTGGATCCTATATCAACCTTCCTAATATTTCACCTAAGCACCCAGGACCCCTGCTTAGATAGGGAGATGTGATTTTCTTCCCCCACCCCTTTAACCTTTTGCTCAAACTACCTTATGACTTGGAATTCAGCAACAGTTTAACTCGTTTGCACAGATGAAAGTTCTTAGACAGAGATGAAGAACCTCAGAGATGATGAACCCAGGGGTCCATTAGACCTTGGTCTGGGGAGAATGTCCCAAGACTGGAGGACTGAATTTATATGTGCCTTGGGCCACATCACTCACTAGCCCTGCTTTTCACCCTCTTTGAGTGCTTCTGCCTGGCTACATGGGCGGAGCGGCACCACAAGTCGCTTCTACGCATGTCCAGGGGATTTACAGGATTTTTTCCAATCTGGGCTGCCAGTGGGAAACGGTTTAAAATACGGGGGTGTCCCGCGAAAAATGGGAGACTTGGCAGCTATTGTCTAGAATGATGCAACTTACACTTTAGTATTGTTAATCTGGATCCCTTTTAGGGATTGTTGTTGTTGTTGTTGTTGTTGTTTGCAGATCACATCGATCTTTATATCCCCATTTTACTGCCATGTCCCATCTATTGTATCTGCAAATGCCAATTATTTCACATTTTCCTTTTTTTTACTCAGTAAATCACTATCTGCAACTCATATTGTACTTTTCATTTTATATACCACTAACTTATATTTCAGTTATCTATTCCTTTTATCTTTCCTGTCTGTTAATGTTGAGTCTGTTCAGTTCCATTGTCTGTCTCCTGGGACTGGAACAAATCTTCCAGATGTACTCTACTTTTGGTCTGACCCTGCTTCCTCCTGGATCCCACCCCTCGCTTGCCGGAAGGCTAAAATTAGAACCTCTTTTCTCCATCCACCCCACGAATGGCTGAAGAAGGAGCTGGCAGGATGTCTGGCTGCACCGCCTTAGTTAATTCCAATCCGAAAAGCTGCAGAGCTGCTGGAATATTAATTAGATAAGCTATACCCAATATAAAACAAACAATCCTGAAATGTGCTTTGAGACTGCTTTAATATAGAATACAGTATCAACGCAGAGGCTTTACAACATTAAAATTTCCCTGAAGTAACAAAACTCTCTTGTAACATTTCATTAATTTAAAAAAGTGAAGCTTTGAAAGCAATACTAATGATTACATTGTATTCAATTATTCATGAAAAGTTAAACACCTTTTTCTTCCACTGAGAATTTAAAACAACCTTTATTTTCATTGTATATTGATTATTCCTTTCAATCCAAGTGGTAGCTTTAATAATAATAATAATATGAGCAGGATTCAGTCTTTTTTTCCCCCTAATGAAAAATTCCCTATTTTCTTTAAATACCGTAATCCAGCACAAATATATATATATTGTTTCCCAGGATGCTGTTGGCATGCAATAAATATTTGATGTTAATGAGGATTTTGTGCCTCCTTTAAACCTGCAGCTGTCTCAGTTTCCCAGAAGAACTGAGATCCGCTCAGATCAATGGGGCATTTGCAGCTGAAGGCTGCAAATAGGTGAAGGGTTGTCACACCCAGATGATGGAGCAAATTTGCGCCAGAGGGTAGGATCTGTACCCACAGGTTCCAGTTACAGAAAATGGGATTTTTTTTCTGATCATTAGATGAAACATTAAAAATCATATCTGATGGCATGAGCTGTTGGACAAGGGGACAGACTACCTTGGGAAATGGTGGACTCTGCATGATTAGAGGTTTCTAAGCAGAGGCTGGATGACCACCACCTATGAAGAATGCTGTTGTAGTGGGTTTCCTGCATCAGAAGCATACAAGCACTGCCAGACAGAGCGGGAGAAAAACAGCGCCTCGTGTACACACCATACACCATACACTTAAAGCAGATAATTCCCCCCCTCCCATAAGCCTGAGAACTGGACTTAACACTCCACAGAGCCACTATTCCCAGCACCCCTTAACAACTGTAGTTCCCAGGATGCTTTGGGGGAAGTCGTGAATTCTAATGTGCTTTAAGTTTATGGAGTGTTTCACAGCCACAGCCAAATTTGTGAAACTAAGACCTACCCAAGCAGAACCCTGTTTGCTTGGGAATGTGTGGCTTTACTTCTGAGTAAACAGGGTCCTCGCTGTGAATCTTGGCCATCAGCACATTCTTCATAGAATCATAGAATAATAGAGTTGGAAGAGACCACAAGGGCCATCCAGTCCAACCCCCTGCCGAGCAGGAAACACCATCAAAGCATTCTTGACATATGCCTGTCAAGCCTCTGCTTAAAGACCACCAAAGAAGGAGACTCCACCACACTCCTTGGTAGCAAATTCCACTGCCGAACAGCTCTTACTGCCAGGAAGTTCTTCCTAATGTTTAGGTGGAATCTTCTTTCTTGTAGTTTGAATCCATTGCTACGTGTCCGCTTTTCTGGAGCAGCAGAAAACAACCTTTCTCCCTCCTCTATATGACATCCTTTTATATATTTGAACATGGCTATCATATCACCCCTTAACCTTTTTAAATGAAAGTATCCCAAGTGTTACTGAAATGCTCCATGGCTTGATAGGAGCATGTGCCTCCTTGCACATACATAAATTGAAAGGTTTTTGAAATATACTCGGAGTTGAGAGTGAATTTCATGCTCTTTAATCAGCTCATAGTCATCAGGGAGAAGAAGAGAAGAATGCCATTTTCCCAAAACCATCTGCTTATATACATTATTTACACAATGGGCTTTGTGTGATTGGCTACTTTAGGGCTACACCTGTGGGCCAATCAGTTTGTGGATTGACTTCTGCCAGCAGCCTGATTCTAAAACATCTGGAGGGCCGAAGTTTGGGGATGCCTGCTCTATACCCTCTGTTTAGGCCAGCAAGAATCATGATCAGAGTTCATGATTAAAATTACCTCATTCTTTGTGGAGAGAGGGGAGTCTTAGGTAAAGGTAAAGGGACTCCTGACCATTAGGTCCAGTCGTGACCGCCTCTGGGGTTGCGCGCTAATGCTTTACTGCACCTGTGGTGCCAAAGAAGAAGGATGTTTTGCTGGACTCCAGCTTTATATTTTATATAAGGTGACAGTCTATAAAGATGGTTTAAAAGGTAAAGGGACCCCTGACCATTAGGTCCAGTCGTGACCGCCTCTGGGGTTGCGCGCTCATCTCGCATTATTGGCCGAGGGAGCCGGCGTACAGCTTCCAGGTCATGTGGCCAGCATGACAAAGCCACTTCTGGCGAACCAGAGCAGCACACGGAAACGCCGTTTACCTTCCCGCTGTAGCGGTTCCTATTTATCTACTTGCATTTTGACGTGCTTTCGAACTGCTAGGTTGGCAGGAGCTGGGACCAAGCAACGGGAGCTCACCCCCTCACAGGGATTCGAACCGCTGACCTTCTGATCAGCAAGCCCTAGGCTCAGCGGTTTAACCCACAGCGCCACCTGGGTCCCTAGATTAAAATTACCTCATTCTTTCTGGAGAGAGGGGAGTCTTAACTCACCCCATTTAGAAGACTTAAGGAGGATTGTCTACCCATTAGCTCCCATGGAAAGACATCACTGGAATAGGCACATATACACACATATTTGACATGCAGGATTGTCCCCATGCTTTAAAAAGGGGAATTGAGTATGTGTAAACTCCATAGGAGCAAGCTGTACGGGCACCATTCCCTGCACACTTAATTTTAACAGGGCGGTGTCGTCGAAAGCATATTTCAACATTCAGCAGGCAGCATTCCCTTGCATGGGTTCCGCTTGACATGTAAAAGACATTCCCAAGTCATGGGCTGCACCTAATCTAAGACGGATGGCCCCCTATCTGAGTTCCCTGACACTATTAGGGCTCCATTATTTTCAGGGAAGATAATCCTGATTAGCAGAGGTTGTGACAGAATCTTAATGCACTGACTCCTCTGCTCTTTTCGGTAATGTCTTTCTAGTCCATAAAGCCTGAACTAGCCACAAGCAGAAAATAAACCATTGTAATAAACCGTACCGAGGTTGTAATGTAAATGGTGACATTTTCATTGCCTACGATTTCTGAATATAATTAGATGAGCTATCACACGCTGCATAAATCAGTGTTGTGTTTCCATACAGTCTCAGGGGAGAGACAAATTGGATAATCAGTAGCCTCTATAAAGGAAACCTTTTCGTTTATCTGCACTCCCCCCCCCCATCTCTGCCACATTTCCTCTAAGGAACTCTGGACGATGTAGCTGCTTTGCCTCCCTTTTTATCTCCACAATAACCCTGAGAGGTAGGTGAGGTATAGGAAGTGGCCCAGGATCTGAACTCAGTTCTTCCCGGTCTGTAGCCACTACACCACACAGGCTTTTCATGCAGATGGTGAAACTACGTGTTATGCACCGCACCAGGGTGCTGCTCAGAATGACATCCCTCTCTTGCATTGTCTCATTGGGACTGACAGGGAATGGGGCAGGGATACCACCAGCAGGTGGCGCCAGAGCCAGTGGCAGGCAGAGCCAATTCCTCCTTCCTGTTGAGAGGTACTGTACAAAGGCAAGCAAAATTGAAACTAAGGATGAGGTAGATGGAGGCTGGCTGAGGGCATACAGATGTTGGTGGGGCAGTGGCCCCAGTGGCCCCAATGCCTTATGCTCTACCAGCCCCAAAGAACACCAGCCACCATTTCCCCTCCCCCCTGGTAAGTTTACATTTGAGCCACACATCTATGACCCACTTTCTTAAGTTGCTCTGTTGCCGACAGAGCCGTATGGCTGCAATCATTCCCTTTGATTGGAGGTCTTGGTGAGAGACCTCCGGGCTAGCATTTAAACCCTTCCACAAAGTGCTTTAATGTTTCAATGCTTGTGATTAGCTCCTTAGCTTTAAAACACGAACTCTGAGGGAAACCGAATTGCGGTCACCGCTCATCAAAGCCCTGTTGAGGGGAGACTTCTTTGTCATTTCCGGGCCTGTAATTCCTCCGTTTGCCTTCCGTTTGAATGCACACAGAAGGATTGATGTTTTCCTCCACATCCCAGAGAGTGCTGCTTTTCTGTTGGTTCTCCAGTGTATGCCAAACGCCAAACCTCCTCCTTACATGTGGCTATGTTGGTATGCCTTCTAGCCACAGAAAGGCTGCATGGTTGGGACTGTGTTGCCCTCCTGCCTCCCCAATGCTATTCATCACTGCTGAACTGCAGGTGCTGTGGTGGAGACAATCTGATGGTCCCGCCACCATGTTTACACCGCACCAACACCACACAGAGCTCTTGCTGCCTTGCCCCTCTCCCTTTTGAATGACACATGGTGTTGGGACGACTGGAGAGCAACGATTGCCTGCGTGTGAGGAGATACTGATGCAGGAGTACTTTGAAACCAAAACAATCACCCATGGAGAAGACTGTACCCCATGCCCCTCTGCCCCATTCAGGCATCTCAGGAACCCGCACTGTTTGATTTCCTCTTCTCTTTTCGTAGGACTTCATTGTGACGGTGGTGTTTTCGTTCCTGTGGCTCGTGGGCTCCTCTGGTTGGGCTAAAGGGCTCTCTGATGTGAAAGTTGCTACAGACCCCGGTGAAGTGCTCTTACTGATGTCGGCTTGCAAGCAGCAGTCAAACAAGTGCATGCCTGTGCGCAGCCCAGTTATGTCTAGTTTGAACACTTCAGTGGTAAGAATTTGCTTTTATGTTATTGAAAGAAAGGCCGGAGGGGGGGGAAGCATCCCTGGAAGAAAATGGGTGGTCCTTAGCTATGAGATCAGACAAGAGTTTGGGGGTTTTCTATTTCTCTGCCAAACCACTGGAGTCCAACACGCAGCTCATCGTGACTTCACCTAATTCACGGTCTCTTCTATGAAACATAAAAACAAGAGAGGGAGCAATGATAATAATCTGAGCAACAGACTATAGTAAGTGACAAACTTCTTACTTGAAGATTAAAAGACTGGGTGCTGTGGCACACATAACAATCAAGATGCATTCATCAAAGTAGCCTGGAGAACAAACATGCAAAATAACTTGATAATTAGATTATGCAATATTTGGAGTAATAGAGAGTTCTTACTTACCTATGCTTATGGATTATTGCCACTGCTACTACTCATGTTACTGTTACTTCCACCAGGGGAGTTATCATCTGCCTTGCAAAAGATTTTCTTTTAGAATGGTTTTAACAGCTTTGTCATCAAAAAACGCAACTAGGTAGTGATTCATCTTGTCTAATAATGCACACAATAATTAACAGGGGCCACAGACGTGTAATGCCTCCTGCCAAAGTATGTGAGTCTTCTTTGAATCAGGGGCCACTGCCAGCAGTCCTCTTACTGGAAGAAAGCTGTAGGCAGCCTTCAGTAGATTCCTATTTACTCCTACGATCTCAGTTTATAAAGACTAGGAGCAGCTAGATCAATCTTTCATTTGCTTTAATGGGATGGCACCCTTGGCCGTTGGTGTACACCAAAGAGCTTGTATATAGAAATGATCTTAATTGCTGGAGTGATCTGTCTGCATCAATAATCCTCTTCGGTCTGAACGCATGAAATGGCAAGTGAGAATGTGCTGACCAAGCCCGATCCCATTGAGGACAAGGTATGTGCAGGCAAACACTTCCTCACCAAAGTATGGTCAATGTTAGGCCTTACATAGCTGCCAAGTTATCCCTTTTTTAAAGGGATTTTCCCTTATGCTGAATAGGCTTCCTCGCGAGAAAAGGGAAAACTTGGCAGCTATGCTACCTTACTCACCTGTTGGGAAATACTCATCCCCCTTCAGACTCACTCTGATCACACGTGGGCCAGGGAGTGCACCCAGGACACAGTGCCATAGAAGGTGCTTGACCTGCACATTGTTGCTCGATTCTTCATGCATGGAGATCTGAAGGGGGCTTAGATCAATCTAGAGCTGGTGGGAGGAACATGCCCCCCCAGGTGGCACTGGATTGCAGCTCCTATCACCCTTGACCATTGGCCAGGCTGGCGGGAGTTGGAGTCCTATCAGGAGGGCCACAGGTTGATGGCGAAACCATATGTGAAAGTTCACATCTTTTTTTAAAAAAATATTATTATTTATACATTTCACTAATTTTACAATCATTTTAACATTTCAAAACTTGACTTCCTTCCCCCTCTTTCTGCAGTTCCTTAAATTTATTTTTAATATCTTCTGCATATCCAAATTAACTTAATTTGCTCATTTATCCACCTACTTTAAATATGTACTCTTATAAAACTGCAGGTTATTACAATAATCCTGCCAATGTTCTTATATGTTTACAATGGTATATTCAATAAACCAGTTCCATTCTTTTATTAAAAAGTTTGTTATCTTGATTTCTTATTCTTCCAGTAAGTTTTGCCATTTCTGCATATTCCATAAGTTTTTGTATCCGTTCTTCCTTTGCTGGGACTTCTGCTTCTTTCCATTTTTGGGCAAGTAACATTATTGCCACTGTAGTAGCATACATGAATAAGTTTCTATACAGTTTAGCTAGTTCTGTCCCTATAATTCCCCAAAGAAAAGCTTCTGGGGGTGTTTTCAAACGTTATTTTATTTATTTTTCTTTTTTTATAATAATTTTTAATAGAGTTTTTCAAAGTACAAAGAAAAAGACACAAAAGAAAAAACACAACAATAATAACAATACAAGAAAAATAGGTAGGTAGTCGTGTTGGTCTGAGTCGAAGCAAAATACCAAAATATAAACTTAGTTGGTCTTTAAGGTGCTACTGAAGGAATTTTTTTTATTTTACAAGAAAAATAAACACACAAAATCGAATTACTTATTCCTTTTTCCCTTCACATTGTCTATAGGGACCCCCTCGGGCTTCCCTCCCTGTGGTTCTTTAACACATTTATAATTAGCAAATTCTATATCATTTTAATCACCTTATATATCTTGTTTTCTAACTATCATATAACATATTACTAAATTCCACAGTTTATTTACAACTTAATTTCTGTTCTAATATGTTACTTTGGCATGTTTTTAAAGATATAATTTAAAATCTTTCCATTCTTCTTCCGTTGCTTCCTCTCCCTGGTTGCGGATTCTTCCGGTCATCTCAGCCAGTTCCATAAACTCCATCATCTTCATCTGCCAGTCATCGATCGATGGTAGTGTTTGTAATTTCCAGTTCTTGGCAATCAAAAGTCTCGCTGCCGTCGTAGCATACATAAAAAAAAGACACATTTTTCTTTGGAATCTCTTTCCCTACAATGCCCACTAGGAATGCTTCTGGTTTTTTAACAAATGTGTTTTTCAACACTTTCTTGAGTTCATTATAAATCTTATTCCAGAAGTCACTTACTAGTGGACACGTCCACCACATGTGGTAAAAGGATCCTACTTCTTTCTTACATCTCCAACATTTGTTATCATGGTTGTGATATATCTTTGCCAATTTTACTGGTGTAAGATACCATCTATACATCATCTTCATTAAATTTTCTTGTAGTAAACTACACGCAGTAAACTTAATATTCACATTCCACAATTTCTCCCATTCCTCAATCATAATATTGTGACCAACATCCTTTGCCAACAAAATCATAACATTCTTTGTTTGTTCATCTTTCGTATGCCACTCAAGCAACAATTTATACATTCTGGAAAGTATTTTCGTCTTAGGTTCTAACAATTCTGTTTCCAACTTTGATCAAACGTTATTTTAAACATCCTTTTCAATTCATTGTATATCATTTCCCAGTAAGCTTTAATCTTACTACAAGACCACCACACATGATAAAAATAACCTTCTTTCTCTTTACATTTCCAACACTTATTTGATTTAGATTTATACATTTTTGCTGATTTACTCAGTGTTAGATACCATCAATATATCATTTTCATATAATTTTCTCTTAGACCATAGCATGCTGTAAATTTTATATCCATATTCCACAATCGTTCCCATGCTTCCATGTCTATATTATGACCAATATCTATTGTCTAATGTATCATTGAGGATTTTACTTGCTCATCCTTTGTCTCCCATTCCAATAATATTTTATACATTTTAGACAGCACTTTTACATTACATTCCAACAGGTCTCTCTCCAGTTGTGATATTTGTTCCTCAAACCCTCGTAGCTATCTTTTTAAAATACTTCATTCAAATGAAGATATTGTATCAATGTTGTTAATTTCCCTGATAATTCCTTAAATTCTTTTAATTTATACTCTCCTCCCTCATTTTAATAAATTTCTGTAAGTTGTCCACCCTTCTATCACATTCTTTTTCTTTACTGCTATAGCTTCCAATGATGAGAGCCAAAGAGGTGTTTTTACCTCTAATAAATTATTGTATTTATCCCATACTCTATACAATTTTTTCCTAATTATATGATTTGTAAATCCTTTATGAACTTTCACCTTTTCATACCATAAGTAAGCGTGCCAACCAAAAATATTGTCATGACCTATGTCTACAAAATGTGAATTCTGTAATGTCATCCATTCCTTCAACCAACAAAGACAGGATGCCTCATAATATAGTCTCATATCCACATCTTGGTTTACTTCCTATTTAGATCTTCGGATTCTTGAACTTTATTCTCTGGGCAGGAAACATTTGGTTTGTTTTCAAGGAGACTGGCTGGCATTCTTCAGGCACAAGGCACCCTCAAGACACCATGGAGAAGCAGTCTGGCAGCTTTAACCAAGGTGGCTACAATCAAGATAGCTATGGGCCAACTGGTGGCTATAACCAACAGGGAAGCAGCTTCGGGCAGCCGACCAACTATGGCCAAGTGGATGAATTTGGCCAGCAGCAACAGAGCAGCCCCACCTCCTTTGCTAATCAAATTTAGCACACACAGAGTTCCAAGAGCTCTTACATTGAGCATTGTATGTGGAAAGCTGAAACACAGTGGCAGGCAGCAGATTTCTCAAGTTTTAGATAAATGTGACAGAATTTCATCTAAATCAAAGGTCTACGGGTACCAGCCGAAGAAGGTGGGTTGTGGCTCTTACTTTGTTTATATATGAAGCATCTTCTCCTTGTGAGTAGATGATTGAGGATATAGTCATCAGAGGTGGTGGATTGGGGTAAATAATTGTTGTATGTACTGTATAGATAACCTTACGGTAGTTTTGTATGTGTATGGTGGCAGCATTTTGTAGCCT
Organism: Zootoca vivipara; assembly: GCF_965207765.1. Lineage (NCBI taxonomy): Eukaryota > Metazoa > Chordata > Lepidosauria > Squamata > Lacertidae > Zootoca > Zootoca vivipara. Next base: position 98,658,464 of record NC_142584.1, on the reverse strand, counting down.
CGAGTCTGTAGTATATGATATGGAGAACACAACTGAATTAGCTTTAGATTTTCTTCTGCATTTTGGTGAACAGCAAAATGTGTGTTTTTGCATTATTTCTGATCGTATCACAATGCATGCATTGTAGCGCCTAAGTTTTCAACATTGCCTGTCTATGACTGTTGGTTTATAATATTTGGTTTGGGGGTTTTTTTCTATGTAAGAAATTTATTTGACATTTGTCCTGATTAGCAAATTTGCAGAGTGTCTTAGTGCATGAAGCTGCATTATTTTCACGCCAACAGAATGTTATGAACTGTGTATATGGGATTTTTTCAATACCACCACTACTACTTTTTAATTGGTTCGTTTGTTTAATATAATGTTTTAGATAATGTATGTATGTATGTATGTATGTATGCTTATTTTATATATTTTGCAGAGTTGGATCAATGGCTTACCCAAATCTTGAATGCTGCATATAACTAAAACAGTTTTCCTTAAAAGGGCATTCAGAAATAATATGCTGTAAACTGACCAATTTGTTTGTTTAATCGAGCTCAGTATTCCTTCATTAAATCCATATTTTGATGTTTTGTGACTCTTTGAACGTGAACTGTGTAATATAAGGACCAAGTAACTGTGTTTACATGTTTACAAAGGTATTTATTTAATTAGGATAACAGAGGTGCAGATATCAGTAAGTGAAACTATCTGGTGGCAAATGCCACATTGACAGATAGCGCAACAGAGCATGTGCACATTCAGAGCTGTTGCGGAACACTTTTCCTCTATGGCCATTGATGGTGAAGAATGTTTTTCTCTCTAAGCTGTTTCAAAGTTGTTCAACGTCTGTTCGGTCCAGTCATTATAATGATGTATACTGGATTTGGTGCTATTCGTAAGTAGAAAGAGAGTGTCAAACACATAAGATCTCAGCAATCGAGAACACTGAGCCATTTCCTTAGCGGGGTAAGGGGCCTAGGTAATTTAGAGATCATGCCGATCTCAAATTGGGCGTAATATTTTCCAGGGGGGGGGGAATAGTTTCTGCTCAGCCATTTTTCCGCAGAGCCCTTTAGCTCCATGGCAAGGCAACAGAGCCAGACTTCTGCTGCTAGATGGAAAGCTTTGTTTTCTCTTTCCTCCAGCAATAGACAGGACTCCACATAATTAGCAGCAAAGGAAAAAAGAAAGCCATGCTGCTAAATGGAGCCAAGTTTGAGAGCAGCAACCTCTCTCGCACTGCAAGGGGAAAGACTGAGCTCTGCTTTTGTTCCTGTGTGAGTTGAGCACTGGACTGCTTCCTGCAGGATGCTAAGCCGAGCATTTCCATGTCTCCACATATACACATATGTACTGCAGGGAACTGGTACGGTCAGGAGGGAGTTAAGTACTGAGTCGCTACCTTGCCTCAGTCTCACTGACTGAGACTCAACTCATCCTGGTGAGAAAATGCTGCTAACCGCTAATCTAAAACACATTGGATACTGCGCAGCAAAGCTAGGGTCACCTTTGCTTCCCTTTCAGCTGCCCCACAACCCCCTGAAACTCCGTTTGCAGCCTACAGGTGAACACACACCACTGTAAAAACTGAACATCTGCATTTCTAAATAGAAGTGTATCCGTCTATGATATCATTGTATGAGCTGTAAATGTTCAAAGCATATTTTAGCATAAAACAGCATAGTCACTTCTGTGATTGTTGTAACCAATGTATGACTGCTCAGTGGATGACTCAATATTGTGATATATCTATTTGACCCGCATAAATAAAGATTATTGCATACAATGCTTGTTTAAAGGTATGTGGTGGTGATGCAACACACACACACAGGGGAGGGGGAGGGAGGGAGAGGGGGGAGAGGATAAAATAGGACATGCATCTTCTTACCATCCATTTTGACTCCAAGCTATTGTCTAACTTGGGCTTCAACCTGAAATGACAAGTCTGCTTGTATGCGCATTATGCTTGAATTGAAAATTGTGTTTTCTGTTGGATCAGCTTAACCTGACATGGGAATGTGTAACATACAGTATGTGGGACGCGGGTGGCACTGTGGGTTAAACCACAGAGCCTAGGGCTTGCCGATCAGCAGGTCGGCAGTTCAAATCCCTGCGACGGGGTGAGCTCCCGTTGCTCGGTCCCAGCTCCTGCCAACCTAGCAGTTCGAAAGCATGTTAAAGTGCAAGTAGATAAATAGGTACCGCTCCAGCGGGAAGGTAAACGGTGTTTCTGTGCACTGCTCTGGTTTGCCAGAAGCGGCTTAGTCATGCTGGCCACATGACCTGGAAGCTGTACGCCGGCTCCCTCGGCCAATAACGCAAGATGAGCGCCGCAACCCCAGAGTCAGCCACGACTGGACCTAATGGTCAGGGGTTCCTTTACCTTTAACATACAGTATTATGTTGGGGAGAAGGTATGAAATTCTGATTCAAAGCCATAAAAAGAGGGGGGGGAGACTCTGCAGGATCAGATCAAAAGGATCCATCTTTTCCAACACCCTATTTTGAACCACAGCCAATGAAATGCCTGGCTGTGGCATTGAGAGTGTTGCATAGATTTCCTGTTTACCGACAAGAATCAATAAATTCTTGCTCTGGATTATCTTGAGACTGGAATTCATAGACTGCCTAGCTTCACAGGTATATTTTTTTTCCCTCCAGGAAACCTACACAGCACATTCGGAAAACAAACCCAGGAATTAAAGTTCACAAGGAGAAGAAGAAAGCACATAGCAGTCAGCCTTGTCTCTTGCGGTCTGGCAAAAGGGTGAAGACAGAGTGGTTGGAAAGAGGCATTGTAGAAAGCAGGTGGAAGGGAAGTTGAGCTGGTGGCTTAACACCTTCTGCAAAGCCCCAAATCTAGCACAAATGCCTCATTTGCCATAAGGGCACATGCCAACCCGAAAAGAAGGCACATCATTATATATTTAACAAGGGGAAGCAATGAATCATAGGCTATTTTCAGTCTGTGCTGTGAAGGTTGTACTAGCTTTGCTGTCAGGAGGAGACTGGAGATATCACAATAAAAAAGGGTGATGAACCTCTTGCCTCCGGCTTGCATGGTGACAAGAATGTAGAGGAATTCTCAACATGGACACATCGTGTATCTTAATCTTATAAAGAACGCCAGAGATTTGTTGCCTTCTAACAACACTTTCTTTTAGGCAACTGGAGAAGACGCTTGGTTAGGAAAAACATTACATTTTGTTCTGATGTACCTCTGTCCTCTGTTAGTGAAGTTAACTCTTTATTCGAGGAAACCAAAACAGTGCTGGCCTAGTAATCCCATTAGGTCTTGCCCCAATGAGACACTTCCCCAGAAGCCTAAGGCTCAATTGCCTTGTATCTGGGAGATCAGAGGAGAGGGGGAAGCTGCTGGTCGCAGCAGGAGGGGGAGTTTCTCTGGCTTCTTCAGCAGCCTGCCAGTGCCTCGCCTCTGTCTCCTGGCTCCCTCCTCTCCTGCCTCTGAGTCTGTGCTGCTCTCTGCCCTAGCTTCTTCTTGCTCACTAAACCCTGTTGCCTTTTCAACTTCCAACACCTCCTCCCAGTCTGCTCCCTCTTCTCCCTCTGACCATGCATCGTCATCCCACCACCAATCCCCTGGCTCTGAGTGAGCCATCTTCCCTTGGGGGTTCCCCAGCTTATGCCTCCTACCCCTCCTCTGCATTCAGCCAGTCCATGACGCCTAATCGGCAGGGCCAACAGTTAAGGATGATGGGAGCTGTAGTTCAACATCTGGACATTCAATAGATTCCTCACCCTGGTTAGTACATTTGGCTAGTAGAGTACTAACTAGCCAAAGGGCTCTGCAACTCATAGATACAAGGCAAAGACCAAACCACATAATGACACCAAATGCACCTCTATAAACACTGAACCACCTCATCCTGTGCTGCTAGGCACAATGGGCACTAATATCATCACAGGAGACAATTTCCATTGAGATCACAGGGAGGGAAGGGGTATGGTCTACTGAGCATCCCATCATGACCAGGGATCAGCAAACTTTTACAGCAGGGGGGCGGTCCACTGCCCCTCAGACCTTGTGGGGGGCTGGACTATATTTTTTTGGGGGGGGGATATGAATGAATTCCTATGCCCCACAAATAACCCAGAGATGCATTTTAAATAAAAGGACACATTCTACTCATGTAAAAACACGCTGATTCATGGACCGTCCATGGGCTGGATTGAGAAGGCAACTGGGCCTTAAGTTGGCTACCCCTGATCACGACTATGGTCCCAATATATCCCTGACATGCTTTGTCTCTGGACACATTTAGTTGGCCCTAAGTGGAAACTTTGTGCCTTCAGTCTTTGACATAGCCCAAGTTATACAGTAAATCTAAGCAAATGCATCCTCAAACAGTTCTGTTTCTGTACTATTGTTTGCACTACCTTGCAAATCACAGACTTTTAGTAACGGCATTCTGGAACAATGCATAGGGCACCACAAACTATAGCAGCTTGATAGTAGTTTATTGCATTGCTGCCCCAGACATGCTTACTCAGCAACAAGTTCAGTAGACCTTACTCCCAGGATAGGTTAAAAAAAGGTAAAGGGCCCCTGGATGGTTAAGTCCAGTCAAAGGCAACTATGGGGTTACGGCGCTCATCTCGCTTTCCTGCATTTGTCCATAGACAGCTTTTCAGGTCACGTGGCCAGCATGACTAAACCGCTTCTGGTGCAACGGAACACCATGACTGAAGTCAGAGCGCACAGAAACACCGTTTACCTTCCTGCCACAGCAGTACCTATTGATCTACTTGCACTGGTGTGCTTTCGAACTGCTAGGTTTGCAGGAGGTGGGACAGAGCAATGAAAGCTCACTCCGCCGTGGGGATTTGAACCACCAACCTTCCGGTCGGCAAGCCCAAGAGGCTCAGTGCTTTAGAGTCAGACCACAGCGCCACTTGCGTCCCTTATATCTCCCAGGATAACCATGCATGGACTGTTGTTGAACCCTTTCCTTTATTAACAGAATATATACAATCTGTGTTCAGGATTCCAGGGCAGTTAGCGATTCATCAGTAAATTAATATCAATGAAGCCAGTCGTTATTTTATCAGCAGGTAACCACTGCACACACACACACACACACACACACACACACACACACATGAATTCCTACTCTGCATCACAAAATATTGGTTGAATTGCAGGATGGTTCTGAATTATTCTTAGCAGGGCCTCTGATATATTGATGAAAAGAGGCTGCATGCGACATTTATTCCATCTGCCTTGTCTTTGCCACCCATCGTTATCATTCATATAACTCTTCTTTTCCAATCTTTGCTTGCTCCTTAAATGATTTAATCTAAGCTACAAAGGTCGTTTCTCACATTAGACAAGAGGGGACGCAGATTGCCACTCAGTGCATATGAAACAGGGACCTGCAGCCATTTACAGGGTCCCTGGCAAGCATTCCTGTATAAGATACCACACACACACACACACACACACACACACACACACCCAACGTGTGAATTGGCCCTGCATCTCTATAATTAGTTCCCTCTTGGAGCTTTAAACTACAATCCTTACTATCAACTTAAAGGTAAAGGTAAAGGGGCCCCTGACCATTAGGTCCACCTGGAAGTAAATCTCTCTGAACTCAATGAATTCAATTGCTTCTGAGTATAGGATCATGCTGGTAACCACCTTCATTGAAATCCATCATTACTAGATGGTATCTTCAGCAACACCTCAGCATGACAGAATAGATGCTCATTCGTTTGTTACCAGAGAAATTCTGGGTGCTCTTTCAGCAGGGATGAACATAAGGACGTAAGAAGCACCTTGCTAGATCAGGCCAAAGAATCATCTAGCCCAGTGTCCTGGTCTCAAAGTGGCCAACCAGATGCCTAGAGGACCTAAGTGCAACAGCACACTCCCCACTTGCAATTCCCAGCAACCAGGATTCAGAGGCACCACTGCCCCCCACAGGACAGGTGGAGCATAGCCATCAGAGCTAGTAACTATTGAAGAAGTTTGTTGTACTGAGGGAGCCAGGTGGATAGGTCATTTGCAAATGGTCTGGTGGCACCATCTACTGCCTAGGTTTTTGAAACAACAACAGTGTAACCTTAGTTACAGGTAGGTAGCCGTGTTGGTCTGAGTCGAAGCAAAATAAAAAAAATCCTTCAGTAGCACCTTAAAGACCAACTAAGTTTTTATTTTGGTATGAGCTGTCGTGTGCATGCACACTTCTTCAGATACACTTGAAACAGAAGCAACCAGACCCTTATATATATTCAGAGGGTGGGGTGGGGGGTGATGGGATTGGGTTATGGGCTGTAAGAGTGGTAAACCTGTTGATGGCTGTTAACGACTGCTGATTACTGCAATAGGTCCTGTGGGGGGGGGGGAACAAGGTCTGGGGCTAAAGAAAGCTTGATCATGCATAATGAGATAAGAATCCTATGTCTTTATTCATCCCAGGTGGCTCCATGGTTTTAAGCTTGGTAATGATTTCCAATTCAGCAATTTCTCTTTCCAGTCTGTTTCTTAACCTTAAATAGAGATGTAAGACCTACAACCCATACCAGCATACCTCCTCCAACAGTGAAGGTAATACATAGCCACCCTAGCTGGTAGCCATTGACAGCTTTATCCTCCATCAATTTGCCTAATCCTTCTCTAAAGCCATCCAGATTGGTGACCATAGTTACATCTAAAGGGTTGCAGGTGTAAATTCACATTGTGGCACATGTAAGTTATGTAGCCCAGTAGTCTGTGGACCCCTACCCCCACCCCAGAAAAAAACCAAACACAACATTATCAAAGTAATAATTTAATAATAATAATAAGAATAATAATAATAATAATAATAATAATATACCGCCCTATACCCGGAGGTCTCAGGGCGGTCCACAGAACAATATCAAAATATATACTGTAAAACCACAAAATATATACTGTAATCAAAATAAAAACAACAACCCAATAACTCCCCCAATAACAGGAGGGAAGTTAAAGAAATAAATAAATCCCTTGTGTTGCCTTGGTAATGGACTGGATGAGAGCCAACAAACTGAAGCTCAATCCAGATAAGACTTGAGACACTGTTAGTGGGCAGTTCCTAGACTGGATAGATTTGGAGGTGACCTGCTCTTGGTGGGGCTACACTCCTTCCGAAGGAGCGGGTACGCAGCTTGGCAGTACTTCTGGATCCATTGATGTTGCTTGAGGCTTAGCTGGTGTCGGTGGCAAAGAGTGCCTTCCATCAGCTTCAGTTGCTGGCCCAGCTGCGCCCCTATTTGGATAGAGATAGCCTAACTTCTGTCGCAGGCAGTGCAAGACAGGAGTGCCTGGCGTGCTATGGTCCATGGGGTCACGAAGAGTCGGACACGACTAAACGACTAAACAACAACAACAACTTCTGTCGCCTGTGCTCAGGTAACTTTTAGGTGAGATCATGGGTAGTCAGCCTTTTTATATCTACCGCCCACTAATGCATCTTTCTTGATGATGATGATGATGATGATAATAATAACAACAACAACAACAACAATAATTTATTATTTATACCCCACCCATCTGGCTGGGTTTCCCCAGCCATTCTGGGCGGCTTCCAACAGAAGAATAAAATAATCAATTAAAGATTAAACGCCTCCCTAAACAGGGCTGCCTTCAGATGTCTTCTAAAAATCTGGTAGCTGTTTTTCTCTTTGACATCTGATGGGAGGACGTTCCACAGGGCAGGCGCTACTATCGAGAAGGCCCTCTGCCTGGTTCCCTGCAACTTGGCTTCTCACAATGAGGGAACCGCCAGAAGGCCCTCGGTGCTGGACCTCAGTGTCCGGGCAGAACGATGGGGCTGGAGACGGTCCTTCAGGTATACTGGACCGAGGCCATTTAGGGCTTTAAAGGTCAGCACCAACACTTTGAATTGTGCTCGGAAACGTACTGGGAGCCAATGTAGATCTTTCAAGACCGGTGTTATGTGGTCTCGGCGGCCGCTCCCAGTCACCAGTCTAGCTGCCGCATTCTGGATTAGTTGTAGTTTCCAGGTCACCTTCAAAGGTAGCCCCACGTAGAGCGCATTGCAGTAGTCCAAGTGGGAGATGACTAGAGCATGCACCACTCTGGCGAGACAGTCGGCAGCCAGGTAGGGTCTCAGCCTGTGTACCAGATGGAGCTGATGGTAAAGTTTCCTTACCACCCACCAGTGCTCGATGGAAGGAGGATTCAGCTTGTGCCGTAGAACCCCCTACCGCCCACCTAGAATACTGAAACGCCCACTAGTGGGTGGTAGGGATTAGGTGGACAACCCCTGGGTTAGATAGACACAATGTGTTATTCATAGGGCTGCCGCTGAAGATTGTTCGGGAACTTCAGCTGGTGGCCAGGTTGCTCACCGAGACAAAGCGGTTTGAGCATGTAGCACCAATCCTGGTCCAACTGCACTGACTCCCAGTGTTCAGGGATGGTGGAAGTTTTAGTCCAGAAACATCCAAAGGGCCATAAGTAGGAAATTTGTCCTGTGGACCGTCTTGGCAAATGGGTGTTCAGCTTTCACACAATTCTTTTGAGATTTTTTTTATTTTTTTATGCGGGGAAGACAGTTCAAATCACCCCACAGCCACACTTCCCTAATGATAATCCAGTTCTCCATTCCAGTTGATACAAAGAGATGGGGCTTGTATTTTAAGATGAGAGCACAGGAACATGCAGGTGATTATCTCCAAATGCAAGGTGAGGCTCCATAATCCCCGAGGTACCTTGAAATTCAAAAATAGCCTTTTCGCATTCAGCATGGTGATCTCTTTCTGAAGCATGCCTGAAACTGAAGCAATAAATTATATGCCCTCACCTGCACAGTCATAGGCCTATTATAGCAGCTCCTCAGAATGACATTTTACCAGCTTTATCTTCAGAAACAAGTGATTAGTATTTGAATCATTAGTGACCCACAGAGCTCAATTTAACTGTCAGAGCTGCACAAAGTGTGTTGTCAGCTGAAGAGCGTAATGGATTCTAAAGCTGAGTTTTACCACAACCAAGCCACTCCTGAGCCTCGCTGTCCACACCTACAGGCTAAACACCATTGTAACATCCTGCACCGACAAACCACTTTAAAAGACCATATATTTAAAGCGCATCCAACACACATTTAAAGCACATGACTTTCCCATACCCTGGAAAAGAGGAGAATGAGAGGAGATAGGATAGCCACCTTCAAATATCTCAAGGGCTGTCACATGGAAGAGGGAACAAGCTTGTTTTCTCCTGCTCTGGATGGTAGGACCCAAACCAATGACTTTAAGTTATAAGAAAGGAGATTCTGGATTTTCTGAAATTAAGAGCTGTTTGACAGTGGAACAAACTTCCTTGGAAGGTGGTGGACTCTCCTTCCTTGGGTATTTTTAAGCAGAGGTTGCAGGGCCATCTGCCACTGGTGTTTTAGTTGAGCTTCCTGATTCAAGGGGTTAGACTAGATGACCATTGGGGTCCCTTCCAGCTCTACAATTCTATGATCCTTGGTGTGCTTGTAGGGTCCAAGCAGCTAGAGTTCCAGGGCCAGCCCCTCCTTCACGTCGTGTCACAAATGACTTTTGCAAGCCCCCTCAGTTTCAAGAGCGAATTGACACACAATGCTGCCCGAAGCTGGTACTCAGTCTAAACTAGAGGTGGGGCAGAAAGACGAACCTACCCGATTCACAATATCCAAAACAATATGGGAACCGAAACACGGCCATCCTTTGGAATTCGCAGCTCTCTGAATTTTGCAATGCACATCTCCAGCCACGTAAAATGCGCAAAGGCTAGTAATGTTTCGATGCAAATGCACGTGTTAGCAAAAGTAATGCAAAAGTGTGCTATGTTAGGCAAAAGTGCTTTGCAAAAAGAAATTCGTGCGTTAGGCAAAATTACACGCAAATTTGTGTACAGGAACGAATTCACAACTGATGCAGAAGCGTGGAGAACTGCACTGAAAAAGGGGAAAATAAGAAAGTGAGACAAGCTAAAATTGACAGAGCCACCCTTCCCACATCCAAAGCAGTTATTGGTTCCTGGCCAGTGACTCTAATCTTCCCAACAGCATGACTGAAAACGTTGCGTGCCATATTGTGGGGTTCAAAACAAAACAAGCAGCACGCAAAGGCACCAGATTCAATCAAGTTTCAATCAAGTATTATTAATCCAAATAGAAAACAATAAGAGAACCATATACAAGTGCTGACACAGGAGCCAAAATAAAACGTTGAACAGATAGCATGTACAAATTAAAGGCAAACCAGTCTTTATAGTCTTTGAGGCTATATAGCGGTCAGCAAAGTGGCAGCAGGTCGAGCGAGGTGTCAATGGTAGTAGACAGGCTGCCGGCGTTTTTTTGCCTGTTTCGCCCATATGACGGGCTTCTTCAGTAGTTTCTCCTTGTGCTTTTATGTTTAGTGCATTCAAATTTGTATGAAACCACTTATCTTGGCTTAGGCCACAATGCTCAGGTTTTTTTTCAAAAGGTTCTCTCATTTACATATTCCCTGGTAATACAAATCAAATTATTTCTTGTATTCAAAGTATTTTTGGTTTGAGCATGTATTGACTAAGCATGTATTGGTTAGTATTTGGTTTGAGCATGTATTGACTATATTGTGGGGTTCAGCTGATGGGGAAAACAATCCAGGTTATTACTCACACTTCATGTGAAGGCTCTTTCTAATTTTCAAGCTGGGAGCAGATAAATTTCTGTGTAATTTAAGTGTGTTAACTGAAGGAATAATGAGCATGGATTACATGCATTTTGGCAGTGACATTGCAATTACAGGCTCTCTTTTATTCATAAGCCCTCCCTAAAGGAGGCACCAGGGATGTAAGAAATCTTAAAGCACTTCCAAAAAGGGCGGGGGGGGGGAAGAATGGCTTGAAAGATGACTGACTAAATATGGTGTGGGTGAGATGAGGTGAGGTGTATGGGATGATATTTCCCCAGATAATTAAAGATAATTAAAATCCAGAAAGAGTGATAGTTGTAGGTATCTATATTTGCTTTGGCCTCAGTAATTTCACTGCAGCTAAATGAGGGAGAAGTCGTAATTCTTTTGGCCATCTGTTGCAACCTTCTTTCTGTGTCAGCATCATGTCACATAAAGAGTCGCTTTGTCGTCAGAATTTATCACGGCACAGGAAATACTAGGTAGAAATTTGAGCAGCAGTGGTATACAGTGGCCTATAGGGGTGGGTTGGTAGGGAAAATTTCACGTCACCAGCAGTGCAAAGAGCCCAATACTGCGGTGGCAGCCATATTGTCCAAAGAAAAACTGCTGGGGAACACCAAAATAATAATGAGGGCAGAGGGGGAAATGAATCTGAATAGCACCTCTGTCTAATTTTTTCCCCAGTTGCTTTCACAAAAGGGCTGCATGTCTCAAAACACATTGTCAATGTTACAAAAGCAGAAAAACAAATTTCAAAACCATTACAGTGGTACCTCGACTTACAAAGGCGATCCGTTCCGCGGCCGTCTTCGTAAGTCGAGGTTTTCGGTTCTCGAAGTGCCGCTTCGGTGCATGCCGCTCTGTGCAAGCGCAGAACGCGCACGCCGGGCGCGCGCGGAGAAAAGACTTCCGGGGGTTGTTGACTTCGGAATTCGAAACCTTCGGAAGTCAAAGCGTTCGGTTGTTGAGGTATGGCTGTATTTAATTTCAAATCACGTGCAAGCAAACTATGTATGTATTCCCCCCCCCCCAGCATACCAGAGTTGGTTTCCTCAGATGAAATGATAAAACAATTATCTATTTTTTAAATATAAAATTTGATATAAAACTATTTCGTAGCATCAGGGATGCTCAAAACAAGTGTTCCGTATTTTAATACGGAATTGATTTGACATATCCTGAAGCAAACTTGCATTTAAGTAAACCGCCCTGAGACCTCCAGGTATAGGACGGGATATAAATTCAATAAGTAATAATAATAATAATTTAATGTCTCACGATGGCAGAATTAGGACTCATAAAACATGCCATACATCCAAGGGGGCTGAGGTGAATCCCAGTGTTTAAGCCCCACATAAACTGTCAGGGAGGATTAGCACTCATGTCATAGGTTAGGGTGGGCTCAAAACGCCCTCCAGATCTGGGGAAGCGAGATGGTCATACATTTTCAACAATAACTCGGTTGGTAGAGCATGAGACTCTTAATCTCAGGGTCATGAGTTCAAGCCCCACATTGGGCAAAAGATTGTTGCGTTGCAGGGGGTTGGACTAGATGACCCTCATGGTCCCTTCCAACTCGACAAAATTCTGATTCTATGTACATGGGCTGAATTATACCCTGAAAAAGGGTTACTATAAATTTGATATCAAATCAATCAGATTGAAATCCTTTCATATAAAATTTGATATCCCTTGATTTAAAATTTATATCCTTCCATACAAAATTCATATCAAAAGGTGAGGCCACCTGTCACTTTCCTTTAGAGATGATGGGTGGCAATCCCTGTAGTTTTCTAACTCAGAAGCACAATCCAGGTCTCTTCCGAAGGTACAGTGATGCCTCGCAAGACGAAATTAATTCGTTCTGTGAGTCGTTTTGTATTGCGAAAATTTTGTCTTGCGGTTTTCCAATTTAAACAAAGCAAAGCAAAAAAAAGCATTTGTCTTGCGAAAAAAAGCATTTGTCTTGCGAAGCACGGCAATAGAAAAATTCGTCTTGCGAGTCAACAAAAAGATTGCAAAACGCTTTCGTCTTGCGAGTTTTTCATTGCGCGAGGCATTCATCTTGCGAGGTACCACTGTATATTTCAAACAGGACATTACAGCTGCAATCCTCTGGATTAGTCTCACACAGTTCAATGAGACTCACACCCAGGTGTGTGTTTGGCACCGCAGCCTATAAAGTGCTCTGTGAAATCTGAATGTAGTATCTACATTGACCAGAAAGTACTGTGTTACATTTTTAAAGTGATCTCCCCCACCCCCCAATTTCAATCTCACATTAGCATTCACATGTTGTTGTGAACTCACATTCACAAAGTTACAGGTAGGTAGCCGTGTTGGTCTGAGTCGAAGCAAAATAAAAAAATTCCTTCAGTAGCACCTTAAAGACCAACTAAGTTTTTATTTTGGTATGAGCTTTCGTGTGCATGCACACTTCTTCAGATACACTTGAAACAGAAGAGTCAGGCCCTTACAGAGGGTGGTGGGGGTGGGTGGGAATGGGTGATGGGCTGATGGGAGTGGTAAACCTGTAGATGACTGTTAACGACTGCTGATGCCTGCAATTGGTCCTGCGGGGGGAAAGCAAGGGCTGAGGTGCTAAAGAAAGCTTGATCATACATAATGAGATAAGAATCCAATGTCTTTGTTCATCCCAGGTGGCTCCATGGTTTTAAGCTTGGTAATGAGTTCCAATTCAGCAACTTCTCTTTCCAGTCTGTTCCTGAAATTTTTCTGTAATAAAACAGCTGCTTTGAGATCTTGTATAGAATGTCCTGGGAGATTGAAGTGTTCTCCTACTGGTTTCTCTGTCTTGTGGTTCCTGATGTCAGATTTATGTCCATTTATCCTTTGGCGTGGGGTTTGGCCTGTTTGTCCAATATAGAGAGATGAAGGGCACTGTTGACATTTGATGGCATACACAATGTTAGTTGTCTGACTCTTCTGTTTCAAGTGTATCTGAAGAAGTGTGCATGCACACGAAAGCTCATTCACAAAGTGTTCGCAGGAAGCTCAGGATCAGGGCCTTCATTACCTGGGGGTGCAAGGGGTGTGGGGCAACCGGGCGCTGAATTCTGGGGGGGAGCACCAGGTGCCCGCCGCTGAAGCCGCCTAAGCTCTTAACTATCTACCTGTTATGAAATAATAAATAATTTTGATCAAGCTAGAAAAACAAAATACATATATACCTAGGTATTACCAAATTGTATACCTACTGTTTCACTAAAGGACTTTCATCTTTGTGAACTCATTTGCCAAAGATGCGTCGCGCCAGCGGCGGCGCTTGTCATTTACAACGGCGGCGCTTGTCAGACTCAACGAGTATATGTCTATTGTAAATAAATGAGCAAAGAATAAAGTTTGTTTCTTTTTCCTCCCTTCTTTCGTAAACAAGAGATCAGGCGTAAGCGTGGTGTCTGACATAACCATAATAAAAAAAAGAATAATTTGGGAGCTAAACTAAACTTGGGGGCACTGGGCGGGTCTTTGCACCCCGGTGGTGCATGTGCTAAAGTCTCCCCTGCGCAAGATGGTTTTTAGCACCAGGCAGTGAAGCAGCCTTAGCCATGTGTGTTGCACAAGCAGCGATGAGCTCCCTTTGACGATCTCTTAGAATGTCCTCCCAGGCTGATTTATTTTGCCAGCAACTTAGCGACCAGAGAGCCTTCCCATTGTTAATAGGCCTGGCTGGTGAACAGGTACTTTCCCCCTTCACAGCTTGTGTTTTTTTTCTTTTTTCACAATCTCGGAAGTTGCTAAGAGATCGTAAACAGTGCTCAGGCTGTAGCAAAAGATGTGTGGCTGTGCATCTAGCGCTGCGGACAAAAAGTCCTATTCTCTCAATCAGCCGGGAGATGTGTCTTCTTCGAAGAAAGGCACAAATTCAACTTCCAAAAAGATGGCCAAACCGTAAGTGAATCATCCTGCCCTCTTTCCCTCTAGCCGGCTCTCATACATTTCCCTTGCTCTTTCTCTCTCTCTGTCAATGAGCTTCCACAGGAGAGGAGAAGACAGAGGTTTCACAGCTTGTGGGCTGGGCTGTAATTAGTTTCTCGCACTTCGGCAAAACTAATCATGCTTTCTATTAAAATGTTTAAATCCTAGGGGAGAATAGGGAAATCCTCCAAGAGCATTTTATTGATATTATGCGCTTTAAAAAATTGATTACTTTATTTTTCAAACTAGTATCTCACACTTCTTTTGAAATCTCAGAACCACTTAGATGGGCTTCTCACTGGGCAACTAGCAAACCCAGGCCAGCTCCTAGCAGCTGCTTCACTAAGGCTGCAATCCTATGCATGTCTGCCTGGGAGTTGAGTCCACAAACAGAAGCCGGAATTGTCCAAAATGAGTTGTAAACATCGGAGCCAACTCCTAAGGGCCGAGGTCCCTTCGCCACCCCCTTATAAAATATTTTATAATAAGGGGCTGGGCCCCCCAAAGTTAATGAGCATTGCCATTCAAGTGGTGTGGTTGCACCATGTCATGTGATTATGTGGGGCAGGGCTTACCTACTCCCCCACAATATTATATTCAAGTTGGCACCCCTGGTTGTAAAGGTCTTATCTTAAGGTGTGCTCAATATACACAGGCACAGATTCTATTATTGCATGCAACCGAATCTGATTATGTTTTGTTGTTGTTGTTGTTTAGTCGTTTAGTCGTGTCCGACTCTTCATGACCCCATGGACCAGAGCACGCCAGGCACTCCTGTCTTCCATTGTCTCCCACAATTTGGTCAGACTCATGTTTGTAGCTTCGAGAACGCTGTCCAACCATCTCGTCCTTTGTCATCCCCTTCTCCTTGTGCCCTCCATCTTTCCCAACATCAGGGTCTTTTCCAGGGAGTCTTCTCTTCTCATGAGGTGGCCAAAGTATTGGAGCCTCAGCTTCACGATCTGTCCTTCCAGTGAGCGCTCAGGGCTGATTTCCTTCAGAATGGATAGGTTTGATCTTCTTGCAGTCCATGGGACTCTCAAGAGTCTCCTCCAGCACCATAATTCAAAAGCATCAATTCTTCGGCGATCAGCCTTCTTTATGGTCCAGTTCTCACTTCCATTATGTTTTAAGGAGCATTACATTTTTATCCTATATCTCAGAAAAGAAAAGAAACTTTTAACGGAAAGGAGAGTGACCAGCCCAGTATTAAAAACCATCCCACTATGCTCTCAGATCAAAAAACAATTTCTTGCTACATTAACCACCCAGATATACCAGTAACAATGTCTATTTTAATTTCCAGTATTCCAATATCCAAGCAGCTGGCTTCTATAAAAGGTAAGTGGGCTACTCCCCTTGTTTCCTTTATACATTCATCTATTTTCCTGGACAGGGCAGCATAAAATGCTGTGATGCACATAGCAATTCTAACAATGTTTACTTCCAACCTTATTCTATGGAGCTTACTCCCAGGTTATTGGGGTTAGAATTGCAACCCGAATATATTGCAACACAGAGCATGCATCATTCCCATCCCAAAGCCAAATGTTTTTGAGGTTCTCTTAAGAATGTCTAAGGAAACAAATACGTTTTTAGTTGATGCTGAAATATTTTATATATATATATATAAGTTGGTGCGATACATTACTCAGAGTGGCATTCCATCAATGAGTGCCACCACTGAGAAGCACGGGCAGAGCTTCATGCTCCAGCACCGGGGGTGGGGCGGGGCTGGCGCACGTTTTGGGGGCATGGCACGCCACCCGGAGGGGCGTGGCATGCGTTCTGGGGGCGGGACACACATTCTGGGGGTGTGGCATGCCTCCTGGAGGGGCTTGGCGCACATTCTGGGGGCGGGGGCGCGTTCTGGGGGTGGGGCGGGCAGCCGCCATGGCGCCCTCGGGATTGTGCTGCCCGGGGCGGAGTGCCCCCATCGCGCCTCCCTTCCTTCGCCCCTGCTGAGAAGCCCATTCCTGCATCACCACAGAAGGAATCTAACCCCACACCAAGATGCTAACTCTATAGATTTTAAGGGCTGGGCAGCCTCAGGACTATTTTTGCAAAGTGGCAACTCTAACCATCAGGGTTTACAACAGCCTCAATCACAACCCTCTCTTAGTCTGCAAGGTTGTTCCACCTCTAAGCAGGCATCCTTACCGCTGTTCTGGGCACATTGCAACACACTAGGGCCACCGCTAAGGCTCTTCTAAGCCTTACTTTGAATCCTGCAGCCAGCTCTTCTGCAGGTCGCTCAGAACCATCAACACCCTCGCCATACAAATACAGTGTGCAGTGTCATTGCTGTTAACTGCAGGAAGCTCAGAATAATTTACTCTTGCTGACTCTGGACTCTACTGTTCGTCTTCTTGTTGCTGTTTAAAAAACTGCTTCCATTGGCCTCCCACTTATTGTATTTTGCCCCTCAGCTCTAGGGAAAGGCTCAGATCTGGAGAAAGCTGTTGCGACAGCGGCCTTGGTTTATGACAACGTTGCCGACACAGAGGGCAAGCTCAGCAAAGCCGAAGCAAAAAAGTTGCTCGAGACTCAGTTTGTGCATTTTATGCAGGTAAGTGGGATGAAGGGAGTGAGCAAGTTGGTGTAAAGGGAACATCGGGGGAAGGGACAAAATCCTCAGCCCTAGGCCAAGAGCATTGCCACGCCCAGTTGAAAGCACCAATATCACCTTTAAGGTAAAGGGTAAAGGGTAAACCATCAGGTCCAGTCGTGTCCGACTCTGGGGTTGCGGCGTTCATCTTGCTTTATAGGCCGAGGGAGCCGGCGTTTGTCTGCAGACAGCTTCCGGGTCCTGTGGCCAGCATAACAAAGCTGCTTCTGGCGAACCAGAGCAGCGCACGGAAATGCCGTTTACCTTCCCCGCCAGAGCGGTCCCTATTTATCTACTTGCACTTTGATGTGCTTTCGAACTGCTAGGTGGGCAGGAGCTGGGACCGAGCAACGGGAGCTCACCCCGTCGCAGGGATTCGATCCACCGACCTTCTGATCAGCAAGCCCTAGACTCTGTGGTTTAACCCACAGCACCACCTGGGTCCCTAATATCACCTTTAATAAAGCCTTAATAAAGCCCTAACTTTCTGGGATTTGGAATATGTGAAGGACCACCTGCTGAGATCTACTGGGGGGTGAGGAATTGCATGGCACCCGACATCCCACTGCTAGCTGAACAGGGGCTGGTGAGGGTTTGGGGGCCCAGGATCCGGAATTCCAATTTCTGGTCCTCCTCCTCCTCCCTTTGGATGGTAGCAACATTTGGTGAACAGTTAATCTTATGTGGGAACCTGTTGTTGGTTTTTTAGTATTATTGCTGCTGTTTTTATTACGTTTTCTATTGCTTTTCTCTTTAATACAATTTTATTCTATTTTGTTGGCTCCGAGAACCAAAGAAGAGCATATGAGATTTTAGTATAAGCTCCTCTCCAGGCCTTAAAAAAAAAGCAGTGTTTTCAAAGCCTTTCTTCTGGCTACCTCTTCTGACATCAATCCATGTCAGCTGGTCACACATGCCCTTTCTTTTCTTTTTCCTGTTAGCATAGCTATTTGTGCCTTTGGCATGCTTGCATCAAACACATTTGATTGTGTCTGCTAATAGTCTCTTGGCGCGCGGCACTTCCCCCTAAACTGACCCTGATTCTGCAACCTGTCTAGGAAGCATGTCTTGTAGCTGTTCTGCTCTCCCTCATTAGCAGCCATGATGAAAGCAGCTTCCATTTTTGGCCACAACATGATTCACATTTTTTCACAGGGTCAGGAAACCAAACCGAAATACCAAGAGATCATTTCTGCTCTCGAGGAGAACAGGGACGGCGAAATGGACTTTGAAGACTTCATGGTTCAGCTGCTTAGCCTCACCCTGATGTCTGATCTCCGGGAGGAGATCCGAAACGTGAAAAAAACAAAGTGATGAAGGATGCTGGATAGAACAGATGTTTTGGGTGATGGGGTGGGTGGAAGGGGGGAAGGAGAGAGAAACTAAGGGGAGCATATTATTTTTTTGGCATTGTTTCCAGAATGAAAGATAGATCACTGGTATTCTTGGCAGAATTGTGGAGCACAGGCGTACGGGTGACTTCCCCACTTATGTGGGGTTTTTGTTCTGGCGCCCTGTGTGCATAAGTGAAAATTCCGTAAGTGGGGAGCACACTCTAAATACACTTTTCATGCCCTCTCTGCCACTGTCTATCCAATTCAGATCAAAAATGCTGTACCAAAAATATCCGCAATGGAATTGAAGCTTGTGGGGCAGGGGGCAGCTGGAGGGCACATGGGAAAGTGGCTGCTATCCCACACATCAGCTGTTAGGTGGGGAGGCTCAGCAGACTAATCAAATCCCCACTGTGCCTCCAGTCTCTTTTCTGCCCTCGCTGAAGTCCTCTTCGGACTCCGGGGAGAGTCTCCTCACAAGCCACCAGGACTCTCCAGCTCGCTTGCTCTCGCGGCATTTCCTGGTGTAAATGGAATGATTTAATTATTTCCTGGCACCATGCATATACACGGTCACACACAAGTTCATCGCAGGCAAATTGGGGGGTGCAAGTATTCTAACAGGAGAGAAAAGGCTTTTAATAATAAAAAAAAATGGTTATCTGCTTTCTGTTAGGCTCTAGTAGTGTGGCCATCCAGGATCAAATGAGTAACCAACAACCCAAATCTGTGCAGGTTTGCCCATTGAACTGTGGGACTTATTTGCAAGTAAGGATGCACTTGACTGCCAAAGGTTTCAATCCTGCACACTCTTATCAGAGAGCATCTCGTGAAACCTTTGAATCAATAAGCTTTTGAGTACATATGCATACAGTTTGGGCTGTAAGAGCAATATGCATTTCAATTGTGCATGAAGCAATATGGCGAAAAACAGATACTGGCCCCAATCCAAAGATACTGGTGCGCAAGAAGGTGTTGCATGAAGCAAGCAATGGGGGTGTGAAGGCTTTGTGTGGTGGCCCTAAATACCTTACAAGCATTCCCATCCACACCAAGGCAGATGGAATGGGAATGTGCACTTTCTGGAGCAATGGAGAAGGCATTAGTTGACTCACATAACTGTCCTGCCCTTACTGAACTCCACCTGCAACCCCATTCTGTTAGATTACATACGCATTGTGTACCTTCCCTTGTACCGTCTCCTCCACAAGAACCCCAGCTGGGCTAGCATCTGAAGCAGCCTTAAGGGTGGACCAGGTCTACAATACTGAAGTAAAATAGTTTCATCTCCTAGGTATGTTCATTAGCTAGGCTATTGTGTGGGAAATGTATAGGAAAATACCTAGAGTTAGTATTGAGGACCTCGGATGTTGCAATTAAATGTTGGCATATTGAGCTGAGTTGAAAGATTATATTGAATCTTAGCCTGAACACTTCAGCTGGTGCATTATAACGAATAAAATTAACGCTAAACCAAGACAAATAATGGTTTATGTATTTATTCTTGCAAAAGATACAGAGCTGTCAAAAGCACAGAATTTCCTTAACATTATTTCACATGAAGTACATTCTCGGTCATCCTGAAATTAGTCTATCTTGGCTTCGCCTCGGGACAATTTTGTGACAGCTGGAATCTCTCTTTTCAGGTGGTCCGAAAATGGGAAGAGAGCCATTCCATGTTGCACAAAAGTTACTGGGGGGGGGGACATTTCTTTGATAACCTGTACATTGATTATTCAAATGTCAGGTTTTCAGCTCACAAAGCAGCCCTGAGCCATGATAACTTTGGAAGGCTGCACTCCGGTGCACATTTACTTGGACGTAAGCCCAACAGATCACAGTGGGACTTCTGAAGGAAAATGAATGACATCATGCTGTAAGGTTACTGACCACACAATCCTATGGATTCCAGTCCTTGGAAATAAACTTCATTGTGCGCAGAGATGCTTATTCCCTACTAAGTGTTTAGGAGTGCAGCCTAAATGCCATTGACACATTGGGCATCATTCTCAGAAAACACATTTACGAATGATATTGCTAGGTTTGTCCTGAGAGACTGAAACAGTTGGAGGATGTGTCTGGGAGCAGGCAGTCTGAATGCTACCCTATAGCTTTACCAGCTCCTGTTTATAAAAAGTTCCGGAACTTCAAGCAGAGTGTTTTAGAGCAAATGTCTATTAGCGTAAACACAGTGTCTATACTTTGTGAAGACTCCAGAGATCTGAAGGGAAGACTCCAGATATTCTTTCCTGTTCTGTGGAATCTGGTCCTCCATGTAGGATGATGACCAGATCCAAAAAGAGAATAGGATCTCAGTAAACCTTTAATAAAATACAGTCATACCTTGGAAGTCAAACGGAATCCGTTCCGGAAGTCCGTTCGACTTCCAAAACATTCGGAAACCAAAACACAGCTTCTGATTGGCTGCAGGAAGCTCCTGCAGCCAATCGGAAGCCGTGCCAGGCTTCCAAAAATCATCTGGAAACCGAAACACTCACTTCTGGGTTTCGATCATTCGGGAGCCAAATTGTTCAGGAGCCAAGGTACAACTGTATAAGGAACCTATTCAATACAAGGCATAAGGATTTTGGCTCTGCCCTGGTTTGCCGGCATGGTCATGGCTGCCTTATGCAGCTGTTTGAATATTGCACTATTATAGACTTGGGGTGGATCCACACACAGGGAAGAGAAGGCTATAAATAAGTCAGAAATTAAATTGTTATAACAAAAGAGGGGGAAAGTGCTATGGAAAACTGCAAAGAATTTCCCCCTCCTCTCCAGCGCCATCTGGTGTTGCATGTTTATAACGCATTCAAAGCGCTGCTTTTTTTGACTAATGTAGCTTGGATTCACTTCCTCACTCAGCCATGAAGGGTGACGGTGAAATAATCATTAGCTCACAGTCTAACCAACCTTAGCAAGGTTGTTGTAAGAATCAGCTGGGTGAGAAGGAGAGCCATGCATGCCCTGAGCAGCTTAGAAGAAGAGCAGGATGCACATGCAGCAAAATAAAATGGCAGAAAACTAGTGAATCCAAAATGGAAAGATACAGAAGAGGAGAGGGCTCTGGCACCATTCATAGTTGCATAGAACCACAGAATTTTAGAGTTGGGAGGGACCCTAAGAAGATTTTTAGGCAGATGTAACTTGCATGAAGCATAGCTGCCAAGTTTTCCCTTTTCTCGCGAGGAAGCCTATTCAGCATAAGGGAAAATCCCTTTTAAAAAGGGATAACTTGGCAGCTATGGCATGAAGATTCTAAAATTCCCTCTTTTACACACCTGTTAAAAGGTTCAAGAGCCCTGTCTGTGTTGGAACCTGGCCCCTCTACTGAATATGCCATTTTAACATTTTAACTTTAACATGTGCATTTTTGTACTCACCCCTTGGTAGGAGAACTGCATTGCAATATTCAGAGAAGCGTGAATTTCAAAGGACAGTTCGTTTCAGAAAGTGCAGTTTCACCTTTAAATGCAAACTGAATTGAACCTGTTCCCCATCACTGTTGACGCCTGCATATTAATGTACAGCCCACACAACAATAGATTTAGCAAGTGTAAGGGGGAGGGCTTATAGGGAACAGCCCCCCCTCATTAGGTCCAGTTCTTCGCAGAACAGCAAGTCCAGTAGCGGATCAGATTATAGGAATCAGGAAGTAGAGAGGGAGGAGAGGGGCTCTGACAGCATGTGAGAGCCTCAACACCGAGTAGAGAAGGAAGCAGCTGGGGAGGAAACGACGGGATTGGCCACTGGAGAGCAGTCAGAAGGACGACCCTCCCCTCCGGTGCCTGAATTGGGGTGCACGGCACCCCGTAGGGCGAGAGGGAGGCGCTTTGGAGTTCCCAAGCTGTTATGTTGGGCGCGAAACAGAAAGAAGCCATTGCGAGGTTCTGACTCGGACTGAGCAGACATGTTTTCCAGACTCTTTGCACTGTAAATAACATGCACAATAAAGACACCTTAAAGACAAGGGGGTGTGGAGCGTCGTTACTCAAGAGTAGCCACAAGAACCTCTGACAGCAAGGAAACATTAATCACTTAGAGGGAAGTGCAACCCAACAATGAAGATGATTTCCTGGCTACATTTGAAGGATCGTTAGACTTGTCAGGGTCCCGCTGAGAAATGGTGGGTGCTTGCCTTATGAGATGAACTAGCTGCAGTACTTCCTGTGCCCCTGTTCTGCCTGTTCCGTTGCTAAGCCTCCTTTCTTGCTTGCGGGGTGAAACGAGGTCTTACGACGGAGAAAACCAGGTGGCCATCAAAGAGACGGAAAAAGCACTGGGGCCAGACTTTCACCAGCTGCATCTTCGTTTGGTGCGTCAGAGATTTTAATGGGAGAGATGCAGTCCCTGGCAACAGCTTTAGACAGTTAAGGGGGGAAAGTGAGAGACACAAGGTACTGGGTTTTAGGAAAACTAAGTATAGGCAGCAAGCTTTCAGAGAGCAGCATGCATGTTAAAGTGAGACGAATAAACTCTAGCAAGCCTTGCCTTCCATGCTCAGTATGTTTTTAATTCCCCTATTTCTAAAAGGCAAAAAAATATGTCTAAGTAATTAGATGGAAGGAAAATGCCCCTAAAGGGCCCTGGGAGATATCAATGTGTCTACGAATGTTCCAACCCTTTCATTTTCTCTCTCGCCTGAGCAGAGGAGGTGGGTGGGCGGGCGGTCCTTTTGCCTTGGCACACACTTATTTTCTTTAAGCAGGAAGAAAGAGAAATGGGGGTAAATTAACCCGTTCGCTGGTGACCTTTGGTGCTAATGAAGGAGTACAATGTATGGGCTTAAGGACAGATTTAGCTCACTGACACCGGAAGCGTTGTGCTATGGCAGCCTGCGTTTCTCTTGTCCATGCAGTCCACCTGAAAGAAGAAGGCTAGGATAGATGGACTTTGCATTTTCAACCCACACTCCCCCCCCCCAAGGGAGGTCTCCATTCTGCTTTTTATCAGCAGAGCAACCCTGTGATGCAAGTTAGGATGGAAGAAGGAGATTGACGGAATGTAGCAGGAGTCCCTATGTGAGCCTTCTTAGGTAGCTAGATACAAAGGAGAACAAGCCTCCTGCTCTTTTAATAGTATTCAGCAGGTCATAAAAGCTATACTTGCTTAAATTCCCTCTTCTGCACAACTATTGAAGGTGCAGGAACTCGGCTCTCTTGTGAATCTGGTCACCCTAGAGCAGGCACCCCCAAACAGATGGATTTAGATGGATCTTAGGCATAGGCAAACTCCGGCCCTCCATATGTTTTGGACTACAATTCCCATCTTCCCCGACCACTGGTCCTGTTAGCTAGGTATCATGGGAGTTGTAGGCCAAAACATCTGGAGGGCCACAGTTTGGGGATGCCTGCCCTAGAGTCTTCTCAAGGCAAATAGGAAATTCCTCATGTTTCCTCAAGTGAATAGGGTTCTTCCTGTTTTTATGGAGGACTCATGGGGGAAAAGCAGCAGTGAGGTTGTCCAATGAAGCTTGCTGTTGTGTCACGCCTTGCCCACTCGGGTGAATGAAATCACCGTTCTATAACACAACAGGTAGCCTGTTGGGAGCCAGTCTGGTGTAGTGGTTAAGAGCGGTAGACTCGTAATCTGAGGAACCGGGTTCGCGTCTCCGCTCCTCCACATGCAGCTGCTGGGTGACACTTTTCTTTAAAAAAATAATGTTTGTGTGTGTGAAATCCTTGGTCATTTAAGAAGACTTCCATCTTGGTTGTGAAATGTCTTAGAATTTTGCCCCTGAAGATCAAATCAAACTTTGGGGGAGCATTTTCACTCCAATCCAGCCAACGTGGTGTAGTGGTTAAGAGCGGTGGACTTGTAATCTGGTGAACTGGGTTTGATTCCCCGCTCCTCCACATGCAGCTGCTGGGTGACCTTGGGCTAGTCACACTTTTTTGAAGTCTCTCACCTCACAGAGTGTTTGTTGTGGGGGAGGAAGGGAAAGGAGAATGTTAGCCGCTTTGAGACTCCTCCGGGTAGTGATAAAGCGGGATATCAAATCCAAATTCTTCTTCTTCTTCTTCTTCTTCTTCTTCTTCTTCTTCTTCTTCTTCTTCTTCTTCTTCTTCTTCTTCTTCTTCTTCTGTATGAAAAGAACACTGGAAAAGAGGGCAGAAGCACTTGCATTATATTCAAGAAAGCTAACACAATCTTCCCCGTGTTTGAATGCACCCTAGGAATACTCAGGGGCCACAGAGAGTGGGGAGGGGTAAGGGAATGGAACAAACTGTCTAGAGTCCTGAACAGAGGCATACCACGCTGCACACTTCTGTTGCAGCTCTCACTTGTAAAAGTCCTCACCTCCATTAATTTGGTGAGACCAGCAAGGCTACCATTACAGTCTAGTCACCTGAGTTCTGTGTTTGCTTTGAGTGTGCTTGTCTCTATAGTTCGGTGTATGGGCAGTGGAGGTTTTCGCCTTAAGCGACTGCAAGTTCAGGCATGTGCCTTTCTTCCATTCAAAATGTGCGTGGATTTATTTAAACAAAACAAAAACCCAAACCAACAAACCTAAAGAATGTCTTCAAAAGAAGTTGAGGAAGCTGGCCGCTTGCCACTCTCACACCGGCTAAATCAATAGCAAACAAGTGTCAGCGGAAGTGATCCCCATGGCAAAACTTTGTCTTACTGTACATATTTGCAGAACAACTTCTTCTAGCAATTACCAAGGAATGTCACCGAGCTTGCACAAAACAAACTGCCGGTAAAAGAAACGGCAGTCAATCCAAGATCAGGTAGCAGCTGTCTGGATACATTGATCCATGTCATATAATTAGCTTTCCTCCCCCCCCCTTTTTTTTTTAAGGAAGTGGCGTGGCTGGCATGGGTATATATTAATACCTGGAAACGTACCAAGGAATTAATGTAGTGAAAAATGGTAGTGCTCTAACTGAGGCTGGTAAACAGACCATTTTCCCATTTAGAACATTTGCTATTTTTATAATGTCAGCATTAGAGGGAACCACTTTATTAGACAGCAATATTTTTTACGAGGCAAAGTGTGTTTTTGTTTTAAAAAATATAAATAACTGTTCCCTGAAATATATTAAGAATAATGGAAGCAGAGATTGTTCAGTGGCAGAGCACATACCTCAGTCAGTAAAGCATAAGACCCTTAATCTCAGGGTCATGGGTTCAAGTGCCATGTTGGGCAAAAAAGTTTCCTGCGTTTCAGGGAGTTGGACTAAATGGCCCTCGTGGTCCCTTCCAGCTCTCCAATTTTACGATTGTATGTTTTGTCCAGGCTTCCTTCTCTGCCATCTCCAATTAAAAGGATACAGAAGCTGGTGAAGAGGAAAGAGAGACACCTCTGCTGGAGAGTGTTGCTGGGACTGAAGTAGCTTCCTATATATCCAGCTGTTAGGAGTGTAAAGATGTATGTGGGCAAACCTCAATAAAAGAAGCCAAAGGGACGAATCAGGACCTTCAGTGATTTGCCACCCAGCAGCATAAGTGATGAAATCAATTGCCACCAGTGACCTTCTAGAACAGTGATGGTGAACCTATGACACGCGTGTCAGACATGACACGCAGAGCCCTCACTGCTGGCACGCGCCCCATCGGCCCATTCATGCTGTTGTTGTTGTCCCCCCCCCCAATTTGTTCTCCCGCTCCTCCTACAGCTTGTCTCTGCTAGAGCTTGTCTCCGCTGTTAAAACCCGGGTCCTTTTTTGTTGTTGTTGCTGGTAGCCAGAGATTGGTTTTTAACCCTTTCTGTGCTGTTTTCCCCCCTGGTGCTTTGGCAGACGATGATTGGGTGTAACAGCATTCATTTTTTAACCCGTTCTGTGGTTTTTTTGGCGCTTTGGCAGACTATGTCGGTGCTGCATGTTAGTTCCAGCAAAGGTATTATTCGTCATTTATTTCTGTTCTCTTTCCCCCCAAAAAGCGCAGCAGCTTTGGGGCATCCCCCCCCCCAAAGCAAAGCAACTTTTGCACCCCCCAAAAAAACCTCCAAAACTTTGGTCAGCAGCTCCCCCCCAAAAGCTCAACAACTCTGGGCACTTTGTGATAAATAAGGGTTTTTTGGTTTGGTTTAGTTAAATAATTAGTTTTTGGTTTATTAAATACAGTTATATATTACAATTATACATTTTTGTTATTTAAACTATAACTATAAATATCGTGAAATTATGGTTTTTTTCTCGAAGTGACACACCACCCGAGTTATGCTCGGTTTTTTGGTGAATTTTGACACACCAAGCTCAAAAGGTTGCCCATCACTGTTCTAGAAGAACCTTGTGGATTAGCATCAATTTGGCCCACGTGATGCTGCCCTTCTACTGAGTCAGGCCATAGATCCATCAAGCTCATTATTGGCTTGCAGCTCCGGCTAACTTAATATTGACTGGCAGCAGCTCTCCAGGGTTTCAGGCAGGGTCTCTTTCACTACCTGGAGATGCTGTGGATTAAACCAGACACTCTCTGCATGCAAAAGCAGATACTCTGCCATTGAGCTATGTTGCGGTTGGCAGGCTCAGGGCCGGATTTAGGTTTGATGGGGCCCTAAGCTGCTGAAGGTGATGGGGCCCTTTATATGTCCAGCTGTCCTTTGTCAACAACAAATGGTCACTGTTTTTTGTGTGTTGACTATATGCTATATGGTAACTTATGGCCCTAATAGGTATCAAAAGCCATATGCACATAACAAAACATGTAGTTTATCAAAGTAATTGTTGACCTGAAATACAATTAAGAAGAAGTATATTAATAGTGAATTTTTGGGGGGGGGGCCAAGAAAGTGGAGCCCTAAGCTGCTGCTTCTTCTTCCTTGGCGATCACTCGCATCCGAGTAAGATTGTCTTCCATAAACACGGTTTTAACAATGGATCCGTAAGTGACTGTGGAGGTCAATTCTGGATCCACACGTCCTTCCACAGTGGGGATATTGGTTTCCAGGTGGGAGTTGATCCCGGTGTGGATTTTCCAAGCGTGCCTTCCTCTTAGCACGTTTCTCCCTTGCGTCCTGAGATCGAGTTTCTTCAAAGCCCATGACACCTTTGGTAAAGACTGTTCTCCAACTGGAGCGTTCGCAGGCCAGTGTTTCCCAGTTGTCGGTGTTTATACTACATTTTTTAAGATTTGCCTTGAGACAGTCTTGAAGCCTCTTTTGTTGACCACCAGCATTACGCTTTCCATTTTTAAGTTCGGAATAGAGTAGTTGCTTTGGAAGATGATCATCAGGCATCCGCACAACATGACCAGTCCAACAAAGTTGATGTTGAAGAATCATTGCTTCTGGTGATCTTTGCTTCTTCCAGTACACTGATATTAGTTCGCCTGTCTTCCCAAGTGATGTGTAAAATTTTTCGGAGACACCACTGATGGAATCTTTCGAGGAGCTGGAGATGACATTTATAAGTTGTCCATGTTTCACAAGCATATAGTAAGGTTGGCAGTACAATAGCTTTGTAAACAAGCACTTTGGTTTCCCTGCGAATGTCCTGGTCCTCAAACACTCTGCACTTCAATCGGGAGAAAGCCACACTCACAGAGCTCAGTCAATGCTGGATTTCGGCATCAGTGTTGGCCCTTGTGGAAAGGTAACTGCCTAGGTAGGAGAAGTGATCAACATTTTCCAACGTTACACTACTGAGTTGGATTTGTTGCTCTGCAGAGGGGTTATTTTGTACTTGTTGGTACAGCACTTTGGCTTATATGTAAATCCAGCACTGGGCTGGTTACTAGTTCAAAACTATCATCACTCCCCTTTCTGAAACTTTAAGGGTTACTTAGAAAGCTTGCCACTGGAGAACAAAAGTTCCCAGAGAATTATTATGGTAGTTGGGCGCTGCCCAAGGGCAGGTTTGTTCATTGTACACACACTGCCCAGTTGCCGAATTCGTCTTTTGTTTTCAGGGCCGTCTCTACCCAGGGGTTCAAGGGGTGTGGGGCACCTGGGTACCGAGCTCTGAAGGGCATCAGGCTGAGTGTCCGGCAGGAGAGTTGTAGTCCGGGGAGAGCAGAGCCCATCCGAGCGCCACGGGCTCTTCTGCTGCGGACTCTGCATCCAGGGCCAGCAAGGCGATGACAAGGTGGCTGGCCGGCTCTGCCCTGTGTGCATGTCTGGCAGCCTTGGATTGGTCTAGGGCCATTGAGGACCCCACCTGCCCAGCGGTGTTACTCACCCTCCCAGGTGCCTGGCTTTGCTCAGCCGCCGCCGCCTCGTGCTATGCACTGCTGTGATGTGCTGAAGCAGTGGGCCCTGTGGGAAGAGGGAGGTGGGTGATGGCGAGGGGGAAGTGGAGCAAGAGGAGGAGGAGGAGGAAAGCACCGTCGCCACGGAGGAAGAAGGAAACTCACCCCTTTTCTTCTGACTCACCCCTTTTCTTCCTCCTCTACTCGAGCCACGGGTTGGCAGCCCCAGAGTGCCTGGAGAGCCCCCCCTCACCCGCCGGGCCCTTGCAGGGTCCCCTTGCCCATCCTGCTCAGCTACATCGGGCCTGAGACCGGGCAGCACTGAGCTGCCAGCGGAGCCCTTGAGCAATAGCATGCTGCTACTCCCTTCCCATCTCTCGGCAGCAACAGCTGCTGCCCTGGTTTCTCTCCCCCCCCCCCAGAATCGCACCCTGTGTGTACTGTTTCAGGCAACTCTGTCCCAGGGAGGGGAAGCCTCCTCCCTTCGCTTTCCTCCTTCTTTTTTGAGGGTGGTGGGCTCCTCCGCCCGCCCGCCCCCCACCAACAAGGTCACTAGGGGTTGTAAAGCAAGCCAGACCATTCATCACCGACTCCATTCATTCCAGCACAGCGGGCCATCACCCGCTCACTCCAAACCCTGTGAACAATATAATCATCATCACTATTACTACTACTACTACTACTACTACTACTACTACTACAACTGCCCTCCACCCATAGATATCAGGGAGGCTCACAGCCTGAAACTAGTAAGTGCGTGCTAAAACTAGAACAAAGGCAAACCAAACCAAGCCAGCAACCCTCCCTCTCCCTTATTAGTGAAACAAGCCTGTTAATCGCCTATCCGACTAAAAAAATGACACTGAAGGTTTTTGAGATCAATGCAAGCTAAAAAGCATTGCAGGGGGGTTGGGCTAGATGACCCACAGGGTCCCTTCCAAGTCTACGTTTTTCTGGGGGGGAAACACACACAGGGCCCAATTATGATTTTTGGTCTCCCGGGGAAGCAGCGGAGCAAAGAGAGGCGTGTGTGAGCCCTGATTAGGGGATAATTCTAAGGGAGCATTCAGATATGGGGAATAGTGTATTAATATTATTGAGTACAATGCTAGCAATTCTGTCCTGCTTTCTAATGTTGCTTTCACACTGCAGAACCTGTTGCGTTGTGGAACCGTGGCTTTTTGGTGACATCCTGGGGTGTCACGCTGAATCTCATTCGTACCAGTGGCCATGGTGTAACACAACAACAAATGTCATTGGATGGTGCTGCTAACCCCCTGCCCTTTCTACGCATGCATGCTTCTGTTCCCTCATGATTCTCCCATGAAATTAGCTTGAAAGAAATGTATGCTGCTACATCGCCCAAAAATCCACCACTTAAGTCTTGTGATTTTCTGGGTTAATAGGGTTGCAAGAAAGATTCTTTTCCTGGAACGAATTAACACATAAATGAACACAAAACTTCTGCCATATTGCATCAGATTTCTAGAAGTCACTTTTATGTCATGCAAAAATCCCAGATGTAATGCAAAAATTAGCAGGGAAATGTCGGGGAAACAGACTAAACTGCCATGAGAATGCAGCCTAGCTCAGTTCAGCTGTACTCTATTGAGCTCTACTTCTGAATTTTCTGCTGATTGATTATTGGCATCATTTTATTGCTCTTTTAAAATTGCAGTATATATATTTTAAAAAAATTAATTGATTTCATCCTTATTGTGAACTATCTACTGATGGAATAGATTTAAAAGAACAAAAACAAATAAATTATTTTGATCAAATGCTTCAAAAAGAGCTAGCATCTAGGCAGAAGTCTTTAGTATTGTGGTGAAGGAGGTTTCTTTTTAAATAGTGTGAGATTTAGTTTTGCCACTTTGGCAAAGGAGGATTTCTCCATCCTTTCTGCTTCCATCTCCAAGCAGTGGCATTTTGGCCAAGTGTAAGATTAGTGGGCTTGATATGGTACAAACTGGACAGAAACTCAATTGACCTTTGCCCTGCAGGAGATATTTTCCCATCACAAAACTCTTGTTCAATTGACAAATTTCCTGTGACAAGAAAATGGTATTCGCCCACACAGTAGGAAGAGTTCTTAAATGGACTTGGGTTTTGGAACAACAACAAAAAAAATCCTTCCAGTAGCACCTTAGAGACCAGCTAAGTTTGTCATTGGTATGAGCTTTCATGTACATGCACACTTCTTCAGATACACTCTGGTTTTTGACACTCTCAGCAAAACTATAGAGAAGTGGAGAGCCTAGGCTGGTAACATCCTGGGATTCGTGAATGTTCACTGACAACATATCTAGATCAAAACATGATGCCTTGAAAAATGGGTTGAAATCAGATCCCTAGTCCTGTGATGCAGGCAGTCACTGGAACATTAACCAGGGCAGGTAAAGGTAAAGGTAAAGGGACCCCTGACTGTTAGGTCCAGTCGCGGACGACTCTGGGGTTGCGGCGCTCATCTCACTTTACTGGCCGAGGGAGCTGGCATACAGCTTCCGGGTCATGTGGCCAGCATGACTAAGCTGCTTCTGGTGAAACTAGAGCAGCACACGTAAACACCATTTACCTTCCCGCCAGAGCAGTACCTATTTATCTATTTGCACTTTGACATGCTTTTGAACTGCTAGGTGGGCCTTACCTTCCAAGTCCCGGACTGCAGAATCCGGGACCGGCAGCCATGTGACACCGGAAGTTGCGTCGACGTAACTTCCGGTGTCGCTTTGCCCTTCTATGGGCACCAAAAATGGCCGCCGCCGGCTTCGAAAGTTGCTTGTACGCATGTCAGGAAGTGTGTCGACGCAACTTCTGGTGTCGCTCCGCCCATCTATGGGCACCAAAAATGGCCGCCGCCGACACCAGAAGTCGCGTCTATGCACTTCCGGACATGCGCAGATGCGACTTTTGAAGCCGGCGGTGGCCATTTTTGGTGCCCATAGAAGGGCAAATCGGAAAGAAAAAAATGGCCGCCGGCAGGAGAAAATAATGGAGAAAAACGGGAGACGAAGTGATACGGGGGACCACCGGGAAAACGTAAGTAAAAATGGGGGTTTCCCGGGGAAAACGGGGTACTTGGCAGCTATGAGGTGGGCAGAAGCAGGGACCGAGCAATGGGAGCTCACCCTGCTGCAAGAATTTGAACCGTCGACCTTCTGATCGGCAAGCCCTAGGCTCTGTGGTTTAGATCACAGCACCACCTGCGTGACCAGGGCAGTTAAACACACAAAAAAGAACTGAAAATAGATCAGGGGAGTGGAGACTCAGTATTGGAAGGGATAGAAATTAATTAGGGGGAAGAGAAAGTTCAGATACTGTACAGTAGTATAAAGGAAGCAATGCAACACAAAGTTCATTAAGATCCTTTCAACGCATCTCCAACTGCTCCATTCTAGCAACAATGGTGAAAACTGTGTTTTTGTGTGCCTGCCTCTTGCAGAGTAACATCTGGTTTTCTGAAATGCTTTCAGTTGGTGAGAAAGTCAGTGAAATTCTCCTGCACCTCTGAATTATCTCCCATGGACCTTTATTCGGGAAGAACATGAGCAAAATGATTGCAGCACAAGTACCTGAGACAGACCTTGGCATGGTTTACAAAATAATAATAATAATAATAATAATAATAATAATAATAATAATTTATTTATACCCCGCCCTCCCCAGTCAAAACCAGGCTCAGGGCAGCTAACACCAATAAAATTACAAGAAGACATTAAAAAAGAAAACAATTAATTAAAATGCAATATCAAAATTTAAAATGCAGCCTCATTTTAAGTAGTCCACAAATCCAAACCATGAGGGAGGAAAACACAGGGGTCAGACTGAATCCAACCCAAAGGCCAGGCGGAACAGCTCTGTCTTGCAGGCCCTGTGGAAAGATGACAAATCCGCAGGGCCCTGGTCTCCTGTGAAAGAGCGTTCCACCAAGTTGGGGCCAATACTAAAAAGGCCCTGGCCCAATCGAGGCCAATCTCCTTATGGCTCGGGATCTCCAGAATATTGTTGTTTGTGGACCTTAAGGTCCTCCGCGGGGCATACCAGGAGAGGCGGTCCCGTAGGTACGAGGGTCCCAAGCCACATAGGGCTTTAAAGGTCAAAACCAGCACCTTAAACCTGATCCTGTACTCCACTGGGAGCCAGTGCAGCTGGTAAAGCACTGGATGAATGTGATCCTGCGGCCGGGACCCCGTAAGGAGCCTCGCTGTGGCATTCTGCACCCGCTGGAGTTTCTGGGTCAGCTTCGAGGGCAGCCCCGCGTAGAGGGAGTTACAATAATCAAGCCTGGAGGTGACCGTCGCATGGATCACTGTGGCCAGATCAGGGCAAGAGAGACAGATCAGAGTAATTGTGTTTTCTCTTTCACTTCAGTGGAGAGAGCAAAAATATGCAAGCCCTGAGGCACACAGAGCTCCATTGAAGTGCCTGGGGAAGCCCTGGCAGCCAGGTGAGCTCAACAAGTAGATCAGAACTCCCATGTTGGCAAAAGGAGTTTATGGGATGGAGACATGAGGGGGAAATCTTGAACACAGTGATATGTACACTGAAGTTAATGGGATTTATGTGCATATAAATATGGACTAGATTGCAGCCTAAACATTTTATTATTTGCTCTCCTACATCCCCAGGTCCATAATTCCCTGGACTTAAACTACCTTCAGTTGCTTCTCATTCTCTCTGTCTTTCACATTTACATTTTTATTGATATTTTAATGGTATCTGAAGAAGTGTGCATGCACACGAAAGCTCATACCAATGACAAACTTAGTTGGTCTCTAAGGTGCTACTGGAAGGAATTTTTTTCATTTAATGAAAACTGTAGGACAAGATATAGGAGCCACTTGTTCTGATAAGAAAAGCCCTTGCGGAAATCGAAAAAAGTTAAAAATCACAGTTCCATCTGACACTGGACATGGTAGCGAGAAATATATGTAGTAAAACTTCTTACGTCCCCCAAACCCAAAAGCAGTTAGAAAAAGTTTGGGGTGCCTTGTTAGAATGAATTCACATCCTGAGGATGCATTCACTTTAAGAAGGAATCATAGAGAAAAAGAGGGGGAAATAAAGAGGAGTGAAGTAGACAGAAACAGAATGGCAGACTGTACAAGATTCTGCTTGCACAAAACAGCTTTGCTCCATCCTTTCCCCCACTTTTCCCCCACCAGTGTGGTGTAGTGGTTAAGAGACTCATAATCTGGGGAACCGGGTCCGCCTCTCCGCTCCTCCACATGCAGCTGCTGGGTGACCTTGGGCTAGTGGCACGTCTTTGAAGTCTCTCAGTCCCACTCAGCTCACAGAGTGTTTGTTGTGGGGGAGGAAGGGAAAGGAGAATGTTAGCCGCTTTGAGACTCCTTCGGGTAGTGATAAAGCGGGATATCAAATCCAAACTCTTCTTCTTCTTCTTCTTCTTCACCCAATTGGCTGGGGGGAGGGGTCAGGCGAGACCCCAGAGCAGTGTTCAGGGGGAGGAGAAAAGGGATCATCCCATCCGGCAAGCTGCAATTCTTGTGCAGATAGAACAATGGGAACTGTGTGATACTGAATTCCACCCTACTGACTGAATGAATTGCTTTTAAAAATGTGAAAAATTGCTTCTGCCGTCTAATTATGTGAAATGCCTAAGCTCATCATGGTAGTTAATTAGGTAAATGTGAACTACGGCAGGGGGACTTTAAATTATATATATATATTTAAGCCTGATGGCTTCCAGCGGCCGTGCCAGGAAGAGACAGGTGTATTGGGAAATGATGCACTGGGCAGTCTGCACCGAAATGGTGAGAGGCCACTAAGAAGTTTGTCAGAGCTCTATAGTTCAAATTAAATATGAGGGTCTGGGAAGGAGGTACAGAGAAATGCATTTAACCAACAACAGCAACAACCCAACCTTGCTTTAGCATGATCAAATCCAGCACATCTCTCCACGAAGCTGCACAGGCCTTAAAAAAAAACACAACACCCTTACTTTGTACATCATTTGTCATGCCTGTGTGAGCATCGTGGAGGGCCCAGCTTTATCACGCCACAGGGTGCCATCTGCCGCATTGTGCCTCTCGCTCTCTGGCATCCAATAGAGGGCTCCCTTTCTCTTGCACATGCATTATCCAGCTCATCAATACCATATTTTATCTGTCTCCATTTGCCTCCTGCGGTTCCCCGGAGTGGTTGACAAATGAAAATGTAAAGACAAAGGCTTTGATCCTACCCGGAGTATGATAAGTTTGGCGGCTTCAAGTCTGGCGGATGCGTCTCCCAGCATCCTTTGTGAATATGGAAATTGGGGAGGCTGTACAATTGTACCTTGGTTTTCGAACAGCGTAGTTCACGAACGGCTCAGAATGCAAATGTCGCAAACCCGGAAGTAGGTGTTCCGGTTTACGAACTTTGCCTTGGAAAGCCGAATGTCTGGCACGGCTTCTGCAGCTTCTGATTGGCTGCAGGACGCTCCTGCAGCCAATCGGAAGCCACACCTTGGTTTCTGAACACTTTGGAAGACAAATAGATTTCCGGAATGCATTCAAGGTACGACTGTACTTCCGTTCACTCTGACAACATGAATTGTCATTATCAGATGCGATGATGGCCACCGACATGAGCATCTTTTAAAAAAGAGCTTTGACAAATTCCTGGAGGATAAGACTATTGATGGCTTCTTGTCATAATGACTGCTAAGGTCCAGAAGCTGTTTGCTTCTGAATTCTCATAACTGGAGATAATGAGTGGCAAAGTACCATTGCACTCATGGTCTTCGGAATGTTGTACTGGGTGAGTCATTTGTCTAATCCAGAGAGGTCTTCTAATGTTCTTCTAGCACTAACTGGTTAGCAGCCGCGATTTAAGGTTATTTAAGCCTCCCTGCATCAAAGAGCATTTTCATGAGAACACTAATTATTCTCAAACCCGCTCCATTCATCATTTGAACAACTGCACTAGGAAAGCTGTTAGAGACAATCATGTATATTCATGTTCAAAATCCAGGAGACTCTGTGCTTAATTAATGTTACTGGGTTCTGTCAAAAAAAGAAAGAAAGAAGGAAATTGCACAGAAATGAAATAAAGGAGTTCTGCAACTATCAGGGGGGACACACACCCCATCAAGCTGAAATACCAGTTTGGACTGATTCCTATGACCCCCTGTGAACCAGCTCTAAACATCCAGAAAATTCAAAGCTCATTACAGTTGGTTGCAAAGCCAATCATGGCAGGGCAGGGCATTTTGATACTGAGAAGCGTAGCCTCCTACCATTCCTGGTATCTCCCTAACACCTGTGACTCAGCTACATTCGTCAAGAAACAGTGTTTTGAATGCGTTATATACATACAGATGGCACCAGAGAGCAAAAGAATTTTCTAAGCAATTTTCTGCAGTGTTTTTTTTTTGTTTTGTTATAATGCAAAGGTGGCGCTGTGGTTAAACCACTGAGCCTAGGGCTTGCTGATCAGAAGGTCGGTGGTTCGAATCCCTGTGACGGGGTGAGCTCCCGTTGCTCGGTCCCAGCTCCTGCCAACCTAGCAGTTCGAAAGCACATCAAAGTGCAAGTAGATAAATAGGAACCGCTACAGCGGGAAGGTAAACGGCGTTTCCATGTGCTGCTCTGGTTTGCCAGAAGCGGCTTTGTCATGCTGGCCACATGAACTGGAAGCTGTATGCCGGCTTCCCCGGCCAATAATGCGAGATGAGCGCGCAACCCCAGAGTCGGTCACGACTGGACCTAATGGTCAGGGGTACCTTTACCTTTACCTTTTTTAAGGTCACCATATATTTTTTCCAATGAATCCGGGGACACTTCATTGAAATGAGTCCAGAAAGATAGGATTTTGTCAGGGGACTGATTTGTAAATCTGGGGACTGTCCCCGGGAAATGGGGACGTGTGGTAACCTTATTATAATGATTTAATTTCTGACTTGTTTATAGTGTTTTTACCTGTGTGTAGATCCACCCCTAGACTTAAAAACCCCAGTGCTTCATGGTAGGACTAAGATAGATACCTATCATGGGAAAGGAGTAGGCACATTCTTTGTCATTCCTTAGATCAAAGAAGTAGCTGTCACTACTAGACAAGATTTGTGAGGCATCAGGAATATTCAGATGTATTCCTCCCTACCCAGTTCCTAATATAATCATTTGCTTGCAACTTTGCTTTTATGCACACCAACGCAAACATAAGAGACTAAGAGAAGACCCCTACACACACTGTGTTGTTTACACCAGAGAGAAGGAGCTACAGATCTCTATGCCTGCATGTCAGCTGGAGATCAAATATCTATGGTGCATACGGCATAGTCCTGAAGATCAGGAACTTCTTGGGTTCAAAACAAGAAAGTTTCACTGACCAGATATTACAGATGCACCCTTGCCTTCCAGTTGACCATTGAAGCTATCAGCTTCATCTGGTACGCAGGCTGAGACCCTGCCTGCCTGTGGACTGCCTCACCAGAGTGGTGCATGCTCTGGTTATCTCTCGCTTGGATTACTGCAATGTGCTCTATGTGGGGCTACCTTTGAAGGTGACCCGGAAACTACAACTAATCCAGAATGCAGCAGCTAGACTGGTGACTGGGAGCGGCCGCCGAGACCACATGACACCGGTCTTGAAAGACCTACATTGGCTCCCAGTATGTTTCCGAGCACAATTCAAAGTGTTGGTGCTGACCTTTAAAGCCCTAAATGGCCTCGTCCTGTATACCTGAAGGAGCGTCTCCACCCCCATCGTTCTGCCCGGACACTGAGGTCCAGCGCCGAGGGCCTTCTGGCGGTTCCCTCCTTGCGAGAAGCCAAGTTACGGGGAACCAGGCAGAGGGCCTTCTCGGCAGTGGCACCCGCCCTGTGGAACACCCTCCCATCAGAGATCAGAGATAAACAACTACCTGACATTTAGAAAAGGCAGCCCTGTTTAGCGAAGTTTTTAATCTGTGGTATTTGATGTATTTTAATGTTTGCTGGAAGCCGCCCAGAGTGGCGGGGTATAAATAATACATTATTATTATTATTATTATTATTATTATTTGTCACTACCCAAACCCAACATATAGTACTGCCAAATGAGATTTTCCGCTGGGGCAGGGGAGACTTTGGGCCTCCTTTCAGAAATGGCCTTGCCCCTCATGGTGCTGCGTTTTCAGTATGGCCAAGGGCTCCTTCCAATGGAGGCAAAGCAAGGAAGTGCTACAACAACTGTAACTGGCCTCAACCAGGACCACTAAGCACCATGGTGGAGGCTTCCAAGCACCAGGCCAATGGGAGTAGGGAAGGGGGTCCTGTTCATTTGCCGGCAATTCATCGTTTCATCTCTTGCAAACAAAGAAATGTGCCTAAGTTGAGGGGCTGTGCAAATTATTTTCCTTTGTCAAATTAACCTCTAACAAGTCACCTGGCATAACCAATCAATAAGTGAAATCAGTCTCTTTCTGTAGCTGCTGCATATAGATTTCCCCAGTGTGGCTACCCATCGCTTCCCAGGCAGGAGGATGACAATGATGAGTGCCTGTCAGAAACTCCATGAATATTAAGGCCTCGTTTATTGGACAGCCTTAACTAATGAGATGCATTGAGAGTCACTCGTCCAAAAGCAATTGCGTTTCAAGGAAGCCTAGGAAACCAGAGGGTAGTATTGATGGGCTCCCGTGAATTTGCTGCAAAATTCCCCAAAAAAGTGCACATGCATTCTGCTCACTTGTTTCTCTAACTTCTTCACATATTGTCTTTTTCAGTGATGGGAAGAGACAGTAGGTGCATCTTTAATAATTCCAAACTTCCCAGGTATGCATAGAAACCAGATTTTGAAGAGCCTTGGTATGTGATACCAATCAGGATTCCCCTGCTCGATCCAAACAGGTTTGAGTTTTCATTTAACCAGCACAATGTGATATAGATAAACAAATTAAATGGAGCCACCTAGAGAAATCATCAGCAATCTGTGCTGGAAAATAAGAACAAAAATATACCCCCCCCCTTGCAAATTTTGGCATCCGATTTCTTCTTTTTTAAAATTTCATTCCTTTTGTCAGAGATCCAAGTGTCATAATAAAAGCACATCATCAGAGGGGAAGGTGATGGACTAGGAATTGTTGTAGCAAAGATATAAGAAATGCACCAAAACTCTTTGTGTGGTTTCCAGCTAAGTTTTTAAAAATCTCCATATCACCATGGTCCAAATAGGTCCAAAAAACAACAGCAGCATGTCACCCCATTGAGTTCAATGGTAGTTGCTCCCTAGAAAACATACTGATGAATCAGTAGAATGAATTGGTGAAACAAAAAGGGTGTGATTTAATGAAACTATTCCTTCTGTAATGACTCCGTTCCCTGATTATTATTATTTTTGTTAAATCACTCTTTCCCGCCAGCTCTAGTTTTGATCAGCATTGCTTCCTCAGTCAAATTTCAAGATGAATTTAGAGCCCATGAAAAAGTTTGAGCCGATGTGAAAAAAAATTCTAGCTAAGGAAACATACCAGTAGTTGATATTTCAGAGCAGCAACAAGCATCCTGATATTTCATCCTGACAATCTTTTCAGTGTGTCCAGATTTGAAACAAAAAAAATGCAAAGTGTTAATGGTTTAAACCAACAATATTGATGATCCAAGATAGGGCCACCTATAATTGATTGCTGTCATTGCTGTCACTATGGAGATGTAGTCAAAACATTTGCTTACAGCTCCAATATCCAACCTATAGATGCCTCCAGATCAATAGGTAATAAGTAAATTAAACTTCTAAGGGAATTTGTTTTCCCCATTCCTAATTTTCCTCTTTTTAATAAACCTCACTACAAAAAAGCAATTGATCAAATATTCTTTTTTTTATTAAAAATGATTAAATGCCATTTTCATATCAGAGTTATTGGATTAGACACTGTTGATTTATAAAGCACTCAGATGCTCAGGGAAATCATAGCAAAATGCAGGCCCTTTTCAAAGTTTCATTGATCCGAATTAGATATACAAAAACCAGGAGTAATAGTACAATCAAGAAAATGCCTTTCAGGTGAAACATGGCTGTAGCTCAATGGTAGATCACACGTTGGAGTTGTATAAACTTCTAACATCCCCAGAAAAAGGATACCAGGTAGCAGAGATATTGGAGAGCTATTGGACTATGTGCCTCGCGACCATTTTCTGGTGCCCATAGATGGGCAAAGCGGCACCAGAAAATGGCCGCCGACAGGAGCCAAAATAAGGGAGATTAATGGGAGAGAAGCTGAAATGGGAGATCGCCAGGAAACGGTAAGGAAAAACGGGGGTTTTCCGGGAAATATGGGGTACTTGGCAGCTATGGCATGGTGATATAATGATATTGTATCATGTCTTTCTAAGGAGAGAACCCATGTCTCAACAGCCTTCAAAAACAAACATGGCTTCATTCTGAAAACATTTCTTTTCATCCATATTCAAAAGTCCATCTGAACTCCACTCCCTGAAACTAAATCCATCTTCCCACTGAAGACTAGTAGAGAAATAGATCAGTTATGATTAAATGATTGGCTTTAAAGGCTGAAGAAGCTATGGATCTCTAGGGAATTTCATTGGCATGTTCTTTTCAGGAGAGAGACTCTGAGGCTTTAAAGGCTGAATAAGTTATGGATCTTTAGGGAATTTCATTGGCATGTTCTTTTCAGGAGAGAGACTCTGAGACACCGAAGATATGCTTGTGAGATCCAGATTGTTTCTGGTGGGTTCTTGAGGGACTTTCCACTTTCTTGCTCCTGACTTGCTGTTATACTGATAGAGATTTCCTGTGACTAAGGAAGAAAAGAAAAATGGCATAACGTTGCATTATTACCTGGGACTAGAATTAATGCAAAGTTAGTTCATTTCTGAAAATTTTGCTTCATATCGATGAAGAATATCAGAAGTGCCGTGCTTTATGAAACCAAAAGCCTATGTAGTCCAGCATCCAGTTCTCACAACGGCCAACCAGATAATAGAATCCTAGTTGGAAGGGACCATGAGGGTCATCTAGTCCAACCCCTTGCAATGCAGGAATCTTTTGAACAACGTGGGGCTCAAACTCATGACCCTCTGATTAAGAGTCTCATGCTCTACTGTCTGAGCTATTTATGGGAAGCCCGCAAGCAGGGTCCTTCCTTTGTGAGTCCCAGTAACTGGTATTCAGAGTGGAGAGAGAACACAGTCATCATAGAGAGTAGCCGTTGAATAAGAAGTAGTGAAGGAAACAAATGAATACGTGAGCCAAAGGATTTTGTGAAAGGTATTTCCATACAACCCATAGAAGGCATGTGTAAATGATTGCTGCAAATCACCTTACTCCTTAAATACTGACCAGCAGGGGCGTACCCAGGATCAAAACTAGGGGGGCAAGGGGCAGGGCCACAAAGTGGGAATGTGGGCGGGGCTACAGAGCCCAGGTGAAACTGACTCCGGTCTCACCTAGGCGTCGCGAGGCTTTTTGCAGCTGGAGGCGCCGGGGCTCTGCTGACAGCATGCAGTCATGGCGCTCGCTCTGGCCCACCGGGGTGCCCCCAGTGCACTATGGCCAGGACCCCGGTGGAGCGCGCAGCCATGGGTGAGAGCGGCGCTGCCAGCAGGGCTGGTGGGCACAGCGGAGTGAGAGTTTGGCGTGCCCGCCGCATCGCACCCTCCAGCTTCCCGTCGCGCTCTCTGGTTCCCCGCTGCGCTTGGCCTTGCTGGAGGGCGTGATGGGGAGCTGGATGGAGGGAGGGCGCGGTGGACGGGAACACCAAACTCACGCTCCGCCGGGCTGTGCTCCGCCTCTGCCCACCAGCCCCGCCGGCAGCGCCACTCTCGCCCACGGCTGCACCAGCCCTGCTTCTGGGGGGCAGCTGCCCCCTGCCCTGCGCTGGGTACGCCCATGCTGACCAGATTGGTACAGTTGAGCTCCTGAAAAGGAAACAGATTTGCTATACAGGCTGGATCTCCCTGTGTTAGTGTGTTTCCTTATATCAGAGCTTTCCAAACTGTGTGTCGCGACACGAGTGCGTCGGCTGCAGTGTGTCGGTGTGTCGTGTGAATGCTCCCCACATTCCTCCTGGGGAGGATATATTACCTGGATCTTTGGCTTCTCCACTGAACACAGTTTCATAAGTGGAGGTTTCCTGAAGTGAAAACAAGAGCAGACAAGTTTCGTAAACTTCGTAATTAATAAATGACTCGGTTCCCATTAACATCGGCACCTCACCACCACCAGCAGGAGA
The DNA here is from genome assembly GCF_965207765.1 of Zootoca vivipara. NCBI lineage: Eukaryota > Metazoa > Chordata > Lepidosauria > Squamata > Lacertidae > Zootoca > Zootoca vivipara. The sequence continues at coordinate 98,616,625 of NC_142584.1, read as the reverse complement.
GAAGCAGTAGACAGACCAACTGCAAAGCAGGTAAAAGTTTTGCTACCATCTTGCCTTGATGCTGATTTCCACTGAAGGAAGAGGAGAGGTGCTGGACAATCCCTGGAGGAAGATGCTGATACCAGACTTTTTTGGGGGGGAGTCAAAGGGAGGGGGAATAGTTGCTTATTTAGCTCCTCAGATGTTGTTTTACTACAACTCTCATAATAGCCAACCATTGGCCATGCTGCCTGGGGCTGATGCAGACTTAATAGATACCACTATGGCAGGAAGGTAAATGGTATTTCCATATGCTCTGGCACTCATCATGGCATCTCGTACGCCAGAAGCAGATTAGTCATGCTGGCCACATGACCCAGAAAAGCTGTCTGCAGAAAATCGCTGGCTCTCTCAGCCTGAAAGCTGAGATGAGTGCCTCACCCCAGAGTCAAATTTGACTGTACTTACTTTGACCTCATAGCAAAAATGGGTATACTTATTTAATTATTGTGAACTTTCATAATAAAATTATTTACCGGTTGTGCCAGTGTCACAATATTACTTACTGTTATCACTTCCATGTTTTCTTTCTGGGTTCCTGCATCAGCAATAAAAGGCATTTTGTTGTTACCCATTATCTGGATATAACAACAAAACAAACATTATAGCAACAGTATTTATAGTTCCACAGAAGGACTTACCTAAACTATATTTCTTTATTCTGTAATAGAAAGACATTTAAAAGGAGTCAGACATACTGCAAATACTTTTAGTTCCAGGCATTTAGAACAGGCATCCCCAAACTATGGCCCTCCAGATGTTTTGGCCTACAACTCCCAGTGACAACCTCACTGCTGCTGTTCCCCCATGATTCCTCCATGAAAACAGGAAAGAGCCTTATTCACTTGAGGAAACATGAGGAATTTCCTATTTCCTTGAGGAGACTCCAGGGCAGGCATCCCCAAACTGTGTCCCTCATGATGTTTTGGCCTACAACTCCCATGATACCTAGCTAACAGGACCAGTGGTCAGGGATGATGGGAATTGTAGTCCAAAACATCTGGAGGGCCAAAGTTTGGGGATGCCTGATTTAGAACACAAGGCATCAATTCTCACAGATGCTTGGAGCAGGTGGATCAAAATGTGACCCAGCATTTATTTTCACCGGCGGCTGAAAGTTCAGGTCCTTGAATCATCTTACCAGATTGGCTTATGGAAGTATGTCTGAAGTGGGAAATGGTAGCACAACAAGGGAGACTACGAGACTGGCATTAAAGACCCACCTCCATAGAAAACAGTACTGCCACAAAGGAATCCCAACTCTAACTCTATGCACAATCTTCCTGTCTTTCACAAATTTCCACAGATTTTCAGTCTTTGGATTCTGGCCATTATGTCAAAATACATACCTTTTTATTTCCTTGGGAGCTTTGGTCCGAGGTTTCAGCCATGCTTCCTTACACCTGCCATATCTCCATATCAGAAAACACGACCAAGCAAGCAATCCAACAGTCATTATTGCCGCCAGTGTGAAGATGAAGGGGACATACCAATTATCAGAATGGAATGTGTTGACTGGTTTGTATAAAATGGTTACACCTTTCTTTGGCTGTATGGGGAGGGAGGGGGGAGGGGGAAGAGAGGAAACCATTTTAGTTTTGATGCAGTGTGCGATGAACCCTCTCGCCAACGTTGCCAATAGATTATGAGGCGAAAGGGTACAGGGGTAAAGCAATCCCCACTCAATTCCTGGCTTACGCCTTAAAATAAACCCCTCAATTCTGGGCTTCTCAGTAAAGAGAGTCTAATTCCAGCTTTCGTGGCCTGATCTCACAAACACTCAAGGCTATTTGAATGAACAACCTCTTGCCTACAGAACAGGGACTCCCTCAACTCAGATCCCCACTGTATCAGTCTGCCATATCATCCTGGCAAACTTGTGGCGCTCTAGGTTTTCACCATACTGCCCTTCCTGTGTTACTCTAGGACACAAACTATCCCCTTTTCATTAGGTAAGTTTTGCCCTTTTCTGAGTCTCCACCTCTGTGAGTTTTAATACGCTGCTGGAATAACCAAGATCGGCACAAAAAGAAGATGGATTTTATTTTCTTGAGAACATAGGTTTTTCTTTTCTTAACAATGCATACGTTTACAAGCTTAGTTACAGTTTTACATTAACTCCGTCAGACTTTAACTTCAGGTTATCCTAAGCCTAACCTAAACCACCACTATCCTGGCCCCACACTCTTCTTCTTCCCTCTTCATCACCACACTCCCCCTCTTCCAACTGCCAAAATGGTTATTCCTTCCTTTTTTTAAACTGGGCACCGTCCCGCCTCCTAAAGATGCGCTGTCAGTTAAGCTGGAGGTGGATTAACTCTTTCTAATCCAGGGTGTAATAAATCTTCCGTCCTGGGGCTAATCCGTTACACAGTGCATGGGAAATCCAAGCTAAATCTCAACAACAACACAAGACACTGTAGGATGGCATTGGGGGAGTGTGATTAAGACTAACAAAAAAAGAATGTGCCTGGGGGTGGGAAACTATTCAGAACACAAAAATGACATGTCAGAAGTGTTTAAATAAGATAATATACAGGTAGGTAGCCGTGTTGGTCTGAGTCGAAGCAAAATAAAAAAATTCCTTCAGTAGCACCTTAAAGACCAACTAAGTTTTTATTTTGGTATGAGCTTTCGTGTGCATGCACACTTCGTCAGATACACTTGAAACAGAAGTCTCTTTCCAGTCCGTTCAAAGCAGCTGTTTTATTACAGAAAAATTTCAGGAACAAACTGGAAAGAGAAGTTGCTGAATTGGAACTTATTACCAAGCTTAAAACCATGGAGCCACCTGGGATGAATAAAGACATTGGATTCTTATCTCATTATGCATGATCAAGCTTTCTTTAGCGCCTCAGCCCTTGCTTTCCCCCCCCCCCGGACCAATTGCAGTCATCAGCAGTCGTTAACAGCCATCTACAGGTTTACCACTCCCATCAGCCCATCACCCATCCCCACCCACCCTCTGTATTCACATAAGGGACTGACTTCTGTTTCAAGTGTATCTGACGAAGTGTGCATGCACACGAAAGCTCATACCAAAATAAAAACTTAGTTGGTCTTTAAGGTGCTACTGAAGGAATCTACACCAAGAATGGGATTTCAAGTCACGAGGAACATACAATAAAATGTGCATATAAAGATACTGCAGAAACGAAGGCATTGTTGTTGATGCTGTACAGATTCTGCCCCACACCCCCTGGTCATATCCCAGTCTACAGGTAAGAGATACAGAATGAAGAGCACTTACTGATTGCATGATCAAACTCCTCCCAGTCCACTGACCTAGTGCAGCCTTCACTAGGGATGAATGGGTCTGTCATTTTTGGCTTCTTCCAATATCTCATTTTTAAAAAATCTTAAATTGAGTTTGCCCTCATTCCCCCATCACTTCAAAATTATTACTTTTAAGTTCACAGGAAAACACTTTTTTTTGGCCTGATTTCCCCTAGTACAATGATATTTTTGTGTTATTTTGACTAATACTGTATACACATTTTTTGTCTGAGCTTTTCAAAATGTTAGAATTTATATTTGCATTTTTTGGGTGGAGAGCTGCACCACAATATTTGGAGAGGCACGAATTCTGAAGGATAGCTGTCTTTTAGTTCATGTATCGGTTCAGGAAATATTGAAGTAGCCAGGTTTGCATAAAAACTGGAGGAGCTTCTCCTCCATCCCTAGCCTTTCTAGATAGGCAGAGGGGTGTATCTAACATTTCTGTGCAGCTATGAGAGTTGTGCCTTCCTATTGTGACATAGCCAGCAAGGCCACAAAAATATTGGGGGGGGAGGTGGAATCAGGGGACCAGATTGAAAGTCTGGGCAGCTGCTAAATGATTTCCGGTGGGTGGGCGGGTCAGGGGAGTCCTCTTGGAATTCAAGCATCACTAGCCCTGAATGTTGTTTGATAAAGAGCTTTAACAAAGTTTGTTCAAAGCCATTGTGTCAGACGCTGCTAAAATTGACAACTCCCAAAGGGCTGAAAGCTCAAGGAGGTTACATCCAATTTGGCCATTCTGCAGCTAATCCCCCTCTGGGATTTCTACATTCTGCTTTTAACCGACTAAGGAATGCATTCTTTTTAATTTTATGCTCAAGTTAGCAACCAAATAATCAGAATTGTATTCAAGGCTGTTCTTTCGTGAGATTTGGCTGCCTGTCTGAGGCCGACGCTGTGGCAAGTATGTCCCACCTACACCTCCGCTATAGTCATCTTGCTGTGGGCTCCCTGTTGCATTCGCTGAACAAAGCCAAAAGTGTGGCTGACAGCCAGGAAATTGAGTGGCTCTGAACAGCCTCCTGACTTTTAATAAGAGGAAAGAGTCAATTTGAGTTGTGCCCAACACCTGCACTTCCCAGGCGGGGATTGTTTTAACAGGCAAAAGCAGAAAGAGTTTGACTTGTTATCCTTAAAACAAACATACCCTTCACTCCCCCATGCAGCCCCCACCCCACCCCAAGGAAAGGAAGTTTGTTAATAGCATCTTTAGTAACTAATTCAGTCTTCTGAACAATGAGACCCAGGCCCAGGATGAGGAACCTATGACCCCATAGATGTTGTTGAACTACAGCTCCTATAAGCCCCAGCCAGCAGGGCCAGTGGTCAGGAATGATGGGAATTGTAGTCTAACAGTATTCGTACAGCCACAGGCTGGTAGTACAATAGCTTTGTAAATAAGCATTTTGGTTTCCTTGCAAATGTCCCGGTCCTCAAACACTCTGCACTTCAATTGGGAGAAAGCTGCACTCATAGGTAATGATGGCTTTCAGCATCAATATTGGCCCTTGGGAAAGATAACTGTCCAGGTAGGAGAAGTGATTGACTTAAACCATTGAGTTGGATGATACATGTGAAACATGGACCACTTATAAACACCATCTCCAACTCGTCAAACGATTCCATCAATGGTGTTTCCAAAAAAAAAAATACATATCACTTGGGAAGACAGGTGAACTAATGCCAGTGCACTGGAAGAAGCAAAGATCACCAGTGTCAAAGCAACAATTCTTCAACAGTCCAACAGTCTGTTGGACTGATCATATTGTTCAGATGCCTGATCATCTTCCAAAGCAAACTACTCTATTCCAAACTTAGAAATGAAAAGCATCATGCTGGCAGTCAACAAAAGAGGTTTACAAACAGTCTCAAGGCAAATCTTTAAGAAATGTAGTATAAACACTGGCCTGCGAGTGCTCCAATTGGAGAACAGCCTTTGCCAAAGGTGTCATGAACTTTGAAGACACTCAAACTCAGGACGCAAGGGAGAAATGTGTTAAGAGGAAGGCACATTTGGCAAACCCTCACAGTGATCAACACCCCACCCAGAAACCTATCTCCCCACTGTGGAAGGATATGTGGATCCAGAACTGGCCTCCACAGTCACTTATGGTAAAGGTAAAGGTAAAGGGACCCCTGACCATTAGGTCCAGTCGTGACCGACTCTGGGGTTGCGCGCTCATCTCGCATTACTGGCCGAGGGAGCCAGCGTATAGCTTCCAGGTCATGTGGCCAGCATGACAAAGCCGCTTCTGGCAAACCAGAGCAGCACATGGAAACGCCGTTTACCTTCCCGCTGTAGCGGTTCCTATTTATCTACTTGCATTTTGACGTGCTTTCGAACTGCTAGGTTGGCAGGAGCTGGGACCAAGCAACGGGAGCTCACCCCATCACAGGGATTCGAACCGCCGACCTTCTGATCAGCAAGCCCTAGGCTCAGTGGTTTAACCACAGTGCCACCTGGGTCCCAGGTGGATCCAGAACTGGCCTCCACAGTCATTTATGGACTCACTGCTAAAACTGTGTTTATGGAAGGCAATCTTACTCGGCTATGAGTGATCGCCAAAGAAGAAGAGACAGCCATAGGCCTGTATAGCATTTTCCCCATTGGATACCTGTTTGTTTCAATTGGTCTTTGCTAAACCCAAAGTACTACTTACATCAAAATATGGCGTCGTTGGAGGAGGAGTCCTGGTTCTAACTACAGAAACATCTATCAGAACTGTTCCTGTCATAGCTTTGGGAACAGAGTTATTGTACAAGTTGTCATCTACAATGTGAACCACAAGATGATACTGGGTCTGCATGTCCATTCTATCTTCAAAGTCAAAAGGGCTTTTCACAATCAGTCGCGGTGAGCTGGACCCTCGAATTGGGTCAAAACCAAAATGGTTACCACCATTTCCTTTGTGTGAAGAACAGAGAGAGAGATTAGAATGCCTCTAAATGCCTCTAAATTTTATCTTATCTCGGGTGTATTTTTATACAAAAGGGCTTACAATGAATGCACTTTTAAATGGTACCACCAATGACAAGAATGGTACCTTTTCATTATTTTCTTTTGTCTGTATATTTGTGCTTTCTCTTTTGAAATATGCAAAATTCAGTAAAGCCTTCATTTTAAGAATGATGATAATAATGGCTCCTTTTAAAATGAATATTCATCAAAGATGCACATTTGCAAAGCAGAAGTCAAGCAAAGGTAGTAATAATAATAATAATAATAATAATAATAATAATAATAATAATAATTTATTATTTATACCCCGCCCATCTGGCTGGATTTCCCCAGCCACTCTGGGCAGCTACAAACTAGGCCTGCAGTATCAGTGGTTACTGTGGCCTGAGAGGCATTACAGTGTACTACAATTTCATAGAACTAATCCTGTGTAAACACCAAACATTTAAAGGATGACTCCCCCAAGGACGAATCCTGGGAACTGTAGATTCTTAAATGGTGCTGGGAGCTGTAGCTCTGTGAAGGCTGAACTACAGTTTCCAGGATTCTTTGAGGAAAGCCATGAGTTTATGAAGCCCGAGAACCTATGCCCTTAACCATCCATAACAGAGAAATCAGGGGACCTTCCTACAGGGAATCTCCTCCCATCCTGCTGACCAGCACTTGGCCCAGTGAGAGCAGCAGCAGTGGGTCAGGTGGGGGGAATGAGGAAGTTAGCGGGATGGAGGAGGCAAGGCTCAGTGATGTTGGAGAGCCTTGACCAAGAGGTGGAGGGGAACAGGCAGCCCCTTTCGGCGCCCGAATTGAGGCGTGCCATTAAACGTAAGGTCGGGAGGAGGCGTTTCGAGGTGCCCAAGCTCTTATGCTGGTCACGCAACAGGAAACGTCCACTCCCGGATTCTGCGACTGACTAGGAGGTCATGTTTTCTGCTATCTCTGCACTGTAAATATTATGCACAATAAAGACTTGGGCGTCTTTACTTGAGAGTAGCCGCAACAACACCATTACACCAACAAATGATGTTTCTTCTCCCACACCACCACATATCCATGCCAGAAAAGGTTCCACTTATTGCATTCCTGTGTGACTCTCGCACAGCTCTTCAAAGCACAGAGCCTCTCCGTTTGGTGGTTAGGGTGGAGATGGCAACCCTATGTAGGTAAGCCCAACGAGGTTTGGAAAGTGTTGTTCCACATCAAAAACCGTAAGGAGACATTTCATGATGGGAGAACTTTTACCGGAAACAATCTCAAACCGCATTGAAGTATCAGCAGAGTCTCTATCGTGGCAGGTAAGCCGAAAGCTGTTTATATTTGTTCCTGGGGAGGTACTGTCAAGCACTGTTGCTCTATAGGTAAGGGGTGTGCATAGCGGAGCTTCATCATTCTCTTCTCTGATATCTATTGTCACCTGTTAAAAGAAACAACAACAAATCAAGAGGATCATAGATAAAGGGGGCCCACAGAAGAGTGCTGAAGGGAGATGACTCAGCCACTGTTGCTGACAGGATCTAACGCCCTGGAAGAAAGACTGTTTCTTTACATTGGTTCCCTATGAAATAACACTGATTGCGTGACACCCGCCTGCCTTTGATTTTCCCATTCTAGTGGACCGATTGCCCATAATTCAGCTACTATAGAAAGGAAAGTTAAAAGAACTGGTTGGATAATGCCCATAAGAAAACCGGTTAACTCAGACTTACTAGAGTACTAGCAGTTCTGGGATGAAACAGATCACAGTCAACAGCTTCAATGTTCAGTTTGTACTGCTGGACAGATTCGTAGTCTGGTTCTGTCATCAGTTCTATCACTCCTGACACTGGATCCAACCAGAATATCTCAACGGGGTAAAACATGCCTCCATGGCCTATTCTATAGGTCACACAGTTTGATGGGTAGTCTTCATCTGTGGCAGTTACTTGTCCAACTTTATGGTGAGCTGTAAATAGACAGCAGTGTTTTACAAATGCTAATTTCAAGACTCGGTTTCATTTACCTGGAATGAATGTAGTAGTGACTAAGTAGAGCCTCTCCTTTTTCAATAGTGAAAGCCGAGCACTCAGAAAATGAGCCTATTACTGTGCTGCCTTTGTAAGGCTCATTAGCAATCCATTCTTATTTAGCCATATAACAGGGCAAAAATGACACTAACAGGAGCTCCTTAATTACCTCACAATGAGTACAAGGCATAAGCTGCATTTATCGCTGTTGGGATGAGACTGCGGCGTAATTGACCATTAAATTCTTCTCCAATTTGATTTCTTTTCTCTATAAAAGACTCTAGGGGTGCATATTCCCTCAAACTTGTTGTGTGGCGTTTTCTTTACAGACAAAGGAGTGAACTCAAAGGTGAGTGGTGGGGGGAGAGGAAAGATCCACGTGTCGCTAAATATGGAGATCAGCTGTGTCTCTTGCGCACACCAGTGTGATAAATTTATATAGTATACTGCTTAATAAATAGCCCTATAATGTCACAACATGAGGACTTCCGGGATAATATTTGTATTCCCTAACAGGAATTGAGGTCAGATTAAGCAACTGTGGGTTCAGATTCAACGGCTTGGGTAAAAGATGGATTTAAGTTGTCCCCCCGCCCTTGGTTGCTGCATTTGGCTCTGGCCATACCATCAGACCAGTAGCTCTCTGGCTCTTCCTCCTAAACCTTCTGTTGGAGGACACATTTGTGTATGCTTTGTCGCCTGTCCTGGCCTCCCTAAACTGCTCTGCTTCCTCAGGTGCCATGGAGGATTATTATTATTATTATTATTATTACTATTATTTTATTTATACCCCGCCCTTCCAGGTCCAGAAACCAGGCTCAGGGCAGCTAACAACAAATATAAAACATTGATTAAATACAACTTAAAAACAGCTTTAAAAGAACATAAAATACAACATAAATGCAACATCGCCAGGGCTAACTAGCATGTTAGTTCTGCTAAGGCCAGCAAGGAGACCAGGGAAATATTTACAGTGATACCTTGACTTACGAACCTTCGGAAGTCAAAGCGTCCGTTTTGTGCATGCGCGAAGCACAATTTTACGCTTTGCGCACACACCGCTTCTGCACAGGTGCAGAACGCGCGCGTGGTGAAAATACTTCCGGGTTTGCCGACTTCGTAAGTCGAAACCTTTGGAAGTCGAGGCATTCGTATGTCGAGGTACCACTGTACATGTGGAGACCCAGAAAGGTTTCTTCATAGAAAAAGGGGAGGGAAAAAGGAATGGAGGATCAGGCTAAGTTGAAGGCCAGGCAGAATAACTCTGTCTTACAGGCCTTGCAGAAGGAGATCAAGTCCTGCAGGGCCCTAGTCTCATGGGACAGAGCATTCCACCAGGTCGGTGCCATTACTGAAAAGGCCCTGGCCCTGGTGGAGGATAATCTGGCTTCTATGGGGCCTGGGACCCTTAGGCTGTTATTATTCGCGGACCTTAGGGTCCTCTGCGGGACATACCGTATCAGGAGAGGCGGTCCTGTAAGTATGAGGGTCCTAGGCTATCCCATTTGCAGTGCTGAAGTAAGATTCAGTTGTCAGCCCAAACAGCTTTCATACATGGAATGGGGAGGGAGACCAGCTTGTCTTTCAAGCTGCAAAATGTTTTGTATCAGCTCTGCTCATGCCCCTGGTTTCTATCCTACCTCCCATCCATAGGTCTCTGTCTCTTTGCAGCATCTGTATCATATCTCAGTAAGTTGCTGCCACCGTTGTCCTTTCCGCACAGTATCACTTTAAATGTTCAGAGAGTAATGGAACATATTAAGGCTGAAAGGAGCCCAGGTCAAGAGCAGGAGGAGATGCTGACCAATTCAAATCTGAGGTCCATAGGCGATACCCACATGAGTCCAGCCTTAATCCATTCGGGATTTCTGAAATAGCCTGCCTGGTGTTAATGTAAATGCAGCAGGCAGATGTCAAGTAGTGACTAGCTAATGTGGTTCTGTTTATTAGGGAACTGTTTTAAAACAGCTGCCCAAGTTGCCAGTTCATTTCCAGGCCCAATTCAAGGTGTTCACATTAGTGCTCCAACCCCTAAATTTCTTAGGCCCCCAACACCTGAAAGATTGCCTCCCTCACTCTAAGGCAGGCATAGGCAAACTTGGCCCTCCAGATGTTTTGTGACCACTGGTCCTCTTAGCTAGGGATGATGGGAGTTGTAGTACCAAAACATCTGGAGGGCCGAGTTTGCCTATGCCTTCTCTAAGGTGGCCATTTTGGTTGTCCCACCAGCCTCAGAAGCTCAGGGAGAGGGTATTCTCTGTGGTAATCCCTAAATTGTGGAACTCATTCCCCACAGAGATGCATCTGGCACCTTCATTATATAGCTTTTGGCAAATGCTGAAGTGTCAAAATCAAAGAGGTACACCTCAGTACCCACCTAATTTCTAGAATAGTAAGTTGTTTGAAACTGCTTATAATGTTATCTTTTAATTGTAAACTGACCCAGGACTTAAGGGTGACAGGTGGGCAAAGGAGAAGAGGGGGGGGAATGTTTCCACATTGCAAAACCAGGAGATATTAGTTAACGTTTGGGTGAGCACTACCTTTTATGTCTATGATGCCTGAGCTGAAACCTTTGCAGTCAGACAAAAGGTGTCCACTACTGGGCCTTCGTTCTGCTAATGCTTTATACCGAATCAGGCCACTGATTCTACCTAATTGAATACTGTATACACACTGACTATCAGCAGCTGTCCACAGCTTCAGTCAGAGGCTTCTTCCCATTCTACCTGGAGATGATGGCGACACGGCCTGGACACTGAGATCCAGCGCCGAGGGCCTTCTGGTGGTTCCCTTGCTGCGAGAAGCAAAGCTACAGGGAAGCAGGCAGAGGGCCTTCTTGGTGGTGGCGCCCGCCCTGTGGAACGCCCTCCCTCCAGATGTCAAAGAGAACAACAACTACCTGACGTTTAGAAAACATCTAAAGGCAGCCCTGTTTAGGGAAGTTCTGAATGTGTGACATTTCAATGTATTTTAATCTTTGTTGGAAGCCGCCCAGAGTGGCTGGGGAAACCCAGCTGGATGGGCGGGGTACAAATATATTATTATTATTATTATTATTATTATTATTATTTATTCCGCATGCCGAGCAAGTGCTCTCCCACTGAGTTCTGGCCCTTCCCCTAAAAAAACATCAGCGGGTTAAAAATGCAGTTTATATTCCACAAGTACATACTAAGAGTTTCTTTCATTTCCACATTGTAACTCTGTTAAACATAATAGAAAACCGATACTTTCCCGTGAGTATGAAATTAACCTTTCAATAAAGCATAAGAAGCTAACCTGAGCACTTCTCAAGCTCGAGTTTAAAATAGAGCCATTATGAAGGCTCCTGAAAGGCTGCCAACTTTTCTCCTTGAAAAACTACTGTAAGCGAATTGCATTTCCCTCGTGGCTTCCGGCACAATGTGATTGAGCTTTTCCGTTTATCATGATCTTTTTAAACAAGATGGGGAGGTGGTGGTGGTGAAACGACACATTTTTCAGGTTAAAAGGAAACTAATTTCATGTCTCTGTGTGTGTGCCTTTTTCTTTTGCTGTCAGCAATGGATCCGTCTATATGTCAAACTTCATCAGAGAAAATTACTTTAAATATTTCAAATTGGTGTATTGTGTTCAAATTATATAGTTACCAAGACCCCCATACAAGGCAATCTTGTACTAATGCAAATAAATAAATAAATGCAGCTCGTTCTTTTGGCCTTCTTATGGGCACTGGTATAAAGGAAGTTATAGCATCGTGATGCTTCTGGGTTTGTTTGTTTTTAATTTTCCACTTACCTGCTTTCCACCCTCCCTCAACTGATTCAAGTCAATGCCCATTGCTATAGCTCAGTGATACACAGGTCACAAACTCTGCAGGCAGAAGGCTCTAAGTTTGATCCCCCACATCCCCAGCTAGCAAGAATTTAGTAGCTGGTGACAGAAAAGACCTTTGCCTGAGACCTTGGAGAGCTGCTGCCGGTCAAAGTTGATAATATTGGTGGCCTAGGTGGAGAAATATGATGCCTTCTTATGACTAATGTCAATTAGTAAAAGTGTGAATAATTATGGATAATTAGGAGCAGGTGACAACCTTCCTTCCTTCCTTCCTTCCTTCCTTCCTTCCTTCCTTCCTTCCTTCCTTCCTTCCTTCCAATAATTTCTATTCCATGCCTTCAATGTAATTTTGTGTTCCAAAGGCGACTAATAATAAGCAAGAAACTATAAGAGTATAATTTTTAAGAAATAGAAAATAATAAAATAAACCATACACGCTAACACAAAGAACTGCAATTTTTTTATAATTACAGTGTTACAATTATCACAGTATTATGATCCTTGCCATGTTATGACTTAATTTCTCTTAATTTTGAGCTTCTGGTTCAAGTTTAGTACAGCAGCTCTCGCGCTATGCTCAAGTTTCGCTTTATTTGTTGTGTCTTTGAATTTTATTTTATTTTTTAAAAAGCAGACTATCATTCTGTGCTTCTCTGAGCTTATTCATAAGGCAAAGCGGTTAATATATTTTACTTTATTTTAAAAAGGAACAGTCAAATATTGTGACGTACCTCCAGCCGTTTCAGGAACAACAAACGCATAGTCTGCTTTACTAAATGCCGGCCCAAATTCATTGACAGGTAGGACTTCCACAATTATCGTAGCAGTTACTAATAAAAGAACAAGCAGACCAGCATTTTCCAAGTATTAACCTGAGAATTCACCCAGCTGACAGCAAATAGGAAAATAACCAACAGGAGAGTAAATTGAAACAAGAGGCTTAAGTCTTCATTGTGTCAGAGGGAGCCAGTATGTTGGTTAGAGTGCTGGACTAGGACTTCTTGTTGCAAGGGTTGTTGCGAGAATAACATGGAGAAAGGAGAACCAGGTATACCACTTTGAGCTCCTTGGACTAAATATGGGATCCAGGTGTAATGATAAATAAATACTAAGCTGTGGCCAGTATTTCATCCCCAGAATCAAGGCAGAGTGATCCTCAAATGTGCCACTTACTATTTCATGGTCCTAGTGAGAGATTTTACTTTATTGGGCTCCATGATCACTGCAGATGGTGACAGCAATCACGAAATTAAAAGACGCCTGCTTCTTGGGAGAAAAGCAATGACAAACCTAGATAGCATCTTTAAAAGCAGAGACATCACCTTGCCAACAAGCATCTTAAAGACAGCATCTTAAAAAGCAGAGACATCACCTTCCCAGCAGTGATGTATGGAAGTGAGAGCTGGACCATAAAGAAGACTGATCGCCGAAGCATTGATGCTTTTGAATTATGGTGCTGGAGGAGACTCTTGAGAGTCCCATGGACTGCTAGAAAATCAAACCTATCCATTCTGAAGGAAATCAGCCCTGAGTGCTCACTGGAAGGACAGATCCTGAAGCTGAGGCTCCAATACTTTGGCCACCTCATGAGAAGAGAAGACTCCCTGGAAAAGACCCTGATGTTGGGAAAGATTGAGGGAACAAGGAGAAGAGGACGAGATGGCTGGACAGTGTTCTCAAAGCCACCAACATGAGTTTGACCAAACTGCGGGAGGCAGTGGAAGACAGGAGTGCCTGGCGTGCTCTGGTCCATGGGGTCACACAACTAAATGAATAAACAACAACAACAACAACAAAGGTTCCAAACCTAAAGCTGGGGCAAGGTGGGGGGACCCTAAGAAGATAAAGAGAAAAGATGGATTCCCCACACAAGAATCTCAAAGGATGACATGGTCAGAAGACCATAAGGCATGGCATGCTAAGAAACACTTGGATTCTTATTAAAATTCTCACCTGTGTGTGACGGATTTGCATCATCGAAAACAGAGAGAGTCATTTCATGGGTGCTGCCAACTGCAAGATTCCGTGGGTCTTCGTAGTCCAAATATTGTGTTATCTTCCAACACAGCAAGTGAGCAATTAAATCATGCAGCATAATATCAAAGGCAGATTGAAGCTCGTGAATATTTCAAATTAACAGTTAAATGTATCTCAATTTACCTTTTAGAAATGCAGATGCAACTATGGATAAGACTCAACCAGGGGTAATTTCACGCTTGGAGCATTGTGATTTGGTGCACCCTGCTAGAAAGAACACTTGGCTCCAGTTTCTGTAGGAATGCAGAACTGAAAGGAAGTATGTGCTGGTCCTACCCATCACCTGGAGGATGAAAGGCTGCTGGGTTGTCTGTGTGTGCGTGGATGAATCTTGGGAGCTTGAATGCGGAACGGAGTTTGTGTTATTATTACAAGCTGTTACTTGTAAACTGCCTTGAGAATCATTTGATTGGAATGCAGGGTATAAACCACCAGGTCCAGATGGCATGATAGCATCCACCTGAGAGTTCCCAGAGAACTCAGGTGAAATTGCTGATCCACTTACAAAAGTATGTACTTGTCCCTAAGATCAGCTTCCATACCTGACAACTAGAAAATGGCAATGGAAAGCTATTTAAAAGGTGTGGTGGTGGTGGTGATGGGAACATGGGGGATCTTGGAAATTGCAGGCCAGTTTGCTTAAAAATAAAAAGGTGAATGCAAATATCACCACCACCACCAACTTATTCTTACACAACACCCTTTCTCCAAAAGGAGGCCAGAGTAGCTTAAACTATGCATATTATCAGACAGTGATGGACAGCCAGGAATGGTGTTAGCTCCCACTTGCCACTCGGTGGAAAACCCAGGCTTGTTGCTGCATAATAAATAATAATAATTTTATTATTTATACCCTGCCCATTTGGTTTCCCCAGCCACTGTGGGTGGCTTCCAGCAGAATATAAAAACATAATAAAACATTAAACGTTAAAAACTTTCCAATACTGGTCTGCCTTCAGATGTCTTCTTAAAAAATTATATATTATATTGATAAAATATATTTATATTATATTTATATAATATACTTATATATATTTATATAATATATAATATATTATATTTATATAATATACTTATATTATTACAATATCACATTTATATAATGGTTAATTGTAATAAAACCTCAAACTGGTTTACAAAAAGAATAAGATTATCAATAAAAACTGTTAAAAACAAAATATTCAAAAATAGTAAGCTAAGACCAGAAATTGGCTTGATTCTGCTGCAAAAGGGGGGGACCCCACCATTGCCAGACTAAAGTTTGTGCATTTTACTAAAGGAATCTTTACCCCAGCTATCCTAGGAGCATACATCAGCTCCCTTAGAACAGGTCAAACTAATTGTCCCTCTAGCCCAGTGTTTCCCAACCTTGTGCCTCCAGCTGTTTTCGGACTACAATTCCCATCATTCCTGACCACTGGTCTTGCTAGCTAGGGATGATGGGAGTTGTAGTCCCAAAACATCTGGAGGCACAAGGTTGGGAAACACTGCTCTAGCCCAATATGGTTTATTCTGTTCTGACTGGCTGACTAGCATTTCAGACCTGCCATGGGGTTCTTTCAACTGGACATGCCAGGGATTGAACCTGTGATGTTCTGCATGCGAAGCAGGTAATCTGCCACTGAGCTATGATGCATCCTCCCTTGTTCAGCTCCTGTGCCCTTGACTTGTCTTCTCCCACATCTTCATTTACTCACCCGAATGGCATTTTTAGCACCTGGAACCTGTTCAAACAGCTTTCCAGCACCAACCGGGCCACTGCTGGGTTCATAATGGAGTTCATCAGGGGGATTGTCCGAATCATGACATCTGACATTAGCAACCACTGTATTAATTGCAATAACTTCTCTGCTGGTGTATCTGATTAAAAGGAAGTCATCAATATGTGACAACACTTGTATCAGCGACCTCAGTTTTCTTCTCTAAATGTCCATCAAATCAGAAGCCGTTAATGATGATTTTAAGATAACGTTCCACAAGGTGCTCAGACTGGGAGAATCTGGATGTATAACTTCACAAGGCACACTGTGATTTATACTGACTGTAATCCATCTGAAATTTTTTATACCCAGGAGTTCAAGTGCGACCATGGCAGGAGTATAATGGAACCCTATTTTATAGTCCTATAACTGCACTGTCATGAATGCTTCTTTTAAACATACTTGTAAGAGTCAATTCAATAGAAAGAAAATACTTGACTACTTTCCCCTCACATTTTTAGGGGGATTCCAACAAGATTTCCCTCTCTCTTTAGTGCTACAGTGCTACTCACAAATTTTCAGGATAAAGGGAAGTGGGTTGAAGTCTCCTTAAAACAATATGTGCTGGCCAGTTGTGGCTGGTGCTTATTGAGCCTTGTAGGGTGGGTAGGAAGACCAACAGTAGGTGGAGACAGAGAGAGGTGAGTAATTCTAGTTTTGTCCCTATCCTCCTGCCTGCTGAGTTCTACAAGGGCAACACTGATGTACACACTTCCCATTTTGCAGAGCGAAAAATCAGTTTCTCTCAACACACATCCTCAACAAGATTGCAGATCCTGCGGTCGAGACAGGTGGGTGCGGTCACTTGATACTTACTTGTAAACCCTCCCCTTGATTAGATTATGCATTTTAAAACCTTGTCCTTGCTATCGTGATATATGCCCACCCACAACGTCATTGGTCAGGTATAGACACACACACACACACACACACACACACACACACACACACACACACACATTGTTGAGACAGCATGCATCTGTTTTCAAAGAGACTCACTGTGGGGTAATACAGTATCAATCTGCAATGAGCTTTTATTTTCAGAATTAGCTTGACAAGTGCTTTTCAGAGGGTGTGTGTGTGTGTGCGTGCGCGCGCGCGCACACACACACACACACAATCAGTCTAGACCACTGGTCCTGTTAGCTAGGGATGATGCAAACTGTAGTCCCAAACATCTGGAGGGCTGGAGTTTGCCTATGCCTGGTCTAGACTGGTTCTAGAAGAACCCACTGGTTCTAGAAGAAAAATGTGCATTTGCAGCCTGAGACTAAGGAAATGGAACCTGCCAGGCAGTGCCACCAACTGGACTGCTTGCATAGCTGTCAATGTCTCCCTTTTTTTAAAGGGAAATTCCCTTATGCTGAATAGGCTTCCTCATGAGAAAAGGGAAAACTTGACAGCTATGTGCTTGTCAGAAAGAAGGCAGGCAGGTGGGGGCTGCCTGGAGGCAGACTGAATACGATGGGTCAGGGCTCCATTTGCTCCAATGGCATGGGATATTTATTTGGCCCATTTGTTCGATTGTTGTCCATGAGCTTCTTTATAATTTTTGAATATCTATGTGAAGGAAAAGCTATTATGAGAAAAACATAGCTAACAATTTGCTGCCGCTTCTTGACTCACTAGCTCACCTGTATACATACTGATGACAGAATGGCATGTTGTCGTTGATTCCATGTACATTCACAATCACAGGAATGCCTGCACACCTCCGGGTACTGCTGCAAGCCACAACAGTGAATGACTGAGCACTGATAAATCCATCCTCTTCCACGTCCAGTCTAGATGCAATTAGTAGAGTACCACGAGCTGCAAAATAGTTGTTAGAATGATGATGATGATGATGATGATGATCTGTGCCCTGCCTGGAACATTTAGTAATGCTTACTAAACTATGAACCTGCCCATAATCTAAGACCTCCGCCTGATGTTCTGCGTGTGTGCCCACCACTGAAATTGGTTACGTTAGTGAACACATGAGCGGGGCCTTCTTAGTGGTGGCTCCACAGTTTAACTCCACAGTTGCAGAATTCTCCTCCAGTTAACATTTCCTTGGTGTATTCTATTCTGGCACTCATTAAGTTTTCAGAAACTCCTGTTTTAACTTATAAGCACATTAGGGGAGCCCTGCTGCGCCAAGCCCAAAGCCCACCTAATCCAGCATCCTGTTCTTAACGTGGCCAACCAGATGTCTAGGGAAGCCTGAAAGCAAACGGGCACCAGCAATGATACAACACATCCTTGGCATCCAGAAGGCCTCAGGTTAAGGCTCGAAAAACGTCCTACCTAAAGCCCTGTAATGCAGCTGCCGTTCAGTGTTGACAAAATTTAGCTACAGTAGAATGATGGTCTAACTTGGTATTAGAGGAAGTAGAGCAGAAACAGGACTAGGAGGCTCCAGGGATAGGCAGCGGGCCTCCAACTGGGGAATCAGCAGCTGCCTAAGTTACGATGTTGATGCCTGGTGCCTGCCCTGTGACTTCCCAAGCAGCTCTTTGCATATTCCATGGGATATGTTGCCCCTTGTAGAAGATTCAAACTTCATATAAACTTGCCATTATTTTGCAACATTTTGGTTGGTCCTCTTAAACCCAGCGCCCACTGAAATAATGGTATCCCCCTCCCCCTTATGCACCACACACCTTGGCTACCTTTGTTTTTCACATAAGCAAGCTTTTGCCAGCCTCATGCCCTCCAGATATTTTAGACTACAATTCCCATCAGTCTTAGCCAGCACAGTCTGCTCGGGCTGATGGGAACTGTAGTCCAAAACATCTGTTCCAGGAGAATTCTATAAACTGACAGTGAGCTATCCTCTTCTCCTGTGGTTGTAATCAAAAACAAAGGATTTAGAGGAGGGGTGGGGTTTTGCCAGGATTCACATCTGTCATGGCTTACCTTTGTCAATCATGAAGTAAGGATTACTTGGATCAAGAACGAAGGCGATAGGATCCATTGGATCTTCTCCTGCAGCATGGCACTTGCCAACAGTCTTCCCAATGGGAATCTCTTCATCCAAAGTGATGTTCACCAGAGCCATTGAAACCGAGTCTCCTGTCCTAGGAGTCAATCTGCCTTTCCCAATACTGAAAAAACTAGAAAGGCAATTCACAGCTTATAAACAGTGCAGTAGAACCTCTACTTACATCCCCCTCTACTTTGGCCGGTTCCAAGTTGCAACCGCGGCAAACCCGGAAGTAAACACCGAGTTTGCCGCGATTCGTGAATGCGCAGAAGCGGCCACCGCCGAATGCACCTGTGTGTGATGGCGCTTCTACCAGCAACCCATTACGCCATAAGGACGGGCCTCCGGAATGAGTAGAGGTTCCACTGTAGTTCCTGCCAACCCAGCAGTTTGAAAGCACACTAGTGCCAGTAGATAAATAGGTACCACCGCGGCAGGAAGGTAAACGGTGTTTCCGTGCACTTTAGCAGTGCACCATTAGCCCATTAGCAGTTTAGTCATGCTGGCCACATGACTTGGAAAACTGTGGACAAACACCAGCTCCCTCAGCCTGAAAGCGCAATGAGCGCCGCAACCCCGTAGTTGCCTTTCACTAGACTTTACCATCCAGGGGTTCTTTACCTTTACCTTTTTACCTATAAACAGTAGTTACAATGTGCAGCTCAGCAGCGGATCATATCTTTTTCACTGAGCCAGCGCAGTCTCAGTCTTCACTTTAGCAAGTGTGGATATGACAGTAATTATCCAAGATATGGCAGCTTTATAATTCCCATATTGATAGTGGGAAGATGGGGATGAAATAGTTATGCACTGGGCAGAGGAAGTTTTGAACTGGGGGCTTTCAGGTCTATAGTTCCTATTCTCAGGTACCACTTCACTTAGTTAAGGAGCTTAGCTGGGGACAGATCAATAACTGAAGGATCTGGTTACAGGTAGGTAGCCGTGTTGGTCTGAGTCAAAGCAAAATTTAAAAAAATTCCTTCAGTAGCACCTTAAAGACCAACTAAGTTTTTATTTTGGTATGAGCTTTCGTGTGCATGCACACTTCGGTGGGTGGATGAGAGAGAGAGATGGGTGCGGTACAAAAAATAATTATTATTATTTCAGAGTTTCAGACACTGTCTGCTCCCAAGCAGAAAGGTGGTATGGTTTTCCACACATGACAATAAGGTACTTATATTTCCATGGCTGTGAAGGGAAGATAGCTATGTGTGCATGTGTGCATTTTCCTTTTTAAATAATCTGCCCCACTATTATCCCTAGTCTGGTTATGGACGTTTTAGTAATGTTTCAGAAATCTGCAAAAACCTTTGGACTAGCAGAGACCATACTGGGACTAGGGTGGGGTAGGGAAAATGAGCACCTGTTCCTGCAGTTGAGACAGCAGGAAATGGATAGCTGTTCCTACATTCCACACCCAGACCCGCCCCCGGCAGTCCTACTATGTTGCTACAGGAAGCTCTAGAGCAGCGATGGCCAAACTTGGCCCTCCAGCCGTTTTGGGACTACAACTCCCACCACCCCTAGCTAACAGGACGAGCGGTCAGGGATGATGGGAATTGTAGTCCCAAAACAGCTGGAGGGCCACATTTGGCCATCACTGCTCTAGAGACTTCATTCCACCGTCAAGGGTCTCTTAAAAAGTCTATCAATTATACACAAGCACAAGATACACACCCTATAGAACCAAGCACTACCTTGGATGCTTACGTGCAATTAAGAAAGACGTCCCCACTGTGCTTTACTTCCACAAGAAACACTTTGATATATCCAGTCGCAGAGAGACCTTCTGGATCAGCCACAGTCACCTTCACTGAATAGCTGCAAGCAAATTATATATTTATCTACCGTAGAGATACCCTGCTCTCCCACCACCCCAAAGAACCCCAACACCATTCTCTGACATCATAAACGGGGATATCCAGAAAGTAACAGGAACACCTATCAGTCTTCCAGGACACACTGTTGCTCTGTTATCAAGCAATTCAATCATGTCACCTGTGGGTTACATCAAGATTGCTGCTGTGCTGTTGTTGTTTTTAAAAACACACTACATGTGCTAATTAGTTTACTAATGCCAGGCTGTTTGCATTAGCACCAACACTACCTTGTTAATTGGCCACTCTGCTGTGTTCTTAATTGGTTACTGTAACTATTTTGCTTTCAGGTAGCTGTCACTTTCTGCCTCACTTCTCTGCATTCTCTTTTTTTAAATAATAATATTTATTCATTTTACAAGCAAAAACAAACAAACATAAAAACAAACAAACACAGATATTACTTATAAATTCATAATTTTTCTTAAACAGTGGTATGTGACTCCCCCCAATCCCCTCCATCTGAATTTCATATGATTCTTTAAACTTAACCTATTCTCTACATTTACACCGACAGCCTCTAACACTTTCACTAAAGATTATTACATATTTCAATATTTTCCAAGATATAACTTAAATTTCTTCCAATCTTCCTTCACCTCCTCTTCTTCCCGGTCGCGGATTCTCCCAGTCAGTTCAGCAAGTTCCATAAAGTCCATCATCCTCACTTACCAGTCATCTATTGTTGGTATGTCTTGACTCTTCCAATTCTTCGCAAGTAGTAGCCTCGCAGCAGTTGTGGCATACAGAAAGAATGTAATGTCCTTTTGGGGGATTTCATCCTATTCTGGTTTCTTAATAAAAGTGTCTTTCAACACCTTTTTCAACTCATTATAAACCTTTTCCCATAAGTCTTTTACTTTGGGGCACACCCACTACATGTGGTAAAAGGTTCCTTCTTTTTCTTTACATTTCCAACATTTGTTATCAGATGTATGATACATTTTTGCAAGTTTTACCGGTGTTAAATACCACACTTCTCTGCATTCTCTTCTCTTCCCCTCCACCCTCCGTGTGTCTGTCTTGCCAATTTAGGATCATGTCATGCAGTTGATGAAATGGACTGTGTTGCGTGAACATTCATGCCATAATAAGCTTGTTAGTCTTTAAGGTGCCACAAGACTCTTAAGGCCTTTGGTTTTGTGGAATCCATCTCTTTTGATGAATTTAACCTGTTCCATTCAGGGTGGAAAGATTTCATTGTCTGTTAGTAATTTTAAAGGTTTTACCAGTACCACTTTTCATAATTGCTTGTTGCATTGTTGCAACTCACCCTGGGACCTTATGGTGAAGGGCAGGTAAGAAATAAAAATAATAAAAATTGGTGCCAGGTGCTCAGAAGGCTTCTTCCCATATAAACCTACCAAACAGCTTAAGGTCCATCATTCTATGTCCCTGCCTTTGCTTTGGAAAGGGCCATGACTTAGTGGCATAACAGCTGTGTTGCATTCAGAAGGTCCCAGGCTCATTTCTTAGTATCTCCAGATAGGCCTGGTAATGTCCCTGTCTAAAAACCCAGAGAGCCATAGCCAGCCAGTGTAGACAATACTGAACAAGATGGACCAATGGTGTGACTCAGTATAAGGCAACCTCCTGTGTTCCTGTACTCAGAGGCGGTACAAGTGGCCACTGGGAAAGGAGCTTTCTGAGTAACTCTACCCTAGGAATGTTGTCCTGATTGCAACTCTACCCACTATCTCGAATTCAATACACTTTAGGGGCCAAGGGAAGGCTTTCTGGTTTACCCAAGAGCTTTTGTTTGATGGTTTGCTTAGTTGTTTTCAGTTACTGATTACTGCTTTCTATCATCTGTGGTTGGCAGGTACCACTTAGTTTTCCTTGCCACTATTTCATCTGCTGAGGCTTGGAATTATATATGCTGTATTCATACTCATAAAATTTATACACCACTTGTTAGCAGACTTTGCAGTTTGGGTGAATTAGATTGGAATAATCATTTACAGTTTCTGGAATTCAAAGGCTTTATTCATGCAGGAATGATTTACAGGATGAGTAGAAAGTGGAGAGAAATAGACAACATCTTATCTGGAGAGAACAGTAGACAAAATGGCTCAGCTTTTAGGGTTGGAGTTAATTTAGACTACAAGCAGAGAGTGGCTAGATCAGGCATCTCCAAACTTTGGCCCTCCAGATGGTTTGGACTACAATTCCCATCTTCCTGACCACTGGTCCTGTTAGCTAGGGATCATGGGAGTTGTAGGCCAAAACATCTGGAGAGCTGCAGTTTGGGGATGCCTGGGCTAGATCATTAAACTGTGACCTCTTGAGAAGGAAGTGTATTTGCTTTCCTCCAACAGTTTGTACAATAAACAATGTAAGAAAGAGGTTAAACAATAAAATTATCACAAATAAAAAAATCACAAAAATACATACACATTTTGTATGTATGTATTTTAGACATACCAAGGCCTAAATACTAAAACAAGTTAAAACTCAAATCAGCTTTCTAAGCATTTGGGGGGGAGGAAAGGGAGCCCAGTTGTGCTAGTGTAAGTCCTTGCTCAGGCTTCTGCTACTAGGGCCAGATAGTTGAATCAGGTCCCAGGAAATTATCTCATCCTCTTTACTAATAAAAAGCCAAATAAGCCAAGATATGACTGTTTGAACATGGGCATTGTGTTGTAGAAATGCAGCAGAAACAGCCTCTAAATAAATGACCTACAGAGAAAGCCAAATATGTCCAGGAGCAACTTTCCACTCCTTCTGTAGTGTACCATTTCTCTACCTTCTCTTTGTCTGTCTTAGCTAGTTAAATCATACCTAATTGAAAAACTCTCCAGAGTAGAAATTTTGTCTCTCGCAATATTTTGTTTCAGCTTTGAAAGGTACAGCAAGTGGTGGCTTCAATTGTCACTTTAGCTTGCTGGAGTAAAACTTAGAATGATAAACAATGAGTGCCTGTAATTGGAAAGTGAATAATTAGATCAGGAAGTTCCTTCTGGTTGAGCAGAAAGCTCTGCAGTCTCTCTGGGAATATGATGAAGAGCTTTCCAGATCTCATTTGGGTAACAGTCTCTCTTCCACTTGACAAAAAGAAGGGAGCAAGAGGGAAGCTGTGCACACTCTCCCTAGACATGTTCATGCATATCCAAGTAAGAAATGCTCTGATTAAAAAAGACACACCTTCTATTTTTAAACAACACCAGGCGGTATTAATATGCAGGTAGAGGGAAATGACTAATTAATGTAGTTCAGCCTTATTAACATACAGCTATAACCCTGCCGCATCCTGCAAGGGCTGGTGAGGTCAGCATTGAGGCAGTTAGAATTAATTAGACATCCCAGACTCCCTCTACCCCACTCTGAATTCAGGCACATCCTGAATCCCACCAGAAGAATAGATACAGAGCTAAAAGCTGAAGGTCTTTTAAGCTTATGAACTAAAACAAACAAACCCTGCAATAAGCAAGAAATCTATTAATAGCAATTCTTGTTTTTTCCATCCTGTCATTTTCAAATGGCTAATTTAAATTTATTTTTGCATATACACATGAATCAACAGTTCTTCTAAGCTTTGGGCAAAAATCAAAATGTTTTTGTTCCCTTGGCTTTCCTTCCCAGCTCACCCTGATTTATGTCCTTGACTAAACTGTGGGGCGATGTCACATGATACAACCACATGATGTGGAACTTCCACACTGAAAGAGTCAGGCAGTGGCTGATTTTACACACCTGTTTAATGATTTTACACACCTGATGTTTTGTTACTCCTTATGAGTCACAGGAATGCTATGATATACAATATATACAATGAATTGAAAAGGACGTTCAAAATAATTTATGTAAAAAAACAAAACCCAGAAGCTTTTCTTCTGGGAATTATAGGGGCAGAACTATCTAAATTGTATCAAAATTTATTTATGTATGATACTACAGCCAGCAATAATGTTACTTGCCCAAAAGTGGAAAGAAGCAGAAGTCCCCGGCAAAGGAAGAATGGATACAAAAACTTAGGCAATATGCAGAAATGGCGAAACTTACCGGAAGAATAAGAAATCAAGATAACAAACTTTTTTTATATAAAAGAATGAAAATGGTTTACTGAATATTTACCGATAACTTGCAAACAGATAAAAAACATTGGCCGGATTACTATAATAACCTGCAGTTTCATAAGAGTATATATTTAAAGTAGATAATTAAATGAGCAAATCAAATGAATTTGGATATGCAGAAGATCTAAAAAAATAAATTTAAGGAACTGCAGAAAGAGGGGGAAGGAAGTCAATTCTTTGAAAAGTTAAATTGATTCTAAAACTAATGAAATGTATAAACTAATTATAAAAGTATAAATAAAAGCTTTTTTTAAAAAAAGGAACGCTGTGAGAGTTGGTTGTAATGATAGGGTCATTGGTGACTTGAGGAAAAAGTTACTTGCTAAATTTTAATTTTTTTAAAAAAAGACACTTCCACCCACTGACTACCTCTTCTCACCGGAAATTCTCTACTTGATCAGGCCATGGGTCCATCTAGTTCTGCATCCTGTTCTCACAGTGGCCAACCAGATGTCCACAAGAGAAGCCCACAAGCAGGACCTGAGTTCAGCAGGCCTCTCATCACTCTCACCAATTCCAGCAAATGGTATTCAGAGGCACACCTGCCTCCACTAGTGGAAGCAAAGCATAGTCATTGTGCCCAGTTGACATTGTTTTATGTTTTGAATTGTTTTAATCGATGCCAGGGTTACTTTATTGTTTTTATGATATTTTATGCACTGTCCTGTGATTCATCATATGGTCCAGAAAAACGCATAATGCACAAATAATAAAATGGTACAGCATGTGTAATGGTTGATAAAGAAAAATCACAACTTGTACTGCCCTTCCTCAGAGGAAAAGCTCGCCCTTCCTTCCTTCCTTCCTTCCTTCTTTCCTTCCTTCTTTCCTTCCTTCTTTCCTTCCTTCCTTCCTCCAGATGCTCTTGCAGTGTTTGTTCCCCCCACAAGCAACCACGTGTGGAAAATAATTTTAAATGAAAAACAATTGGGATTTTCTCCACTTCTGAACAAAATAAAACCACAAAATAGATATCTGCTTACCTCTTTTCACTGTGTTCAGATCTGAAGGTCTCTGTCATATAAATTGTCCCTGCACCATCAATCTTGAATACTGTGAGATTCTGTGAGATGTCGATAGAGAACTAGTAGGAAAGGGTGGCATCAATTTTTAAAATGTTACGGTCCATGCAAAATGTCAGACATTGGAAACAAATGATAGCAAGTAATACAGTAGTCTGATATATTAAAAGTACTGCTGTGTTTGAATGCCCAGTCCATCCCTCTGCAAGTGAACCCACAGGATAGTAGCAATAGTAGCAGAGATCTCTATACAATCTATATAAAACATTACTCATAAAGCAACATTTATTTTCTGACTGTATTTTCTGGAGGGTGGCTGAATTTGCTTTTGGTTGTCACCGGCTCTTTGTATTACTTGTGATTTTGATTTATATCCTATAGTAAGTCAAATGAAACAAGTTCATTGAAGGAAATTTCCTCACCCCTCTATTTCCCTGCTCCTATAAGCCTCTCTGGAGGAGGTGGGGCTGTGGGATGTGGCACAAGTGGACTTGCTGGGGAGAGAAGAAGAAATCCTTCTGTAAACTCCCTAAAGATCCAGTTCTGATTTATATCAGAGGGACAATAGCATCATCAACCACAATGATTCTGTGCGAGGAGTCTGCCCCTTGAGAGGAGTCTCTGGCTTGCTAGACTCAATGCCTTCCTTTTTGACATACAGAGTACTTCCGGTATATCCTTCCTTGTCCTTCTTATAGAGTTTATAGCTGGAGATAACCATTTGTCACGGGTTCTCTCCCTTCCACCAGGTATCTACTCAGGGCCAGCTCTTCCATGAGGCAAAGTGAGGTAGCTGCCTCAGGCAGAAAATTCTGAGGATCAGAAAGTGGCTAGAAATGTGGGCCATTCAGTCTTCGATTCCTGCCCTAGGGTGTGGAGGTGAGGGGGCTCTGTACCATCACCGGTGCTTAAGGATGATTCAGTTACCATCCTAGTCAGATTTTGTGCACAGTGAGGAATGCCTTGTCCTTTTGCCCCAGGCAGCAAAATGGCTCGGGCCACTCCTGTGCCTAGGGTTGCCAGACTCAATAGTGGACAGGACTTCTGTGCCTTTAATTGCCCTGCTCTCTCTTGAGTCTGGAAACCTTAAAGAGAAACCAGCAGACCCTTTGCTTGGAAATTAAACAAAGGGTCTGCTGGTTTCTCTTTAAGGTTTCCAGACTCAAAAGAGAGCAGGGCAATTAAAGGCACAGAAGTCCTGTCCACTATTGAGTCTGGCAACCCTATCTGTGCCCACTATTTCAATGCCATCGCCTAAAACCAACTGCTGTCCCCTAAGACCATTGTGCTAATTCATATGGGTTGGCTTTCTTTTAATGTGAAAGAGAAGAGTAATGTTATAAAAGCTCCTCCTCCCCCCCCCCCCCCAAACAAAATGCGGCTGATGGCTTGTTACAGTCTGATATAAACCTACTTCTGTTTACAAAAGGACACACATGGTTACTAGGCAACAGGCAGACTGGAAGTTTGCTGAAGGAACAAGGAAGTTTCCTGCTTGAGTTTTTGGAACCATTACAGCCAGCAAGTGAGAACACAAATAACCTCTGTATTAGAGCGATTGTCTTGTCTTTATTATCAGCAGATGGATAATAATCTGCTGGTGCTCCCTGGAGATTTTTTAAGTCATTAAGGCCACATTAAGGATTGAAAGCAATTTTTCAATCCAAGTGATTTCAATCCAAATGATTTCAGTGAGAGAGCAAACATCTTAATTACCTCTCATTGAAACCTGTGAGATTTAAAAGTGCTTAAATTTGTCTGGATTATAGATACAGTATTACCACCAGGTTTTGTCATATGTCCGGAATTTGCCGGACATAGCCGGAATTTGGCCATTGGAAACAGGGCCCGGGCAGAAAGTGCTTAAATGTCAACACAAGTCTTTCCCCTAAAGTAGAACCACTGAAGTGAACGGACATGACTAACTGATGTGCATTGGTTTCAATGGGTCTACTCTGTGTGGGGCTTGGCTGAATACAAGCAGTGCTTTATCTCAGTGCTGTGGGATTTGATAAGGTCACCCAGGGACATTAACAAAAATAATAATGTGCAGATACTTCTAAAAGTGGATTAGGAGGCCCTTGACAGGGATCGAGTCTTAAGGAGGGTATGAATGTTCAGGAATCGTATGCCCTGGCAGAACTTGCTGTGCCATTTCAAGAGAGGCTTATCCTTTTGACAGGGGCAATGGTTGCAGCAAGACCAGGGAACAACACTGGCTCGTACTTTCATATTCTTTCTATGTCTCCATGCCTGTAATTCGAGCTGGGCAAAGCCAGGGTGTGTGGTTTATCACCATTTGTTGGAGACCAGGCTGAGGAGTACTGCTCTGATGAGGAATGGTGGGAGCCTCCCCCTCCCCCTGCTCCTGACCAGGATCCTGAGGCTGCCCAGGAGCAGTGGGACAGTATAGATTTGGAGCAGCGGTTTGCAGAGGGGCACAGTTCTGAAGACAAAAGTTGGGACGAACTGGGAGGGATGAACAGCTAGGAGAAGAAGAACTGGGGGGAGAGAGAGAGTTAACTGACTCTCTCTCTTGCTTGAAAGACTACATCTGCCCAACCCAAGGTCACAACGAGCAGATAAGGTGGCAACCTAGAAAGCAAAGTGGTTGCGAGATCAGGTTGCAAGGCGTGGAAGTCACTAGGGGGGAAGTGGGTGGAAACCTTAATAGGGAACACCGTCATTCCGAGAATGGCTGCTTTGTTTTTTTGCAGTGATAATTAAAGACTTTTTAAATGGCAAGCGACTCTTTTCTCTTTGCCCTGCTTGTCTACAGCCAAAGGGGTGGAGAAAGCTGAGTCCTCAAAGCCTGACACCATCCTCCATTTGGAAAGCGTGCTCTTGCACCCTCTGTTTTTCAGCATCCTTCGCAAAAGCCACCTTCTCCACGAATCCACACTTTAACAACACATTTTAACTCCCCCAAATCCACAGGATGCCTGTGCTTCTTATATATGCAACTAGCTATACAGTACTGGATCATTACACCAGTAGCAAACACAAAATGGAGCCACTGAGAAATGAGCAGAAGGTATCAGCATGCTGGGGGGGGGGGTCAGCCAATGTTTGCAGAAATAAAAACAACTCTCAAGGGGAGGCAAGCAAACAAAATGAAACAAACCACAGAAGTCAGAACTGGAAAACAGAAATGGGAAGCCCTCTAATGGTACACCCTCTTAAAGGACACGGCTGGTTGGCTGGCCCACTGAACAGGAACACTTCCCTGCAACCTTTTGCTGCAGGTCCCACTTGTTAAAATTGTTTCTTTGGTTTTTAAATAAATTGCTGTTTCTTGACATAGCTCTCAAATTGAGGTGGAAATGTGAAGAACTGAAAAATGAGAAACCGGGAGAAAACAAAATGGACAGATCTGCCCCGTTCCTAGTAACAACACTACTGAAATAAAACGGTGCCCAAAGACAACGCTAAATTCCACTTCATGGGGACTGATCTATCATGTGGAATCTGCTTGTTCAAAGGGAATGGGTCTATGACTTGAGGCTGGATATATTTATTTTTATTTTTTGCACTGAAGAAGGTAACAACATTCAATCTGGGCTGCAGTTGTACAATTCCCACTGGTGCTATAATGTCATAAAACAAGAGCAAAAGTAGACCTGAGGGAGTCGTGCTTATTGGAGGAACATCCACAGTTTTGAATAATATATATTCTAGCCTAGCATTTGAAAAACTTAGCATGAATTTCCCCAAAGTTGTTTTTTTTTTTAAGAAAACAACCGAGGGAACAAGCTATAATCATAAATAAAGCTGAAGGCCTGTTCCATACCTTGAAAAATGCCTTGCTGGTGTTTAAAGTTTGTTTCATAGCTGAATTACCAACCGCAGAAGATGGCAGTTTATAATTAAAATCCAAACTCTTCCTTAATTACAGGTATTGCTAAAGTATCGTTCCTTGCTATATAATTACTACTCGTGGAGATGACTATTTTATTTTATTTTTGAAATGAATCTCCTAATAAAGTATCCCCCCAAATGCGGGGCTGCCAAGGCACAATATGTGGCCCAAAATTTTAGGGGAGAACCGAAAATTCTTCCTTTGGGGAACGTGACGGAAGGGGCAAAATCTCAGGTCAGGAGCCAGATGTAAGGGGGCAAGCTGTCTTCTCTTTCCCCCAGCTCCATTCTGGACTTTAAACCACCCAATTATTGCAGCATGTTGCTCAGCCTCCCTCCCTCCCTCCCTCCCTCCCTCTCTCCATACCCTCCAACTCCCGGATTGAAAAATCCGGGATCAGCAGCGGCGCGGCACCAGAAGTCACTTCTACACATGTCCAGACATTCGTAGAAGCGACTTCCGGTGCCGGCGCTGCCCGATTTCCGGTGCCCAGACATGGGCAGAGCGGCAATGGAAGTCGCTTCTACACATGTTCAGACATGCGCAGAAGCGATTTCCGGTGCCGGGCTGCCCGTGTCTGCATATCTGGGCACCAGAAATCGCTTCTGCGCATGTCCAGACATGTGCAGACAGCCGGGAGCCGGGACATGGCCGCCGGCAGGAGCTGCATTCCAAATCGGGGGGGGGGGTGTTTGCGGGATATAAATCCATTCAGGATAACAGCGGGAAATGGCAACAAAATACGGGGGTTTCCCGCGAAAAATGGGAGACTTGGCAGCTAAGCCTCCCTCCCTCCCTCCCTCCCTCTCCTCTCTCTCTGTGGGAGAGATGGCCTAAGAAGCAGCAAGGAACAAAAGCAACTTAAAATAAATAAATAAATGTGGAATTATGTTTCTTCATGCCTGCTGGGCCTGCAATGCAGTGCAAATGTTCCCGCAGTTGCCAACCAGGTGCCCATGGGACACCTGTGAGCAGGATCTGAGCACAACAGCACCCTGTCTTCCTCGCTGCTACCCTGCCCCACAGTGCCCCAGCAGTGACACCGGTATCAGAAGGGCATGATCTTCAAGCCACCATATGCAGCACTG
Source organism: Zootoca vivipara (assembly GCF_965207765.1). Lineage (NCBI taxonomy): Eukaryota > Metazoa > Chordata > Lepidosauria > Squamata > Lacertidae > Zootoca > Zootoca vivipara. The sequence continues at coordinate 98,585,842 of NC_142584.1, read as the reverse complement.
CTGTTCACGTCTGCAATTTCGATACGCCCATGGTTTTTTTATTTATTTAAGACATGTATAATCCACCTTTCCTCAAAGAAGCTCAAGTCAGTGCATACAACCGATCCTGTGAAGAAGGTTTGAAGGAGAGAGGGAGAGTAACTGGCCCAAGACCATGGTTGAATTGTCTTCCTGGTCCCAGACCAACATTCTTAAGGACCGTGCTACATTGCCAAGAGTTCTGTGTCTGTGTCACACACGACAAACAGAGGTGAAGCTTTGCCCATTTCCCCTATATTCAATTTACAGAACATGGGTGGGGGGAAGTAATTTGAGACCCCACCTTATTTCCGTAGATTAAGCTATAGAAGTCTAAGAGTTATTGTGAATTACCTTCAGAGGGGCTCCCTCCGGGTCTCTGGCAGTGACTCTAAAAATTCCTGTGTTTTGCAGGGTATCCTCTGTGATATAAATTTCAGGAGCTGCAGATAGATATTGATGATGAATCATTCATTTGTTATTATTATCTAATCACCTGGCAGCTTTAATTCCCACCTACGGGCTTCTTTATTTCGATTTCTCACAACGTCCCTTAGGCAATGTTAAAATCCTGAAACAATCAAAACAGAATTGGCGATGCTAGCTAGGGTTGATGGGATTTGGAGTCCAGCTACATCTGGAGGACACGGTGTTTCCTACCCCTGCTTGGGATATTCTATGGATAGAAGGTATCCTAGGAGCAAAGGTTGGACCCAGAGTCTGTCTTCCATGGATAGATTTGCAAAAGGGACCAAGGTCTAGGAGAGTTCCTCCTAGAACAAAAGAAAGGCAGGGCCAATGCAAAATACACCAAAGAGGAAGAAGAAGAAGAAGAAGAAGAAGAAGAAGAAGAAGAAGAAGAAGAAGAAGAAGAAGAAGAAGAAGAAGAAGAAGAAGAAGAAGAAGAGTAGTAGTAGTAGTAGTAGTTTGGATTTGATATCCCGCTTTATCACTACCCGAAGGAGTCTCAAAGCGGCTAACATTCTCCTTTCCCTTCCTCCCCCACAACAAACACTCTGTGAGGTGAGTGGGGCTGAGAAACTTCAAAGATGTGCCTCTAGCCCAAGGTCACCCAGCAGCTGCATGTGGAGGAGCAGAGATGCGAACCCAGTTCACTAGATTACCACTACACCACACTGGCTCAGAGTTATGAGGCAGAGCTATGATTGCTTCTCTGTAGCCCTCCCTCCCCCCTGACTTGGACCTCCTCTACACTGCTATACTCAGGAAGAGAAAGCCAATTCAAAACTCAAATAACATTATACTTGCCCCACCCTCCAGCCCTAGGAGTCCTCATAAGGGAGCTGTGCTTAGAGGAAGAACTGTACTATTCTAATGGATTGTTGAATGTTACTTTATTTGATATTAGTTGCTTGTTTTGAAGTTATGTTTTATTATCACATTGTTGTATTGGATTAGATTATAATAAGGTGTACATTCGTTGTTTCTTCAGCTTGTAAACCGCCTTGTGTATTGTAAAATAGAAAGGCGGTATACAAATTAAAAATGGCATGCGGGTAGGGTGCTGTGGGTTAAACCACAGAGCCTAGGGCTTGCTGATCAGAAGGTCAGCAGTTCGAATCCCTGTGACAGGGTGAGCTTCCGTTGCTCGGTCCCTGCTCCTCCCAACCTAGCATTCAAAAGCACATCAAAGTGCAAGTAGATAAGTAGGTACCACTCTGACGGGAAGGTAAATGGCGTTTCTGTGCACTGTTCCGGTTTGCCAGAAAGTGGCTTAGTCATGCTGGCCACATGACCCGGAAGCTGTACGCCGGCTCCCTCAGCCAGTAAAGTGAGATGAGCGCCGCAACCCCAGAGTTGTCCATGACTGGACCTAATGGTCAGGGGTCCCTTTACCTATACAAATTAAATGTGAAATGAAATGAAAAATTCCAACTTCCACTGAGTGACAGGGACAAAAAATTACACAGGGAGTGGCAATCAAAATAAATGGGCCTGTGACCTTCTGAAAAGCCTGAGATGTAACCTGCTGGTCGCAGGGCTGCCATACATGTGAAAAATGGCATCCAAGTGGATTTTCAGCCACTCGGCAAAATGTATGGTAAGGGGAGTTAATATTATTCCCCAACTTATTCCCCAAAAGCTCAACAACTTTGAGTAAGAAGAAAATAAAAAACTTTGTTCGCTTTTGAGAATATGGCAACCCTATTCAGGTATAGCTTCATTGGGAGGGTATTTCAAAGGTGTGGTGCCACCACAGAAAAGGCCTTCTTTCTTGTGGTTACCCATCCTACAGATTTAGGCCCTGGACACACCAATAGGATCTCTGGTGGAGATCTTAACGCACAGGCAAAATGGTCAAGGTGCGAGGTGTTCATCAGTTTGGCCACAAACTGTTTAGGGCCTTGAAGATTAACACTAGCAGCTTGAATTGGTTCTGGAAATGCAATGGAATCCAGTGATAGCTTGTATAATATAGGTGCTATTGAAGCTGATAGCTGTACACCCATCAGGACTCCGCCAGCTGCATTTGAACCAGCGGAGGTTTGCAGGCTGTCTTTAAAGGCATCCCCATATAAAGAACATTACAGTAGTCTCATGTGTATGTGACCAGATCATATTGGTAGAAGGGGGTCAAAGACAGGTCAGAGGGTGTGAACCTTTTGAAACCAGCCATTGATCATGCCATCAAAGTGTAGTTGCTTCATACCTCGGCTAGGCTGAGTCAGAAGCCCAGTGAAGACAGGTGGTTCGTTGACATCGACAATCTGGACAAAGATGATCTGAGAAGCCAAACTCCCCTTGTCATCTCTCACAAGGATGGGAATTGTGTAAAGACTTGTGGCTTCGAAATCCAACTTGGGTAATGCTCTGGTCATTAACTGGACAGGTTAGAAACTCAGAAAACTAAGTGTGAGTATAAAAATAATAATACACAGACAACTATTTTCAAATTGTAGCATTTTTCTTATTTTACCATGTTCAGCAAAACTGAGATGGATGTGAAGCTAGCAATTCAGCAGCTGTCACTTATGTCTTCTCTGCCTCAAGAGCTGAGTTATACCGAGCCCTGACTGGTAGACTGTTGAAGTAGAGGCATTCATATTGACTCGCCCACTGTGACCAAGGGAGCTATGCCCAGGTTAAACCACAAAGTCTAGGGCTTGCTGATCAGAAGGTCGGCAGTTCAAATCCCTGCAATGGGGTGAGCTCCCGTTGCTCGGTCCCAGCTCCTGCCCACCTAGCAGTTCGAAAGCACATCAAAGTGCAAGTAGATAAATAGGGACCGCTCTGGCGGGAAGGTAAACGGCGTTTCCGTGCGCTGCTCTGGTTCGCCAGAAGCAGCTTTGTCATGCTGGCCACATGACCTGGAAGCTGTCTGCAGACAAACGCTGGCTCCCTCAGCTTATAGAGCGAGATGAGTGCCGCAACCCCAGAGTCGGACACGACTGGACCTGATGGCCAGGGGCCCCTTAAGAAAGCACCACTGAGATGCATCTTCTGTTTGTTTTTTTAAAAAAAGGTGTGGTGAGATCCTGGGAATGAGATCTATTGTATCAGGGATAGAGAACCCCTCAATATGTTTTTGGGATGCCAACTCTTAGCTGCAGATAGTATAACCAGTGGCCAGGGCTGGATCCAGCAACAGGAGGGCCACAGGTTCCCTGTCATTGTATGACTTAAAACCTGGAGACCAGACTTTCCTCTCTGCTCTACCAATTGTACAGTCTACTCTATACCACCACTATCCATGCATGCACAAACAGGTCCTTTACTGCCTCCTTGGAAGCATCAGCACCCGGTGCAACCCAAGAGATGTTTTACATTATTTTATGAATATATGCTACATGGTAATTGATGGACCTAATAGGTATCTAAAGCCATTTGCACATCTTGCCCTGCAACCAGTCCATGCAGAATGTAGGCACCCTATATATAGAAATGAGCAAACCAGTGATATTTTAGGGAGCAGGCTAGCAGGCAAGGCCCATTACTTACGTCATAGGAGCCTACACAGCACAAAACACTGTTGCTGTATGTAGGTTTTATTTTATTTGTTTTTTTATCTTATATTTCGGAAATGTACATCCAGGTTTTTTTATTTATTTGGGGGGGGGCAAGAGAGTGGGATCCTAAGCTATAGCTTGTTTAGCTTATACGTGAACCCAGCACTGGTGATGGGGAAAGAGGTCAAATGGTAAGCAATGCATATAAGCTTTGAGGCCTCTTGCACTTTTTTCTATGATTACCACCCACAGACATCTGCAAACTCCAAACTAGATGTAATCAAATGAGATTTTATTTCATTCTTGCATTCTTATACCCAATGTGCAACAGCTGACCCTTGCTGGAGGAATTGCCTTCCTTCCTTCCTTCCTTCCTTCCTTCCTTCCTTCCTTCCTTCCTCTATTAAATTTCTGTCCCACCTTTTTCCTCCCAAAGGGCCCCAGGATGGCGAAAGCATCCGTAATCAGAAATACATTTCAAAATAAAACAAATACAAAATTTGCTGAAAACATCTGGAACAGATTTAAGAACAGATGCATAGCCAAATCACGTGTCTGGATGGGACTACCAAAATAGAAAAGTTTTTAGAAGGCATCTAAAGACAACGGTGATATTGCCCGCCTAATGTCAAGCAGCGTTGAAGTCAGACAGCGCATGCTTCAACATGAAAGCCTTCTGGGGTCTAGGTGAAGGGAGGGGTTTGCCAATTGTGTTATTGAGCTAAATCTGATCATATAGTTGCATTGTATAATTCTGATCGTATGGCTTAGCCCCCCCCCCCATATCCCTGGGATGTCTTGCTTAAAATGCTTTTTCTTTGCCTCTCTCTGTGTGCCAAAGTGGAATGTAAGCAAAAGGAACAGGATGCCCAGCTTGCTGACCTTGTCTGGAACACAGAGAAAGCCTTATCAATGGATGAGCTTGACGCTGGAAGCTGCTATGCTTGATGCATAGTCTTACTGAAGGCTTTGTTGAGTCAGTATGTGTTTATGCACAGGACCGGACACGGATCTTCCTTATAGGTACTTGTGACCCCCTTTGTGTTTATGAGAAGGACAGGATACGGATTTTCCTAATATGGATTTGTAACTTGTGACCCCCTTGCGTGCACACATTTACAGAGGAGGGGGAAAGGAGCCCAAGAAGTGTATAAGAAGCTTTGCAAATTTGTGTTTCTCTACTCTTGTTGTGAGCTGATCACCTTGAGTCTCTTATTAATAAGAATTAAATTCTTTCTCTGAATTCAACCCCGGTGTCATTATTGACTATCTCTGTCCTGCCTGGGCGCAACTTAAAGGACTCTTAGTAGCTGATAAGGCTACATAGGGAGGCACTGCGCAGGTAATGAAAGGATGATACACAGTCAGGAGCTCCACATCAAGGTTCTTTTCTACTTGAGCTCAGTGCCAGTTCTGCCATAAAAATTAATAGAGACAGACACAAACACCATCCCAAGTTCAGCTTACCACCCCACATTCCCAGCTTATTTTCTGCAGCTAATTGTGCTCCGACAGGTAGCAATTGGCAGATTATAGAGCAGAGTGTTCCGCGCCTCTTTTCACACTGACGGGCCTATGCAATCAGTGCATTTTGTTGCCTTGCTATTGTTTCCTGGCGAAATCACTGTTGTTTTATTTGACTGACTGCCAAGATCCCCCTGCTAGGTGGAAGGAATAATTGTAAAGCAAACGAGCAAGGAAAGAGGAGCTCGGCAATGGGTAATGATATGGATAATGCGAAATACAGGAAAGCACATTTGCTCGCTGATGCATGATAAAAGATCTCAGGAAATAAATAAATAAATACTTCACAAAGCAGCAGCAGCAGCCACAGCCGCAGCAAGGGTTGTGGTTGTTTTTTTGGTTTTGTTTTTTACCCTTTCTCCTTGCCTGCAACTGTTACTTTACAAATTCATTCTTAAGCGACAAGTCCGTTTTTAAAATGAACGAACAAATTTTTGCTGTGTTAGTATCACTGAAGTGACCTTCCTGGGGCGCAAGTCTGGGCAGTGTGTATGGAGGTCCTGGGCTGCCCACATGACAAGACCTCTCAGATGCCTTCAGATGTCTTCTAAAAGTCAGATAGTTGTTTATTTCCTTGACATCTGATGGGAGGGCGTTCCACAGGGTGGGCGCCACTACCGAGAAGGCCCTTTTCCTTCAGACTTTTCCTTCTCCTAGATGGCCTACCTTCCCGGGATGATGAGCCTCATTTGCCCCTCTAAAACATAATAGAACATCACCAATAGCATGGACAAACAGTAGGCCTTGGCTTCTGTCAGACCATGTTACACTTTCATCATCTTCCTCCCCACATCTTAAGTAAATAAATAAGCTCTGGGAACGGAAGTTTCCAAGAAATTCCAAGTTCTTGCTACGAATGAAAGGAAATATATACGGTATATTTCCAGTGGGCAATGTGGGGTTTTGATAAGTAATTAACTACAGGGGTGTAGGAAAATAGGGGCGGGCTGCCCCAAGTGGCGCGATCCCTGGGGCACTATCGTGGCTGCCCATCCCACCCCCAGAATGCACGCCCTACCCCTGTGCGTGGCGCACCCCGCCCCCAAATGTGCACCCCACCCCTGCGCATGGCACGCCCCACCCCCAGAATGCACGCCCCATCCCTGGGGGCAGCGCACCTGCTCTCCGCTCCCGGTGGCGGAGCATGAAGTTCCGTCGCTGACCAACTATATCCATTTAGTACAAATACCCACCTGCCATTGATCTGTGCCCTTTGGAGTAATGACAAAGGGATGCTCTATTGGGTTAGCATTAACTATGGCTGGTCCCCCAACTAAAGAACTGTGGTCAGGAACAACCACGGTGATGTTGGTTACTACCGTATGCTCAGGTGCGTTTTCTGCCAAAGGCCGAGGTCTTTCAAACATTACACTGAGTAACGTGAGACCTGAAAGAGAAGAAGTTATATACCACTTTGACCCTTTCCGTCATTTAACCTATTTCAGTTTTTCAATGCATTGCAGTCCGTTTGCCAATATTAAACTTAGTACTTTATTACAAACAAACAAAACAAGACACTTGCGGCACAATCAAATCATGTCCGCTCAGAAGTAAACCCTGGTGTTTTTTTATTTTAGAATTTTTAAAAAAACTTTATTGAAATTATAAATTACAAATTACAAATCAAACAAAACGAATCAAAACGAATCAAAACATACCCAAGCATACATAGAAATTAAAATCAAATCAAAATCGCAATCACATATGAAAAACAAAAAACAAACAGAAAAAAGGAGGCACACATACAAAAATAACACCTCCACCCCACCCCCTCCACCTCATTTGACTTCCGGCCTTCCCTAGATGGCCACTGGTCCCATCATGGCCACTGGTCCCATCACCTCCTGGCAAATAGAAGGGGAAGAAATGGAGGCAGTGAGAGATTTTACTTTTCTGGGCTCCTTGATCACTGCAGATGGTGACAGCAGTCACGAAATTAAAAGATGCCTGCTTCTTGGGAGAAAAGCAATGACTAACCTAGACAGCATCCTAAAAAGCAGAGACATCACCTTGCCGACAAAGGTCCATATAGTTAAAGCTATGGTTTTCCCAGTAGTGATGTATGGAAGTGAGAGCTGGACCATAAAGAAGGCTGATCGCCGAAGAATTGATGCTTTTGAATTATGGTGCTGGAGGAGACTCTTGAGAGTCCCATGGACTGCAAGAAGATCAAACCTATCCATTCTGAAGCAAATCAGCCCTGAGTGCTCACTGGAAGGACAGATCCTGAAGCTGAGGCTCCAATACTTTGGCCACCTCATGAGAAGAGAAGACTCCCTGGAAAAGAACATGATGTTGGGAAAGATGGAGGGCACTAGGAGAAGGGGACGACAGAGGACGAGATGGTTGGACAGTGTTCTCAAAGCTACGAAAATGAGTTTGACCAAACTGCGGGAGGCAGTGGAAGACAGGAGTGTCTGGCGTGCTATGGTCCATGGGGTCACGAAGAGTCGGACATGACTAAACGACTAAACAACAACAACATATTCCAGTTTATATATCTTTGTTACAATGCATATGTTTTTCTTTAGATATTTTTTTGGTCCTTCACACATCTGCTATGAGATTGACTCTTTCTACCTGTTTCATTAAATATTGTTTTAACATTTTCCAATCCTTAGCCATTCTCTCATCATTTAACCCCTTCATTTCTCCGGCTTTTATTGCTAAATTTTGATATGTTATCAATTTGACTAGCCAATCCTCCTTACTGGGTACTTTGTCGCTCTTCAAATTTTTCGTGATAAGCAGTCTACCAAGAAGTAAATCCTGTTTCCAGTGGGTCTTACTCTTGGGTAAGTGGGTTTATGATTAAAGTGCACACATCATACATTTAAAACAGTTTAAGGCATGTAACTTCTCCCAAAGAATCCTGGGAATTGTAGTTTGCCCCTCACAGAGCTACAATTTGCAGCAGCCTTAACAAACTGCTATCCTCATGGATTCTTTAGGGGAAGTCATGTGCTTTAAATGTTTGGTGTGGATGCAGCTGGTTTCCTGCATCACATCTCAGCAATTTGAACCAGATCTTCCAATAAAAAACACATAAATAAAGGGGGATCAGCCAATTAAAGAAGTCTTGACACAAACCTTGACACCTTCTATCTGTTTTTAAAAGTCTCTAAAATAAAAAGATTTGGTCCACAAAGTTCAGAACCCAGTTAAACCCAGGTGCTAAGATTAAGGGGTCTACACACAGAAAAAAACGCTATAAATAAGCAAAAAAATTAAATCAGTTAATCAAAGGGGGGGGGGCCGCTATGGAAAATGGTGTCAGAATTTATGTACTCTCTGGCGCCACCTCGTGTTGCATGTTTAAAACACACTCAAAACAGTGCTTCCTTACTAATGTAGCTGAGTCATATAGCTCTATTCTCTGCCAGCAAACTCTCCCATAACAGCCCTTACTACAAAAAAAAGCAGACAATTTTACCCTGAAAGTATGCCTGATCCTTGTGATAAATCTCTTTAGCATTCAGGGTAAAGAGCTGGTGCAATGCAGTGGCTAAGAGACTGAGGTGGAAACTCACTCACGTGGAAGCAAGCCCCATTGCACTCAACGGGACTTAATTCTGAGTAGATGCAGATATGTTTGCAGTGTGAGTTGAGATCCAGCAAGTGTCTGGTTCAGATATAATCTCCACCATGAATTCACTAGGTGATCTTAGGCAAGCCCCTGTCTCTCATTCTCATCCTCCATCTATAACCCATGGGGATCAAAATTCAGGCTATTGGGAAATCCAGGATTGGGTCCAGCTACAAACTTCAGGGGGCGCATTGTGCTCACATCAAAGAGATGTTCAAGATGTCCATTTTATTGTGCATTCATGAAGGTTTGTACTCGTGATGATGTAAGGGCCAGTATCCTGCTTTCAATACCATTTGTACCTGTGAAAGTTCCAGGGCAGGAATACTGTTTTGTTTCCAATCACCACATGCCCTGTAATTCACTGCTGGAATCATGCAACTTTTCATGAATGTTCTGCTTTTGCCCCGTTATTGATGGCAGGAGTGCCCCTCTAGATGGCAATAAGGCAGCGGCATCGCAGAACAACTAATAGAGCAAAATGCCGTGCGGATAGTCCAGTACTGTATAAATCCACCATTAGCACACTATTATAGACAGTGTCAATGGCATGTTGAACCCACAGAAGAAAAGCAAACAAACAACCCAGTCTGGAGGCGCCCTATGAAGACCCGAGCATTTACAAAGCTCCAGAATGCTTCTCCAGTTTACATTAAAGTCCAAGGCAAATTTGAATTAAGCAAAGCTTGCTAGCAGGGGCAGCAGCAGCAGTAGCAGCAATTATTATTATTATTATCATTATTATTATTATTATTATTATTATTATTTGTTGAATTTATATACTGCCCTATACCCGGAGGTCTCAGGGAATGGTGTTCTGACCATGGGATAAGAGAGATCTAATCTCCCCCTTTCTTCCCCATGCAATGCCCCTGTATTTGCTTGCCATCCCCTTTACTCTGGAAGTTAGAGGACACAGTTTCACAGGTGTAGATACTAGCTATGCAGTTAATATAACAACATGCCATTTGAGCCTTAATCCTTTTATTATCCCATTTCATTCCATTTTCCGCAACTAGCTCCTCACTAGCTAAGGCTCCAGGATGGCTCCTCCTGTTAGCTTTGCAAACCCCAAAGCACTCATCCATTTATAGCAACCTGAATAGCTGTCCCTCTCGGGAGTATGAGGGTTTGGTCTGGCAGCAAAAGAAAGGCCAGTTGATTAGAAAAACGAGTTAGCTCATGAGGGTCCCGCCAGTTAGCTCATGAGGCTTCTGCCCCATAAATAGGAGCCATCTCCAGTGCTTTTTTGGGGAGAGGGGATAAAAAAATGAGGGACTGGCACTCCTATTTGCTTTCAGCACAAAATGGCTGTCATAGGCAGCAAAAAAGGACACTGTGGTACTCCATACTGGTGAATACACACTCTCTCTCTCTCTCTCTCTCTCACACACACACACACACACAAAAGCACCGGTCATCTCATATAGTGAAATAAATAACTATGGCCATGTATTTAGGTTTGTATCATTGGAAGTAGAGGATTGAGGCACTCACCCTGTGTGGTTTCCAGCCAAAGAAAAATAATAAAAATGTTAAACATTTTCTCTCCCCCTTTTTCTTCTTCTAGAGTCACCTACTGACTCATTTGTTGGCGCGTAAAGCATTGCCTTCTGCTTTGATGCACACCCTGTAGTGTAAGGGCAACCCAAGCTCTTCCGCAGCATTAACATGAAGCGTTCTGAGTGACAGGGTTTGTTTCCAAGTTTTCTTTCTCTAAGCCAATGGCAGAGTCTGGTTACCACTTAAAACGGGCCCATGGAATGACAGGTCTTGACACTCTGCAAGCAAACTTGGACCCAGGTGGGCCAGAATGTGAACAGCTTCCTTTTGCTTGAATTCAGGCACGGTTGGAGATTTGGAAATCTTAGATGGTGTCTTATGCAAGCGAGAGCAACAGAAACATCTCTGAAACAAAAGGCCTTTTCTTTCTTCTGGGGGTTGCTAGCCAGCTTATTTTTCTCCTACAATGGAGAAATGTTTTGGGAGAGGCTCTACAGGGGTGTGAGAGCATAGGAGTCAACTACTAGGGGCCGAGGGGGTCTTTGAACCATCCCATAAAATATTCAAATGATGTGCGTGCACCACATCATGTAATTGATTGTGCATATACAACATCGAACACCTCGGAAGTCGAACATTTTCGGTTTTCGAACGCCAAAAACCTGGAAGTAACTGCTTCGTTTTTCAAATGCTTTTCAGAAGTCAAACATGCCATGTGGCTTCTGTATTTAGTTTTCCTTAAGTAAACGCTTCTAGAATGAAATACTTCGGTTTTCGAACGTTTCAGAAGTCAAACGGTCTTCGCTGTTTTTTATTAAAGTTGCCCCCCCCCCATCTGAGAGGCACTCTCCTTCTGGGAGGAAATAACAGTGGCACTTAATTCTGTTTTCACAGCATTTCCTTACCTGATGATTTCCATATTATATATGATATTTCGCATGACGTAAAACATACCGTACAACATTTTGGAAGGGTAATTCGGGGCACCCCAGCTCATCCCCCCCCTCTGTTGCCAATTCCTTCCTTGCTCACCTGCTAGCCCCTCCCCCTCCCTACATTTGCAGTCTTCAACTCCTCCTCCTCCTCCTCCTCCTCCTCCTCCTCCTCCTCTGCAGCATCTGGAGAATATCGGGAGATGCGGCGGATGACGGTGCAGTCTTTTAGCATCACTTCTCCCGACTCAGCGGAAGCCAGCATGGCCTTCCAGCAGGCTGCACCAAACCACTGCTCCCAGAGAAGCAGGCAGCCTGGTGCAGCCTTCCAAAGGCTGACCAGCCGGCCTCCACCGCCTCCAGAAATGCGGGCAGCTGGGTGTGACCTGCCAGTGTGAGATCTCCTGATGCAGCACACACTGGACATATCTCCACCTCTTCCTTCAGCATCACAGACAAAGTTCCGGAAGAGGAGGTCAAGGTAAGTTTTTCTTTCATTTTTTTGGTTCTGTTTGTGGACTTGTGCTACAGCTGAACCCAAAAACACCCATTTGTCCTCCCTTGCTCTGGCACGATGAGCACGGGGGAGCGAAATCAGGACATTTGGGATTGGGAATGGAAGCTGGGGTGACTTCTCCCAATTTGTGATGTCCCGAAAAAACGGTACACTTGAGGGGTCTGCGTAAAAGCCACTTCCGGAAAACAAGCAAAATTGCTCAGGATTCATTTGACAAAAATCTCAGGGGGTATTCTCTGAGCAAAGTGAGCAGGGGCACCAGCCCCAAGTATGCAGATATACATACCCACATACTTAGAATCAAAGAGCAGGGGTTCATTGAAGGACACGCGACAGAGGCTCCATGCCGGCCTGGGCTTTAGCATCTTTTAGAAAGCAGGCGAGGAAAAGGACTAATGCCAGTCAGAGAAGACAGAAAGCTAGATGGACCAATGGTCTGACCCGGCTTATTACATTCCTCAAGTAAGTTATAGTTCTTATGTGATTCCCACCCACCCCACCAGCACCCACACCCAGACATAAGGATTCACAGAATCATAAAAATGAAGAGTGGGAAAGCACCTGAGGGTCAACTAGTCCAACTCCCTGCGATGCAAATTCTAAGAGTGGAAGAAATTCCACAACATGAAATGGCATGTATTTTGACGTTCCCGGAAAAGATATGCTCCAGATGTGATGTTTTCAAGATCCTCTGGAATAAGGTATCAAAGCACTGTAAAGGACCAGCATATTATGCAATTCTGGACATACATTTTAAACTTCTGAATATACTAAATGGAAAAGACCATAGCGAACATGCACAATATACCCTTTTGCCAATTCAGAGCCGCTAAGAAAATACAGGCAAAATTCATCAGAAAACAAGGCATCGTAGGAGGACAATGCGATCCTCTGCTGTCCTCTGCTGTTCAAAAAGCACTACTGCAGTCCTTCTGCTGAACTACAGTTGACTGGGCATAATCTACACATAAACAGATAGGGCAGTTATTTGCTCTGCCCAGGGAACCCTGGGGATTGTAGTCCTGTAAAGGGAGCTGCGATAGTATCCCGTGGGTGTAGGAAGGGGGCTCACTGTGTGAGGAAGCCTTGCAACATGTCTGCCCTAATACCAGGAAGCAACAGGAGTCAGGCTGATGTAGTTACAGGTAGGTAGCCGTGTTGGTCTGCCGTAGTCAAAACAAAATAAAAAACATCCTTCCTTCTTCATGTATTTGAAGAAGTGTGCATGCACACGAAAGCTCATACCAATGACAAACTTAGCTCGTCTCTAAGGTGCTACTGGAAGGAATTTTTTAATTTTTTTGTTTCAGTAGATGTATTCATTGGTAAACAACAGATGGACAACTCGGCATAATAGCTGCACGGGGAAGACTAAAATTCCAACTCGTTCCCACTCAGCTGGGGAATGAACCACACCCAGGGAGGGGAAAGAAGTTTCCATTACAGACCAGGCTTGTCCCGTAAAGAGACGGGCCACACGCACACCACATTTACCCAGAATTTTCAGCAAAACTCAGGCTTTGGTAGGGAAAACGGCCAGTTAATGTGGTATTAAAAGCCATGTGACTATAGTGCCGATAGGACCTTTGTCACTAGTTCACTAAATATTTGACCGTTTGAGATCACGAATCATTCCCTCACAGAGGCGAAACTAGGCTTTATTTCACGTGAGTCAAAGACCCAGTTTGGCACTCCCTCCACACGCATTCACGTATATACACACGCAGGCTGGGAGCCTCAGTGGGGCGCCCCTCTGGAGGGTTCACCTGGGGCAAAAAAACCGACAACTCGGCTAGCAACCCCATAGCTACAGCCTCCATTTGCAATGTTCAGGTTTGAGTGCGAAAGCTTTATATAGCCAGGATGGCACCATCCGCGTGCAAGAGGGAGGGTCTAGCCATTTTGGGGAAACTCCAACGTTAACAGAAATTGGGAGGGGAAAGCTTTGTGAGGAGGAAAGCTAAGGGGAGAACCCCAAAAACAGACCAATGAAGATTGAGATTGCTCAGTAGCCATGCTATGGAATGCTAATTGACTGGGAGACAGGTGTTGAAAATGCAGTAATTATTATAATAATATTATTAATAATAATAATAATAATAATTTATTGTTTATACCCCGCCCATCTGGCTGGGTTTCCCCAGCCACTCTGGGCGGCTTCCAACAGGAAAATGAAATAAAATAATCTATTAAAGATTAAAAGCCTTCCTAAACAGGGCTGCCTTAAGATGTCTTCTAAAAATCTGGTAGCTGTTTTTCTCTTTGACATCTGATGGGAGGGCGTTCCACAGGGCGGGCGCCACTACCGAGAAGGCCCTCTGCCTGGTCCCCTGTAACTTGGCTTCTCATAGCGAGGGAACCGCCAGAAGGCCCTCGGCACTGGACCTCAGTGTCCGGGCAGAACGATGGGGTGGAGACGCTCCTTCAGGTATACTGGACCGAGGCCATTTAGGGCTTTAAAGGTCAGCACCAACACTTTGAACTGTGCTCAGAAACGTACTGGGAGCCAATGTAGGTCTTTCAGGACCGGTGTTATGTGGTCTCGGTGGCCGCTCCCAGTCACCAGTCTAGCTGCCACATTGGAAGGGGGAATTGAATATTGGGGGGGGGAGGCTGACAGGTGTCTTCAGTTGCATTCAGGTAAAATCCACCTCCAAGTCCTCTTGACCAGACTTGGATTCATTCACCGCAAAAAAAAAAAAAAACTTCCAGTGTGCACACAGAAAGCAGTGATTGGCACCCAAGATTCCTCGCTTCAAGAAGGTTATATTTTTATTGATAGCTGAAGGCTGCAGCTACTGTTGAACATATCTCTTCCCTACCACAGCAAAATCCTCATTCTGTGGCCATCAGTATTTTAGGTACTGTTCAAGGAAAAGGAAAGGGTGAGTGAAAGGTGACAATAATTCCTAAATGACATCTTAAAAGAGGAATAATTATATTATAATTATTATTATAATATCCCAGGACATTCTATACAAGATCTCAAAGTAACTGTCATATTACAAAAGAATTTCAGAAATAGACTGGAAAGAGAAGTTGCTGAATTACAACTTATTACCTAACTTAAAACCATGGAGAGACCTGGTCTGAACAGAGACATTGGATTCTTATCTCATTATACTGTACATGATAAAGCTATTTTTGGCCATCTCACCCCTTGCTTTTTTCTTGTAAGACCAATTGCAGTCGTTAACAGTCGTCAACAGGTTTACCACACCTATTAGCCAATCACCCATTCCCACCACCCTTCTGAGTAATACTGCGTCAGTAGTAGAAACACGACTACCTACTTGAATCTTCTATTATTATTATTATTATTATTATTATTATTATTATTATTATTCTCTTCATGCGAAGATCACAGGTGGTTTACAACATCAAGATACAAAAAGAGAAAGAACTCAAAATACATAACAAATAACCCCCCTCCCACAAACACATCTAGTCCAACCCTCTGCAATGCAAGAAACTCCCCCCCCCAATATGGGGCTTGAACCCACAACCCTGAGATTGAGAGTCTCTTGCTCTACTGACTGAGCTATCCCCCAGTTTCCTAGGCTCCTGTGTTGTGGACTACAGCCTTTGAAGAGTATCCGCACCCTTGTCAGTGAGGATGAAATAGACTTCACTCCGTGCTCTTGTGCCAAGTCCAAAAAATGTGTCACGTCTCCGAGGAGGAATTTACTATGCCATGTGAGGAGCTGTGTATTGTGGAATTTCCCAGGGCTTTGACAAATTTGTTATTAGGCCATGTGATTCTCAATAAGTAGAGCCGTTTCGTGACACAACCTGCCTGAATCTTTACAAGGCATGGCAAGGTGTTTCAAGGAAGCGCCAAGCCCTGAATGCACATAAAGGTCCCATATTAGGAATCTACTCAGCCTGGGAAGGAAAGAGCTATGCGCCACAACCCAAGGTGGTTTCCTGGTCCGCTTTGGAGTTGTATGCGAAGACGTCCTAGTAAAAAGATGCATGAAGTTCAGGAAAAAGCCATCCAAGTGAAAGGGAAAGAGACCGAAAGGTGAGCCACACTAATTCTTCACTTGCACCTTAAACAAGTTGTGGAAATTAGCCAGGAACTTCGGCTGGTCAAGGGCTCCCCGACTCAGAAGATGTTTTTAAAAGGCATAGCTATGCCTTTTGCTTTGGGGGGATTTTGGCTGCATACACACCATATGTGCAAAGCGCATTTAGAGCACATTCCCTCTTTCCGAAATCTGGGAACTGTTGCTCAGCCTCTCACAGAGTTACAGTTCCCAGCACCCTTAGGAAACTAGAGTTCTCAGGATTCTATGGCGTGGGGTGTTTATGGTGTGTGCGAAGCCTCAATTGTTTGGTTTGCATTGTTGTTTCTCAGTGGCATTATTCATTGTACAGAATACATACATGGGATTTGGTGTTTTGTAAACTGGGACTGTCTTAGTATTAAGCACTATATACCGTATATTCCGGCGTATAAGACGACCCCCCAACTTTTCCAGTTAAAATATAGAGTTTGGGATATACTCACTGTATAAGAAATACAACCCGGCGTATAAGACGACCCCTGACTTTTGAGAAGATTTTCCTGGGTTAAAAAGTAGTCTTATACGCAGAAATATACTGTAATTATATGAAGTGAAATGAATGAATACAGTATTCTTGTTCCAGGGGACATCTAGTCGTGAGTCTAGCTTGAGTCATTTTAACAGGCGCATTCAGGCCTTTTAGGGTTGTGTCTGCTGCTCCGATCTCTGTTTTTAACTCTTTTATGGTGGTACTAACTTACGTATTTTCAGTGAATGTTTTAAAATTGTTATAAGCCACCTTAGACATACACAGAGAGATGTCTATAGCAGCCTGCCCCAACCTACAGATATTTTGGACTACAACTCCCATAATGTCATGCTCCTATTAGCTTTGGCATTATACAGCCATGCTGGCTGGGGCTGATGGGAGTTGTAGTCCAAAGCATCTGGAGAGCATACAGTTGGGGAAGGCAGATCTATAGCTACACATGCCACAGTTCTCTGCTTAGCGAAAATTCCAGAGAGCCAGGTTCTATGAATGCCTGTTGAATTCTGCTTTCTTGAAAAGAGGTCCCTGGAGGCTTGCTGGCATTTTGTGATATGTGCTTTATTTGCGCACACAGAGAGAGGGGGGGAGAGAGAAAGAGAGAGAGAGAGAGAGAGAGAGAGAGAGAGAGAGAGAGAGAGAGAGAGAGAGAGAGAGAGAGAGAAAGAAAGAAAGAAAGAAAGAAAGAAAGAAAGAAAGAAAGAAAGAAAGAAAGAAAGAAAGAAAGAAGCAAAGTTACTCACGTTGAGCGATAAGAAGAAAAACCTCCAAAATTGGGTAATTAGGAGCAGGCGTAGGGACATCGAAACATGTCAAGTTTTCAAGTTCTTACTTTTTGGGGTGTGGCTTTCGCGTTGGTCCTAAGAAAGTTATTTCCCAGCTGTGGGCTTTGGAAGTTGAGCACAGAGGAAGAAGATACAGCTGAACTCCTACAGAGGTCCCAAAGCTCCCCATCAGAATTCTCAGGGAAATGCCAGCAGCACCATATCATCCTTACAGAAGACAATTCAGCCCTCTGTCCTTCTCTTAGCTTGACTGCATACACAGAATTAGCACAATCCACAGCTGGCAGGATGGAGGGGGAAGGTAACCTCCACCCTGACAAGCCTCTTTCTTCTCCTAGGAGGTCTCCAACCGTTATGTCCTACAGCAACAAATCACCTGTACTTGACCAAACCAGACCTGTTCAGCATGTTGGACCACTCTAGAAGTCCTTCTAATGTCTAGACTCCCAACTTTACTACCATAGAACCACTCAGCTGGAAGGCATCCAAGATCATTCAGCTCGATCGCTAACCTTATTACTAACCCATTATGCACTGGGAATTCATTTACAAAAGTTCAGGTCCAAGTTTGTACTTTTCTTTTTACTTTGTTAAAAAGGTGCTCTTTTATAAGCAAAAATTGGAACGGTATGAAATCCTAAAAGCCCTATTTTGAATTTCAGAAATGCAGCCTCAAGTATCAGTGCAAAGTTTTGTTTCAGTACGTCTACAATACAGCGAACCATCTGCATAAAGCAGGACTGTGGGTGGCTTACTCACCAGGAGAGTCAGTCATTATCCATTATCTTTATTTATTTTCAGATGGCAAAGAGTCGTGCCTATTAATTCAGTGAGAGAGGAGGATAGGCGGATGCCTCAAGGACAGCTGTCTAACAGCTCTGAAACTCTTGAGTTCCACGTGGCCAAGAAAAAGAGCCTTGTGAAACAGTTTAGGGCAACAATGAGGAAGTTATTCCCTTTCTATCAAAGGGCAAGGAAGAAGGCCAAGCTCCATGCTGATGATGGCTCTCCCAAACCAGTGATGTCTAAGACGACTTCTGTTCCCCCCAAGTATCATGCCTTTCCAAGGGCTATTCGGACCTTACCTTCTCCAAAAGTATTTCCAGCACTGAAAAGGAAGAAGCTTTTACGGAACGGTAACTTAACTCGCTTCGCCAACGACCACTTTGTGTGCATCATTTAAATTAAGGCAAACTGGGCACACATAGCATGTTTGTGCTTCAGGGGTGCCCATTAAAATATATAATGTAGTCCCTATATTGTGGCCTAAGCACAACACGTAAAGTCCATGGGTAATAGCCAACTAAGCGCTACTCGGCGTAGACCCATTCAAATTAATGAACCTAAGTTCATGTCAATAGACTTCAATGGGTCTACTCTTAGTAGGGCTAGCATTTGACTTGGCATTTCGAAAAATTTAACGTCTATCGCAGGACACTGGAAAAGAAAGGCTGGTGTGAAGCACAGAGTTTTAAAAAAGCATAGAAGGATACATGTTACATGTGCTCTGGATACCTGCAGGAGCATCTCCACCCCGGACACTGAGGTCCAACTCTGAGGGCCTTCTGGCGGTTCCCTCACTGTGAGAAGGGAGGTTACAGGGAGCCAGGCAGAGGGCCTTCTCGGTAGTGAAGCCTGCCCTGTGGAATGCCCTCCCACCAAATGTTAAACAACTACTTGACTTTTAGAAGACATCTGAAGGCAGCTATGTATAGGGATTTTTTTTTAAATGTTTGAGGTTTTTTGTGTTTAAATATTTTGTTGGAAGCCACCCAGAGTGGCTGGGGCAACCCGGTCAGATGGACACACCCACCCACCCACCTATATTTATTTATTTATTTATTTATTATTATTATTATTATTATTATTATTATTATTATTATTATTATTATTACCATCTCTTAATTACTTTAAGGTAAAACAGAGCATGAGACCATTATGGAGAAGACTGAACACTTTTTACATTCCTCCCCAAAGACCCTGCACTCTGCTTTTTCTGCAAATTGGAAGGCCTAATCCACACTGGAGAGTGAGGAGTAGTTCCATCTACCTGGATTGAAAAGAAGAAAAAGTTACAAAGTAGCTGTATTTAGATTCTCTGTTATAGTAAACTGGGAATACAGAGTGTTTTATACAGAGTGGCTCGGAACCCAAAACACAGATAGAAGCAGAGAGAGCCCAGAAACAGATCAGAATTTAAAATTTATTTTTAAGTCACAAAGGCAATATTGGGGCTATGCACACCACTCTTAACCACTATGCCAAGTATAATGTAGGGGACGCGGTGGCACTGTGGTCTAAACCACAGAGCCTAGGGCTTGCCAATCGGAAGGTCGGCGGTTCAAATCCCCACAACGGGGTGAGCTCCCATTGTTTGGTCCTAGCTACTGCCAACCTAGCAGTTAGAAAGCACAAAGTGCAAGTAGATAAATAGGTACTGCTCCGGCGGGAAGGTAAACGGCATTTCCGTGCGCTGCTCTGGTTTCGCCAGAAGCGGCTTAGTCATGCTGGCCACATGACCTGGAAAAACTGTCTGCGGAAGCGGACAAACGCCAGCTCCCTCGGCCTGTAAAGCGAGATGAGCGCCGCAACCTCAGTCGTTCGCGACTGGACTTAATTGACAGGGGATCATTTTACCTTTAAGTATAATGTAGTGCATGGGGAAGGGGGGAAGGCATTGTGTTTTTATGTACTGCATCTGCATAAGGGTCTTTTGTGATCTGCTCCTGGCCCAAGGAACAGTCATATTAATTCCAGGTTACCTAATCTAGAATGAACGGATTTGATCTTTTATCGGTAATGAAGCTTGACTCGCTCTGTATCCTTTCCTCTTCCTTCCTCTCTGAAGCATCAATTCAGCTGGATGTGAACATTGTGGAAGAACATGCACAAAGTATGCAGGGGACAAACATGGTTGTGCAAGCAAGACGGATGACACGCCGCATCTCAGTGGTGTCGCTGCCACCTGGGATCCGAAAGGTAATGGATGACTGCCGGAAAGCAGACTGAATTTGTTGCATTTATTACAGTGAGGGAGGGGGGAAAGTATTTGATCCACTGCTAAATTTGCCCATTTGCCCCCTGACAAAGAAATGACCAGTTCAAACACGGCGAGCTGAGTTGATGCCAAAGAGCTCGATTTTGGTCTCATCTGACCGCAACACTTTCACCCAGTTCTCCTCTGGGTCATTCAGATGTGCATTGACACATGTGCTGTCTTGAGCAAGGGGACCTTGCGGGCTCTGCAAGATCTGTCCTTCATGGTGTAGTGTGTTACCAACTGTTTTCATGGTGACTATGGTCCCAGCTGCCCTGAGATCATTGACAAGTTTCCCCCGTGTAGTTCTGGGCCGCTTCATCGCCGTTCTCCTGATCATTGCAACTCCACGAGATGAGATCTTGCATAGAGCCCCAAACAGAGGGAGGTTGACAGTTATTTTGTGTTTCTTCCATCTGCGAATTATTGCACCAACTGTTGTCACCTTCTCACCAAGCCGCTTGGCAATAGTCTTGTAGCCCAGTCTAGCCTTCTGCAGGTCTAAAATCTTGTCCCTGACATCCTTGGACAGCTCTTTGGTCTTGGTCATGGTGGCTACTTTGGAATCTGCTGGATTGATTGCTTCTGTCGACAGGTGTCTTTTGTACAGGTACCGTAACGAGCTGGGACTACAGGTAAGACCTCTCCCTTTACAGCAGGTGATTCTAATCTCAGCTCGTTACATACAGTGTAGATACCAGGTAGCCTGACATCTGGCTGGTTGATAGGGGATCAAATATTTATTTCACTCATTATAATGCACACCAATCTCTGACTTTTGTCTTCTGGGTTTCTGGGGTTTTTCCTGTTGTTATTCTGTCTCTCACAGCTACAAGAAACCTATCATTAAAATTATGGACTGGTCATTTCTTCGTCAGAGGGCAAACAGGCAAATTTAGCAGGGGATCAAATACTTTCCCCCCTCACTGTAAATGGCAACCGGCTCCTTTCTTTATAGAGCGAGTCGGATGTTTTACCTATGTAACAGCTGAGACCCTAGAGCTTCTGTTATTCACTGTACGCAGACATACACATGCCAACTCAGTGCACATATTTGGAAAGAAAATGCTCACTTTAAAATATGGCATTCATGTACATTTCCACAAAGTTTTTAAGTCAATCAGTTTAAGTACTTGCACAACTGGAGAGGAGAGGGAGCTCTGTCAAGTAAGCTGTTGAAATGGGGCACTCCTGAATAAATTCAAAAATAACATGTATAAAAGTAGCTATTTATGTTGTGAACCAGCCTGAGATCTGCAGATGAAGGGCAGCATACAATTTTTAATAATAACAATAACAATATTTTTCTGAGCTATTTAGCTGTCCCTTTGCAATGACTTTCTTTCTCCCCTTTCGAAATGAGTTTTCTATGATAGCACCCACACCTACAGCTCCTTTGATCACCTACCGGTATGTACAGCCCTGCTCACTCCATTTAACAAAACAAAAAAAGGATATTGCAAAATTGAAGGAGACATTGGGAAAAACTCACTATGATCAGACTGGTTGCACAGTTCTTGTTTCTAGAGTGCTTGATCTTATCTCCGTTGTGCAACCGTTTTGTTAAATGCAGAAGCATAAAGGTTAATATAATGCAGATGTCTTGTGGATTAGGATGCAGCCCATAATATAACTACTTGACCTGTGAGAGAAAAGGTTAATAAACTAGGCACGCTAGATTAAAGAGCAAGCTTGCAGGGAAACAGGCTTTCAGTTTCTAAAACCCAATTCACAGACAACTTCCTGCCAAAGGAGGAATTCTATTTTTTTTCAGTGCTGTTTTCCAATTCTGAGCAGCTGGTTTCTTCAAGGGGAAAAACTACAGGACTTCTTGTCGGATTCAAATTTTGTTTGGTTGATGAAGCCCTCTGCTGGTCAGACCTGAAATTAAGTTGGTTCCTCCCCCCCCCCCATAAATGTGGCAAAAGTCAACTATGCCTGATGAATCTTGAAAAAAGAATAAATGAAAATAACCTAGATTCATCTTGGTTTGGGAAGCTTGTGTGCAGCATACCTTGAAAAAATTCAACAAAAAATTGCCTTGCTAGATCAGAGAAATGGTATATCTTTCTCCAGTACTCCATTGCTAACAGCAACCAACCAGAGGTCCCAAGGAGCTGATGTTGCTTATCTTCCATAGTTTAAACATGTTGTTTCCATATTTTTTTTAAGCTAACAAGCTTAATCCGGGGACACTTTTTTTAAAGCCGAGTAGCAATAGGGAGTTAGTAGTGGCGATGGTGAGGCAACAGACCCAGGGCCCAAGCACACATGCATATTGTATAAAGGTGCAAAGCCCTTCTTTTGCACCCTGTGAAACATAAATGCACAGCGTTTTTAAAAAACTGGGCAATGGCTGCCCGCCCGCAGCTCCCGAGCCTCCCCTGATCTGTCAAAACAAAGGGGGAAGGGGGCAGGAGATCAGGGGAGGCTTGGGAGTCACAGGCGGGTGGCATGCCGTTACCCAGTTTTTTAAAAACTCTGCACATTTATGTTTCACAGGGTGTGAAAGAAGGGCTTTGCACCTTGCCCGGCAGAGAAACCGTGTGCCTTGCAGCTCTCCTGTGCAATGGCTGCCCACCTGCAACTCCCGAGGCTCCCCCATCAGTCAAAACAAAGGGGGAAGGGGGGAGATCTGTACCACCGGACGTCCCCAGTTCTCCTTTGGCAGTGGCGGTGGCAGCGGCAGTCAGCAGCCCAGAGCCAGCCAGAGCCAACTGTACTGCCAGGCTGGCTCCGGGCTGCCGCTGCCACATTTCTCAGGGACAGATTTGCAATTCTGGGGACATTCCGGGGACAGAATTTGTCCGGGGACAGATTTGCAGATCCGGGGAGTGTCCCCAGGAACCGGGGACGTCTGGTAACCCTAGCATAATATCTCTTATAGACATATACCTTATAGCAAGCATAGGCAATCTCGGCCCTCCAGATGTTTTGGGACTACAGCTCCCATCATCCCTAGCTAACAGGACCAGTGGTCAGGGATGATGGGAGTTGTAGTCCCAAAACATCTGGAGGGCCATGTTTGCCTATGCTTGCCTTATAGGAATGCACTATAAAGGTAGAAGAGCTTTCATGGTGAGAAGTCATCCACAATGTTTTAAATGGGATTGCATTGCACATATATAGCTATTTCCACACCACTTATTGAACATATCAAGATACATTTTTGACAGCCTGCAGCCTATAAGCCAATTCATAAATGTGTTAAATTAATTTTAACTTTAATTTTTATTTTATCTGCATTTTAATTTTTTTGTTTTATTGCATTTCACGGTTGTTGCATTTTTTTCTTCATTGCATTTCATTATACTGCACAGTACCAGTATTAGCCACCTTGGGCACCATGTGGCGGAAACAAGGGGTGCAAATTTAAGATAGAGACAAACAGACTTGGGAGTTCCCTGCATGAACTTTTCCCATTTATTCTGAGGCTGGAAATCTTCCGTGTTCACAACGCAAATTGTCTACATAGGCATGGCATGTTCCTTTCTCATGGAAGAGAACGGAAAGCACTTATTCATGCGGATCACAGAATTCTGTTCTTGTAAGAATGTTTTGTCTCCCCCTCCCCGCAAAACACAGGTTTCCTATTTGGCAAAAAAGAAAAACTTCTCAGTGTTCAAAAAGAAGAAAAGAAGTATGCCACCAGTGTGGTACCATTCAGACACAACACTAGGGAAGCTTCAAATGCAGGTATCTTGAAACAAAGCATTGTTTTGATTATACGGTGCAACATAGGACTTGGCTATACAGCTGCAAATAAAACGTTTTAAGTGGTTTTTTGTTTTGTTTTTTTATTAAGGATTTTCTTGGTTTACAGAAATAGCCGCAGTGTCTCTTGTAACATTTTTACAGATCAGTTTCATTTGTTGAGACATTGGGAGGAATGGGGAAAAGAGGTAGATGGGGGAAAGGTCGGGTGGCGGTGTTTCTATTTTACTGAATATATGTGTGTGTGTGGGGGGGAGCTGTCAGAGTCGCTTGTGCAGGTTCTCTGTTGTGTTCCTTTGGTGGTGAGAGATAGGGTTGGCCTAGGGTATGATTATGCATTTGTGGTTGGCTGTGGTGGGTTTTGTTTCATGTGTTTTAAGTGTGTTGCAAAGTGTATTATACAGATGTGACACTAGATGGCGATGGTGAGCTATGGCAAATTCAATAATTTTTCAAACCGTTAAAAAAGCATTTTCACAGTGTTTTTTATGTATCTAAATTCCACCATAGACCTTTGTCTTTCCAACTGACTCCAATTCTTCCTTCTGTCTAACAGCAAACTATGAACAGTATGAATGATACACTATATTAGTCACTCTCAGAGCAAACCCATTTTTTCAGTGGGTTTGCGTATGACTTAGTTGGATATCACTCTTTAATTGAAAGTGAGCCCAACTCATTTTAGTTTGCTCATGAGCTGCGCTTAAGAATTGTTGACCAAACTTCACTGTCGATTCATCCTGGAACAAACCAAGGTTGCTCCAGGTTATGGGGCTTATGAATCTCTCTTATTGTGACTTTTCTTCTTTGGACTCCCCCATGTGATAAATTCTTATTTTAGAAGAGTTCAGCGCTCAGCTCTTTTCTCAGGTTGCAGCTCCTGAGCTGATGGAGGGATGTACTTCTGTCTATCTACTGCACATGTAGGAAAACACATGTACATTAAGTCCACAGCCTCTTGTGTTGCACGCATTGCAGTTTTATGGGCAAATTTTGAATTGTTGATAACATAGTGTAGGATAGTCAATGTTTTTTGTATTTTAATCTTTGTTGGAAGCCACCCAGAGTGGCTGGGAAAACCCAGCCGGATGGGCAGGGTACAAATAAATTTATTATTATTATTATTATTATTATTATTATTATTATTATTATTATTATTTCTATCTTTACAAGTGATTGAAACCCTTCATCTTTCTTTCAGTTCAAACAAATTTGTTTTATCCTGCTATACTTCACCATTTTTCATCCACGTTTCACAACAGGTGGATAATCTCTTGGATAACATCAGTGAAAAATCCATCCAGCTACTGGCTCTGAGAAGTGCAGAGCTGCAGCAGTGCGAGTTTTTGGGAGACAGGATACTGCAGTCCTCTAAGCAGTTCCAAAGGGTTTCCTTAAGAACCACAAAGAAGCGCAAACTGAAAAACATGTGTTTTCCATGTAGATGCTGCTGCTAATATCCTTCTTTTTTATTTCTTTTGAAAATATTACTAAAGCTGAAAGTGAACCACTTGCCGGGACTCTTCTAATAGCTGATTAACCGTCTCAGAAAGGTCAAAGTAGATTAAGATTTGATGCTACTGTCAAAGCCAGCAGCAATTCATGTTTTCGCTTTTTCTTCCTTTTGTTGGCCTCCTCACAGGTATTTCTCAAGAGCCAATGGAGTACGCCTCTGGGGTGAAAGTCAAACTAAAGTGACCTCCCTGGGGTGCAAGCCTGGGCAGTGTGTATGGAGGTCCTGGGCTGCCCAGGCAACAAGGCTCTTGGCCTCACTGTTGTGGTCCAAAGGTTCTTTATTTCACAGCTTCAGTAACCTGAGCTCAGAAGGCAAGAGTATCCCTTTGTTTATTGCTAACACCTCAAACAGCAACACATGCAAGATATATTTACGAGTTATGCTTTAAGTGTGACCTGTTGGCTTTTGTGGTGACTAGAAAATACATTACTCAACACTGGAAATCAAATAGAATCCCCTAACATTGCAGAATGGATTAAAATAATATGGGATATACTGTTCCTCAAAAAACTTGACCTGTTACTTGAAATGTAACTCTCAAAATGACAACGTTATAGAGGTATTATTCCTGTTCACGGGTTTTTGGAAATATCGCAATACTATTCAACCTTATATCATTTTTTCCCTTTGTTATACAGTGGTACCTCGGTTTACAACCACAATTGGTTCCGGAAGTCTGTACTTAAACTGAAGCGTACTTAACCTGAAGCGAACTTTCCCATTGAAAGTAATGGAAAGTGGATTAATCCGTTCCAGACGGGTCCGTGGAGTACTCAACCTGAAGCGTACTTAACCCGAAGTATGAGTGTAATTGGTTCCAGAAGTCTGTACTTAAACTGAAGCGTACTTAACCTGAAGCGAACTTTCCCACTGAAAGTAATGGAAAGTGATTTAATCCGTTCCAGATGGGTCCGCGGTGTTTGTAAACCGAGGCGGTTGTAAACCGAGGTATGACTGTATCTAAATTTATAGCAATGTTAGCTAAGGCGACATCAAATATATTATATTTCATTATATTTCATCCCCCTTCTTTTTGTTAAAATAAAAAATAAATAATCCTTCCAGTAGCACCTTAGAGACCAACTAAGTTTGTCATTGGTATGAGCTTTCGTGTGCATGCACATTTCTTCAGATACACTGAAACAGAAGTCACCAGACCCTTATGTATAGTCAGAGGATGGGTGGGGGGTTTGTAAATAGCTGTTTGTTTGTAAATAGCTGTACTGCTGTGTTAACATTAATATGGAGATTTAAAAAAACCGAATAAGAAAAAGACAGAAAAGAGCTCAAAGCCCAAAGTAGTATTTTAATTCCAGAATACAAATCCAATGTGAATCTAAGACTAAGTATGTAATACCAACTATTTATTGTATTAAAAAGACATTTCAAACATCAAGTCAAATGCATTCCAATGGAAATACAATCTAGTTTCTCGGGAGACCAAAAGGGAGAAAAAAAGTATCCATTGGCTTCTAGGCTTTGGAGCTTTATCCAGGGTCTGTCTATTGTTTATCTGCAGATACCATTGGTGTATCTGAGGCATCTTCTGCTTCTGAAAGCTTCTCATCATCTGAAATAAATATTGGGCTTGTTGTTTAAAAACATTCACTTTAAAATGAACATAGAAAAAGTCACGCCCTGATATCTGGAGTGCTACTGAGGTGAATCTGAAAAGGTATGAAGCTTATGATGAAATTTAGGGGCGGACTTTTTTTTAAAAAAGGAATTTGGCAAGCTGAGTGTATGAGGGAAGGAGCAACAATAAACCCGAACCCATGCAGTAAGGAAAGTAAGCCATGCTTTTATATACTGAACTAACTTACTTTCCAGTGTTTGCTGAAGTTCATGGATGGTGCTCAGAAGTACATGGAACTGTTTTCGTCTCAACTCCAGCTAAAAGAAAACAAAAACAAAATCTGAAGCATATGAAATATTTCTTTTGGATTCTCTCTGTTCTGCATCGATGAATCAACATCTAAGTAAACGTATATGGGTGAAGCCACAAAAACGTCAACCTACAGACCCAATTTTCATTTTCATATTGTTAACTATGTATATATAAATGTAAAAGGTGCGTGTATTGACACAGCACCTTTCTCAGAAACCGCTTGACCGATTCCATTCAAATTTGGACACAACGTTCCATTCCACTGTGCGGAGGTTCCTATAAACTTACATTACAGAAATATGATACCTATAACAGGTAAAAATGTCATTTTATGGGGAAAAAATAGCACCCTCCAGCGGACGTCAAAGGAACAGATGTCATATCCTTTTGCAGCTAGAAAACCTTCCCTCTCCACAGCACCTCGGCTCGCCTTTACAGACTAGGCCGAACTAGGCCAAATGGAGGTGCGGACTTGCATGGGTGGGTGTAGGGGGGAAGAGGGGACAGAATAGGTCATGGGTTGTGACAGGGTGGTGAGAATCACAGGGATGATCCGGGGGTGGGGGGAAGAGGCAGAATAGGTCATGGGTCAGGACAGGATGGGGGAAATCACAGGGGTGAGCCGGGGTCGGGGTGGGGAGACGGGATACATTATGGATTGGGACAGGGTGGGGGGGAAACACAGGGATGCGCCACAGCAACGCGTGGCCGGGTCAGCTAGTGTTCTATATAATTTTAAAGATAATTTGCCAAAGTTTCATTTTTCAAACTGGCATTTTACTCATGAGTAAAGCATCCAGAAGCATGGCATGCCCAATGACTCTGATTTACACTACCCCCCTCTAAAGTTCAGTTAAAGATCTTTCCAAGAAAATAGACAATAGGTTAATGACCCTTTATTGTATTGATAGTTTTCGCTTGCTCATTTGGTACATTGACAGGGTTAGGAACAAAATCCAATGAAATTAGGACAACACCACTTACTGGGTGCATTACATTTATTACATAAACACATACTTTCCCCCCTCCACGGCAAATGAAAATCTATGTTTTAACATTATTTTCTTCTTCAAGGTTCTTAGCATGAAGAAAACATGGTATTGCCTGCAATGTATTTTAAATGCAACATTTCTTGTACCCAATGCTATGGTTTAGAAAAGTACAGAATTTATATTTCTCTAATAGGCCCCCACCCTATTTCTTGAAGCATGTAAAAGCTTCTACCAGCTTCCCTTCACATCCATGGAGAAGGTAGACCAGTCCTCCTGACTGGCTCTCCCTAGCTAGGCTGAATAGGTTGGCTCATCTAGAACAGGCATAGGGAACCTTTTTGGCTCCAAAGGCCAGATCCTTATCAGGATCTGCCTTGTGGGCCAAATTTGACAGGTGGGCAGGGCTAAAATATTAGCGAAAATAAAAAGTATTTTGAAGGGGGGAGCTTTTAAATGTTACACTGGTCAGTACGGAATTACCCATACAGTATTTCATTGTAAAAGAAGAAGAAGAAATCAGCAAAACTTACTTTGTCTTCTACATTTTCTTTGATATGGGAGAGATGCTGAAGTTCTTTCCCCAAAGCTTCTAACTGCCTGAGAACAGATTTAGCATATTGTCATTGAAGACCCCCTTTGTTTTGCACTATTTATTAATTAATAATTCCATTTATAACTCAACTTTCAACCTGAAGTTTTTAATCATTTATATTACAGTATGCTCTTCAACTGCCCAGTGGTTCCCAGAACAGCTTAAACAAATAATAACAAGTATATGAAAGCACTTGCAATATGATGTAAAATAGAGGAGTCATTTTTAAGAAGCCTGGGCAATAGAAAGACACACAGAAGAAAGCAAATCCTCACCAAGCATGACTCTGGGAATCATATTCTGAAGGGCACCACAACTGAGATGGACCTGTCTCCTACCCTCAGCTTCACCTCTGGTTGTGGTGTTGGCACCCTTGAAATACTACATAGGCACATTTGTGTGGGAGAAGCTAACTAGGTTCGAAGTCACTTAGAGCTGAAATAATTCAAACCAGCACACAGAACTGTGCCAGGGCAGATGTCCAACAGGCATGGAGGAATCCCAGAAGCATCACCTTTACAGAAAAAGTAGTCTAATTCTGCTGCCTGGAATGAACACCCAAATGCAGTGTTAACTGGACTCTGCATGATCACAGTGACTGTAATTAAAATTACTTACTAAATCAAGGCATATTTTGTACAGGTGAACATTTTGTGCGAGTTTCTATGGTGCACTTTCAAATATTGTTTTAATTCCCGTGACTGCTAGCTTTCAGATGCTCTGATAAATTATTAGCACAGTTTCATTTAAGGTGTTAGACCCATACTTACTTGAGTGTTTCATGCCTATCTGGATGATGCTGTATTACTTTAGCCAAAGCATCATATTCTGAAAGAATAAAAGATTATAAGCATCATATCTGACTTTATTCCAATTTCACAAAGTAGGAGTGTTATTTCAATAATTTTTAAAACCTTGTTTACAACTTGGCCCATTCTCAAACTTTCAGACAAGAAACAATTAAAAGCATAAGAAATATAATTAAAATAATATAACTGGGATGACAGGTGAATGCATGTTCTGTTGCTTGGCATATGCATAGCCTCAACCTTAACTCCGTACCAAACACCTCAATGTTTGCCCATGTGATGATGCCCAGCCACTCTGGGCTGCTTCCAGCAAAATATAAAAAAATAATAACATGTCAGACATTAAAAACTTCCCTGAACAGGGCTGCCTTCAGATGTGATACTGGCTTGCCCACTTCTTTACCAGTCTCCCTTCTAAAAAGAAATCTTCCTGGTTCATAACACCAGGGGGATGGGGATGATGTCTTTACTCCTTTCACCCATTCCTCTAGCTTACAATCACGGGATCCACACCACCCTCTCTCACATAGGGGAGATATGTTTTAACCCATCTATTAGTATAGATTTCCAGCAAACCAGAATAACAAACACAGGATTGAAACATGGAATGCGATCATGATTTGTGGGAAACCATGCTTAAGAGTAAGACATTATTTCCACTCATGTCACAAGGAAATGCAACAAAAGGGCAGGCACTTTATGCTTTAAGTGCAAGTCTAAGGAGTGACCAACAGCATAGGCAATATTTATTTCTAAACGAGATCTTTCATAACAAGTGAAAATAATCATGACAAGTTAGAGAATGCTTGTCATATGCATCAAATCACTAATGTCACATGCCCCTTCATATAAAACTAGCAATTACTAACTGCAAAATAAATTGTTACCTTGGCGATTTTTTCGTATTCTTTTTGCCTGAAGAATCTGCTTTTTGCACTCTGCAATTTTCTCATGTGCTGCAGCTATATTATTTTCTTCCAGAAGAATAAAATAAATAAAAAAACACGATTTGACACAAATCTATAAATGTCACAACACCTATTTATTAAAATTTGAAAACTTGCACTGTTAAGTGGCAACATTACATAAAACATCTGGCTTTCAGGTTTCATCTCTAGTCATTGTGAATAGGTCCATAAATCATAATACATTGTGTATTCTAATACTGTAATTACTGTCAGAGTGCTCAGAATGCAGATCTTCTGAAATAAATATTTCTGTAGATATACCAGACAAATAGAAGATCCATTTCTAGTACGCTCCATGAAATCTGATCTGTTTACTGGCCAATTTTTTTGATGTGGAGTTAGGATTATTATTCATTTTAGTTAAAATATTTCTATGACACTCTATAGCCACGTTCTCAGGGAAACGTACGAGGAGATGAGAGATTTGTAAATAAAACAAATGAATAGCAAACATACAAAAGCAGCACCATATAACAGTGGCAGAATAATCATAATCAGAAATGGAAGAGACTGAAAGGCCATGGAAAACAAGCATTTGCCTGGTGCTGAAATGACATCAAAGCAGCTGCCCATGGAGGGGGGCATTTCATAGCCAGGATGCCACCACTGAAAAGGCCAATTGAAGAAGAAGAAGAAGAAGAAGAAGAAGAAGAAGAAGAAGAAGAAGAAGAAGAAGAAGAAGAAGAAGAAGAAGAGTTTGGATTTGATATCCCGCTTTATCACTACCCGAAGGAGTCTCAAAGCGGTTAACAATCTCCTTTCCCCTCCTCCCCCACAACAAACACTCTGTGAGGTGGGTGGGGCTGAGAGACTTCAAAGAAGTGTGACTAGCCCAAGGTCACCCAGCAGCTGCATGTGGAGGAGCGGAGACACGAACCCGGTTCCCCAGATTACAAGTCTACCGCTCTTAACCACTACACCACATTGGCTCCAGCATCTCCTCCTTGCGAAAGCTTCAGAAGATCTTAAGTTTAGGAAGACACATGTGGAAAGAGGGAATTCTTCAGGTACCCTAGTCCTAAGCCATGAAGGTCTTAAAAGGTCCAAACCAGCACTCCGCCTTGGGCTCTGAAATGGACTGGGAGCTCAGAAATGGAAGCTGGCAAAGCAGTGGTCTGATACGGTCATACTTCCCAGTCCCAGTTACTAATCTTGGAGCTTACAGAGGTTTCAAGACAGTCTTCAGAGGCAGTCCCACATGCAACACCTTGCAGTAGTCCAAATGGGAGGTCACCAAGGCAGGGATAATGGAAGCCAGGTTATCCCTATCCAGGTAGGATCATAACAGGTGCAGCAGCCTAAGTTGCTAAATAGCTATAGAGACAACATGAGTTTTCAGCAGGTTGGACTGATTCAAATCAATGGTTTAATTCAAGCTTCCTATTGGTACTTCTTCTAAACAATTGTGCAAATCTCACCACTAAATCACACTAAGTTGCATGCTTTACAACCAGCCCTTGCATCTATTTGTCACATTGC
Source organism: Zootoca vivipara (assembly GCF_965207765.1). Lineage (NCBI taxonomy): Eukaryota > Metazoa > Chordata > Lepidosauria > Squamata > Lacertidae > Zootoca > Zootoca vivipara. Next base: position 98,553,457 of record NC_142584.1, on the reverse strand, counting down.
ATTTATTTCTTCCATACTCCCCTGTTTTACCTATAGAGGGAATGTATTTAAAAAGTATTCCCCTATGGGGACTTTCTTATGACCAACTCCCATGACAGTTTGTGAGGTTAACAGTTCAATCCTGTCCATGTTTACTCAAAAGTGCTTCAGTCTGGCACGGCCCAGCCTCACAAAAAAGAAGCAAACAAAAATGAAATCACGGTGACTGATATGCTATTTTTTATCAGGTCCGTGTTTGACAGGAAAAGGGCAAATATTCACATTTAAGAAATTATCAAACTGATTCTTCATTTACAAAGCAAGCCTCCTTCAGCGCTACATCTGGTAGGACACATTGATTCTGCTTAGTGATTATCTGCAGGGCTAAAACAGCCTTGTGAATAAGCTCACAGAAATCACTGGCTTCCTAGGGACTGGCAGAGGAGGGATGGTTTTTCTATGCTGCATGAGAACTCCACCCCTCCTCCACCAGCCTGCTCACTCACCTGTTTGCATATTCCCTATGGCTACCAGGCCTGTGCTTAAATACAAAGGTGGGCTAACATGAATATGAAACAAAAACTTTTTTAAAACCATGTTTTTATCCACCCTAGTCTCCAATGGCAAGGATGAATCAAGAAGCCCTCCAGACTATGTACCTGAGCATTCAGAGTACCAATGGGGAACTCGTAGCTCTCCACAAGTCAATTGACAAGAACTCCTCTACCTGCTCCAGCCAGCATGACCAGTGGTCAAGGATAATGAGAGTTTAAGTCAAACAATATCTGGAGGGTCACAGGTTTAACCCACCCCCCAATCCCACAGGAGTGCAACCCTCTTCAGAACAGGGAGAATACCACTCATCTGGGTAGATGAACCACCTGCTAACCATACCTCTGCCTTATCTCGACTGAGCTGGCAGCTTCAGGTTTCAATTTATAAAATGGAAAGAACTGCAGTGTGGCAAGAATGGATTGCTTTTTGCGTAATTATATCATATAAAACAACTCTATCACCATTGTTTATTGTATGACGACAATATTCAGTAGGAAATCCAGTATTTACCTATATCTTTGTAGATTTTTTCGTAGTTCTCCATTTCTCTGAGGTTCATATCATATACAAGCAAGGTTTTCCCCATTGAAAATTCACACTGTGACAGAGTGCTCAGCATGCGTTGGTACTGGGTGTAGCTGAAAAGGTATTATGCATTTCAATAATTTAATATCTCATGGACATACAATGATTCTTGGGAGCTCAATGCTGAATTGAAGCCTGATGCAAATCAATACAAATTAATGTTTTTTATGTATTTCAGGGCTCCCACAGCTACTTTCAAAGCTACCTGCTCTTAGTGGTGTTTTTCTGGCATTTATAATCACCATAATAGACTCACTACATAAAAAAAAGAACATTTGTTGTAAAGCTGATCCCTTACACTCCTAATATGTGTCTATTATTACAGCTATCAAGTTGTCATTCTGTAAATGCCCAGGTTAACTGATATCAATTAGTTGCAAGGAGGGAATGCATGCAAAAAGAGGAGGTAGGCTTTCTTTAACCAACATCTGAGCAATGCAGAATAGTCAGGAGGAGGGGGGGGATGCCAAGAAGACGTAAAGCAGCTGCCTAAATCATTGTGTTGGCTATTAATAAGGGTAAAACAGGCATTGCACAGTATTCTCCTGTGTAATCCTTTAGACAAAGTTTTCACAAAGGCAAGATGCAGCCATTGGTTCTGTTCCAAAAGGGTGGGGTGAGGCTGAGGAGACAAACTTAACCCCACTTACCTGCTAGTAAGCCCCACTGAATTCTACAGGATGAAGTTCAGAGTAAGCACGGTTAAGGTTGAGGCCTTGGTTATTGAAAAGCCCAGAGCAGGTGCTATAGATATATTAATTTAAACAATGTGAAGCAGCACCCCCAACACCAGTCTGTTATTTAAAGGGGGGTTCCACATTTCTAACTAAGTTCCCTAATTGCTACAAGTATCAGCTTCAAAACAGCAAGCTGATTTTTATGGTAATCAAGCTGTATACCTTAAACTGTTTACTTCAGACATAAATGGGGCCACAGTAAATAGTCTAAGTGCTCCAAGAATCTCAATCTTAAGGGAAATAAGTAGAGCTAATAAAAAGATGATCGCAGTCCTTCAGCACTGTGCGAAATGCAAATGTATTTAAATTGAATAGTGCAACTGATTAAAACCTGGATGAGAAATCAGCAACAAAAAGCTTACTACATCACAGACCTAAGATGTTCATACTTCTAATTCTAAATGGATTTGCACTGCTTGTACTTCTAGAAGTGTGAAGACAACTTCCTGATGCAGAATCCTTGGGCTTGTGGAAGTATTCATCAATGATAAATAATAATTACTAAAATTAATTTCACATACTATCCTGTCCTTTGCCCTTCGTACTATATCTATTACTTATGTATGGATCACGATTTGCCAGAAAGAGTACAGGGCAATGTACATCAAACATATGAACAAAATTTAACCAAACAAAAAACGTATATACTGTACACTAAAAAAGGCAACAAACAAATTAAAACAGAATGCACACATTGCTGATGCAGCAGACACCTCTTATTTATCAAACCATGAAGGCCTTGACAAAGAGAAATGTTTCCCCTTGGCATCTGTAACCCAACAACATGGGAGACCATCACACCTCTAAGGGGAGATCAATCCAGAGTCAGGTCCCCCTGCCTTGAAGAATATCCTTCCACACATCCTTTTTTCCATAAAAGTCTGGTACTTTGGAGCTCTTTTGAAAAATTGCTATATTTCTGATAAAACCATTCCATCTCAAGCAAAGCTTGTTTCAGACCACTGTTGCCTGCCTGCCCCATCATATTTTAGCATCTGAGTGATAGCTTTGGAAGTTCCTGTTGGAAAGCAATAATGCCACATCCAACCCACATGGAATGGATGGCATAGATACGGTCATTCACTTTTTCTTGAAAGAAGAGATGAACTCCAATGCTAAACAGAAAGAACATACAGCCTTCAAGAGCTGTATAAACGGGATAAAAAGAACACAAAGGCTTGCTTTAAAGGAGCATCAGTGTATATCCTTGATGCTGCTTGCCTTTACAAAAAACAAAAACAAAAAACAAAGCTAAGTGACTGTTCCTGTGTAACAGTGAAACACTTTAAGGGAGCAATCCTATACACAAGAAACTGGTGCAAAGCTGGTGTAAATTAAACTGATATGAAGTTATACCAGATACGAACACCTTTCAGCAGCAGGCCTGCTGCTGGCTGAGCTGGTTTGAGCCTGGCAAAGGAAAAACAAGCCTTGTAGGTACACCACCCTTTTGCCAGCTTAATTTAGCTTGGATGAGGGAGTTAAGAGGGCATAGCCTGACTGTGCCAGAAATGTCCCAGCTCAGCCAGAGATCCACTGGATCCTAACCCATTCATCCCGGCAGATCTTGCTATAGGATGCTCCTCAAAGTGTTAAGAAAGAAAAATTGTTAATCCCCCAATGTCCCCCTCGCTGGCACCTTTTCCCTTCCGGAGGTGAGTTCCCGTCCCTGAGAGCCGTGCAGGCCAGAGGGAAAAGGCGGGGGCAGCAAAAAAATATTTGCGCCAGGGCACTGGATACCCTTAAGATGGCCCTGGCTGCGGAGGCCGCGTCGAACGTTCGGGTTCCAAAGAACGTTTGCAAACTGGAACAGTCACTTCTGAGTTTGCAGCATTTGGGAGCCAAAACGTTCGGGATTCAAGATATGACTGTATAATGTTGTTACCAACACCTGCCACTGGACGCAATTCCCACATTCTATTAAAACTAAAAGCTTTTATTTATGCAGCACTGGAGCTTGATGACCTGCTCCCACTTTCTATTTTATAGGTAAGATGGAAATACCCTTCTTCATGAGATCCGGAGTTGCACCACTTGATGAAACTCTTCACCAACAAATTAATTCGTCTGTCGTCGCCAGCACCATCTCCGTCAATCAATAGTCGTTTGCGAATAACTTCATCTAAGGCAGAAACAATAATTTAAAATGAGCAACAATGGTATGTTGGTTATTGTCACAGAAAGCAGCCATTTGATAAGGCAACTGCCCAAATCCTAAAACTGTTTACTTAAAAGTAAATCCTGGTTCCAATGGATTTACCTAGTGAAAGTATGTACTGTATTAGGGTGAGGGGGTCTGTGAGTATATTTTGTTATTCTAAGTGCCATCCCATAGGATTACACTGGACTATTTAATTAGTAGTTGATTTCATACATTAGTTGATTTCATACAGTGTTTACTCCTGAGAGAAAATTCATGGATTGATTTCAAGCAACACAGATGGGGCATTTCAACACAATCCTACACATGTGAACTCAGAAATAAGACCTAGTGAGTTGAATGGGGATTATTCCCACGTAAGTGGGTATAGGACTATAGCCTGAGATTCACACAAATGTGGCAGTATATTGTAAATTAATAGGGTTGATTTTTTTCTAATGCAAAGAAAACTTTTATCCTCATTACAGGTATAAACAAACTTACGATGGCAGAATTAAGAGGGGAAATGGTCAAGAAATGTTTATATCACCAGAGAAATAAGTTCTGAAGCCAGTGTGTGAATGACAGGAGGTACACTGTATATAATAAGGAGGATAGCTAAATGGCCACAGCGTCAGGTCGTGAGCTTATCATTACTGTTCACTTTGTTGTCAAAAATACATCAAACGGGGAGGCTACAGAAGAGGAAGAAGGCTATGTTGCAAAAACAAACAGACATACATTCATACAAAACCTGGAACTGAGCAGGGGGGACGGGACACAATGCATCACTGGCCTCTCAGAACTAACCATTCTTTGAGAGGCCCTGTTACAGAAAAGCGTCATTATCTGTGGCTCACACTTTGCCCCTCGAGCGCATGGACAGAGCATACGCATATGTTTTAGCATTTGCCGTGTGAGGATGAAATTCACACAGACCTACGCAAAAAAATTCTCTATATCCTAAAACACAACAATACACAGTTAAACATCTTCCTCCACATTTTCCCTCTGCGCCCTCACCCCTTTCCCACTCTGCACCCCTCTCTCACCAAGGGGTTCCCCATTGCCTTATTCTCGCGCGGTGGGGGTGGGCTGGGGGCCTAATGGCAAGATGCAGTGTTGAAAGCTGCAAGTCTTCCCCAGCGCAAGAGCCGCTGCACATGGTGTCACCCAAAAATTTATTTCGGATTTGCAGCATCTGCGGCTCTGACGGTCGCCATGTGCTCAGTTGTAGGCAAACTCGTCCACCACCTCCATGCATCTTCAAGAGGGGAGTTGAGGGCGAACAGACTGGGGCGGGGGCAGATTTCACTCGCGAGGATTTAAAATGTGATCGGGGAGAGAGTGAGAGGAATCGGCATATTATTATTATTGTTGTTGTTGTAGTAGTAGTAGTAGTTATTTGGAGGGGGGAGGGGGGATCCCGCGCACGTGAAATAAAGGCTTCGCGAGGCCCCTCGCTTAGGAGCAGAAAACGAGGCTGGTGGGCGAGATCCGGCTTCTTGGGCGGGCAGAGAGGAGCGGCGGTGGCGGCGGCCGCGCCAGCGCTGAGGGAACCCGGATTGCGAAGGCCCCGCCGCGCCTGGGGAAAGCGAGCGCGGCGGCGACAGGGCCCGTCCGAGGCGGCAGCGCCGCGGGGGAGAGGACCGCGAAGAGGCCGCCCCCGGTGCCGGGCCAACGCCGCGGGGTCGCTCGGCCAGCCACCCAGCCACTTACCATCGGTGACGGCGCCCATGGCGGCGGGCGGCTGATGCAGGCGGCGGCGAGCGAGCGAGGTGGGTCCGGCTCAGGCGGCCGCTTCCCACAATGCAGCGGCGGTGGCGGCAGCAGCAGCAGCAGCAGCAGCGACGGCAGCCGGGTAAGCGGCGGCCATGGAGTGGGAGGAGGTGGCGTCGTCGTTGTCGTCGTCGCTGGCGGGGGCGGCCGGGGCCTGAGGAGCAGCGAGGCGGGAGACCTTTCGGGGCAGCAGGCGGGCGGGCGGGGTGGTCGGTGGCTGGGCCGGCCGGCCAGAACCGAGTGAGCGAGCGAGCAGGCCTGGCACGGGCGGGCAGCCGAGCGCGGGCGGCAGCAGCGGCGGAGGAGCCCCCGCCCCGCGGGCCCCGGCCTCCAGCAGCACCTCAGGAGGGCTGCTTCCCCGCCAGGTGAGGGCGAGGCAGGCGGCGGGGTGGGCGAGGGGATGGGGCTCCACCCCTCAGCCACGCTGCCCAGGGTTGTGGCCTGGTTGTTGGCCACCAGCCACGTAACCTTTGGTGACCTTTGCACAGCCACCACAGTGATGCCACCACAACCGTCCAGCCCGCTCTATGGGCGTAGCACCCTCAGCGCCACCAAAGGCCTCAGGCCGTCGTCACCTGTGTCTCCTTCATGACACCCGCTGCCCCCCTGCGTTGCCCCCCTTTTCACCTTCCACAGCCTCACTAGATCTGGCCTCCGTTGTCGCCACTGTGCTGTCGCTGTCGCCGCCAGGACAGGTGTCATGCTGCCATCTCCACCGAAATGCCCTGCACTGTTGCGCCGTGGCGTCATGGCTTCTTTGGACAGTCTCGTTGCCATCTCCCTTGCTTACTGTCTCCTCTTCTCTAGCGTCCTCCGCCGACCCCATTATCGCCATGCTGGTTTTACAGTCCGCCGTTGATACTGTCACAGCTGCTGTATAAGAATTGCTGCCATATATCCGTTAGTGATACCGTTCCATTGGGTTTTCCCATAGTACCGCCATCTTCTTTGCCGCTGTTACCACAGCTTCTTTTGCCTTCCCCCTCATCACTTCATCAGCTTGTCTGTGCCATCACAACTTTCCTTGTGGCGCTATCATTGCAGTTGCTTCCCTTGTTTCTTTCACTTTCATATTTCCCATATCTAGGTCAGGTTTGACAACTCTTCTATTTCTCTTTAAGCTATTGGAGAATCACCACTACCAGAATGGTATATATGTTAAGAATGCTTGATGTTGCCACCATTCCTTTTGTACTTGCCTTTTTTGCCATCCTTGCCATTTATCTCATTACCATACAAGAAGCCCGTCCATACTCATTACTCCTTTTGCTGGTGTTTATGACATTTTCCTTTCCAGCTCATAATTGTTGTGGCATCTGTTTTGCTTATTATTGCTTCTGAAATGTTTTGCATCATTGTTATTGTGGCCTTTGTTAGCACAGTTGACTTTCTTGATTTCATGCTTCTTAGATCTGCAAATATTTTGGAGAAACCATTTATTTCCCATTGCTTTATCTGAAATTACTATCACAAGCTCCACTTAAATTCTTTTTGTCATTGGATTTTGATGTAATTGTAGAGTTGGAAGGGACTCCAAGGGTCAACTAGTCCATCCCCCTACAATGCAGGAATCTCAGCTAATGATTTTTGCTATTACAGTACTAAAGTAGTTGTTTCTGCTCTCTTTGACATTCTTCCAACAGTGATAAGTATGTCATTCTGAGCTCCTTTGATAGGAATTTCTCTTGCCCTGATCCATTTGTGAAGCCATACAGTAGATTTGGTATTTGCTCATGTTATAGTCTTGGCTTTTGGCATTGTTGTTTGATACATCACTATTGCAGTTTTTCTTTTCTACTTCCCTTGTGCATGTTTGCTACATTTGATTCTGTTGCCGTCATGGTACACGTTGATAGATCATAATGCTTGGCCAAGCTCCTATTACCACTCTGTAACAACTGAGGAGCAACAGTGCCATACTATTGGTAAATTCAAACAATAGGAGCGTATTTGACCATTATTCTTCCTCTTGTTTGTTGTCCTGAGGGAAGTCGGAGGATGTCAAACTGACAAGATAGCTCAGTGGCAGGATATCTTTAACTCACTCCATTGAATACAGTCCTCTTTCATTGGTTGTGTTCTTAAGCTGAAAGCAGTCTGAAGTACGGCTGGATTCCAAAATTCACTATTCTGTACAGTATTCAGATTTTGGGCAAATACCAAACATGAACTGTCAGACACAGAACCATGGTTGTCAGATGTTCAGTTTTGGCTATCTGATTACACATGGTTAGTGGCTAATCCACAACACGAACTGTAGCAGTAAATTCTCTTGTGAATTTGGAAGAAGAGTGACTTGGTGTAAGCATAGCTGCTTTCATATTTATATCGGTCTTCAGGACTTCGCTTACTGTTTTCCCGACAATTTAAGTATCAGCTGCTGACAGTGGAATGAGGAATGGTGTTCATGCTGAGAGGTGTAAGGAAAAGAAACAGAGGTATATTTTGTTTTAGTTGTGTTCTTATTGGTCTCCCTGTTCTTCAGATCAACTGCCTCTGGACCCAGTCAAAGCTCCTGCTGTGGTTTAGAGGTGAGAATGTGGAGGAGAGAGAGTGAGTTATGGTAATGTATGGAAAGAAAAAAGAAATTAAAAGAGTAGTGAAGCTACAGAAGCACTGTAGGGTGCTGTAGTCAGTAGGAGGACAGACCCTGAAAACTGCAGTGATGTTAGTGAAAGCTGTAGGCCTATAGAACCACTGGCTTTGATATTGGAGAAATCATGAGCTGTACCATATGGGATTTATTTATTTTTTCAGGCAAAACATGTCTTAAATGTTTGAATGTCTGGCCAGCATGTTTCATCTTCTTTTTCAGTAATTCCATTTCTCAGTTTCTTCCTTACATTTTAAAATGCATTAATCCATTTCTCACATATTCAGAATATTTGTTTTCCTTTGCAGGGCCTTTATTTTATTTTGACAATATCAATAAATGATTTACAATGTTCTGAACAATGATCTGAAGAACATTAAGGTGCAATAGTTTCCAATTTGTCCTGCTTTGAATGTGAACTGGCTTAGGGATTCATTTTGAACTTGAAGATAACCTCTGATAGAAACAGGAAATGTTTTACAAGATTAGTCCAGTGGTTTGGTCGATTTTATATGCCCTTGTGCTCATTGAAATTTTACTAGCCATCACAAGTATGTTCTAAGCTGCAAATGTAAAACTGCTTCTTAATTTGCAGGTCTCATTAGGACAAAGAGAGCTCAGTAGTGTTGGGCCTATATTTTAGGGTTTCAGCTTTTAGCAAATTGTTCAGAGGGAAAGTGCATCCTAACCCCCAAAATAATCTGTAGTCTTGTATACAGTATGCCCTTCTTTTGAGAGGTGACAATATGAAAACTTGGAAGGATAGATTATATTACAAACAGTTTGCTTTGGTGTATATAAACAATGTTAATCTGAAGTGGCAATATTCCTATTGATTACTGCAGAGACCCTTAAGCAATTTACTTCACAGAGTCCTGTTTACTTCAGTTAGGGCTGCTGCGCATTAAACTTTCAGGGTTAAGACCCAAAGTCCCCATCTACAAATTTACTTCTTATCAAGCACCATCTGATTCAATATTTATGCTTGCTAATACAGATTAGAATCATAGGGTTGGAGGGGACCTTTTAGGTTCTCTAGTTCAACTCCTGCTTGATACAGGAATTGCCATTTCATCTTGACTACAAACTGGGAGCATGGCAAAATGCAACCTTATCTTTCCTGGAAGCCTAGCCATCCTGATTTGTAACAATTTTCGGAAGAGTATATCTGTGTTGTTTTTTGTTGCAAGAGATTAAGGATTGTATTGACTCTTAGCTGGTAACACTGAATATTTTCTTCTTCCTGTGAGATGTGGAACAACTGGTTTGCTTAAGTGAGCTGTATTGGTTTTATTAAGCTCATTATTTGCCCTTATAGACACCTCTGGTGTGGTGTACCTTGAACACTCCAATTGTGTAGTGCATTATCGGCATGATGTGGGCTACTTAATATATTTTGGATAGCAGATACTGCCTCTAGTTCCCACCATGTCTAAATTAGATAGGTTGAGCATTATGTGATTCAGGATGGTACTGGCTTAGATTGTCAGCCTTCCGCTCTACCTGTGACAGTGTTGTTGTATAATAGGCAAAAAATTCCACAGGTGAGGTGCATTTCCATGCTTTTGAATTTTTTTTTGTTTTTCTGCACCAGCCTAGAAAAAAAGTAGGAAACCCTAATAGAAGCACTAAAGGAAATGCATATTCTGCATAAATGATTGCAGGGAAAATACTAATGCAGAGGGGGAGATATAATTGCAAAGCAGTTGAGGAGTTCCTTAGTCTTAACTGTGAATTCTTCCTACTTTCAGTGCCATTCTTAGCCAGTGTTAATCACAAAGATGCACAAAGATAGCTGGGGCGACATTTGGAGAAGGGACAGCCCCTAAATGAGTAATCATATTTCTGGTGTATTACCTGCCAATACTTGATGTAGTCATTCATGCTTGTAAATTCTCAGTTGCTTGTGGCACGTTATGAACAGTCTTTAAGCTGTGAAAGCTTTTATCAAACATTTATCCTTCTTCTCCCTTGTAAGTGATTAACAAATGATTAACACTGATACATGTAAGTGGTTAGGCAGGCAAGAAAAATAAATATGTATTTTGGATTTCAGTTCTGTAATCATTCTTTTAATATGTCCCCACTACAAACACCCACCCACCCACTGCATTTTGTAATAACTGCCTTTGAAATCCCAACAAAATAGAATAATTAAAATATCAAAAATATAATAGCAAATAAGAATAGTATCATTAAAACATTGTTAACAGTGGCAAATACTGAGCAGGAGCCAAAACCAATCTCAAAACCCTTAAAAGCCTGGGGAAACATCATCAACCAAAAGTTTTTACCTGTCATCTAAAATAAATCTGATTTTATGCCAAGTGGGGGCAGAATTCTAGCATTGAGATGTCACCGCCTATAAGACCCTCTCTCTGATAGGACACGATCATATCACCTCAAATGAGGTAATTAGAGATGAACTGCTAATGGTAGTCAGGTTGTTATAAAGTGTTTATTTTGAGCCAGGGATCACCCCAGTTTAAACCATGGAAACCGTTTTGAGTTTCAGGAATATGAGATGTAAGAACGACACATATTTCAGTACATAGTAACTACGGTACATTATTCCCAACATATTAGTTGTGGTAGGCCTTCCCAATCTTTGTGTGTGACTTCTGAGCAGGCTTAAGTTCTAGTTCTCACTTTGGAAATTTAGCCCACTGTGTACATAATGAAGTTGCATTAATCTGAGTCACACCATTGATTCATGTACCTCTACAACGCACTCAAGCTAGTACTGACTCCCCAGAGTCATAGATGGAGGTCTTCCCCAGCCTTGTTCCCTGATATCCTTGTAACTGGAGAAGCAGAGATTAAAGTAATAGATGTAGAGGGGAAATAACTAAGCAAAATCAAAATGATAACCTCAACTAGAATGTTGTATCCTAATTGAAAACCCTACATAGAAATATTCAGTGTGTCATCTGTCCTTGTAATTTTTCTGTTTCAAGATTCCTTGGTAGTAAGCTGCACTTTTCTATATACACTTAACCTGAGAATAAAACCCCTTGAACTCATAGGTGTTTCTGAGCAGGCATGCTTCAGATTGCTTTGTTAACTTGTTAAATGTTGTTCTTCCTGGGCAACTGTTCATACTTTTCAGAACACTCATTTGTGAGTTAGACAGGAACACAGATCCTCATCCTGAAGATGGACATATTAACTTGCAGTAGCTGGTGGGAGAAGCTTCATCGTGCTGCTAGGTTTTTCCCTAACTGTTTTATGTCTCAGGGCAACCTTTACTTGAAATGGAATTTGCCACTGCCTGTGTTCAACCTCTGGTAATTTGTTTGAAAATGATTTGTTTTGCTTGGCAAGTTTCCTCTTTTTATCTGTCAGACCTCCATTAAGTATGTTCAACTGATTCTGCTTCTCCCTCCCTTGTCCCTTGCCACTAAGTGGGGCCCAAATATTTACCTTGCAGGGAAAGGAGGGTTGATTATACATGGGATTTTAGTGACAATACTAGATGGTTGATCTTGAGACAACTGTCAGGTAACTGCAGAGGAAGAAAGTTCAAAGGATAGCTGCTCTACCACATGGTGTCTCTTTCTGTCTTTTTATTTTGATAACTAGGTTCTTCACTGGCAGGTTAGCCCAGAGTACGTGCTGAGAGGCTGCAGGAGCGTCTCCTTTGGTCATATGATGCCTAATAAATGTTTCACATAAATATTGTGGTCTCATTTTGGTCCCCAACCACACGAGCTGAAAGTTTACTTAAATTAATAGGCTGTAACAATGAGAATTTTAGTTTCAATTGTTGCCGTGGTGAGAATTACAGTTGTACATTCTCAGTTGCTTCATGTGCAAGCCTTGTGAAATCAGAGGAGCTCTCGCACAGCAGCAATCCTTTATGAATTGTACCTGCAGCAATTAGGATCTTCTGTGCCTGCTTTAACATTTTTTAAAAATAAAAAATAAGGTAAACCCTGTAATTATTTTAGTGCTATTTATGAAGCGCTCCTTTATTGTTCTCTTAGAGCATAACAAGGTGTGTCATGCTGCAATATCTCCACTGTCAAGTGTGTTTCAGAAATTAGGTTTGGGTCTCATCCTGAGGAACTGACTGTCCTAGAATGACACAAGCTTGTTTAGTGTCTCATCATATTATACTCTTGTGAGGAAAGTTTCACTCTTCTAGATAGGAGGAATATTCAGTTTAATCATTGTCTTTCTCTATGGATGGACTAAACATAAGCTCAGCTTCTCCATGACATCCGAATAAGGAGATGCTGTGCAAGCTTTATACAAGTGTCTTCATGCAGTGGTGGACTGGATGATGGCCAGTAAACTAAATTTCAATCCTGGGTAGGTGGAGTTTCTGTTGATAGGTGGTTTCCATCTTTGGAAGACTGGCCAGTTGCCAGTTCTGGAGGTTGTCGCACTCCCTTAAGAGGAGCAGGTACGCAGCTTGGGGGTACTCTTGGATATATCTTTGTCATTAGAGGCCCAAGTGACCTCTGTGGCGAGGAGTGTCTTTTTACTAGCTTTCTCTGGTTTGCCAACTTTGGCCATATCTGGAGCAGCATAACTTGGCCACTGCAGTCCATACATTGGTAACCTCTGGACTGGATTACTGCAATGTGCTCTTTGTGGGGCTGTCCTTGAGTCTAGTCCAGAAGCTCCAGCTGCTGCAGAATGCAGATGTTATACTGCTGATGGGAACAGATGATTTGACAGTATGTCACACCTCTGTTGAAACATCTGCACTGGTTGCTATGATGTTTTCAGGCCTGGTTCAAAGTTCTTGTGTTGACATACAATGCCCTGAACAACTTGGGTCTAGGATACCTGAAAGACCACTGAGATAATCTGGAGGAGTGCTGTTAGTTGTCCCCTGTGTTACAGGAGATCTTATTTTAAGTTCAGCCCTAAATATGGCTGAATGGCTTCATGAAATAGATTTCCATTCCTGCTCTCTACCATCCATAACCAAAAGTAGCCTACATGGCACAAAGTCATTTTTTTAACCATAGAACAGTATTCAGGTAATAATATTCTTTTGACACCATATATATATTTATTGCATGATATCCCACCTTTTTCTCCAAGGTGGTGATGAACATGGATCTCCACCTTCTCATTTAAAGCCCACAACAACCTTGTGAGGTAGCTTAGGCCAAGAGGTTTACAAAGAAGTTGCTGTCTTGATTTCAGAGTAACTATATCAAGGAAGTGCCATTAGAGTCATTGGTTTTATGTGTGCTTAAAAATATCAGGAAATCAGAAAATGCAGATTTATCACGTAAACCAGGATGCAATCCCCCATGCACAGTTACTTGTAAGTCCTGTTGAATGTGGTTTGGCTTACTTCTGAGTAGAAATGTATAGGATTCTGCTGTCGATAAGTGAGACTTCTGTTTAATATTTATTTTGGCTAGTACATATTCCAATGATTAGAAACTTTTCTGTTAGGTATTCATGGGGGGGGGGGGAATAACAGATTTCCCATTCATCCCCCCCCCAATTTAATTTGAAGGCAACACATTCAAGTTTACTCAGTTTTCCCTCATGCTTGATACATTACAAGTGTTTTGTCTTCCTCTGTAATTAATGCCCCTCCCTCTTCCTCATCCAGCATCATCAGTGATTTCAGCAGGAGTGTATATATCTCAGCTGTATAGACTTTCAATGGCGTTTACAGGGCAAATTCCTTTTACGCTTGTCCTCAAAACAGTATTTCAGTATTTCATTATCCAGTAATATTAATCAAAAGGCTATTTTTAAAATACTGACATATATAGATAGGTGAAGTGATTTTTTTCAGCAAGTTTATAATGTTTTGTAAGGGTTGTCAGAGTTTCAGTTTAAAAGACTGGAAAGTGAAACTATCGAAGTTAATCATTGTTTGAAAGAGGAAGGATATACAAATAACTCCTTTGCTTATGAAATCATGCAGTGTCTTGAAAATATGGGCTCTTTCAGTTTCTCTTTCTTTTGAAGGATTCTTAATGTCACAGAATCAAAAGTTTATTTACAGGGAAATCAACATCGTTTGTTTGTTGTATTATATAAAATGCTATATTACACATACATCCAATATGGCAGGTATATGGTAGAGGCAATTTTTTTACCTGTTGCTATGGTGGGGTCAGCAAGAGTAGTGGAGGACAGTTAATCTGCCCTCCCCCAAAAAGATTCGTAGAAGTTGTTCCTAAGCAATTCCTTTTCTCATAGATATCCTGTCCTCATATAGTTTCTTGTTGCCCTCTAAAATTAAAGCCACTTGCAAGGTTTGTTGTTTTTTTTTGAGAAACTCAGAGGTTTAACTGCCATGCATTTTTTAAAAAAGAAATGTATACAGTGGTACCTCTGGTTATGAACTTAATTCGTTCCAGAGGTCCGTTCTTAAACTGAAACTGTTCTTATCCTGAGGCTCGCTTTCACTAATGAGGCCTCCCGCTGCGCGTGCGCCTCCGGCGTGCAATTTTTGTTCGCATCCTGGGGCAAAGTTTGCAACCAGGAGCAGCTACAGTACTTCCGGGTTAGCGGAGCTCGTAACCTGAAGCGTTTGTAACCAGAAGCATTCGTAACCAGAGGTACCACTCTATGGGAATAAATGTGTTTCAAGGAACAAGATTGTAAGCAATACTGTATGTTTCATTTCACTTTTAATTTGTATACCGCCTTTCTATATTACTATGCACAAGGTGGTTTACAGCAACAAAATATACAACAAAGAACACACACCTTATAATAATCTGATCCAATACAGGAAGTCATAATAAAACATAACTTTAAAATGGAACAAATAATATCAAATAAAGTAATATTCAATAAAGTTAACTCTCAAAACATCAGCCAATGTTGAGCGAGCCCCAGTGGGTTTGCAGTAGGTGCCCAAGGATACCTAGTGCCAATATTGGCCTGTGCAGGACTTATGGATGTTCATAGCCCTTCACATTTTTTAAAATTTTATTTTTTGTAATTCCTGCAAATCAAACCAGTACTGTTATCCCCATATTGTGCATGGCAGGCCAAAATAGTAGTTTGGACAGTTCATGGATAAGTTGAGATTCGAATTGGGGACTTCTTAATTTATTACAGCTCATTCTCTGAACTACAGTGTTATGAGTCAGTTCATATAATAGAGGAGGAAGCAAGAAGAAGGAAGCTTATGGCAAATGCTGCGATTGTATTTATAAGGTGAATGGCAACCACATAGAGAGCCTTGCTAATGTGTAGGCCTGCCAAGGGAATTCCTTCCTTAGGGATTTCGCCTGCCACCAACATTTTTGTAAACAGTCCTGGAAACTTTGCTGAAGAATAGTATATAAATATTTTAAATGAAAAATAAATATTAGTTGAAACTGGTGTGGAAATACTGCAGATAGTTTTTGCATTTCTGTTTTACAGAGTGCTTTGCCATTATGTTTACCTCTCTGCCCCACTCAGTGAATAGAAGACAAGTAAATTATTGCATATAAGCAAATACATGAGGCAAATATATTTTGATATTTTGTCATTCTATACAGTGAACAATTCAGTTCGAGCTTGGCATACATTATTTATTTATTTATTTATTTAAAAAACCAAACTTGAAGTACACATAGTTCTATTGCATGCACTATTAGTTCTAATTTCTCCTTCAGCAGGCAGCTATGGTACAGAGTACAGGAGATGGCTTTCTTCTTTTCTTCCCAGAAACCAAAGCAACGTGGGAGGAGAGGAGAAGCCTCTTTTCCTCTCCTTGCTGCCCTCTCTACCCTCCGCAGCAGGTTTCCGTTTTGTTGTGTGTTGCTTGAGAAATAGGCTGTATAAATCACTTTGTGTATGTGGAGCTTCACTCTTAAGTAATTTAATAATCATTGCCTGTTTGCCATGTGAACGTAGTGATACTCCCGTGTGCACAAGGAACTGCTTCTATCTAGGCAAATGAAATTATTTCCTGGCTACTACAGAATAAGTGGTTTGTATATCACAACTGCAAAAAATATTTTGAAGTAGTTTGTTTTTATGCCCTCTCCCATAAGCTCATTTGTACTACTGTTATGTTCAAAGTTTGCATGTAGAACTCTTTGTGTGATGCTGTTGCTGGCATGGGAGACAATGGAGGAGTGTGCCTTTGGGGGTAAAGTCAAACTGTTGGAAGGTTGCAGTGCCTGTTGTGAGTGTAGGGACCAATATGGGAGAGACATGTTTTGTTACAGCTGGTGCAGTTGAAGACCTAGCATATAATAAATAGCTGAGATATACTTTTCAGTTCTATTGGAGCAATTCCTGGACAGCAATGGAACATCATTATTGATGGAACATCAGTATAAAGGCTTTATGTAGGGGTGTATGTATGCATGTACATATACCTCTGTAGTACATAAAACAATATTTTCATGCAACTAAGAGGTCTCCATTCTGCATGAAAAGCAATAGAATGTCCCTATTTTCATGAAGAATGTTGAAGGGTATGGTATCACTAATGTAATTATAGCATTTAGCTTTTGATACCATCGACCATGGCATCCTTCTGGAGTGACTGCCCGAAAAAACCTCAATCTGTTAGCCGCCATCCATCCTCCAACCGCCTCCAGACACTCACACAAGACCTTCACTGCCTTCACTGGTTCTGATTTGAAAGAAAGGTAGAGCTGGGTATCATCCGCATACTGATGAACACCCAGCCCAAACCCCCTGATGATCTCTCCCAGCGGCTGCATGTAGATGTTAAAAAGCATGGGGGAGAGGACAGAACCCTGAGGCACCCCACAAGTGAGAGCCCAGGGGTCTGAACACTCATCCCCCCACCACCACTTTCTGAACACGGCCCAGGAGGAAGGAGCGGAACCACTGTATAACAGTGCCCCCAGCTCCCAACCCCTCTAGACAGTCCAGAACGATGCTATGGTCGATGGTGTCAAAAGCTCAGGACCACAATACCTCAAGGACTGCCTCTTTCCATATGAACCTACCCGGACCCTGAGATCATCTTCTGAGGCCCTTCTTTGTGTGCCTCCTCCTCAAGAGGTCCGGAGGGTGGCTCCCTGTCTGTGGAATGCGCTCCCCAGGGAAGTTCGCCTGGCACCTTCATTATACACCTTTAGTTGTCAGGCAAAAACATTCCTTTTTAACCAGGCCTTTGATTGATTTGATTGACATCCTATGCCCTTTTAAAATGTGGGTTTTTTTCGGGGGGGGGGTGTTATTGTTTTTATTTTGATTACATATTTTGTGGTTTTATATTTTGATTTTATTCTGTTAACCACCCTGAGACCTCTGGGTATAGGGCGGTATATAAATTCAATAAATAATAATAATAATAATAATAATAATAATAATAATAATAATAATAATATATTAATGCTAGTAAGTGTCAAAATAGGCTAGATATCACTTCTGATGAGTCCTCTGGTTGAAAATACTGTAATGCTGCTTGTCTCTGCCATCTATATTTCAGCATTCCTTCTAGGATAGCATTCCACTCTGCGTAATGAGGATGGTAAATTTTGTCACTAGATCAAAAATCCATTGCTTACTCTGTGCTTCCTACCTCCTTTAGTTTTTGTATTCTAAGCACAGTATAGTTACCCTTGAAATAGTTTTAATCTCTGCAGCTGCTTTTTTAGGCCCTTTGTACTGCCAATTAAAACCCCAGTTAGTGGATTGGTGGGTAAAGAATCTCAGTCTCTCACTCGCTACCCCCCTTTCAGCTTGCCATCTCCACCTCCCTTTGTATCTCCGTCTCTCTTTGGCCACTGAAAATGTAGGTCAGATTGCATCACCATAAAATGGAACAGTCAGAAAGGTGTTTGAAAAATGCTGACATCCTTAGCCTGGGGTGCATGCCGCTGTCTTTTGTTTACATTGAGAATAGCGATGTGCGTTGTACCTGTAAATGAACAAATCTCCTCTTTAAGGTTAGTGGTGTGGCACATAAATTATTAGTCAGATTTTCCTATTCTGTTTTTGGATAGTAAATCAAAAATTGTACAGATAAACTTACAGTCATTTACAGTAGTGAAACATTAGGGAACTCATTTCAACATTCTGTTTATGGTAGCCATAACTATTGAAAAATGAGCTTTCTGGCACATGTAGGCTTAACAATAGCTTTGGCATATTTTAATATCCATGTGCTCCTTCCCTCAGATACAGATTAATGTGTTTTACATTTTGGTTTATTTATGTTTTTGTCAGTAGTTTGTAAATAATCTTGGGCATTTTATGGGGAAAGCATTAGAATGTGTTCTTACTGATTGACTTACCCATCTCTTCTGTGAAACCTTTCAAAATTATTAATCATAATAATTTTTGACCAGAAGGAAATAAAGATTAACAGAAAATATATCATAACAATTCAAACTTTCTTTGGATACAAAGTTGGGCATAATATGAAGAGAGTTCTTTACATATAATATATCCTTGATGTATATTAATACAATCTATCTAACTAAGCCTTCAGTTATTTGAAAATTAGTAAATGATGGAAGTATTTTAGTGAGATAATGCTACAACATCAGCATACACATTTTTGCCGCTTTGGTGTTTAAAAAAAACGCTACCTGAGTTACATAAAGAGCAGAATTACTATGTGTGAATACATCTTATTATCTCATTAAATATTCTGTCTACTTTTGAAGATTATCCGGAAGTTAAAAGGAAAATTGCTGCAGATGGAGCTGAATCTGCTATTGACAATAGCCTGTGATTGACTGTTGGGGCAGAAATAAGAACTTTGAAAGTCTTGTGTGCTGTAATTACGCAGAGAAAGAAACATCAAATAGAGAAGTCAAACACTAGTGTGAATGCTTTGAACATACTTTATTGCGAAAGAGTTGGTTCTACAGGTTGTTCATTAAGAGGACATTTAGATAGTTGCATTAAGGATACTGAAAGTCAGCAGTTGACATTCAAATGTTGTGCCTATGAATTAAAGATTTCTGTATTGTCTATATGTTGGGCTACTTCTGGGAGTTTGCTCGCATTCTGTCAGCATAAATTGCAGCATTCCTAGAAAGTATGCTTTCATACATACATCTACAGTAAAGTTCTCCACAAAGAAAAATAATTGCTTAACAGGGCAATCCTAACCATGTCTACTCAGAAGTAAGTCCTATTGAGTTCAACAGGATTGATTCCCAAGCAATTGAGGTTTGGATAGCAGCTGAAGTTTGTAGCAATCTGGGTATGATTTTTTTTCCCTTGTAATCAGGACTAAGAGAGCTTTTCCCTTTGTCTGTTAGCTTTACCTAAATTTTCTTAGTTTAGTTCTTACAAAAAAATTTTTAAATCTAAACCGTTTGCATTTAAGACTTCATTCTATTATTCAAATGCAGAAACTACAGTAATAAGAATTTAGCTTTAAGCAATTCTATTCAAATAAGCTTGAGACAATATTAATAGTAGTATTAAGTGGCCTGCATAGAAGAGAATGATTAGGGTAATTTCAATTAAGTGTTTTTTGCTTCTGCAAGATAAGATGGCAAAATCTTATTACTGTAATAGTGATTGTTACCATGTGTTTCATTGCAGATTTAATCAAATATAAGAAAGAGGAAACTTCCACAGTCCAGGCAGATGATGATCAATTGATATCCCAACCCTGAATTTTACCAGACTTTTAAGGTACTGTGACCTACTAACCTATATATATAGAAGTATGTTCCTCAACTATTATGTCTGGGTACTACAGATGCAAGAGATACTGAGACACAAAGGGCAGCAAGAATTTGAAAAGGCAGACACAAAAGTTGTTAGGAATGCCACAATAATATTAAGAGCTGCTAGGTGTTAAATTATTGTTTTGTGACAGAGAGGTATTATGATTGTACATAATATATTGTGACCAATGACACCAACTTCACCCACTCTGTTGTGCTTCTACAAGTCTCAAAGGCGATAGAGAGTATTGGTGTAGGGGGGAAAACCTGTTCTCCCCTTTCTAATTTTTAAAGGGGTTGGATACATATATACTGTTCAAAGAAAAACATAGAACGGGATTTTGTAAATTGTGGGAGAAAGACTGTGCTAGCAAATAATATTTAAACAAAGGCTCCCCAAGTTACAGTGAAGCTAGACTGACTTCAATCTTGGTTGGTCTATAGTTTTTTGTTTGTTTGTTTTAAAAAGAATGCCAGGGCCTCTGTGCTTCACCAACATTTGTTGTTGTTGTTGTTGTTTTAGATTAACAAAGCAAGAGTATATACTTTATCTTTTAACAGTTCCATAAATCAGATCAAGACTTTCCTTCTCTAGCATGGTTTACAAGATCCCTAGCAAACTTGCAACCAGCCAGCATTCTGTGAAAGTGATCCAGTGGTCCACTGGTATACCATGGCCAACCTTCTAACCCCCCTGTGCTTATAGGAACAAAAGGATCACATTTCTGTTATATTATATAGTATTTGGGTTCTCGCAGCAGCACTGGGCATGTTCAGCTGGTGTTTTCAGAATTTTTATGTGTATGGATGTGTGTTTAAAGAAATAAGAACAGCACCATAACCCTTTGGTTTCAAGTAATACAGATGTAACTCTGTTTCTGGGATCCTAGCATTTGCTTTACAATTTTATGTTGCTGGTTAAATGCATTACTTCCCCCAGCAAACACCTTCATAGCAATTGAGATTTCTCTGTAACACAGCTGAGCAGCTTGTGTTTGTCATAGCTTCTCCCTCCCTTTTTTTCTTTAAGTACAGTAGTGAATGGCATCTTCACCTTCTCCCTCATTATGCTTGGAATATAGAATATAGAATATGGAATATAGAAAGCTTGCTTATAGAAGGTTTGTTTGCCCACCTATCCCAGGATTGTCTGTCTGCTTGTGACTGTCAAGGATCTCAGGCATAGGTTGTTCATATCACTTGACCCTTGAGACACCAGGAACTGAGACTGTGACATCCTATAAGAAAAAATGAGCTATAACATATCTCCTAAATTTGCAGGATCACCGCTAGTGTGAGCTAACCCTAAGAGGGAAACCATTGCCATCACTTATTAGAAATGATTGGCTAGACAAGCACTTACCACAATTTACATCTCCAAAACAAAACAAAACACAATGAGCTGTATGTGTTGTTCATCTGAACCACAAATATCTATTTAGTGTTATTATACAGTACAAAACACACACACCACACAGAGATACAAATATTACAGCAGCCCTGAATGAAGAATGGGCCCAGAATATGCTTCCTAAGCAAAACTGACAACTGGACAGAGTGTCCTTTCTGGTAGGAGGTGGGGAAACAAGTTATCTGCAGCTGATCAATCTTTGGTTTGTGATTGGACCTAGACTGGACTTCTCTCTGCTATGATGTTGCTAGTGGGAGCTGGGAAGTGGCCCACAGTTCTGTGTTGGGTGCATGGGACTGGGGTATGAGCCTCTTAATTTCTGCAGCCCCATGGATGTAAATTTGTTCATATTTTTAAACAACTTCCTATATTATAAGTGATTGTGTTCTTCTTTTATGCAAGGTACTTATGTCTTGTATTTTCATTTTACAAGTGGGACAGTGACACTAAAAGGCAATGACCAAAGATGTGCAGAGATTTGTACCTGGATTATGTGCTACACATTGACCACTGGGAGTTATATTACATAAATTTAAACAAAATCAGCACTTTGTTTAATTAGCAAGGGAGGGAATATGTCTTTCCTCAGGTGATAGAGTATGTTTCCTCTACTAGAGGGTAACATTGGAGAACATAATATTTTATTGTAATGCGAAGCTTTTCTTGTGATAATATCACGTTACCGTTCCTTAAAGCATTTCTCTTAGTTTTATAGAATATATTCAGTTCTGTTGATTTATATATTCTTGCTTTTGCTTGATAGTTGTATAAAATGGAATTCAACACTTCTAATACTGGAGTCTTGATGTATAGAGCTTAGCTTATTTTAGTTGTGTTAATTTTGTTGTGATAACCAGCTTTATGTGCTTTTAAAAATAGACTGTTCTACCAAAAGCCTAAAGGTGTTGCTTTATGTAGCTGAACACATTTAAATGACAAAAGATAATATTGCAGAATGCTAGTCACACTACAACCTACCCCCACCCCTTTACAATATGTATTTTCATGAAGCTCAGGTAAAAAGCTACTTTGGAATTGTTGGATCAGGAGCAGTTTTATAAAATGAGCATATAAGATTTATATGCTCCTTTAAAAGTTGTTGTTGTTGTTTAGTCGTTTAGTCGTGTCCGACTCTTCGTGACCCCATGGACCATAGCACGCCAGGCACTCCTGTCTTGCACTGCCTCCCGCAGTTTGGTCAAACTCATGTTCGTAGCTTCGAGAACACTGTCCAACCATCTTGTCCTCTGTCGTCCCCTTCTCGTCCCCTTCTCCTTTAAAAGTAGGAGCATATAAATACCAACCTCAGTTGAATGTTCCATGTTTTCTGTGTGGAGATACATATACAAAGTTTTGTAGAGAAATTGTACGAAGTGGCAATATAATAAAGTTCACTTAATAACTCTGTTCAGCAATAACAAGAAACCAGTTTCTAACTATAGAAACAAGTTTCTAACTATATAAATGAGCCTTCCCAAGGGACAGGCTCCCACACTCCTGTCCCCCTTTCTTACTCCTTTTCCATCATGCACCAAGTGAGGATATCAAAAGCTTTTCCTTCTGCTTTTAAACTAACCACAGTTGTCTGTGATGTGAACTGTGGTTTCTTTAAACTATAGCTAGTGAGTACAAGCCAGAATCCAATTGTGTCTTACAAAATGTATAGCTTCAGTTGTGGAGAAAAGTGTAATGGCATTGTTGAAATCTCATCCATTATAGATTAATAAATGTAGTACCAGGGTTTTGGGGTGGGTGGGTTGGTCTGACTCACCTCAGCTTTAAATGCAGCTGCCAGCCTCTTTTCCCTGGCTGCTTGATGAGGGGGTTAATATTTTAGATTAAGAGTCCCTAACCTGTAATCCTTCAGATGTTGTTGGACTTCCAACTCACATTATCCCTGACCAGTGGCCATGCAGGCTATCCAGCAGAATCTGGAGAGCCAAAGGGTTAGGCTCTCTTGTTTTATATTATCTAGGTGCTAAACTATTCAGTTGCTATCATTTAAGCAGCTTCTGCTCTGCATAAGATTTGAAATTCCAAATGAAACCCCAGACCCACAGGTTCCCCACCACTGATTCATGAGATAGAAATAAAATATCAGTAATGAAACAGGATGGCCATCATATAGCTATTGTAGCTTGTAGTATTTGTAAGAATTTTAACTTTCGCCCTTAAAGAAGGAAAAGAATTATGGGTATTATATTTAGGAGAGTTTTGGCAGTGTTGGTATTTAGAATGAGTTTTTCCAAGCTCTGTTTTGGCAGGTAAATCACTTCTGTTTCTGTCTTGTAGATAAGAGCAGATTCTTTAGAAAGAGTGACTCACCAAAGGCTACCCATTGAACTCGTTATTCTTGTTCTTGTTTTAGATTTGTAATAAACCTCATTCCAGAAAATTAGGGCAGATAACAGTATGTTTAAATCTTATGGCAAGGCCAACCAGATAAAATAAAATCGACAACTTAATATTAAAACTTCATCTATATATCAGCTTAATTCCTACTACCCAGGCCTAGTTCAAGTAAAATATTTTATTGGAAGAGATGATTTAATTGGCTCCAGTATATTTTTGGAGGAAGGGGATTTTGCAGATGAGGGCAGCCTTGCTCTCCAAATGCATTGCATATAAAGTATTTTAAGATAATTGTCGGAGGGGGTTGTTGCAGCTACTCCCGAGTAAACATGCCCAGGTCCGTTCTGTCTTTAACAGTTTTATTGTACATAATATTTACAGTGCAGAGATAGCTGAAAACATGACCTCCTAGTCACTCACAGAATCCGGCAATGGCGCCCTTCTGCTCCGGGGCCAGCATAATAGCTTGGGCACCCGGAAACGCCGCTCTCTAACCTTGCATTTGGGCACGTGCCTTAATTCGGGCGCCGGAAGCAGCTGTGCTCCCTCTCCTACTTGTTGGCTGGAGTGGTGCAGGGGCTCTGATACATCGCTGAGCCGTGCCTCCTCCACTCTGCTCCCATCCTCATTTCCTCCCCCTGACCCGCTGCTGCTAAAATCGCTGGGCGAAGTGCTGGTCAGGATGATGGGGGGAGGCTCCCTGTAGGGAGGTCCCCTGACAATAATGATTGGTCTTGTCTCTTTAATGCCAATACAACTTTGCACTTTGGAGGCGATTGGAGGATGGATGGCGGCTAACAGATTGAGGTTGAATCCTGACAAGACAGAAGTACTGTTTGTGGGGGACAGGAGGCGGGCAGGTGTGGAGGAGGCCCTGGTCCTGAATGGGGTAACTGTGCCCCTGAAGGACCAGGTGCGCAGCCTGGGAGTCATTTTGGACTCACAGCTGTCCATGGAGGCGCAGGTCAATTCTGTGTCCAGGGCAGCTGTCTATCAGCTCCATCTGGTACGCAGGCTGAGACCCTACCTGCCCGCGGACTGTCTTGCCAGAGTGGTGCATGCTCTAGTTATCTCTCGCTTGGCCTACTGCAATGCGCTCTACGTGGGGCTACCTTTGAAGGTGACTCGGAATCTACAACTAATCCAGAATGTGGCAGCTAGACTGGTGACTGGGAGCGGCCGCCGAGACCACATAACACCGGTCTTGAAATATCTACATTGGCTCCCAGTACGTTTCCGAGCACAGTTCAAAGTGTTGGTGCTGACCTTTAAAGCCCTAAATGGCCTTGGTCCAGCATACCTGAAGGAGCGTCTCCACCTCCATCATTCTGCCCGGACACTGAGGTCCAGCACCGAGGGCCTTCTGGTGGTTCCCTCATTGCGAGAAGCCAAGTTGCAGGGAACTAGACAGG
Source organism: Zootoca vivipara (assembly GCF_965207765.1). Classification (NCBI taxonomy): domain Eukaryota; kingdom Metazoa; phylum Chordata; class Lepidosauria; order Squamata; family Lacertidae; genus Zootoca; species Zootoca vivipara. The sequence goes on along the minus strand of NC_142584.1, from coordinate 98,528,314 downwards.
GGGCCTTCTCGGTAGTGGCGCCCGCCCTGTGGAACGCCCTCCCATCAGATGTCAAAGAGAAAACAACTACCAGACTTTTAGAAGACATCTGAAGGCAGCCCTGTTTAGGGAGGCTTTTAATGTTTAATAGATCACTGTGTTTTATTTTTCTGTTGGAAGCCACCCAGAGTGGCTGGGGAAACCCAGCCAGATGGGCAGGGTATAAATAATAAATTATTATTATTATTATTATTATTATTATTATTATTATTGCACCTACAATTCATTATAAAGTGGGGCAGAGCTGCCTATATGTATTCAGCTTTCCATGGATAGGCCTCTAGCTTAATAATTTTAAATCCCCAAAACTATTTTCAATAGTTTTATTAGTCAGGTAAAATGTTTTAAAAAGCAATCCTCACCAGTGATGCGGGCCATAAAATTTTCTCCTACAGAATTTCCCCCTGCAGATTTTTTCATTTCATTTCATAGGTTTATTAGTAGCAATGAATGGATGATAATTACAAATATAATATTAGGGAGGCTTGATGGTTTCAAAGTTGTAATTAATGTTTTTCAATTGATTATTCTGACGAGTATGCGAGTCAGCTTTTTTGGATCACTAAATGTATTAGTGTATTAACAGCTTTCAGTGTCTTTGGTATTTTCGTCCTTGAAATTTAAACTACATGAATGAAGTACAAGCAGTTGTCTTCACTTTTGCTTTTACAGTATTCACATTAAAAATATCATAAAATAACATTTAAATCACATTAGGTGTGCTTCAATTTTATACTTCCAGTTGTTGTTGTTGTTTAGTCGTTTAGTCGTGTCCGACTCTTCGTGACCCCATGGACCATAGCACGCCAGGCACTCCTGTCTTCCACTGCCTCCCGCAGTTTGGTCAAACTCATGTTCGTAGCTTCAAGAACACTGTCCAGCCATCTCGTTCTCTGTCGTCCCCTTCTCCTAGTGCCCTCCATCACTAGTATACTAGTAATACTTCCAGTATTTTGGGTCAAATACTTGTGGTGAACTGGGGCAAAAAACATGGCTCACTTTTATACCTTGGTTTGCTAAATACAGGTAAAATAAACATGCCAAATTAGATCACTCTCTAGGGCAGGGATCCCCAAACTGAGGCCCTCCAGATGTTTTCGCCTACAACTCCCATGATCCCTAGCTAACAAGACCAGTGGTCAGGGAAGATGGGAATTGTAGTCCAAAACATCTGGAGGGCTGAAGTTTGGGGATGCCTGCTCTAGGGTATCCAGAACTTTTCTGATGCAAATTTGCCTGGAAAATCCTCATCCCAATCCTAACCCCCTGATAGTTGCTGCTAGAACAGGTTGGGATATAGTAACAGTTGCAGAAACCATAGCAGATTGCATGCAACCACCAGTTGCTGGTATAGGGCCCTAAAACAGGGTGCCTGGGGGCAGGACACCCCCTGCCCAGTATCCATTGGATCCTAAGCCACTCAGTTCCTCTTCAAGGGACCTGGTTTGGATACCTCAGCTGTGCCACCTTGGAGTTGGTGCAGCAAAATAAAAAAACACTGCCTTCTGCTCTGGCCACCACAAGTGGACAGAGCTTCAGATGCAGTGCCCAATCTCCTAATCTGCTCCAACCCCACTGTTCCTGGCCAGGGAGTTAGGATTTCACTTTTTATCTCGGATGCCTTTATTTTATTCTGGAAGTTAATTTTTTGATTTTTATTCCACACTGTCCCAAATCCTCAAGTGGATCATAATATTTTAACAAAATCTAAGTAACCTGACTTCTTAAGGTTCTTCTTTAGAGCTCTCTGTCTGCTGTGAGATGGAACTTCACAGGCTCCCTGGCTATTTCCACACTTGTGGCAGCTTTAGTAGATTATTGCCTTAGAATTTGACACAGTGGTAGAACTGATAGCCCCACCAAAATAATTAAGTATCCCTTTCTCCCCAGTGTTAGCTTAAATGTACCTCTTAAAAGGCAATTTAGATGAGATCAAACAAATCTTTATGGAATATACTCAGGCCCTCAAGTAAGAAAGAGTTCTACAGTAGCAGAATTACTCACCAAGAATGTTTAAGAGATTGTTGTGGGACATGGGAAGGAAATAGTTTCTTATTTTCTATTTATTTAAATGTTTGTCCCAACCTTTTAGTTATGATTTCAATGGAGTTCCTGGGTTGTCTTGAATGTAGGTACTGCACTAGAATATAGGTACTGCACTGATACTGCAGGTGTGCTCACATACCTGCCTAGATTTAGAAATAGAATTACATCAGCTACTTTTACACACCATTCTCTTGGCTTAACGTGTTGTGAATGGTGAATTTAATTGTTATATGATTTCATACCACAAGGAGAGGTGGAAAATACAGTACCAGCTTTGGAATGCTTGTGAAATATATCCCCAAATACTCATTTGAATCTTGAATTTTCAAGCATAGTCATGTAGAATGCATTGCTGTAGTCTTGAACTTAGTCTAAGAGATACATTTGTGTGAACATTTCTGCTCCCCAAATATTTTTGTACAGTAGCTTGTATCAAGATTTGTTAACCGGGAGCCGTAGCCCACAATAGGAAGCCAATATTTGTACTCATGTACTTTGCACCATTGTCATGACAGTGAGCAAAGAGTAGTTTGTAAATGAGTCATGAAAAACAGTGAACTAAAAGCTCTAGGCGATCCTTCTTCCTGGAGCTTCTCTCAGATTTTTCTTTGAAACAGAAACTTGGACTCCTGACAGACATATTTGATTCAAGAAGTTGGTGTGCTTCCTTCCGTTGGGTTTCTAATTTAATCACCTTCATTTTGGGGAAGCTTCTCAACAAAACAAAAAAGAATTGATAGCATGTGTATATCCAGATAGCACTATAATGGGGATAAAGAACCTGTGGCCCTCCAAATGTTGTTGGACTTCGGCTCCCATCAGCCTCAGTCTTCATGACTAGTGATGAAAGATAACAAAGGTTGTAACCCAACAACATCTGGAGGGGTCACAGTTTTCCCACCCCTGCTATGTAACCTTAAAGGATATTGGGAAGGCCTATACTGTTATGCTTTTGGTTCTCCTTCCCTTCTCCTCAGGCAGGTCTGTTTCCATACATTGCTTTTTCTTCAAGTTGCTGAACATTGCACACCCCCTCCCCGACCGGTTCTTTGCAGGCATTTCAAATTCCCTATCTGACAAGTAGGTTTCTCAGGTGCTGTCTGTGTATTTATAATCTTTATTTTTCTACCATTTGTTTTACTACCCCCCCCCAAACTATATCAGAGAACTAACTTTTTAAAATAAAATTTGATTGATTTAAGAGAGAACCATTCTCTCTTTCATTAACTTCTTTTTTCTTGCACTATACAGTATAACATGTGAAATTGGCTCCCCACTAGCAACCCCGCAAAAAGAAAAAGAAAAATCAGTTTCTGAACCGACTTTATTATTCCTAGTTTGACTTGACAGTCCCTAATCTTGTCCATTGAAGTGATGAATTGATCTTTCTGCTGCCACTCTTCTCTTTCTACTGGAATACTGATGGATTCATGGCATGTTGAAAGAATGTTTCAGTAGTAGAATAATATATTACCAGCCAGCCTAAGGTGACATCTTAACATGCAAAATAACTGCCAGAAGTGGACAACAAATTTAAGCATGCTCGCACGCTCAATCTCTCACACATGCATGGACACACACACACACACACACCAGCTTTAGTAGTAATGATGCTACATAAGCCATAGAGCAGTAACTGGACAGTATTGCGGCAGGCAGGGGTATCAGTTCAGAATCACCATCTTAAGGCCCCTTTCCTTATATATTTCAGTTGCAGAGTCAAATAATAATGATTAAATGGGCCTCAAGTGGACTCTGAAAATAGTATTATTCCATTGGACTTTTATTTTTACCTAGGGCCTCAACTGATTCACAGTGTAATCCAGCAGATGCCTTTCTGAGTTCAGTAGGATTTACTTCTAGATGTAAATGGGTGTAGGATTGCAGCCCTACTCTCCTAATTCTATTGCTGTTTGTTTTTATTGTACCTCTTTCAAGCTTCCTTGAGTTAACATGTGCCTAGAAAACCAGGATACAATTTTTCTCTTTTTAAAAAACAAAAAAAAACTGTTGATTTGGTATGATGGAGCACAAGCTAGTTTCATTTCATGTTGTAGTAACTAATGCAATCATTATGTTACACTTGCCGCATCTGTCTATTTTGATGTTTGCTTTCTTTTCTCTTTTGCTTACATCTCGTTTTCACAACAAAGAATGGTGTTATGACACAACAGGGCTTGAAAATTCTACTTAAGCATTAATTGACAAAAAAACAAAAAAAAACCCAACCCAAAGACTTCATTTAGCATGAGTCCAAGTATGGAAGTACTTTGACTTCCTTCATTCCACTAAAAATGCCTAGTTACATTTCTATCAGCATTACATGTACAACTTGTTAGTTTCTCAAATCTGATTTTCACAGAGCACTTATATGAGCAGTAATTGCTCACTGGATTTCCACAGGCATTTTCACGAGGACAAGCCCTTTCTAATGACTTTGATTAGTTGTGATAAAGAAGAGCAGATAGCTATGCTCTAATAATTAAGTCTTAAGGCGTCATTTCCTCATGAACAGGCCTGTGACTGATTGGCAGATTCTGAAAGCCTGTCCTGCTATATACCTTGACACAGCAAATAACCCTCACCTGGAAGTTCAAAAATATGTGAGAGCTTGTCATTCTTTACAGGTGAAATATGTTTATTACAGCTGTAGTTCTGAAAGTAGGAGGTGTAGTAGCTGTCTTGAGCCCTCCCATCCTCTTGATTGATTGCATTTTATCTAAAATTTATAGCCTACTCAGGGACTCAAAATGGTCTACTTACACTTTTACAGTTCACATTAAGAAACAAATGAGATTCTGGAAGGACTTACTTTCTACCTAAGGATCCAAAATGATGGCTGCCCTTGGTATTCTGATTTCCACTGATTCTCCCACATGTCTTCTGGATTTGAGTGAGGGCCTGGGTTGGTTTCCCCCCAGGCTTTGTAAACACTTTGAAGCAATGATGTGGAGACTTGCTGTTTCTTAGTGTTGCAAAAGCCTGGTGAAAAGTGGAACAAAACGTCTGGCTTTCCCATCTCTGATAAAGCAAAAGACACTGCCTCCGCGCCCCCCACAAGTTCTCTGCTACATGCAAAAACTTTTGGATAAGTGAAGGGTTCTCTCATCTTGTACTGGACATCCAGGGGCAAAGGTTGCCAGAAATAGGCTGGCCACTTGCATTTGTGCAATTCCTATGTACATGTATCTGAGAACGTTACTTGTCTTCAACCCAGTATAATATTTTATTCAATTTTGACAAGAAATGAAAGTCTGTGTGGTCCAAGGGTGCAGAGTGTTGTTGTTATTCATTTATTACCTGCCCTTATCCCTGAGGTCTCAAGGCATGTTACAGCACAGCAATTTAAAATACAAAACTAAAGGCAATTTAAAACAACTCACAGTCACAAAAATAAGGCAGGACCATAAAATATACATTGCAAGTGTCAAAGGCTAGGGGGAAAAGGTGGTCTTTAATAGATACTTAGGCACACTAGGCTTTTAAATACTATTTGAGTCCCTTTCTAAGTTATGTCTATCACCTTTTCATTCTTGCTACAGGTAAGGTAAGGTATTCTGCAAATATTAGAGTTGTAAGAGGAAAGTACCCTGCCGTGTTCATGACCATGTAATTGTCCCTAGTTTGTCTCCAAATGATGTTTTACATAGTTTGTGCAACAGGCAGCTGTGAACTCAGGGTGGGATATATACAACTGTGCTCTGCTGTTTGTTGAAGGCTCCCCCTGCTGCCTCATTTCCTGCAGGAGTGTCCCATGAGCAGAATTCCACTCATGGTTAGTCTGGATCCAACCCAGTATTTTATTTGGGGGCGGAGCTGTAGAAGAATACAGTTTATTTAGTATGTTAGGCACATTTTCTTATTTATGACCAAAAGCAGACCAAATCCAAGGGACGTGTATAACAACCAGTATTCACCTAAGCAACAAGATGAACATCAGCATTGGGAAATATGTTCCTTACTTGCATAGAAAATGTTTCCATAATATGTTGTTGTTTATTAAATTTGTATACGCCTTTCATCCAAAGGTCCCAGGGCAGTTCACAACAGAAAAATACAAAATAACAATACAAAATACATAATAAAACAAAAAGAAACCAATAACCCGCTTCCCACAAACACATTTTAAAAAGCCATAGACTGTTAATCAGCCAAACACCTTGTTGAAGAGAAACATTTTCGCCCAGCACCCAAAGGTGTATAATGAAGGTGCCAGGCAAGCTTCCCTGGGGAGAGCATTTCACAAATGGGGACCCACCACAGAAAAGGCCCATCCTTGTGTTGCCATCCCCTGAACTTCTAGTGGGGGAGGGACACGAAGAAGGACCTCAGATGATAATTGCAGAGTCTGAGTTGGTTCATATGGGGGGAGAAGTTAAGTGGGCTCTTTCATTTCCTGCCCCCCAACACTCAGCATTCTGTGGCGACTTACACTCAGTGCTCATTGGATTGTTTTTGTGGTTCCCCCTCCTTCCTCAATATTTGTACTTTTAGCAAACCTTCAAGTTGTTACAGGCCTATAATGATACCTCCTTGCTTGTTTGTGGATGGCACTGTTTAGACTACATAAGTGTCAGTACACTTGCTTATAATTGAAAATTGCACTTTCTCCATCATTCTCTAACCACCCCATCTGCCCTGGTTCTCTTGATTGCATTAGCTGATCTGCTGTACAGTCAAACCTCGGCTCCCGAACAGTTCCGTTTTCAAACGGTTCGGTTCTCAAACACCGAAAACCTTGGGGGGGGGGGAAATGCTCCAGTTTTCAAACATTTTTCGGAAGCTGAAAAGCCTGATGCGGCTTCCGCTTGAGTGCAGGAAGTTCCTGCAGCCACTCGGAAGCTGCAATTTGGTTGTCGAGCATTTCAAAAGCTGAACAGGCTTCCGTAATGGATTATGTTCAACAATCGAGGTTTGACTGTACTATCAAAATGGTGCTAGACAGCCTTTGTCCAGTGGTTGAGTGTTAATAGGGACCTGAAACGCTTTAGAACCGGGGGGGGGGGGTAACCTGTGACCATTGAGAGGTTATGTTGAACTACTGTTCTCATCAGCTTCAGCAAAAATAGGCAATGGTCTGGGTTGATGAGAGTTGTAGTTCAGCATAACATCCAGCGGGCCAAAAGTTAGCCACCACTGCTTTAGAATTTGCTCGTGGAGCTTGAAATTCAGTGTTTGTTGAACTTGAGACATCTCATCATCCCATACACTAGTAACCTACACTGACTGTATGTGATTAGTGGGCTAATTAAGTTAAATAATTAATTAATTAATTAAATAATTTAAGTTCTAACTTAAACCCAAACATTTAAAAGCTTTTGAGCCTATGATATTAATGAAAATACTGTATACCGTAGAATGGTGTATGGTTCTTCTTCAACAGCAGGTTGTTGTTGTTTTTTACAGGAGGTGATCAAAGACTCTGTAGGTGCCTCATCTGTATATACTCATATTCTATATACTTTGTAGTCATCACTGCTTGAAATAGCCTCCACAGTGATTATTCCACGCGGTGACTACTCCACACAGCAACCTCAATGTGTGGAGCAGTTTTGCTATGTGGATTGCTCCATTCAGTTGAAGCTCCTGTAACATGTGGCTGTGGCATGGACATTCTCCATGCTATTGAGCCATCTATGTGGCAAACTGTCATAGTGTTCATACTTTATAAAACTTTTGTGTAGGTTTAGGTACATTTATCCTCATGATAACTAATAACTATATAGTCAGTTAGCTGTATTGCTATATTCTTGAAAATAGAAAAAATACATGACGGTTACTCTTTGAGATAATCTAGCATTATTTACCAGATAAACTTTGTTTCATATAATTAATAGTCAATAATTCTTCAGTAAGCACAGTATTCTGCCAACTGCCTCTTAAGACCATTTGGGGTGTGTAATAAGAAAAGCCTATCAGGTGCCAGTAGAAAAATTGGCAATGAATATCTTTCCTGTCTTGCCAAGGAGACATTCTCATGCTCCCAAGTGTAGATAAAACACTACTGGTAGAAAGAGCTGACATACAGCCTTTCATATCTTTTTTGCCAAAGATATATAGAAAAAATAATTTGTATTTTAGTGCCAGAGGTGCATTCCTCTGTATTTTTTTGTTTGACAGTAAGCCCCATTGAACACAGAGATAGTTTTCCAGTAAATACAGTATTTGGCTGTATGAGTTGTATCCAGCTACTCAGAGTAGACTCATTGAAATTAATGCATCTTAATGAGTTGTCGTCATCAATTTCAACATATCTACTCTTGAGTAGGATCTAGTCTGCCCCACTGAATTACTTCTGAGGACACCTGTGTAAGATTAATCTCCGTGGCTATGTGTTTAAAGGTAAAGGGTCCCCTGACCATTAGGTCTAGTCATGATTTACTCTGGGGTTGCGACGCTCATCTCACGTTATTGGCCGAGGGAGCCGGCGTACAACTTCTGGGTCATGTGGCCAGCATGACAAAGCCGCTTCTGGCAAACCAGAGCAGCACACGGAAACGCTGTTTACCTTCCCGCTGTAGTGGTACCTATTTGTCTACTTGCACTTTGATGTGCTTTTGAACTTCTAGGTTGGCAGGAGCTGGGACTGAGCCATGGGAGCTCACCCCGTCGCAGGGATTTGAACCGCCGACCTTCTGATCAGCAAGCCCTAGGCTCTGTGGTTTAACCCACAGCGCCACCTGCATCCCTTCGGCTATGTATTTACATAGACGTAAATTCTATAGAAATCAGAAATCACTTTCACAAATACACAGTTGAAGTGCATATTGATAATTACAAAGGGTATATAATGCTTATGACAATATATTACCACAGAGTGTGTTTGTGATTTGGGTGTATATAAGGCATGAATATGGTTTTGAAATACAGAGCATGTTGAATAAGCAGCACATATTGCTTGGTGTGCTAAATTTAAGCAATCTTGTTACAAAAAAGAGCATTTCAGCACATGCATTTTACATATGAGTATCTTATTGGTTCATGGTAAAATAAAAAAAATTCCTTCAGTAGCACCTTAAAGACCAACTAAGTTTTTATTTTGGTATGAGCTTTCGTGTGCATGCACACTTCTTCAGATTAGCACTCTCAGGATAGACCTAATTTTTTTTATAAAAAATGCCTACTATTTTCTAAAATGTAAGTGGGACCTGTAGTTTAGTTGTTGTTTAGTCATTTAGTCGTGTTCGACTCTTTGTGACCCTGTGGACCAGAGCATGCCAGGCACTCCTGTCTTCCACTCCCTCCTGCAGTTTGGTCAAACTCATGTTGGTAGCTTTGAGAACACTGTCCAACCATCTCGTTCTCTGTTGTCCCCTTCTCCTTGTGCCCTCAATCTTTCCCAGCATCAGGGTCTTTTCCAGGGAGTCTTCTCTTCTCATGATGTGGCCAAAGTATTGGAGTCTCAGCTTCAGGATCTGTCCTTCCAGTGAACACTCAGGGCTGATTTCCTTAAGAATGGATTGGTTTGATCTTGCAGTCTATGAGACTCTCAAGAGTCTCCTCCAGCACCATAATTCAAAAGCATCAATTCTGAAGCCTGATCCACATCAAATGCTTCTGTTCAGTACTTCAGATAGCAAACCTCTAGGAGGTAATCAGCTTTTAAGCCAATTCCCTCCCACCCCCCAAGTAACACTCTTCTTGAACTGAACTCACCATGCTAGTATAGCTCTTGGAGACCACTAGATCTACATTAGAAGTTGGGGTTTTTTTAGTACAGTATTTACTTTTTCACTTCTGCATGGCTAGGAAGTCCCCAAATAATTTAGAAACCACTACCGTATTTGTGGGTGGCCGTTTTATTTTTAAATAGTTATGTGCTCAGTCTGAGTATACTGCACTCTCAGTATGTATTGATGACATTTTTGAATGACTGAGTATTTATGTGCCTTGAGGTCTTTTATACCAAAGTATTTTGTGATCCACTGAAGTATTCTAAAATAAAATATTCTAAAGAAATTTGTGCAGATGCTGCAAAAATTAATATACATTCCAAAAGCTCCTATGAAGAAGACGGTTGCTGTAAAACCATTCTTGTCCTCACTGGAAGAAGTAAAACCTCTTGAATACTTGACGTAAGGAATAATATCACTAGATTTCACTTTGAGATTGAGAACAGTACACAATTGCGAAGTTGCAAGCACAGTTCCTCTGAGGACAATGAAAGGGTTAAGCAGGGGTCTGAATAATATTTCTTCCTGATCATCTTTTAAAGCGGTTAACCTTTTATTTTGAGAGAGAGATTCCCCCCCACACACACCCTTTTGCTGGCGCTTCTTTTCTTTAACTTCCAAGCGTTGGAGGGGGTGGGTGGAGTAAGGGCGAGGAGGGGGGGAATTGGCAATCTCGGTCTTCATTCATGCTTTTGACAGATAATAAAGCCCCGCTCTGGGAGTACACGTTGACTCTTTCGACAAGGAAGTCGCCGTGCGCTGAATCCCATTGGTGCGCCGGAGCGAAGCGATTTAAATATTAAATGAGACCTTTTAAGGCAAGATCGGCGGATGACATTTGCGAGAGGAAGGTGTCCGCGACTGCGCTGGGGGCGGGAGATGAGTTACATAGATGGGGTTAGTTTCCTGCTTGTTTCCTACTCAGCCTCCGTTCCTGTGCTTGACGTTGAAAACTTTTAAGGTGGGAGGGAGCGAGGGAGGCGTCTGGCGTTAAGGTAGCCTCGAGAGGGACGGATTCCCGGCTCCTAAAAAGAAGAGTGCGGGGTTTGGCAGGGACAGGACGTGTGTGCCATGAGAGGAGATTTGGTGGGTTACGCGTTTGTGGAAGCGATACTAAAATTGGGCGGTGCGGGGACGGGGAGTGGGGGAGAGCTGCCTCTGGGGCTTCCTGACTGTGTGGGAAAGGGCTCTTGTGCCTTTAAGAGCCTGCCTCTGCTTAAGGGGAAAGCGACGGGGCGGGGGCCCGACTGGGATATGCGCGGACCTTTGCGAGACTCCTAAAATTAACCGACTTCCTTTCGCTGAAGTTTCTGGAGTTCGTGGGGCCTCGCGGGAGAATCAAGTCAAGCTTTAGGCCGCTTCCATGGCGCCCTTGGAACCGGCGCCCTACGGGTCTCGCAGTGGGCGGCTGGAGGGAAGCGCCTCGCGATCCCGGCTGTAGCCTCTGGATCCCAGATGACGGCGATCGTGCTGGGTCGTCGCGCTTCCTCGCCTTTTCCATAATAGCTGCAGCGGGGGAAAGGGGGGAAAGAAAAGCCCACTGGTTCGCTTCCCCGGGCCGATGATTATTAACCTGCAGCGGCTTGGTCCGACGGGTTAATGGAAAACTGGAAACAAAGGCGTCGCGAGGCCTCTTGCTGGTGCCGCTTCTGCCCCTGCCAGCTTTGCGCCCATAGCGGCAGCCCCGGTTCTGCCTGGCGAGAGGGGAATTCTGCCGGAGCTTCCTTAAGCGGCGGCGCCACCTTAAAGAGCCTGATGACTTTTCTCGTTACATTGTAGCAGCGGAAAGAATGTCGGCGCGGGCCGTGGCTGACGTCAGAGGGGAGCAACGCAGAGCGGCGGCGGCGGCGGCCAGCAGGCAGCAGCGGCGGCCCCGGCACGGAGGCGGTGGCGGAGGAGGAGGAGGCGGAGGCGAGATCGGCCCCGGCCCCGTCAACACTACTGCCGCGAGCACGACCCCGGCCACCAGCGCGGCAATGGCGACGGTCGGGGAGCGCAAGTCCTTGCCCAGCCCGGAGGCGATGCTGGGGCAGCCCTGGAGCCATTGGGTCGATGCTGCTAAACTTCACGGGAACGACGGTGAGATGTGGATGGGGGGAGGGAAGGACAGGAGAGGGGTCCGGCCCGGCAGCCAAGGGGTTAACCCAGCTGGTCCCCGGGCGGGGGAGGTGCTCCAGCCTTCCTCTTGGTCCCGGAATCTGTCCCAGGCTCGGAGATAGGTGGGGAGTTGCGGTGATTGGCCAGGAAGATCCAGGTTTCACCCGGAGCCAACTCCACGCCCCTGCCGCTCTCCGAGGTTTATCTGCATGTGGGTAATCCTTAGTGTGCCTGTGACAGGTTGCTCTCCAATCCTTAGGTATAGGTATGCTTCCTCAACTGAGAGCAGATTTAGGGTATGTCCTGCTCCTTGTTTACCTGAGTAACCAAGAGAGCAGCTGCATGCTTCCAGATATTTTGTCTCTGCTAGGGCCATTCCTATGTTGCAGTTTTTGTTTACAGGTGCTTTGAGTTGGACACACAAAAGCCACATCAAGCAAAAGACTTTAATGTGTTCACCATTCTCTGTTAGGAAGGCATTATTCTGAATATTTAAAGTTGTTTAATATAATAACTGTACAGTTACAACATGTGCTCACTTGTGTGTTCCTACAAGTCATTCCCATGACCAATAAGGTATTTGGGGGACTGACTTACATTGTATGCCTGTGAATGAAAATTGTCACATGGGAAGTGTTTCCAAATAAAAGTATATGCAGGTGCATGCAACCCATGTATATATCAAATGATATGCATGGATCTTTTGCATTCAGCCTTTATGTTTAGTGACTTGCTGCAATGGTGACTTATATCTGATGGTGAGAAGTTAAGTACGGTGGTACCTCGGTTTATGAACTTAATCCGTTCCTGAAGTCCATTCTTAAACCGAGGTGCCCTTTCCTTAATGAGGCCTCCCGCTGCTGGTGCCCTTCCACCATTCGGCTTCTGTTCATAGACCAAGGTAAAGTTTGCTAACTGGAACACTACTTCTGGTTTTGCGGAATTCGTATACTGAATAGTTCGTAAACAGTGCTGTTCTTAAACAGAGGTACCACTGTATGTACTATGTTTAAGAAGGTGTCTGTGAATGGAGCTGTTTTTTCTACCTTTTGTTTTTTCTATCAAATGAATTCACCCCTTCTTAGCTACCTTGCTTATGTGAGATGAGGGGAAAGGATGTGTTGTATACTTTTGCAACGAATATATTTTATAGCTATCCTTGGAACAAATGTTTCGTATTAACATTGGCAAAAAACAGTGTCTAGCATTTCATTTGCTCCATAGTCACCATTCCTCAAGGACTCCTTAAACTGAAGTTCTTATTTTTGTTTGTCACATAGGAGCAACCTTGGAAGAAAATTTCAAGGAATATGGGAAAAACCGAGAAGCGATGCGACTCTGTAGAGAAGGTGAGTCTGACGTGAAAAGGTCTTTCCGTTCATAGAATGGTCAGTGAAATGGGCAGATGTAGGGTCTTGCAAGCCAAATATGTTTTAAACCTGAAATTAATATTTTGAGGTTATTGTAAGCTTGATCCAGTGGCTAGTTTTTGTATAAAACCATTATCATATTTTCCCATTATTTATTGGCTGTTTTGCTGATGCATATATGTTGAATTTGATAACATGGTCTCTCTTTCCCACCAGTTTAGCAATGCTTGTATCTCTCACTAAGTCATCAATATCATTAAGGATATTAGGATATCATTTAGGATATACTTAAGTCCAGGGTCACTTCCCCTCTGCTCAGTTTCATGATCAATTTTTCTAGGGCATGATTGTTGAGGGTATTATTAGAAATTTTGCCTCTTCATCAAGGCCAGTATGTGCATTTACCCAGTGTATGGCCTAGAGTTCACACATAACACTAAGCCAGTGTAATGTGTCTTAGTATGAACAAACAGATGTGTGGGCTCCAGGGAAAAGAGTGTGGCTGCTTTGTTCCCCTTTTAGACCTGATACTACTGTGCTGCTATCAGTCAAGTTGCAGTTCGGCTTAATGTTATACCTGAACCTGGGCTTTGGGGTGGGAGCAGATTTAACCATGAGCAGTAAACCATAGAACAAACTTCGGCTGTAGCTCATGTTTTGTCAGGAGCGAGAGAAACCATGAGTCTAGGTTCAGTTGTAACACGAACCCAAACTGTGGCTTAACTTTACAGGAGCATGGCACAAACAGGATTGGAGCAGGAGCAAAATGGCCGCAATATTCTCTCTGAGAACCTTCATGCTTGGTTGTTGTTAAGCTATGGTTTGGCTCCGCATTGAATGCAAATCATGTCTTCATATGGGTAATTAATGTCAATCACAACTGTAGTAATATCTCCTTTGCTTGTTCCTGATTCAATTGTCCATCTTGAGACACTTAGTACTTTGATCAGGGTTACAGTTGTTGGTACATTTTGAGTACTAAAATATTTTTCGGACCTGTTAAGTAATTCTGTGGCGTGTTATGCTGGAAGGGCAATTGTGATTAGTTTCAGAAATGTTTTACTTTGCAAGGACCGCTTAGTCAGGAGTGCTAATTTAAAGAACACTAATTTTAAAAAAAATATAAAGCATGTATTTAATCAATAAAGCTAGATTTAACTATCAGAAAACTCCTATCTCAGCTAAAAAAAACTTCACAAAATCAAGTTGGAATCTATACAAGGCCACTTAAATGAATCGGGGTGAGGGAGATGTGCAGCAGCAATACTTGGAGAACAAATTCAGTCTTCAAATCAGCAGCACAAAAATTGCTAGTCCATGTGCTATTGGTTCTCCAACCCACAACATATTGGGGAGAAAGGAGACAGAATAGACTAGAGAACTGTCCACCATCTAGCTCCCAGTGGTCCAGCTAAGCTGGCCTCTTCCTCCTCAAACTGCCAGTAAGAATTCTCAAAAACCTTCTTGCCCCAAGGGTATATTAATGTTTTGAATTAAAAAATGAAGTTAATATATTAATCATTGGGGATATATAGACAACTTGAAAGAAGCAAAGAACCAGCAGTCCACCATTTTACAAAAACCTTACTTCTTGCCCTTTGAATCTCTGTTGCTCCTTTGCAAACCTACAAGGAGCAGCCCTGGGCACCCTTTAATAATCCTTCCCCAGCCTGGTGTCCTCCAGATATTTTGAACTACAATTCCCAGCAGCCCTCGCAGCACAGCTGAGGCACCAGAGTTGGGAATACACTGTACTGTATATTAAAACAAGGAAGTTGCCTACTACTGCAGCTGCTCTACAGTGTTAAGTAGTAATTGTGTGTGCACAAAACAGTTGTTAATACAAACCCATGAAATTTGCACAGAATCTAACTATTGGTTTACTGTGGCTTTGTTGTGTTTTCACAGTGGAGTGACAAAATAGCTTTGGTTGTTCAGGACTGGGAAACTAGATCGCTGCTAAAACTTCTAAACCACCCCTCCCCAAATTGGGCATTATTTCAAAGTTACCATCCAGACACAATTCGTACTTTTAAAAGTGTATATGTTGTTCCTGTGTATGTGCTCACATTGTGTCAAGGCACTGGCCTTGATTATGCAGAAGTTGCGTTGGAATGAATTGTGTGTGTGTGTGTGTGTGTGTGTGTGTGTGTGTGTGTGTGTGTGTGTTTGTTTTTTAATGGTCTCCCCCCCCCATTTTTAAACAATATTCCTATACGTTCACATCATTTTCAATTTCTACACTTCTGGGATTACTTAGAGCCCTCAAACTTCCCCCTCCCCACCCCTGGTTTCCAATTCCCCCCTATTATTGCATCTACCCGTATATTCCGACGTATAAGACGACTGGGCGTATAAGACGCCCCCAACTTTTCCAGTTAAAATATAGAGTTTGGGATATACTCACCATATAAGAAATACTACCTGGCGTATAAGATGACCCCCGACTTTTGAGAAGATTTTCCTGGGTTAAAAAGTAGTCTTATACGCAGGAATATACAGTAATTACGTTTTTCTAATTCATTTTATCTCCTTTTTTTAACCTTAAATCATATTACATTTTAAGTGTTATCACAATCCTCCTGACGTTTTTAAGTATATACAGTGCTCTTTAAGATATTCTATAATTTTTTTCCACTCTTGACTAAATTTTTTATCATCTTGGTGTCTGATCTTCACGGTCATCTTTGCCATTTTGGCATAGTCCATCATCTTGGTTATCTACTCTTCTTTGGTTGGGACTTTCTCTTCCTTCCACTTCTAGGCGAGTAGCATTCTTGCGGCTGTTGTCACATACGTATAGTCTTTTAAAATATTTTGGTATTTCATCTCCTGTTAACCCTAGTAAAAAAGGCTTCTGTTTTTTTTTGATGAAAGTTATCTTAAACATTTTCTTCAGGAATGAATTGAGTGCTAACTGTGCGATTAATTTCATTTGGCTTACATGGGATATAAAAGAAACACATATCCCTGCAAATAAACATACAGAGCCCTGTGGGAAATATATTAACATTTAGGTTGCCGGGAGCAGCCAGAGGGGGGTGAGCATCCTAGTTATTTTAGTCCTTGTTTAGTGTGGAATCTAAGAGTGTGAGTTGTATTCACTGCTTAAGAATTAATTTCTGCTACATTCACAAGGTGGTCTTAGGAAAGTCCTTGCCTGTCAACCTCAGCTTCCTAACAACAACAACAACAACAACAACAACAACAACAATAATAATAATAAAATTGTACCCGGGCAGAGTTGGGCTCAGAGCGGCTAACATCATATAAATAATACAATATGCATAAAACAATCAATCAATTAAAATGCATCCCAAAATTAATTCAAATAAATTAAAATTAAAACTGGACAAATGACAATCCTCGGATTACAACTGAAAGCGGTTAATACACGCCAGGACCAACTGTTTCCACTGATATTATAAGGACCTGTGAGCAGGCTGGAAAACCTCCCTCCTGCTTGTTCTTATACAAAGAGAAAATGAGTCAGACTGAACCCTAACCAAAGGCCCTGGCAGAACAGCTCCGTCTTGCAGGCCCTGTGGAAGGATGTCAAATCTCGCAGGGCCCTGGTCTCTTCTGAGAGAGTGTTCCACCAGGCTCGGGCCATGGCTGAAAAGGCCCTGACTTTAGTCAAGGCCAGTCTAATCTCCCTGGGGCCCGGAATCTTCAGGTGTTGTTATTTACAAACCATAAGGTCCTCCACGAGGCATACCAGGAGAGGCGGTATGATGATGCCCAGGGTGCAGGGGACTAAACTGCCTTGCTAGGTTGTTGTAAGGATTATCTGAATAATATACATGCAGTACTGCAGTTTTTATGCAGTAAACTGTCAGGATCATAATGTGGCTATACTTGGAATACTGTGCACAGTTATTTTATCGCTTCTCAATTTTTTTAAAAAATGTACAGCTTTAAAATTTGCTAAAAAGGGGCAACCAAAATTATTAGGGAATGGAACTTTCTAGGTTAGTAGAAAGTTGAAAAATGTGGCATGGGGAATGATCATAGCTTAGATATCCTATGAATGTTTTTATCCCTCTCAAAATACTAGAACTATGTATCCAGTGAAAATGGCTAGTGATTTAGGACTACAATGATTAATTAATTTGTGGAATTCTCTGTCACAACATGTGATGACCACTAGGTTAGAAGATTTTCAAAGGGGGATTTGATACATTCAAATGGTATCTGAAGAAGTGTGCATGCACACGAAAGCTCATACCAAAATAAAAACTTAGTTGGTCTTTAAGGTGCTACTGAAGGAATTTTTTTATTTTACTTCGATCCAGACCAACACGGCTACCTACCTGTAACTTGATACATTCATGATTGGCTACATAGTCACATGTGGTGTGTGATAAGACCGCTTGCTTGAATGAATGGGTCCTTCATTGTGCTCATGTTCATTGGGTGTATAATTTTACAGAAGTTTGTACATATGTCTGAGCTCTGGCCAGGGAACTGTCCCTGATGCTACAGTGCATGTAGGAAACTGGGTTTTTAAGAAGCTTTAGTGCACATAATTGCTTTCACAACAAATTCCACTTCGGCCAACTAAATAATTTTCAGAGGCGTTTAAATGGGTCTTTAAAACAGTTTGCCTACTATTAATTATTTTTTAATTTATTGTAGTTTTTGCTGGCCAAATTTCTCTAGTTTTATTGAGGAAATATTGTGCAGAGCTTTGTTCTCATCCTAACTAATGTATCCTATGTCCACTGCAGTCTCCTTATCAGCTTTGTTAACTTTGAAAGCGGATTGACTTCTCACGGTGGTTGATTACTATGATTTTCATAGTTTGTTATAATTCATGTCAAAGTTAAATTAGTAGGCCCTGATCTATGCTTCACCTTGTCAGTTTCTAGCATAACTGGACTATACCTGACATTTCTTTGATTATAACTAATTTGGAGACTTAAACTTATTTATTTTAATTGTGGAATATCTGTTTACATTTTTCATGTCCTGTGGAGTTTAGTTTCTCTTGTGGTATTGGAATACCCATTGATTATGGCAATCATATTCTCTCAAAAGTGCCCAGCCTTTTTTACCTTCTTTGCTTTTCCTAAATGATTTTCCAGTTTGCTTTTTAAAAAATAATTGAACAGTAAAAAAAGAAAGAAAAAGAGAGAGCATTGAACCAACCTGCAAGCAAAAAAGTAGTAGACATAACTTTTTCTTTTCTTTTTTCTTTAAAAATCTTTTGGCTGTTTGGTGACTTATGTTTTCTTGTTTTGTCTATTCTTAATATCACCATATGATTATTATTTTTAGCATCCCTGGTGCCTTAGTAGTTTGAACCAATTCTTAAATATTAGACTTTTTCACCCTGCTGTGAGCATCTTGAGACTAGATTGTTACAGTTCTGTAATTTATAAAAACGTATTGCAGTTTCCTTTTTATGAGAAACAATATTGGGAAATTAAAATTGGTGCACAGTGAATCATTTTTGCGGCTGGACGTTTAGAGCACCATTGCTCCATAAGATAGACTTGTTTGCTTACCAGTACAGATAAGATATTATTGTTGTATTGGCCAAAACTAGATTGGGTCTCGCCCACTCTAATTACAGTGGCCCAATTTGGATGTTCTGGTAAACATAAACATGGATGTTCAGCATAAGATCAAGCTGCAGCTTCACCTGTGGTGCTACTGCAGGGAGGATTTCGGCAGCTTTCACTTTCTATTTTAACAGATTAATTTGACAGATTTTTCTGAACTGGGGAAAGATGTTTCCTTTCAGTAAAATCATGCTGATGTGGCCTCGGTGCAGTACAAACAGCTGGTGGGTTTGTAAGTTTTCATTTAAATGATATAACAGATTATATATCTTTCATATTTTCAACCTTACCTTTAACATTTGTTTACATTAAAAAGATAAATGTGTAAAAGGTCTTCAGCTATGTTAATACTACTTTCCTTGAAATCACATTCTGATTAGAAACAGGATGGTCCATCCAGTGTCACTTTGTAGCTAGCATGTTTTCCACTTCAGCTAGAAAGTGTTGGCAGTGTATTTTGGTGCTGCTCTGACATGGGTCAGAAGCATTGCAAGGTATTGCGTTCTTTCATTAGAGTAGAGGGTACCCAGGGGAGGTTGCTAAAAATAGCAGCAAGTGAAGAATTAAAGGCAGGGTCTAAACACTCACATGTATTTTCAAAATATATGTATAGTTAAGTGTCAATAAGTGATTCCTGTTTGGCAACACTGCTCACAAAATTGGACCTTGGAACCTCTAGGTCAGAATTATTTTTTTTCTGCCTTCCTATCATTTTCCAACACAATCATCACATTTGCAGGAGGAAAAGAGGGGGTTTCCTAAAGCTCTGATTCCAGAAGATAACATATTGTTTCATAGTTTTTAAGAGATTGGAACATGACTTGGAACACTTGGAGTTACCAGGACTCTAGCTCACTCTAGCCTGCTGGACAACTTTGCTGTCATGTCAGGAGCTGCTTAAATAATTATTATTATTTAATTAATTGCCTAACAAGTAGCATGAAGAAACCAATTCCCACCCATCCAACATAGAATAAGTCAATCAGTTGTATATTGGCATCTTCCAGCTGCATGCAGATGGTGAAATTTTCTTCAACATTTCGGGTTCACATACCATATTAAACTGCTAATAGTTGTCTACTCCATGAGCATCCAGCGGTCCAAAGGTTAAATGTGACCTTTTTAACAGGCAGGTCAGTCTTTCACTTTACTCTGCTTTGCACTTGAAATTCTTAGAAAAGGATCTGATCTAAACACAAAGCGTGCAGCCTCTTACTTAGATTTGCTTGTCACAAATTAACGAGAACAAAGCTAGTCCTTGAACAAGAACGAACGAACAGAGTGTCCAATTGGCAGAGGGTAGCAGGGTAGAGATGGTGACCTGAAACAGCTGGGATGCTGGCAGAATTCTGCATAGATGCAAATAATGCTATCCAAATGTGTAATAACAGCATGACTTCAGTCAAAGCGTTCAGTTAATGGCTTGAAGTATTTCACCTGCGGAACAGATTATTTTTGTACAGTAGTAATACTGATGCTGCAGTCTAGAGCCACATTTTAAACCTGAAAAACACAAGGAATTCCTGCTCAAGTGGCATTGCTTTTCATTACGATATCCAGCACTGCTCACCTAAAGCTGTCCTCTCTGTTGAAGTGAATGGAAAACTCCTTTTAGATTTTCATGTATATATTGCAGCCCAATGATCACAAGGAATCGTAGGGTGTAGACAGGGGTCAGCAAACTTTTCCACTGTCCCTCAGACCTTGTGGGGGGCCGGACTATATTTTTTTGGGGAAAGAAAGAACGAATTCCTATGCCCCACAAATAACCCAGAGATGCATTTTAAATAAAAGGACACATTCTACTCATGTAAAAACACGCTGATTCCCGGACCGTCCGCGGGCCAGATTTAGAAGGTGATTGGGCCAGATTTGGCCCCCGGGCCTTAGTTTGCCTACCCATGCTGTAGAACTTATAAATTAAAGGCTTTTGCGGATGATGTGGCCCTAACAATGTAATGTAAACCCTAATGTAGAACAACCTAATGTAAGCATTCCCAAGGTTTTAGATGAAATTGAAAAGTTTGGAGAAGTGGCAGGTTTTAAAATAAATGTAGAAAAGACAAATAATCAAGAGAATTAACATGGATAGACAATGGGCTACATACAGAGATCTCTTGGAATTTACAGGGAGTGAACCTCGATTGAAACCAATGGAAGAAGTAAGGAGCCAAATTACACATTGGTTACAGTATCATCAAATATATGAAATGTTTAAATTAGATTTTTAAAAAATGGGCTTCCAGATCAAAGCTCACAGTTTGAAAGAGAATTATTATGGAATAAGGATAAATTGTCAAAAATGTATAACTTTTTATTAGAATGCGAACCAAAAGACAAGTTAGTTAAAGCTTCAGTGACACACTGGGCAATGGATATAGGGCATAACATAGACCTAAAGCTCTGGGAGAAATTCTGGAGGAATGATTTGAAATTTACTGCATGTAATACTTTGAAAGAGACTTGTATGAAAATGATGGATAGATGGCATTTAACAGCGAGTTGGTTGGTCAAGATGTACAAAGTTGGATCAGATCTGTGCTGGTAATGCAGAGAAATGGAAGGAAGAGACCGCCCTATACCCAGAGGTCTCAGGGTGGTTAAAAAGGTTAAAGGCTATGAGGAAATGACCTACAATGACTTTAAAAAATATTTAAAACAACTTTCCCAAAAAAACCTGAGGCCTATTTGTTAGGAATACTTAAGTATGAAGTTCCCAGTTGTGAGAAAAAAATATTTATGTACACAACACAGCAGCTTGAATTTTGCTAGCCCGAATATGGAGAGTGAGGAAGATTGGGAATTTAAGATGATAGAATTTGTAGAAGCAGTAGGTTTAACCTATAGAATAAGAGAGCAAGAAGAATCTTTATTCAAAGAGGAGTGGAATATTTAGAATATAATTGCTGGTAGCATTTAGATAAATTCAACAGCATGGTAAATATTTGAAGGATGTTAAATGGAGAAATGATTAGATTGGCTATAGTAAAATATGCAGGAATGATAGGTAAGTAAAATGAACCATGAAAAGGGAAGGAGGGAAGTCAGTTATGTAAAATGTTTATTTTGAGATGTATAAACTGAAAAAAATAATTAAAATGTTATTTAAAATGTTAACAACAAATCGCATGTTAACAACAAATCACACAAGTAGAAGAAGAGGAGTTTGGATTTGATATCTCGCTTTATCACTACCCGAAGGAGTCTCAAAGCGACTAACATTCTCCTCTCCCTTCCTCCCCCACAACAAACACTCTGTGCGGTGAGTGGGGCTGAGAGACTTCAGAGAAGTGTGTCTAGCCCAAGTCACCCAGCAGC
The DNA here is from genome assembly GCF_965207765.1 of Zootoca vivipara. Lineage (NCBI taxonomy): Eukaryota > Metazoa > Chordata > Lepidosauria > Squamata > Lacertidae > Zootoca > Zootoca vivipara. The sequence goes on along the minus strand of NC_142584.1, from coordinate 98,506,204 downwards.
TGCATGTGGAGGAGCGGAGACGTGAACCCTGTTCCCCAGATTACGAGTCTATTGCTCTTAACCACTATACCACACTGTTTTCCATAATGGCCTGGTTCACACATAATGCTAAAAAATGTTTTTATTAAACTATAGTGTATTAATCGTGGACTATGGTTCACATTGCTAATATCATTTGTGTATTGTCCTGCTATTTTGTGTGCATTTGAATTATTTTAACGTTGCATTTTGAATGGGTGCACATAAAGTTATATACAGTGCAGATAATAAGGAATGCTTTCTGGGACTCCTTAAGAACCTGTCCCAAAGTATCCAGCTTCATGGGACTAAGGCTTGGCAAACAATTTTGAAATGAGAGGCACCTGAAATGTTGCCTTGTGTGACAGTTTGATAGGACTAGCCAGACAAGTTTGACTGCAGTGATTATTGTTAGAAGGAAAAAACACCCTGTAGGCTGCACTACAGTTTGTGCAGACATGAGCTGAAAACGTGTGACGTAAGACAAAAGTGCTTGTAAACAGTATGGTCCAAATTGCATGGAATATATGCGGGTATATATGCAGACATTGCTTTCTAGCATATGCCAGATCCAAACTGGAAACCATTTGAAATTATTTTGATTGGAATGTTTGTAAAAGTTTCAAACGCGCATATACTATTTATATTGTGTTGGCATCCAGCTGTCTTGGGGGACAGTGGATTGTGCCTCCGGAGTGAAGTCAAACTGCTGGAGAATCTCAGCACCTGATGTGGCTGCAGAGACCGGTAACTTGTAACTACTGCCTCCAGTGTTCTTTTGGCTGCAATAAAAGCACCAAAGTGACTTCCCTGGGAGTGCAAGCCTGGGCAGTGTGTATGGAGGTTCTGGGCTGCCCAGATGACAAGACTGCCCAGATGACAAGACCACACTGATATGGTCCAAAGGAAAGCAGAGCAGTACATTTGGCACCAGCTTGGCTGCAGGAGTTACTGGAAGGAGGCTTACAAAACTCCATCCTACTGTCTTGGCGATTCCACTCCAGAGAGAGAGAGAGAGATTGAATTACTGTAATTACTGAAAAGTTACTGATTTTACATGCTTGGAGAACAGTGGTGGAAATCATCATAACACTAAGCATTGATTCTTGCCTGATGGAAAGATCTCCCATTTTCTCTCCTTAAACAAAATATCTGAAGAAATGTGTGCATGCACACGAAAGCTCATACCAATGACAAACTTAGTTGGTCTCTAAGGTGCTAAAGGAAGGAATTTTTCTATTTTATTTTTACCATATTTTGTTTCGACGGCAGACCAACACGGTTTACCTACCAGTAACTACAAAAATAAAGTTACATATAAAAATGTTACATTAGTATAAAGTTACACACACACACCAATATCAATTAATTTTTTTCTGACACACCCTCCCTCTAAGTCTCGTTCTCACCCAGGGTTCAAATAAACAAACAAACAAATTATCTCTATTCCAGCTGCTAAGTTTAACTCATACTGGGTTCATCTATCATGTTACTAATCACTGTTTTGAAACAATGCATTTCTAAAAGTGGATTTTTTTTCTATAGAGAAATAGTATGAAATATTTTCTATACCACACAACTGATTCTAGAGCTCCCTACATTCTCCTTTTAGATACGTGACTTCTCATTACTTCTGGCTTTAATATAGTGATTAACATAATTGCTGCATTCTGTTTTATTTCATTTTAACTAATTTTTATGGATTTAAATATCGTGTTTGTATAATCTTCTGTACCAGCATTGCCTTCTGAATTTCAGAAAGGTAACTGATCAATATGATAAAACATGTATGCTAACTCATGAGATCTGCTTTCTTTTATATTACATATTTTTTTGAAGTCTTGGTATTCTTGTGTTACTTATCATACATGAGTTATCGTATTGATCAGTTGTCTTCTTGGACATACCATTTGCAGTAGGATACTTTCTCTTCCTGAGACAATTGGTCAGACAAATATGCTGAATGTTTTATTGGAATTCTGAAAGTATATAATACTCAGCCTTTTAAAATGTGAATTCTAGAGTAGCAATGCATTGCAGCAGTCTAGAATTCTTTTTTTAAACTGTCCTTATATGAAAGACGACGGTTTATGTAACATCATTAATCTGTAAACTAGCTGAATAGTTTTGTTGTTTGTTTGAATATAAGTTTATTTCTTCCTACCTTTTGTGGTATAGAGAAGGATTCTTCATCATTATCTTAGAAGTCTATCTGGTATAATTAGCAGATGTAATTGATTGACAGCAGTTTCAACAGGTTTCCTAAACACTTTGACACTCAGTTTTGGGGGTGCTCAAGAGCACTTGCCTGACCAGTGCTAAAAACAAACATCACTCTGAAAAGTGAAGCTGGGGCTGGCTGACTTGGTGATGGATGGTGGAGGTAATGGAACCTTGCACCCCAACACCAAAACAAGCCCAAGCCTTCACTTTCAGCTGTCAAAAGAAAGGGGCTGGGCCTGTCCATTTGGGTGCTAGGCTCCCTAGAGTGTCTGTCTCTATCTCCAAATTTGGAGTTAAAGAGCAGTGGTTGCACACAGGCCCACTGGCTTGATGGATCCCTGTTACTGTGGCTCTTTGGATATATGCAGTAATCCTAATTGGAAATCTACTAATTTCTCAATTACTGTATTCCTCTTGTCTCCCAGGAAATATATTTATGCAGTGCCGATGGCACAGGGGTGTATGACAGCATGTTTTGGATTATGCCCCTAGGTACCATAAAGGCTTTATCTAGTTTTAGACTGGTGTGTTTTAATATATGGCAGCTAATGCGTATTGTTATTTAGGAAATGTATGAATTGTATAGTGGGAAATGTGACTTCTAGTACCGTATTTTTTTCTTGATTTCAATCCATCCTAAATTTTAGAGTAAAACTCAGGAGACATCATGCCCCATGTTTAACCTACTAGCTATAAAGTAAAGGACCCCTGACAGTTAAGTCCAGTCGCGAACGACTTTGGGGTTGCGGTACTCATCTCAATTTACTGGTCAAGGGAGCCGACGTTTGTCCGCAGACAGTTTTTTCAGGTCATGTGGCCAGCATGACTAAGCCACTTCTGGTGAAACCAGAGCAGTGCACGGAAACAGCATTTACCTTCCCGCTGGAGTGGTACCTATTTATCTACTTGCACTTTGACGTGCTTTCGAACTGCTAGGTTGGCAGGAGCTGGGACCGAGCAATGGGAGCTCACCCCATTGCGGGGATTTGAACCGCCAACCTTCCGATCGGCAAGCCCTAGGCTCAGTGGTTTAGACCACAGCGCCATGAAATTCACTTCCTGTAGAGACTTGCCTAAACTGCTTTCATTCCAGATTTTAGATAGCAGGAAACAGATTTTCTAGGCTGGCATTTAGAATGTTTGTTCACTGCTGAACTTTTTGTTCTTATATAATGTAATTGTCTTGGTATTTGTATTGGTTGGTAACATAAATTGTTGAAAGCAAAGGTGTTATGGGGGGATTTATATACCATACCTTATTATTTTAGGATAGTTTACAATACATCCCCACCCCCCAAGCCAGCACAAACCGCCTTTTGTACAGCAATATAAAAAGTTGGTATTCAGATTAAAAGTGATTTGAAAGTGAAATAAGGCCTGGTTTGGACATAAGCAAAAATCTCACCTCCACCCTTGCCCAGCCCCTTCTCTTCTGCACATACTGCAACTGAAGACTTCTTATGGATTAGTTACCCATAGTTTACCTTTACATCAAAAACAGGGGAAACTGTGGTTCAGAGCAAATCAGGATTTGGTGGGAGGCAGGGAACAGAATACACATTAGTAACAAAAAAGATAGAGAGAAGGGAAATAAAGGAAAAAGTAGAGGGAGGCTAGTTTTTGAAGGCCAGAAAAAATGATCTGTGGGTATTTAATATCTAGCCTGAAATAGTCAGTGTTCTTTCTTGAATAGCAATTGGTGGCTCTTTGGCCAGTGGTTGGGGCCTTTCCCTCTGTTAAGCTTTCTAGTGGGTTTGCCACCCCCAAATGACATGCAGTGTGTGTGTGTGTGTGTGTGTGTTGTGTGTTGTGTGTGTGTGTGTAGGAGGTGTATTTGCCTGAAATTGGGCAGAGGGATTTTACTCCATTGGGAGCTCTGCTGACACAAGATCCCTCCGCTCAGTTTCAGAGAACTCTGCCTTCCCACAGCAACCCTATATGACACAGACTCCACTGTTTGGAGGAGTGTCACTCTGGACAGAGTTTTTGGTTGGTTCGGGGGGGGGGGGCTGTGGGGACCGGAGGAGGGAAAGATAGCAGTCACTTGCATAGATTGCAAAGCACTCATGCAACCATTAGATGCTACCCAAGAAATTTACCATTTGCTGCTTTTCTTGGTATTGCAAATTTTGGCCACCAGACAAAGGAGCCCATAATCTCATTTAGGACTCCAGGATTAAGCTCCCACAAGGGACATAAAGCATTGATTTTCAGGTGTTGGATTGGGACCCACAGGTTCACAGCCTAATCCAAGGTGGGTTGCAACCATAGCACTACCACCATACAAATATGTAGGGGGGAAAGGGGGGGGGCGTCTTGAAATTCATGTTTGAGTTAAAGGTTGGTCCCATGGCTGAAAGGGTTGAGATTAATGGTATAAAAAATTCATAAACTGATGTGCTCAAATAATTTCATTGCTTACAGTAAGTCACAAAGGTTAAAATTTGATTCTGAGTGCTATGGAGGCTAGCATAATACATTTTAGCAACCCAGGAAGCCGCCTGATACACCTTTCCAAAATAGTTTCAATACTTGAGATTGGAAATGTCAAGTTGAAGTGCAGCTTTGTTTTAAATCAGAATTAAAAATTAAATTTTAAGAATCAAGGCAAGTGATTTTCATGTTGTTTACTGTTAAACTATGCTATACTTGTAAACAAGCAGTTTCCATGGTATTCCAACACCATTCCAAGAGTTTTTTAAATAACCAGGCAATAAATTTTCAGAATGGCAACCCATTCATAAGATCTTGTTCTCTACATGAATGTAGTAGCGGGGTGGACACGGTCCACTTGGTTGAGGCATTGTGACTGATCTGGCTATGAACCTTTGCTCAAGTATTCAGTTGCAGATTCCTTGCATCAATAAGTGATATGCTGTGAGTGAGAAAATAGTTTTCTACCTCCAAAAGAGATATGCTTGGAGGTCCAGACTCGTTGACTGTGTGTTTTGTTTGTTCTTTCTCCATACAATGGTAGTTATAAATGTCATTCTGCCACGGAATGTACTTTATGATGTTCTGTAGAAAAGCTAAGCTGTTGTTACAAAACTGATAATGATTGGCCCTTACTGCATAGGCTGTCTTGCAAACTGAAGAAATATGATTTAGCTGTCCATATATCTTAAAACGGTTTTTAATTGCTGAGTACAGCCTGCTATCCAGATTAAAATGATATTGATTGGTATATTTAGTGCCAGGGCAGCCTGTGCTTTGAATTTATATGATTCAAATATACCGGTAACTGGAAACCATGGTTTCCTGCCTCAGGCTTAGGCTCAGTCTCACCCCTTTCATCTTTGTACCTGCAAGGAAGAAGCAAGGAACGTTCAAACTCTACTTTGTGAGAGCAAACCAGCTTCAGAGCCTGGTTTCAGATCCTGGCTTGTTCAGTAATCAACAGTTTCCCCAAGTTCATACACTGTGGCAAACTGCTGTTACTGGCATCTGTTTGTCTCTAGAGAGCAATGGAATGTACTTCTGGGGGTGAAGTCAAACCACTGTGTTAGCAGCACTGAAGTTACTTTCCCAGGACGCAAGCAAACAGTGGCTTGTTTAAATGCCGGGACTTTTGATCTTCTTGCAGGTATGAAAGTGGGGATGAGCCCACTAGTTCATTAACATAGCAGGAAGCCATTTTGAAGGTGATTTTCTAGCATATTACCTCTGTTTGTTGTCAGGGAGATAATAAAGAAACACTATTCCAATTTAGAAGTCTATTATAATAGTAGCCTACATGTAAGGTTTATTATTTTGTCCAAATGTCATCGTACAGCCAGATTTTCTGCTCAGTTTTTTCACTCCCTTTTGTAAGTGTTTTCTAGATCTGTGGTACCAGATGGCTGGGATATAATATCCTATTAAATAGAACTATTTGATACATAACGCTGTCTAGTTAAAGCTATGCCTTTAAAATGTATGCAGTCTGATCCTATGCATGTTTGCTACGAAATTTTTGCTAGCAGTTAAATTCCTATGCCTTTGAGTAATGCCTTAGAAATGTTTAATAACTTTTCTCAACCTGTGTGCAATTTACTAAAAAAGAAAAAAGAAAGAATATGTGCTCTTTCTAGTTTCTAATGCTTTTCTTAAAGTAGTATAAACTCAGTTCTATATTCAAGTACCTATAGATAATGACTGTCAATAAGCTATTTTTGTATTCACTCTGAAGTAGATATGTTGCAATACTTAATTCCATAACTATTGAGTATTCATTTCTCCACTCCCACGTGTAGCTTTTGAAACTCCGTCTGTTATTCACCTACAGCGACATTACATGGTTATTTTATATAAATTCTTGTACCACCATTTTGAATACTTGTGAGACATACCCTTTGTCTTTTTATTTTAGATATGCCAATATTTGGCCTATGCCCAGCTCATGATGATTTCTATTTGGTGATGTGTAACCACTGTAATCAGGTCGTAAAACCACAGGCATTTCAATCACATTATGGTAAGTACTGAACCATTTTTTAATCATTAGGGTGAGGTAAAATCAGGATTAAGCCTGGCAATTTTAGATTATCCTTCTTTGTGATCTTTACAGCCGATGTTGCACATGGCATTATGTAAATATTGTACAAATATGAATTGTGCATATGATTGCACTTTCATGTTAAATTTTTAAAAAAGGCATAGCAAAAAAATTTATAGCCCATGTTTTATTTTATACTTTTTGAAATATTGTTTATTAGGTTTGCAAATGTTTCTTAAACACTCAGAGATTTGAACAGCATTATAAATAAGGAAAACAGAAGAAAAAGATTCAGAAGAAAAAGAGTTGAGTTGATGCTATCTTGCATACAGAACCTAGAGTTTACTCTTATATAGCTTTTACACATACTTGTGAAGACTAGAAATGTTCTTCTTTACATTAGTTACTTTTGGGGGTATGTGAATTGGCCTTAAAGGTGAGCATATATAAGACCTCTTTCCTGCTGTAAAATAAGGAGAATCTAGGCTGTTTCATTTGAAACCAGTTATACAATTCCAACAATGATGCAACAATTCAGAAAATGCTAAACTTGAACATGTTAGAAGCAGAGCATATGTGTTTGGATGTTTTAATTTGTTGGAAGCTACCCAGAGTGGCTGGGGCAACCCTGTTAGATGAGTGGCTCCCCATGATAGTTCATATATATTGCAGTATAGAGTGTTTTGATACTAGATATAGTTGTAGTGAATCTTACGTGAGTTCTGATTTGATGTGTTGGTATTAACATATTATTTATGGTGAAGAAATAAAATGTTGTCCGTAGGGCTGATAAACACTCAGGATTGCATCTAATTTAAGTCCCATGCAGAGTAGACCCACTGAAATTAATTGAGTTGTTACCTTTTGGAAGTAGAACAAAGCCAACTGTTTACATTTAAAATAATGTTTAAAAAGAAAATATTGAAATTTATTGGGGCAAGCAAAAGCACATGGAGCCACTAATGAAAATCTCTATCAAAAAAAGCGCAGCAAAGGTGGGTTTTGTAGGCTTGATGCCATATGCTACTACCAGCAAATGGGTTGAAGATAAAGTAAAGAGAGTGGCACCAGAATTATATTATGGAAGTGGGGTTGTACTACAAATACTGTAGTACAAAGATAATCTTTCCCTGATCCTAATTGCCTCTCATGAAACCCATTTTAAAAGTGTGGTGAAAATTTCCTCCACAAGTGGCTCCTTGACAACTCCTTTTGTCTCTTTGTTGACAAACTAATTTACAGGAAGTTCAATAGACTTCTGTTTCAGTATATCTGAAGAAGTGTGCATGCACATGAAAGCTCATACCAGAACAAACTTAGTTGGTCTATAAGGTGCTACTGGACAATTTTTTATTTTTTTATTTTTATTGTAAATATATAATTAGTATTACTTTAAGGCTGGTTTCAGTAAAGTATTTAAAAATACAATCCAGAAATATTGCCATCTGTAAATGTATAATGGCATTTCAATTTTTTAATAGACATTCACTAATTAAAATAAAGTACCAGTATGAGTAGGGACCCAGGTGGCGCTGTGGTTAAACCACTGAGCCTAGGGCTTGCTGAACAGAAGGTCGGCGGTTCGAATCCCTGTGACGGGGTGAGCTCCCGTTGCTTGGTCCCAGCTCCTGCCAACCTAGCAGTTCGAAAGCATGTCAAAGTGCAAGTAGATAAATAGGAACCGCTACAGCGGGAAGGTAAACGGCGTTTCCGTGTGCTGCTCTGGTTTGCCAGAATCGGCTTTGTCATGCTGACCACATGACCTGGAAGCTATACGCCGGCTCCCTCGGCCAATAATGCGAGATGAGCGCACAACCCCAGAGTCGGTCACGACTGGACCTAATGGTCAGGGGTCCCTTTACCTTTACCTTTACCAGTATGAGTAGGGAGGCCCTGCAAAACAATAATGGAATCATAGAATTGTAGAGGTAGAAGGGACTCCGAGAGTCATCTAGTCCAACTCTACAATGCAGAATTCCTGTCAATGGCCATCCTTAGGTAGCCTCAAACCACCAGCTTTCCGGTTAACAGCCAGACTCACTGACCCATTGTGCCACCTGAGGATTGAGTCAGCTTTTGTTGGTATTATTTGAAAGAAGTGAGGTGGTAGTTAACTGATTGTTTTGAAAGCTTTTAAGTGTATTTTAATATGTGTGCAACATTTTTGAAAGAGAGAATTTTAATGAAATATAATTTATATCCATGAGAGACCAAGGCAGGTTTATAACCATTAATGAAAATGGCAAAGTTCTTGGAACTGTCAAGTGTTATAAAATGTTATAAAAAACAATCAAGTTTTATGAGACATGGGAGGGAGGAAATGTTAGAATGCCTACAAATATTTAAAATGATAGTTTTGTGGGATTTTGTAACTATAGATAGTTCTTTCGACATTATGGAAAACTACAGTTAAGCTTCCTTAGCCATGTTCTAGCATGGTGAGATGCTTGAATTGAGCCAAAAAGGGGGGGGGCTTGATAAAAAGAATAGTTAATTTTTTTGGTATGTGCTTTATAGTCACTATTCCTCGACTTCTTCCTCCTTTCTGTAGAATGGGGTTAAGAGTGACATATACAGAAATATTTTGAGGATATGTTTTGTATACCAACTGAATGTTATTCTTCAGATGTCAAACCTATGTATCGTTTCCTCCCCATCTTTTTCCACTAGGCTACCTTGCAGTATATTGTGTTTTCATACAGTCCATGTTGAGTGTTTATTGTGTGTTCACTCTAGTTACAGTAGACTGAAGTCTTATGATCATGATTTTTGTCTGCTTATTAGTGAAGCTGATTACAGAAACTAGTATTGTTGATTGTTGTTGTTGTTTAGTCGTTTAGTCGTGTCCGACTCTTCGTGACCCCATGGACCAGAGCACGCCAGGCACTCCTGTCTTGCACTGCCTCCCGCAGTTTGGTCAAACTCATGTTCGTAGCTTCGAGAACACTGTCCAACCATCTTGTCCTCTGTCGTCCCCTTCTCCTAGTGCCCTCAATCTTTCCCAACATCAGGGTCTTTTCCAAGGATTCTTCTCTTCTCATGAGGTGGCCAAAGTATTGGAGCCTCAGCTTCACGATCTGTCCTTCCAGGGAGCACTCAGGGCTGATTTCCTTAAGAATGGATAGGTTTGATCTTCTTGCAGTCCATGGGACTCTCAAGAGTATTGTTGATATTGGTTCTAAAAAGTGATGAACAAATGTTGAAACCTGGCTTGAAGAGGAAATTGCAAAATTGCTGTTTATTGGAAGCTAATTTTGGAGCCATTATTAGAGTTAAAAACACAGCTGTTTTCATGCTTTAAATTATTCAGAGTGGTTTTAATTTTGCGTTTGTATAGTGTAACACGCTCTGGAATCTTATGGTGAAGGGCGGGTAAGAAATCCTATTGCTAATATTAATACTCTGTTGACCATAGGATCCAGCAAATTTACTTGCTTACAAACATTTATATTAGATCACCTGCCTTAAATGTCCCTGTTAGTCATATATGGCCTAAAGGGAAAAACAACAACCAACTTCTTGAAACCTTCCCTACCTTGTCACCTAGAAACATTTCTTAACAAAGCACAGGTGATCAGGCAAGGGAGTATTTTTCAAAGTCAGATTTTTGATAAGAGTTTTCTGGCTTTAAATTAGTATTCGACACAGTATGGTCTTGATGCAATTGTGCTATAATCCCTTTAATCTTCTCTGTTACCTGTTTTGCTTTACAATGTTGGTTTGTCAGAAGGATGAAGTACTCATTGCATATTATATTCTTAACTGAAAGCAAGCAGATTAGTCCACAAACCACTGGTATCAAAGAACGGACAGTTCAGTAGGATTAAACTTGACTTAACATGCCAATTCATTTGTGACCCCTAGGGTGCTGTTAGGGTGTGTCAATACATATGATAGCCTTATTCTAGGTTGCAGTGGAATCTGAGAAGTTAAAGACAGTACTGTATTGCAGACAGATGCAATTAAATATTATGTTGCAGCAGTATACATTATCTACCTATAGACCTATGAACGTCAGCTGCACTCTGTTACTTCTTCTGAAGCACAGTCTGTCGCCTTGAAGGCTTGGATAGCTAGGTATAGTTTGGGTAATCACATAATCATAGGCTTGTGTGATTTGAGAGTGGGAGGAGAGGGTTGTTCTGTTGGTAAGTGATCATGTTTGCTTCTCCCTGCTTTTGGGGTTTTTCCCTCAAGGTGGCAGATTGATGTTTTCCAACATTTCTTATTATGCAGACATAATACATAATACCTTTGAAAAATGCACATTTCCTCCCTTAGATGAGCTTTGCAGTTTGTCTCTGTGATCAGTCTGTACCACATGTTGTCCTGTGGAAGCTGGGGCTGTACATTGACGAATTGTCTCTGATGAGCAGTGTTGGAGAGAAGTGTTTCTGTCTTGATGGCAGAGGTCAGTACATGGATGGGTGAAGGGCAGGGGCACATAGTTTGACTTAAAACTCAGGTCTGTAGCATATAGTTTTGGAGGGAGGTGATCTTGATATTGGGAACGGGACACTGACCGGCAAAGTCATTCTTCCATACCTCCAGTGATGTAGTTTTTGTACTTGCAAGCTGTGCACGACTTTGCAGAAGTGCAAGTGCACCTACTGTGTCCTTTGCATGGCACTGCATTGTAAGGACATTTCACTGTGATCCTATTACACTACTATGCTCCTTAACAGCAAGTGGAGCTGCATAGAGTCACTTTTACCTGCTTCTTATACCTCATATTGCAGTTATGGTTAAAAAGCAAAACAAAACCACCTTCTCAAAAGCTTGTTGGGCTTTATGTGGCACCCAGAACTCTAAGTCCTCCATCTGTTGTCATCCAATTGCCAAAATAAAATCTGTACTGCCTCTGTTTCTTCACAAAAAGGACCCTCAGCCTATCAAGCTAGTGCCAGAAAGGCACATGTAGTGGCTGACTACCAAAAGGCCTGAGATAATTATACAGTTAGGAAATTACCATTAGAAGCTTCGGTCGGTTGCATATAAATACTTCTCCATTCCTCAAACAGTAGTTCACTAACTCTGAATACCAGCAGCTGGATATTAATCTTCAGTTCTAGTAATGGCTGATTTAATTTCTTCTTGGCAAGGCTGTATGAAATGCTATAGCTCGTACAAGGAACACTCTGGCATGTCCCCAGAAGCATTTTGCACTTCAAGTTTAGCATTGGATTTGTCTCAGTAAAGACACTTCAACCAATTACTTGCTTATTTTAAAACAGCGTATCATTTAATAAAGTATCTCCACTTAGATAGCCATTCCAATAAAATAAACAAACAAGGGATGTGAGGGGAGGCTTGAAAGTATACACTTGGCACTTATTAACCTGAAGCTAGAAACACTCTTAACAAGTCTAAGCAACAAGGTTGGCTACAGTCACAAATGCTACCACGTTATTCAATAAAAAGCGGCAATACATACTTGAATTCTAATATGATGCCCTATATTACATATACAGTAGTTTATATGCTGTTGAGTTGTCATAAGCATAAAATTTTCTTTTAAGGTACTGATGACTCTGGAGAGAACTTTCTACTTGCTATTTGCATGAAATAAAACGATATTTTTAAGTTGCATAATCTGCAAAGAAGTACTGTATGTGCCAAAACACCAAACATAAAATAGGTTCGGTACACACTGTTCTCTTCTTGACTTAACATTTATTAGTATAAATTGTGTTTCTCTTTAATATGCTAAAGCGAGTACATAAACTGCAGAAATTGGTGTGTCTGCACTCCCACAGGAGGGGGAATGATACTTTCTCACTTTCAAAGTGCTCCACAAAAGTGAGGCTATTTCCCATGCTTTTCTGAGCAAGGAGCTGGGAGAGAGGGATTGACCAGAATCTTTTGCTGATGTTTAGTGTTCTATATGCAAATTAAAAGCTGTACTTGAATTTATTGGAGTATCAGTAAATATTTTGAGATGTGAAACTCAATAACACACATTCCTTACCTGGTTTAAGTTTCTTTAATAAAAAAAAGTAAGGCACTGAAAATTGTTATACTAATTTTTGCACATTCTTGCATTTATAAATATGCTTGCTTCCAAGGGAGGGCCGGTTAACAGTTTAAAGGATTGGGTAAGAATAGACCCAGGTGGCGCTGTGGTTAAACCACTGAGCCTAGGGCTTGCTGATCAGAAGGTCGGCGGTTCAAATCCCTGTGACGGGGTGAGCTCCCGTTGCTTGGTCCCAGCTCCTGCCAACCTAGCAGTTCGAAAGCACGTCAAAATGCAAGTAGATAAATAGGAACCGCTACAGCGGGAAGGTAAACGGCGTTTCCATGTGCTGCTCTGGTTCGCCAGAAGCGGCTTTGTCATGCTGGCCACATGACCTGGAAGGTATACGCCGGCTCCCTCGGCCAATAATGCGAGATGAGCGCCGCAACCCCAGAGTCGGTCACGACTGGACCTAATGGTCAGGGGTCCCTTTACCTTTACCTTTTAAGAATAGAACTGTTTGGATGCACGAGATAAACTTTTTAGCTGCACAATCATGCTTTATTCATCAGGCATATAATGTAGGTTTCATATTTAACATGACTAAAATGCACTGAACCGCCCACATCACTGTTAGGTGTATTTGAGCCTGGCTGCAGAAGACAGTCACTTTGTAAGTCCTGCTTTTCAGAAGTTTTTGTTATTTCTGCAAAGTTTGCTATCCATGCAAACCAGCTTGCAGAGGTGGCCCGTGAGAAGACAGTTGGCATAAAAACTGGCTTCAAGCCCAGAGTTTTTGTATGCATAGTATGGTGAAATTATAATTTCAGACATTAAGAAACAATAAATAAATGAGCTGAACAGAGCAGCGAGATTCTAAAGATTTACTTTCAAGCTAATGTTTGCCTGAAGTAAGACAGTTTTAGGAATCTCATCCTAGAAGAGAGAACTTCTAGCCTAGTCCTGCATCCATTGTCAGTATTTGTCAGATAGATATTTCTTGGTTTAGAATCCCTTCAGTGTTTTTCCAACATGCATGTGCTTGCTGTATTTATTTCCTTTATCTTGACAGCGGCCCTACATGCTTGTCATGAAACTTCCTGTTATCAGATGTGGAGCTGACGATGAGATAGAGGAAACAGATGGCCATTTGGCCACACAGCTATATCGGATGTGTGGTAAAATTTAAGCGTTAACCTCACTTGATAGTATGATCTAGACCAGTGTTTCCCAACCTTGGGTCTCCAGCTGTTTTCGGACTACAATTCCCATCATCCCTGACCACTGGTCTTGCTAACTAGGGATGATGGGAGTTGTAGTCCAAAAATAGTTGAAGACCCAAGGTTGGGAAACACTGATCTAGACAACTGGCTTATTGGATGCAAAACCTTTTTCCATCCCAGGTGTTTGCCTACTGGTTCCTGCTAGTAAAGGCTTTTTTGTTCAATGTCTTTATTAGTCCTTTTCTATAAAAGCAACTTAATGTATTAAAAGCGGCCTCCAATTTTTTTAAAAGTATTGTATTGCAACAAGGGCCATTTCTTGTTCATTTTGGGGTAGGGAAATCCTGGAAGGAACACCAAAGACATTTTTGCTAACTAAGTATATATCCTCTGAAGGACGCAGGTGACTCTGTGGGTTAAACCACAGAGCCTAGGGCTTGCTGATCAGAAGGTCGGCGGTTCGAATCCCTGCGACGGGGTGAACTCCTGTTGCTCAGTCCCAGCTCCTGCCAACCTAGCAGTTCGAAAGCACGTCAAAGTGCAAGTAGATAAATAGGTACCGCTCCAAGAAGCGGCTTTGTCATGCTGGCCACATGACCTGGAAGCTGTACGCGGCCAATAAAGCGAGATGAGCGCCGCAACCCCAGAGTCAGTCACGACTGGACCTAATGGTCAGGGGTCACTTTGCCTTTACCTATATATCCTCTGAAGACCATATATAGAACCTTCTTACCAGCTCCTGAAACTCATGGATCCAGCATCCCCCTTTCTTCTGAACCCTTCTTGCCCTTTGTCTCCCAGATCCTTCTTTCAGTAGCTAACCATCTTCTGATGGAGTTCTGTGATGTTTCGCATCTGTGCATGTTGTTGTTCTATTCCCCTAGATCCTACCTGGCTGCTGCTTTTCATTCTCCTGTTTTGAGACTCAGGCTATCCACCTTTATTAGCCATGTTAGGTTTTGGCACTGCAATAGTCCTGTCAACTGTAAAGAATTAGAGATCATCATATAATCATTATATGATTATAATGTTTTATTTGCTTCTCCCCCACCACACACACAATTTGATTGCATCATATGCTGTATTGCTGGCAGCATAATATATAGGCATGCACCTATGGAACTATGAGAAGGCGTCATTAGGGTGTTACGTTTCTGGCACTCCTTACAGTTTATGGTTTGCTTGATTTCTAGCTGCCAAAGCTAAGAGGCGCAAAAACATACTACTGTTATTTCGCAATCTGCCTTGATTTACATAAATTGATTGTATGTATCTTAGAAGTCCTATTCTTAGGGGAAGGAAGAATACTTAAAATATGCAATATACATATTTACATTCTGATGTGCTTTTTAAGCATCTGATACTGTGTTGTTATAAGGGAGAGGAGCAAGGAATCCATTTCAGTTTCAACAAAATTACTCATTTTGTTTGCACTAAACCCAAATCCTTGAGTTTTTAAATAAACTTGTTTCATCTGGCTGCCTTTCAACAGAGCTGCATTCCTAATGTTGGCAATGGCATGAAAACCAAAGGTTAAAGTCTTCATCTTTGAATAAGAATTGCAAAATAAAGCTCATAATATCAATTGGATTTCTGCATTAGTGGTTAAACTGTTTCCTTTGATTTTTGCCTCAGAAATGAGACTTACATGCCTTGAGTTTTAATCTCTCAAGTGTGAGCAGTTTGTGCTAGGCAGCAGCTAAGGGCAGACAGGTGGGTTCATAGAGATCCAGGCAATATTATGATATCAGCCCAGCTGGGATTGAAGCCCAGTGAGTCAGGCAGCAGAGTGCATAGAAAAAACTCAAACCTAATCCAGACTACAGCTCCAAACAAAGGTAGATACTGTGCAGAGGAGCGAGAAATCAAGCGACCCAAGGTGAAATTGTACCTATGCAGTGTCATCGCACCCAATCCCATTCTCTCACAGACAGGCATCAAGGAATGGCACTGGCTTTTTGCCCACGATGCGCTGGTTCCAAGTTGCAACCAAAACATGTGGGCTTTCGTATGTGAGCATTTGTTGTGCTCTGGTGTCTGATATATTTCCAGTTGTTGTGTATTTATTTCCATATCTAATAATGTAGCAAGACTGGGCAGAGGACCCATCAGAATCTACTTGTAGATCTGAGTGTAAATGGCAAGCATTCCTGACTCCCAACTGTTTAATCATGGCAGCAACAAAATGACTCTGCCACCGCCCTGTCCTAAATTATACTCCACAAATGAAGAAAGGTTTGAGTAGCCATGAATTATTTTTTGTTTGGAAGAACTGTGAACTCAGTTCAGTTCTGCTATTTACAGGATTCTGAGTCCAGGAATTTGTTTTATTCCTAATTATGCGCCAGACTATACTGGAATTATCTTTGGCATAGAACTGAGCAGTTAGATATATCTCAAAGGAGGTTCCGGTTTCCGCCTGCAGGAATGGCGGACCTGTTTTCCATCCCTCTGACCTTCGTAAGGAATTTGGCGGTTGCTAGGGGAGTAAATGGCAACCCCCTACCCTCTCCGGGGGTTACGGAGAGGGGCCGCTGGCCCGCGATGCCCCCAGACCCACTCCGACTGTTTATGGAGTGGGGGGAGCTTGGGCTGAAGCACTTACGAGGGCCAGGACTCCCGGACGCTAATCTGCATGGCGGGGATTTCCATGATTAAAGAAGATAATTAGGCTTAAATCTATGGACATACTTCAGAAGGAGGGGCAGAAGCGCTGTTTACTGCCGAGAAATCTATGCTGCTGAGGGTGAGGAGTTAAAGGCTGTATTTCATCTGGAAGAAGGATTGATGG
Source organism: Zootoca vivipara (assembly GCF_965207765.1). Taxonomy (NCBI): domain Eukaryota; kingdom Metazoa; phylum Chordata; class Lepidosauria; order Squamata; family Lacertidae; genus Zootoca; species Zootoca vivipara. The sequence goes on along the minus strand of NC_142584.1, from coordinate 98,489,522 downwards.
GGACGGAGCGATAAGGGAAGCGAGTCTTTCTTTTTTATTTTTTTTCATATGAGTTACTTCGTACCTTCCCAGACGTGATGTCCTGGCTTGTTTGGAGTGAAAGAGAAGCAAAAGACTGTGTGAGTTGAACTTTATAAACTGTTGTTATTGAGTATATTTTTTGAAGATGAGGAGTTGCTGACGAGAAAAGCCCCCCTCTAGTTGGATGGGAGGAGTGCCTGGACGCGTTCGGAGGATTTATGAGTTGTGACGCACTTTGAATTGGAGCAGCGACCTGAAGCTAAGTTCAGCTATAGGGCAAGGAGATCCATTAATTTACCAAGAGTCTATGCATGGTGTGAGGTCTGGTTCTTCTGCCTGGAAAAGCTGTAAATTTTATAAAGATCGTTAATCTATGAGAGAAAACGAAAGTGATTTGAGTTTTTTTAAGATGGCGCTGCTTCGTGTTGAGAGTCGACGCAATAGGGACGCTCCAGACCAAGAAGATTTATGGGGAGGCTCGACTGATTAACTCACACAGGAGAAAGAACATTTGTGAAACTTTGTTTGACATTTATCTCAGCAGCTGGGAAATAATCGGTTGAAAGAGGAAAACATCTATGTGACTGTAAGGGAAAGATCTGGATTATTATGAACTCGGAGAGACGATTTGAACTTTAGAAAAAAGACGGCAGTGGACGGTTGCGAGGAATCCCCAATTTCTTGAAGCATGGGAACCCAAAAAAATTTTTTAGATGATTTGGCATAACATTCGGTTTGATTGATATATATGTGTATAATTTGAAATAATGAATGTGATATAATTGGTTTTAATTGGAAAATTAATAAAAAATATATTTTTTTAAAAAATAGATATATCTCAAAGGATTAGAGCAAGCTGTAAATTCAGAAGTTTCCAACTGAATTACTGAAAAATACACCATTCATTAATATAATAGGAACATATTTGCAAAAAAATAAAATTGTCAGCTCTGAAGAACTGGAAGTACTTCTCGAAGTTCAATCAGCAGCTGCTGGACACCGTCTTCCTCTATTTCCTACATGCCCTGATTGCACTTGGCTTCATAAGAGATAAACTTTGTTTAGGGCAAGTACTGGAAGGGACAAGGAGCTGTGATGCAAGGATGACTTATTTAGTTTATTAGCTGCTGCATGCAGCCAGAGCCTGTCCACTGTGGCTCTGCACTGTGCTTCTGGGTCCTAGAGAGTGCCTCTTCTCTCTTCTTTGCTAATGCTGCAGATGGCAGCTGAAAACTGCCATTTAGTGCTCCTTCTGCTAATGTCAGGTTGCCAGCTGACCATAGTTACCCCTCACAATGGCTGTTACTGCAACTGTTGAAAACTGAAAAGAGGAGAAAAGGGCCATACCTTCCTTCCTTATTTATTTATTTATTTTTGCATCCTGCCCTTCCTTCCAGTGGAGCCCAGGGCAGCAAACAGCAGAATGATGTTAAAAGTTCCTGCTGCTGCACATTCTTTGACCTACGATGACAGTAAAAGGTAGAAAAATAATTTGCATCCATTAATATCTGAATTAGTTCAGTTTAGACTCCTACGTTATGCTAGAGCTCAAATGCAACAGCACCACAAAATCACATCCTTTCTGTTCTCATTAGGTTTAAAAGGAGCATTCTGTTGGAGCCATAAGAAGGCTTTTTTCATGCCTAATTTCAAAAAGTTCTTTTTTTAAAAAAAAATATTTATTGATTTTATACAACATACAAAGAAAACACAAAAAACAGAAACAACAATACAAATTACAAACACAACAAATAATAAAGAAAATATAACAAAACATTCATAATTTCTAACATTGTTGACTTCCTCCAATCCCTTCTAACTGTGTTTCATTATATTACATCCTTAGTACTTTCTATGTCTTAATTCTAATCTTTATCTTTTCATTAATTATCTTAATACTTATATAATGACAACACTTTACTAAATCTTATTATATCATAATAACTCAACTAATCCAAAAAGTTCCTGGGGGGTGCCTCTGTGCATGCTTCTTCCCACCCCCTTCTGTCTATCCTTCCCAGTACACTAGTCAGTTGAGCAGTTCCCCTTTAAAACGTTTAATGAGAGTTTGGTTTGGTGAGGAGGAAAATGCTGTGGAAATGTATTCACTTTCAGTTGCCCTTCATTCACGTGTGTTTGTGTCTGTACTTAAAAAGAAAGTGTCATATTTCTGAGTAAGATAGATGACATGTCGGTGAGCCCCTCGTCCTGTTATGCAATTCCCAGTAAACACAGTCTCTTTAGAACTGGGCTCTGGGTAATATTTGCTGGATCTGAAATCTTAGTTAGAAGGTGATAAGGTATCCTTAGGGGCCTTGTGAACTCATGAGTCATGACTGAGGATCTGGGCCACAGAACATTCCATTTCTATATTGGTGTCAAAAAGTATTCTCAGCTATTCAGGGTGTCTGCTGTTTGTTATGTCATCTATAGTGCCTGAAATTTCTGCATCACATTTTTCCATTCTTAATAACAAATACTCCTTTCTCGCTGCTAAAATGTAAGCTTACATCCAAGGCAGTGACAGTTCGGTTCCACTTTAAAGCATGCTAGGAATGTTGATTAACTCTTTTATCTACTCATTTATGATCAAGCTAATGATAGTGTCTGACAACAGCCAGGTATTAAACTTTGAAATAAATACCTTTTGCAACCATACCAGAGCCAACAAAAGTAAAGATACAATAACCTTATGCCTAAAGAAAGAACATGAATATTATTTTATGGCACTAACCTATTGAAATTAATGTATTTGCATACTCTAATATATATTGATTTCCACAATTTAAAATATACTAAAAAGAGGTTGAATCCAGACTTGCTCTCTAAAATTCTTCTAGTACTAGAGGAAGATGACAGGGTGGCGATTTTTCCCCTTTCCCCCTGCAGCCTGCAGTGCCACTTCCCGCAGTGGATGTGTGCAAATCTTCATCTAACGCATGGAGTTTTGTAAGCTTATAAAAGGCCTATGCACATGCATGTATGAATGTGTGTGTGTGTGTGTGTGTGTGTGTGTGTGTGTGTGTGTGTGTGTAATGTGTAGGTTCCTGCTTTTTTATGTATTGTAATAATACGCTTCCATGAATGTGAGCTTTGCGAATGTACTTAATTGTAAAGCTATTCCAAATGTTGTGCAGGTGGCCACTAACATAACTCTACCACTGGCTACTAATCATGCTGACTATATGGAGTCTCCATGCTCAGGGCTATGCTATTGAATACCAGTTTCTAGGGGAAACTGTGGGAGCCGGTTATTAACTTCATGCCTTGGTTGGGGGCTTCATAGAGGCATCTGGTTGGCCAATATAGGAAACAGGTTACTGGACTAGTAAGCTTCTTAATGTTGCCTTATGCTCTTCTTTCCAATATATTTCCATTGTTGGAAGCGGGGAGGAATCCTTGCTATATAAATAATAACATTCATATAGCGTGTCACGTATATAAACTTCCTGAATGTATAGAGGGTTCCTCATACTTTATTTTAGCAACATGGTAAGGTCTTTGAGGGGAAACTGTCAATTCTATGATAGTGAAAGGTTTGGAGGGGAAGGTTGGACATGAAAATGTCATGACTTCAGAGTCTAGTGTCTTGCAGCTATGTAGAACTAAAAATGTACAGTACTGGCTGAGATCAGACATTGTGCTAGCTAGGTCAGCTTCCAAATCATGGTGGTTTGACCGGAAGCATCTCCCATTAGCTTGCATAAGCCTTCCTCCACCCTCTTCCTTTCTTCCCCCTTGAATTTGTGCACTCTTTCCTTCTCACTTCCCTGGTTATTGGTAACTGTGATTTACCTTGCAGACTAGTCATTGAAACTGGAGTTGGATCTGTTTTCAATTTTTCGGTTGAGACCTACCTTTTGTTCACTGCTGCTACCTTGGCTCAGATGTAACTCTAAAGCATAGTTACGGCTGCCCAGAGAAGAAAGGGGGCATTTGCACTGGGGGGGGGGAGGAACCCACAGAGAGTAGCTGCTTGCTTGTCAGAGGACTGATGCACAAGAGCAGAATTTTTGTCATCTCAGTATATAACTTGGCAGAACTGAAGAGGCAAGCTGGGTGGCAAGGGGCAGCATGGTGTGCATGCCCCCAAAGCTAACACTTACATTATCTAATTTTTGTTATTCTATCCCAGCAATATCTCTGTTCGTGGGCAGCTGAAATTGTTTCACAATAACACTAATCAATATAGCAGGTGTTTTCCAACTGCTATTGTCATTCTCAAATGTAAAATTTTTGCTTTTTAAAAATTTCAAACTTTAAAATCAATTAGGCCATTATAGTTGAAGAAGGGAAAATGGCTACCCATCATTTATAGCTCTAGTTGCTGGTCTTTTTTTGTGTGCTTACCACTTTATTTTGTTAAATGGAAAGTTGCCTCTACGCCTGAATTCACCTATTCATATAGAGTGCTCCTAATAATCAAACCAATCTCTGGGAACAATCCTACAACAATACTTTTATGTTTATGAAGGCCTCTATTCATTTCATCTGGACTCTCCCCCCCCCCCCCCAAGACTTGGTCTTCTGTTCCTTCCCTTGGACTGTGCTTCCTCCATGCTATACTTCCTAGCCAACATGCATTGCCTGTTAAATTTCTATCGAGGTTGTGGATAAAAGAGGCTTCACCTCGAAGATGTTTAGTAATTAGGTTTCCTAATGTCATTGTTTCTGGACAAGTGATTAACTTCTGCAGAGCTGACTTTAGCCCCCAGCAGATGTGAGATTGTCAAGCAGCTGTGCAACCTGAACTTCAATTTCACAATCTATTGACTCAGCTAGCCTGTCAGTTAGCTGTAGGAATTAGAGTCATCCTAATTGGTCTGAGGTTATGGAAGGACTTTGTGTTTTGCCTGGTACTAGTGTTACAAACGCACTGTATCTGAAGTTCCTAGCAAGCACTCTTGGGGCTTTCTGTTCTGTGGTACTTTGGGAGAGATAAATTTGGGATGTGTTTATATGAAATGCCGTGTTACCACTGATGTTGGCTTTCAAAAACAAACAAACAAATTGAATTAGGATTTTTTTAAAAAAAAAAAAATCATTGCAAATTAGGGTAATTTTTATCATAATTCTTTTAGTTTCCATAGGAGAATTCTCTGATGCTCTAGAGTGATCTTATATTTTGCTTCGACTCAGACCAACATGGCTACCTACCTGTAACTTATTTATCATGTTTGTTTTACTTGTATTTAGTAAACAATGCTATAAACTTTGACACTGCCAAACTTGCCTGATATTGTATTTGCAAATGGCACCCACTAATGTTCTTATGAAACGGAAACACTTCTGTGGAAAAATGACGGCTTAGAAAAAATTTCCTTTGTCAATGTGATTAGGTGCTAAATCATGATTCTGGAATTAAAATGTTTCCATGGCTTTGTCCGGATTTAGCACCAAGAAAAGTTAGATGCCACCCTTTTTATAAGTTTTTAAATTTATTTGATACCATTGCTGATAACCAATATCAAGCCCTCCCTTGCAACTGTGGTGAATAAGGAATAGCTGTTGTTCATTTTTTGCTAGCTAGGTTGTGACATTTGCACCTACTTGTTTTTTCAGCCTATCATCTTTCTTAAGATGCATCTTGGCTATGATGCCTCAAATGGTTGAGGTCATTGTTCAGCGCACAGCCCCATTACAAATCGTGAGCTGCACACTGGTAGTTAAATCCTATTGAAGTTTCTTTTCTAAAGCAAACTTGAAACTATAAGGTTTTTTTGGAAAATGCCTGAAATAAATTTGGATCTTATTTAGCAAATATAAAACACCATACAGCAAAAGAGCTTAATTCCAAAGTGAGGGAGAATTTTTTTCAGGTAAAATCCAAGTGTGGATAATTATTTATGAACTAATTCTGTGTTAACAACTGGTTGTCTAGATTATTTTTGCAGCTCAGAGTTACGTATGCAGGAAAGGAACATGCATTCATTCATGTACACAGCAAAGCTCTGATAAAGTATATACTGTATTAAGTGGCTGCGGGGGTTAGAATTTAGTATTCAGAATATTAAGTAATTTTATAGAATAGTTCTGAAGCACGCTAGCTCTGCAAAGTTCTATTAAATACTCCTTTTGGAAAGCTGTAGTGTTGCATGAGTGTCCATCATGCAGTTCATATTGTACCAGGATTTGTTATTGCATGTTGAATGATAGCTGTTGTAAAGGGAACTGGGGCAGTAGCTGATTAGCACATTATATGGTAGATTGTTTTAAGTATGGGCCTCTCAAACTCTGCCAGGTTGTCTGAAAACAGAGGGATTAATTTACATCAGCAAGGATTCCTGGTGTGACCATGTTACCGTAGATAAAATTAGACTCCTCCTCCCTGTTTTCACTAGTTATCTGCCAGGACCTTTGTGACTCAAGCGCACTTCACTGTAACAGCAAACTGTTACATAAACCCAAACATGGAGCCTATCTGGAGTTTGTGGGCAGACCCAAATTATGATGCAAGCTTCAGTGGCAAGTGTGCAGTGAAGCACGGTCAAATTATGTGAATGGGGGGAGTGAAACAAGAAGGCTTTCCAGAACAGCCTGTTTCCTTTAGACAGGGCTTGAAAGCTCTGGGTAACTTTCTGGTGCAGTTTTCAGAGGCAGGAGTTGGCAGGGATCCCAGATCTGAATGGAGTTTGCAGAAGGTTGGTATAGTTCTGTACTAACACGACATGAAACGGAGAGACTTACACTTGTGTGCATTTTTGTAAGTTTGTTTTCTCTCGCTCGCTCGCTCGCTCTTGCTCTGCCAGAGGTGGAGCTGAATAGTGTTGAAGTCCCGTAGATGGCCTTTGCAGAGTTAGTTGATCAAAGTGGATAATCTCAAAATGAGGGATTAACTGCTGCAAGCGGCCCACATAAGCCATTCTGAAATGTGATTTGGCCAAAGTTCAAACGCAGATGGGAGTTGAGTTTGCTATTAACTCAGACAAAATGCTGATGTTTGCATGGAGCTATCACAGTATTTTGGAACATAGTAGCTCTTTTTAAACTGTATCGCAAAGACGTGTAATTGTTTACAAAGCTGACTGATGTCTAAGATTAACATTTCTGCGTGCTTAAAACGCTTAAACTGTTATTTTGTTAATCATATTTATGATTAAAGTGCTTCTGTGATCAAAATAAGTTCCCTGAACAGAATGTGATCTGTGTTAAAGCGGCTTCTCTGCAGAAGTTTAAAATGCACATTTTTGTAAAAGAAAAAACATTTGACAAGGGTTAGCAACAACAAAAGATACAAAGAAAGTTGTATCTGGTAATTTCAGCCTTCTGGATGTAAGTGCTGCGTTTGTTTTGTTTGATTTATTAATAAGAACTAGCTTAATAAGCTAATTTTAGAAGCTAATCACCGGAAAAGCATATTTAACTCCCCTTCATAGCCCAATTGAGCAACGTAAATTTACATGTCAGAGTGCTATAAACACAAAACTTATGTTTACAACAGAAGATGGTAATAGTTTTGTCATTGTAAATTTCTTGAAGCTGAAATGTGAAAAGAAATTGGTGACCATCTTACCGTGCAAACATAATGTGGTTTGCCCTTATTGTTTACTCTGAATAATCACTCAATTTTATCAGTGACAAAGCATGAAGCTGCTTGTATGCTAGAATTTCTGTTGTAATCCTTCTACGCAGCACATAGTAATTATACTGCAAGAGTCTAGAATATTTTGCCAACATAACTACATTAAAGTTAATTGAATGACCAAGTGTCTCTTATTCTTAATCAAATGTGCTGCTGCTATTGCAAAGAGGTTTTTTTTATTAAAAAAATCCTCACATCAACAAAGCAGTTTGTTTCTACCCAGTTATGTTTTGTCTAATAGCCTGTTACACCTGCTTCAACCCCTTTGGTGCCACAAAAAGGTACTCTGCAACATTCTGTTTCTTGGCATATTTTATAATTTCAATTGACCCTAAAGTTATCAGAATATAAATTTGGGAATTCAAAAAACCTGTAAGACAGGGAAAATAAGTAAAGATAACACAACTGTGTCCTTCTCCCATACATACGTACATACACACACACATACACACACACACACACACACACCACACAACACACACACACACACACCAGCAAAATAGCATCCCATTGAGCTAAATCCACCTCTGGTCTTTGAATATAGGAAACACTGTAGGGTTTCAGTAGGTTGTTCATTCAGAAAATGTGCCTTCTTTGCCATAGTTCTGGTTCACATGTAACAGTAAGCCACACCATGGTTTTGCGCAAAAGAAAGAGAAAAACCCCCATGTGGGATTCTGTACCAAAGGTTGCAGCCACAGTGCTTCTCCTCAGTTCTTGTTACTGCTGTACTATACAGGACAAAACCATGGATTAGTGTAGTACTGTATAATGTCCAAAGCCAGGTCTTGCTCAAGACAAAAGATAAGCAGTAACCAAGGTCAAATTGAGATCTTTTATTTTTTATCCATCTGTTTTCAATAACTGTCTAGAAACCTTTTCAGATCTTAATGTTTGTCAAGGCATTGACAGATGTTAAATATATTTGTTTTAAAGAAGAACAGTGGGATCTGTTTTTATTGAATTACAAAAGCTGGGATAAAAATTTGTTGGGAAACTACGTACAAAGTGTAAATAGTTCATTAATTCATATATTAAATATTATGCTGCCTGTATTATGATGACAGAAAATTTCCACAACATGTTAGAAAGCCACATGGCGTATTTGTTAAACTGATGCAGAACAGTGAAAAGGTTTTGTGACGTATTTACAACGTTCCTTGGCTTCCTGTTCTTCTGGTAGCTGCTGCTGACAGCTTCCACTTAAGACTACTGCCTGCCACTCAGTCTTCTGTTTTTGAACTACTGTTGCGCTTTCCATAGCCATTGGACTTAATGTTTCTATCTAGTGTCTGATTTATCATACAGATTATTTCAGCTGTTGTGTTTTGTACTAGCGGTAGAACAACAAAACTAAAGGAAGTTCTTGGCTGTTGCATTGTCCCAGAAAGGGATCAATAAAATTTATCTGCTCCATCTACTACAGGAACTGCTGAAGATGATTCCTGTTCAGAGTTCATCCGTGATAGTGGAGCAGATGTGTAGGGTTCAAAGAGATGGGACGTGCGATATGAGCTGTTCTTGTCACATACATCATGCTTTAATGTACAATTGTATGGGGTTTGAGGTGTAATGCCATGATTTTATGTCCTGAGAAGGGATAGTTGATCTCATGTGGGTTCTTAAGGCTGGGGAGTGGGGGCACTGCCAGTGAAATGTAAGAGTAATTCTCCTGCAAAGTATCAGCTTAATACTGGATAAGCAGCAGATTCTGTCTTTCAGATCTCCTCTTTAATTACCACCAGATAAGAAAATTCCTTCAGTAGCACCTTAAAGACCAACTAAGTTTTAATTTTGGTATGAGCTTTCGTGTGCATGCACACTTCATCACAAAAGCCCCTTCACATGAGGGTCTCATTTGATGTTGGATATCCAAAATCTACATCTGTTGCTCAGCTCCTTAAAAATATTTTGGTACAAGAAATGTTGGATTTGTAATTTTGTCTAGATATGCCATTTTTCTACCTTTGCCGTCCTAGTCTAATGTTGAAATTTATATCACCATTGAAGACTTCACTGTCAAAACAATTAACAAAATAAAAAAAATCCTTCAGTAGCACCTTAAAGACTAACTAAGTTTTTATTTTGGTATGAGCTTTCGTGTGCATGCACAATTAACAAACACTGCCTAAGTAGCCTAGCGAAAAATGCAGTTAATGATATTTCTGTCAATCAAAACTATACATTGCAAATTAATGAGTTTATATATGTGTGTGTTACAATGTAACTCCCCTGTCATTTTAAAATGATGTAAAATAGAAGATACAGTACTGGTAACTTGCCAATATATGGATCAGATACTATTTTTAACATTGACTTGTATTGGGATTTAAGATTTGCTAAGTGTACAGTAGCTAAGAAGGTAGAAATATCCAGCCTTTTCTTTTTTTCTTTTTGCTTGTACGGGTTCAGTATCACTAATATTGGCTCTAGCAAAATCCTACACTGCTGAACTTTTAAGGCCTCCAAATAGTAAGTTAGCAAATCCACTCTGGGAATCTCGCCATTGTTATAAAAAGACACTTGGCACTTAGTACTTTGTCCTATTTAGAAGCACACAATTTACTAGGCTATAAAATGCAAATATACTTGCACAGCACGTAGTTTTGTAAATAGACTAAATGGCCTGTTTTGGGATATGGGGGAAGATTACTAAGAGGAAAACTAGAAGTGAATCAATGCAGAGATTTATTTGCTCCCAGACGTCTGGGATCCCCTCACTTTTTATTTAGAACTCAGAATTACAACAGAAGCACATGGCTCATTTTTAAGTTTAAATGTGTAGTTTTGACACCTCGGAGAGCCCTACCTTATTTTGATGATTGGCTGGGAGGGTCTGGTTGATTTAGAGGTGTTAGAGAAAGGGATGAATTAGCTTGAATGCTAATCCTAACAATTAGGAATAAACTTGAATTAGGATTCTTTGTGCCTCTGACTAACTGGTGTTGGTGTTTTCACCCCATCCATGATTGATCATGTGATCGATCAAATTATCCAGGGATTATGTTGTTCTTGGGGTGGAGTGGCAATCCTAGGATTTAGAGTTCGCATTTAGTGCACCACTGACTACCACAGTGAAATTTGGTCATAAATCAAGCAAGAACATCAAACTTGTATATGAACATATTCCGATTGTAGTTCTTTTTGTTGCTATTTGTGCAATTACTACCACAGACCCTGAAATAGCAATCATGCTTTGAGATAATTTATGGTTTGGCCACAAATGTGTACACAGATGAACATGAATTATTAAATTTACACATGCACACAAAAAGGCTGCTGAAATTCCAGATGAGTAGATCCTTAATACTGGCTTTGCGGTTTCCCCCGTCTGTTCTCTATGCAGCGCTGCCTTTTCAGGAAGTGATTTATCTATATTGAGATAGGTAATGACCTCCTCCCCAAGTATTATTTAATGTCTTGATGGTACAAACATGGGGTATTCCTTTATTATTTATAAAAATGAAAGTACACATTTAGATGTCTGGTTTTCATTCCTATCCCTGAGGTGTGAAAGCTGACCAAAATTAGATGACCTGTGACCTCATGCAAGGCTGTAGACTTTAATTTAAGAAAAGAAAGCAGGTGTTTATAAACTATCAGTAAATCTTGAGAACCTCACAGAGGAGACATACTGATAGGGCTACCAATTGCAGAGTCTTCATTTATGTGTGGTATAAAAATAGCTATGCAAATTTTTGGTTGAAAAAAAATCTACAGTAAGGTTAATCTGAAGGGGCTATTTCAGGCCTTTTCTTACTTCGTATGAAGAGTCAGTGAGGTTTATGCAGAACTATTCCAGAGTTTTCCTGATACCACTGTTTTTCTTCTGATTCCTTATGAGACCTCGGGGGGGGGGGCATAGATCCATAAGCCAGTAACAACTTGATTAATGAATAATGCCACTGTCTCCTATGTGATGAATTGGTGGGTAGACACACTGGAAAGAGGAAGACATGTGTCTCTTCTCAGATTTTGTGTGTGTTTGAATGAACAGTTCTGCAGTAGGAATGTATACTTGGCAGGTTTACCTATACAACCTTATTGCTTACTAGCAACTTCTTTCATAACAGGTTTAAAGCAGGTCGGATATTTGTCAAACCCAAAGGTTAAAAAACACACAAAACAGTTTCTCTAGCTGTGCCCAGAATAGAACACTCTAGTTGCACAGTTCTTGGATCCCAAACCTTCAGTTCCAGAGAAACATTAAAGGTGCTCACAGATCTGCTTCTGCACCAGAGAGCAAGGAAATTGGAAGTTAAGGCACTCGACCTCAACATCTGTGCCATCTACCGTAAATATGTTCTTCAGTGTCTTTTACCCAGCCAGTTTACACCTTAGCCTCCGGGCACTCACAGTTTCCCTTCACCTTTCTGCCCTAAATCATTTCTCTCTTCATATTCAGTGTATGTATTGGATGGGCAAAGAATTGAATGGAATGTAGTTCAAAGAAAGGTTTTAAAACTGCTGTGATTCAGCTACTCTTTATATCCTTCACAAGGCAGATTTTCAAGCCAAATTTCTTACTGATATAATTTGTCTTGATTTTATGATGAATAGCATTTTCAGGCTTTAAAATGATAGAAAGGTTAAAAAGGAACTCGCCTTAACTATACAGCCATTCCAGCAGCCCTTATAATCAAGGTTAAACATATTCAAAATTCTGTATAATCATTTTGGGGATTTGTGTTGAGCTTCCGGTGTTGGTTTCTTGTCAGAGTTCTGCCATAACTGGTCTGGTCAGGTTATGAACAGGGAAAGGGGAGGGGAACAGTATTGCTCAGAGAATCACTGCCGTGCCTAAATAGAGGACTGTGTGTATTCTGGATGCAAGAGTTAGGTAATGGAGGAAATAGTCCCTGCCAAGTTTGTGCTTCTTTTTTTTTCAGTCATAGGAAATACTAGACTAGCAAAAAATAAATAAAAAATACCTAGCTAATCTGCAAGGAAGCTTGGTTTTGTAGCCCTTCCAGATAGTGCAATAGTAATATGCTTTTGCAGTCATGTTGCTAGATCTCATTTAATATTACACTTTTTAAAAGTAACAACTGATAAAACTGGAAATACACATCCCTTTTAAAAGTGTCTGGCTTTTCTGTTACAGTAAGGGGAGAAAAATCCTGTGCCTGTATCATAAGTCCTAATGCTGAATTTTGAATACTGGTTTGAATCTAAGGGATGTGATTAAATTACAGTAGTTTGAAGCCTCAGGAGCCTACACTTATCAGCCTTGATCCTGGTTAAGATCATAAGAAGAGCCTGCAAGATCAGGCCAGTGGCCCATCCAGCCCAGCATCCTGTCCTCACATTGGCCAACAAGATGCCAATGGAAAGCCCACGAGAAAGCATAGAGCACAGCAACATTCTCCTTGCCTACGATTTCCATCAGCAGGTGTTCACCAGCCTACTGCCTTTGACAGTGAATGTAGCAGATTCACACTTCTTCATTACCTAATGGCTGCAGTATTGCTTAATGAATGGCCTGGTGTGCACATCACACTAAGCCAAACAGTGACTTAGCATAAGCACATGGGTTTCCAAAGAAGAGACCATGGCCACCTAGCTCGTCCCTGACCACTAAACCATGGTTTGGCTTAGCATGTAGTTCAAACTTGACTCGTGGTTTAGCTTTCGCCAGACTAACCACAAGCTACAACCAAGATTCTTTCAGGGGTTTATAGCTCATGGTTTGTCCAGGAGATCTATACCACAAGCCTGCATTCATATGACATGCTAAGCTCTGCACACTTTTGCCCTAAATTATGGTTTGGCTTAACATGATATGCAGACCATAAACTTTCACTCCTTCACCTATACAGTGGTACCTCTACTTACGAATGTTTCTACTTACGAACGGAGCTCCGTCCGTCATCTTGGATGCTGTTTAGATAGGGTTTTTTCTACTTACGAATTTTTAGATAGGGTTGGTTACAGGTAGGTAGCCGTGTTGGTCTGGATCGAAGTAAAATAAAAAAATTCCTTCAGTAGCACCTTAAAGACCAACTAAGTTTTTATTTTGGTATGAGCTTTCGTGTGCATGCACACTTCTTCAGATCTGAAGAAGATACGAAGATCTTCTTCGTATCTGAAGAAGTGTGCATGCACACAAAAGCTCATACCAAAATAAAAACTTAGTTGGTCTTTAAGGTGCTACTGAAGGAATTTTTTTTATTTTACTTAGATAGGGTTGCTTCGACTTACGATTTTTTTTCTCCCAATGCATTCCTATGGGATTCGACTTACAATTTTTTTCGACTTACGAATGTGCGTTTGGAACACATTAAATTTGTAAGTAGAGGTACCACTGTATGTACTTGCCTAGTACTTGAGATCTTCACTGGAGGTCCTTCTCTAGGTTTCCCACTTATTAATACAAGGTGGGTATTACTAGGGAGAGAGTGTTGATGGCCTCTTTATGAAATGCCCTTCCCCAAGAGGCTTGTGTCACACCCAGTGCTTTTTTCTGGGGGGACGCAGGGGTATGCATACCCCTAAACATTTTGTGAATCTTTGTACTTTTGTCCATTTACTGTATTTATTTTCCCCGATTCCAACTATAAAATGATGGTTTTCTTGAGTCAAAATGAGAGTACCCCTAAACATTTTTTAAGAAATGAAAAGCACTGGTAACACCCACTGAATCTTTTAGATTCCATGACTTTTTTATTTGCCCAGGCCTTTTAATTACAAATGGCATATTCAACAGTGTTCATTTGCTGGTTTTGAGATGGTTTTACAGTGTTGTGTCTATGCTGACTTTTAGATCACATTCCTTCTGATTAGTATTGTTTATAACTGATGTTGACGGCAAAAGTTTAAATGATAATTAGTGGTTTTTTCAAATAAGTTTGTAAACTGCCAAGAGGACTTGAGTTGTATATAAATGTAACAAATAAGTTTGAATGACCCTAGATAAAACTTTCATAATGACTTCAATGCAGTGCTGTTTAAGGGATTTAAGTCGAATATTCAGCTGCCAGCCACGTTAGAGCGGATAAATTGGGGATGTGCATAACCACAGCAGGATTAGGTGTTTGTGGCTACCAACTAAAAACCTGAGATTGCTAGGACTCTGCCCAGGACCAGACTAGGCCATTTTTCCACTTGAGACAAAATGCCCTGCCACCTTCTCTGGCACTTCTTTCCATTGCCAACTGATAGCTTGGAGAGAATGGGATGTTCCCTGGGGGACAAAAGACAAGCTACAGCAATGAGATATTCACACTTAACTTATTATTATTATTAGTATCATTATTAGTGTTAGTATTAAATGTGTGCCGCTACTTCCTGTAACATTTTCACAGTGGTTTACCAAGTTAAAACAGTATCAACAATAACCGAGCAATAAATGGCAAAACAAACAGTAAAACAACAGCTGTACAGAAAAACAGTGGGCACAATGTGGAAAGCTAACGCGCAGCAGCAATCTGTGTCCAGAAAAGGCAGCTTTTTATTTCCACATGTAGTGGGCACTGGGGCAGGAGGAGTTCCAACCTGGTTTAGAACCAGTTCCATATTCTCAGTGTTTGCTAATATACTCCTTCTTTTTCCCTTCCAGAAAGAAGACACAGCTCCTCCAGCAAGCCACCTTTAACCCCTCCTTCCTCTTCAGTATTCTCCCTCTTTTCGCCTCTGACTTCAAAAAGCAAAGGTAGCAGCGGAGGTGGGAGCAGTCGTTCATCCAGTGGCGGAGGTACTAGTGCATCGTCATCATCCAGTTCCAAGTTGTTGAAGTCACCCAAAGACAAGCCGCCAATCAGTGGAAACAATAGGCCAATGCACCTGGTACATAGCAAAGGTCCCCATGACAAAATGTGAGTATGCTCTTATAAGGAGAGGCACTAAATGTTTAGCAATGGATACAAATACTATCTCCATTTTGTATATCTCATTTTGAAAAGGCATATTTCATTTTTGTCTAGGGCTCCTTCCCAGCAACTGGCATAAGATCGATGCCTATCTTCCATCCACCCATTCCCTTTCTTGTCCAGTCACTAGTAAAGCGGCACATAATGTTCTGGAGCTAATAGCAACCATGCTTGCCTTAACCTGGGGTGTGGTTGGTTTGCAAATAATAGTTAAAGGTAACAATGGTTATCATTAAATATGGTGCAGACCTATATACTTCACTAGTGCTGGAAAGGGAAAGAAGAGGATAATTCACATGGGTACAAAAGAAAAAGGGCTTACCTATAGGATTCCTGCAGAATATTAGATCTGCACCAGGGTAGGGCTTTGGACTTTTAGCTGATGGGCTGTCCCTAAAAATTGGATTGCAATCCAATCTGAAGGAGGCTGCACCAGCAGCATCACTGCCGCACCTTTTCATGTTTCTGGAAAGGGAAGGATGATAAAGAAAAAGAGAAAAGCCATATCAAATTGAAAAAAGGAAACATACTCATATGGCAAAAAAAGAGTAAAATTTAAGAGTTGGTTACAAGTTGCAAATTGGGATTAAATATGTTTCCTGAGTTTCCTAAGCAGGCTGGAAACTTCTGAGTTAGAAGGTCAGAGCCACCCACTAATTTTTATATTTTGTATATTATTATCTCTTAAATTTGTACACTACTTTGCCTCCAAAGATCACAGGGCGGTTTACAGTATAAAGTTGTTGGACATAGAAATCATACTGGTGCAACATTGAAGTAAAAATGTATTAAATATCAAATGTTTTCTGCGCACATACTCTTAAAAGTGAACCTCTGAATCTGATGTATTGTGTACCTGAGAAAGAAAAACAAACCTGATCGAATAATATGTGCATACGCTTTATAAAAGGGAGATGAGCAGCCAGACATCCTATTTTCTATTTTGAATTGAACACAGTAAGTTGGATCCAGACTTAATCCTCCACTAGGGGGTTGGACTGGATGGCCCTTGTGGTCTCTTCCAACTCTATGATTCTATGATTCTATGATTCACTAATGGAAACACTCTTTCAGTCCATGGGTTCCTTTGGATCTAGTGGCAACCTTTGCCCAGATGGGCAATTCACATTGTGGTCTGTGCACCCATTAGGCAACTATGCCTAAAGATTGTATTAAGCGTGGGACCATTTGCAAATTAAAAAGGGGCAGGAAGCCTTTATTGAGATGTTCACTTTTCTGGTAAAACGGAATAGTGACACAAATAAATCATTGGAGTCAACAGCAAAAAATGCAAAATATGTTTTATATTGTATTTTCTCTTTAAAAATTGATTTAAAAGTTATTCATTTAAAAAAACACCATTTTTTTTAAAAAAAACCCCACATAATCAGTATGCAGGCTCTAACTTATTCCACAGTTTTTTAGTTATCAAAAAGCACAGTACAGTTTTTTCATTCTGTTCCTAGTGCTGTTTCCCATTTGAAGCTGCTTGATGCAGTCATTGAGGGTTAAGGCATGGTGGTATCAGTATGCTGATGGCACCGAGCTCTTTACTTCATATCATCTGAACCAGATGTAGCTATGTCTCTGCTGAACTGGTGCCCGGAGGTAGTAATGGACTGGATGAGGGCTAGTAAACGGAAGGTGGATTCTGACAAGAGAGAGGTGCTGTAGGTGGGTGGTTCTAATGTTTGGGAACTGTGTATTTAGCCTGTTCTGGGTGGAGTTTGCATTGTCTCTGAAGCAGCAGGTACATGGTGCTGCTAGATCCATTGTTGTCATTGGGAGCTCGGGTAGTTTTGTTGGCTAGGATATTGCCAGCTATGGCTGGTCTGCAGCTACAGCCGTTCCTCGGTTGAAACACCTTGGCCACAATTTTGCTTGCTCTGCGCATCATATAGCATCTATTTTGTGGGATCTACACTGGCTACCAATGTGGTTTGGAACCACCTTTTCCCATATCAGCCAGCCTGTGGGGGGGGGGGCACTGATTATCAGAAAAAGTTGCTTGCTGTGTGAGGTTGTGCTATATGGCATTCTCAGTAATTACACCCCAACTGT
Organism: Zootoca vivipara; assembly: GCF_965207765.1. Taxonomy (NCBI): domain Eukaryota; kingdom Metazoa; phylum Chordata; class Lepidosauria; order Squamata; family Lacertidae; genus Zootoca; species Zootoca vivipara. The sequence continues at coordinate 98,471,990 of NC_142584.1, read as the reverse complement.
GGATTTCCCTTCCCCTTAGAGGCCTATGGATGGCTACATATCTAATAGAGAGGCATCTGTTCCCCCAGGCTTTTAGAGGACCTGGCTGATCTGCTCTGGAGTTTAGGATTGTTTGTATTATGTATCACTGCTCCTAATTTCTGTTTCAGCTGTATTTTACTTTGTGTTGGATGTTTGATGAAAAGCAGTCTACATATTTTATAATAAATTACTTATTTTGTCCTTGCAGCATGACTCCATCTGTCAAAGTGGAAAAAATACACCCAAAGATAGATGGTGCACTATTGAAACCTGCTGTTGGTCCAACCTGTTCTACTACTGTGAGCTCCTCAATAAAGACTGGCCTTAATCCCTCAATACCAAAGCCACCCTTGCCTTCCCCTGGACAGATACTGAATGGTAAAGGTCTTCTCTCTGTGCCTCCATACTCGGAAAAGAAGCAAGATGAGAGTACAAATAATAGGAAATTTTTACACAAAAGATTGTCAGGTAATTTTTATAAGGCATTTTTATTTATTTATCTCGCTTGCTAACAATAAAAATAAAAGAGCAACTGGCAAGGGTTCAGAAGCATTGTCTTCCAGCTTCAGATGTACCGTGGTTAATTTCCAACAAGCCAGCTTCAGACAACGATTTGTGAAACTGGTTAACCAGAGTTCCGGGTCTGGGAGGGGACGTGGAACATGCAATGTTTGGGTAGGTTTGGGCTCATTCATATATTGCTGCACCAAAGTTTAGTGTGACATCTGAGCAGAGCTGTTGTATGATAATAAATCTTGTGCACTAGAAATGCTGTCTAAATCAGGCATAGGCAAACTCAGCCCTCCAGATGTTTTGGGACTACAACTCCCATCATCCCTGACCACTGATCCTGTTAGCTAGGGATGATGGGAGTTGTAGTTCCAAAAGATTTGGAGGGCCAAGTTTGCCTATGCCTGATCTAAATGCTAACTCTCAGTTGTTCCAAAGCACCGTGTGTGGTGTACTTGCACATGTATTACTCTGCTTCCCTTTTTCTGGTGTTTCCCCTCCCTTCTTGGACCTTTTGGTTCAGCACTATTTCAGATCCTGCTGGTCAGAAAAATCAGCCGCATATGCACGTCCAGCCTTCCTTGGATCCCAGCCAACATTATTAAATGTGCCTTAAATCATCATAATGTGGCATGAGCTAGAAATGCACAAAACGAAATACGCAAGTGCTGATTAATAGTGCAAATGTTCACTATTTCCTTTAAAGTGTCCCTCATTTGAAGTATAATATATATTTTTTAATCCTCCTAGGTGAATTAAGTGGTATGAAATCATTTCCCTGGTGCAAGAAATAGCCCTAGATAAAGGCCAAGAACCGACACAGTCCACACAGCTATATAGTTTTCAACTTGGAAGCTTTGATAGCAAATGAGGCAAGCCTTGAACAGTGTGTTGACTCTTGGACAGGGGATCGGAATAAAAGCACTTACTGGATGGGGGGTTGCACATATAGATCTCTTGGGTCTTAGCTGCTGTGACCATTTATGGACCCACAGTTACGAAATTTTCCTAGGCATAAGCATGTACAGTTAAAGAAGAGCGCTGTTATTTTTAAAATAAAAAATAAATACACCTGCTCCTTAATCTCTTCAGTTTGTGTGTTTTTGAAATCTTAATATATGAATTTAAGAAGGTTTTCCTCCCGTTTTCTTAACTATAGCATCATATATAGATTTCTATATAAATGTAAGAGAGATGTGGCTTCCACTTGACTTACAATGTATAGTATATGTCAGTAACACTGAACTGTTATTTTTCTAGTTTTACTTTAATTTATATTTCTTTACAAAGCATGCTCATTGAGTCTGTGTGGTTTCTTTCTCACGGATTCTAAAAAGAAGAGGGGCGTAGGTGTAAAGAAAAATACAAGTGTGGCGATACCTTTACTTGCTTTCACATCGTAAACTCAAAAGCAACTTTGGGGGTTAGTTCTGCATTGAAATAAACAAATTCAATTTCTGAACGAAGCACAAATTGTTATTGTTGTTTGTATTATTATTATTTGTATTATTTTTTGTATTTAACAGAGAGAGAATTTGATCCTGATATCTACTGTGGCGTCATTGACATAGAAACGAAGAAACCCTGTACTAGGTCTTTGACATGCAAGGTAGGATGCCTTCTTAATGAACTAAATTTTCTGAACTTCAGGACAGAGAAGTCAAAGTATGATTTAGGTGATTCAGACAACTCCCTGAAAACAACTTAGAAAACTCTGTTATGGAAGCTAGTAAGAAGGTTAGAGCTAGACTGTAATAGGAAGAAAATCTAGTTTAATTTAAATCTTCATTTATGTGTTTTCAGACAATGTATCTAAATGATTCCAGTTCCTCCCTCCCATCCACTTTTTCTAAAAAAAATGGGAGATCCTCAAATAGGTTTTGGCAAAATAGGGAGTTCTGCTTAAATACGGCTTCATCTTTTGACATGGGGGAAAAAGGCAAGGCCACAGAAAATTCTGATGAGAAAATTCAGATACTGGAATTACTATTCTAAAATAATGCAAATGAAATGATTTTAAAAAAAATAAGCAAATGCAGTACGTATAAAAATACAGTTCAGATGTACTCTGAATTGCATTCACATTGTTACCTCCGCTCCCTTACTAGGGCAATACTGCAAACCTCTTTGCTGTCCTTATTACCAAAGATGATGTACAACTGTGAATTTGTGGCTGGGTATGAACTGGTACTAAAAATGTAGGGTAGGGTATTTATAGCTATAACTTGTTGAAGAATGGCTTGTACACAAAACCCTTTAACTGCTGTGCACAACACCTATATTTCCAGCAGAGGGAGCACCAGCTAATGTAATTTAACAAAATGGCATTTCTATGTTTAAGTGGGTATTAATGAAATTTAAGAAACACCATTATATTATATCACAGACACTGCAGAACTTCGATACACAATCCAGTGTTAATTCCCGTACCATATATGTTTAGGACCATATGTACTGAATTTGATTTACTGTACTATGAGCTAAGAAACTCCATGATTACGACGTTTTAATGGGTTTAATGTTCACTTTTAATATCTTCTTAATGCCAGATGCAAGTATGGCACATGGCATTTTCAGGTCTTGTTTGAAAGTTTTGCCTGTCACTTCATGCCAGTTCATATATTTATGCAGCCAGACATATGATACATATAATAGGCTCTTTCCCATTTTCCTCTCTGTATTCCTGGTATTCTTCCTTCTATCCATTTTTGGGCTCTGTGGATTAGGTTGGAGTTCCTTCTTGGCCAGGTCTCCCCACCACTACCAATTCTCCCCATTCCACTGTTCCTAATCCAAAAATGCTTCATAAATGACCACACTACCCACCTCCCCATATGTATTGTGCTCTGTTTTCCTAAAAGCAAACAGCTTTGATGTTGTTTCCTAAAAGCTTTGATGGTGTTTCCTGCTTGGCAGGGGGTTGGACTGGATGGCCCTTGTGGTCTCTTCCAACTCTGTGATTCTATGATAAATCTGCACTAGTAAAATGCCAGACAAAACAATACCTTGGTATATTCAAGGCTTGGTTTTACATATATTGCACAAATATACCTCTTCAACGTGGAGTAATTTGTTACCTTTTAATTTCCAGACACATTCCCTAACTCAACGGAGAGCTGTACAGGGTCGAAGGAAACGATTTGATTTATTACTAGCTGAGCACAAAAGCAAAACCAGGGAAAAAGAATTACTCCGCCATTTGGATCATCATCAGCAGATGCCCCCTCTCAGGGAACCACATCCCTCACCTTCAAGAACTTCCCAGGAGCTGCACCAAAATTCTCATGGAGTTATTCCTACAGAATCAAAGCCTTTAGTACCTACTAAACCCAAACCTCACACCCCCAGTCTTCCAAGGTAAATAAAATCACCCAGTGACTTTGGTAGCCCTTTGGTGAGGGAACTTGAGGAATTGTGACTTTCTGCATTCAGCCTGGTGAATCCTTGCTTGTCTGGTCCATCTGCTCCATTTTGTGCCACTCCAGGTAGCACCAGCTCTCCCATTTTAAGATCCTTTCGCCCTCAGTGTCTGCACTGACCCATACCACAGTCTCACATTAGAATTCCTATGACACCAGTATATGCAATGCAGCATGCTTTTATGTTGCACTTTCACAAGCTCTGGATTGATCTGAATTAGCTCTGCTTATTAAGCTCAGCATGGTAACAAGTTAATGAGCATAAATGATCAGACCACCTAGATATTTTCAGGGTAAAGCGGCAGCCCAGATCACTGAGACCTGTTCCACAGTTGAGAAGCATGAGAACATTAATAGAGCAGCGGCTGAAGGCTGTAAATGCCAAATAGTTGAAAAGGTTTGGTCAAAGTCTCCATTCTTATGAATTGGAGGCCCGGAGTCACCATATGCCTCTCTCTAGAGCCGAGAAACATTTCTGCAATTAGTCTGGCCTTTGGTTAAAAATAAAAATCCTATCAACACATTGTGTGAGCGGAAGGTTTTTCCAGGCAATCTGTGTAAGGTAAGCTTTAATTTCTAAGAACGACTGTTAAGCAAGCGCTCTAAGGCAGAAGGCGTTGTAGTTGCCAAAGGCTATGGCCCAGTGTATTTTCGGCATATGAACTGTCTCCTGTACTTTCTGTGTCGGAAGAGCTGTGCAACCTTTGATTCAGCAGAGGGGTGCATTAATGTAAGACAGAGAGAGGAGAGTTTCCACCAATTTCCCCCTGCAGCCCCCCACACTGTCAATTCTGTGTGGGTTTTGTAGGGTTCCCCAACTCTCTAGAACAGATTTTCAGGGATCTACAATGGTCCAGTGTTGTGTGATTATTATTATTTTTGTAAGAAACTATTACTCTTCATGCATGTGCATTTGTGTTGTAATTTCATGTTAAAATACAAATTTTAACAGCTTGGATATGTGAGATAGATGATGTTTGTTTCTATTCAGAGGGGCTCAAGGCAATATATGTATATATTGCTTCCCACCCCCCATGTTATCCTCACAACCCTGTCAAATATACAAGACTGAGTGATTGGTCCATGGGCTTTGTGATTACAAATGGGAACTTGGGTCTTCAGTCCTTTTCTACTGCTCAAACCACTACACCAGCCTTTCCCAGCCTGCTGCCCTCCAGATATTGTTGGATTACTGCCCCCATCATCTCTGGCCGCTATCCATGCTGTCTGGTGCTGATTATAATTGTTGTCCTTAACATCTGAGGGTACCAGGTTGGGGGAGGCTGAATTTACACCAACTCTCAGTTCACCAGAGTGCTCTGAAGCCTTTGATTGCCAGAAAGGTTAGAAAAGAGAGGGAGCATGTGGATCTCCCTCTGTTTGCTGTTCTTCTTAGGCTGCTTGTCATCAACCTCTAGTGAAGTGCATATTGCTTCCTTTTGAGACTGCTGTGGGATTGGTCTGCCAATCCATTGTGCCATTTTGCATATATAATATAGGAAGAAGTCCTATGCTCTAAATCTAAGACCTTTGCTCTATAAAAATGCATTAATACATTTTTAAGCCAAGTTATAAAGCATTCATTGGTATTTAACTATGATTCTTCTTTTATGAAGGCCTCCCAGCTGCCCAGCCCAACAAAGTGGGAATGCCCCAAATGAATCTCCATCAGTCCATGAATCTCCACATGCTCCTTTACCTGCAGCTGAGCCAGCATCTCGGTTATCCAGCGATGAGGGAGAATGTGATGAAAAAGAAGAGCCTGTTGAAAAACTGGATTGTCTTTATTCAGATCATCATCCTCAACCAGCTGCTGTATGTTTCCCAATTTATATTTTCCTTGTATTTCCCTTGCTTAGTGTTTTAAATGTGTGTATAAGCAGCAATACTTCATGTTCTCTAGAGGAAGGAGCATTCAGATGTAGCTGTGGGTCTGGATACAGAATACTGCTGAATACTGAATCACTGGGGTTGGTTGCAATTGATGTGGTAGGCATTAAATTATTCTGAGACACAAGAAGCTAGCATGGTGACAGAGAAGCTGAAAGGCTGCCTTTAGCATCATATTCCACAGAGAATTAAGATCTTTGGGCAGGATCGACTACTCTATAACATATAGTATATTTGTTGGATTCCTTCAGATGGAAGTTCTGAGTTGTAAGAGAGCCACAGATAACCATGAATGCTTATGATTCTTTCTGCAAGTGGTTTTATTGCAACTGTTTTATTTGTCTTTGCATTATTTTATATTTGCTAATATGCAACATCTGGTTGAGAAAATTACTAAAGTAACTATCCCTCCCCCCCCCCCCCCAGTTTTGCACATTTGGTAGTCGACAAATTGGAAGAGGTTACTACGTGTTTGATAAGCGGTGGAACCATATTCGATGTGCACTTAATGTCATGGTGGACAAGCATCTTAACTCACAGATGTGGAAGTGAGTAGAAACAGAACAGGCTGTCATATATCTCATTGTGAAGTGGGGTGTTTTGCACGCACGGGGTGAAGGAGGAAAACGCGTTTTCTTTTGCAGTTAAGGAGTGTTAACATTACGCATCAACACATTGTCTTAGGTGTTTCTGAATTAATGGAAATGATCCATTTCCTAAACTGAGGCATCCTTCCCAATTAATGAACTACCAGTGTAGCCCAGCACAAGAGAGGTAACACATGTAAACATTGTTAGATCATTTGCTAGTTTCAGGGAGCCAACCCAGAGGTCTGAGCGAGAGAACCTTTTTGGACAGAAGAGAGCAGAAAAACCAGATTTCCTTGACAACTTCTGAATACCAGTTGCTGGAAAATGCAGGCGAGAAGAATAGTGTTGTGCTCAGGTCCTGCTTGCAGGTTTCCCATGGATCTCTGGTTAGCCACTGTGATAACAGAGTGTTGGACTAGAGGCACCATTGGCCTGGTCCAACAGAGCTATTACCAGGTTCTTGGGAGGAGAGATTTGGACATTGCTTTCTTCAAAATTAATCTGTTAGGTTACCAGCAAGAATGCTGGCAACCCTTAGTGAAGCTAGGTGGACAAGAGGGATCCCTGCTACCGTGTTTCTCCTATTTTAAGACGTATTCATAAAATAAGCCGTAGCAGGATTTTAAAGCATTTGCGAAATATACAACATACCCCAAAAAATAAGCCATACCCATGAGCTGCACGGAGCGAGACCGCCAAGCACCCCAGCCAGCCAGCGGGACCAAGCACGACGGCCGCGGCAGGAGGAGGCCTGCCGGGTCGGTGCCCAGTAGTGCCGCGCGGAGCGCCCCAAGCTTCCTGCCCTGTTGCTGCTGCTGGCTCCCGGAGGCTTGGGGAGCTCTGCGTGGCGCTGCTGGGCGCCGACCCAGTAGTCTGCCTCCGGGAGCCAGCAGCAGCAACAAGTCCGAGGATCTCGCTGGCTTCCTCCATCCCCTTGATTTCTGGGTTGATGAGTTGGTTTGGAGAGGCGGACGGCAGAAAGAGTGAGTGTGTGTGTGTGTGAGAGAGAGAGAGAGAGAGGAGAAAACAAGCCCTCCCTTGCTGGTCAGGGGCGGGAGAAAGGTCCCAGATTCTCTAGGTTCCCCTTCCTCCCTCTCCGAGTTTAATGGGTGTTTGGCTGTGGCGACGGCATCCCCAGTCTGCCGATGTGAACAAGAGGGGGAGAGCGAGAGCTGTGGAATGCCATCCTGCAATGTTGAAATTGCCATTGTAATTTCCGCTCCCTGCTCTGTTGCCTCGCTCGCTTTCCACCTCCGCGAACCCCCCGCCCCGTCCTTCTTTCTTCCTCTCCCTCCCCTTTTCAGTGATCCTCTTTTCCTCTCTGCCCTCCCCCCATGCACTCCGGTGTCTGATTAAATGAGAAGGAAGTTTGGGAGTGGAGGCTGCAAAGCTCTCCCTTTAAGAGGCAGCCTGCAATGACGAATTGTTGAAATTGCCATTGCAGGCTGCCTCTTAAAGGGAGAGCTTCACTCCCACACTTCCTTCTCATTTAATTAGACACCGGAGCACGGGTGAGCGAGCCAACGGAGCAGGGAGTTTTTTGTTCAAGTGGGGCGGGAAGGAAACCCACCTGATCACTTCTTGGAGTGGTTTAAAGCCACAGCGTCCCCTGGTAAAAGGCTGAGATTTCTTCACCATCCCTGTTTACTTGCTACAGCCTTTCTCCTTCTTCCCCCAGTGTATTTTAAGACACCCCTTGAAAATAAGCCATATGCTTATTTTCTTGAGTAAAATAAATACAAGACGGTGTCTTAAAATAGGAGAAACACGGTATCTAATTCTGATGGTCATTTGTGTAGGGCTGCTTACAGCATAGGCCTTTGACTCTGTGCCCACTGTACATTTTCAGTCTTCTTTCCGTTAAGGTAGCAGATTTTTTAATTTCAAGTGGGCAAGATAGAATTAACCCATGGAACATTAATGACCTGCTTTTCCCTGCCGCCTAGGAAAATTCCTCCAGCGACAAGCAACACTACATCCTTGCGCGCTCCACACCGGACAAGCTCAACACCTGTGTCGCAGTACAGCTCCAGCACAACAGGTTTCCTCTTGCCCGCCACAGCTATGCCCTCGCCAGCACACGTGTCTCCTTCCTGTTTATCCCTCAGTGGGAAATCGGTACCATCCCACGGGACTACGCTCAATGCCAACCCTGCTAGTTTTGGTGCAGCAGAACCTGCCTGCAGTATGCAATCAAGACAAGTGTCTACATCCCCTTCCACGCCTCCAGTGCTTTCCTCGGTACCGTCGCCTCTGTCCAGCAAACCTCAGAAATTGAAATCCAGCAAGTCTTTCAAGCCTAAGGAATCTTCTGCTAGCAGCGCCAACTGCAACAGTACCAGTAGCAACAGCAGCGGTGGCAGCTCAGGAAAGAAGCGTAAGAACAGTTCTGCGCTGCCAGCACCTTCTTCTCATTCCACAGAGTCCTTTAGGAAGAACTGTGTGGTGAACTCTGGAAACTCTGGGGCTTCTTATCACTCACCTGGGATGTCTTCGTCCCACAGCCTCAACTGTATGACTGGTAAAGCTAACTCGGTTAGCCTCAAACATGACCAATCAGGGAGGGGCCCTCCGACTGGGAGCCCTGCAGAATCTATAAAAAGAATGAGTGTGATGGTGAACAGTGGCGATTCCACCCTGTCGTTGGGGCCATTCATTCACCAGTCCAGCGAGCTGACTGTCAACTCGCATGGCGGGTTTTCACATTCACATCCTTCCCTAGACAAATTCATAGGAAAGAAAAGAAAGTGCTCGCCTGGTTCAAGCAGCATAAACAGCAGCAGCAAAGCAAACAAGGTTGCCAAATTGCCGCCAGTGAACAACATTCATACGAAACACGCTGGTGCAATCCCAGGGACACAAGGACTGATGAACAATTCTATCCTTCATCAGGTATGAAATCTTACTTGGGCCATATTGATATCCAGACAAGTTACTTTGACAAATTCCCATTCCGGACAGTACTTGCCTACTGGAGGTGATTTTTTTCTTGTCAGAGATGTTGGCGCTGGATATCTTGGGTGTATGCTTCGCTTCGCAAAATGGTTTATTATTATTATTATTATTATTATTATTATTATTATTAACAACTCCCCCCCAATGGATGCTGTTGCTTGTTGGAAGCATTATTCCCTTTCATCTTTTGGGACTTGTTGAATTTTTAAGACATGGCACAGATTCCTTGTTGGGGGAAATAGCACGATCCAGCTGGGCTCACCTATATATCCTGAAGGGCTTTTCTGTTTTCAGCTATGAGAAACCAACGACTTCTTCATGTTTGAGGATATTATTATTATTTATTAAATTTGTATGTTACGTTTCATCCAAAGATCCCAGAGCAGTTCACAAAATAAAAATACAAAATACATAATAAAGCAAAAGCAAAATTTTTACCAATGAACCCTGCTTCCATAAACATATTTAAAAGGCCATAGAATAGCCAAAGCTCTGGTTATAGAGAAAAGATTTTGCCTGGAGCCTAAAGATATGTAATAAAGACACCAGGCAAGCCTCTCTCTGGGGAGAGCATTCCACAAACAGGGAGCCACCGCAGAAAAGGGACATTTTTGTGTTGCTGCCCTCCAGACCTCTCATAGAGGAGGCACAGATGATTGCAGGGCCCAGGTCAGTTCATACAGGGAGAGGTGGTCCTTGATGTATTGCATTCTTCGGCTATTTAAGGCTTTATAAGTCAGAACCAGCCCTTTGAATTGGTCCTGGAAACTAATCGGCAGCCAGTGCAGTCGGGCCAGGATTGATGTAATACAGTATGCTCAAACCTTTTTTGCCCTGGTGAGCAACCTGGCCACTGAATTCTGCACCAGCAGAGGCAGCCGTATGTATAACGTGTTGCAGCAATCTAACCTAACGGTTATCAGAGCAGAGACAACAGAAGTTAGACTTGGGGTGCAGCTGGGCCACCAGCCGAAGCTGAGAGAAGGCACTCCACACCAATGAGGCTACCTGAGTCTGAAGCAACAGCAAAGGATCTAGAAGTATTCCCAAGCTGTGTGCTCACTCCTTTATTGAGGGAATGTAACGCCATCAAGAGCAGGCAACCTCCCACCCATCCAGTCTAGGGAACCACCCACTGACAGTGCCTCAGTCTTCTCTGGCTTGAACTTCCGTTTGTTGGCTCTCATCCAGTCCATTCCTTCACATAGCCAGAAACAGGTACCCCATGGGGCTGCTTGCAAGTTGGAAGAGCTTAGTTGTGCCATTGAAAACAACTCAAACAGATAGCTTTGTGCCAGTGGGATTCAAGTCTGTTTGCCTTTCGCCAGATTGCCAGCTTGTAGCTTAAATACCACTAGTGGATCAACTCATAGTTTTTGTTTTTCAAAACTGCTGCACCCGCCAAGAAAAGCAGCACTGATTTTATTATTATTTTAACAGGACATAATGGGTTACATAGTTATTTATTTGATAATTACTGGTCATCTCGGCAACCAGGGGCAGGTGCCTTATTGCAAACGAACAAGTTGCTGATTGGAATTGACAATATTATACCACAATGAACTAAAGGGAGGATATGGGACTGGTCAGTAAAACAGAAATTCATGTTTTTTTAATCAGTAACCTTACCGAAATTTTAGAAGCCACTTCATAATTTTCAACCTTGATGACAAGTAATTGAACTTTGCCCATATACTGTGTTTTGTTTTTAAAAAGGTTTTCCTTTGACGCATAAGAAAGGGAGGGGTCAAGTAGATTAGTTTTTTGCTGTTGCTGTGACAAAGAACCCTATACAGAAATATGCCTAACAAATCTCATGATAAAGCAATAAAATGCATATAGCTTTTCCCCACCCCAAGAAAGTCGATGTTTGGTTGCTAACCTGTTGCCACTGAATTTTGCCAGAGCATGTTTTGGGGTTCCCAGGTGATATAAGTGGGCATAGCTTTATCACTTAGTATATTTAATATTTATTTATCTGTTTTTCCTCTTTTCATTTGTGTGAAAGCCAAAGGCTCGTCCCTAACAGTTGACACAGACAATGCCATGGTAAGAAAAGAACTGGATTATTTTCACTACAAGCGGGGGGAAATGAATAAATCTCCATCTGGAAATCCTGGACTCCAAGATGCCTTTTGAGTTCTCCCAGCTTCCCACAGTCCTCAGGTGTGGAAATCTACTGGACTGTCACACAATCAAGGAGTTTCCCTGAAGCCATGTCTGTAGCAGCGAAGCTTGGAAATGGACTCTGGATTGCTGTTCAGCCACAGGATATTTCCTCTCAGTGTTACCAGTGGTCTGGACAGCTTGCTACAAAAGCCCTGTGAGATGTCACTTACAGGAGTACATCACCTTGCCACTATTTGATCTAGGTTGGTTGGGCAAAGCAATGTTTGAGAAAGAACATTACTGTGGACTTGTTTTTTTCTTTTCCCCTTTTCTTCTGATAGTGTCATAGGCGTAATTAACTGCCCCTTTGGCACTGTCCAGTGAAAACCCCTCACGAAGGAGGGGGCACAATGTGTTAGGCACAATAAACAGAAGAAGAAGAAGAAGCCCTCAACAAGGGAATACGGCTTTAGTGTTTTATAGCAATGTTCCTTGATTGGAATGCAAAAATAGCACAACTTAGAAAACAAAAACGGTCTACGTTTTGCCCAGCCTTTTGCAAGTAATTTGGGATAAGAAGCTGTCAGGAGTTCTAAAAAACAAACACAAAAATGTTCTTGGCCATCACTGAAAAATTAAAAAAAGCATATTTAAATAGTGAAATCACATGGTACAGAACAATTTTATGAGCATCATCTGCCAAGCACAGCTGCTCAGTGTTTTTCCTTCATTCCAGTGGAGCGTTCGTAGGGTCCTGTACAACTGCCACTGAAATGAAATAAGGTTGCACAGTGACATTGTATGGAGGAGGGCTGTGCCTGCTTGATTTTGAATAAAATTGCTTTGATCTTTTTTTTAAAAAAAAAATCCCCCCAAACCCAGATGCAAAACTCTCAAATCCAAAATGGTGAATGACCTCTCAAACTATTCCCAAAGAATATATTTCTTGACCTATACTGTATGCCATAAGCCTTTGTTGTTTTGGGTAGGTGGGTGGGGGAAACTGAAAATGCCAATCTAAGTTGGTTGTACCATCCAACCTTTTAAAAAACAGAACACAAAATAGTCCTTATAAAACTGAAATGCAAACCTTTAAAACGATGAAATCTCAATGCTATTTTTCTTGAAAGATTTTTCCAGTAAGTTGATGCCTTGTTCACATAACCAAATTAGCATTCCGTTCAATAAAGTCCACATTCAGATTTTTTGGATGACTGCATTAAGTGCCAGTTCAAATTCTGAGTTCAGTGTTAAATGCACCCCTTGTACAGCCATCTTGTGAGCAAAGGGGGAGTGTTTTAAACGCCATCCAGTCCCAAGTGGTCATTCCCCTTGTTCCCATGAGTAAAAAGTGTTTTGTTTTAAAGTAATATCCTCAGAAGGGCTTTAATATTATCATTTGATCTGGATGTTTGTGACACTAGTGAATCTCGAACTGCAACCTGGAATTTCTACACATTTTATCACGTGAAAGGAAAAAAATAAAAATAAACCCCAAACCATAGGTCATGACACAGGCAGAGCTTTCCTTCAGCAAGCCCGTAGAAAGTAAATTTCTATCCATTTAAATGGGGTGTGTTTTGGATTGTGGATTCAGACAGCCTCCCCAATGAGAATTTGTTCTTGCAATAATCAAGTGAGGCTAGATTGTCTGAGGGTGCCAACTGACTGCAGACTCTGCTGAAGCTACAGTTCTCAGCATGCTATATTTTCACCACTTCTCAAAGTGATAGGTGCAGAATCCATTGCACCTTGGGTACCCCATCAGATCACCTAGCTCTGTTCCACTCCTATCCTTGATAAAAATGCGTGGCCAAATGGTTAGCAGCACTCATTGAGGAAGAAAGCTGATTGTCTGAATCTATCCTCAACAGGGCTTGTGCAGGAGAAGCTCTCAGTGGAATGTGTGCCTGTAGACTTCTGCCTTAAAGGGGCACCAGATCTTGCTAAGATTAGACAATCTGAGCCTATCTAATTCACACAGTCCAGCCTCTCTCCCTACCATGGTGGTGCACATCAGGGATTCTAAAACCACCGCAAGCAGCAGCTGCTTGGGTTTTGTTTTTTAAACCTGTTGAGGTTTTCAAATTTGCTATGATTATTAAAACACAGTGAAGCAACAAGACTCTATGCAGACAACTCTAAAGCCTTGAATTCACAAAAGATCATGTGTTTGTTTTTTAAGTAAAGGAATAATATTTTGGATGGTGATGATTATGCAAATATTTAAAAAGAGGGAGGGCCTGAACAACCCTTCAGTTTCTAGAGGATGCTATAAAATGTTAAAACCTCTTAATTGGCTAACTTGGGGCATGGGAGGAGACGACCAAAGTAATGTATCTGCTCCGCAGAGAGAAAATCGATACTGACTCCTTCCCATGTGTTGGATATTTTCGATCACAAGTGCAATTTGGTTTTGATAGATTTACCTTCGAAGGCTGACAAATTTTTCATAAGTTAAACCTTTAGTGGCTTTAAGTACTCAAAAATGTCTGTTTTATAAATATTATGTTGCTCTGAAAGCATCAAAGCAAGTCTTAGGCTCCTTAAAAGACATGCAGATCTTTGTAAAAAGTTCAGCAGTTAACCACTGTGTTTAATTTATATGAGTTGCAGCTCTGGGCCCAATTCCCACTGTGAATGTCTCCATTGCAAGCCATGTTGAAACGGGAGCTTCACACAAACACAGCCATGCTCTTGCGCAAAGCCCCGCCTGATGCATTCAGTGGGGCTTATGTAAGTGACATTCCAGGATGGAATTGTGGCCTGTATCTGTCTGTTATGGCTTATAATTTTAAAACTTGCCATGAATAGAACCAGAGGACGTCTTAATTTATGCCTGCCCTCAAAGTGTAGACTTGCTTAAATATTATACGAACAATATTCCATTTTGGGGGCTTAGTAATAAATGGAATGATTGTTTTTGAAGCTTTTATTGTCTGACAACATTCTTATTGTAAATAATTAAGGAAATTTCAGATTTAATTTATCTTGCAAGATTTGCAGTGGCTGGGTTGTTTCTTAGAAAGATTTTGGTATTAATTTAAGAGATACAATTTTTATAGTCTTTCCAGCTTCTCATTATGACTCCTGCAGTTTTCTTAACCTAAAATAAATAAAAAAAATTAAAAAATGTTGCAATGATGAACAAAGAATTATACGAAAATAATGAAACCCATAATTTTGTATCTTTATTTTGGAATTTCTTGTTCTATTATAAATATTGAAGTATCCCTATTTCAGAAGACATATTTTGTTAATTGATTGTACATATTTAAATATGTATTTTTGCACAGGTCTTTTTTTCTTATATCCAGTTTTGGTACAATTGAAAATCATCTAGTATTTATTAATTAAAAGAGAAAAGCAAATACTTTTTTATAATTTGAAGTGGTTCACTGCCAATCCAATAGATAACATGCCTACTTTGCAGTTTTTAAGGGATGTCTCTGTTTAGGGAGGGGGGAGGGGGAAGAGTTGTGTCTCTTTCTTTTAATGTCTTGGGAATTGCTGGATACAAACGAAGGCTCTGGCATTGCACTCTGATGCCCACAGGCGCCACTTCTCTAAGCAGGGAGGCTGTGTGGCATTTAGATGTATATGGTTGGCCTGCTCTGGTATACACAACATTTCTTACAGTTACCCGAGTCCCAGAAGACTACCTTTTAGTTATGACACACGGCTTCTAATTCTTCTATTTCTTTTTCTTTTAGCATTTGTGTATGTGTGCACATGTATGTGAGTCTTTACGTGGTTTAAAAAACTAATGGAAAAACTGAAAGTGCCTGATTTATATATCTAGATTTTAAGCTTGGACTGTTTTTTAGACAGCTTCTCCTTTAAAGACTTGAATGTTCTGTTGGGAAAAAGAATTGGAGCTTGCTTTCCCCACCTACACATGACTACATATTAATGCAGGAGAGAGGATGGCGGAAGGGGCAGGATAAAACAAAATCAAAAGTTCCTAGCAAGTCCCTAGTTCATAAATAATCCCGAGGGTTCTGGAGATACTTTTCAACAAGTAAATTTGACTATTTTCTTCTGTTGCTATCGGCTAGAACTTAAAAACGAAACGAAACAAAAAACAACAACAGAATGTTGACATTATTTTGTATTGTTGAAAAAATAAGTTACCTCTCGAAGCAATTTTACAAACTACCAACACAAGCCGCCGCCAGGCTATCCTCTGCACAAGCCTCACTGAAATGAATGGGATTTAGCAAGTGCGCAACTCCCTCTTCGTTCCAGTGAGGTTTGAATGGGAGCGGTTCACATAGTGTGGTTTCAACCCATCATCTTCCGGTAAGTCGTCTTCCGGCAAGAGTTGTTATTGCCAAGGATGTTTGTTTCTGCTTTGTCTTTTTTGGGAAGGGGGGAATTGTACGGTGAAGGGGATTGGGCTTGAAAAGATTGTTCTGCTTTCCTTAAGCAGAAGGTCATTTATTTTAAAAGCTTTTGTGCAAAATATCCTAATTTTTATGAAAGGTGATTATTGTTATTTTTTAATGAGCACTACATAATGTCAATAAGAATGTAGGCTGTGGAAGCTTCTTGCTTTTGGAGTTGAGCCCGGCTCCATAGAAAGGGGAAAAAAGCAATCTCCTGTGTAAAATGTGTGAATAGTTTGATAATTTGTATACATATTCAAGAGCATCTGCTCAGAGCTGAACTTTTTTGTGTTGGCTGCTGTATAGTACATGAACAAATGTCATGGGGTAGAAAAAAATTACTTTGGATATTTAAAAGAAGAAAATAAATATATAGTCTATTTGTTTTGTAACAAGTTTCTGTAAATAAAATAATTTATACTATTTATAAGAAAAAAGTTGTGCTTTTGCTTCATGACCAGGAAATTAGCTTGTTGTATAAACAAGATGTTACTGAAACAAGGCAATAAAATGATTAGGTTGTCTTTATGAGATGCACAATTATGTTTCTGCTTCATTATGAAGACCAACAAAAATTAGTCGTAGCGGAATGAAAATACGAGCCATGTTAGCTTCTGCCTGCCAAGAACCCCAACCCATGTATGTCAGGTAGATAGGCAGCAAAGCTGCTTTAGTGTTCCTTTGCTACTGTTTTTGAGGCAAACTTTTTAAAGAACAGGAAGGGACACAGCTATGGTATGGACAGTGATTCGCCTACACTGGAAGTTAAGATGATGTGTGTCTCCAGTCTCCCTTACTTTGAGTGTGTCCAGTTTCTGTTCCTACATTAATCAGTGCTGAAACAGGGGTGTAAATAAGTATTTGGAATATCCAGGGCTGTGGCACAAGGTGAGTGAATGCTACTGCCCCTCTCGTTGGGTTCACTAAACCAGATTATGAGTAGATGCAGATGGAGAGAGTATCTCACTGACACTGCCTGCCCTCAAAGTCCATCAAGGGAAGTGGTTCCCCAATTCATTTCTGCCGTCCCACGTTTTAGAGGCAGTCGAGAGCAATTGGAGCATCAACACATTTTCTAGTTTTCCATCAAGTAAAAGAGATCCCTTCTCCCACTGGCAATTGTTCTATACCAGGCATGTCCAACTTGCAAGTCTGTGATCTACTCACAGTATTAAAAAACAACTGACAGTTATCTACCCATTGTCATTGGAGGGAGGAGCATGGGTGTGTGGAAGGGGAGGATTGACCAGTTGTTGAGCGCTCCCCCCCCCCCCCCGGCTCTGGCCGGCTGGCTATCAATCAGGATCCCAAGATCAACCAGGAACCACCAATAACACCCCACTATCGACCTGTGGATTTGATAAAAGCTACGAGTTGGCAAGTGAAATGGAACAAACTAAGCTGAATCCTAATCTATAGCTCCCATTTCTTATGCTGGGGCAGTATCTTGAGAAAGTCTTGCAGAGATTTGATGTTTGTTCTTCATTAATAAACATCTAAGGAAAATGTGCTCTACCGGGACAAATATCACAGGAGTGTGCTGGCTATTCTTTGAGGTGTTACAATTGTCTACAGCTGCTTGCTTTGTACTTTGGGAGCTGCGCAAAGTGGCTTTTGTCAAACCCAGTCTTTCCCTATATGTCAGGTGTAGGGTGGGTAGACATGGCTTCCCAAAACAGCCTCATGGGTTGAATGAGTAAAAGTGGCAGGCTCAGATTTGGCCATAGGTTGGGCTCCACACACCTGCTGTATGTAGACAGTACACGACATCTTGTGTAGAGCTTGTAGCGACAGGATGCCCGATTATTAGAAACATTCATCCTTGTCATTTAAATGACAGTAGTGTAGAGGTTTTTTCAGTTATTACACGGTAGATTTTGTTTAAGGCTTAATCATAAATACTAAGCTCATTTTGGGTTCTAGACGACCTGCTCGGGTTTCTTTACCTCCAAGGTAAAGCAGGTTGGGAAGTGTGTGGATTGTGTCAGCCAACATTCCTTGGATGCCTCATGCTAGATGTACAGTTTAACTGAGTAGTTTCTCCACACCTCATCAAAGCAGTTGTTAATGTATCTTCTAGAAGCCTGCTTTTCAGTACTGTCTCTTATCTTCAGTGGCCTAATGGTGCTCTAATTGCTTTCTGTTCCCCTGCTTGAGTAATCCAATATTTATCATCCCATTTCATCTCTCAATAGGTTGCTGCTGCAGCCCCCAACCCAACTCTCCCTATCCAAGCAGACACTAAAATATCACGCTGAAGCTTAGCATGACATAATTTTGCATGGCAGCAATTTATCTAAGCCGCACATTTACCTTGGGGGGGAAGCTGGCCAGCTGTGTTGGAAAGATTTCTTGGTTTTGAACATTAAGTCAAAAGAGGCGGGGGGAGAAAATATATGCTCTCCCACAGGGAACAGGCCACCAGTAACTCAGTCTTTTGGGACAAACTCCAGCACTAAGCTTTGACTTGCAAGTGGGCAACCCTCACCTGGTTCTTAGTCAGTCTTAAGCCATACCCTAGGAAGAAGTATACAGTACTGTCTGCTACAAGAATGGCGAGTGGGGAGCTTTAAACCTCCCACCAGGCTCCTGGTTCAGCTCAACTGGTTGTTGATCACCTTGGCAACGCAAGTGGCCCCACTCGGCATCTCAAGCAGCATCCATCCCCTGCTGCTTTAAAATAAACCAATTTTATTAACCAAGTTAAGCCCACTCAAGGAACAGAACAATCAACTGTATTATACATTTAATAAATGAAACTGATCTGAAAACACAAACAGAACATTTATAGAGTTTTGTTAACGTATGGAAGTAGCCTATAAAAAAACCCCTTAACTATACCACGGTTCCAATTTCCTCTACTCCACGGTTCCAATTTCCTCAGCAATAGCAGAAGAAATACCATACAGTGATGACCTCCAAAATGGTTCAGTCTCAACTATACACTCCCCCTTTTGCTTTTTAAAAAGTTACATGTTGATTACTCTAGAAAGCTTCTGCACTCTGTTTAGCAGCAAGTCTCCCTTTTTAATGGTTTCTTGATACTGCCAGTTCTTGCTGTCGGGCCTAGAGAGAGAGAGAGAGAGAGAGAGAGAGAGAATTTAGTCAGGTGGTTCTCTAGCAATGACTTATCAAACAGCTCCCAAAAACTGTTTAAAGAGTTCCTCAAAATACTGAACAAGAAGCTCATGAGCAAAGCTGTAATGGCAGACAAAGTTTCCTGAAAGTTCATCACTACTAATCCTTCCCTGGAACACACAGGTACAGGAGAGCATGGGTGTGTTTTCAGTAATATTTAGCTCAGCTGGGCAACAAGCCTGGCCAGTACTGCCCCACCCCATTTGCTGAGAGTGCATCCTGACAGATGAGCTGATGAGACAAAGTTTGGAAACACACTGTTCTATCTCTAATAAAGATATTGTTCCAGTGGAAAGAGTATTTTGAGTTCGGTGAGCAGAGCTTATCTCACCTGGCTTTGAGCAAGCTACTATCTCTCCATCGGTAAATGTAAAAAAAGCATTCTATGCAATAGGTTTGGTTGGGCAACAATTAAAAGGCTGCAAAGTGCTTAATGTTAAGCCTGATGTCACTACTAGTTTCTTGGGATCAGTGGGTGTGGTGTCCAACATACTGTACCTGTTAGTTTCTACTATTTCGTTGACTTTGTCTATTTTGCAGTGTAGTCGCCCAGCAGCAATAAATCTTGACAATTCCCTGGGGAGAGAGAGAGAACGCTTAGGACACCACCATCTGTATCTGTTGCAAAGCACCTGAAATTTCATGGTGGAGGATGCAAGACTGGCATTTTTTTGCTCCAGTTTGGGGCCTTGCCTCAGAGGTGGAAGGAAGGTTACCCTGAGGTACAAGCCTAACATTGTGGCCTACAGCCATGCTACTTGATGCAGGCAGCCGTCGCTTCTTGAAATATGTTGGAAAGTCCTTCGACCAGCATAATTAAATGCCGCTCTGTTGTTTATAGCCATCAAACTAAAGAACTGCAATTAGCAAACCGCAATGGGGCTAGGGCTGCTTAGTGGCTGCTGCGGTGCAACTCTCAGACCCTTCCGCTCTTGAAGCTTACACCTGTGTAACACATGGGCTGGCGTTTCTGGTGCAGTGTGCAATGGCACAATCAAATAAGATGCTGCAGCAGCATTCCTGTAATCTACGGAGCCTTTCTAGCAAGATTTTATAGCACACCAAGGATGCACAGCAGGCGCTGATTTGATAACCGCAGGGAGTGATGGTCCCAGCCCACAAAGGGATTTAAACACAGCACCAGCATCCTTCAACTGCGCCCAGAAGAAGCAAGTGTGTAGCTGCTGAGCATTAGCTGTACAAGTTCTTGCCTCCCTCCGTCAGCTGGAGGCGCACCAAACCACCCTGTACCAGCTGCAGCACAGCCATATTCACAGGCACACACACACACACACACACACACACACACACACACACACCATCCAGCATATTATAGTTGATCTTTGGTTACAAAAGCCTCAGGAAGACTTCCTGTCTTCCTGTTCCAAAACTGAAGGGTGGAGTCCGTACAGAGTGCAGCTGCCACAAGCACCCCCAAGGCTCCTCTGCTCAGATTATATGCATGGGGTTGACTCTGTGACCCTTGGGGTCCCTTCCAACTCTACAATTCTGTGATTCTTGCCTTGCCCAACCTCTGTAAATCTTGCAATAAATGGTTCTTCCTCACGTAGTTTTTTTAAACAAAGGTATCAAATGAGTTAGCTAGACGGGAATCACTATAAACTGTAGAAATGCATTTAAAATATAGAGATATATATAGATATACTTACTGATCTATGAACTCTACACAGACTCCAAAAGCATCTGCCATGTAACCTAGTGTAAGCGACCTATAGGATTCTAGGAGCTGGCTGTAGGCATGGATTCTCATTTCCCGAACGTAATAGCGATAGTGGGGCGCAAACAGCCAATCTTTCTTCATCTCTTGCTCTACGGTGGCTGAAAGGGAAACGTAAGGTCTGCGTCTCACAAAAGTTTTTCTCCCCCCCGGAAGGTAGTTTAACAGCATGAACCGTGTGCCAATGTGGTGGCCTCTGAATATTGTTGGACTCTGTCTCCCATCAGCCCCAGACAGCATAGCCAATGGGCAGGGATGATGGAAGATGGAGCTCAACATCATCTGAAGGACATCACACTGGCTACGCCTGATGCAAACCAGTGAGGGCAAGGTAAGCCTCTCTTGGGAGACCTGCATACCTGCTAGCATCAACACCTGCGTTCCTGTGTGGCCAGCCCCTTAAGAAAGATTGAATACCCTTAGCTTCTCTCATCCAGGAGACAACATGGGAAGCACAGTCTATTTAAAGTTGAGTGGCAAGGACCAAATCTTATGTTATTTGTGGGCATTTTACTTCTGCGCTCATGAAACACATTCCACCTTCCTTCTCATTTGTTCTGCCTGCTGAAGCAGTTACATCCTGAACCAGCTTTGGATCAGCTTTACTTACCTCTTCGAAATCTCAGCTTAATTCTTGCCTGTCCTTTAACTGAGGATGGGCCAAAACGTTTGAGACTGCTAATCCTAGGAGATGGGGAGGGCAAGTCTTGGTGGGTAGGGGGAAGGGGATGTGTGTTTTTTGTTTCTGTCTTTAAAATGCAAATTATATATAGGGAGGGGGGGACTGCTAATCCTAGGAGATGGGGAGGGCAAGTATGGGCAGCCTGGCTGCGCATGTAACCCACAAGCTGTGTGCTACCCACTTACTCACTTAACAGCCCAGTAACCCCCCCCCCCCGAGCAAAAAAGCAGAAACCCTTCCTTACCCAGCGACTGGAAGAAAACTGAATACCGACATTCATAGAGTGAAAAAAGATATTGCCGGACTTTGGGTAAACTGTGCAAAACCTCCAGAATCTCTGCCCCTTTGATAACCTAAAAGAGATCAGACAAAGCCAGCAAAAAATCATACATGAGAGAAATAAGGAACACAAAGCACTCTCTGAAGGTTCTCTGTGGAAGTAGCTGCTTGGCGTACCTTCTCTCTAAGGTCAGGCCTGTCTAATGCAATCATGCTGACATAGACTGTGTATGTTACAAAGGTTTTGTAATCCATAAGTTCGTAAGATGTAAATGTTGAAACTGTATCCAGGAAAAGCTCGGCTGCCTGCTTGAAGTCTCGAATGGCCACGCAGTAAAGACCCTGGTAGACCTTAAGACGGTTCCGCCGGTCCCAATCTCCTCCTTCCTCTATTAGGCTTTTAAAAGAAAACAGGTATGTGTGTTATTTCCCCAGCATCCTTAGCCATGCACAAGCATTTTCATCAATTTGCTTAACTAGCTTTATCACAGTAGTTCAAACAAAAGCTATGGGATGGTTTTGCTTTGAGACTATACTGCAACCTTTGACAAAGCGGCGCGCTGCAGGTTGCTTTCAGCTGCAGTTCTCATCAACTCCTCTGATGTATGGCCTTTTTAAGGATCATAATGTTTCTGAAAATTCTGGATTTCATGCCACACTTCATCTAAAGTATACACTCGAAGCCATTTCCTAGCAACCAGATTGCATCTTCAGAACCTGCATTACTGTTAAGTGAGAGACATCCACTAATGCTTTGCACATCAAGGTAACAGCAGCAGCAACAGAAATGGTACCTTTTTGCTTTTTCAGTGTTCCGGGTGATGAGGTCATTGTCCATGTAAAACAGGCCAATTCGGAGGAGATAGAATACAATATCCAGCCGATGTCCTAGAGCCACAGTTTTGTCATATGTCTTCCGAAAGGCAGTCAGAGCAGCTTCCTGACGAGACAGCATTTGCTTAAGTTAGATGCCGCAGATTTGACGCTCTGGAGAACAGATCTGTAATTTGCTAACAGGTACCCCCCGCCCCCCATTGTACCATCCAAGGTTCTGCACTACATCCCCCCACTGATTGAAGGAAAGCAGGTAGGTATGAGGAGCATGACCCTTTCAGCTAACAAATAACAGAGATCAGGAGTGCACTGACATGGAACAGTAAGCCAGGGTTTCTGGCTAACCACGGTTTACCACAAATGAGCAGCATATTCACACAGCTTTCCTGATTTCTCCTCCTCTGGTGCAACCACGATAAACGACAAACCAAGGCTTAAAGATGGGTTTGTGATTGTGGCTTTTTGGGGAGAAGCAAAACCACAATCTGAGAACTCGTGGAAGCAGAAGTGGGGCTGACTGACCCCCCCCCCTCCCAATATTTCTCTGGCTACAACTTCAGGCCTTCTCACATTGAGGGGAACTCCATGCATGCAATTGAATGCGCTCAGAATCCTCCACACAGCTGAGAATTCCGATCACATACCGAGCACACAAAGAGATCCTCTTCAAATCACCCTGCTCAATGCACAGAAGTCAATGGGAATAGCAGAGCCAACGCACACCCACCTGCCCCTCCCTCCCGCCCCATGTTCTGAGAATGTGTGGAGGCAAATGCCCAGAAAGCGCTTTATTTACGTAAAAAATAAAATACCTTGTCCCCGATGCGGCAGAGATATTCAGCTTTGGCCATCATGGCATCTCGGATTTCACTTTCCCCCAAGTTCTTCTCTGCATCTTCCAGCTGCTCATCAAGGCGTTTCAACTCCTCCTCATTCGCCTTCTTCATCTTATTCAAGAGATCTGTATCTACCTGCCAATCAAGTGACTTGCAGAGGGATTCATAATACGGGGCCATGTCTGTGGATGACAACGACACAACCGTTTGAACACTTAGCCCTGCCAAAATCATATCTTAGAAGATCACAACAGCAAAAAGTTCAGAAGAAATTAACATTGCTTTGTCCCCTCACATAAGCAGAAAACCAGCATGAGGCAGTGATTAGGAGTGTTTGGCCTGAGACTGGGGAGGCCTAAATTCAAATCCTCACTCAGGCAAAAAATGCAACCTTGGACCTCACACTCATTCTCAGCCCAACCTGCCTCGTGGTGGTTTTTGCGAGGATAAAACCGGGTAAATCACAGTGTATGCTTTTTAAAAGTGAGAGTGCATTCAGTAATGGCACACTCCTACACTAAAATCTTAAATGGCTCCCTGCAATCTACTATCTCTGGATCCGTCCAAGAGCACCACATTAAGCTGATAGGCCACTTCTTCATATTGTGTGCTTGCATCATCATAATCATCATCATACAGTGGATGCTCGGGTTGCAAACGTGATCCGTGCGGGAGGCACGTTCGCAACCTGCAGCGCCACATCTGCGCATGTGCAGGTCACGATTTGGTGCTTCTACGCATGCACAAAGCACGATTTAGTGCTTCTGCGCATGTGCCAAAACATGGAAGTAACCCATTCCAGTACTTCTGGGTTCGGCGCGGTGCGCAACCCAATGCGTCTGTATCCCAAGGTATTTATTATTTCTACCCTGCCCATCTGGCTGGGTTTCCCCAGCCACTCTGGGCAGCTTTCAACAGAACATTAAGAACAGAATAAAACTTCAAACATTAAAAACTTCCATAAACAGGGCTGCCGTCATATGTCTTCTAAAAGTCGCAGTTGTTTATGTCCTTGACATCTGATGGAAGGGCACTGCACAGGGCGGGCGCCACTACCGAGAAGGCCCTCTGCCTGGTTCCCTGTAACCTCACTTCTTGCAGTGAGGGAACCGCCAGAAGGCCCTCAGCACTGGATCTCAGTGTCCAGGCAGAACAATGGGGGTGGAGATGGTCCTTCAGGTATACTGGGCCGAGGCCATTTAGGGCTTTAAAGGTCAGCACCAACACTTTGAATTGTGCTCGGAAACGTACAGGGAACCAATGTAGGGCTTTTCATGGTCTCGGCAGCCACTCCCATTCACCAGTCTAGCTGCAACTTTCTGGATTAGTTGCAGTTTCTGGGTCACCTTCAAAGGTAGCCCCACATAGAGCACATTGCAGTAGTCCAAGCAGGAGATAACTAGAACATGCACCACTCTAGCGAGACAGTCTGCAGGAAGGTAGGGTCTCAGCCTGCATACCAGATGGAGCTGGTAGACAGCTGCCCTGGACACAGAAATGACCTGCGCCTCCATAGACAGCTGTGAGTCCAAAATGACTCCCAGGCTGCACATCTGCTTCTTTAGGGGCACAGTTGCCCCATTCAGGACCATAGAGTCCTCCACATCCACCTGCCCCCCCCAAACAGTACTTCGGTCTTGTCAGGATTCAACCTCAATCTGTTAGCCGTCATCCCTCCTCCAACAGCCCCCAGGACCTTCACTGGCTCTGAAAGAGAGGTAGAGCTAGGTATCATCTGCATACTGATGAACACCCAGCCCAAACCCCCTGATGATCTCTTCCAAGGGCTTCATATAGATATTAAAAAGCATGGGGGAGAGGACAGAGCCCTGAGGCACCCAAGTGAGAGCCCAGGGGTCTGAACACTCATCCACCAACACCACTTTCTGGACACAGCCCAGGAGAAAGGAGTGGAACTACTGTATAACAGTGCCCCCAGCTCCCAGACAGCTCCTAGACTCTAGACGATCCAGAAGGATGTCATGATCAATGGAATCAAAAGCCACTGAGAGATCTCAGATTTAGAAGACATCTGAAGGCAGCCCTGTTTAGGGAGGCTTTTAATGTTTAATAATTATTTTATTTCATTTTTCTGTTGGAAGCCGCCCAGAGTGGCTGGGGAAACCCAGCCAGATGGGCAGGGTATAAGTAATAAATTATTATTAATTATTATTATTATTATCATCATCATCATCATCCATGGTAAAGGCACATGCCAAATATTTTATTCATTTTGAATCCAGATTTGAAAGAAAATTGCAACAGCTACCTATTTGCCTGACCAAGCGCAGCAGCGGGGAGATTTCAGGCTTGCAGAATCTAGGTTTATTTTTTTACTAGAACCTCCAAATCCACCAAAGAGAGACAGATGCAAAAGACATACATTATCAAAGTCTACTGAGCCCAAGATTTGCTTTGAGTTCCAGAGCACCTCCAGGATATTGGAGAGTGTGTCATTTTGCTGTCGCCATTGTTCAACAACTGGGAGTCAGAAACCTTTACAAGTATAGTGCACATCCCCCAGAGATCTACTAGCAGTGCCCACCCCTTACCTAAAGGAGATGCTATCTTCCAAACACAAGATCTCTGAAATTACGTGTTCCTACACAATGGAGATCATAGTGGAACCTAAATGCTACTGGAATATTTTCTTCACAGTCCCCAGTACACCTAAAGAGACTGTGAAACACTCCCTGAAGATGTACATACTATAAATGACACTTACTCAATCCCTCTCATGCACATAACCAAACAACCCATTCATGGCACAGCTTTCTTCCATCCAACTTATAACACAAAGGTAAGTGACAATATTGAGAGCAATCCCGAGAAAGGAACAAAGCAATCTTTTTAAGAAGGTGAGGAAGCGCATATGGTAATTATCTGGATAGAAAGCAATAAATATACAGATGACAGAATGCAAGAACTAGCAAGTACTGTATACAAAAAAAATGTTGACAGTGCCTCAGCAGTTACAAAGGTGGCACTGTAGTTAATTCAACATTTAAATAGTGCTATTATTCAGGGCCAAAAGTCATCCAGTAGTGTAAGGGGGTATTGCATGTATGGGATGGAGGAGATGAAAACTAGGAAAGGATGTGGGACTCCAACCAACAGTCTGGGATGATGGGAGCAGTAGTCCAACTGTTTCTGGAGGGCTACAGTTTAGCCATCCCTGGTGTAATAAAAACAAAGCAAGTTAAGATGAGGACGAAGAAAGCCTGCAACTGCCCTAACCTCATCTAATTGGTTCCTCTCTAAGCAAAGTGTCCCGCCACCACTAGCACACAATCACACCCACATTACGCTTCTACTTCTCCTGTGTCCATTGCAGGAACTGCCAGAGTAACTAAGGACCCTTCCTAGTATATCAGCACAGAGGAAGTCAGAGAATGACAGAAATAATCAAGCAGAGGCTGGGGACTTCTTTTCCTTAGTGTGGTTCCTACTTCAGGCTTACTGTTTTAAAAACCAGCAACCTCTCATTGTGTGATTGTAAAGTGGTACCGCTGCCTGCATTTTTGGACTCTCCTTAGAGAGCATACTATGTCATAGCTGTCAAGTTTTCCCTTTTCTCGTGAGGAAGCTTATTCAGCATAAGGGAATTTCTCTTTTAAAAAGGGAGAACTTGACAGCTATGTACTGTGTATTCTCTATGTGGGGCAAAGCAGAGGGTGGGGAAAACTATCATAATGAGCTACTGCACATCAATGTTTACCACTACCACACACTGGATATGAAGTATTAAAAAATAACAGCAATAGCAACAATCCCCTTTTCCATGAACCTGTACTGACCCCATTCCTCTCCCTATTAACAATATTTCCCACACCCCTGAGCATGCACAGAGTACCTTTCCCTCCCCAATAATATTCCCTGTTCCTCTGAGCCTTCCTCCCCCTATTATCCAAGCAATAGTCTCTGCCCAAAGCAGCAACCTTGAGAGGAGAAGAGACTGGATGGGCTATGTAAAATAATAATACTTTGTGATTTTCAGTTATACACATTTCAAAGTTTTACAATCATTTTAACATTTCAAAACCCGACTTCCTCCTCTTTCAGCAGTTCCATAAATTTATATTTATCATTAGCTGCATATTCTAAATCAATTTAACTTACTATTTCATTCATCTACTTTATATACTTACTCTTGTGAAACTGCAGGTTATTACAGTGATCCTGCCATCCTTATCTGTTTACAATTTATTGGTACATATCCAACAAACCATCTCCATTCTTTTATTTATTTATTTTTTAAAAACCTTCTTGTCTCGATTTCTTATTTTCCCAGTAAGTTCCGCTCGCCATTTCTGCATAGTCCATGAGCTTTAGTATCCAATCTTCTTTCGTCGGGACTCCTTTCCATTCCATTTTGGGGGCAAATAACATTCTTGCCGCGGTAGTTATATACATGAATAAATTCCTATACCGTTTAGAGCAGTTCTACCCCAATCATTCCCAGAGGGCTATTAACGTTGAATGGCTTTTTAAATGTTGTTACCCACCCCGACCCCCCGCATGTTTTTAAGCTGCCATTTTTTTCTAATCGGTGAGCCGCTTTGAGCCCCTGTCTGGGAAAAGGCGGGGGAATAAAACGACTGACTCCTCAGAGCAAGAGCCCCAGCCGAGGCGGCCTCCCCTCACTCACCGTGTTCACGGATGGCGGCCATGAGCTCCTGGCGCACGGCCGGGTCGGGGCGCTTCGACTGGAGGCTGAGGAGGAAGCGCAGCTGGGCGATGCGGAGGTCGGGGTTCTTGGGGAGGCCCTCCTCCTCCAGGTTCTCCAGAGGCATCTCGGCGGCGGGCGGAGCGGGGTGGATGGAGCCGGTAGGTGGGCGAGGACAGGAGCTCGGTCGGCCGGCAGAGACAGCGGGAGAGAGACAGCAGCGGAGTGACTCAGCCCGTCACCCGGAACCGGAAGCAGCCGGCCAGGGAAGCCTCTTCTTCCGGCGCCGCGCCCACAGCGCGCGGCAACTTCCGCCGCGGCCGAAGGAGAACTTCCGGGTTCAGCCTTCGCGACGCGGAGCCGCCATGTGCGGAACTGCTGCGGTCTCGCCAGAGGAGTCCACGCCCCTGCAGGCTCCCCCTGTGGGCATTTCGGTTTAATTTGAAATCCCGCTTTCTTCCCCTCCCAATGAGCGGGCAAGCTCGTTTCTATTTATTTCCATTTTATTTTATTTATCTTTTTTGAAATCCCAACTTTCCCCCGCTCCCAATGAGCGGGCAAGCTTATTTCTATTTATTTCCATATTACTTTTAAAAATCTTGCAGTATTTGAAACCCCAACTTTCTTTCCTCCCAATCCAATGAGCGGGCTGGCTTATTTTTTATTAATTTTGAAATCTCACCTCTTTTCCGTCGCCCCCATCTCCATGAGATGGCAGGCTTATTCTTATTCGTATTATTATTATTATTATTATTATTATTAAAATCCCACATTTTCCCCCTCCTAAGGAGCGGCCAGGCTATCTATCTATCTATCTAGTTCTTTATATTAAATTTCTGTATCGCCCTTCATCTAAGGATCTCAGGGCGGTTTTTACAATATAAAAACACAAAAATACATAACGGCCAGAAAGAAAAAAGATAACCACACAAAGACGCGCGCACACTACTTAAAAAGCCAGATTGATTATTTTAATTTTAAATCTCACTTCCATCCCAGGTTCAGCATGTGGTTATCTCCCTCCATACCATTTGATCATCCTCTCAACAACTTCAAATTTGCTGGTCATTTCTGTTTCACTGCATTGTAATCTTATATTAAGTCGCCAGATGGTGCTGTTTCAGAGCTCATAGGTGTGGCTGAATTCAGGATTTAGGGACTTGCTCCAGAGAAACCACAAATTACTGACAAATATGATTAAAAAGGTCGCAGGGAGACCATCTACTTTCTTGCGGAACCGAAGGACTGTTGCTTACCTTGTTTGTTTTCAAGCTTGCTCTGCTACAAGCTTATTATTTGCAGTCACAGCTTGCTACCTAATTTCCACCAGCAAGAATCTCACATTAAATAATAGGTGTCAGATTCATTCATGTTCATATATAATTAAAACCATATGAGACAAATACATTGTCTGGAATTGCTTTTAAATTACCATCGTTATAAATGAGCTTTATACAGTCAGACCCACTGGTCTGTTTAGCTCGCTACTGGCAGTGACTGGCAATGATTTTCTGGCGGATTCAGAGGGGAAATCTCTCACAGTCCTACCTGGAAATGTCAGGGATTGAATCTGGGACCTTCTGGAGGCAAGGCAGAGGGTTCTACCACAGAACTACAGCCCTTTCCCTTAACTGTCCTGCTCATAAACACATGGGGCCACATTAAAGCACTATAATACTACTACAGCCATGGCTTCCCCCAAGGAATTCTGGGAGCTGTAGTTTGTTAAGGGTGCTGGGAATTGTTAAGAGACCCCTGTTGCCCTCACAGAGCATACAATTCTCAGAATGCTTTAACACTCAATCCTGCGTCACAGGAAATGGAGAACATCTCCATTTTTTATTTATTTTTTAATATTTTATTCTGTTTTGAGATACAATAAGAATAAAGATTGAAAAAATGAAAAAATAAAAATAAATAACAAGACATTAAGAAATTAAACAATTATCAAACATTAATAACATAAAATAATCATCAAAACAAAACATAAGAACATAGGAACATAAAGGATAGCCCCCCTTACCCCCCCCAACTTGTGATAACTTCCAGCCTTTTCTCTATTCCGGTTTCTGTTTCCAAATTCTTTTGTATACCTTTTTTCTCATTCTCTTCCGTTACTGTTTACAGTTTCTTGAGCCCTTCACCTATCTGCTAAGAGATTGACATTTTCTACAATTTTTGCTTTGTATTCGTTAAATTTTTCCCAATCCTTATCAATTTTCTGTTGTGATATTCCTTTAGCTTCTCCTAATTTCCTCGCCATATTCTGATATCTTATTTTAGTTTGCCAATCCTCTATCTTTAAAATTAAATCATTTTTCCATTTTTTTGCGATAAGAAGTCTCGCGGCTGCGGTTGCATACATTACTAGACATCTGTCATTTTCCTTAATTTCCTCACTTAACATTCCCAGCAAGAACATTTCTGGAACTTTTTTAAATGAGCATTTCAGAATTTTTTTCATCTCTATATAAATCTTTTCCCAAAAGATTTCTATTGCTTTGCAGTGCCACCATATATGAATGTATGAGCCCACCGCCTCATGACACCTCCAACACTTATTATCACTCCCTTTATATATTTTCGCCAACTTCGTCGGGGTCAGGTGCCACCTACCGTATATTGCATTTTCATTATATTTTCTTTTAAATCATAATTTGGTGTGAAATTTATATCTCTTGTCCATAATTTTTCCCATTTCTCTATCATTATTGGTTTTCCCAGATCCTGTCCCCATTTTATCATGGGGATAAAATGAGAACATCTCCATTTGAAGACCTTTGTGAGTGCATGTTACTGGGTAAATCTGCCAAGAGGTGCTATTACCACGGTCTCAAGATCAAAATTCACAAGACTCCTAGAATGTGTGCACCTGAAACAGTTCAGGAAACGAGCCAGCAGCTTAGTCAGTAGGAAAACATCCCTGATACCGTGTTTCTCCAAAAAAATTAAGCCATACCCCGAAAATAAGCCATACCCCGAAAATAAGCCATACCCCGAAAATAAGCCACCGTGCGTTTTTTGGAGGAAAAATAAATATAAGATGGTGTCTTAGTTTTGGAGAAACACGGTAGCTATACCAAGTTTGTTTGGAGGTGGGACAGCTGAAGGCCAATGGACTCCTCCTCCTTCTCCCCCTTGTGCACTCTGGTGGTGGAAGGAGAACGACTGAATAAGCCTGGAATTGACTTAAGAATTAAATGGGCCAATGGTCTGATTCGCTACAAGGCAGCTTCGTACGGCTACGCACTTTTCTTGGTTCTTTTTGGACTGACAGCGAAGGGGGGAGAGTGGTCTAGGCAATTCACATGTTCAAATTCCAATTTGGCAGGCAGTGGAACAGTGTCAGCAGGTCCACATCATTCCCTGCCTTGTTACCATGTATTCGTCTCCTCTAAGGTTCCCTCTGCCTTCTGTTTTGTCACTTCATTAGTGCGCAGCTCACAGTAATTTTCCGACCGCATTTCTTTTCACTCCCTCTCCCTAATTGGTAACGGAAAACGTTTGCAGGAGTTGCTTATTAAATGCATCTTCATTACGGAGCTTGCTCTCAATAATCTACTTTCCTGTTTGGCGGCGGACGTTGGCTATCTGAAGGCCGCTCAGAGAACAACCGCAGCTATCAAAGGAGGAAGGTTAATGCACTGCTCAAAGCTGGCCTGCAGTTGATGGAGAGCCGAAAGATATGCATCAGTACAGAACATTATAGGACAGCATTTCATCACTTGTATTGGAGATGCAATCCAGCTGCACGGTGAGGGGGGGGGAAGGTAGAGAGAAGGAGATAAACCACACAAAGTATTTCCATGAATGATGCCTGAACGGTACCAACTCAGCCTCAAAAGTTCACACTTTTATCCATACATCTGAGAGCAAGACCCAGGCTGTTGCTATTTTGGAGTTGGACTCAGTCACATGCTGGCAAATGCAGGATGCACAGGTACGGTTGATGAAGAGTTCTTGCACAACAAGGTTTCCCAAAACATCAGGCTTCTTGAGATAAAGGGATGGGGAAGTGCTCTAGAAAAGTGTGGGATAGCGCTTGCTTTGACGCAATGCCATCTAACCTCATGAAGAAAGCCAGAACGAATCTTCATTAAATAGGCAACATTGTCTAATCTCTCCCTGCAAACAAATCCGGATGAATGCTCAATAAATAGATCGTCTGGAAGCGCTCCAAGGCACACATGGAAGTCCTTCGTGTATCCAGAGAAATTCACCAGAATTTGATCCCACCAGGTTTTATTATACAGCCGTACCTTGGTTCTCGAACAGAATCCATTCCAGAAGTCCGTTTGACTTCCGAAAATGTTCGAAAACCAAGGCGTGACTTCCGATTGGCTGCAGGAGCTTCCTGCACTCAATTGGAAACAACGTTGGACATTTGGGTTCCAAGGAATGTTCGCAAACTAGAACACTCACTTCCGGGTTTCCTGCGTTTGGAAGACAAAACGTTCGAGTCGGAAGGCGTTCAAGAACCAAGGTACGACTGTATTTCATTTCTCGTGCTCCAATAGGTGGCTAATAAAAACAATACTTTTAAAAATGATGAGAACAGTCACAAGAGCAAACCAAAAGCCTTGAAGAAAGGGTTGATGAAAACTATCACAGTATCTCTATTACACTGTCACATATGAAAATATATAAGAAAAATAGACTTTATGTCATGACAAAAAGTTGTCATGCCTCCTTTTCACTGGAAGTCTTGCTATTGTCGTACAAGTGTTATATTGCCTGATATAAATAATGTGTCATTAGATATAAATTTTATATTTTAATTTCATATTGTTATATTTTTGAAAATATTTATTTTAGGTTATCGTGTGACTTATGTATGTGACCATCTTGTTTGCCCCTGGTTCTGCAGAACAAAGTAGTTGAGTGAGTATATAGGGCCATGGGATTAGTCTTAGAGTTTTTACAAAAACCAAGTAATATGTAAATATTGCTTGAAAACAAACCAACAAATAAACAGCAGCATAAAATCTAATCCAGGATGGATACCAACTGGGATAAAGATTTTAGGAGGTTTGCCTGGACTGCTACACTACAGCATATTTGTCCTAATGATGAATCCAGCAGCACTAGCATTGCTGTATATTTTGGAAAGTTGTTTGCCTTTGATACGCCTCTTTTAAGATATTGTAACCATATTTTGCACGGAGGTTCCTGAGATCAAAGATCAGGTTTTCCTCTGTGTTTGGGATATAATGAGATTCTATTCAGAAGTGCATTGACTGTAACCACTAATTTCAAAACCACCCGGGGGGGGGGGGGTTCGGTTCCTTCGAATTCCTAAAGCAGTGCTGGGAATGAGGCTGCTGCCCAAACTGTAAAGCAGATTTATGCTGTATTATCTCTAAATACTCGCAAGATGGCAGTGCTTCAGAGCAATTCCCCAACACAATTACGCTATGTACTGCTGCCTCTTCTCTGGGCGTCCTGAGGTGAAATGGTGCCATCACTACTAATGTGTTGTTAACTGTAACACCCTGTTTCTCCCAAAATATTGCTAAGCAGCATGAGTTGAATTGTGCAAGCAATTGAAGGCATAATTGAGAAAGGTCTTGCATTTGAATTCCTAGAGCAGTGCTCCTAAGGCCTGCCATCTCCCCGCCAGGCCATGAATTCTCTGAGGTTTATTTTTCCTCAAAAATAGTGGCCTCTGCTACCAGTGCCACAGTTTTTACACATCCTATCCTTATAAACCACAGAGCCTAGGGCTGGCTGATCAGAAGGTCGGCGGTTCGAATCCCTGCAATGGGGTGAGCTCCCGTTGCTCGGTCCCAGCTCCTGCCCACCTAGCAGTTCGAAAGCACGTCAAAGTGCAAGTAGATAAATAGGGACTGTTCCGGAGGGAAGGTAAACGGAGTTTCCGTGTGCTGCTCTGGTTCGCCAGAAGCGGCTTTGTCATGCTGGCCACATGACCTGGAAGCTGTCTGCAGACAAACGCCGGCTCCCTCGGCTTATAGAGCGAGATGAGCGTCGCAACCCCAGAGTCGTACACGACTAGACCTGATGGTCAGGGGCCTCTTTACCTTTATCCTTATGCCAGAGACATTTCCATGTTTTCCTTCTAAGTTCCGGACTGCAGGATCCGGGACCGGCAGCCATTTGACACCGGAAGTTGCGTCGATGTAACTTCTGGTGTCGCTTTGCCCTTCTATGGGCACGAAAAATGGCCGCCGACGACTTCAAAAGTCGCTTGTACGCATGACAGGAAGTGCACCAACGCAACTTCCAATGTCGCTCCGCCCATCTATGGGCACCAAAATGGCCACCGCCAACACCGGAAGTTACGTCTATGCACTTCCGGACATGCGTAGATGCGACTTTTGAAGCTGACGGTGGCCATTTTTGGTGCCCATAGAAGGGCAAATCGGAAAGGAAAAAAATGGCCGCCGGCAGGAGAAAATAATGGAGAAAAACGGGAGACGAAGTGATACGGGGGACCACCGGGAAAGGGTAAGTAAAAAAGGGGTTTTCCCGGGGAAAACGGGAGACTTGGCAGCTATGTTTCCATGTCCACCTGACATTTTTTAAAATTGAGTTTCTTCATTGGTCTCTCCTTTGTTGCATGTGCAACAATGAAGAATAAATAAAACACCTATGCAAAATTTAAACAATCACATTCTTGTTTTCTCCTTTGCATCAGCATTTTCCTTTTTGCTGGCGATCCCACAGCAGTTTACAAGAGGAGCCATAACTCAGTAGTAGAGCATCCCCAGCACTCATGTTTGTTTTGGTCCCATTTAGCTCAAATAATGAATACTGTACTGATTAACAGATCCTCCAAGTACACCTATTTTCCAGGGACATTCCTAGATCTACAGAAGCCATCCTGGCTTGATTGGAGGGTATGGTTGTTGGAGGGTATGGTAGGACATCCCTACTTTCATCAGAGTGTATGTGGTTTTTCAACGCCTGAGCCAAGAAGAAAAGTAACTATACAACCTTTAGAAGGCATCTGAAGACATCCCTATATGGGGAAGTTTTTTAATTAACATTTTACTATGTTTTTATATACTGTTGGAAGCCATCTAGAGTGGCTGGGGCAACCCAGTCAGATGGGCAAGGTATAATAAATAATTAAAATTATTATTATTATTATTATTATTATTATTATTATTATTATTATTATTATGGAATAAGATGTCCCTATATTCATCAGAGAAATGTTGGAAGGTATGAATTAATGGTGGTGATCATTAGAATGGCTCTCACTCACTCTGGCCTGTTGTTGTTGTTGTTGTTGTTTAGTCGTTTAATCGTGTCCGACTCTTAGTGACCCCATGGACCATAGCACGCCAGGCACTCCTGTCTTGCACTGCCTCCCGCAGTTTGGTCAAACTCATGTTCGTAGCTTCGAGAACACTGTCCAACCATCTCGTCCTCTGTCGTCCCCTTCTCCTAGTGCCCTCAATCTTTCCCAACATCAGGGTCTTTCCCAGGGCGTCATCTCTTCTCATGAGGTGGCCAAAATATTGGAGCCTCAGCTTCACGATCTGTCCTTCCAGTGAGCACTCAGGACTGATTTCCTTAAGAATGGAGAGGTTTGATCTTCTTGCAGTCCATGGGACTCTCAAGAGTCTCCTCCAGCACCATAATTCAAAAGCATCAATTCTTCGGCGATCAGCCTTCTTTATGGTCCAGCTCTCACTTCCATACATCACTACTGGGAAAACCATAGCTTTAACTATACGGACCTTTGTAGGCAAGGTGATGTCTCTGCTTTTTTAAGATGCTGTCTAGGTTTGTCATTGCTTTTCTCCCAAGAAGCAGGCGTCTTTTAATTTCGTAACTGCTGTCACCATCTGCAGTGATCAAGGAGCCCAAGAAAGTAAAATCTCTCACTGCCTCCATTTCTTCCCCTTCTATTTGCCAGGAGGTGATGGGACCAGTGGCCATGATCTTGGTTTTTTTTGATGTTGAGCTTCAGACCATATTTTGCGCTCTCCTCTTTCACCCTCATTAAAAGGTTCTTTAATTCCTCCTCACTTTCTGCCATCAAGGTTGTCTGGCCTGTAGGGCGACCAAAAACTGTGAGGCTCTTTTGCCCAACCTAAATGTGAAGTACGGTTGAAAAAAAGGCAATTTGGGCTCTTTGATTTTGACCAGGCAGAGAAAAGCGATCCTGTGTTTATTACTAAATGTGCGACGCAGTCTTCAAAGGTCTCTTATCCCGCAGGAAACTGGTGCTGCTGCAAAGCTGCTCTGGAGCTTCCTACCGCTCACAGAATGGGGAATTCAAAGCAATTGGCATTTGAAGCCCATTTTCCCCATTACTCTTTTATTCTTTCAGTGCTTTTAAAAGCCTTGACTAGAGGAATACTGATACATCCTTGATTTATACATTGCATCTAATAAACATGTATCTCCGCATCTTTTTGCAAACCCAGAGGGTGTATTGCATGCTGTGTTTTTTTGAGAAAGGTTTCTAGAAGATTATGGACTGTTTAAATAACTAATTATTGTTGACATTTTAAAATCTGTGGAAGTCTTCACGTCCAAAAATAATACTCTTTAATTGTCATAAACTTAGCTATGCTGAGCAAAATGCTCCGCTGGCGTTGTGACTCTATTGACTTTGGTGAAGTTAAGCCAGAGGAAAGTTTAACAACATTCTCTTAAGCACATGAGCGCATTAAATCGAATAATGTTCAGAAGGGGGGAAGTCTTTCCTTTATGACAGTTTTATTTAACAGGGGGCGGTGGGGGATACCATAAGGAACCTTTCTAGTAATGTGAATAGAATTCACTTTTCTGAGAGATCCCCTTAACATTAATTGAATTAAGCCAAAGTTTGTGTGTGTGCACCCACATGTGTTTTATCTCTGCTCGTTGGGTTTTCTTTTTCATAGAATCATAGAATCATAGAGTTGGAAGAGACCACAAGGGCCATCCAGTCCAACCCCCTGCCAAGCAGGAAACACCATCAAAGCATTCCTGACAGATGGCTGTCAAGCCTCTGCTTAAAGACCGCCAAAGAAGGAGACTCCACCACACTCCTTGGCAGCAAGCTCCACTGTCGAACAGCTCTTACTGTCAGGAAGTTCTTCCTAATGTTTAGGTGGAATCTTCTTTCTTGTAGCTTGAATCCATTGCTCTGCGTCCGCTTCTCTGGAGCAGCAGAAAACAACCTTTCTCCCTCTTCTATATGACATCCTTTTATATATTTGAACATGGCTATCATATCACCCCTTAACTTTCTCTTCTCCAGGCTAAACATACCCAGCTCCCTAAGCCGTTCCTCATAAGGCATCGTTTCCAGGCCTTTGACCATTTTGGTTGCCCTCTTCTGGACACGTTCCAGCTCGTCAATATCCTTCTTGAACTGTGGTGCCCAGAACTGGACACAGTACTCCAGGTGAGGTCTGACCAGAGCAGAATACAGTGGTACTATTACTTCCCTTGATCTAGATGCTATACTCCTATTGATGCAGCCCAGAATTGCATTGGCTTTTTTTAGCTGCTGCATCACACTGTTGACTCATGTCAATTTTGTGGTTTACCAAGACTCCTTTTCACATGTACTGCTCTCAAGCCAGGTGTCACCCAAATTCAATAATGATTTTTAGGGAAGGTTACAGGTAGGTAGCCGTGTTGGTCTGAGTCAAAGCAAAATAAAAAAATTCCTTCAGTTAAAAATTCCTTCAATAAAAAAATTCCTTCTCTTTCCAGGAGAGCACTTCAATCTCCCAGGACATTCTATACAAGATCTCAAAGCAGCTGTTTTATTACAGAGAAATTTCAGGAACAGACTGGAAAGAGAAGTTGCTGAATTGGAAATCATTACCACGCTTAAAACCATGGAAGCACCTGGGATGAATAGAGACATCAGATTCTTATCTCATTATGCATGATCAAGCTTTCTTTAGCACCTCAGCCCAGGACTAATTGCAGCCATCAGCAGCCATTAACAGCCATCTACAGGTTTACCACTCCCATCAGCCCATCACCCATTCCCACCCACCCCCACCACCCTCTGTATATATATAGGGTCTGACACTTCTGTTTCTAGTGTATCTGAAGAAGTGTGCATGCACACGAAAGCTCATACCAAAATATAAACTTAGTTGGTCTTTAAGGTGCTACTGAAGAGATTTTTAGGGAAGTTCAGTTCAGCAGACCTCTGTCCCTCAAATGGCCTGCTACATTGCTTCAGATAGTTGGCAGAGGCATGCCAACCTGCACAGGTGCTCAGTCTCAGTAAAATATTCTTGACCATACCCAACCCATGACTGTTTGTCGGCATCAGCAAGACCACAACTCCACACAGGAGAAACAGAGAGATGTTCTGACTACAACAGAATGGACAAGGCACTTCATCTATTTGAAACCAGCTTTTCTGTTCAGGTGAGTGATCAGCTGCAATGAAATCTTCAAAAAAAACCACCTCTGTTTTAAGCATACTTCACCGCTGCCAGGCTATTCAAGGGGGGAAGAATACAAATAAATAATAGTCACAAATAGTTCATTGTAGCCAGCTTTGTACATAGAGCTAAGCCATGGTTTTGTTTAACAAACCACGAGCTGTTCCATATAAGATTTTAAAAAACCCAATGGTTTCTCCAAAGTTTGATTTGTGTTCTAGCTCCTCTTGGCTCATGGCTTTGTAACATGACTGTCTGGGGTTCTAAGACAGGCAAAGGGTTTTGGAAAGGAGTTTTAGTTAGATCCAATCAGCACAAACTCGCATAATCATTGGGGCACGGTTGAGTCTGAAGGAGACTAGGATGTCCCACCCACATCTCTCACCTGTTTTGGGTCCTAGACAGGGAGAGCTGTATCAGCAAAACAGAGCACGTTGGCATAGAGTTGTGTCAGCACAACTCACTTCTACCAGCGTCTCTGTGTTTCAGCCCCTCAGCTGTCATAACCTGACCCTAGGACTGAGCTCTGGCAGAAGAGCTGCAATGAGCTATAAGGATCCTACAGTTTGAGAGGAGTCAGAAGCACGTGCTTTTTAAGTATCTGGTGTGGATGCGACCTGAGAGCGGCAGAGGTACTTGTCAAGTGCCACCCTATTTGTCTGGAGTGCACATCTTTGGTCTTGCAACCTTATTGCTTCTTCATTTTGTTTTCACACTTCCAGTTGAATGCTTGAATAGCCGTGCCTTTGTTTTTAAAGTGATCTTTTTGTGACTCTTGGCTGTGGGCTTTCCTTTTCCTTTTTTTAAAGCTATCTTTTTCTTTCTGCTGAACACTTTTGCTGATGGCTGATTATAGCCACATCAGTGGCATCCACAGGTCGGTTAATTTCCCATTGCTTTAGTGTATAATTAACGAGAACAGCTTTGCTACGCTCACTTATAATTGCATGCTCTTCAGCTCTTCCACATCATTCCGAAGGTCTTCAGAAGCACCACTGATTGCCCTTGTCTTTCACAAGTCCAAAGCAGAGTGGTTGGTTTTTTTTCCCCCTCGCGTGATTGCACAAATTACATCCTTTTCTTTGCCATCACTCTGCTACATTCTGGGTATTGATTGCACTACAAGATGCTCTTTTAAAAGAACAACAACGCAAAAAAAACACAATGTTGTTGGGGGAGGTGAAGAGCAGCCAAGGACTGAGAGTATTGCACGAGTTGGCAATAGAAGCGGTGTTGTTGGTTTGGCTGGGGAGCTCATTTACACAATTAGAGACTTTATTGAGTTTGATCATTGTTTTCCTGAATCGACAGCCCCCGTTTGTCTTTTTTTTACATAAGCTAGTCATTCCCATCCACTTGATGGCAATGCCTGGTTGGGGTGTCTATGCCAGTTGCTGGGGAACAGTAGCAGAAAAGTGTTATTGCACTCCCATCCTGCTTGAGGGGTTCCCCATCAGTTTGGCCACTGTGGGTGCCAAATGCAGGACTAAGAAGGGTTGTGAGGATTCCATGGGGTTCGACATTTCCTGGCCACTGCCCGTTTTGCTGAGGACACACTGCTCCTTCGAACCGTGGTTCACAGGTAGACAAAGGATTGCTGCTGCTTGCATAGCCAGAAGCCTTGTATCTTTAACAGATACACAGCAGGTTTTAAACATGCTTGGAAAAGGTTCACTTGCCGATTTAGTAATGTTAGGCCTTTCCATAAATGGAATGTCAGCTGGAAGATATACAGAAGCAATCCTACATCAGCAACACTCAAGAAAAGACTTTTTCTTAGCTCATGATGCAACACACACACACACACCAAAAAAGTGTGAGAAATAATCCCAAAACACACCTTTGGTGATTTTTGTAGATTTACATTTTTTAAAAAAATAAAAAATAACATTTTCTGCAGGCAGATACAGTGGTACCTCTGGTTATGAATGGGATCCGTTCTAGAGGCCCGGCCACATCCTGAAAACTTCATAACTGGAGACGCCCTTCTGTGCACGCATGTGGCGTGATTGAGCGCTTCTGCGCATGCGTGCAGAGCGCTTCTGCGCATGCGCCCGCGGCAAAACCTGGAAGTATACACTTCCGGATTTGCCGCGTTCACAACCCAAAGTTTACACATTCAGAGGGGTACGTAAGCTGAGATGTGACTGTAGTTGAGGCACACACCTAGAATTTCTCTCCTCCTGCAATAGGTAAGTGGAATGTCGCCAGCAGGATAAGATGGTGCTTTTCACTGAGGCCCAACTAAAGTGGCTGGATGCACCTTCTGATGAAGATGAGAATGCATGTCTTTCTCTGGCTACTTCCCGGGGTGAATGTGCTGAGAGTTCTGCATGTTGTGTGGCGATTAGAGAACATTATATGAAAATGATGTATAGATGGTACCTAACTCCAGTAAAACGAACAAGAATGTATAAAAATAAAGAAAGTAAGTGTTGGAAGTGTAAATCAACAGAAGGGACCTTTTTTCATATGTGGTGGGATTGCAGAATTGTTAAGAAGTACTGGGAAATGATTTATAATGAATTGAAGAAGATGTTTAAAATAATGTTTGTTTAAAAAACCAGAAGCTTTCCTACTAGGTATTACAGGAGTAGATCTACCAAGACCACAAAAAGACATATTTAAGTATGCAACAACTGCCGCACAAATATTATTAGCACAAAATTGGAAAGAAGAAGGTGTCCCAGCTAAAGAAGATTGGCAAGTGAAGTTAGTGGAATATGCTGAAATGGAAAAAAAATTGACTTTGAAATTAAGAGGAAGAGATGACAATGAATTTAAAGAAGACTGGAAGGACTTTATTGCATATACAGTGGTACCTCAACTTACGAAGACGATCCGTTCCATGGCCGTCTTCGTAAGTCGAGGTTTTTGGATGTTGTAGGTCCCCGTGCCACCACCACCCCGCCCGGACTTCCAGGGTCCATACCATC
This sequence comes from Zootoca vivipara, assembly GCF_965207765.1. Classification (NCBI taxonomy): domain Eukaryota; kingdom Metazoa; phylum Chordata; class Lepidosauria; order Squamata; family Lacertidae; genus Zootoca; species Zootoca vivipara. The sequence goes on along the minus strand of NC_142584.1, from coordinate 98,430,626 downwards.
AGCCAGTCACGGAAACCAGTCTGAAAGTCACAGGATAGTTTTCTTACTTAACCTGAAGCGTACTTAACCTGAAGCGAACTTTCCCATTGAAAGTAATGGAAAGTGGATTAATCCGCTCCAGACAGGTCCGTGGAGTACTTAAACTGAAAATACTCAAACCGAGACGTACTTAAACCAAGGTATGACTGTATTGAGAACTGGAGCATCATTTCAGAATCTTCCCTTTCCAAACATTGTTTTCATTCTTTCTCAGCTGACCTTCACAAGTGCCTACATTCTCCTTCTATTCACACGTGGCAGCTTAGTGCCGATTTTGACCCTGGAGTACCTGCTTTTGCAGGGCACTGCTTGGGTTTTTTGTCTTTGCTGGGGAGAGGGAAGGAGACAAGCATCATTTCCTCCCATTCTTTTCTAGTTACCTGTGATCAGGTTCCCTTCCAAATCCAAGGCCTCTCTGGAGGATTCTGTTGTTCTTGTTCTCTCTTTCTACAAAGAGGCATTGAAACTCCTCCTCACCTCATGCCAGGAAGACGTGCGCCTCTGCAGAGAAGTGCTACATGAACTCTATTTAGGTCTGGTCTTTTATCACATTATCCAAATGCGTATGCTAATCTCCAGAGAACAGCTGCAGCATACAATACTGTGATAACGGCTATAATGCGGCCTTTTGAATTCAGCGCAACTTGATGTTGTATCACAGCTCTTTGCTACAATGAATGGATGTACCTGCAGCAATAGTGAATCGAGGGCAAATGAGTAAGCATACCCACGATGATCCTCCTCGGCGTGGGTACTACAAAAATGGCCAACCACAATAAAGTAACTTTTTGAGAGCTTGGAAAGGTGGCAGGCCTTTTCCTTGGTTTAATACTGTGCCTTCTGGGGTTTCTTTGTTTCCATGTAAATGAGATAAGGGATAGGGGAGAATTTTGGTTCACTGCACAATTTGATGAGAACCTTCCTGGTCCATGCTTAGATCAGAACATAGAAGTGCAGATTTGATCGCATGCCTACGAACTTTTCCAAGCAAGGTCTGCTCCAATTTATGCAGAGTTCTTTGTTAAGGAGGTGGTGCATCTCATGGACTGGCTGGATGCAGAGGGATAGTGGAAGGCACCAGCTGTGGAATCCCCATGGGAAGAAGGCTCAGAGCCAGGGGATTGGTGGTGGGACGACAGTGAGTGGTCAGAGGGAGAAGAGGGAGCAGACTGGGAGGAGGAAGCTGAATAGGCAACAAGGTTTAGTGAGCAGGAAGAGGCTGGGGCAGAGAGCAGTCCAGATTCAGAGGCAGGAGCAGAAGCAGAGGGGAGTCAAGAGGCAGAGATGAGACAGGCTGCGAAAGAATCCAGGGAGTCTCCCCCTCCTGCTGTGACCAGCTTTCCTCCCTCCTGGTCTCCCAGAACACAATGAGGAATGAAGAGGATGGAGGAAAGAGAGGCAAGACAAAGGTGCCTTAGGCTGCTGGGGAAGGCTGCTTAGAGAGAAGTGGGAAGCCAGGGACCTTCAGCCCTCACGACTGCCTCATTGGGGCAAGACCTAGTGGGATGACTAGCTGTGATCACTAGACCTGCACTGTTTTGGTTTATTTGAAAGGGAAAAAACTGACACCGGATGTTTTATTGCTGACCTACTCCTGATTCTAGCTCCTGACAGCACAGTCTTTCCTGTTGGTTCCTTACTTTTAAACTATTTCTAAGGTCACACCCACACAGTTACTTTTAAAGCACATGACTTCCTCCAAAGAATCCCGAGAACTGTTGTTTTCCCCTCCCCCCTCAGAGTTACAATTCCCAGGATCCTTAACAAACTGCAGCTCCCGGAATTATTTGGGGGAAGTCCTGTGCTTTAAATGTATGCTGTGGATGTGAGCTAAGAAAACGCAGCACTGGTTCTGTTTGTTCAAAGCTTTAGAAGTGGTGATATGTGATGGCAGCTCACCCTTACTCTGGAGGAGGAAGAGAAAGGAATGTGTACATTTGAATTAGACGCTCATCTCTTTGAAAATACAGATGTGGCAGTAAAATCCTCTTTTTAAAAATACAATTCCTTCTTAGGTGGGTAGAAATGAAGTTTCATTCCCTTTCCAGTCTACTTAGTTTATGCTTGTTTTGTCTAGCTGTTGCTTCACTTGCCTATCTCAGGTATGCCATGTTTTAACAGCATAGTGGAAATCCATGTAATTAACCCCCATGGTCCATTTCAATTGATGATCCGTCTCTTTTGTAACTAGTCCTCATGTTTCCTGTTTGGGACTGGCAATTAACTCTAAACACTTCAGTTTTTGCTTCCACTTTGTCCCACACCGATAGGTTCCCATTGATTGAACATCACTGATAATCTATTTTTCAGTCTTGATTGAAAACCTGGAACATGCTTGGACACAGACATTGTACCAAATTGTGCTCTTTACATTTTGGCAACCAATTCCGAGTGTAACATTTTTCATAAAACATATTTATTTTTTCTTGGATAAATGGTCCAATACCTTACGGCTTAAGGCATTTTTCTTTATTTTTCTTCTTTTCCTTGGTGAGTGTATATATATAAAACAAACAAAAAGACAAAAGAAACACCAGCAGCTCACATTACCAATAAAAAGAACCCATCAATTCTAACACATAGATGTTAACATAAGCAGTCCATATGTCCAAATACTGTAGCTATCCAAACAATATAGACTATTTTAAAATATACTGTATTTTTCCATGTATAACACGCCCCCATGTATAAAATGACCCCTATATTTGGGAGGAGATGGCCCAGAGTTGTTGAACTTATTTGGGGGGGGGGGGTTGCCCAGAGTTGTTCAGGTTTTTTGGGAGGGAATGCCAAAAGTCAAGGCCGCCAAGCATTGAATCCTGACAAGACAGAAGTACTGTTTGTGGGGGACAGGAGGCGGGCAGGTGTGGAGGACTCCCTGGTCCTGAATGGGGTAACTGTGCCCCTGAAGGACCAGGTGCGCAGCCTGGGAGTCATTCTGGACTCACAGCAGTCCATGGAGGCACAGGTCAATTCTGTGTCCAGGGCAGCTGTCTATCAGCTCCACCTGGTGCGCAGGCTGAGACCCTACCTGCCTGCAGATTGTCTTGCCAGAGTGGTGCATGCTCTAGTTATCTCCCGCTTGGACTACTGCAATGCACTCTACGTGGGGCTACCTTTGAAGGTGACCTGGAAACTGCAATTAATCCAGAATGCCGCAGCTAGACTGGTGACTGGGAGTGGCCGCCGAGACCACATAACACTGGTCTTGAAAGATCTACATTGGCTTCCAGTACGTTTCCGAGCACAGTTCAAAGTGTTGGTGCTGACCTTTAAAGCCCTAAACGGCCTTGGTCCCATATACCTGAAGGAGCGTCTCCACCCCCATCGTTCTGCCCGGACACTGAGCTCCAGCTCCGAGGGCCTTCTGGCGGTTCCCTCATTGCGAGAAACCAAGTTGCAGGGAACCAGGCAGAGGGCCTTCTCGGTGGTGGCGCCTGCCCTGTGGAACGCCCTCCCATCAGATGTCAAAAAGGAAAACAGCTACCAGATTTTTTGAAGACATCTGAAGGCAGCCCTGTTTAGGGAGGCTTTTAATGTTTAACAAATTAGTGTATTTTAATGTTTCTGTTGGAAGCCGCCCAGAGTGGCTGGGGAAACCCGGCCAGATGGGCGGGGTATAAATAAATTATTATTATTATTATTATTATTATTATTATTATTATTACTATTATTATGCCCGCTCGCCAAGAGCAGCCGGCAATCGCATGCCCAATTGTCACAGTGGCAGCCAATCCACAGCAGCGCTTGCCACAGTCACCAATCACCAGGCAAATTACTGCAGCAGCAGCCAATCCAAAACAGAGCTTGCCACAGCCACCAATCACACACCAAATCGCCGAAGACAAGCTCCTGCTCGAACCTGCAACTAATAACCCCACTATTCATATACAAGACAACCCTCTCATTTTTAACCTAGTTTAAAAGTAAAAATACCTTGTCTTATACACAGAAAAGTACGGTACTTTCAAACACTGAAAGAGCAATGAGATCTTTAGATCGCCAAGCAGTGGTCTTGAAGTATAAGGCCACGTTCACACCACAAACTTCAGCACTTTGAGACCACTTTAAACAGTCATAGGCTCCCTCCGCCAAAGAATTTTGGGAGCTGTCGTTTGTTAGTAAGGGTGCTGAGAATCGTTAGGAAACCCTTATCTCTCCCCCCCCCCCCGAGCTACAAATTGCCAGAGTTCCCTGTGAAGCGGGATTGCTTGTTGAACCACTCTTAGGTGAACTGCGCCTGCAACAACTGCAGTCTATCAAATTGACAATCAAGGCAAGTTGAACGCTGGTCCACGGGGGAAATGCAGGCACAGCGGTGCATTGTATGACTCTGACAGATGACATGCCGGCCAAGGATGAACAAAGATTTCTCCACTGCCCCTCCACCCACTCCCAACCGGAGAGGAGACAGGCTGATCATAGAGCAATAATGCGTTTTGTAGGCAGCGCTTGGCTCCTCCGGCACTGTGCCGGCTGATGATGACAGCTGAAATGCTGAGAGAGGGGGGGGGAGAGGAGGAGTTGGACAGATACCCAGCTGCAGCAGCTGACAGCCCCCCCTGGGGCCTTGGTGAGCTGCTGAGATGGTTTTGGCTGTTCTTCTGCACTGCGTAGATATTGTGCCCTGCCGTATGAATGGGAGCAGTTGCTGCGCTGAGTTGACAGGTGTGTGTTGTCTACGCCTGCTTGATGTTCTGATTTCATACAGTGCAAAAGCAATCCCAGTTTGCTACTGTCTGATTTAAACAGGAGGTTTCTGTAGGGGTTACTGTTGTTTTTTATGGGTCTAACAGCAGCACCTCATACATATCCAGGGAAAAAAAAGTCTTATTGGGTTAAATGGGACTTATGTCCAGGTAAGTGTGTATAAGATGGCAGCCTGAATGTGTTTAGTGCAGGGTAAGCTGTTTAGGATAATTTCCTGAGCTGCCACTAGGGATGGGAAAATCTGAGGATTGCAGTTTCTCTCAGGTTTTTTGTTTTTCCCCAATCCTAACTGCATATATTGCACGCCCTAGTAATTCCTAGTAATACCCCTGCCCACCCTCTGACTCTACAGAAGGGTCTGGTGACTTCTGTTTCAGTGTATCTGAAGAAGTGTGCATGCACACAAAAGCTCATACCTATGACAAACTTAGTTGGTCTCTAAGGTGCTACTGGAAGGATTTTTTTTTCATTTTTTGTTTCGACTACGTCAGACCAACACGGCTACCTACCTGTAACAATGACTGCATATAGTTCACCTCATTTTCACACCATTCTGCCCATTTCTTTTTTTAAAAATAAAAAAGTTCTTGCAAAAATTCATTAGAATTTTGCTTTGCATAACGTCTGGTAAGTATTTTCCCCAAATATAATGTGCATTTTTGTACATTATCTGCACTAATAATTGTACAGTATTTGTATGCACACTTCTTCCCTGACATGCACACTTCTGCACACATCCTTTTGGTTAGATAACTGAATCGCAAAATTGAGAGAAATGTGAATTTTTGAGAATATCTGTGCTCAAATATTGTTTTGAGCAGGGTGACTTAGGTAAGCAGCACTCATGAAAAATGAGGCAAAGGTTTCCAGCACTAATTGCATAGAAGGTGCTCCTTGTTAGCGAAGACATTATGTTGGATATATTGCCATCATTAAATCAGCTCAGAGCAGCATCGTGCTGCTCGATGATGTCACAATGCCAGGATGACATTGTGCTGTCTGGATGCTATTGGACGTGTTTCCACCTAATGTTAGATACCCCAGAGTCTACTTCCTTGTCCCAGAAAAGCATAACATACACAAACAGAGCCTGCTGGATCAGGTCAGTGGTGTGTGAGGATCTGCAGCCAAATCACAAATGCATGATTGCTAGAAAGTCACAAACAGGGGACTCTATGATGTCATATCCTCTAAACCCGTCTCGTGGGAAGGGGAACAATAGAAACTTAATCTTCTTCCTGTCACTGCACTTTTCTTCTTACCTGCAATGGGGTAGGATGTCTGTGCGCTCTCCTCTAGAAAGCAATCTCTGTTTTGAACTGGACTATAGATTTTGTAACTTTTAAGTAGGGCTTCTTTCCACTACTTCTGTGCCCCATCATCCTTTTTTGGGGGGGGGGAGGGGGAAATCTTAAATCTCATGTCCCCATAGGTAAGACTTTGTTTGGTTTTGTTCTGAAAACTCTATTCCTTTCCTGTACAGCTTCCTCCTCAGAATTCTCTTATGTGTGATCGAAAACATACTCAATGTAAGTAGATGCCCAAAGAAATATTTGCTCTGGCTCTTAAAACGAACAAGCTGTGCCAATGAACTCCAAGAAAGTGGAATCTCAAGCTTGTAGTAAAAACGAACCTTTCCCGTAAGCCTTCAAAACTAGAATCTTTTTGGCAAACAACAGTAGGAGTGATTGTCTGCTTCAAACAGCTCGTCCCCCTCCTTTTAAATTAAAGAGAAGCATTCAGAACAGACTTTGCATATAAGCCAGGATGACAAACAACGGATCAATAAGGTTAAGGTTCTGAATGCACTTCTGAATGCTCAATAACATTTGTCATTGAATGGCCTTCATAGACTCTAGTGTTTTCCAACAACGCTGCTCCTTACCTGGTATCTGCCCACAGGTTGCAACTAGGGATGAACAAATATCTATGTTTCTGTTTCTCCCATTTTCTCATTATTCCAATCATGAATAAGTGCATTTTAATGCACACTTTACCTTGGCATATGCATTTTTGTACCCTTGATTTGGCTGGAGAACTGTATTGCAAAATTCAGGGAAGTATGAATTTCGTTTCGCATGCAGTTTCAGAAAGTGCAAATCAGGCAGATTTGCCTTTAAATGAAGGCTGAATTGAATTTCGTCTCCATCTCTAACTTGAAAGCAAGTCCCACTGAGTACAATAGGACCTACTCCTAGGCAAGTAGGATTGCAATTCATTAAAAGTTGTGGAGGATAGTTGCAGTTATTATGCTTTATGGATAAGTGTCAGGGGATTGTTGCGGCTACTCTCGAGTAAAGATGCTCCAGTCTGCTCTGTCTTTAAGAGCTTTATTGTGCATATCATTTACAGTGCAGAGACATCAGAAAACATGACTGCCTAGTCTGATTCAGATCCCGGCAATGGCGCTTGTCTGCTTTTGCGCCAGCATAATAGCCTGGGAACCCCAAAACGCCGCCCCCTTGCCCTACGTCTGGGTGCATGACCCAACTTGGGCACCGGAAGGGGCTGCGTGCCTTTGCCCGTCCTTTGGCTGGAGTGTTGCAGAGGCTCCGACACCTCGCTGCGCTGTCCTTCCTCCTCTGGCCAGCTGGGTCGGTGCCTAGGCTCTGACACGTCTGAGAGCCCCCTCTCCACCCCGCTCCATTCCTCATTCCCTCCTCCTGATCCGCTACTTGCGCTGTCACTGGGCGAAGTGCTAGTCAGGATGACTGGGGGAGGGTCCCTGTAGGGAGTCCCCCTGACAACAAGGAACCATTGCTTGAAATAAGGAGGAGATGGGATCTTGAAATACATGCAGGTCGCTGAAAGTGGATGTTTGTGGGCACAACCCCAATTTCCTGTTCCATGCATTCATTTTTATTGTTATATAATACCTACAGAGGGTTTCTATAGTTAGGAAGTAAATCAGACTGAAGATTGATGACCCAGCCATAGGCATGCACAGTACATTACATAAGACAAGACAGTACATTACAAGACAAACTGATAATGACAAGGAAGGGGTAAAGAGGAAGAAAGCCAACAAAACGACAACAACCAAGAGTTTAAGAAGCCAAAATGAGAGCTTTTCCCGCAGAGAAAAAGAGCTGTGCCAAGCTGACCAGAGGTACGGCAAATTTGGAGGGCCAAAGGCATGCCCACAAAACAGCCCCTCACCCCACAGGTCTTTCTCCACAAAAGGTGGCAAGCAGAGCTCAGAGGGAGACAGATGCATGCGACAGAAACAGATGCAGGCAGAAGAAAAAGTCACGAATGGATCTGCAGCTTCTGCCTGTGTCTGTGGAAGTGGCAGTGGGTTGATTGGCTCCAGTGATAGGAGGAGGAGGCTAAGGGAGACAGATTCTTGCTCTATATTCTCTCCTCCTTGCCATGACCCCTGCTGTTGTTGTTCTACAACTTTAGGCTGTGCCTAGATCTATGGATCTAACCTTTTTCTTAAGATGATTGAAGAGGGATTGAAAGAGGGATTGGTGCACATGGTGTGGACCCGCTCATCTCAGTTTCACCTTGGGTTTTTCTGGTTTGTGTATTTGAAACTTTTTAAAGCTCAGGCAACAGTGAAACAAAAGGAATATGGGTGTATGCCTTGAGAAGTGGTCCCTCGCTATCATCTATCTCAAGTCTCAGAAAGGTCCTAAGAATGGAAAGCAACAATGAAACAGTCCACACGTCTCTGAGAATCAAGGAGGGAGTTTTTCATTTAGCATAGTTTAGATCTCTGTTGTTGTTGCTGTTGTTGTTGTTGTTGTTAATTGAATGTATATATACATATACCACCCTATACCCAGAGGTCTCAACAGCAACTGTTGTTGATGTTGTTTGTTTATGTGGGTTCTAAAACAACAACAACATCTACCTGTGTTTATTTAAAAGGAGGAAAACAAATTCTACCTTTTTCCTACTGGAGGAGAGAAGAACATCCTCAAGATATGGATGTGTTTTTTTAAACTTCATAACTAATACATGCTGTGTCAGGCAACCAGCCAATCTTTTGCAGAAAGAGCTAGCCAAGGTTTCCAAGAGCAAAAGCTGAGGCAAGAAGGCTGAAATAACAAATGCAAAAATATTTGCTGTGTCGGGGGGGGGGGGAGGCTGTATCCCGTCTTGTCTGAAACCCAGCAACAGATAATGATCATTTGTACAAAGAGATATATCTTCAGCTGGGGCCAGTAAGAGGGAGGAGAAACCAATCTCAGTGTCTCCATAGAGCCAGAAGAAATCACAAAGATTTCTGCTTGTCTGCAGAACAGCTGCTGAGCCTTATAGATGAATCTAATTAAGTGTATTCCTTGCCACAAACACTGCATTTCTCTGATGCTGAATGTTTTCCCATAACGTATCCAGGAGAGTACTGCTTTCATCCAGCACGCTCCTAAATATGTGATTGGAAAGCTTTCTCTCTCTCTCTCCTCAGCCCTGGCCCGTCCACCTCCTGCAACAAAATTAAATTTCATCCTCCGAACTTAGCCAAGTCAATACTATTGATTGATGCCTCCAAGTTGGTGGAGTGAATCATGAAATAATAATGGCTGGGTTTCATTTGCCAGACCAAAGAAGCCTCATTCTCAACTTGCTTGTTACTTTTTTCAGTGCCAAGCCAACATCATGTCCTTCGTGCAATTTTTAGGTGTTTAAATGCTATTGCCAGAAAGCTCTAAGGGAATTCAGATGGTGACAGCAGTCACAAAATTAAAAGACGCCTGCTTCTTGGGAAAAAAGCAATGACAAACCTAGACAACATCTTAAAAAGCAGAAACATCACCTTGCCAACAAAGGTCCATATAGTTAAAGCTATGGTTTTCCCAGTAGTGATGTATGGAAGTGAGAGCTGGACCATAAAGAAGGCTGATCGCCGAAGAATTGATGCTTTTGAATTATGGTGCTGGAGGAGACTCTTGAGAGTCCCATGGACTGCAAGAAGATCAAACCTATCCATTCTTAAGGAAATCAGCCCCAAGTGCTCACTGGAAGGACAGATCCTGAAGCTGAGGCTCCAATACTTTGGCCACCTCATGAGAAGAGAAGACTCCCTGGAAAAGACCCTGATGTTGGGAAAGATTGAGGGCACAAGGAGAAGGGGACGACAGAGGGCGAGATGGTTGGACAGTGTTCTCGAAGCTACGAACATGAGTTTGACCAAACTGCGGGAGGCAGTGCAAGACAGGAGTGCCTGGCGTGCTATGGTCCATGGGGTCACGAAGAGTCGGACACGACTAAACGACTAAATAACAACAAAAAGTGCTGAAAAATGGGTGTAGGACTGTGAGTCAAATTCAGGGATGAGCAAGTTCTAGTCCTCTTGGTGCACATTTTATGTGGCTTTTGGTCTGTTTTCAACACACTTCTGCAAGTGATCAGTTCAGACTTCTGAAGAAAGAGAGATTGAAGGAAAAGGAGTTCCTGGCCTTCCCCCACTTTTGGCTCTTCAGAAACTCAAATGTGGGATTGTTGATCTTCAAATAAAAATAAGCAACTTGTCACTAAAATTTGCCTTCTTGCCAGAGGGCTGAAAAGTAACCAAAAGGAGAAGTAGGCAACCAAATCACAATAATTTTAAAATAATAATTAAGGTTGGGGTCCAGGAAATTACCTGCCTGTTAGCCTAGCTTCTATCCCAGATAAATAGATGTAAAGCATTATTAAAGGAAGAATGATGAAATATAGGAAGAAGAAACCTTGCTGAAGAAGAATTACCACGGTTTTGGCAAAGGAAAGACCCGTCTCACTTTTTAAAAAGAATCATTTGAAAGTACAACCAACAAAGACAGGAATGAACTAGTCGATAGTATATACTTTGATTTTTAACAAGCTTTTGATAAAGTCCCTCTGCAAAGGCTTCTGAGTAAACTTAGTTGTTCTAGCATAAGGACAACTCTTATGAATGAGTAACTAGTGAATCAATGGGAAATGGAGAATACGGTAAAATGCACAGAGCGGGTTCCAAAGGATCTGTTTGGAATGAGTGCTTTTTAACGTGTTCATAAGTGAACTGGCATTAAAGGTGAGCAGTGAAGTGGCCAAATTGTTTGAGAACACCAAATTATTCCAGAAGGTGAAATCCTAAAGTGGCTGAAAAGGGCTCCAAAGGGATCTCTTTGAACTGAGTGAAAATGGACAACAAAATGGCAAATGTAGTTCAAAGTAATGCACATTGTGGTGGTGGTAAAGGTACCCCTGACCATTAGGTCCAGTCATGGATGACTCTGGGGTTGCGCGCTCATCTCGCATTATTGGCCGAGGGAGCCGGCATACAGCTTCCAGGTCATGTGGCCAGCATGACAAAGCTGCTTCTGGCAAACCAGAGCAGCGCACGGAAACGACATTTACCTTCCCGCCGGAGTGGTACCTATTTATCTACTTGCACTTTGATGTGCTTTCGAACTGGTAGGTGGGCAGGAGCTGGGCAGGAGCTGGGAACAACAGGAGCTCACCCCGTTGCGGTGATTCGAACCGCCAACCTTCTGATCGGCAAGCTCTAGGCTCTGTGGTTTAGACCACAGCACCACCTGTGTCCCTTGTGGTGGTGGTAAAGGTAAAGGGACCCCACACCGTTAGGTCTAGGCGCGGATGACTCTGGGGTTGCGCACTCATCTCGCTCTATAGGCCGAGGGAGCCGGCAGACAGCTTCCAGGTCATGTGGCCAGCAGGACTAAGCCGCTTCTGGTGAACCAGAGCAGCGCACGAAAACACTGTTTACCTTCCCGCCAGAGCGGTACCTATTTATCTACTTGCACTTTGATGTGCTTTCGAACTGCTAGGTGGGCAGGAGCTGGGACCGAACAACGGGGCTTCAAACCACCGACCTTCTGATCGGCAAGTCCTAGGCTCTGTGGTTTAGACCACGGCGCCACCCATGTCCCTTGTGGTGGTGGTAGTGGCAGGCAAATCCTAGCTCCACATACATATGCTGGTGGGATCTGAAATGGGCAGGCTTTCTGAAAGAGATCTGGGGCCCATGGTGGATGAAATCATCAACTCTGTGCGTGGCAGCCGTGAAAAAGGCAAATTCCATGCTGAGGATTAAAAAGGAGAGGGATTGGCAAGTACAGGTGAATCCAGACTTCCATTTACCAAGAAACAGCTTAATACAGTCTGTATATAGCCACTTGGAAAGCTTGTTGGCTGTTATTGTCCTGCAAATCAGAGAGGAGGAAGTTCTCACGCTTCTAAGCTTAGTTAGAAATCCAGAAAAGCCCTGTTGATGATAAAATTCTCCTCATCTCTTGGTAGGACAATAGACAACCATCTTACTTTACAGTTGTATCACATACCATGGGTACATGATACGGTGCTCTGCCGTCACCTGATTTCAGCAAGATATATGAATTCCTAAGCACAATCCATGTTCTTATTTATACAATTGCAGATGATGTGTGCTGTGCATTAAGGCAATGCATACTGTTGGGGTGGAATGCCAAACTGTTTTTTAAAAAACTATATGCAGAAGTATCTCCCCACCCCCAGACAATGCCTTGCACATTGCATTCATATTAGATTGAGTCCCACAAACCTAGCACTCTTAAGCCCAGGGTGCAGAAACTCACCATTGCCCAAAGCCTCTTTGCATTCCAGTCACCACACCAGGCTCCAGATACTGCATTATTTAGTAATACAAATTCAGCTTAGAATGGCATTTTAATACCTGCTTGCCATTCCAGAGCCCTGAGCTTTTGCAAGCATGTCTCACGCCTGTCATATCAAGTAATACCCTTGCAAAGCCAGCATAACTTCACGGTTCATGACACCGTGCTGACGTGCTATTCTTACACAGCGCTTGCAATCCACAGAGTGCCATGCCAGGGATGTAGGCATGTGGTGGTGTTTTTCAGCTGACGTATACAGTCCGGCGGCCCTCTGCCAACCCGAATTTCAAACTTAAGGATGTGTGATGTGTAGTTTGTTGACTGCAGAGGTCTGCTGGAATGCACACGCAAATAAAGCATCTACTTCTATGATGCTCACTGCCTCGATTACTGTAAGAGATCCATTGGGTCTCCTAGATTACTGTTTTTGATTCTCCAATGACCTGTATCAGGAGAGAGACGGGGTGATGGTATCCCTGTTAATTCTCATTGAACTCTCAGTGGCTTTCAATACCATCAACCAGGGTATTTTGCTGGAGCGACTGTCCAAGTTGCGGGTGGGCAACACCACTCTGCAGGGTTTCCAGTCATACTTGGATGGTCATTTTCTGGGGGTAGTACGTGGGAAACAGTTCAGTTCCATGGAGACTCCAGTGCGCCCATATTGTTCGATATCTACAAGAAACCGCTGAGTGGGCTCCTCAGTTTTGGAGTACGTTTTCAGCAACATCCTTGGTACGGGCAGCTCAACTTCTCCTTGACATCTGCAGATGTGGCAGTGGATGAGCTAGACCTGTGCCTTGCCTCAGAAATACATGAGAACCAATAAACCGAAGCTTAATCCAGTCAAGACTGAAGCACTGTTAGTGGGTGGTTCCCTAAACCAGAGAGATGGGAGGCGGCCTGCTCTGCATGGGGTTAAACCCTCTCAGAAGTACAGTGGTACCACAGTTTAAGTACACAATTGGTTCTGGAAGTCTGTACTTAACCTGAAGCGAACTTTCCCATTGAAAGTAATGGAAAGTGGATTAATCCGTTCCAGACGGTCCGCGGAGTACTTAAACTGAAGCGTACTTAACCAGAAGTGAACTTTCCCACTGAAAGTAATGGAAAGTGGATTAATCCGTTCCAGACGGTCCGCGGAGTACTTAAACTAAGCGTACTTAACCTGAAGCGCACTTTCCCACTGAAAGTAATGGAAAGTGGATTAATCCGTTCCAGACGGTCCGCGGAGTACTTAAACTGAAGCGTACTTAACATGAAGAGAACTTTCCCACTGAAAGTAATGGAAAGTGGATTAATCTGTTACAGACAGGTCCGCAGAGTACTCAACCTGAAGCGTACTTAACCCGAAGTATGAGTGTAATTGGTTCTGGAAGTCCGTACTTAACCTGAAGCGTACTTAACCTGAAGCGAACTTTCCCATTGAAAGTAATGGAAAGTGGATTAATCCGTTCCAGACGGGTCCGCGGAGTACTTAAACTGAAAGTACTCAAACTGAAGCATTGTTAAACCGAGGTATGACTGTATTCAAGGATGCATTCCAGCCAGGCCAAAACATTAAAGGAGGTTGTGAAGCAGGGCCAGTGATGGGTATGTCCTGTGGACAGGGGTCAGATCCACACCATAAAGCATGTTCAACTCACATTTAAAGCACACAGCTTCCCCCAAAGGATCCTGGGAATGGTAGCTTCCTCCCTCACAGAGCTACAGTTCCAGGCACGCTTAACTACCATTCCCAGGTGACTTTAGGGGAAGCTATGTGCTTTAAATGTATGAGTGGAACCGCCTGGGGTGTGGCCAGAGAGCATTTCAAGGGCCAGATTGAGTGGCTTGGGGGGCTACATCTACATTTGGTTCCTGGGCCTGAGGTCCCCCCCCTGCCCTATTATATCAAGTCCGTCCTGGGGCAGGAGAATCTTTTGCTGAGGAGAAATATGAATGAGCTGGAGAGGTACAATGTCCTGAGTGATGAAATTATTTTCAAATGCATGTGTGAAATAGTATATTTTTGCCAGAAAGCCCAAATCCTTCAATCCCATGGATTCTGATCACTGACCCTTGAAAGAAAAATCATAAGGGCGAAGCTTAACTTCTTTAGTTTGGTAAATGTGAAGCTTAAACCCATCAGAGCTGGATTTTTTCAGTACTCAAGGTCAGGTTTCTGAAATGTATCTCTAATGAAGAGTCAACATTAGACTTTGGAAACAATTTCACAAACTTGGAGGTTCCTTAAAATTATTTTTAAAAAGCTCTTTAGAACGAGCCAAGATCTTGTGGGAAAGCGTCGTGTTCCATTTGCTTTATGTTTAGGTGAAAAGTTTTCCAGCTCTTTTTGCAGAAGTAACAGTTCATAAATGACTTTTAAAGACATGAAAAGAAGATGTTCAGTGTGATACATAAAAGTTTATCATCGTCGGAGGACCCTTTCCCACATTTTGGCTCATTCTAAAAATCATTTAAAAATGAATAAATTATAATAACAACTCTGAGCTTTCTTAAATTGTTGGCATTCCCAAGGTGTATTCATATTTAAATTGTTGTTGTTGTTTAGTCGTTTAGTGGTGTCCGACTCTTCGTGACCCCATGGACCATAGCACGCCAGGCACTCCTGTCTTCCACTGCCTCCCGCAGTTTGGTCAAACTCATGTTCGTAGCCTCGAGAACACTGTCCAACCATCTCATCCCCTTCATGGATCAATGCCTTGTCGTGGCGAAGGGGCTTGAATAACTCAGAGAAGCTATGAGCTATGCCATGCAGGGCCACCCAAGATGGACAGGTCATAGTGGAGAGTTTTAACTAAACGTGATCCACCTGGAGAAGGAACTGGCAAGCCTCTCCAGTCATAGCTGCCAAGTTATCCCTTTTTTTAAGGGATATTCCATTATGCTGAATAGGCTTCCTCGCGAGAAAAGGGAAAACTTGGCAGCTATGACTCCAGTATCCCTGCCAAGAAAACTCCATGGACAAAGACAACAGGCATATTTAAATTAAAGGTAAAGGTAAAGGGACCCCTGACCATTAGGTCCAGCCGTGACCGACTCTGGGGTTGCGCGCTCATCTCGCATTATTGGCCGAGGGAGCCGGCGTATAGCTTCCAGGTCATGTGGCCAGCATGACAAAGCCACTTCTGGCGAACCAGAGCAGCACACGGAAATGCCGTTTACCTTCCCGCTGTAGCGGTTCCTATTTATCTACTTGCACTTTGACGTGCTTTTGAACTGCTAGGTTGGCAGGAGCTGGGACCGAGCAACGGGAGCTCACCCCGTCACAGGGATTCGAACCGCCGACCTTCTGATCAGCAAGCCCTAGGCTCAGTGGTTTAACCACAGCGCCACCTGAGTCCCAATTACGGTATTTAAATTACGGTATTGTAATTATTACTACATTTTTATCTGTATGTATAAATTAGTATGTGCAAATTTCATGCAAATCTATACCTTCTTTCATCCTCTCTTTTTTTGGTGATGACCACCCTGCCATGTATACAAAGGAAGCATCAGGTGTTAAACCAATTGTGATACACCAAGACCAAAACACCAACACGGCTTGCAAATATAAAGAACAATTTTACTAGGTAGAACACACTAAAGTGCAACGTGCATGTCAAAGCCTGGAGATACTTATAGACAAACAATCAACTAATGGCTCAACCTCGGCAGGGGTTGTGCCTGTGAAGATCTTATATTCTTTTTTTAAATAAACATTTTTATTAGATTTTCCAATTTAAAAATCTGATCCATTTTCCAATTATACATATGATACCAATATCAATTAAACATTTTATCCAAATCCTCAGCCAAATTATACAAATTTATCGACTCCCCCCCGTGCTTCAGACTCAGAAGGTCTAGTCCTCTTATAACACTGCAATTCTTTCCCATGTAATCCAGATCTTATTCCATAATCTATTATTCTCATTGTTGAAGATCTTATATTCTTGATGTATTGTGCTAAGTATATAGTATTGTGAACTGAAGAAGCTCTTGCGAAACCTGCTTGTCATCCGGAGTTCAGGTCTTCTGATCCATTGTACTGCGTTTGCCGAGGGACAGTGAGGAGGTGTTCGTCTGCGTCTGCTATCTACGCATGACACATGGATATGTGAAGAATCCTTTCCTGTGACCGTCCCCAGTTTACATGACTTTGCGCTTCTAACAGAGAACTATCTGCAGGAAAATCTGCATGTTTGCACTGCGCTTTGAAGTTATTATTATATACGTTATGGCAGGGTTGAGCCATGAGTTGATTGTTTGTCTATAAGTATCTCCAGGCTTTGACATGCACGTTGCACTTTAGTGTGTTCTGTCTAGCAAAATTGTTCTTTATATTTGCAAGCCGTGTTGGTGTTTTGGTATTTGGTATTTGGGACCCAGGTGGCGCCGTGGGCTAAACCACTGAGCCAAGGGCTTGCTGACCAGAAGGTCGGCGGTTCGAATCCCTGTGACGGGGTGAGCTCCCGTTGCTTGGTCCCAGCTCCTGCCAACCTAGCAGTTCGAAAGCACATCAAAATGCAAGTAGATAAATAGGAACCGCTATAGCGGGAAGGTAAACGGCGTTTCCATGTGCTGCTCTGGTTTGCCAGAAGCAGCTTTGTCATGCTGGCCACATGACCTGGAAGCTATACGCCGGCTCCCTCGGCCAATAATGCGAGATGAGCGCGCAACCCCAGAGTCGGTCACGACTGGACCTAATGGTCAGGGGTCCCTTTACCTTTTTACCATGTACACAGGGCCTCTGTTCTCAAACCCACAATAGACTTTGTACACCTCTCTCAGCACTCTCTGTCCAGGAGTAGAACCCATGTCCTTTGGGGCCATTAGCAGAAGTCTTACCAAGAGTTCAAGGAAACTACCCAAACTTCCTTGGTGGAATTCAACTAAGTCCTGCTTAGAGGAGTCCCATCAAAATGAACGGGCCTAACATAGTCCTGTCTGTTAAGTTCAGTGGGTCTACTCTAGCATTGAATCCCACCCCTCTGCACGGCAGTACAGCACACAGTAATGTACCATCTGATTGCATGATAGGATTTGGATCCGGTCATCTGAACGGCTGGCAAATCTGCATAACTTTTCTACCTCTGGATGGCTTTTGGTCATGGACATCCTGCCTCCCTGATTTTACAGAAGGAATACTTTCCCTCTTTTCCATAGATAAGGCAGAAGAGAATCTTCAGCGTGGCTCACAAAATGTGTTTAAAACCAGAGATTATGGCGGCTGACTTTTATTTTTTTACTCTGGAGATGCTTCCAAGTCCTCTCCTAAGCTTTCTCATGAATTGTACCACCACTCACTGTTCAGAGATGACAGAGAGAGAAATTCTACTCTATAGAAGCCTTGTGGGCGTACAGCGAGGAAGTATGCCTCCTTATGAGTGTTTTTAAGTGCTGCAGCTGTTCAGGTTGCCATGGTGATGATGAATCTGATTAATCACTTGAGTGCATTCAAACGTCCCTCATTGGGGTGCTCATCTGCACCCAGAAATACATTCCGTTCCTTGTATTGCCTGCTGATGAGAAAATTATGGCCAGAATGGGTTCTCTCCGAAGGATTTGGTCTGTAATAAAAATGTTCTGATTCCAATAATTCAAGAATTCCCTTCTGTGGTTGGCTTTGGGGTACCTTTTCAGGTCAACCCCTTGAGAAAAATGTACATGAGATTGATGCTGTGGCCCATTACTATTTGTATTACTGCTGCTGCTGAGGTTGTACTAGTAAAAAGGTATTTTGTTGAGACTTTGAGGCTGTGATAGCAAAATTAAGTATTAGGTTGTCTTCACTTTTTCACACATGTATAAGTTGAGAAAGCATTATATGGACCCATAAATAGACCACATCTCTGACTGGTTCACCAGCTATGGGCATTCCTGCATTGGGTCTCAATGGTCCAGGCTCTGGTGATCTTCCACCTGCACTACTGCAAAGTACTGGGACATGGGGCTGCCTTAGAAACTATTCAGAAGCTGCTGCTAGTACAGAATGTGGCTGCTAGGTTGGTAAGTGAGGGAGCCCAATGGGACTGGGTGTTACTATTCCTGAAGGCACTGCACGGTCTGCCAAGGAGCTACGTACCAGCTGCAATTCAAGGTGCATTTTGTGGGATGTAAACTCACAACAGTCAACTCACAACAGTTCCTAGAGTGTCCACATGGAGGACCACATGGAGGAACACCTGACAAGGTCAGTTTCCTGTTCCTCCACACATGCAAAGGTGGCAGATAAATTCACTGGCCAGTAGCCATTTCCCTCTCTTGGACCACACACTTCAAGCAAGCAACATCTTAGTGAGGAGGCTCTCTCTAGGCTTCCAGCCAGGAGAGAGAGGAAATGGAGTCTCACTTCATATAAGTGAACTTCACATGTTTATACTGCTTTTATCTAAGCTAGTCTGCCTCTTGAGTTGTGCTGTATCTCAAGAAGCTTGTAAGTAAACTCTTTTTATACTTTTATAAGAGCACTGTGTCGTGTCTTTTCTTTTAAGAGGGATAAAGGGGAAATATACCAGGAAATATATTTTATTCTAGAGGTTTAAGCAAACCTGTACGGCCGTTTTCTGCTGTGCATTGAAAGGGAATGTTACTCTGCTAAGTTTGGAGCTTGTTGACACAAGCTGGGAGAGGATATATTTAATAATATTTCCTCATCCACATTCCTGAACATTCCCACACATTTAACATATGAAGTGCTAAATGGTTTGAGACATAAGTACCTAAAAGAACACCTCCCCCTACCTACCTACCACTTTGGGTCCTATGATCAGCAAGGCAAGCGCTGTTGATGGTACTGGAACTAGGTGCTGCCTGGTTGGCCATGATCTGTGGCAGGGCCTTCTTGGTGGTGGTTCCCCATTTGTGAAATGTTCTGCCTAGTAAGTTGTGTTTGCCTCCCTCATTATTAACTTTCAGAAGGAATGTAAAAATGATCCTGGTAGCCCAGCAGTGGAAGTAGAATATAGTCATCAATAGCCTTGTCTTCCATGAATTTGCCCAACCCCCTTTGGAAGCCATCCAAGTTGATTGCCCATGCACTATTTGGCCACTCCAGAGGGAGGCTCAAACAGGTGAGGATGGGGGGTTGCAAGTTGAGGGGGGGGGCTCATTTTGACAGCAGCATTGGTTCTGAAACTGTTCCTGGTTAGGAAAATGTAGCTTGTTGCTCCTCTCTTGTCCTGCAGTGCAAAACATTTAGTACAGAAGCAGCCAAAGGAAATTAGCTGAGAATACGTTTATTTTGGTGCCTGGCAAAGCCTGCCACTTGGGAGCAGCTGGCTCTCTCCATCTAACAGATTTTTTTTCTCTCCCATCTTTATGAAATAAGGGGATGGAAAGGCGACCTGGTTGACACATGGCTGATCTATTCTTAGACTTGGCATTTGCTTAAGTGGGTTTTGCCGCATTGTGCTTGACACTTGCACCATTTCTACAGATGAACATATTTTCTCACATTAATCAGTGAAAGGTTTTATTTTTAAAAATTCCAGAAATGCGGTGCATCCCTTCCAGCAGGCCTTCTGCTGTGTGGAGCTGCATAGATATGCAGGAGAAAAAAAATCTCATTGCACTGTGTTTTTAGCCTTTCTCGCTTGCCCTTTCTCTCCCTCTCCCCAAAATGTATATTTGGAGTGAGTCCTTAGATTAGGGCAGCAAGCTTTTGATTTTGACCCTTGGGCATGGTCTGAGGACAGACCCTAGCAAGTCAAAGGTGGTAAGCTACCATCTGAGCCAAGGTACCATCTAATCAGCCGGAAGCTAAACAAAAGCAAAATCTGCTGTATCAGGGGATGTATGGCGCAATCTGACCTTCACTGGTTTTTTAGTTACTTGACACAACAGAAGCCCTTTTCTCACTTTTGGTTCCACACATGAAAGAGGTGCGGGATCGTGTGCCTAGCCCCCACCCACAAACTGGGCGCATTGAGTGGTGGTGGAACTGGGGACTTCACACATTTACAGCTGTAAGTACATAATCTGGCTGGGTTTCCCCAGCCACTCTAGGCGGCTTCCAACAGAATATTAAAATACAATAATCTATTAAACTTTAAAAGCTTCCCTAAACAGGGCTGCCTTCAGATGTTTTCTAAAAGTCTGGTAGTTGTTTTTCTCTTTGACATCTGGTGGGAGGGCATTCCACAGGGCGGGTGCCACTACCAAGAAGGCCCTCTGCCTGGTTCCCTGTAACTTGGCTTCTCGTAGCGAGGGAACCGCCAGAAGGCCCTCGACACTGGACCTCAGTGTCCGGGCAGAACGATGTGGGTGGAGACGCTCCTTCAGGTATACTGGACCGAGGCCGTTTAGGGCTTTAAAGATCAGCGCCAACACTTTGAATTGTGCTCGGAAACGTACTGGGAGCCAATGTAGGTCTTTCAAGACCGGTGTTATGTGGTCTTGGCAGCCACTCCCAGTCACCAGTCTAGCTGCCGCATTCTGGATTAGTTGTAGTTTCCAGGTCACCTTCAAAGGTAGCCCCACTTAGAGCGCATTGCAGTAGTCCAAGCGAGAGATAACTAGAGCATGCACCACTCTGGCGAGACAGTCCGCAGGCAGCAAGGGTCTCAGCCTGCGTACCAGATGGAGCTGATAAACAGCTGCCCTGGGCACAGAATTGACCTGCGCCTCCATGGACAGCTGTGAGTCCAAAATGAGAGAGACGGTTACAATCACTTAGAAGTGACTGTGTGTGTAAGGTCCCATCTCACATTCTGCTGAACATACAGAGGCAGGGCTGGGGCTAGGCATTGTGATCCTGCATCTTCACAAGGATGGGGAAGAAATTGAGTTCAGTATGCATTTTAAGCCAAATCTATTAAGTTTGACCTTTTCCAACACAATATGAGAACCGAATGATCTTTCAAAATTGGCATGTCTCTGAACTTTGTGTTGTGGTTCCCCAACCAAACTATGTTTACAAAAATGCATATATTGGGGGGGGATATGCATAAGAATGGATATATCAGTGAAAATAACACTAAAAATGCATTATATTGACAGAGCCTCCCATCCCTAATACCCACCATATGTTCAGTCATGACACGCCAATAAATACTGGTCCATGAATATAAAGAAACGGCTTCCCAAGAAGCAATGGGAGCAGCCATTTTGCAAGAAGGACCTCCTCAGCTGTGAATGCCAGTCCCTGGGATATTGGCTTGTGAATGACATCACACGTGAACTGAGGAATTTAAGCAGCCTCTTTTACTGCTTCAGGCCCAACAGAAAGTTCTAGAATGGGATTGCTTAATAACCAGCAGGAGAGGAACATGCACACAGACAAGGAATAAATTGCCCAGAATGATTTTTACAAGCACCAGCGACGAACTGAAATGAATTAACACTGCTCAGTTACGCTATTAGACCCCCGCCCCCAAAACACACAGCTTTAAACATGGATTGAAACGAATCAGTTGCCCTGGAATGAATTCCACAGGTAACAACAATGAATTTCTATGAATTCTGAGCCGGAACTGGCATTCATCATGAATTCAGAACCCCATGCAGAACAGGGTCCAAAGCAAAGAAATTTCTACTAAGAGCCAATGTGTACATATTGATATGTCCATCACATTTAATGGTTTACCCAGCTGAGCAGAGTATCTGCTAGCATAAAGTCCTCAGAGGCGATTGCAGATTGCAGATGTGAAAAATGCTCACATGAGTAGACCACTAGCAAGGAAATGCACCTGTCCAACTGGGTTGTTGTTGTTGTTGTTGTTGTTGTTTAGTCATTTAGTCGTGTCCGACTCTTCGTGACCCCATGGACCATAGCACACCAGGCACTCCTGTCTTCCACTGTCTCCCACAGTTTGGTCAAACTCATGTTCGTAGCTTCAAGAACACTGTCCAACCATCTCGTCCTCTGTCGTCCCCTTCTCCTTGTGCCCTCCATCTTTCCCAACATCAAGGTCTTTTCCAAGGAGTCTTCTCTTCTCATGAGGTGGCCAAAGTATTGGAGCCTCAGCTTCACGATCTGTCCTTCTAGTGAGCTGTCCAACTGGGTTATACAACAACAACAACAACAACAACAACAACAACAACAACAACAACAACAACAACTTATTTATACCCCGCCCACTCTGGGCGGCTCCCAACAGAATATTAAAAGCACGATAAAATGTCAAACATTAAAAACTTCCCTAAACACTCTGACACTTCTCACCAGTATCCCTCACCAGAGGTACTACCCGTCCCTTAACACTGCTTCTAATACTGGGGACCATAATAAATACTATATATGTATTCATTAATATCTAGCTTTGTTATCCATGTTAAAAAAAGAGAATAATGTATGAACGTATCCTGGCGACTGGAAAAAGTATAGCACTTTAGGTTTTCTTAGCCCTCATGTTTGTCCTCTGGAGTTGGCAACAACAACTGGCCCTGATAGCGTTAAGTGTCATTCATTGCTTTAAACATCTATAATTCTCGAATATGTACCCTCCGACTAGCACCATGTATACTTAAACAGTTCCCATCACCAAATAGCTTCACTTTGACATCTTCCTCGTTGCTAATCAAACACTGTCTCGCATGTCTAATAGTTTAGTTCTTATGCAGCTCAGTGATGTGAAGGTTAAGAACATTCATCCCTTTTTAGGGCATGCAGAAATAATACGGCAGGAATGGAAATGGGGACAGAGAGATGGGGCAGGAACTCTGCTGAAGAGTCAGGAGACCTAATTAAAGGGAGTGGAGGTAAGAATAGATGGAGGTGAAAAATCCCTTGGGAGCTCACGTCCTCTTTGGACCTTATGGAAGATTTTTTCGTTTAGCCCAGACCTTTTAACTTCATCCTATATTTAAAAGGCAATAATTGTGAAGTCAGGAGGCAATGATCATGAAATTAACAAGGAAAAGCTGGGAGGGAGGGTGGCATAAGCAAATGGAAAGAAGCAAAAGTGTCCATTTAAAAAGCGAGAGCAAGGGTCCCGAATGGCCTTTAAAACTTGATTCCTTCATTATGTCAAAAATGATGTCCATGAGGCCAGGCATAATGACAGCTGTGTGCAACTCAGGATATCGTTCTGCATGTTATGTTTTAAATGAGATAGCTTCATGTGGGAAAGGGTCAGAGCTCCATCACAAGGAGAGGGTGGCAAGGTTGGGCAGTTGGCAGTGCCCCAATAACAGAAGAAGGCCCACTGCCTCAGCAGTGCCGACCATTTCTGCTTTGTGCTGTGTTCTTGAGACAAACAGGGTAAACCTAAGGAAATTCTCAGTTTGCAATTCTCACTTGCCAGTTGCGGGTGGTTTGCCTGAGTGGGCTCCCAAATCCCAACAGAAGCAACTACAGTGCTATTTCCCGCTCTAGCATAATCAAAGTCATACTCTTGCAGACCTGCAAAAAATCCTGCAACCCCAGAGTCGGTCATGACTGGACCTAATGGTCAGGGGTCCCTTTACCTTTACCCCGCCAATTGCTTATCACTCCGCTTAGAGACCCCAAGAGTCACATTTTCTGCTACGCAGGCTGCTGAGTTGCTACGGGCCCCAGTTCCTCTCCTTTCAACGAGCTTTAAAAAATGCCTTAAGATCTCTCTCTGTGTGTCTTTTGCACACAGAGTAGAGGGGGCATATTCCCTACCTTCCCAGTTCAGACGGATGGTTATCAGTGTTGGTCCAGTGACACAAAAATCATACAGAAATCTGGCCTTGGGAGACAAAGCTTAGATCTTACACAACAATTTGCCAGCATGCTGGGCCTACCCCATCTGTGACTTTATTCCTGACAGCAACCCTATGCTTTTAAGCACAGCGGGCAGAAATTCAACAGGAGTAGCATTTCCCAGGAGGAAAAAAAAAAACCAGAATTTTCCAGACAAAGATGGTATTCAGCCACCTTAAGCAGCATCCGGGCAGAAATCACTCAAATGTCCGGGAAAATCTGGACGTATGGCAGCCCATGTTGGTAGTGTAGATTTTGGCGATTTTCATTAAAATAGCTCAAAAACTCATTTTTTGTTGAGATTTTGCAAGAAGAAAAAGCTCAACAACTTTGCCCCCCCCAAAAAACCTGCACCCTTTTAAACATTTTTGAAGGTGCTAAATACTCTTAAAACATTCCCCACAGTTGCCAACGAAGGCCAAGACTGCAGCATGCTTTTCAGCCGTACCCCGTGCTGAAAGATATCCAGGCGTTTGCATATTTTGCCAGCTCAAAAATCAATTACCCGCGGCCAGGCCTCCCTTTAGAAACCATGCCAGCTTCCCCGCTTCAACCAAGTGATGAATCTCCTTACCAAGGGACCAGGATGTTCCCAAAGGATCATCGGCACTTTGAGACTTCTGTTCTTGAATGAACCCTGCTGGGGAACAAGGATTGCTTCACAGAAGCTCCTCGGAGCCAGAAGTCTCTCTCTCTCTCTCTCTCTCCCCCCCCCCCCCGGGTGCTGGTAGGAGGCTGCTGTGCTAATGAGCCTTTTCCACAGCTAAACCATTGGACGTATCACATGTGTAATCGGTTGTTGTTTTAAATGGACCCAGGTCACCCGTGGGAAAAGTGGTTTCTACGGGCAACAGACCTCGCAGTGCGACCATGCTGGGCAGCAACAACCACACAAAACTAAACAAACCCACCCGGACTCCTCAAAAGATTTCCCCTCCCCACCCAGTGACCATGGTGGGGCATTTTCTCTGTTTGGGTTTAGTGGTGCTCCCAGTCTCGGTTAAAAAATAATAATGAAAAGGCTTCCTTGGCTGGTTGTCGCTGATAATGAATGCCAGAGACCCCGTGCATTTTGTCTCGCTGTTTGAGATCCCAGGCAAATCTGCCCTCTGTCCCTGCTCTCTTTTTCAAATCTCTCTCTTTCTCTTTAATAAAGTTTGGCTTCCCCATTCAATTCAGTGCTTTGCTTCTCCATTTGGACAGAGGTGGTAGGCCCTACTGCCCCACCAACCTCAGTCAGCCTCCACTGGCTACCTCCGTACAGTGGTACCTCTGGTTAAGAACTTAATTTGTTCCGGAGGTCTGTTCTTAACCTGAAACTGTTCTTAACCTGAAGCACCACTTTAGCTAATGGGGCCTCCCGCTGCCACTGTGCAATTTCTGTTCTCATCCTGAGGTAAAGTTCTTAACCCGAGGTACTATTTCTGGGTTAGTGGAGTCTGTAACCTGAAGTGTCTGTAACCTGAAGCGTCTGTAACCTGAGGTACCGCTGTATTTGTATAGGCCAGTATACAAATCTAATAAATAAAACAATAAAAGGAGAACAAGTGTAATTTAACCCCTCGTTCACACCCTACACCAACAGCATTTCCTTTAGAACTTGTGTTCCATGTTTGTGGCCAGCCACTCCACTCCACAATCACCACCACATTCAGCATCAGCTGCAGCTTCCGTACCAAAGGGCAAATCACATTTACTAAAGTGCATTGCGATGATACAGGCCTGAAATGACCAATGCACAGACCACCATAGCTAAGCAATCCCCACGATCTGCAAGGATTGATTTGTCTCCAGCACCCCTTCTTCGCTGTTGTGCTATTTGACAGCACACTATTAGAATCATAGAATCATAGAGTTGGAAGAGACCACAAGGGCCATCCAGTCCAACCCCCTGCCAAGCAGGAAACACCATCAAAGCATTCTTGACATATGCCTGTCAAGCCTCTGCTTAAAGACCTCCAAAGAAGGAGACTCCACCACACTCCTTGGTAGCAAGTTCCACTGTCGAACAGCTCTTACTGTCAGGAAGTTCTTCCTAATGTTTAGGTGGAATCTTCTTTCTTATAGTTTGAATCCATTGCTCCATGTCCACTTCTCTGGAGCAGCCGAAAACAACCTTTCTCCCTCCTCTATATGACATCCTTTTATATATTTGAACATGGCTATCATATCACCCCTTAACCTTCTCTTCTCCAGGCTAAACATACCCAGCTCCCTAAGCCGTTCCTCATAAGGCATCATTTCCAGGCCTTTGACCATTTTGGTTGCCCTCTTCTGGACACGTTTCCAGCTTGTCAGTATCCTTCTTGAACTGTAGTGCCCAGAACTGGACACAGTACTCTTAGAGAGCGGATCATTTCTTTTTTAGAAAGTCGCATTCTTCAGTTTCACGAGCTTCAGTTTTGACGGGCTGAAGCAAGAAATAATATTTCTAATTACATTTGTAGATTCCTTTGAGAGCCTGAAAAAAGAGAGAGGAAAAGCTAACATAAGATAGTTACAGCTTGTTAGAAATCCCATTAAATTGAATGAGCTATGGTTTTGCCATTAATCCTCCCCTTCTTATTATTTGTTAATCTCCAACAAGCCATACATTTTTTGTTTGAGGAGTGGGAGGGAATTCTTTGTTGGGAAAAAAATTACAACATACAATGCTTTTCTCACTTGAAGCAAAATCTTTGAACTTCAAAAATAAGGCGAATAACAGATGGCGATCTTGGTGCTCAGCGTAAACTCGGGGAGAGAAAGTCATCAAGGAAATTATAACTTTGGGGTGAACAAAGCGGAGTGGGTGGGCTGTGAAATGTCAGGGAGGAAGCTGGATGGGTGGTGACGGGGGTGAGCTGCTGCGCTGTTTGTGGGGTTGTGTGTCTGCTATCTAATCTGGGCATCAGTTCTTCCAGCGAAATGAACATCTAGGAAATGTTTCAAGCGGTCTCGATACCCAGAAGTTTGAAAATGATTTTAGCAAAATCCACAAAGCTGGAAAAATGCTGCTACTGGAATTAACAACATATATTGGCAGAGGAACGTTTGATGAAAGGGATCGATGATTCTGGTTACAGAACACTGACTTTCCTTGCATTTATACCATGTCCTTTTGTTGTACTGTGTTTTAGGACTCAAGACAAAGACCAGATGAAAAACTTCAGGCAGCAATGTTTCAAAGTTCTAAGAACAATTTTATTGTTCCTGTCAGAAAAAACCAATAAGGTGCAGCGAGAATAAAGCTTCTCTACTTGCACAAAACCATGTGCATGTGCAGAGTATTAAATACAATTTCATACAGTAAAGGTCTGCCCCTTACCCACCCCTCTGCAGTATCCCTTTAACCAATCAGCTGCCTTCTTAGTTTCAAGCTGCATTGCTGTTTTGCTCCCCAGGGGGTGCTGAATAACTATTATTGCATCTAAGTAGCTGGCAGTTACCCCCAATGCAGGTGCACAATTGTTTTGCATTTCATCTGAATTTAGATATTCTGTGGTTAGCCTTGTTCTTAGGGAATTTCCCGCAGCCAGCATAAATACAGGTGTTTGGCTGATGCATGACGAGTTTCGGTTTCAAGCTTGAACAATCATAGCTATTTCTGAACCTTGCAAAGCTACACATATAGATATTTCTAAACATTGCCCTTTAATAATAATAATAATAATAATAATAATAATTTATTATTTATACCCCGCAAAATGGGGTTTTTCATCTAACATGGAGTTCTCCAAACTGGTCAAGCCTAGCACTGTCCAGTGTTGGTGAGATGCCTCAGCATGGCTAGGATTGTTCTGGCCCAGTAAAGGCCCAATGCCTCAGTTTTGACAAAGAGATCTAGTGTGGGGCAGCTTCCCTGTCCGCCATTGTTAGGTTAGACTGAGAGATAGTGACTGGCCCAAGGCCACTTCATGATGGATTATGGATTTGTCTCCCTAGTCCGGCACTCTAACTACTGCACCATAGTGATTCTTCATTGTTGTCCTGGGCCAAAGGTCTACAGCAAGAATGGGGAACCCGTGGCCCTGCAGTTGTTGTTGGGCTCCAGTTCCCAATATCCCTGACCATTGGTCATGCTGGGTGTGGGCTGGTGGAGGTCAAAGTCCACCAATATCTGGAGGGCCACTGGTTCCCCATCCCTGGAGTGGGACTCTAGTGTATATATACCACAAGGTCTCCAATCTGAGCAGTGATGTCTCTATTCATTTTAGGGTCAGAAATAGTACCGCCAAAGGTCTTAGGAAAAGTCCTAGCATGTTCCCTGGAGTTGTCTGAAGACAGCTTGTGTGCTTGACACCTCTAAGTGGCACTGTGTCAGAAGGAAAGAGGCTTCAAATTTATGGATTAGCTGCACTAGGTGTGCAGGATTTTCCGTTGTGTGCTAGATTGGGAGAGGTGACCTTGTTGGATTCTCCAACCACTTTCATCCATTGCAAAAATCTAGGAAAGGGGCACTTCAGGGACTTCCTTCTCCTTAGCTGGTTGAGTTTCCTTAACTCTCAAGAAAGTGAAGGACACAAAGCGTTTTTGCTTCTTTCCCCCACTCCCAAAGTCCTGCCGGCGTGAGAATAATTGATATACTAGCTGAAGACGCAAGAGCAGGCATCCCCAAACTCGGCCCTCCAGCTGTTTTCGGACTACAACTCCCATCATCCCTAGCTAACAGGACCAGTGGTCAGGGATGACGGGAACTGTAGTCCCAAAACAGCTGGAGGGCCAAGTTTGGGGATGCCTGCTCATGAGTGTGGCAGCAGCAGGAAGTGTGGATCTCTGAGCACAGGTGTTATATCTGTTATATCTGAAGGCAGCCTTGTTCAGGGAGGCTTTTAATGTTTAATAGATTACTGTGTTTTATTTTTCTGTTGGAAGCCACCCAGAGTGGCTGGGAAAACCCAGCCAGATGGGCGGGGTATAAATAAATAAATTATTATTATTATTATTATTATTATTATTATTATTATTATTATTAATTCACAAGGCCTTACTCCTGTCAGCAGTTGTGCAGGAGCTTCTGGGTCAAGCGGGAGGGAAGCCCCACATAGAGCACAACCCCGGCCTATTTAAGGGGGCAGCCAGGTGTCTGCCGCCCTCTTGGCCAATTGTCATGGGATTTCCCCCACCCACCCACTCATGAATTCATTTCATTTCTCTCTCTCTCTCTCTCTCTCTCTCTCTCTCTCTCTCTCTCTCTCTCTCTCTCTCTCTCTCTCTCTCTCACGACCTCAGGCCATGAAGCATCATATACAGTATATTAGTTAGATAGCTCAGTTGGCAGAACATGAGACTCTTAATCTCAGGGTTGTGCGTTCAAGCCCCACACTGGGCAAAAGACTCCTGCATTGCAGGGGGTTGGACTAGATGACCCTTATGGTCCCTTCCAACTGTACAATTCTATTATTCTAAGTAAAAAATAAAAATACATGTGCCCTGATATACTTCACTTGCTATTGTAGAGATTAATGGTGAAGATAGTTTTTATTCACACACTAGATTGAACTGCATGAATGTGGTAAAAATAATAATCAATTTTATTGTGACTGGGTGATTGATGTGCTCAGCAAGAAACCAAGATGAAGGTCATCAAGTTAATTCACATGAGCTGAAAAGTGGATTATAAATCCTCAAATAAATAAGTACAAAATTGTTCCTGAAAATGTGTTTCAAGTCTCAGATCCTGTTAAAATCAGTTGCCGCCTTGCCATAAAATTCAGCAGGAGCCCATTTTCCCTGAGCAAAGGAACCTGATAACATTTATCCCAATATTGTGGCAACAGCAACAATATTGTCCCTCTAAATGCAAATCAATAGAATGATAAACATAACAGACAATGTTAATAACAACCCCTAGCAGGCACTATATAAATTCTGGCACATTTCTTGAACAATGCAAATTGTAATTATTAATTGGAACGTGCCCAGATGTTTGACCTGCATTTGTCTTCCTTTATTTCCCCCACATCAATATGTGTTTTGAATTAGTTAAGATGCTGGAAATGTAAATAATGAATTTGTGATGAAGAACAAGTGTGGCGTAGACACAAAAGCAAACTAATTAAAACCAAGCGCCAAAATAAAGCAGCTTGACTCTAATCCTGTGTCAGCCTAGAAAGAATATTTATGAGGCACGTAATTTAAGATTAAAGGCGCTGACTTAGAGAAGGAAATCCTTAGATGCAGCAGAGCATAGGCATTTTCCGTCTTCAGAGTGTGAGCGAAATTACACAAATAAAAAGGGGAAATGGACTAGCTGGGGGCTTTACCCACCTGACTGCTAAATAAACACCAATTGTCATGAAGTGATAACTATCTTAGTGAGGCCTGCCAGTTCTGATTATATTTCACAGGTAAGGATTATTCCAGTCACATAAATTTTATTTCACTATGCATGCATACACATTTTCAGTTATATATATATATATAAAATTTCTTTATTTGTTTTTCTCTCTGTAGCAGCAACCACTGAGCACAGCCAAGGTTTTTTTTTTAGAATAGATTTTCCAAGTGCACCAGAAACTCCTTACCTTGCTTACACCCAGTGTCAGTGGCTTGTTTCTCCACAGTAATTCTTATCTACTATAGAGGGAGGATTCCATCAGCATCAGCATCAGCATGCTTTTCTCTGGGGAGACGTGTTTTGGCCTGGCTGGAATGCATCCTTGAATACAGTCATACCTCGGTTTAAGTATGCTTCAGTTTGTGTACTTTCAGTTTAAGTACTCCGCGGACCCATCTGGAACGGATTAATCCACTTTCCATTACTTTCAATGGGAAAGTTCGCTTCAGGTTAAGTACGTTTCAGGTTAAGTACCTACTTCCGGAACCAATTGTGTACTTAAACCGAGGTACCACTGTAGTTTAAATCACATGAGTGTCTGAGAGAGAGTGTGGGAATGGAAGACTGTCTTATCTCTTCCATCTGAGAGTGTTATTGTAATGTGATGTACTTTCACTTCTGCTGTGTGCAGTTTTCTTGTTCTACCAGAGCTTGGAGAACACAGACGTGAATTATGGCCAGTGTTGAACACAGACGTGAATTATGGCCAGGACCAGTGTTATACAGTCTCAGCAGCCACTCCCAGTCACCAGTCTAGCTGCTGCATTCTGGATTAGTTGCAGTTTCCAGGTCACCTTCAAAGTTAGCTCCACATAGAGCACACATAGAGCGCATTGCATTAGTCCAATATGGATTGGGCCAAAGGTTTTCACCTATGCATGTAGATAAATAGGTACCACTGCAGCGGGAAGGTAAACGGCGTTTTCGTGCACTCTGGCACTCGTCACGGGCTCCTGCTGTGCCAGAAGCAGTTTAGCTATGCTGCCCACATGACACAGAAAGCTGTCTGTGGACAAACGCTGGCTCCCTGTCTGAAAGCGAGATGAGTGCCGCAACTCCATAGTTGCCTTTGACTGGACCTAACCATCCAGGGGTCCTTTACCTTTTACCTCTTCTGCGAATGTGGGGACAATACCCAAACAAGGGGGATGGGGAGGCATGTTGGAAGGAATGAAGTGGACGCTAGACAAACAGGCCTTGACATATTTCCTACTGAAAGTGGTGGGGCTCTTATTCTGCTTTCGATGTGTGTATGTGTTCTTTTATAGCAATCACTCCCCAATTTGCTGGAGGAACTGCAGATAAGGCTTAGCCATATGTTCCGACTGTTCCAATTTACTGGGAACAGTCGCTATTTTTAGGAATCTGTTCCTGAACATAAGAAAAGCCTGCTGGATCAGGCCAATGACCCATCTAGTCTAGCATCCTGTTCTCACAGGGGCCAACCAGATGCCTCTGGGAATACCGCAAGCAGAACCTGAGCACAAGAGGACTCTCATCTCCTGTGTTTTCAAGCAGGAGGCAGTGGAGGTACAGGAATGCCAGTTGCTGGGACCTCCATACATGGGTGTACACAGCATGGGGCAGGGGGAGGCAGCTGCCCCCCTAGAAGCAGGGCAGCTGGAGAGGACAGGCAGGGACGCTGCCTTCTGTGCTCCACCTCAGCCTGCTTGGCAAAATGGCAGCAGCGGCAGCAAAGCTGCCTCCGTTGAAAAAAACCTGGACCTGCACCTGGGCTTACTTCAGCCCACACTCCAAGTCACAGCGAGCACAGCAAAGAAAGTGCTGCCCCACAATGCTCTGCGGCACCTCATTTCCATACATGGAAATGAAGTGCCGTGGAGCATTGTGGGGCAGCACTTTCTGTGCTGTGCTCGCTGTGACTTGAAAGAGTGTGGGCTGAAGTTAGCCCAGGTCCAGGTTTCCTTCAACGGAGGCAGCTGCTACCTCGTTTTAGTCACTGCTGCCATTAAAGGAGTGGGCGTGGCTGGTGTGCCCCCCCTAGCTTTGATCCTGGGTACGCCCATGCCTCCATATTGTGCAATTTGATGGGTGGGGGTCTGCCACACATGGGAGCTGAACGTTTCCCATTAAATGACTCACTTGCTGTCTCAACACATCCACTCCTCCAAGGGCCTTGCAGGGAGGGGGGTCAGTCAGGCGGGTAAGCGGCCGTGCATCATGACTAGTGGCAGCAGGGTTGGGCTTGGTTGGTGAAATGGCCCCCTCTGAGCTCCTAGCCCTTGGCCAGTGCCTGATCTGACTAGCTCAGGGGTCTGCAACCTTTAAGACAAAAAGAGCCACTTGGACCCGTTTCCAAAGAAAACAAACAAACTGGGAGCCGCAAAACCATTGCGACATTAAAAACAAATATAACACTGCATATATTGTTTCTTACCTTAATGCTATATAATTCAGTGGGACTTACTTCTGAGAAACATGGTTAGGATCATTATCTACTGGCTTTTAGACTTCTCAAATGTTCAAATGTAGTTACTGGCCAAAAAAACACCTCTGTTTAAAAATGCCTATTTAAAAAAGCGAAAATATCTTTAGAAACATGTCTTTTTAAAAGAATATACATTTCAAAATGTGTGTTTTTTGGGTTCATGTTTAAATAGGTGGCAGATTAATGGAATGGACTTGTGCAGAATTAGAATAGACCAGAAATAGATGGAGTTGTCCAACCATACAAAAAAGCCACCAGCCCCCCCCGGGGGGGGCTATATGCCAAGGAGGGACGAAGGCAGTGAGGGGCAGTGGCGCGGCTCCGTCTCCTCACCGCTTCCCCGGGCGTCTGTCAGTGGCAGCGGCAGCAGCAGCAGGGGCCGGGGAACGGGAGCCTCCTCAGCGCTGGAGTGGCAGCAACAGCAACCGCAGGGGGCGGGCATGGCTAAAGCGCCCTCTGACTGTACCTTGGAGAGACTGAGTGGCTGGCAAAGGAAGGAAAGGGAGGGAGGGAGGGAGGGAGGGAAGGAAGGAAAGGACGGAGGGCGCCCGGGACGTGTGTGTGTGTGTCCCTCCTTTTCCTCCACACACACCCCGCCACCGCCCGCTCAGCTCTTCTCCTCCTTCCTCCCCTTCGGTTACATTTTTCCACAAGTAGCTGCTCGCCTCGCAAAAGCCCTTTCCAAGAAAGAAGACGTGGTGGAAATGTGAGACTGGAGGCGCGCGCACTGCTGGCCCCCTCGGGAAAGCCAGCCGGAAAGCCGGAGTCATGTGCTGCCCTGCGCCTCTTTAAAATGCCGTTGACAGCGCGCGGCAGTGGAGGTCGCCCGGCAAAAGTGCGTGCCTCGCGATCGAGAAAAGCCGGAGCGCGCCCGGCGGACAAGGGGCGGAGCCTTGTTGGCCCAGGCCAGTTGGCCTCGTTAGCAGGGCCGGTGCTAGGGTTTTTTGCACCCTAGGCGAGATCACCATCTGGCACCCCACCCCCCCACCCCGAGGTGGTGGACTCTCCTTCCGGGAAGGCTTTGAAACAATGGTTGGATGACCATTTGGATACGTTAGTTGAGATTCCTGCATTGCAGGGGGGTGGACTAGATGATCCCTGGGTGCCTTCCAATTCCACCCCATTCCATGATTCTATGATGCCTCTCTTAGAGGGTGGGGTAAAGCCTGACCAGCCTCCCTCTTCGGCCTCCCCTCCTTACACCCCTATTGGCCGATCACTCCATGCCTATCAAGCAATTCCCCACATGGCATTGGCCCACTTTGTACAGACTAGGGATGGGAGGGAGGGGAAGAAACAGAGAAGGGGGCAAGGCTCCCCCCTCTCCCTCACAGTCTGTCTGTCTGTCTGTCTCTCTCTCTCTCACTCACTCACTCACTCACACACACCCACACACACCTTCTCTTTCCTCAGCGAAGTTCTCCCTGTCCCAGCGGCGACGCACCCAGGAGACTCCGCTGAGGAACCAGGCACCCAAGGCTTGCTGGCTTGCCCAGCCGTCTCCGGCCCTGGCGCTTGGCAGCACGCCCTGGCAGGCAGGGCTGCCACTCCGTGCCCGCTGGCTCAGGCATAGGCTCTGTGCCCGGAGGGCTGCTGGGCGGGGCTCCTCGCTCGGCCGGTGCTTCCTTTTTAATTTTTTCTTTTCCCGGCGTTGTCGGGTGAGGGGCGGGCCAGCGAGGAGGGGCGTCACGCCAGTCAGCCACTAGCGTGGCGCCTCGCTAGCCCGCCCCTCGCCCGGCAACAGCGGGAGGAGAAAAAATAAAAGAGGAAGCTGCAGCCGGCAGCCTCGCTCGGCAGGGAACTTCCTTTTTTATTTTTTCTTCTCCCGACGTTGCCGGGCGAGGGGTGGGCCAGTGAGGAGGGGCATCACGCCAGTCAGCCACTAGCGTGGCGCCTCGCTAACCCGCCCCTTGCCCGGCAACGGCGGGAGGAGAAAAAATAAAAGAGGAAGCTGCAGCCAGCATGGAGGCGAGGGGCGGGCCAGTTAGGAGGGAGGGGCGTCAGCGTCAGCCAGCCAATAACGCGCCGCCATGCTAGCCTAGCCTGCCCCTCACCTCCTCCCAGGTCCCGCCCCCCAGCCCGGCAGCTTCAGGGAAAAAAAAGAGGAATCCACAGGCGCGCCGGGGGAAAAAACCAAAAGAAAGGCGCACAGGGGCGCCGTGGGAGGGCGGCAGGCGACGGTGGCGTTAGTATCCGCCCCGGAGCCGCGGCAAAGGTGTAAAAGAGCCGCATGCGGCTCCGGAGCCGCGGGTTGCCGACCCCCGGACTAGCTGCTAATGCAGCTTGCAGTTCCCTTGCTGACCACAGGGTGCAGCTCATGACGTGGCCTTTCATTCCCATAGGACAGTGATGGGTAACCTTTTGAGCTTGGTGTGTCAAAATTCGCCAAAAAACCGAGCATAACTCGAGTGGTGTGTCACTTCGAGAAAAAAACCGTAATTTTGTGATATTTATAGTTTAAATAACAAAAATGTATAATTGTAATATATAACTGTATTTAATAAACCAAAAACTAATTATTTAACCAAACCAAACCAAAAAACCCTTATTTATCACAAAGTGCCCAGAGTTGTTGAGCTTTTTGGGGGGAGCTGCTGACCAAAGTTTTGGAGGTTTTTTGGGGGGTGCAAAAGTTGCTTTGCTTTTTTTGGGGGGGTGCCCCAATGCTGCTGCACTTTTTGAGGTGGAAAGAGAACAGAAATAAATGACGAATAATACCTTCACTGGAACTAACACGCAGCACCAACATAGTCTGCCAAAGCGCCAGAAAAACCAGCACAGAAAGGGTTAAAAACCAATCTCTGGCTACCAGCAGCAACAACAAAAAAAAAGGATCCGGGTTTTAACAGCGGAGACAAGCTGTAGCGTGAGGAGAACAAATGGGGGGGGGAAACAACAACTACAGTGCGAATGGGCAGATGGGGTGCGTGCCAGCATTGAGGGCTCTGCGTGTCACGTCTGACACGTGTGTCATAGGTTCGCCATCACTGCCATAGGACATGTGGTTTTGCCCTTCAGGTGTT
The DNA here is from genome assembly GCF_965207765.1 of Zootoca vivipara. NCBI lineage: Eukaryota > Metazoa > Chordata > Lepidosauria > Squamata > Lacertidae > Zootoca > Zootoca vivipara. Next base: position 98,394,841 of record NC_142584.1, on the reverse strand, counting down.
CTGGAATAAAACACCCATCATTCTTGACCGTTGGCCATGTTGGATAGCATCTGATGGGAGTCCAACACCCTCTGGAGAGCATCATGCGAGCAACCCGTGCCCTGAGAGGTATATGGAGAGTTGTGGGGAACCTGCCACTTACTCAGGATCCATCTTGCCCACTTACAACAACGAAGAAGAGGAGGAGGAGGAGGAGGAGGAGCTTTATCACTACCCTAAGGAGTCTCAAAGTGGCTAACATTCTCCTTTCCCTTCCTCCCCAACAACAAACACTCTGTGAGTTGAGTGGGGCTGAGAGACTTCAGAGAAGTATGACTAACCCAAGGTCACCCAGCAGCTGCATGTGGAGGAGCGGAGACGCGAACCTGGTTCCCCAGATTACGAGTTCCCCAGATTACGAGTCTACCGCTCTTAACCACTACACCACACCGGCTCTCAAACAAAAGCCTACTCTGCTATAGACCCTGTCCTCCTTCCACTCTAGGTGGTAAAGTTCACGTTTCCCCTCTCACAAGCGCATTGGTTTGCAGCCTTTCGACGGAAACAGACCAAAGTACTCCAACATTTTTCCGTGCACGGCCATGTTTGTGAATTAATTCATACTTGACGTGATTGACTGAATTATGCATTCTTCCACATGTGTCACTTACTCAGATTGAATTAGCATATTACGGCTGACCTTGTTTTGTTCGTTCTTTCGAGCAAACTCAGCACTGCTGTGAAAGAAGGGCTGTCTCCCGCTGTATCCAGTTGTCCATTTCCTTGGGCATAACTGATACCCTCCTGTTCAATAAAATTGCTACAAGGAAGCCCTGGGGGGGGGGAGGACTGCTTCAGCAGTTCCATCACACATTTCGCGGGGGATATATCGCTGTGCTTGTCACGCTTTCGCCAAGTAGCGAGAAGTTCCTGGAGCACATGCTTACCAGGGTTTGATTTCCTTACAGAGGGGGTGGTTGGAGCTTAATGGCATTATGTAATATGCAAGTTTATTTACAAGTGATTAGTTTGAGCATAGGTGGAAGTACACAGCTGCAATGCTCCAGCAGCAAATCCCACTGTTTCACATCGTATCTCCAGAGAGTGACAAACACTTGTCCCCCCCCCAAAAAAAACACTTTCCAGACCTTGTTGCTTTTTCTCTGTTTCCCTCAAGCATTGTAATCCATATCCTCCGTCCAGTATACCTGAAGGAGCGTCTCCACCCCCATCGTTCTTCCCGGACACTAAGGTCCAGCACTGAGGGCCTTCTGGCAGTTCCCTCGCTGCAAGAAGCCAAGTTACAGGGAACCAGGCAGAGGGCCTTCTCAGTAGTGGCACCAGCCCTGTGGATGCCAAAGAGAACAACAACTACCAGACTTTTAGAAGACATCTGAAGGCAGCCCTGTTTAGGGAAGCTTTCAATGTTTAATAGATTATTGTATTTTAATATTCTGTTGGAAGCCACCCAGAGTGGCTGGGGAAACCCAGCCAGATGGGCGGGGTGTACACAATAAATTATTCTTATTCTTATTCTTATTATCCCAATATGTTTCTATTGTTTCCTACTCCTACCTAGCATGCCCCCACTGCCTGGAGTGTGTGAGAGAGAAAATAAGGAGGAGTCATCTTCTTTTATCACCTCCTAGCTTTCTTGACCCCTTACCTGTAATTTCCCCAACAAAATATGCTCATGATGTAGTGTTATGCTAGTTGGCTAGCTTGCCACTATGTCTGCGTTTTTTCTTTATTTAATTATAGCGGGGAGGGCAATTCTTTTTGAGACTGCAGGGAGGGGAGCAGAACTTTATTCTTACCTCTTCTTCAGTTTGGACAGAATGCCTCTTCTTCGAAATGATTCCAAAATCACACCATGCAATATAAAATCTCGAGCCAAACCGAAAGCAGCAGGGGTCTGACTGTACAGTGGGTAGAGGAGGAAATTATATTGCATGAATAGAGTTCTCAGGTTCAGTTAATTAGATCTGCCTGCACAACTCTGTAGAAACATAATAAGCACGCCAGTCCAAAGACTCAGCAGTCACGGCGGATATCACCTTGCGTTTAGATCTTGACAGTGGCAAATGAGAGAGCAACGTGATGAAAATTGCTTGGACCTACAGCAGACCTAGGAAGTCTGTGGCTACTGGCTTTGTCTTGCCCAATGGAAGCACCTAGCAGCTCCTGCAGCCATGAATCAAAAGCCATCCGTTTCAGTAGCTTTTCAACATTCTCACATGCGTAGGCCTAAGACCATAATTTTTTCTCACACCAGGAGACACTGGGTGGGGTTTGTAACATTGCAAATGTAGTCGAAGCAAAATTCCAAGTATGGGTGATACTTGGCCAATAAATTATTCTATTCTATTCTATTCACATACATGGATGTCCACATGTGTCACTGTCAGGGGATTGTTGGGGCTACTCTCGAGTAAAGACGCTCCAGTCCACAATGTCTTTAAGAGTTTTCTTGTGCATACTATTTATAGTTCAGAGATAACAGAAAACATGACTGCTTAGTCCGATTCAGAACCCGGCAATGGCTGCCGCCTGCTCTTCGGCCAGCATAAAAGCCTGGGCACCCCAAAAAACCGCCCCTTCGCCCTACGTGTGGGCGCGCACCTCAATTCGGGCGCCGGAAGGAGAGGTTTCCCCTCTTGCTGGCTGGGGCGGCGCCTGGGCTCCGACGTCTTGCTGAGCCCCTCATCCGCTGACCCTCGACCAGAGCAGTGCCAAGGCTCTGACACGTCTCTGAGCCCTTCCTGCATGCTCTGTTCTCCATAGCGTTGCCAGGGCTCAGACACCTCACTGAGCCCTCTCTCCAAACGGCTCCATTCCTCATTGCCTCCTCCTAACTCGCTGCTTGTGCTGTTGCTGGGCGAAGTGCTGGTCAGGATGACGGGGGGAGGTTCCCTGTTGGGAGTCCCCCTGAGAGTCACCAATGAAACTATGGTGTGTCGCCCATGTTAAGCAAGGCTCAAAAGAACAGGATGCATGTGTTGGAAATCATCAAAAACCATCTCATATCTTTCTCCCTTCTGTTTCATCTGGATTTGCCATTTCCGCATTGCTATTATTTTAATTGTTTCCTGACTTTTCAGTGGAAGCAGTAAATCCAGATTAGATGGGGAAATAATATGGGGTGGCATATTGATGAGGATGCCACCATGTGGACACGGCACAGAATTTTTATGCAGGATCAACCACTCCAGGTTTGCCAGAAGTGGCTTTGTCATGCTGGCCACATGACCTGGAAGCTATACGCCGGCTCCCTCGGCCAATAATGTGAGATGAGCGCGCAACCCCAGAGTCGGTCACGACTGGACCTAATGGTCAGGGGTCCCTTTACCTTTACCTTTTAACCAGCCAAATCTGCCATAGAGGGAGGCAGGGCAGCCCATGGGCCAGGCTATTTCACTGAGTGTGCTTCAGGAAACGGGCACAGCTGGCAGCAAATGAGATGGTGGAGAAAATTGCACTCATTTGCACCTTCCAAAACAACACACAAACCGAAACACAGGCATCCTTTGAAATCCACACTTATCCAAACCATGCCATGCAATTCTCCAAACAAGTACTGGTTACATGAATTCAAAGTGTGCATACATCCATTAAAATAACATTCAAAATACATTCTATCAGGAGAAATCACTTTTTTAAAAAAAGTATATATTAGCGAAAATTGCATGCAAAAATGTGTATGTTGGGAGAAAATTGCACTAAAATGCTGATGAATTTTCATTATATGGAAATGTGATGAACTGAAAAGACTGGAAAAATTACAGTCATACCTCGGTTTAAGTACACCTCGGTTTGAGTATTTTCAGTTTAAGTACTCCGCGGGCCTGTCTGGAACGGATTAATCCACTTTCCATTACTTTCAATGGGAAAGTTCGCTTCAGGTTAAGTACGCTTCAGGTTAAGTACGGACTTCCGGAACCAATTACCCTCATACCTCGGGTTAAGTACGCTTCAGGTTGAGTACTCCATGGACCCGTCTGGAACAGATTAATCCACTTTCCATAACTTTCAATTGGAAAGTTCACTTCAGGTTAAGCACGCTTCAGTTTAAATACTCCACGGACCGTTAGGAACGGATTAATCCACTTTCCATTACTTTCAATGGGAAAGTTCGCTTCAGGTTAAGTACGCTTCAGGTTAAGTACAGACTTCCGGAACCAATTACACTCATACCTCGGGTTAAGTACGCTTCAGGTTGAGTACTCCGCGGACCCGTCTGTAACAGATTAATCCACTTTCCATTACTTTCAATGGGAAAGTTCGCTTCAGGTTAAGTTCGCTTCAGGTTAAGTACAGACTTCCGGAACCAATTGTGTTTGTAAACCAAGGGACCACTGTAGAGAGAAAGGGAAATTGACCGATTTCTCCATCCTTAGGCAGCAGTAGTGCCACTAGATTTCACATCACCTTGCCTTCCTTGGCTCATGACAGTCTCACTTTGCCTGACTTTAGAGGTCCTACTGATACTGAAGAGAAGCGAGGCATGGAGCAATCCTGGGCCAACCAGGCCACCCCATTCTCCCTTTCTCCATCAAGCCTCTAGACCACAGATGGACTGCAATGGTGGCCTTAGGCCTTCCATTCTATTTTTAATCTGACAGATGCTGTGTCAGCCATGCAGTAGAAGGGCTGAGGGCTCATGGGACAAGAGAGGCAGGGTGGCCTTGTCGCTTGGCCTTGCACAGACAGCAGCACATGTGATAATGTCTCCTCATCTGTCGAATATGCCACCAGCCGGCCACTTGACCTAGGGTGATTTGGGCAGGAAAGCCATTAGTGAAATGGGAAATTAGCTACTACGGTATGCTTATATCACTTCATGATGGTGTGCGAGTTCTGAATAATGATGAGTTGCTATGTATTTTTCCTCCCTTATGGTTTTAATTTGGGCTACTTTAAAATTTAGATTGTATTTTAACCCGTATTTTAATTAATTGTTTTTCTTTCTGTTACGTCTTATTGTAATTTTACTGGTGTCAGCCGCCCTGAGCCTGGTTTTGACTGGGGAGGGCGGGGTATAAATAAAAATTTATTATTATTATTATTATTATTATTATTATTATTATTATTCTTCTTCTTAAGCCAAACTGCCATCAGCACCCTTATTTTCTTTTACATTCTTCTAATGTTCGTCTCCAAGAAACCCCCCCCCCCAGATTGCCCATTGACAAAGCAGCCATTTTTACCACAACAGCCTCCTGAATATGAGAAGCCTAAACATTTCACAGACTGGTTTTGAACTAATATTTATTTAGTATTTTTTAACAAGTTACATGCATCCCAAACTCCAGGCGGAGAGAGATTCCCTTGCTTACCTCAAGTTTGGTTTTCTGGGAAAGGAAACTGGAGACAATGTTGTCTTTGTACTGTATTGGTTTTATTTATACATATATACCACCTGAGGATAAGAGGGAAGGGCTTGAAGCATTAACTTTCCAACAGTCAAGCCTCTGTGCCTCTTCTCAGCCTAGTTTAAGGCAAGATTGGCTATTCGGCTTCCTTCCTTCCTTCCTTCCTTCCTTCCTTCCTTCCTTCCTTCCTTCCTTCCTTCCTTCCTTCCTTCCTTCCCCCTCTCTCTCTCACAGACACACACAGAGAGAGAGAGAGTCAGAGAGGAAGTGGATATCAGTTGAGCCCTGTTCCAAAATGTCTTTCCTTTGAGAGCTCTACCATGGCCTGTTCCATACCCCACAAGTGTCCTGAAAAAGAGGGACAATCCATTCTTTTTGTGAAAGCATGGCAGCCATTTGGCTCGCTGTGATCACACACAATTTCACCACTGTATTCCGCTCTGGTCAGACCTAACCTGGAGTACTGTGTCCAGTTCTGGGCACCACAGTTCAAGAAGGATACTGACAAGCTGGAACATGTCCAGAGGAGGGCAACCAAAATGGTCAAGGGCCTGGAAACGATGCCTTATAAGGAACGGCTTAGGGAGCTGGGTATGTTTAGCCTGGAGAAGAGAAGGTTAAGGGGTGATATGATAGCCATGTTCAAATATATGAAAGGATGTCATATAGAGGAGGGAGAAAGATTGTTTTCTGCTGCTCCAGAGAAGCGGACACGGAGCAATGGATTCAAACTACAAGAAAGAAGATTCCACCTAAACATTAGGAAGAACTTCCTGACAGTAAGAGCTGTTCGGCAGTGGAATTTGCTACCAAGGAGTGTGGTGGAGTCTCCTTCTTTGGAGGTCTTTAAGCAGAGGCTTGACAGGCATATGTCAAGAATGCTTTGATGGTGTTTCCTGCTTGGCAGGGGGTTGGACTGGATGGCCCTTGTGGTCTCTTCCAACTCTATGATTCTATGATTCATGATTCCGCTCCCCCGAAAAACCCCACTTGTTTCAGGGCCATAATCTTGTGCCCCCCAAAAGCACTTTTTTGAGGGGGGGAACAGGCCCCAAATCCTGTGAGATCATGGCAACCCAAATGGCCGCCATCATGCTTCTGCAATAAAGAATGGGAGGGTGGGATCTGGGAAGACGACGTCCCAGATTTTGGCTCCCAAGTGTTGGAGGGTGTGCTGTTCCGCTTGTTCCATTAGCCTGACCATACCTCAGGGTTACAACCAAGAATCATAGGGATGAGACCAAGGAAGAGGAAGCTGGTCTCTGTATGGCTGGGGAGTCTTCGCAGAAAAAGCTTCTCGTGCCATACTTGCTTAGCAGGGCTGGGCCTCAGCTGTTATGCCGCTCTGATGAAAACAGCGAAGCATCGAGCCAAGCCTTGCTTCAATGCCACTGGCTAGCTACTTCTGAATAGCCAGAGCCGCTTGGGTGCCCGAGACGCTGGCTGCCAGGCAACTCATCACCAGAACAAACACCTTGACCATCCAAGCTCAGACAGCCCTGTCAATAAGGAAGCTGGCCAGCACGCAGCCTCATTAAATCTCCCCAGCTGCAAACACAAGTCCAGACCTTGTTTCAGCAGCACACTGGCTACCTTGTTCTTCATCGCCCCCTCTCCGGCACACATGATGGGGAAATAAAAAAAAACCGAGGGAGTCGGAGGAAGAGAAAGGAGAAAAAGCAGCAGCCCCCTCTTCATCATCAATGGCAAGTCATACCCCAGTGCTTCTACGGCACACAAAGGCAACCCAAGATCATTCCAGGTTGGTTTTGATCACTCCAGGACAATTTAGATGGGTGGATACATCTGGTTCTAAATTCACAATTACCAATGTAGTTTGGAATCCCTGGAGCATATTTGCATTGGTAGGAGAGGAGAAATTCCACCCGTGGGTCCCTTGTCATCACCCAAATTGTGTCTACCGAAAAGAATGGTATTGCAGGGTGAGCCCACAGTGGTGCAGTGGTTAGAGTGCTGTGCTATGACCAGGGAGAGGAGGGTTCGAATCCCCACTCAGCCTAAAGCTTTTTGGGTGATCTTGGGCCAGTCACAGTCTCTCAGCCTAGCCTACCTCACAGGGTTTCTGTGAGGATAAAACGAGGAGAAGGGAGAGCACGGTATGTGACCTTGAGCTCCTCAGAGGAAAGGTGGGAGTATAAATTGAATAAACAAGCAGTGGATGCAAGTGAGGGCACCCTTGTCCTGGAGCAGAAGCTGGCACCCGTTCCCTGACAAGCTCATGCCACAGTCTGTATAACAATAATGCTTGCAAACATGTTTGTTGCATCCGCATGTTCTTATTTGGTCTCAGGCCCAATACCTGAAAACACCCTTGAGAATAAAATTTAAAAAAATCATTCCAGTAGCACCTTAGAGACCAACTAAGTTTGTCATTGGTATGAGCTTTCGTGTGCATGCACACTTCTTCAGATACACTGAAACAGAAGCCACCAGACCCTTATATATAGTGGGTGGGTGGGGGTGCGGGTATTACTCAGAAGGGTGGTGGGAATGGGTGATTGGCTGATAAGTGTGGTAAACCTGTTGACGAATGTTAACGACTGCAATTGGTCTTACAGGAAAAAGCAAGGGGTGAGATGGCTAAAAATAGCTTTATTGTGTATAATGAGATAATAATCCAATATCTCTGTTCAGACCAGGTCTTTCCATGGTTTTAAGTTTGGTAATAAGTTGCAATTCAGCAACTTCTCTTTCACAACATTTGTGTATGCCATCAAATGCCAACAGTGCCCTTCAGGTCTCTATATTGGACAAACAGGCCAAACTCTACGCCAAAGGATTTGTTTTTGTTGTTTAGTCGTTTAGTCGTGTCCGACTCTTCGTGACCCCATGGACCATAGCACGCCAGGCACTCCTGTCTTCCACTGCCTCCCGCAGTTTGGTCAAACTCATGTTCGTAGCTTCAAGAACACTGTCCAACCATCTCGTCCTCTGTCGTCCCCTTCTCCTAGTGCCCTCAATCTTTCCCATCATCAGGGTCTTTTCCAGGGAGTCATCTCTTCTCATGAGGTGCCCAAAGTATTGGAGCCTCAGCTTCACGATCTGTCCTTCTGCCAAAGGATAAATGGACATACGGTAAATCTGACATCAGGAATCACAAGACAGAGAGACCAGTAGGAGAACACTTCAATCTCCCAGGACATTCTATACAAAATCTCAAAGTAGCTGTCTTATTATAAAAGAATTTCAGAAATAGACTGGAAAGAGAAGTTGCTGAGTAATACCCCTCCCCACCCTCTCACTATATATAAGGGTCTTGTGACTTCTGTTTCAGTGTATCTGAAGAAGTGTGCATGCACACGAAAGCTCATACCAATGACAAACTTAGTTGGTCTCTTAAGGTGCTACTGGAAGGAATTTTTTTAATTTGTTTCAACTATGGCAGACCAACACAGCTACCTACCTGTAACTAACCCTTGAGAATGTTCCTCAAGAGAGATGCTATCTTACTCTTCCAGCACATGAAATCAGCTGCGTCTCGATTGCGTCTCGCCTTCGGCCCAGCCACCTTTTAAGGGAATAAGGAGGAGGAGATTGAGGTCACGATTTCCTACGACAAGGAACGCTCTGAGGGAAATACCTTTCGAAGGCACACATCTGCCCTTTCGCAGGTCGTCCAGAGCGTGGCCTGTGCAGAAAGAGGGATGCAGCAAGCGGGGCCAGATGGCTACAAAGCAGAACACGGCCGGCTGGTGTAGCTCCTTCCATCCATTGTGTCAGAAGCAGTTAATCATAGATGAGCAGGAAGCGTTAACAGTTTCCTCACGTACCTGATAGCAAATGTCTCACAGAGCCCGGGGTGGGGGTGGGGTGGGCAAAAAATACATTTTAACTCTTTGCTGCTGCTCTCTCTCTTGTAGGTTGCTTGCATCCAAGAATCTTGTTTAAGGCATATGTGTTAAGAGTTACCAGGTTTCCTTCTTTGAATCACAGAATTGCAGAGTTGGAAGAGATCACGAGAGTCCTCTAGTCCAAGCCCCTGAAATGCAGGAATCTTTTCGCCAGACATGTGGCATCAAACCCACAGACCTTTGCTATGAAGGTTAGGAATGCAGTGACCCAAAAGTTCTGAATTCAGCTGGGACTTGGGTGTGAGCGTGCTGGTGTTTCACAATGCCAATGTAAAGCATCGCTCACAGTCTGCAGTGCTGCAAAACTGAATATTTTGAAACAAAATAAAAAAAATCCTTCCAGTAGCACCTTAGAGACCAACTAAGTTTGTCATAGGTATGAGCTTTTGTGTGCATGGTATCTGAAGAAGTGTGCATGCACACGAAAGCTCATACCTATGACAAACTTAGTTGGTCTCTACTGGAAGGATTTTTTTATTTTGTTTTGACTGCGTCAGACCAACACGGCTACCTACCTGTGAATATTTTGAATCATGGAAATGATCCCGGCTTAACCCCTGTGAGCTTTTTGACTCACACAGCGGGCGGCGCTGGGGTCTAAACCACTGAGCCTCTGGGGCTTACCGATCCGAAGGCCGGCAGTTTGAATCTGTCGACGGGGTGAGCTCCCGTTGCTCTGTCCCAGCTCCTGCCAACCTAGCAGTCTGAAAGTACACCTATGCATGTAGATAAATAGGTACCACTGCGGTGGGTAGGTAAACGTCGTTTCCGTGCACTCTGGCACTCATCACGGTGTCCTGCTGTGCCTGAAGCGGTTTAGCCATGCTGCCCACATGACCCGGAAAGCTGTCTGTGGACAAACGCTGGCTCCCTGTCTGAAAGCGGGATGAGTGCCGCAACTCCAGAGTTGCCTTTGACTGGACCTAACCATCCAGGGGTCCTTTACCTTTTACCTCTTCTGCGAATGTGGGGGCAATACCCAAACAAGAGGGAGGGGGAGGCATGTTGGAAGGAATGAAGTGGACGCTAGACAAACAGGCCTTGACATATTTCCTACTGAAAGTGGTGGGGCTCTTATTCTGCTTTTGATGTGTGTATGTGTTCTTTTATAGCAATCACTCTCCAATTTTGGGAAGAGGAACCTGCAGATAAGGCTTAGCCGTATGTTCCGACTGTTCCAATTTACCAGGAACGGTCTCTATTTTTAGGAATCTGTTCCTGAACGTAAGAAAAGCCTGCTGGATCAGGCCAATGACCCATCTCGTCTGGCATCCTGTTCTCACAGGGGCTAACCAGATACCTCTGGGAATACCGCAAGCAGGACCTGAGCACAAGAGCACTCTCATCTCCTGTGTTTTCAAGCGGGAGGCAGTGGAGGTACAGGAATGCCAGCTGCTGGGACTTCCAAGTAGGGAGAATGCTATGGGGTGCAGGTCCTGTGTTTGAGCTTCCCTAAAAACATTTGGTTGGCCAGGGTGAGAGCAGGATGCCAGACTGCCAGTCTCTTCTTATGTATTTATGCTCTTAGATAATGTGTTTTATCTCAGTGGAATTCAAGGGTTCATCTCCAGATCACACGAACCAATAGAAGAGCTCTTCCAGATTGCCTTTTCGTACAGGCCCGCCCCACATATTTCCATTTAAATCCAGATCTTGCCCTTTTCATGCAGGACAACTGTTAGTTGATTCGTCGATGCTGGCAGCCAGCAGCCAAGATTTTGCACAACTAATTGAGGCAGCTTTCTTCTCCCCCAACAAAAAGTGCTCATTGCTCCGATCCTTGGAAGGGCTGGAAAGGCAGAATCGCATTTTTTAAAATAAAATAAAATACTGCTAAAAAGATACAGATGTAGATCAGATGATCCAAACAGGGTTAGGTGCATTTTGACACAGCCCGGTTTTCAAGAACTTAGAGAGAGGCTCACACACAAACCGGCTAAGAACTTGCACGCTGGAATTTGGCATATAGCTGCAGCATGGAGTCCTGCACTTGATTTCTTGCAGATGTTCCTCCGAGGCCCTCAAAATGGAAACAGCTGTCATATAGACGAGGAGGAAAGAGCCCCTGGGTTTGGTGCCACACACAGCTTTCTTCTGGCGACTTCACAGATGGCCGTCGCTCTGTCCCAAGACTCCACGGTGGAGCAACGGCTAACGTTAAGGAGTTGCAGCTTTCTTTTCGTGGAACACGGAATCTCCGTGGCGCACAGAGCACCCCACATTTCATCTTTCCAATTCTGCAGCCCCCTTTGTGGGCACACACCCTGCTGAACTATGTTACTGCATCTTTCAGATGAATAGGCTCTTAAGAGCAAGCCTGGCAGTGAACGGACTTGCAAATCATAGCATCATTGAGTTAGAAGGGACCCCCCCCGAGGGTCATCTAGCCCAACCCCCTGCAATGCAGGAATCTCAACTAAACCATTCTGAAACACCCAGGTATATGCACCCTCACCAAGAGCTGTTTGACAGTGGAATGGTCTTCCTCGGGAGGTGGAGGACTCTCCTTCCTCGGAGGTTTCTAAGCAGAGGTTGGATGGCCATCTGTCATGGGTGCTTTAGCTGAGATTCCTGCATTGTAGGACAAGATGGCCCTTGGGTCCTTTCCAACTCTACCATTCTATTATTCTCTGTTAACAAGACCACAATCTGCAATAACGTTGGCTATTTTAGAGGGAACCTGTGCCTGGACTATCCTACCCCTCTTTCTTGTGCCCATGTTAGTATCCTTTGCGTCATTTAAGTCTCCACTTCCAAGGACTACCACCCCTTGTTTGAAGTTCTCTACCTTGTTAAGCATTTCCCTGAGAAAATAAGACAGAGCCTTATTGGACAAGTATACAAAGACTACTGTTATCGGCTCTCCTTACAAACTGCCTATTACAATACCTGCCTGCCACTGTATGCCGCCTTCTCTTATGGCATACAGTCATTTTCTTAGCTCCGATTATCGCAACTCCCCGCATTTTGATGACCCAAGTGCACTAAATTGCTCTCTCCAAGCCCTTGCTGCCTTAGGATTCGTTTTTCTGCAAACCCTTTCCATTGATGGACTTCTTGCAATAAAAGCATGTCTAGGTGTCCTTGCTTTCGTCTTGCTTTGATCGCAGCCTTTGTAACAGGAGCCAACCCTCAGTTTTCTCTGTAGAGTACAGATGGCCCCAAAATGTGGGTGTGGTTTGCTTTAGCTTCCACTTGTTTGGGATCCAATTCATTAACACCAGTGATTCATCTGTAGTACAGTCATACCTGGGTTTACGTACGCCTCGGTTTGAGTATTTTCAGTTTAAGTACTCCACGGACCCATCTGGAACAAATTAATCCACTTTCCATTACTTTCAATGGGAAAGCTCGCTTCAGGTTAAGTACGCTTTAGGTTAAGTACTCTAAGGACCGTCTGGAACGGATTAATCCACTTTCCATTACTTTCAATGGGAAAGTTCGCTTCAGGTTAAGTACGGACTTCTGGAACCAATTACACTCATACCTTGGGTTAAGTACACTTCAGGTTGAGTACTCCGCAGACCCGTCTGGAACGGATTAATCCACTTTCCATTACTTTCAATGGGAAAGCTCGCTTCAGGTTAAGTACGCTTCAGGTTAAGTACTCTATGGACCGTCTGGAACGGATTAATCCACTTTCCATTATTTTCAATGGGAAAGTTCGCTTCAGGTTAAGTACAGACTTCCAGAACCAATTGTGTTTGTAAACCGAGGTATTTATCTGTATTTATCATAAGCCTGGAGGAATTCATTAGACCTGTCTATGGCCGGGTTCATCCTCCAGGCAAATATCCACTTAAGCACCAGGGGAGAAGCCAGGTACAATGATGGCAAGGATGGCATAAAGGCTGCTTCTTCCATTCACATTCTTCTAATCAATGGACTTATGTGGACTTGATCTCATGGTAACAGCCAATTGCGCCTAATAGGAGCAGGAAACATGGTATGTGTAAATGGATTATGTGTGCAGGATTTATATATATATATACACACACACACACACACACACACACATAGGGGGGGGGGGAGAAACACTCATTTAGATGGTTTTCTGATAAGGTGACTTGGACACAAGCTCAGTTGGGAAATGATAATGGCACACAGCTGGCACTGGGACTGACTTGCCCTGTCAAAGGTAGCTGCCCTGGCCTTCTGAATTCACTTGACCAGCCAGCCTGTTTGGGCTTCATATAAGCAGCTTTATACATCTTGTTGACCAACTGTGGCATCATTACTTGGAAGTCTTATTGTGTTTGGTAGGCTGCACTATATGCTTATCTGGTAGTAGGTCCTGTTGAAACTCAGTAAGACTTACTTCTCAAGAGGCATGTGCAGAATTGAGCTGTTGGTTTAGCCTGGCTTCATGGAATATTAAGACTATATGTAGCCTTTGTTCATGCAATAGTATTTGGTGTTGAGCTACCCATGGCATTAGTAAATTGTTTCCACTTGCCAACTCGCACATCTTAATCTGTTCTTTGGACAGATAAAGGATTCAACATGTTGCCAACTCTTGGCTACTTCCTTCTTTCTTTGACTGACACCATTAACCTCTAAAATTGCTATAGAAATTTTTATGAAGTTAAGGGTGGAATCACAGGCTTACATTTGGTATTTGGGGGATTTCACCAGTGCACCAGAGAGTGACGGTTGTCAAATTCAGCACATGCGTGTTTTCCCTCTCCTTGATGCATCGCCATGAATCTTTACACCTCCCTGGAATATGCTGATTAACACCAGTTAACGATCTGTCCCCAATTAACAATCTGTATGTAATTTCATGGAGTAATTATATGTAATTATTGGCAATTATGGACTACCGATAAAGGTATTATGCAAATGCAACTCCCTCCAAATTACAAACCATTCCTTTGGTTATCTGAAAACTGCACATTAAAGACATCTAAGGGATTTACAGCCTAATGCTATGCATGTTTACTCAGAAGCAAGTCCTGTTGAGTTAAACGGGTTTGCTCCCAGGTAAGCGGGCTGAAAATTGCAGCTTTATAGACAGCAATCCTCAAATCATGTCTGATTGAGTCACACCTTGATAAACTGCATTTTTAAAGATCTTATTATTAAAATGGTCATTTAAAAAACGAATGCATAAAACGTAGTTAGGGTATGTACTTGTAGTACTGTTCAATGCAGGCTGCATTTTTCATATAAAATGTTTCATAAATAAAATTTAGTGCTAATAGTAGTAGCACTAGTACAGTGGTACCTCTACTTACGAATAACTCTACTTACGAATGGAGCTCCATCCGCCATCTTGGATGTGGTTTAGATAGGATTTTTTCTACTTACGAATTTTTAGATAGGGTTGCTTCTACTTACGATTTTTTTCTCCCAATGAATTCCTATGGGATTCGACTTACAATTTTTTTCGACTTACAAATGTGCATTCGGAACGCATTAAATTCATAAGTAGAGGTACCACTGTACTAGTATCATTGCTTTCCAGGAGGTTCAGTCACAATAGTTGCTTTGGGCCTAATATGTAATATGCCAACTTTTTGATGCCTTAATGCAAACTTAAGAACTGATTTGACCAGGGCATAAATCAGGGGTGGTTCTTCAGGTGTCGTTGGATTGCCAACCCTTTTCAGCCTCAGTCAGCATGCCCAAGGGTCAGGGAAAATGAGACCTGGGGTCCACCAATGTCTGTAGGGCCACAGGGTCCACCCTGGCATAAATGAATCATGCTCATACAGTTAGTAAACCATATCTAGGTTCCCTCCCCTCTAAATTTCCCGTTTATGTCTACCATTTCTAATCCATTTAATGTTGTTAGCATGGTCATCGTGGTTCTGCCCAAGAAGTGAAAAAAACAACACAGGAAGTGTCAGTTTGTACAAACCATGGCTAGTCAACAATGTGTGATAGACGAAATGGGAAATTGCAGCATGTGTCCACCTGTGAGTGTAAGTCAAATGTTTATTGCAGACCGTACGGGCATTCCCAAGATCCAGGGGTTATGGGGTGAACCTGCAGCCCACACAAGTTCCCTTGCTCTCTTATATGTCATGGACAGCTTTGTGTGCTTAAGCTGCATTGAAATGCATTGGGAACTGTGTTCTTGTGAGCTGTTAATGGGGCACATCAGAATAGACACTGTGGATTCTATTCCACTAAGCATAAAATGAGTCAAAAGGAAATAAATATATACCCCCTAATGAGATGACAGCGAATAGAATCTCCTGTAAAAAAAAAACACCAATATATTTTCAGTTTGGGCCAATATGTTCAATCACCGAAGCCAAGAAAGTCTTTCTTTTTATACATCACCTTCTTTCGTTTTCTTTCTTTATTTTTTTTTGGAAAAAAAAACCATAATTATCACATTCTCCTTATGCACAACAGAAAGATTCTTAGCTGTGCTATGGATACATCCGCATCTGAGATTTCCTTCCAAGTCACTGCTTTCCAATAGGCAAGGCCATCTGTTCCCTCAGCATTACAAGTACATTGATCCAAGGCCTGTTCTACAGTGGAGCTGGAGCAAGCCCAAAGACCCGATTTCTTAGGTCCAGCTGGAGAGTCAGGGCTCCCACCCCTGTCTGCTTGCTTGTCTGCCCCATTCCACTCACACCAATTTGGGTTTTGCCATCCCATTGACTCTTGTTCTAACAGAGCCATCCAGTTCTCCACAGGTGTTGTAAGCTGGCAAGATCCTATTTAGCTGGGGGGTCTACTGAAACCCGTTTTACAGCCCTATAGTAAAAAGTACAACAACCAAAAGGGGGGGGGGGGAAGAAAAAAAGAATTTCCTTCTTTCCCGCTGTCTCATCTGAAAACAATATAGAACACGTCTGGGTGTCAATCTCCCAATTGTTTAAAGCATACAGAGAAAAAAATCACATCCACCATAGCACACAATACACTTTGAGCCCTATGTATATAACTACCATGTTGAAGCGGTTGTTGCTTTGTTCTACTTCCAAAGAATGGACTCCATTCTACCCTGAGGATAGGCCTTTCAAACTGCCTTCGTAATGGGTTTGAAGTGTTTATCTCCCAAGGGTAGGCTTTACGTCTGACATGATTAGGATGTATTCGTTTCATTATGAATTTCAGAAGAAGGCAGTGTTGAAGATACCTCTTGGTAATGAACAGCAGTTTACATATGCCAGGAAACTAGAGCACCAGAAAACAATTCTATACTCAAAACAACTTCATGCTGACACCACACAACTGCACCATTTACAACTGTTTCGGTCTATCCTCCCAAAAGTAGCTGAATTTTTTTTTTAGCGACTCCAGCCCTCTCCAAATAGATGTAAACTTCCTTCTTAGACCTGGGTTCTTTTCCAAACATTTGGTGGTTATGGGTTTTTCTTAAATGTAGTTGGAAAAACAGCAACATATTTTTTTTTATTTTGTTTCGGTAACAGACGCCTGTATTTGTTTTACAGAATAACATAAAATGCAAGTGTTAGTAGATTATTATTATCATTATTATTATTACTATTTTTTAAAAGCAACCCAGTAGGCCTCCGCAAGAGCTAATGTATTTAGAAGAGGCTCTTTTGCTTTTAAAGCAGGTGCAGAAAGGAAAGCCTTGCTGATCCAGAAAAAAAAAATCTGATGGCAAAAGATAAAGGGTTCTGAAGCTCTGTTCGTTTAGCTCTAGCTGAAAAGCATGATGGATACACACGAGTTTCCCAGGGACTCCTAAGATACAGAAATTCCTCTGATATTACAAAATACAAAAATATTTTTCTCCAAACTCTCATTTTCTTTGCATTTACAGAACAATAATGGAAATAACTTACACAATCTGGCAGGAGAATGGCCAAAAGCAGGTGATGAAAATGAAAAACAAGAGAGAGAAGAGAGAGAGAAAAAAAATTAACTAGAAGCTAACTGCTGGTTATAGAAAACAATGGCAACTTAAAAGATGAGGGTGAACTGTGTATTAAGTGGGTGGCAGCTACTTGTGGGAAGGAGGTAAATTTGTGACGATTACATGCTAAAATAAATTTTATCCCTCCCTCCATGCCCAAAATAAAATGTGCAAAACATATTCACCATGCCAACGATTATGACTATTTATAGACCCTTGTCTATGACCTCCTTCTTACAGCTCCCCGCTCGCCAGGTATTTCCGTTACAATAAAAAGCACTTTTAAGACCTACAACAGTGCAAGTTGATGAAGTAGTTACATTCTCCAACACTGTGCTTGGGCAACGTGGTTATGCTATGATGCAGTTTTTGCTCTTTTGCCTTTTCCGGCTGTGTAACTGTCCTCGACCACCTAGCGTGGAAGACTTAGGCATGCTGTAGGAGCCGTATTTGTGAAGGAGCTCTTCGCCGGTGACGTACTGGAGGCGGCTGGGTTGCGGGATTGGTTCCCCAAGGAAGTAGCCTTCGTTGTCAGATTCGGAGGAGGAGGAGCAGGTCGAGCACCAGTCGTATTCAGCAAAGTAGGGTCCCCACCTCTCGCTAAAGTGGTTCTGCAAAGCAAGGTCAGACACGGTCCTTGGACACTGGCCATACAGATTTCTTCGTGCGCCCTGCTCTGCGGTCTCTCGGCAACTTCTCTGCTGCAAGAACTGATCGTAGTCTTCCCTGGCTCGCAGAGAGGGCCTTTCTTTCAACTTGTAGCTCTGCTCGCTGGCGAGGTGAAGGGCGTTATCTGAGCGGGAGCGCCTTGACCGCCGCGGCCTGTGGGGGCGATACCGCCGGTCGTCATCTCGGAGGTTAGTTCGTCTCGGAGTGCGCTCGCTCATGGGGGGATGCCGGGCACCTTCTTGCCCAGCCAGCTTTTTCCCTGGCATCCCACCATCATAGTCAAAGCTCTGGTGCATCCTTCCACGGGATGGTGTGTCCCTGTACCCAATGGGGTTAGTGAGGTCGTGCAGGTTGGCTTCCATATCTTGGTACTGTTGAGCGGAGAGTAGGCTCCGAACAGACTCGGCACTCCTGAACTGGACAGAGGAATTCAGGGTCCCCATGTTGCTCAGCTTCTCTGAGACATTCATCCCAGAATCTTTGCTTAGATCAGGCATGGAAAATCGAGAGAGATGCTCTTGCCGCTTGGCCCCACCATCCACAGAGAGTCCTTTTGGAAACAAGGAGGAGGGGGAAGAAAAAGAATTAAAGGCTGTGATTTCTGTTCATTTCTCCAGTGGTATTAGACTGCAATAGCGTGCATTGTGTGTATGTAATACATTACTGAGAGTTTTTCATTACTTAGACCAGGGGCCAGCAAACTTTTTCAGCAGGGGGCTAGTCCACTGTCCCTCAGACCTTGTGGGGGGCCGGACTATATTTTTTTGGGGGAAATATGAACAAATTCCTATGACCCATAAATAACCCAGAGATGCATTTTAAATAAAAGGACACATTCTACTCATGTAAAAACATGCTGATTCCTAGACCGTCCGTGGGCTGGATTTAGAAGGCGATTGGGTCGCATCCAGCCCCTGGGCCTTAGTTTGGGGACCCCTGACTTAGACGGTACAAAGGACGGGGACTGGTATGATGGGACAGGGGCTATTAGGCGACTGTCCCCATTGAGCTCCATCAAAGGAGGTGTATTTAGGTAGTCTGCACTTTGTGCCAATCCCTTGATGCCATCATAGGTGCCAACTCCCAGATTGAATAATCCGGGATCGGCACCGGAAGTCGTGCTGCGGCCATTTTGGAACTGGGCAGAGCAGCACTGGAAGTCGCTTCTACGCATGCTCTTCCCATTTCCAAAATGGCTGCAGCGCCAGAAATCGCTTCTGCGCATGCCCAGAGACTCCAGACATGCGCGGAAGGAGCCTCCCCGGGCCGGTAAGAATCTGGGGGATTTACGGGTTTTTTTAAAAAAATCTGGGCTGCCAGTGGGAAACGGCTGGGAAAACGGGGGTTTCCCGGGGAATACGGGAGACTTGGCAGCTATGGATGCCATTGCTGCCTTAGACAGCTGCTGGAAAGGGCAAAGGAACCCTCCTCCTCCTCCTCAGACACCCATCAGCAATGGCAGTCTCTGTTCCATCTCATTGGCTGCTCTTACCATGGCTGTATTTAAATGTTTATTTGCTATTGCTTTCTGTTTGCATTTTCATGCATTTCCCCCCAACTAGTACGCATTATTCAGGCCATACTTGGAGACGCTAAAACCAAAATGAATTTTTGGCAGCAATCTGAAAATTCAAAATACGAATGAGATTCTTCCTTCCCAAATAACTATGCCGCAGATAAATAACTTTTGGAACGGACAGCAACATTATACTAAAAATTACCAACACGTCTCCTTATTCATCAGAATGCTCCTTATTCATCAGAATGAGTAATCGAAAGCTATTGATAATTCGTTCCTTCATTCACTCAGTTGAATTTTGCATCATCCAAACAGAAACAGCCCTGACAACAGTTACCACAAGCCCAAATCTACCATCATACTAGAAAATTCTTAACTTAAAATATCTAACTTTTATGTAAACACAACTATGCTGTTTAACATTTACACAAAACCGCTAAGTGGGGTTGTCTGGAGTTTTGGAGTACGTTGCCAGCAATATGCTTGACACCGAGCTCTACTTTCTTTTCTTTTTACATCTGCAGGTGAGGCAGTGGAAGTGCTGGACCAGGGTCTTGCCTCGGCAATGGACTAGATGAGAGCCAAGAAACTGATAAGGCTGAGACAGTGTTAGTGGGCAATTCCCTAGACTGTGTTAGTGTTAGTGGGCAATTCCCTAGACTGGATGGGTGGGAGATTGCCTGCTCTTGATGGGGTGACACTTCTTCTGAAGGAGCAGGTTTTTAGCTTGGGAGTACTCCTGGATCCTTTGTTGTCACTCGAGTTACAAACGCTTCAGGTTACAGACTCTGCTAACCCAGAAATAGTACCTCGGGTTAAGAACTTTGCTTCAGGATGAGGACAGAAATCGTGCTCTGGCGGCGCAGCGGCAGCAGGAGGCCCCATTAGCTAAAGTGGTGCTTCAGAATAAGAACGGACCTCCAGAACGAATTAAGTTCTTAACCAGAGGTACCACTGTATCTGCATAATTCATCTTAAGGATTAAAAATATAGGATCCTGTTGGAATTTCAAACCATCTAATCCAGGGATCAGCAAACTTTTTCAGCTGTGGGCCAGTCCACAGTCCCTCAGACCTTGTGGGGGGCCGGACTATATTTTGAAAAAAAATATGAACGAATTCCCATGCCCCACAAATAACCCAGAGATGCTTTTAAAATAAAAGGACACATTTCATTCGTGCAAAAACACCAGGCAGGCCCCACAAATAACCCAGAGATGCATTTTAAATAAAAGGACACAGTCTACTCATGTAAAAACACGCTGATTCCCGAACCATCCGCGGGCCGGATTTAGAAGGCGATTGGGCCGCATCCGGCCCCTGGGCCTTAGTTTGGGGACCCCTGATCTAATCCATTTTAAGTGTGCAGTGTTCACTTTATAAAAGCAACCAGAGCTGTCTGGTGACTCATGATGGAAAATAGAAATAGGAAGCTTCTTGAACACGTGTGTGGGTGTGTCATATGGTCTATGTGATGCAATCAGCCTCCAATATATTTTCTGTAAGTCCACAGTTTGGTCAAGTTTGTCAGATTCTCTCTTTCAAACTTTCTATGGTTTGCAGCTCTCATGCTTTGGAAGACAAGCTTGAAAATCTGCTTGAGAAGAAAGCACAGGTTTCAGAAGCCTCTGAATTGCTAGCCCCCCCCTTCAACTACTGTGATGAAACTTGTTCTTGGCTACAGCAGCAAAGTCTGAATGAATGGCTTTGAAAGGTTACTGGGTGTATGACTGTGTGATGGATTTGAGAATGGTAATATCAGCACATTTGGGGTTATTGGAGATATTGACTAAATCAGCCTTAGATCCCAATATGTTGGGCAGTATTTAGCTATCTGTTCATTTTACAGCAAAAGACTTGACCTTTATATATTTGTTCTATATTTGTACCATAGGAAGGATTCATGCCCCCCCCCCAAACCTAATTGCAAGTCATTTGGAGCATGAAGATCCACTGCAAAATTCTTGCCATAATGCGTGCCTGACCTGAGAACAGGCACAAGTACAAGTCCATAGCATATTCGGATATTTCACCATGGAAACTGGAAGTTGAAAAGAGGCCTTTTGTATAATGTCTGTGTGATATGAAGAGGAGCAGTTATGTTCCTGTCCAGGAGAGGGCAGTAGTGCACAGGCACGCGAAGGACAAGGCATGATCCACTCTAGCAATGTTTGTGCAATACTTGCGGCGATAAACGTGAAAATGCCAAACAGTAATCACAGGTCTGGCCTATTAAATACCTAACGGGCTGCCATCTGAAAGATGTGAGATCAAACCTCTGTTCACTTGCGTAGCCAGTGGGTGACCTTGGCTTGATCCCACATTTCCCGGCTTCCATTTCTCAACCGATAGCCCTTGTGGAATAGGAATTCATCCTACAGGTCTTGGAGGAATTGCTTTGTGGCAAGGGAAGAAGGAAGAAAGGGTTGGGGACAACTTTTTAACTTCCTGTTTTTGAAGCTGTAGAACCCAGTAGGTGTTTGCTGTGATTCTTTGATACTGTATTAGGGAGATCCTTTGATACCGATATTAGGGAGGTCCTGCTGCCACCACACACAAAATGTTGGTGGTGAAAAATAGTACTATAGTGGCAAATTGGTACTGTGGGAGTATATGGTGATTAAGCACCACTTGGGGACGTTGTCAGGACCAGATAGAGCCGCTTCTGACTCACATTTTGTGCTTCTAGATAGGCTTTTACAAGAATCGGGTGAGCTCCTATATGTGGGACTACTAGGCCACATCAGCACCATATATTCAAAGCATTATTAAACCACTTTAACAATCATGGCTTCACCCAAAGCATCCTGGGACCGTAGTTTAGTTTATTCCCCTCACAACGCTGTAATTCCCAGAGTCCCCTGGGAAAATGGATATATTGTTAAACCACTCTGAAAAAATGTAGCACTATGAGAAGAATGGGGGTTTCCTAACAACTCTCCGCATTATTAACAAACTACAGTTCCCAGAATGCTTTGTGGGAAAGCCATGACTGCTCATGTGGTACAGTGGTGCTTTAAATGTAAGGATGTGGCCTTACGTTGAGGTGAGCCATCCACATAACATTAGCAGAGCTGAAGCCATGAAGAAGAAATGTTCTGTTGCACAGACAAGTTCTCCCTTGAAAAAGGCCAATCCCTTTAAAAAGCAGGAAACGGTGTTCGAGAAACGATCCAAAAAGACCTTTTCACTTTGAAATAGCTGCATAAATATTAATTAGGCATTGTTTTGGTCATAAATCGCAGGGCTGTCAACCAAGATCTTTTAGCTGATTAACTGTTTGGCTTTTAACTGATTAAATTCGCATATATTACATGCTGCAACATCTCGATAATAAAAAAAAGCCCTTTCCCCCTGAGGATCCTGAAATAAGGTGACAGTTTCTCTCTATGAGATAACATGCTGGCTAGCATTCATTATTTAGGGCAGGGATGGGGAACATGTGACTCTTCCATTAGCCAGAGCCGACATGGCCCATGGCCAATGGGAATTGCAGTCCAGCAACATCTGGAGGGCCAGAGCACTGGCTTCAAAATTTCTACCTTCCAGTAACCTTCTCCGCACTATTTTGTTTGCTGAGCAATCCTTGTCTGTTTCCTCTCCACTGCAAACCCCTGTTGCCTTGCAGTATTTCTGCCTGCACTGAGCAGGAACTCCAGCACATCAGAAACACATTCCCTGCTGCCCTAGTCGGTTGGCGTTCTTCAGCTGTGATTTTAACCACACCTACTTGTTAATAATAACATGAGCCAAGAGCTACATGTAAGCTTGTTCGTTACATCAGCAGTACTGAAATCTTTCAACAAAGCATTGATGTAGCTGGGAGTTTTCATTGTCTGAACTCGGTAATCCTTCCCCCCACCCGCCCCGTTTTGGAGAATAAACAGAATCCGTTTGACAAAGCGAGTGTGTTATGTGACTTAACTAGCATGCTTTCAAATTCTGCAATTAAAGCTTTAGTTGACTAATCCCACCGAGTGACTGACTGAAACTGGCAGCCCCGTGCAGCTGAAGTTTGGGTTTTCAGGTCCAAGCCAAATTCTCGCACGAGTCTGGAACCTTTGGGGAACTCTCTGCTTGATGGTGCCAGCAATTTCTAGGCTAGTCCTTTGAAAGAGGAACCTGTGGTGAGATGTTCCAGTCAGCAATTTGCCTTTCTCCCTGGAGGGTAATATGGCAACATGGAATGGAGGTCAGCTTGAGCATAAAGCTGGCGCTAGAGAGAATAGCTCCTTCATGGATCACTGCCTTGTCATGGCAAAGGGGTTTGAACAACTCAGAGAAGCTATGAGCAATGATGTGCAGGGCCACCCAAGATGGACAGGTCATAGTGGAGAGTTTTAACTAAACGTGATCCACCGGGAGCAGGAACTGGCAAGCCACTCCCTGGCAAGAAAACTCCATGGACAAAGACAACAGGCATATAAAAGTTATGACACTGGAAGATGAGCCCCTCAGGTCGAAAGGCGTCCAACATGCTACTGAGGAAGAGCGGAAGACAAGTACAAGAAGATTCAGAGTTGATGAAGCGGCTGGGCCAAAGCCGAAGAGTCACTCAGTAGCAGATATGCCTGGAAGCGAAAGGAAAGTCCAATGCTGTAAAGAAAAATATTGCATAGGAACCTGGAATGGATGAACCATATATGTGGACCAAGAACTCCCAGAAGTGCAAGCTGGATTTTGAAGGGGCAGTGGAACCAGAGACCAAATTGCAAACATGCGCTGGATTATGGAGAAAGCTAGAGAGTTCCAGAAAAACATCTACTTCTGTTTCATTGACTATGGAAAAGCATTTGACTGTGTCGACTGCAGCAAACTATGGCAAGTTCTTAAAGAAATGGGAGTGCCTGACCACCTCATCTGTCTCCTGAGAAATCTCTATGTGGGACAAGAACCTACAGTTAGAACTGGATATGGAACAACTGATTGGTTCAAAATTGGGAAAGGAGTACGACAAGGTTGTATATTGTCTCCCTGCTTATTTAACTTATATGCAGAATTCATCATACGAAAGGCTGGATTGGATGAATCCCAAACCGGAATTAAGATTGTCGGAAGAAATATCAACAACCTCAGATATGCAGATGACACAACCTTGATGGCAGAAAGTGAGGAGGAATTAAAGAACCTTTTAACGAAGGTGAAAGAGGAGAGTGCAAAATATGGTCTGAAGCTCAACATCAAAAAAACTAAGATCATGGCCACTGGTCTCTCTGGTCTCTGTTGGAAACAGAATCCTGGCCCTCAGCCTGAGAATTCTTGTGTTCTTCAGACAAGCTGCCATAGCAATCCTGTGTCACCTTCCTTCTCTCCTCTACCCTGCAATGTCTTGCCACCCCATTACTGAAGACACTAAGCGGGTTTGGGTATGGGTCTGGATCTGGGTCTGCTCAGGGCCTGGATGGTTAAAATGCATGCCATCTTGGGATCCATGATGGATGAAAAGCAGGGTGTATAATGTGAGAAAATAAATGCCTGGAAACTTATGATGTGGGGCAGGCATCCCCAAACTACGGCCCTCCAGATGTTTTGGCCTACAACTCCCATGATCCCTAGCTAACAGGACCAGTGGTCAGGGAAGATGGGAATTGTAGTCCAAAACATCTGGAGGACTGAAGTTTGGGGGTGCATGATGTGGGGAGAGGAAGGAATGAAAGTCATTGGTAGGGCATGTGCCTTGCATGGAGGAAAGTTCCAGGTTCAATGACTGGCATCTCTGATTAAAAGGATTGGATTGTGGGTGGGGTGAAAATATATCAAGGGCTCTGAAGTGCTGTTGCCAGCTATTGATATTGGGCCAGATCAGCCTTCCCTAACTTTGGGTCCCATCAACACCTGGCAACATGGCCAATGGTCAGTGATGATAGAATTTGCAGCCCAACGACATCTGGAGACTCAGGCTGGACAAATAGTGTGACCTTATAGTCAGAGGCCCCCTCTTGTCCCTGCTTCTCCACAACACTGGCTGCTATTGGTGGGGGAGAACTCCAGTAAAAATGGAAAAGGAAGCAGAAATTGCTGCAGATCACATGTTTGTCTGTCGTCAGGTTGGAACTCAGGCAAGCAAGTGCTGGATGGCATCGTTTTTTTGTTTTTTGTTATGTCCACAAGTGATGCAGAATCAATAACTTCTTTTTTACATAGCTCTGACATTTCCTTTACACTGAGATGAATGTTAATTAGCAAGCGTAAGACAAACAGCTTGGCAGAAACCGAACTGCAGCGGAATGGAGAAAGCGCTGCATGTGACGAACACAGGCTGGAATGGAAATTGCTCCCTTCTTACATCCCCAGCTGCTGGAGATGGAGGGAATGTACAACACAAGGATCGGCACATCACAGATTGCTATTACTGCACGCCATGGGGGGGGAAGGAGGAGGCAACTTGACATGAGGTTGCCATTTTTGATGGCAGGCCCTTGTTTCCTCCTAACATCTAGTTCCAACCTTAATCACCAACCAGACCTCCTCAGGAAGAAAGGCAGACAGTCAGTCTGCTCGCTCATTAGCTCTTCCCGTCTTCTCCCTCCCCTTGCAGTTCCGGAGGAAAATCAGTTCTGTGAAAAGTCCTTGCAGTCAAGCGGCGCAGAGGTCAGCACTTGGAAGGACCGAATGTTAGTACAGGATCTCCCACAGAAGAAAGCAAAGTGCCCGTCCCAGAATGTGTACTGAAATATACCCAGAACTGGGTCAACGTTCCTCTTTGCAGCTTTCTATAGCTCTCTCCCTCTCTCTCTCTCCCCTAACCCCCCGGAAACAGACGCATGGGATTCTCTGATTACTGAAGGGTTGGATTTGATTCTGGCAGCAACGTGAAGCGCCTAGGCTGTCAGGATGACAGAGCTCAGAAACTATTTCAATTAGAAAAAGAATCCCTCCCCCCCTCCCCACACACCCCATGCCTTCAAAATCAAACACAGAAATGTTTATTTTGGCACTTGTTCTTTTTGTCTTTTGTCCCATTCCAACAAGCTTTCTGAACAAACTCATTTGCGGATTCTTCATCATTCGCCCTGAACCCAAGACATGCATCCCTGTCTGCAAATCCAGTTTATGGACTTTGCGAACTATGTTCAGGGGAAAGCGGGGAGGGAAAGATAATGCAGCTCTCTATGTGTTTCTGCAAATATAATTTTCTAGATACTGGGTTTTGGCATCCGACTTTGTCAGGAACGTTTTATTCAGATCAAATGCTAGTAAGTCATAAGATCTCAGCATGACAGCAGCCTCTGGCTCCTTGTTCCTGATAGAAAAGGCAGCTGAATGAGGAAGATGCAAAATTCTCCTGAGAACGGCTGGGGTTGGAGGGGCATATAAGGGGCAAAATGTTTTGCTATCACCAGAACACGGCGCAAGAACTATCTCTCTGTATGGGCAGGAACCCCGCAATTGTTGCATTCTGCCCAGCACCAAACACACATTGTCAACACCAACTTAGAACCAAATGGTTGACTGATTACCTTCACACACACACAAAGTATTCCATTGTCTCTGGAGATGGATGGATGCCAACAACACAAACGAATGTCATAAGATTCCCCAAGCACAAAGTTGTAGATCACATTTACTTTCCATTTGGCTTCAAAATGGATGGTTAAAACAGGAAAGTTGGCATGCCACCCAATTTTGCCAATGAAGGAACTGAAACTAGTTGAAACTAGTTGACAGCAACTTTCCCAAACCCTCCTAGCTAGGCTGTCTTCAACACAGTCGAGATATATATATATGTATATTCTCCAGTAGCACCTTAGAGACCAACTAAGTTTGTTCTTGGTATGTATGCATGCACACTTCTTCAGATACCTTCAACACAGATAGATTACTCTCTAAAGAGGCCACTTATTAGCAAAGTCTAAATAAAGACTTCTTTCAATAAAAGGGTGGGTGGGTTAGGGATGTGGCGAGTGCAGGCCAGAGGGGAATGCCTCTTCTCTCCACCCCCAGCAATTCAAGCACCCTTTCTGCGGGGATGCCATTTGCAACTGGGTATTGCAGAATCTTGCAAGCTGCCATAATTCTCAGTTGCAAATTGCTGGTCTTGGCCAGGGGTCCTAAAACTATGGCCCACAAGGTGGATACGGCCCACCAGGATCCTGATCCTGGCCCACCCGGCAATTGCTGAACCCACTGCTGTCTAATGGGCCTATGGCCCTCCTCTCGCAGCCTGCCTCCATCACCCCCTCCCCCTCCCCAAACATCCCGCTGCCTGGAGCAGGGAGAAATTTACATGCATGGTATGGCTGCCTTTGCATTTCACGAACTTGGGCAGAGGCGCCTCACTGCATTTCTGTTGCCATCTGAGCATTTCCTTCTTTTCCCAGGGTCTCCGTTAATCCCCTTCTCGCCATTCTCGCCATCGCCACAGGTGCTTCCGACCTCTCTTCACACCCACCCACCCAAATCACTTTTTCTTAGTTTCACCCCGCAGGTGCACCATAGCAAGGCACAACACACCCCACCAGTGTTGGATTTATGTATAAGCTATAGCTTAGGGCCCCACTCCCTTGGGGCCCCCCCAAAAAAATTAAAGAAAAAAATGCAGTTTGCATAGGAATTTGTTCATACTGTATTTTTGTCAAACTAAATGTTTGAGGACCCCTGATTTTGGCTATATGTCAACAGCAGCCAGGGTTCATACCTGCCAAGTTCCTCTCTGAAAAATAAGGGACCGGACCGAAAGTAGCATACCGGAAGTAGCGTGGCAGCCATTTTGGAACTGGGCGGAGCATGCTCAGAAGTGACTTTTGATGCTGCTGTGCCCAGTTCCAAAATGGCCACCGCACCAGAAGTCGCGATGCAGCCATTTTGGAACTGGGCAGAGCAGCATCAAAAGTCGCTTCTGAGCATGCTCCGCCCAGTTCCAAAATGGCCGCGGCGCCAGAATAAACCGGGGAAAAACAAAAAAAATCCGTTTTTCCCGGCTGGGGACAGCTGGAAAAACGGGGGTTTCCTGGGGGAAACGGGAGACTTGGCAGCTATGCCAGGGATCATGGCAGCTTGCAAACCCTAACTCCGCTCAGTTCAGTCACAAAAAAAGATTGCGGTGAAAAGTCAAACTCTGTTTTAATGGCTTGTTTTGCCTTTCCTGGCTTTAGCCAGCTCAGCCAGCCAGTATTTCCACTCCTAAACAGAGTTTGGATCTGGCATACATAAATGCTGCTGGCTTTCTATATTTTGGATTGCTGCTTTAGTTATTACTATAGTGAGTTCCCGCACTGGCTTTTATTATTAAAACGCACACGCACACACGAAGCACCCCTAGCTTTTATTAGCTTTGTTAGTTGTCATCCAGCTTTCTAACTTTACCACAACTAAAATTAAGTTTTTCTAAAATCTTACAAACGTATCACGGCACAGTCTTGTTAACTCTGAAGCATGCTGGAAGAGGTGTTTTTTTGACATATGAACGTCTAAAAACATCTGACAACGCAGAGCTTCATCTTCCCCAAAGAAAATGTACTTTTTATTTCCCTCCTGAAATTCTGGCTTGGCCCAGCGAGTCCACGTTTATTTTGAAGTCAGCCTTGGCGAATACAGGGAGCTTTTGGCTTGTTTAAAGTTTGCTGAATGAGTGGATTATGTCATTAGTGCCTTAACAGGGAGGTGTACTCTGGGATACTGGGTGGACTTCTGAGAACTGCGGACAGGATGGATTTGTGCATGACACTAAAGATGTCAACCAGTTATAAGACTTCTATTATTTTCATTTAACCAGCCCATTACAGGATTCAATCTAAATAAATTTGCATTCAGCCAAACAGATTAGGGGTTTTTTGTTTTTTTTTAAAAAGAGATATTTACATGAGTGTAAGATAAATTAATAAAGGCAAATTGGGCCGACTAGAATGAAGCAACACTCTTAGGGGAATGGGGTATCACCTGGTCTGGCCCACCCATTGTTAAGAGTAGCCATATTTTCTGTTTTCATGCATTTTTACAGTAATGCTCTAGAACCAACCTAGCATTAAAAACAACTGCAGGCAAATCTAAATTACATTTCCAGCCACATGGATTGCCAATTTAATCAACTATAGATTGAGTTGATTCATTTATCGATTAAAGATTGCAGCCCAACTTGTGCCTGAACTATCTGGAACTTGTGCAAAGCAAGCGGAACTTTTAGAATTAGCAGAAGAGTTCCAGTTTTTTATTCAACCACCAAGGGTGCAAACTCCATCAAGTTTGACTGACATGAAACCGCCATTTGACTCACACTCTGCAGTCGTAAAATGTAGGATTTTAACTACTTGTATTATGCTTCCAAAAACCTTTCTGAGACCTGTGGAGCATGTTTCCATGAGACTTCTTTTTTCCAGCATTAAAAGCAAATGGAGCAAGCAAGAATTCAGATTTCCACAAAGACGATTACTTGGCCAGATAGCACATCGCAAGACGCAGCAATCTTCCAAACAGCCGCTTAACCTTTGGGAGCCCATGGCCACGATCCCTTATTGTGGATTTCACTGCTCCTGAGTTAAATTCTGTATTATAGCCTGGTATAGGGTAAATCCATACAATATACTTCTGAGGCACATTTGACCCAAGCAGATTTCCTGGTAATTGTAGGTTGCATTTTGATTGCAAATGTGCCCCAGCCCTACCAGCCTACAGAAAGCTAGGAGATGCAGTCACTGTGAATAGCTTCCCTCCTGTCTTTGTTTCCTTCAGCATCACAGCGAAAGTAGTATTAGGGGATGAAATACAGGTGAAACTGGGGAAATTAGAATATCGTTGAAAAGTGCATTCATTTCAGTAATGCAACTTTTTATTTTTTTATTTTTCTTTTAATTTTTACAAATGCCTTCCTTTGGAAATTCCACAGTAATAAAACAAATAGTTACAATAATACAAAAATAAACATCGCTATTATATTTCATGGTGTTGGAGGAGACTCTTGAGAGTCCCATGGACTGCTAGAAGATCAAACCTATCCATTCTTAAGGAAGTCAGCCCTGAGTGCTCACTGGAAGGACAGATCCTGAAGCTGAGGCTCCAATACTTTGGGCACCTCAGGAGAAGAGAAGACTCCCTGGAAAAGACCCTGATGTTGGGAAAGATTGAGGGCACAAGGAGAAGGGGATGACAGAGGACGAGATGGTTGGACAGTGTTCTCAAAGCTACCAACATGAGCTTGACCAAACTGCGGGAGGCAGTGCAAGACAGGAGTGCCTGGCGTGCTATGGTCCATGGGGTCACGAAGAGTTGGACACGACTAAACGACTAAACAACAACAAAATTACATTTCATTAATTACATTCCATTTATAATTGACCCGCCTAACGAAAAATAATTACAACAAACAAAGGCTTGACATATCTTGCTTTGCATGTCATGCATCTATCTCATATATTCGTTCCACCTTTTAAGTTGCATTATTGAAATAAATGCACTTTTCGACGATATTCTTATTTTCCGAGTTTCACCTGTATCTCTACTCCTATTTGCACCTCCTCTTTAGTTTCAAGCTGCCAAATTAGGTCGCCTTATTTGTACTGTTTCATACAATATTGTATGGATTCATTTTTGTTGGTATTTACTTGCAGACACGATCCTTTTTCATCGTTTGCCTATATTCATTTGTTATTTTGTGAGCCAATTCCATGAGAAAGCGGCATACAAATAAACGAGTGAACTGGGAAGTCTCACGAGTCTCTAATAAAAAGAGGCTACAAGAGTACGAAAAGGTTGTATATTGTCTCCCTGCTTATTTAACTTATATGCAGAATTCATCATGCGAAAGGCTGGACTAGATGAATCCCAAACCGGAATTAAGATTGCCGGAAGAAATATCAACAACCTCAGGTATGCAGATGACACAACCTTGATGGCAGAAAGTGAGGAGGAATTAAAGAACCTTTTAATGAAGGTGAAAGAGGAGAGCGCAAAATATGGTCTGAAGCTCAACATCAAAAAAACCAAGATCATGGCCACTGGTCCCATCACCTCCTGGCAAATAGAAGGGGAAGAAATGGAGGAAGTGAGAGATTTTACTTTCTTGGGCTCCTTGATCACTGCAGATGGTGACAGCAGTCACGAAATTAAAAGACGCCTGCTTCTTGGGAGAAAAGCAATGACAAACCTAGACAGCATCTTAAAAAGCAGAGACATCACCTTGCCTACAAAGGTCCGTATAGTTAAAGCTATGGTTTTCCCAGTAGTGATGTATGGAAGTGAGAGCTGGACCATAAAGAAGGCTGATCACCGAAGAATTGATGCTTTTGAATTATGGTGCTGGAGGAGACTCTTGAGAGTCCCATGGACTGCAAGAAGATCAAACCTATCCATTCTGAAGGAAATCAGCCCTGAGTGCTCATTGGAAGGACAGATCGTGAAGCTGAGGCTCCAATACTTTGGCCACCTCATGAGAAGAGAAGATTCCCTGGAAAAGACCCTGATGTTGGGAAAGATGGAGGGCACTAGGAGAAGGGGACGACAGAGGACGAGATGGTTGGACAGTGTTCTCGAAGCTACGAACATGAGTTCTGACCAAACTGCGGGAGGCAGTGCAAGACAGGAGTGCCTGGCGTGCTATGGTCCATGGGGTCACGAAGAGTCGGACACGACTAAACAACAACAACACAAGAGCTCTCCTGGATCAGATCAAAGGTTCATCTAGTCTGGCATCCTGTATCCCAGGAGGTGCAACCAAATGACTGCAAGAATCCCATAAGAAGACCATGAAGCCATAGCTGTATCTCGCTGTGGCTCAGAGCAGCTATACAGTGACATGCTGCTTCTGAAGCAAGGTTTCAGCAGCATCCCAGAAGAATAGTTCTGCAGGCAACATACAACCAGAGAAGGACTTTCTTCAAGAATGCTCTTTTCACCATCCGTTGTCCCTCCCCACTCCCAACCTCCAACCCCGGAAGTGGCGGGATTCTGGCTTCCTTTGCAGTCCCTATGTGCTTTCCAAAGCCCCATGAAATAAGATTTATTTGAAATCCTACCCCAGGAATTTTTCTAAGCGGGTCTGCCTGCAACTTGTTTACACCAGAGCATCGCTTCATTTCAGAGCAACCTTGGAATTTGCAGGGGGCGGGGGGAGAGAGAATGGAACCATTATATAAATGAAAGCAGCTAAAAGAAAACAGGGCCACGAGAAGAATAAAAAGCAAGAGAGAGAGAGAGAGAGAGAGAGAGAACCAAGCAGGCAGTCGAGTCAATATTGTTCTTCAGTCCGGCTTTCATGTTCGTGACAGCACTCAAATGCTTTCAAGGCATGGCTTGTCTCATCTCTGCACATTATGTTTATGGGAAATGACTGGTCGCCACAATGCCTTTTAAGGCCGTATGAAACTGCTTTGTACCAAGCAAGCCTCCTTTCCCCCAACATGGTGCCCTTCTCCAAATGTTTTGGACTACCGCTCCCACCACAACTGCCATGCTGGCTGGGGAGAGTTTGCACAGGGGAACAATCCCCCCCCCCATTTTGCATGAGATTTTTCAACTGTTCTTATATGTTTTTTTCAATTCTGATTTCATATCTGAATAATATTCATTTTTCACAATGCAAGAATTAAATATTTTATTAAACACATAGCCAAAGAAGTACAATATGATTATAAATGTAAACGGCCTCGGTCCAGTATACCTGAAGGAGCGTCTCCACCTCCATCATTTTGCCTGGACACTGAGGTCCAGCGCCGAGGGCCTTCTGGCGGTTCCCTCGTTGCGAGAAGCCAAGTTGCAGGGAACTAGGCAGAGGGCCTTCTCGGTGGTGGCGCCTGCCCTGTGGAACGCCCTCCCAACAGATGTCAAAGAGGAAAACAACTACCAGACTTTTAGAAGACATCTGAAGGCAGCCCTGTTCAGGGAGGCTTTTAATGCTTAATAGATTATTGTGTTTTATTTTTCTGTTGGAAGCCGCCCAGAGTGGCTGGGGAAACCTAGCCAGATGGGCGGGGTATAAATAATATATTATTATTATTATTATTATTATTATTATTATTATTATTATTATTATTATTATTATTATATACTGTATCCCAAGGGAATACATTTTACAGCATACCTCCAACTGTACATAGATACACATGTCATTTTCAATGCTATACATGTCATGTTCAATGCTATATAAGTCACTTACATTTATAATCATATTGTACTACTCTGGCTATGTGTTTAATAAAGTATTTAATTCTTGAATTGTGAAAAACGAATATTCAGGTGAAAAGTGAAAAACATGAATTGCAAAAAAACTAGAGCTTACAGAACATAACTGACTTCAGATATGAAATCAGCACATTGAAGTTAGGTTAGAACAACTGCAGGTGTCAATGCAACAAAAAATTTGTTCCCCAGTGAATCCAAAAGTGTCTGGAGGCTGCTAGGTTGGGAAAGACTACTAAGCTTAACTTGGGAGTAATGCCCCTTGAACTCAACTGGGCTTTCTTCTGAGTAGACATGTATAGGATTGCACTGTAAGTTCAGTGCACAGGTCCACCAAGCTCAGAAATCTGCTCACCTTCTCTGGTGGGTGCCATTGCGGGCCGATGTTCTCCCCTCCTGTTGAGATCTGACGGGGAAGCCCCAGGGACGGTTTCCTAGGCAGCAAACAAAGCTTCCAGGCTGAGCTTGCTTGCTTTGGAAATGGATCCTGCCCGCTTGTTTAATTAGCGAATTGCAAGCGGGCGTGGGGGCAGGTCACCAGGGGGCGGGCTCAGCCTGAACCCTGGGCATATAGCGAAGACCTGTGGCTTGCTGAGCAACCACTTTTCGCTGGATTTGGAGCTGGGGAATCACCCTCTCCCTGATCCAAACCAAGCATATTTCAGGGAATTCTGGGAGCCACAGGAGGGCTTCCTAAGATGGGCAGTATTGGCAGGCAGGCTCATGTAGGAGAAGGCAGTCCTCAAGAAACCCAGTCCCAACCTATTTTTAGGGTATTTAACGGTTGTCGCTGGCACTTTGAATTATGTTAAAAAGCAAACTGGATGCCAATGCAGTTGTTTCAGTAAAGGAGTCACGTGCTTCCTATATGCAACCCCTCCTTACTATCTGGCAGGAATTAATAAGTAGATACAGTCATACCTTGGAAGT
Source organism: Zootoca vivipara (assembly GCF_965207765.1). NCBI lineage: Eukaryota > Metazoa > Chordata > Lepidosauria > Squamata > Lacertidae > Zootoca > Zootoca vivipara. The sequence goes on along the minus strand of NC_142584.1, from coordinate 98,360,543 downwards.
TGAATGGAATCTGTTCTGGAAGTCCGTTTGACTTCCAAAACGTTTGGAAACCAAAGTGTAGCTTCTACAGCCAAGCTCCTACAGCCAATCAGAAGCTGCAGAAGCCCCGCCGGACGTCCAGCTACCAAAAATAGTTTGCAAGCTGCAACAGTCACTTCCGGGTTTGCGGCGTTGGGGAGGCAAAACGTCCAGGAACTAAGCTGTTCCAAAACCAGGTACAGTGGTACCTCTGGTTAAGAACTAATTTGTTCCGGAGGTCCGTTCTTAACCTGAAACTGTTCTTAACCTGAAGCACCACTTTAGCTAATGGGGCCTCCTGCTGCCGCCGCGTCGCCGGAGCACGATTTCTGTTCTCATCCTGAAGCAAAGTTCTTAACCTGAGTTAGCGGTTAGCGGAATTTGTAACCTGAAGCATTCGTAACCTGAACCGTTTGTAACCTGAGGTACCACTGTACGGCTGTATGTAGAAAATCACCAGGCTTCCTTACGTGGTTGAGGTGTACAAGTAATAAATTATTATTATAATGGGGATGGTGGATGGGGAGAAGCAGGTTGTAGGCACAGAGCTACAGAAGTACACAGCCGAGAGGAAAGGAATGCAGGAGGAAAGGTGGACTAACATAAAGGATCAACAATGTCATTTGCTTTACTTATTACAGAAAGCTGGCCAGCTGTGCCCGACTTGCTGAAAGAGCTATACAAACACACAGACACAGCAAGGAACAAACAACAAATACAACGGACTTTAAAGCATGCCTCTGTTGCGTTTAGTTTCTCTGTCCCTTACTCCTGCTCTGTTATAACTATATGGGGAGGTAGGTGGTTCTAACCTCCAGTTACTTGCTCAACCGAGTACTGCCACTTCCACCCTCGCCCCAGTTCCCAAGTGGATGCCCCAAATTTCCCACTGCTCAATGCATGTGGGGTTCAAATCACAGGCAACAGGTTTCTGCTCATGAGTATTTGGAGTTCCTGGGAATTTCCAAGGCCTTGAACTATTGGTGAAGGGCTTTAAAACGGAGATTTGCAATGGACCGAGAACTCTTCTTGCTTTGGCACTTCCAAACTCTGCAGTGGCGCCGACACAGAAACACCAGCAGTCCTTTCTCTGTCCCTCGCATGGACTGAAAATTGAGACAGGGATGGGCGTACAAATCATTGGACACTGACATATGTGGTGCAACGGAAGCAAAGGAGTCTGCTGCCGCTTGGCTGAATGCTTTTTTGGCACATTTGTGGGGGTGGGTGAAAACCCTCTCTCAGTTGTAAACGAACCATTAGAAATTATGCTTTCTAAAGGGATTAGTTGTGTCACTGAGTTCTACGGAAGGGATCCACCCTACTTACCTCTGCAACTCATGCCTCATATGGGATCTGGGCATGGGGAGGGGAGATGGGCATGGTCTGGAGAAAACAGCCTCCTGAGGACAAACAGGGGCCTACGCTGGGCCGAATTTGGCCAGGAGGTTCCTCAACCCTGCCCTAGTCTTCCCTACTCAATTGGATCAAATGACTGCTAAAGCAGGATGGCTCCTTTTAAATGAAGAGCCCCCTCTCAGTGAAGGCAGAGCCAACTGCTTCTGTTTCAAAGCTCAGTCTGAGGAGGCCTTGTGCTGAAGCAACATCTCAGTTCTATCCTTACAAAGTGTTAGTGCTGACCTGTAAAGTCCTAAACGGCTTCGGCCCAGTATACCTGAAGGAGTGCCTCCACCCCCATCGTTCTGCCCAGACACTGAGGTCCAGCTCCGAGGGCCTTCTGGCGGTTCCCTCCCTGTGAGAAGTGAGGTTACAGGGAACCAGGCAGAGGGCCTTCTCGGCAGTGGCGTCCGCCTTGTGGAATGCCCTCCCATCAGATGTCAAGGAAATAAACAACTATTTGACTTTTAGAAGACATCTGAAGGCAGCCCTGTTTAGGGAAGTTTTTAGTGTTTTATCATGTTTTTACTATTCTGTTGGGAGCCACCCAGAGTGGCTGGGGAAACCCAGCCAGATGGGCGGGGTATAAATATAAATATAATAATAATAATAATAATAATAATAATAATAATAATAATAATAAATTATTTTTACCCCGCCCATCTGGCTGGGTTTCCCTGGCCACTCTGGGCGGCTTCCAACAGAAGTATTAAAATACAATAATTTATTAAACATTAAAAGCTTCCCTAAACAAAGCTGCCTTCAGATGTACTCTAAAAATCTGGTAGTTGTTTTTCTCTTTGACATCTGGTGGGAGGGCGTTCCACAGGGCGGGTGCCACTACTGAGAAGGCCCTCTGCCTGGTTCCCTGTAACTTGGCTCCTCACAGTGAGGGAACCGCCAGAAGGCCCTCGGTGCTGGACCTCAGTGTCCGGGCTGAGTGATGGGGGTGGAGACGCTCCTTTAGGTATACAGGACTGAGGTCGTTTAGGGCTTAAAGGGTCAGCACCAACACTTTGAACTGTGCTCGGAAATGTACTGGGAGCCAATGTAGGTCTTCCAAGACCGGTGTTATGTGGTCTCGGCGGCTGCTCCCAGTCACCAGTCTAGCTGCCGCATTCTGAATTAATTGTAGTTTCCGGGCCACCTTCAAAGGTAGCCCCACACATTTATTTTTATTAATAATATACCGGTAATAATTACCATTATTACCGGTATATTATTATATACAGCACAAGCCCTGCATGGAACTGACCAGGGCAGCCTCACTAGTGCTGAGGTCTGCACATACGATGGAACAGTGTGCCACGTTGCAGGTGGAAGTTACCAACCCCCTGTCATGTTAGTATATGGCATAGCTACCAAGTTATCCCTTTTTTTAAGGGAAATTCCATTATGCTGAATAGGCTTCCTCGCGAGAAAAGGGAAAACTTGGCAGCTATGGTATATGGGTAACCAAAGTTATCCTAAAATCTCAGGGCATACGCCCAGTTAACTTACATAAAAATATATGAACACTGTATGAAATACATGCAACTCATTGATTTTTCACATGAACAATTAGGCGCTTGAGCCCTTCCCTCAAGGAACTGAGAACACAGAGGATTAGACTTTGATGAGACTCCAGGGGAAGGGAGTTCCCACAGTTGTGCAGCAGCCACTGAGAAAAAACCCCTTTGCACGTTCATTGCGGTAACGATGAAGCACACAGGAGGCATTTCACAGTTAGTTTTAACTGGTTTTCGTCTTTTGCATTCTTTGCAACCTTCCCTGCGCACTGCTTAGTGGTACATGCTGAAATAGATAAATAAATACAATAGGGAGAAATAGCAAGAAGGGTGTTCTTTGCTTGACTGGAGATTACTGTGGGTTTCCAGGGCAAGTAATGGCATGCTTGGCAGGTCATTAGGACTGGCCATTGTTCAGCTGCATGTGCGCCAACGTCTGATGCCAGCAGTTTCATATTGTCCTCATTTGCTTATGGCATTTTGCCCGGAGCAGGGAGTCCTGATGGGCACTGTGGCTGACAGCAAGGGAAGGGACGCAGCAAATGTTGCTGGGATCGGGAACTTTCTGGGCTGGTAGATGCACAGATCTTTTGTCTTCCCCCTGCCCCTTCTCCCCAACAATCAAAGGCCTGCACCTTTTTAATGCCAGCATGAGGCTACTGCTGTCTCAGCAAAGACCACATCAGTCAGGGAAGTTGCACATTCCTTTCTGGGCTTGTAAAAAAAGAAGAATCAACTACCGTCTATGCTGCTTTTAATAGCCCTTGTTTGTGGGGGGGTTGGGTTGCTGGAGAAAAAGGAGCTAATTTTGACTCTGTGTGTTTCTCCTCTGCCCTCTGGGGGCAACTTGCTACCTGGGCTTCTCTGGGGAAAACCAAAACAGAACCACCATTTCTGTTCCACTCAAGAACGAGAAAACTACAGAAGAATCTGAGCTTCTACAGCATTCCATGTATTCACATGACCTAGGAACATGGGGAGTTGGCTTATACCAAGTCAGACCAATGGTCCATCTTGCTTGGTGGTGTCTGCACTTATTGGCAGAGGCTCTCTGGATATGGATATATATATATATATATATATATATATATATATATATATATATATATATGGGGGTGTTCCCCAGCATTACCAGGAGATAGTGAGACTGACCTGCATTACCAGGAGATAGTGGGAATGCACAGTGGATTTATCTAGGGATTGACGTGGAAGGTCAAATTGAAGCTTTCAACACACAAGAGCAATTTTAGACGAAATGTTCGCCCAACTAAGCTGGCAGTGTAAAATTACCTTGCTGCAACTTACTTACTTTTGTCAAAGTGTGATGTGAGAACCAGGCCACTGAAGAACAGAAGGACTCCAAGAGGAGAAGGCAGAGAAGGGAGCTAGGTAGGTTCCAGCACCAACTCTGGGACAATTCTGATGTCTTGTTTTGATTAACTGCACTTGCATTTTTAATAATGCTTCAACATGCAAATCTTGCATGATCTTTGTGATTAGTTGTTACCTAATACAGTGGTACCTCGGAAATCGAATAGAATCCATTCCGGAGGTCTGTTCGACTTCCAAAACTTTCAGAAACCAAGGCGCAGCTTCCGATTGGCTGCAGGAAGCTTCTGCAGCCAATCGGAAGCCGTGTAAGCTGCGTCGGATGTTCAGGTTCCAATGAACGTTTGCAAACCGGAACACTCACTTCTGGATTTGCGGCATTTGGGAGCCAAAACGTTTGACTCGGGATCCAAGGTACGACTGTACTTGAGTTATGATAAAATATTTCAAAATATTTTTGCCAGTGCTGATGAACACCTTTTCAACAATTCCCCCCCCACTCTTGTTTATCTATTAATGCACATTGCCCTCATTTGCTCTCAGTTGCCTTCAATTGCTCTTTGTGCTGTCAGCACACAGTTGAGTCTGATTGGCTATGCAGCGTTGCAAAACCATCCTGTTCATCAGGCAACTGACAACCAGCTGGGATCACCCATGTGAGTGTTCCAGAAAGGAAGAATATCATCCAAAGAGAAAACTGTGCTGAAGTAACAACTAGGGGGACATGGCACTGTATAAAATGACTTCTATGAAGACTTACAACACCTTCTAGAAATGACACCAAAGAAGGATGTTCTTCTCATCACAGGGGATTGGAATGCTAAAGTAGGGAATCAAGAGATAAAAGGAACAACTGGCAAGTTTGGCCTTGGAGTTCAAAATGAAGCAGGGCAAAGGCTAATAGAGTTCTGTCAAGAGAACAAGCTGGTCATCACAAACACTCTCTTCCAACAACACAAGAGACAACTCTACACATGGATATCACCAAATGGGCAGCATCGAAATCAGATTGATTATATTCTCTGCAGCCAAAGATGGAGAAGCTCTATACAGTCAGCAAAACAAGACCTGGAGCTGACTGTAACTCAGATCATCAGCTTCTTATAGCAAAATTCCAGCTTAAACTGAAGAAAGTAGGAAAAACCACTGGGCCAGTAAGATACAATCTAAATCATAGAATCATAGAATCATAGAATCATAGAGTTGGAAGAGACCACAAGGGCCATCCAGTCCAACCCCCTGCCAAGCAGGAAACACCATCAAAGCATTCCTGACAGATGGCTGTCAAGCCTCTGCTTAAAGACCTCCAAAGAAGGAGACTCCACCACACTCCTTGGCAGCAAATTCCACTGCCGAACAGCTCTTACTGTCAGGATCAAATCCCTCAAATCAAATCCCTTATGAATACACAGTGGAAGTGAGGAACAGGTTTAAGGATTTAGAGATGGTTCCAATCTCTAAATCTCTTAAACCAACAGGTTTAAGGATTTAGAGATGGTTCACGAAGAGTCGGACACGACTAAACGACTAAACAACAACAACAACAAAAATGTTTAAAATGTGAGTATTCACGCGGGGGCGCTGTGGGTTAAACCACAGAGCCTAGGGCTTGCCGATCAGAAGGTCGGCGGTTCGAATCTCCGCGACGGGGTGAGCTCCCATTGCTCGGTCCCAGCTCCTGCCAACCTAGCAGTTAGAAAGCACGTCAAAGTGGAAGTAGATAAATAGGTACCACTACAAGCGGGAAGGTAAACGGTGTTTCCGTGTGCTGCTCTGGTTCGCCAGAAGTGGCTTTGTCATGCTGGCCACATGACCTGGAAGCTGTGCGCTGGCTCCCTCGGCCAATAACGCGAGATGAGTGCCGCAACCCCAGAGTCGGTCACGACTGGACCTAATGGTCAGGGGTCACTTTACCTTTAGCTATTTATCAAAGTGTTTTTTGGGAGTGAACATCTACCCCAAAATGGAAATGAGAGAATACTGGTGCAGACTTACTTAATAGGTTCAATTCCTAGTGTAAGTGGATGGGGCTGATCGCCGAAGAATTGATGCTTTTGAATTATGGTGCTGGAGGAGACTCTTGAGAGTCCCATGGACTGCTAGAAGATCAAACCTCTCCATTCTGAAGGAAATCAGCCCTGAGTGCTCACTGGAAGGACAGATCATGACGCTGAGGCTCCAATACTTTGGCCACCTCATGAGAAGAGAAGACTCCCTGGAAAAGACCCTGATGTTGGGAAAGATTGAGGGCACTAGGAGAAGGGGACGACAGAGGACGAGATGGTTGGACAGTGTTCTCGAAGCCACCAACATGAGTTTGACCAAACTGCGGGAGGCAGTGGAAGACAGGAGTGCCTGGCGTGCTCTGGTCCATGGGGTCACAAAGAGTCAGACACGACTAAACGACTAAACAACAACAACAATAATAATAATACTGGGGCATAAGAGAAAAGAGGACTAAACGACTAAACAACAACAAAAGCGGATGGGGCATGTAGGGCAATGTTTCTGAAGGAAGCTTCTGCAAGTCTCCCTTCCAAAGGAAATTGACTTTGATGAACTAGGAAGGAAAGGATCTCCCTCCTTCAAAAATCCTTAAGTTCTCAGCAGTTCAAGCTTTGATCCTTTCAAGAAGAGTTCAGAAGCATTTCAGAATGCTGGATTTTGCTGGGATTCGACCTCATGCATGTCACCACGCACCATCTCCTCTGGTTTGCCTTGTGGCTTTCTCACTCGTAAGCCTGCCAGCAATGGAAAACAAGGCATTCCTTACTTTCCAAAGAACTCAAGTGCACAAGTCTTTTAATATTTCAACACCTCATCTGCAAAGCCCAGCAGGGAGAGTAGAAAGACAGGCACTGCATGAAACAGAAACATTGCAAGCCTACTCTTTTTGGACACTGTGTTTGCAACAGGCAGCCAAGAGAGTGGAATTTCTCTACAGCTGCCCACCTCTGATCTTACTGGAAGAACAGCATTTGGTTTTCCCCACTGAGAAGAGGCTGGCTCCATTCTGCAATGGAAAATAAATGTATCTTTCCTTCCTCCCCAACACTCTCCACCCCCAAACCCCAGAGATGAAGGCATCGATCACTTCTTCTCTTAGTAAAATTAGTATCCCAGGCTGGGGTACCAGAAAGGGATAAGAAAGAGTGGCAGGAGCAGATTCCTCAAATGACTCCTCAAGTACGTTCTCCTCCAAGTCTAAATTGTTCCCCATTCCCAAAGCACCCTTGAAATTGAGAGTGGTCTTACCATTAGGTAAAGTGAGGCAGCTACTCAGAGCTGTTAGGAGGCCCCTGGTCCTCGCACAGAATTACAACTCCCAGCGAGATTTAACAATCCTTCTTTGCAGGAAACTCTAGGAATTGCAGCTCTGTGAGGGGAAATTGGGTCTCCATTCTCCAGCATTCTTTGGCAGTGGCAGAGGAAGGAGGGTGTGAGCCACCCCAGGTGTCATCATTGAGGGGGGGGTGACAAAATGACAAAAATATGAGTTTTAAAAAACAATTTTAAAAAATTTACCCCGACCCGGCTGAAGGACGTGCGCGCCACACCAGGCACTCGAGTGGCTAACTACGCTGCTGTTCTTTGGGAGGGAAAAAAAGTGCTTTAAATGTATAGTGTGAATGTGGTCCGAGTCACGCCAAAACTTCCTTTGGAAACTTCACCCACTCTCTCTACCTTGGGGAGTTTTCAGTTCACACGCTCACAAATTGCCAAACAAAAAATTGGCTAAAATTTCAGTTCTAATCAACACAGAAGAGATGCACAAGAGCAGCGCTGGACTGTGGCTTGGTTGCAGAGTTCACATCAAATATAGACTTTTATAGGCCAAGAATGGAAAATTCTGAGGCCCTCGGTGGCGTACCAAGCCCAGGCGGTACCTGGTGCGGCGCCTGTGCGGCACCCCGTACGGACTGTGCATGTGCGGCATCCCACGCATGCACACGCCGTATGGGGTGCCGCACATGCACAGTTCGTACGGGGTGCCGCTGGTGCGCGGGAGCCTTATGGGCCGCTGTTCGCCAGCGGCAGCCCATAAGACTGCTGTGCACCAGTGGCACCCTGTAGCCTTACAGGCTGCCGCTCGTGCACGGCGGCCGTATAGGCTGCCGCGTGAGCGGCACCCTGAGTGTCACCCCCCTCCAGGTTGGCACCCAAGGCGGCCCACTTCCATCGCACCCCCTTGCTATGCCCCTAGAGGTCCTCCAGTCATTGTTGGACTTCAGTTCCCATCAGACCCAGCCAATGATCAGAGATGATCTAAGCCAGGCCTTCCCAAACTTCGGCCCTCCAGATGTTTTGGACTACAATTCCCATCTTCCCCAACCACTGGTCCTGTTAGCTAGGGATCATGGGAGTTGTAGACCAAAACATCTGGAGGGCCGCAGTTTGGGGATGCCTGATCTAAGCTGTAGAACAACAAGTTACCCAATTCCTGCTGCAGAGGTTATTTTAGTATAAGGATTGCAACCTGGATTTTTTCTCATGTGCCTAAATAAAATGGATTCTGGCTACATACTTCTTGACATGTTTTCCTCTAAGACATCAAAAAAGATTGCCAAAGAATTTCCTACCCCTGAGGCGACAGTCAGGTGTTAACACATCAACAATGTGATTAAAAGTGCTCCAAGTATTTTTTTAAAAATAATTATTAACTACAGTTACATCACCATAATAAATTGTATAATTATGTTTCTAAATGTGATAATAACTATTCATTATTTTATATATTTTAAAAAATCTATAAGGTAAGGCGAACTTGATGGGCCAGTCATTCAAAGAATTATAAACTAAATAAACAAAGAGCTGCAACATAATGTGGAAATCTGGATTCTACATAAAATGCGATATAACCAACCTTGATTTGTGGAAGTTGCACACCGTATTTATTGAGCTTGTGTGCAAAGTTGCTTTTATCTGACTGGCAGTAAAGGGATGCTTAGAGAAATCTGTTCTGAAGTAAACAAGCCCTGAAGGCTGCTCCTGATTTACAAAAAATATTCGCTGCAGACATTTGCTTTGCAGGGGGCTTCTGCACTAAGTACTTGGAGCAGGAAAAGAGAATGAAATAAAAATAAAGGCCAAGCCACCCTGAATACTAAAAGTTCTCTTCTAGTTCCTGCAGAGCCCTGAGTCAAGAAAGAGCTTCATACAGACTTGTCTGAAGTCTAGAAGGAAAGCAAAATAACCTAAAATCCATCTTCAAAAGGCCCCTATTGAGGCAGAACATTTCATTTGGGTATTAAATGTACACCTGCTTTTCAATGCATATTCTCAAAGCGGTTCACAACAGCTCATATGCTCTGGGAGAAAAATCAGGCACTTTTTATGGGAATGGGAATGGGAATGGGAATGGGAATGGGAATGGGAAGAAGAAGAAGAAGAAGAAGAAGAAGAAGAAGAAGAAGAAGAAGAAGAAGAAGAAGAGAGTTTGGATACCTGAGTCTCAAAGTGGCTAACAATCTCCTTTCCCCTCCTCCCCCACAACAGACACCCTGTGAGGTAGGTGGGGCTGAGAGACTTCAGAGAAGTGTGACTAGCCCAAGGCCACCCAGCAGCTGCATGTGGAGGAGCGGAGACGCGAACCCGGTTCCCCAGATTACGAGTCTACCACTCTTAACCACTACACCACACTGGCTCTCCTAAAAGAGGTCATGGGATTAGTGAGCTGCTAGTTGACTTCTGCTAGAATGGGGATTTGCTGCAGTAAGGAACAGATCTACTATAGCAGATAAGATTGTGGCTGGGTGATGCCCCTGAACTCTGTCTTATGGTGCTTCAAGTTGCAGGGAACGAGGCAGAGGGCCTTCTCAATAGTGGCGCCCGCCCTGTGGAACGCCCTCCCATCAGATGTCAAAGAGAAAAACAGCTACCAGATTTTTAGAAGACATCTGAAGGCAGCCCTGTTTAGGGAGGCTTTTAATGCTTAATAGATTCTTTTATTTCATTTTTCTGTTGGAAGCCGCCGAGAGTGGCTGGGGAAACCCAGCCAGATTGGCGGGTTATAAATAATAATAATAATAATAATAATAATAATAATAATAATAATAATTCATCTTTAAGCTGGACTTGGACCAGAAAGCCCTTCAAACCAAGGACATTCCTCTAATAGTCCGTCCAGTGCAAAATAGGATGGATGCGCATTAATGCAGTCAGGTCCAGGACAACCAGAGCATATAAATTGTAGCAAAGTCCTTCTTCCTCAGGAAAGGACACCATGGGATGCTTGAGAAAGTTGCATGCATTTTGAACCACAGTACATCCCCCCACTTTTGTAATAAGAATAAATTATATGTATTAAATACATACATGCATCTGCACCGTATGTTGCCAAAACTTCCCTAAATATCCTTGAATCTCATAGACCACATTTAAACTGCTTCCAAAATCCAGACGTTCACAATCCACGAATATAGCCACTGCTTCAGCCATGGTTTAAACACACGTGGTTCCTAATAACACACGGAGGAGCATCTCAGATAGCCCTTGAGAGCTCTGACTCAATATGTGTGTTGGTTCAGACTGAAGAAAGCCACAGGTCTTCTCAAGTGCCAGAAGCCACATTCAGCCTTCTGTAAACAAACAGATGGAACACCTGCCTATAAACGCTTGTCCAACTTCCTGAACCGACACACAGTTAGCTTACACAGTACTTCCAATCTGTAACAGCAACTCTCACAATCGAGGAACAAACTCCTGGAAAAGCAGGCAAAGGAGGAAAGGGATCAGTCAACTTCTGGCCTTAAATTGCTTATGTACCACAGAAATGGGCTTTGCTTTCCGGGCCTTGGACCACAACCAACATCAGGCATATAATTTGGCAGCTACTGGGAATCCTCACCTTCCCTCCCCCAGCATTGATTTCTGATGGTTGCAATGGACCTGGAAGCTACCATTAACAACAACAACAACAACAACAACAACACATTCAGGAATCACCTTGTACTTTCGTCTCAAGACGATTTACAAGCATACCACAAAACAGTTGAACATACTTTCTAAAACCGTACAAGAAACAAGGGAAGATAGGTTTAAAAACAATACACGATGAACGCCTAAAGCAAAGACCTTTTCATCCAGTTGGAAAAGCTTGTTGCAACAAGATGTCTTCAAATGTTTCCAGAAGTACAGAAGGTGCACACCTGTTGTATCTCGACAGGGTTGCTGTTCCATGTTTAGTTTCCCAAAACACATGGGAAATCGTGTTGGCCCAGGGCACTGCTGGAGAAACAAAATGGCGGACGCCAGGAGGCTTCCACTTACAAGAACTTTGCCGCTCGTTGCTATAATAAAAAGATCAGAAAAAGCCTGCTGCTCTACAAGGTGAATCTTAGGGAGCGAGGACAGCACATCAAGACACAAGGTCAATAGCATTGTCCTGCAGTGGTCCATGAAGGTGAATGGGGCAGTGCCCCACCAACCTCAGTTTGTCTTCAGCCAGCCTCCACCTGCCTATCAAGGGGTGGCCCAGCCTATTGGGTTTCTCTTCCATTGCCTCAGTGTTGCCCTTGCAGAACCCGGCAGGGAGGAGGGTAGGCTGTGGCCTGTGATGGGGTCTGACTCAACTTACTGTTGGTCTTCCTGCATTCTTTCTTAGCTCAGTCAGTAGAGCATGAGACTTAATCGCAGGGTTGTAGGTTCGAGCCCCATGTTGGGCAAGATTCCTGCATTGCAGGGGGCTGCACTAGAATACCCTTGCGGTGCCTTCCAACTTTACAATTCTATGATTTTGCCCCACCAGCCGCCACTAAACAGAATAGAAGCCAAGTGCCCTTGCAGAAGAGACAGAAATTATTCCCGTTGGCTCTTGTGTTCCCATGACATACTGTAAATGGATTTTCTATAGTTGTCCTGTCCTCTTAATAGCTTTGAGAAATATATCAACATTTGGATTCTGGCAAACGAAGCCAAAGGGTTTCGGTGGGAAAGGCATTAGGGAGAGGAACACGGGAAGTAAGGAAGCAAGAGGAAAGGTAACAGGACACACTTGGCGATTTTGGGATAAGGATTTCCAAAGCAAAGGTTCTTAGCTGCGTAAGGTTACTGTTTGGTCATCTGATAACACAGGGGGCACTCAGCAAAAGGGGAAGCACAACTCTCGGGAGGATGGAATCTAATTCTGGCACAAAGTCTACTTTGTGACCGGTGTGCCAGTTCTGCTAATCTGCAGCTGTTTAACAGCACATCCCTGCTTTGCAGAGACTGCCCCACATTTCACTCAAACACAGTGAATGTTAAATGGAACTGGAACAGACAGCACGGTCCACAACAAGGGCTACTTCAGAAAGCACACCACGAGCTTTAATTGCTTCTGCAGACTTCAACTGCACATGATGCAACCTGGATATTGCTTTCTGTGAACAAACCGGCCACTGGATATGTTGCTTGCTTCTTTTCTCTCCTAAGAATAAAACCTGAAATTGTTACTTCTCACATGTAAAAAGCTGAAAGCAGCCTAGTAAAGACCTCCTTCAGTCATTCTTCCTCTGGTGTCTTACTGAGCCTCCCAAGTCTTGGTTGTCTTACTGTTGCTTTGCCTTCATGAAAAAAAGCACACAGTTCCTTCTAATCTTAGCCCCTATGTGATGTTAAATTCAATTACTTCATTTACTTCAGAAGTTTGTCAGCGTTCAGTGACTGGCAGCTTTATCCCCCAAGCGGCTAGAATAGTTGTGAACGTTCTGTGACACCACGGCAGCTCAGCCAATGACTAGGGAGATTGCAAGAAGGCAGACATTGTAAGTCTATTACGACACTCTGCAATGTAGGCCTTTCTTCACACCAGAGGATGTGCAGGATATAATGCATGTGACGGATATAATGCATTTTCGTTTTCCAGGATGACGTTGCATGAAACGTCATAAGTGATGCTGTTAGGATCTCAGAAAATGCTTGGCTTTGCTTTCTACAGAGCTGATCAGATGCAATAGTCTGGGCAGAGACACACACTGGGCAATAAAAGCAGAGATCTGTTCCTGTGCAATTCAGGCACTGGAGACATCTCCACCCTGCAGATCTCTCCACTCTTCTTGGGTCCCATATGCCTTGTTCTCTGCATGCGGGGGGAATAAGATGTAATAATGCATACAGCTACCAGTGATTGTTATGAATGAAAAGGGTGCCACTGCATGGGAATGGCTGCCAGATATATTTGTGATCAGGCATATGTTGTATTTTTCCATTACAGTGGTGCCTCGCTAGACGAATTTAATTCGTTCCACGGGTCAATTCGTATAACGAAAAATTCATCTAGTGAATCCCATAGGAATGCATTGGGAAATTTTTTTTTTGCCCATAGGAACGCATTAATTGAATTTCAATGCATTCCTATGGGAAACCGCGATTCCTTAGACAAATTTTTCGTAAAACGAATTCGTCTAGCGAGGCAACCACCGCTAGAAAAATCTCTTCGTTAAGCGAAAAAAAGTCTTACAGGGCATTCGTCTAGCGAGGCACCACTGTACAAGGATTGCTCGCATTGTGAATTGTGCATGATCTGATAGAAGCATTGAAGGCACAAATTACATTTGTTTGTATGCATAGGCCTATATCTAAGTTGCACCATTAACCTCAGTGGTGATTTACAAAGAATGAGAGGGATGTCACTGCCATAAAGGACTTGCAAGCTTTCTACGTATCTGCCATTCAACTTCTGTTTCAAGTGTTTTTTTCTTTTAATGCAAATACTTTCTTTCTTTTTTTTTAATGGAGGCACAATTCAAATGCCTCTGATCATATTCCATACTTAGGGTTTGGGGATATTTAAAGAAGTCATAACACATTATATACATGGAGAACTGTAGCTACTTTCAAAGGGTTTTTTTATATATATCTCACAACTGCCTTTGGTTATGGCAACTTCTCAGTCTCCCAGGACTTGAAATCCATCCCTCTTTTGTACAGCTGGCATTGATTCCTGCTCTTCTTGAAGGAGAGGATAAAGAGCGTCAAAGGAATTGTTTTGAAAGAAACCAAAAGTCACGCTACATGAAGGAATTCTGCTTGAGAGACAAATCAAAGGGAGATGAACTGTGGAATTTGCCACAGTGGGACTGTCATAGCTAGCCCACAAGTGTTGCAACGCTCTGAAAGGAGACTAAACACTGGGCCTTTATGTTATGGGACAACTGGCAAGAAGAAGAGGAAGAGGAGGAGGAGGAAGAAGTTACCCTATACAAATAACAGCTCCTGTGATAAAACTGACTGTAGATTGTACCTGCAGGAGTGAGAATTGCTTTATGACCGAATACTCAATGAAAAATGAAGTCTACTCTGTCTAAGAAAAGTCACTTAAGTAATGCAGGTGGGTTGCAAATGGAAAAGAAATCCTGTTGACACTTTAACAATGCTTTTAAGAGTACCACGTGTTCCCAACTCTGCAATCACTCTCCAAAGGAAAATAAAAAATTCCTTCAGTAGCACCTTAAAGACCAACTAAGTTTTTACTTTGGTATGAGCTTTCGTGTGCATGCACACTTCGTCAGATAAGTGTGCATGCACACGAAAGCTCATACCAAAATAAAAACTTAGTTGGTCTTTAAGGTGCTACTGAAGGAATTTTTTTATTTTACTTCGACTCAGACCAACACGGCTACCTACCTGTCTCCAAAGGAAGTGAGCTCCTGACCAAATTTACAAGGTGGCAAGGGGTTTTTATTTTAAACACTGTTTTTTTTTTACCCACTGTGGTTTTCCTAGCATCTCCCACTTTGATGCATTCTGAGTAGTTTCCTTGGAGCAGTCCCTTAAAATCCATTTGGCTTGAATTCCGAGTTCCAGTTCCTCATTAACAGCATTTCAGTAGGAGCAGCTGGCTTCCTCTCCTGTTACCTCTGAGTATCTTCTCTGCTGCTGGATCAGAAGCAGCACCACAGCTGAGACCACATCCAACCTGGGGTGGCCACAGCAAGAGGCCAATTTTTAAATGCCAAGCCCTTTATCTAAGTATCCTGTGCATTGAAAACAGCAGATTCAACTTGATGGTTGAAGTCCTGCACGGACTCAGGAATGTTCAGAACAAGATTTAAACATAGAAAGTGACTGAAGGGAAGAGAGAAGATTTAAACGTGGAAAAGGATGAAAAGCCGGAGTGGTGGAAAGAGGGAAAGGAGAGTTTAGGGCGATTATTTAAACCTAAATTGAAGGTCACTGGAGGAGAGGGGGATCTTCAATGGAGATGAAGAGGCAAGAGTTTCCTCTTCCACAACTCAGCATCAAGATGGCTGGAAGGGAAAAGAAACGTCTTGTCTAGATCTCTCCTGAAGATCAGTAGAAGCTTTTACCCCTTCATGTCTTCAGTGTGAAGGATTTGTTTTTCTCCAAGTACGTTTCTCCCTCTTCATCTCACTGTGGAGAGGGGAGGGAGCAGAACATGGCAGAAGCTCAAGAGCCAGCGTTTCCTCCTCTCCATCCTTGAAGATCAAGATAGAGTGCTGTGTGTGAGAGAAAACAGCATGTGCCTGCAAGTGTGCGACAACACGTTAGTGAACTAGCCTGTGAGAGAGAGGAGGGCCGCATGAGACCGTGGCATGCTGCAAAATCTGCATGAGGTAGACCCAAGGCAAACAGTAATAATAATAATAATAATAATAATAATAATAATAATAATAAGCTTGCAAAAAATATATGTGATGATTGCTGCACAGACATTCCATCTGAATAAGAGCATAAAGCTTGGGATTGGCCTCAGCAGCTTCCTGCATCAGTCTAGGATAGCCCACACCACATTTGAGAAGAAGCCCCCTTTGCTGAGCCATGTTATCAAGACCACAGAGATCATAGAATCATAGAGTTGGAAGAGACCACAAGGGCTATCCAGTCCAACCCGCTGCCAAGCAGGAAACACCATCAAAACATTCTTGACATATGCCTGTCAAGCCTCTGCTTAAAGACCTCCAAAGAAGGAGACTCCACCACACTCCTTGGTAGCAAATTCCACTGCCGAACAGCTCTTACTGTCAGGAAGTTCTTCCTAATGTTTAGGTGGAATCTTCTTTCTTGAAGTTTGAATCCATTGCTCTGTGTCTGCTTCTCTGGAGCAGCAGAAAACAACCTTTCTCCCTCCTCTATATGACATCCTTTTATATATTTGAACATGGCTATCATATCACCCCTTAACCTTCTCTTCTCCAGGCTAAACATACCCAGCTCCCTTAGCCGTTCCTCATAAGGCATCGTTTCCAGGCCTTTGACCATTTTGGTTGCCCTCTTCTGGACTCCTCCCTCCCCCTTGAGGATTCACTGAGAGGCAGAGGATGGATTCCCCTCCTTGCTCCACTGCCGCACCTGACATGTGCTGCCATACACAAAGCAATGCCATTTTGCTTCTCATTCCAGCTTCTCATTCCAGGCAGGCTGCAGCTGCCCCATGATCTATCTATCTATCTATCTATCTATCTATCTATCTATCTATCTATCTATCTATCTATCTATCTATCATCTATCTATCATCTATCTACCTACGTATATCTTTCTGCTCCCAGCTCAATTTCACTAGGAGATGATGCCCTCTCAACGGGTGTACCAGAATATCAGGAGAAATGCCTGCTTCTCACCCCGTAAGCAACACAGCCAGGAACGAACAAGCACGGAGGAGGAAGGAGAACCGTGCTGGTGGTTAATCTGCAGGTCTTCCATCCTGAGACCCTAAGCCTCAAGAGGGGAAACTGCGTCCCTCCCCATGTCGCTGGGCTGCAAATCTCATCATCCCTGAACCATTGTCCATGTTGACTGGGGCTGATGTGAGTTGTGAGTCCACCAACATCCAGGGTGGGGTGGTCACATATTCCCCATCCCTGCATGTTCCCCATCCCTGCCCTAATGGCATCATAACAAACAGCTATTGTTTCCTGAAGGCAAAACGTGCATGCTGCTCCCTAGCAGCTGGGGGTACAAAACAGGTCTGCAACAACAAGGGCAGGATAATCTTCCCAAAAGGGACCTTCAATGCGATTATTCTGCAAAAAGTTATTTGTTCAGCCTGGCACCTATTCCCGCAGAATGTTCAATCCAGCCCTTGCTAAGGTCCAAACCAAGTACACTTAAATCTTCACAGCCTTCCATATTTGCAGCAATACATACTCAACACAATGACATCACCCCGACCTAGGGCAGGATTGCCCATTGAAGCAATAAGACCAACAGAAAAATACTGTGCAAACATCATTGACCTGAATTTCCCACCATAACGTCACAGCAAAAGCACCACGCTCTAAAACAGCACCCCTACCTGTGGCATTGGAGAGAGCGAGGGACTCCATCGAACCCCGTGGCGTTTGTTCTGTGGGCGCCAGTTCCTCGGTGAACTTCAGTGCGTTGATTGGATGCCTGGTCCGGCACTGCTGTGCAGACCGACTGCTGTCTTCCTCCTGGTTATACTTGGAGACCTTGTAACTCCCCCTGGTGTCGCCGAAGCTCTGGTTGGACATGTCACTGTAACTCTCCTGCGAGCGTAGCCTTCCTGAGTAATAATCTTCCCGGCATTCTTGGATGAAGCTGCC
Source organism: Zootoca vivipara (assembly GCF_965207765.1). NCBI lineage: Eukaryota > Metazoa > Chordata > Lepidosauria > Squamata > Lacertidae > Zootoca > Zootoca vivipara. The sequence goes on along the minus strand of NC_142584.1, from coordinate 98,342,785 downwards.
GCCGTGTCCCTTCATGGCCAGGGAGGAGCTCCTCTTTGGGTTGCTGAAATGTTTGCCCCACAGCTCCTGCTGGCTGCTTGGGCTCTGCCCTGGGTTGTAGGAAGTCCTGATGTTACACTGGCTGAGGAGCTGTAGAGGGCTCTGCGACTGACTTTGCTCCATTTTATTCCCGTAGTGGTAGGCTTCGTCTCTGCTCCTCCATATGTGGTCCCTGTTGAGGCTGGGCGTTTGGCTGGACAAGCTCAGCAAGTCCATCTGCAAGGAGAGGGGGTCCACGTCCGTAGACAGCCTGCTGGAGGTCACCTGCAGCTGGCTGCTGCCCTGGCTGGGGGCGCCCTCTTCTCCTTTGTTCCTGTTCTTGCCGATCTTGGCGCTACGCCGTGACTCTTTGGCTCTGGCGCTCTGGAAGGCGGAGTCTGACGAATCCGAGCCGTTGGGGTCATCGCCCATGCTGCACGCCCTCGAACAGAAAATCTGCCCTTGCTTCGGCAGGAACGGTCGTCCGAGCAGAGACTTCTTGCACTGTGCGCAGCAAAAGCAGGTCTCCGTGGCATGCCAGTGCTGGCCGTCATACGTCATCTGACCCTGATCAATGCCTTTGAAAAAAAGGAGATAAATATGGTGAGCATCTACTAATCTAGAGAACAATTAGGGCCAACTGGATGTGACGTTAAGGCTCCTTAACTCTGGTGGGGAATTGGAGTAGTCAAAGTTCAGCACGATACCAACCTGAAACCTGAGACTGTGATATAGGATCACAAATAGTATGCCATGATCTTCACACTGTTTGCTGAAATCTGCTTAAGATAGGCAATGAAATATTAAACTCATCTCTAGGTATAGCTGCTCAGGTCTCTGTTGTGCTCCAGATCTAAAGAAAAATTAATAGTAATCCCACCCCCGGAGTTGCCCAGTTTGCCTTCCTTTGTCACCAACCTTCCATCATGAAACAGCGGGGCGGAGTGTGCGGAGGACAAAGTGTGCCTTGCTCATACGCTTAACTCTCCCTGGGGATTACCAGAAGAATTAAATGCATTGTGGTCTTAACAACGAGAAACACTGTTCCCAGCAAAGGGTCCCAAAGCTTACCCGTCACAGGTCAGACCAGCTGCCAATGGAATTAGCACAGATCACCACCGCCATATTTAGCACAGACAAATTAGCACAGTGGCGAGTTTTTACTCTGTGTTCAGAAATAATGGATCAGAAAGATGTAGACAATGGAGAGCAAGCAGTGCTCTATACCAAGGCTAAGCACACAACCATCCTATGTAGTCCCTTCCATCTCTACAGTTCTATGATTCTACAGAATGGAAGGGCAGCCTAGATAGACAGGTAAGATTTCTCTGAGCTTCTTACAGAAAATGCACACATAGTCGAGGTACCACTGAACAGCAGATTTTCCCATAAATCTAGATGCACAGTTGGTAGGCGCCAAACATCAGGGGGGTTGTTTGAATACTTTGTAAAGCAGGCACCCCCAAACTCGGCCCTCCAGCTGTTTTGGGACTACAATTTCCATCATCCCTGACCACTGGTCCTGTTAGCTAGGGATGATGGGAGTTGTAGTCCCAAAACAGCCGGAGGGCTGAGCTTGGGGTTGCCTGTTGTAAAGGGATACCATATTTTAGCAAAACCATCCCTATCAGTTGCATCATTCAGGGCATGTTCTCTTTTGGCTAGTTTCTCAGATAAAGCAATTGCCCACACTCCCTGTTTCCATTGTATGATATGTAGATGGCCTTTCCAATTTTTTTATATGAGCAATCGTGCCACTACAAGAGAAAAAGTGGTAAGTTCCTTGTGCAATAATTTGATTATCTTTAAAAATTAAGTTGAGTGTCTTTAAAATCCCCAAACAGCTGCTGCAGGTTGCCTGCAGCATGCCAGCTTTTCATATCAACTATTTGATAACTTGGATCCCTATACATACCTTTATTTTGCAGCAAAGTTCATCAAAGGATACACTGGGGGAGGTGACAAGCTGTTACCTTAGTAACACCTACCTACCTACAGCAAAGTAGCTTTTGGAACTGAGAACGTCTTTCGAGAACATAACGTTACTGATCAGATTCATGCATTCCTGTAGTCACGGAGTCAGAACATCTGACTAAAAGAAGCCCCTTCTGCAATTAAGTCAAATGTAGAATTTTTCTTAAAAGTATGACGCAATGTAGCGTAGCGCGCTCCAACATCTCAAAACAAGGGGATGCGGCGCTCACTGAGCTCTCTTTGTAGGAGAGCAAGTGCAGTGTAATGGTTAGAGAAACAGAATTTCGATGTGAAAAGTATCCCATTTGCTCCTAAAACTGCCTTGGTAGTCTTTGCAAAGAGCTGGCACTGAAAACCTGTTGCCTGAAAACGAAGTTCTTCTTCATAAGCCCTTCTACAAACAAAAGTGAGGCAGGTAGCAACTGGGGAGAGGGTAATTTCAGTGGAGATGCCCCATTTAGGGAACATCCTCCCTGGAGAAGTCTGCCTGCCACCTTCTTTATTACGTTTTTGGCACCCAATCAAGACCTTTAAAAAAAAAAACTTTTAATTTTAAGAGTATCTTCCTTTTAGTTGTCCACTATTTTATCACCTCCGTTAACCCCCCCCCCCAGATTTTATATATGTATGTAGTTTTAATTCTATGATTATTGATTTTTCTATGTTTTTTGGTGTTCTTGTTTATATCTGCAAGCTGCCTTGAGTCTCATCAATGGAAAAGGCATGAATGAATGAATAAATAAATAAATAAATAAATAAATACTGTCCTTTACAGAATATTGGTTCAGTACTTTCCTTGAGTTCTCAGATGCGCAAATCAAGGATAATTTTAATTTGGATTAAAATCCAAATAAGCATCTGAGATACATTCTTGTTAAAATCTGTGATAGTGCACTGAAAAACTGATTCAAGGAATTGTATGGAACAAACAGGAAATTAAGAATAGGTAATGTGCCAGTTCGGATACTGTCCTCTTGTTAAGACTTGTCCTCTCTTAAATTCCAGGATTTATAAGCTTCAAAAGAAGAACATTAGCTACAGATGGGTCTCCCCGTTTAAAATGAGTTTTGCTTTGGTGTTGTTGTTGTTTTTTTAAACTACAGTGTGTGCTCATATTCCTGAGAAAGGGTATTTAATTTTGGAACAGCTTAGGGACACTGATGGCAAGCCAACTGTTCATGTGTCGCCTTAATTATAGAATTATAAAGGATATTGTTCTCATTTCTGATACTTTGGATTTCATATAGCTGCTGCTGCTGCTGCTGTTGTTGTTGTTTTAAGTGTCCACCCTTCACCCTAAGGTCCCAAGGCAGGTTACAACCATTAAGACACAATGTTAAAAACAATTGAAATGTACTAGTGGGGGAATGATCTATTATTTGTTTTGAATCAGATGTCAAGGAGATGAGTAGCTATATAACCTTTAGAAGACATACAAAGGCAGCTGTGTATAGGAAAACCTTTCAATGCGTAACGTTTTATTGTGTTTTTATATATTTTGGAGGCCGCCGCGAGTGGCTGGGGCAAACCAGGAAGATGGGTGGGGTACAAATAAAATCATCATCATCATTAAAGGTTTTATGTTCTGATGGAATCATATTTGGTTACTCTTTTGTATGGGTTTTGATTGCTATGATTTGGTATGATGGATTTTTAAAAATACATATATATATTTTTAAAAAATAACCAGCTTTGGTTCACCTGTGACTTTCTACTCATGAGAAATCCACCCCCACGACTCTCCCCTATAGCAGCTACGGAAGGAAAAAAAGCACCACAACACTCCTGTACATGCCAGATCCCACTGGCTTTGTTACATCAGCGGCACACACCTGTTTGTGTGATACCACCTGCAGCGCTAACTGACAAGCAGATGCCATGCATTCCATGCAACTAAAAGGCAAGGCTCTCCAGCAACCAACAGAGTTTCCACCTCAAATAAAGCCGCTCACACATGAGTACTTCTTCAGCATGCCCCCCCCCCAAAAAAACCAGTCAGAAACAGACCGGGACAGTGCAGACCTGTGCCTGGGAAGAGCGAGGCAACAGGTTAAGTGTGGATAAACCCTCAGCTAGTATTGGAATACCTTCTCATTTGGCTTTCATGACCTGGATTTGAGACTGCGGAGAGCTGGATTTTAGCACTTTCAGACGCCTTTGCTTCTTTAATTGAGCTTGACGGGAGATATTACATCGTAATATTTTAGAACATGGCTCTATGAGTTTTTTTTCATAAAAGCCTTCTGAGTGAGATTTCCCAACATATTCAAACATATAAAATTACTCCAGGCATCAGAGCCGTTTTTCTGAATAGCTGTGCAATCTCTTTAAAAGCGCTTTTGAGAGCAGAGTTGCTTGCTTGCTACCATGCCTCACGGGCACAATGTCTCCTCCCTTAGCATAGAAAAATAAAGTTAAAAAATAATAATAACAAAAAACCCCACACAGATTGTCAGAGGGCCTGGTATGGCTACTCTAGAGTAACGACTCCAGCATGGTCTTTTAAGGCTTTTATTAAGTGCTGACTATTTACAGTGTTCAGAGCAGTAAAAATGCATCCTTAAGGTGAGGTGTCAGAACTCCCGAATGGCGATTGGCGCGTTTTCTTCCAGCACCACAACTTTGGCAGACCCAACCTCTTCCCCCTACGTTTGCGTCGCAATTCGGGAGTTGGGGGGATTGGCCTCCCCCCCGTGCGTCCAACTTCCTGTCCCACCTGAGGCATGGGCTCCACAACCCTGCCTGAGCCTCGGACACCACTTCCTGACTCTCCGCTGGAGGCAGAGCTCTCCTTACTCTCTCCAGCGCTTGGTGATGGACTGGAACTTAAGATGGGAGGGACTTCCCTGTATCCCTTGTCCCTCACATCCACCCCCCTCCCAGGCTCCTCTCTCCTCCTCCCCAGTGGCTCTCTGCTTGCTGGGGACGAGTGAAATCCCAAGAAGTCTGTGGCATCCGAGCCTGTGGGTGTGAAAATTTCCCCCCAATCCTGCGATCTCTCTCCTTCCCCCTGAGAAGACGGAAATCCCAAGAAGTCAGTGGCATCAGAGCTGGTGGGAGTAAAAATGTTCTGCCAGTCCTCTCCTGCCTCTGACGTCGTTGACCTCGGTGAAACCCACACCTCTTCTTCCGTGTCCTCAAATTCCGCTTCCCATCTCCATGGGGAGCTGCTGCCTGCTATCCCTTCCTCCTGCTCCTCCCCCTCTCCCTCCCTTTCCATGTGCCAGGGCTTGGGCCTGTGGGGGAACAGGGCGTGGAATTCTTCCACTAAAAATTCCTCAGGTACTTCCGTGGCCGGTATCCACTCATTGTGGGATGGCGGAGTGTCCTCCCATGCTATCAGGTACTCCAGTCCTCTCACCCCTCTCCTTGAGTCTAAAATCTCAGTTGCCTCATTGAGCTGTCGGGCGTTTCCCGTCTCCCCCCCTCCCTCTGGAGGCTGATCGCTGTCCCTGAACCTGGTACTTTCCCTGTACGGCGACAGCAGTGATCTATGAAACACTGGGTGCACTCTCATGTCCTCCGGCAGTGCTAGCCTGAAGGCTACCGGGTTGACCTGTTGCGTGACCGTGAAGGGGCCCAGCCTCCTGTGTGCTAACTTTCTGCATCGCCCCCTGGTGGGAAGACCTTCCGAGGATAACCAAACCTTGTCCCCCACCCTTATGACCTCTCCCGGCCGCCTGTGGCGATCTGCCCCCTTCTTATACGCTTCCTTGGCCCTCTCCAAGTGTTCTCTGAGCTGTTGGTGCACCGTCTCCAGGTCCTCTGCCCACTCCTCGGCCTGTGGGCCCTCTTCCTCCTCCTCCCCCTCCCTCTCCGGGAAAGATCTGAGGTCGCGCCCATAGTTGGCCTTAAAGGGCGACACCCCTGTGGAGACGTGCACCGCATTGTTGTAGGCAAATTCTGCCAGTGGCAGGCGATCCACCCAGTCCGTTTGCCTCTGGCTGACGTAACATCTCAGGTACTGCTGCAGAATGGCGTTGACCCGCTCCGCCTGTCCATTGGTCTGCGGGTGCCGAGCCGTCGACAAGCTGACCTCCACCTGCAGGAGGTTCATGAGCCGTCGCCAGAACCTGGAAACAAATTGGCGGCCACGATCCGAAATAACTCTTAAAGGCAATCCATGCAGTCGGAATACGTGGTCCACAAACAGTTTGGCCGTCTCTTCTGCCGAGACCGCCCTGGCACACGGTATAAAGTGGCACATTTTGGACATGAGGTCCACCACCACCAACACTGCGGTCTTGCCCCTGGACGACGGCAGGTCTGTGATGAAGTCCATGGACACTACTTCCCACGGCCTGTGCGGTGTGGCTAATGGCTCCAGCAAACCTGCTGGTGGCGCTCTGACCACCTTTGCTCGCTGGCAGGTGTCACATCCCCTGACATAATCCCGAACATCCTCCCGCACCCCTGGCCACCAGAAGTGTCTCATGACTAGGTGAGTGGTTTTGTCCCTTCCGAAATGACCCGCCGTTGGGTTGTCGTGCATCTGCTTGAGAACCTTACCTCTCAGCTGTTTGGTCGGGAGGTACAGGGCTCCCCTGTAAAAAAGCAAACCCCTCTTCTCCTCAAAGTCTTTGGCCTGCTCCCTCCCCCCTCTCAGGTCTCTGAAGATGCGGGTGGCAAATTCATCCGCTGCCGTCAGTGCTGTGAGTTCTGCCTCGCTCACCACTGCTGCACCGCATGACCATGCAGATGGGGGGAAAACGTGCCTGGGTGCTGGTGGCAACTCCTCCTCCATGTACTCTGGCTTGCGGGAGAGGGCATCCGCCCTGACGTTCTGCTCCCCCGGGATGTAGTGGATGGAGAAGTTGAAGTTCGAGAAGAACTCTGCCCACCGTATCTGCCGCTGGTTGAGCACCCTGGCCGTTCTCCAGAACTCCAGGTTCTTGTGGTCTGTGCACACCTGGATGGGGTGCTTGGCGCCCACCAGGAAGTGTCGCCAGTGCTGGAACGCCGCGTGGATCGCGAGAAGTTCCCTATCAAACACTGTGTAGTTGCGTTCAGGCTGGGTCAGCTTCCTGGAGAAGAAGGCACAGGGTCTCCACTCTCTGTTGGCGTCCAGTTGCAACAGAATCGCTCCCACAGCTTTATCAGAAGCATCTGTCTCCAGGCGTAGGGGCGCATCCTGCACCACGTGGAACAGGTGCTGGTCTGACGCGAACACCCTCTTGAGGCTTTCGAACGCTGCTTGTGCCTCTGGTGTCCACCTGAACTTCTGCTTGCCTCTCAGGCAGTCGGTGATGGGAGCCGTGACCCGAGAGAAGTTCTGGATGAACTTCCTGTAGAAGTTAGCGAAGCCTAGTAGTCGTTGGGCATCTTTGCGCGTCCTGGGGCTGTGCCAGTCCAGGATGGTCTGCACCTTGTCCTTGTCCATTGCCAGTCCCTTGTCTGACAGCTTGTAGCCCAAGAAGTCCACCTCCTTGGTGTGAAACTTGCACTTCTCCAGCTTCACATACAGGTGGTTGTCCTTCAGGCGCTGCAACACCTCCCTGACATCCTTCACATGCTGCACTGGGTCATTGGAATAGATAAGGATGTCATCCAGAAAGACCAGGCAGTTCTTGAAGAGGAGGGACCCCAGGACGTGGTGCATGAAGGCCTGGAAGCAGGCTGAGCCCCCTTGCAACCCGAAGGGCATCACCAGATATTCAAAAGAGCCCAGAGGCGTGAACATCGTGGTCTTCCATTCATCGCCTTCCCGGATCCTGATCAAGTTGTACGCCCCCCTCAGGTCTAGCTTGGTGAAAATCTTGCCCCTGCGTGCCGCTGTCAGGAGATCATCCACTCTGGGCATGGGGAAAGCCACTGGCTCTGTCACCGAATTCAGCCGTCTAAAATCCACCACCAGGCGGCGCTGTTGCGTGTCTTTCTTGTCCACCCAGAAGACCGGGCTGCCCCCTGCTGCCTTGCTTTCTCTGATGAACCCCCGCTTGAGGTTCTTGTCGATGAAAGCGCGCAGATCCTCCAGTTCCTGGTCTGACATGGCGTACAGCTTGGCTGGGGGTATAGTTGCCCCCGGCACCAGGTTGATCTGGCAGTCAAAAGGCCTGTGTGGGGGTAGGTGGTCGGACTCCGCTTCGCTGAAGACCTCCTGCAGGTCCCAGTACGGCTTGGGTATCGCCTCACCCCCTTTGACGTGCATGGTGGCCACCGTGGCTATCGGAGGCCCCTCCCCTGGTTGGTGCTGCATGCAATGTTCCAGACAAAAGTCCGACCCAAACGTGATGCATCTCTGGTGCCAACTTATGGAAGGGTCGTGGCGCGCCAGCCAGCTCATTCCCAAAACGATGGGGGGGTCTGAGATGGTCGTGACGTTGAAAGCCAGTGTCTCTGAGTGCCTTCCCACCGTCATTCTCATGGGGGGGGGTTTGATGAGTGATGGCCCCTCCCAGCAACTCTCTGCCATCAATGGTGGCCACATGCAGGGGAAAATCCAGCTGCAGAAGTTGGATTTGGTGCTCTTCTGCAAAGTTTCTCGAGAAGAAGTTGGCAGATGCCCCACTGTCAATTAAGGCGAGGACTGACAGGGGGTAGCCATTTGGGAGCGTCAGCGTGACTTCTAGAACCACTCCTGCTCTGGGAGGGGTGGGCTGGCTCTGCTCCTCTCTGTGCGGGTGGGCGGGCTGGGGCTGTTCACTGCTGACTGTGCCTGGCTGCTGCCCCTTGTCTCCTGCAGCCAGGCTGTCTCGTTTCCCTGCTGTGGTGCTACGTCAGTGGGGGAAGGTACAACCGTTCCCGCCTTTCCTTGCCACTCCCTGCGATGAGGGCAGTCTCTGACGCGATGCCGGGGGGAGTTGCAGAGAAAGCAATTCCCTCCTCTTCCCTCCTTGCGTTTTGGCGCCGCCGGGGTTTGAAAAGCCCGCGCGCGCGCTCCCCCGATCTCCATCGGTTCCGGCTCTGGGCTTGGTCTGGGCGGGTCTGGGGGCGGTCCCTGGGGTGGGTTTTGGTGATGTGGTCTGTCCTGAGAGCGTGGGAACCAAGGTTTTGCTGCGCGCGTCGCTTGTTTGTCATACCATCTGGATTCCTGCCTCACCCCCACCGCTAGCGCCGCTTTGCTGAGCTGATCCATAGTCTGCGGTCTAGGACCTCTTGCCAGCTCATCCTTAACGTCTGCATGCAAACCTAGGTAGAAGGCTGATTTCACTGGCTCACTGTTCAGATCCCACCCCAGTTTGTGCACCAGCATGGTGAATTTCGCCCAGTAGTCTCTAACTGTCGATTTTCCTTGTGTTAGGTCATGAAGCTCCTGTTTAGTGGCCTCCATTTCACTGTCGCTAGCGTACATTAATTTTAAAGCTTCTAGAAATAAAGTTGCGTTCTTCATGCAAGGATTTTTTTGCGCGATGAGCGGTCTTACCCATTCCCGGGCGGCCCCCGTCAAATGCTCTATGATAAAGTAGACTCTGTGCGCGTCATCTGGGAATTCTGCTGCATGCAATTCCAGCGCATAATTTATCTCAGTCTCGAATCCGAGGTACTCCCTCGGGTCTCCGCTGAACTTGGTGACTAGGCTCTGTCCCCTTCTCACTTGGACTAGCTGCGGCTGGGGTGCCCCCCCACCTCTAGCGGCTTTCTCCTCTTCCAACTTTTTCTGCAGGTCTAATACCATCACCCTTAGCTGTTTCTCAGTCTCCTCTTTTGTCCTCACCTGGTCCACCAGCTTGTTCAGCTCCTCCTGCGCCCCTCGCGCTTCCTCCTGAGCGGCATGCAATTGCTGCTGTGCGTGCGCTGTGAGGGTCTGTAGCTCCTGCTTCGCTGCTTCAGCCTCCAGCCTCCAATGCTCAGCCTCTTGAGCGCTCATCGCTGCACTCCAAAGTAGCCAAAAAAGATTCGGGAGTTGCTGTCAGAGGGCCTGGTATGGCTACTCTAGAGTAACGACTCCAGCATGGTCTTTTAAGGCTTTTATTAAGTGCTGACTATTTACAGTGTTCAGAGCAGTAAAAATGCATCCTTAAGGTGAGGTGTCAGAACTCCCGAATGGCGATTGGCGCGTTTTCTTCCAGCACCACAACTTTGGCAGACCCAACCTCTTCCCCCTACGTTTGCGTCGCAATTCGGGAGTTGGGGGGATTGGCCTCCCCCCCGTGCGTCCAACTTCCTGTCCCACCTGAGGCATGGGCTCCACAACCCTGCCTGAGCCTCGGACACCACTTCCTGACTCTCCGCTGGAGGCAGAGCTCTCCTTACTCTCTCCAGCGCTTGGTGATGGACTGGAACTTAAGATGGGAGGGACTTCCCTGTATCCCTTGTCCCTCACACAGATATTCCTTGATCTTCCCTCTCTTTTTTTTCCAGGGCTGAGGACTACTTCTTTTAACTGATGAAATCGGGAGCCCCATCCAGAGCTGGTATTGGCGCTAGAGATTTCCCTTTTCTTCCCCGCCAGCAGGAACACTGCCTTGTAGACTCCAGGCCCAAAGCTAGACGCCTACACCTGCCAAGTGGTTTGTTGGACGGCTGACAGAAACAGATGCCAGGGCCTGTCATGTACTTCCAAAACAAAGCCATTTCAACTGCTCGCCTAGGGGCGCGATTCACCTTAAAACAATAATGTATCAACACGCCATATTGTGTTCGTGCCTTAAAAAACAAAAACGAAATAAATAATGTCTACAAACCCACATAAAAGGTTGCCTGGATCGTTCCCGCTCCCGACCCGCCCACCCCCCACCCCAAATTTGGCAGCGAGGGATGGAGATTTTGAAATGGCTGCCTTACCAATGTGCTGGGCGCAGGTATCGCAATACTCCGCGTATAAGGATTCGAAACAGTTGCAGCAATATGGCCGCCCTTCCTTCATGATGTACCGCTGCCCGCCCAGCACCTTTTCACATTCAAAACAGCAAAAGTGCTTCATGTGCCAGTGCCTTCCCTCAGCCTCTGTGCACTCGTCAGCGAAGATAATCTGTAGTGGGAAATCAAGCAAACGTGTTAGGGCCTAGAAAGCAAAGCTTCGCTCATTTTTCTTGCGACCTGTCGTAGGGGCCATTTGCCTAGAGGCTCAACGCATGAGGAGACCGATAGACAAGTAAATAAATATTACTGATTTGAGCTTGCTTTTTAACGGCTTCGCTGCTTCAAGACTCTTACATCTACGCCTTTTTTTGAATCCTAATTTTCTACTACAGCAAAATAAAAAATATTTTTTTTAAAAAAAATGGTTGAGAAAATGGGATGTACATGGAACAGGGGTTTGTGTGGAATAGCGTAAGATGACTCCTATTCCATTTTCAGTAAATGGGGGCCAGGAAGTGGGAAGCATCGGGTTAGTTATTTTTTTATTATTCTCTTACATTTATAAGATGTAGCTGCAAGATGTAGATGCAAAGATAGGCTGGCAAAGAGGACTTTGGAAATTTGCAAGTAGATAAATAGGGACCGCTCCGGCGGGAAGGTAAACGGCGTTTCCATACACTGCTCTGGTTCGCCAGAAGCAGCTTTGTCATGCTGGCCACATGACCCGGAAGCTGTCTGCGGACAAACGCCGGCTCCCTCGGCCTATAGAGCGAGATGAGAGCCACAACCCCAGAGTCGGACACGACTGGACCTGATGGTCAGGGGCCCCTTTACCTTTACCTTTACCTTACATTTATATTTCTTCTGTACATGCAACAAAGGCAAACAAGGCAGATTTCACAAAATCTTGACTGTGGTTTGGGCTCCAGTACCTCGACTACCAGGGAGCTGGAAAATCTTCTGATTTCGGCAAACTAATGAGGCGCAGCGTTGCGTGATTAGTACTGTACTGAGCTTCGAAATCAACAAGCCGTGTTCAAAACCCTAAAGCTGCCGTGAAGTTTGACAGTTCGAGTTCCCTACGATCCTGTCCCTGGCCTATTGAAACAGGCTGCAGCTCCCCCCTCTTCCACCTCTCAGCTGCAGACTGGGCATTAAAGGGGTGGAGGAGAAAGCACACACAATTTATTATGTACACTGTTGTACACAGTGCAAATCTGTTTCAATGAAGGGTAGTGCAGATTTCCTCCCCACCCTGCAAAAGGATAAACTGTGGATGAATGGCCAGCAGTTCTGGGCTTGGCAGGGGCATTGGGCTAGGTGTGGGCATCTGCATCCACGCATGCTTGTGCTGGCCGCTGCAAAGAGAAGCCGCTACAGAGGCTAACACGTGGACCAGTCTGGAGATATTTCACATCTTTCCTTGCTTGTAGAGCTGCAAGATGTAGATGCAAAGATAGGCTGGCAAAGAGGACTTTGGAAACTTGCAACCATTCATCATGATCAACAGGAGGAGTGTTCGCGCATTCAAAAAAGAAGCAGAGATGTTTGGCTGGCCTTACCTCATCACATGCCGCACACCGAGGCTTGAGGCATTCCGCGTGGTGCCGGCCACAATAAATCTTCCCATCTTGATAGAAATAGATGAGATCTACCAGCAGCTCGTTGCAGACGCTGCATATAAAGCATGGCGGATGCCAGCAAACTCCATGACCTGCCCTCGATGCAAAGACGGCTATGTCTCCTCCATTGATTTGGCCTCCACACTGCAAAGACATTAAGGGAATGACACCCGAGGGGGAAACAGCTGAGGGCAGCCAGGTCTCATGGCAGCATTGGAAAGAATGCAAGGTTCTACAAAATGATACACCATGCATGTTGCTCCTTTGGGTTACTCACAACCCGGGTCCTTTGTCAAACTGGGGTTCCCTGGGGTTCAAATGAAAATGAAATGATCCGCTCAACACATGGGCATGAGCGCCATCGCAGCTCCCAGTCACAACGCAATGGTTGCTGCTTGTACACTCCAAACCCCGTCCATATATGGATGGGCCTTGGAGCAAGCAAACAGCAGCCAGGGCACCAGGTTCTGCTTCTCTTTCTGCCTGTTCTGTCTTCCATCACAGAGAGAGAGGAAAGCAAGACAGCTGGGCTGCTTGGATACTGCACAAGAACTTTGCAGGATAGCACGCTTCCTTCGACTGTATCTGGGTTCCCTTTTGTTGGGAGGGCTTCCCATATTGAAAAAAAAAATTGGGGAGAAACAGCGGGAGTGTGTTGTGTTCTGATTTTTTAAAGAATCCTTTAGCAATTTCAACATGCAAAATAATAACATACTGCCATTTTTTCAGTCTTCTTCATGACTACAAGGGAGAACCAGGTGGAGGTTTTGTCCAAAGTGTTTCAGACATGGGGGAAGACATGGTTTTCTAGGCTCCCTTAATTCTGGCTGTGAGCAAGTTTGTTTTGCTTATGGTTTTTTGGTCTAGCAATGCACAGCCTAGATGCAATTTCCCCTGGGGATTATGTGGTGGGAACCCGCCCCCCCCCACCAATCCACACAAGTAAATTCTCTGACCCTGAGAATAGTTTAATTAATAAGAATTTGTACTAAACTTCCTTTGTAAAGTCAAAGCAAAGAACAAATTTGTCTCCTGACTTGCCAGTGTCTCTTCTTATGACCTCTCATAACCCAAAAGCTAAACATTACAACAGAAAGCATGATTAGTTGTTAAACTTGTATACTACCCTATACCTGCAGGTCGCAGGGCATTTCACAAGATAAAATCACAATATAAAAACACAAAATACATAATCAAAACAAAAACAGCCCAATAACCCTCTGCAAGAAACACAATTTGCAAGATTGTGCTGTATGTGTGCCACAGTAGCATAATGCCACAACTTGGGGAAACTGCTCTGTGAATCCAAGATTCACCTGGCCGAAATATGTTGTGAAGATAGACCTACCTGCTCACAAATGGCGCCAGTCATGGTGACTGGAAAGGGTCGAACATTGCCTCTGCCCAGGTTCTCCCTTTTCCTCTGATTGCTGAAGAGTTTGAGTTCTCTCTTCTCCTCTTCATCCAGTGAGTTGCAATATCGTACCTAGAGATTAATAGCAATGATCTGTGTTACACCGGAAGTTGCAAGCCTTGGCTTCTCCCCCAGCACTTTTTTTTTTTGCAGGCAACGTGGGAGGAACTTGCCACCTACATGCAGATGTTTTCTCCCCTCAACAGATGGGCTTTCAGCCCAGATCAGACTCTCGCAAGCCGATTTCTCTTTTTCCTCTCCTCAAACCACAATGGTCTCTGCTGCTTTCTATACTTCTTCCCCTTCGACTGCTGCTATCCAGTTTATTAATGATACTCCCAGTATGCACACATGCACATTATTTAAAAAAAACACCAATGGCTGCTTATAACTCGAGGAAGACCTATGTGTCATAAAAACATGGCGGTTGACCCTGAAAAGTTGGTGGGTCTTGGGATAAGGATGTGTAAGGGAATAATTACAATGCTAGGACACTACTTGAGGGACATGGCCAGTCCAGAGATTAACACACTGGAAAACTGTGAAATCCAAGGAAAATTAAGAAGACTTCCTTGGGCTGTGGCTTTCTAGCCCCTTTCCTTTCACCTAGGGTTGCCAGACTCAATAGAGGACAGGGCTTCTGTGCCTTTAATTGCCCTGCTCTCTTCTGAGTCTGGAAACCTTAAAGAGAAACCAGCAGACCCTTTGTTTAATTTCCAAGCAAAGGGTCTGCTGGTTTCTCTTTAAGGTTTCCAGACTCAAAAGAAAGCAGGGCAATTAAAGGCACAGAGGTCCTGTCCTCTATTGAGTCTGGCAAACCTACTCTGACTACTGGTAGACAGATGCTTCTTACTAGTACAGCCAAGTACACACATTTAACTTGCAGAAATTAAACTATACACGTTTGGCTTCAGCGCCATTCCGAATCAATTTCAGCCTTTTTCTTCTGCCTGCATCTGTCTCTACCTGCCTCCCTTCCACCTTCATCTCCCTTCCTCCTCCAGTCACTCAACCATTCACATACGGAGGAGCGGGGGGAAAGGCAGTAGAGACACTGCAGAAGGTCTCTCCCACTTGCCTTCCAGTAGCAGGCCAGAAAAAAGGAAATGTTGGCTATGTGTGATTTTCACATATGCATGTTATCTTGGGAATGTATAAGCTCAGCAAATGATGTGATTGCACTGTATCTAAAAGGGACTGCCATCTTAGTCTTCTCCTGGCACATAGAATCACAGAATCATAGAGTTGGAAGAGCCCACAAGGGCCATCCAGTCCAACCCCCTGTTAAGCAGGAAACACCATCAAAGCATTCTTGACATATGCCTGTCAAGCCTCTGCTTAAAGACCTCCAAAGAAGGAGACTCCACCACACTCCTTGGTAGCAAATTCCACTGCCGAACAGCTCTTACTGTCAGGAATAAATAGGCTCATTCACACATATATGGTGGCACTGTGCCAAGATTAAGCCTTTTTGGAGTGGGGTATTAGAAGAGCTTAAGAAAATATTTAAATATATTAAAAAAACTCCTGAGTCTTTCCTACTAGGAATGGTTGATAAAGAAGTGGACAAAAAGGATGAAAAGGTATTTCTATGCTCAATGGCGGCAGCAAGAATTCTAATTGATAAATTATGGAGAAGCCAGGAAGTTCCAAGAGAAATTAATTAGTTACATCGATTTGGCCAAATTGACAAATTCGATAAGGGGTGGTTCAAATAAAAAATTTAAGGAAAATTGGGGAAAATTTGGAATATATATATAAAGGAACTTGTGTTGAAGACAAATATCTTGTAAAGCTCTCAAGAGGAAAATAAATAGAAGCAGCGAGAACGGTAATAAATTTGAAGCCAGGGAGGAAGAGAAGGGGAAGTCGAAATGTACAAGAAGATATAAATATAGGTGAACGTGAAAAGGTGTAAGTTAAGGTGAAACAACATTGTAGAACAGGCGTCCCCAAACTGCGGCCCTCCAGATGTTTTGGCCTACAACTCCCATGATCCCTAGCTAACAGGACCAGTGGTCAGGGAAGATGGGAATTGTAGTCCAAAACATCTGGAGGGCCGGTTTGGGGATGCCTGTTGTAGAAGATAGGTTAAATTACTGGTCTGCTTTCTGCAAGTCAACAGAGTATTGCTAATTCACTTGCCGCTGAACTCAAAACTGAGAAGGGATAAATTACTTCCTGATTCAGTAGACAAGGGTCTTTTAAAAAGGTACTTCAGTGGCACTCAAAAGAGCTTAGCAAGCTCTTGACGGCGCAGCTTATGGCAGGTCCATAACTATTTGCTTGCTTGTTCTCTGAAACTGGGCTCAGGCTTAAGCCAAGACCAACAAGATGTTGTCAGGATGATTAAAAGGCCTCCCCTCCACTGGCCGCCTTGCCTTCAAATGTTTAGAATGCACACTACAATTTCTCAGTGCGGAACCCAAGTTATTTAAAGGGAGACACACAGACAAACCCTTTTTCAGCCCTTGGGAAATAATTCAATGGGCTGCAATTTTGAAGTGCCAACAGGCCATATGTAATAGATCATCTGAGCGCCCTTGGGTTTTCACCTCCCATTCTGTTTTGTTTTTAAATTTTAACTAGAGTGGTCCCAGACTGCACGATGCTTTTGAAAACACCTTCTCGAGTAACACATTTAAAATAATCTTTAAAAAAACAAAACAGGATCATGCTTCAGGTGCAGAATTCTGGCACAAGTGATGTAAGAGCCTGAAGGCCCTGCCTACGAAAGTAACAGTGTGACTTATATATAACTAACAGCGAACTCATTCTCCAAGGGGCAAACCCTTAAGGAGTCAAAATGGACAGTGTCTGCAGGTAAGAGGGAGGGGTCAGCAGGCTTGGGGAATGCCAGCATTTGCAGAAGTACAAGATAAACTTAAGGAAGGGAGGAAACCCTAAGGTTGGTGGGCAAACTCAAACCTAACATTATTAGGACTGAGCATGGTCAGTGGCCACAGAATGCTGAGTGCTCCCTCATGGAAAAACTAGAGGAGGGGGAATAATAGAATTGTAGAGTTGGAAGGGACCCTGAGGATCATCTAGTCCAACTCGCTACAATGTGCAGCTGTCCCATACAGCGTTCGAACCTGCTCCTTTGGTGTTATCAGCACCATGCTCTAACCAACTGAGCTATCTGGGAATGGAATGGAGAACCACAGAGAAGTCACTCCTGCCATACCTCCCTTTGGATCCACCCACCCGAAGCTCTGTCTACCTACCCAACACCAGCTTCACTCAGGGAAGCCATTCCTGTCAACCAAAGATGCTACATGAAATATTCATCTTCAGGGGCAATGGACCTCTAAACTCCAGGTACACTGGATTGCTGTTGTCCCCGTGCCCTTGGCTTGTAAGCCTTCCAGAGGGTTATATGTGTGTGTAAAAAAAACCCACCTGTTTATTTATCTTTTACAGGTATTATACGGAACAACATTCAATAAACTCTCCCCATACCCCACATGGAAGAACAGGTTCATATGAGAGACACAGAAAAACTACAGCCATCCTACTAGAATCATAGAGCTGGAAGGGACCCAAGGGTCATCTAGTCCAGGCTTCCTCAACCTCGGCCCTCCAGATGTTTTGAGACTACAATTCTCACCATCCCTGACCACTGGTCCTGCTAGCTAGGGATCATGGGAGTTGTAGGCCAAAAACATCTGGAGGGCCGAGTTGGAGGAAGCCTGATCTAGTCCAACCCCCTGCGATGCAGGAATATTAACTAAAGCATCCATGACAGATGGCTGTCCAATCTCTGCTAAAAACTTCCACGGAAGGAGAGTCCACCTCCTCCCGAGGGAGTTCATTCCCCTGTCAGAAAGTTCTTCCTGGTGTTTAGTTGGAATCGCCACTTAAAACCATTGCTGTTTTGAGTCCTGCCCTCCAAGCTTGCTCCATCTTCCATGTGACAGCCCTTAAGATATTTGACGATGGTTATAATATCTCCTCTCAGTCTCTTCTTTTCCAGCTAAACAGACCCATCTCCTCCAACCATCCTTCATACGACTTGGTTCCCAGACCCTGGATCATCTTGGTTGCTCTCCACTGCTCATGTTCTAGCTTGTCAACATCCTTCTGGTGCCCAGAACTGGACACAGTATTCCAGGTGTGGTCTGACCAAGGCAGAATAGAGTGGTACTATTACTTCCCTCGATCTGGACACTATACTTCTGTTTATGCAGCCTAGAATAGCATTGCTTTGTTTGCTGCTGTATCACACTGTTGACTCATGGCCCAATATGCTAAAAGATGTGCATCTGTCCACAGCTTGCCTTGAGTCGCTAGCCATGCTCTTTTGTATAAACATATGAAATAAAGTCGAGCCATGTGTTTTGGAAAGCGTGTCTTTGTTTATTCCTTGTTCACCTAGTTTTTCAGTCAGTTTGTCCAATAGTGCCACATCCCAGATTTGATTCAGCCACATTTCAGATAACATTTAGGGTTCTCCAGTTACTGGCAACATCAAGCAAGCAGCTGTTATTAATTGTAATGTAAGCTTTTTAGATGATAATTCTTCATAACCTCCTTCAAATACAGTTAATAAAGCAACATGGAGGTCAAGATGTACCTGTTGTTTAGTTTTCATACTCATTTCACAAAAAAACACTGTTATCCCAAAATATACAAAGTTTTTGACAAGTCCACCACATGTGGAAAAATGAAGCTACATTTTAACAGTTTCTCCAGCCAGTTGTTGGGAGAGTGTAATTGATTTTATTGAGTAGTACAGGATGCAAATACCATCTATGAGTTAGCTCTTGTGCGTTTCCCCTAAGTTTAGCTGAATAAAATTGAACAGGGAATTTCTGCCAGATTCTTTTCCAGGAAGGCTCGTTTAGAGTATCATTCAAATCTCTCTCCCAGTGGCGTTTGAGAGCATTTAAAGCTTTGCAAGAAAAATTGGTTAATGAGCTGTAAATTAAAGAAATGATACCCTTGCCCAATGGATCGTCAGAATAAATTATAATTTCCAGGGGAGTTAAAGACTGGGTTGCCTGGGATGTGATGTTTGTTTGGGAGATAATATGTAGGACTTTGCCGGTATATGAACACAAGAGTAAGCTTTGTTTTCCAAAGCCTGTTGCATCTCTATTCCTGTCATATGCTTTCTGTTCTTATAGAAGTCTCTGATCCTGCTTCCCGATTTTTGTATTCCTGTATTCTATCTGGATTAAAGAAGTCAGAGTGGACAATCAAAAAGATTATAGGTGAGGTAGGAGGAGCTAATTTGCTGCACTAGTTCTGCCAGGCCTGTAAATTAGCTGTTAAAAAATTATAACCAAAGGTAGAAAGAGAGCTACATCTGCTCCAGCCAGGACTTTTCTTCCAGAAAAGTACCAAATACATTAATATGGTTAAGAATTAATATACTAATGGGAAGAGAGCATTTCTAAATTCAGACTGGAGATCAAAAATCATTTCCTAATATTAACAGTGTAAAATTCTGGCGAGCTGTCCCAAGAACAATTGCGGGGACGGTTCTCTTAATTGATTTCCAGGCAGAGATAGGAAGATTTTAAAAGACTTGTTTTAAAGGGCTTATTCTTTTTTGTTCAATCAAGTGCTTCTGCGTTCTACAGAACTTCTACAGAAGCAAATCTCTGCAGAAATGGAATACAGATGTTCTGCAAGTATCCATCTCCCAAAGGAATTAAACATCTTTCTTTCTAGAGAATTTGGAAATTCTTATTTAGTTATGGGCCACTGTGTTCTAGAAATGCCTTCTCTTCATCTCAAGCTTCAGAATTCTCCATCTTTCCTCTGGGCATTAGGTGGTATGAACTTTTCTCTCTCTTGCAGAAGCTCAATAAAGGAGGCTTGGGTCATGCACTGGATTGTGGACCCATTGTGCTCTTGGGCTTTCAAAAAGCTTTTGATAAATGTCCCCTCATCAAGAACTCCTGGACATGCGACAAGAGGAAGAGATTGCGAAGAGCTCCAAAAATATCTGTCCAAGGTGGCATGAATATGTCAAATACAACTCAATGTAAACTCAGCACATTGAGTCAAAAAATCCTAACTTTGGGCAGTCTGAGATGGCAGTGACTGGCCAGGATCTGGATCAGTTAGTTTTTTAAAAATATTAAGTGGTATATAAATGCTTTTAAATAAACAAACAAGTAAATCTTGGGGGCATAGTGAATAGCTCAATGAAACATTGATCTGGGATATGCCAGCCCAGAAAAAGGCAAATCCTATTTTAGGAAAGGGATAAAAAATATAAACCTGACAATATAATAATGGCATTATAAAAATATATCATCAAACAGGACTCTCTCCTTAAATGATCACCTTATTTCAGACCAGGAATATATTATTTCCCCAGTTAAATATTATGGACCAGCTAAAGTGATGCTCCTAACTTGAGTGTAGCCTGTAGACTCACACAAAGCAAATATATGAAATTAAAGAATAATTAAAGGGCAGAATTACCCAAAGGGAGGGGGAAACCCAGCCATGCCCCCTAACCAGGGAGCTTGTTTATATCTAGAAAGTAAGCGCTCTGGAACAGAGACTTTTAAAAAGCATTCCCTGCTCTATGCTAAAACAGCAATAAGGGGCATACCACACTTCTTTAAAAAGACAAAACCTTATACCAGGGTAAAAAAAACAAACCAGGGTTTGCGAACGTTCTTTTGCAACCTGAATGTCCACGGCTTCTGAATGGCTGCCGAAGCTCCGGCAGCCAGTCGGAAGCCATGCCTTGGAAGTCGAATGTTTTGGAAGTCGACTGGACTTCCGGAACGGATTCCATTTGGCTTCTAAGGTACGACTGTATTTATTTCATTAGTCTTTCTTTGGCCAAAACAGGCCTACAAGGTTGGTCACAGAATAAGATTTTTCAAGCCACATTAAAACAGCTGGAAAATCACTTCCAACACCAGAGTGAGATTGGGATGAAGGCCAACCTACAGATGTTTTGGAGCACAACTCTTATCAGCCCCAGCCAGCACTGCCCTGGGAGTCACCAGCTTGGAGAAAACTGTTCTCAAGCACGACCGGGGACTGGGATTGAGCACACATTTGCAGTGTATAAACTGCACATTAAAGGTAAAGGGACCCCTGACCATTAGGTCCAGTCGTGACCGACTCTGGGGTTGCGTGCTCATCTCGCATTATTGGCCGAGGGAGCCGGCGTATAGCTTCCAGGCCATGTGGCCAGCATGACAAAGCCGCTTCTGGCAAACCAGAGCAGCACATGGAAACACCGTTTACCTTCCCGCTATAGTGGTTCCTATTTATCTACTTGCATTTTGATGTGCTTTCGAACTGCACATTAGAAGTGTATAAACGCCACAAAAAGGACATGAAGTCAACAGCCCTCTACTGCTATTGCCCCAAACTAGAGGCTGCATATAACCATTGTGATCACTAGTCATTGATCAACATCTTGTTATCAATTTATCTGAAGCCATCTTAATCTTGCTGCAGTGAATTCCATGAATTAAGTATGGATTGTATGGAGAAATACTTCCCTTTGTTTTCCTTGAGGCTACAGCCAGTCACTTTTGGATGAGGGAGTAAAGCTTCTCTCTACCTGCTTTCTTCACACCTTGCCTAATTTTACAGACACCCCTTTCTATATTGGGAGACCCGCCTTTCTCTGGATTCATTTGTAGTTGGCAACTTTTAATACTACTGATAAGTTAAAACTCAATTCCAAGAGTACCTATTTATCACCTTGGAACATCTTTGCTTAAACTTCGGTCTCCATCCCTGGGCGTTAGTCTAGACTCCAATTCTACAGTTGGAGGATCTTACTTTAAGGGAGGTATTTAATGTCTTTTGAGTCTCTTCCAGCAGCAGGATTTTACAATTCTGTTAACAGCTTTTTGAAACGAAAACAAACATGTCTCAGCTTCACAGCATAGTACATTTGATAGGCTACCAGAAGTTTGTTTTTTGATATTTTTTTTCACCTCACATGCTCATGGTACTAGCGAACATTAGCAGCTAACGGCTGGACCTAACAGTCAGGGGTACCTTTACCTTTTTATTACACAGGGTGGGGAACCCAACACACTGACAAAGTTATGGGAAGTTCAAGAAGAGTACAGTGCCATGAATCAAGTCCACTTGCAAACGCAGGCATTAACACATTCCGGATTTGCAATAATATGCAGCATTTTAAAACATATTTACAACAATTGAATAATTGGTCCTTTGGATCACAGGTGGTTTTCATTTTGCCAAGCTGAGTGAGGATTGGGTTTTGAGAGAAATCACCTCCCCACTCCATTTCCAATTTCTTGAGCGCCTTGACAGAAGCTAAAATCACCCCATGACAAGAAAAACCATGTCTCACCAAAGAACAAAAGCGTTCCATTGTGGCCTGCTCATTATTATTTAGTGAATTTGTATACTGCCATTCACCCAAAGATCACAGGATGGTTTACGACAGGCATAGGCAACCTCGGCCCTCCAGATGTTTCGGGACTACAACTCCCATGGTCCCTAGCCAACAGGAACAGTAGTCAGGGATGATGGGAATTGTAGTCCCAAAACATCTGGAGGGCCGAGATTGCCCATGCCTGGTTTACAACATAAAAACAAACACAAAATGCATAACAAAGAAGTTTAATTTATATTTAGAGAAAAATTATAAGGTTAAAGAAACAAGGGAGGGGGAAGTATAAGAGGCTGAAGAGGCGAGAAGTTAAATATAAGGAGAGAAATGATTATATGTTAAATAGTGATTATAGATTCCAGATTCTAAGTAGTTTTTAAATTATTTTATATTTGTATGTAAAATAGAATTGGAATAGTAATGTAATAAGTGGATTAGAATCAAGAATAGAGGGAATGAATTAGAGAGTGCCAATGTTAGATATAAATAGAAACGTGGATGGGGGGGGGGAGGAAGTCAAGCAGGGTTAAGAATTCATAGTTAAGGTATAAGAATAAGGATCCCCAAACGAGATTTTGATGTGTATTTTTTGTCTTTTCCCCCCTTTCTTCAAGTTTTGAATTATTCTTTTTTCGCTTGTTTTTGTATTCTTTTTTCTGTGTTTTTGTTATCTTTTTTTGTAACATTAAAAAACCAATAAAAATATTTTAAAAAACAAAATACATAACAAAAAATCAAAATCAAATCAGGAACTCCCCTCCCACAAATACATTTAAAAGGCCATAGAATGTATTGTTTAATCACCCAAAGGCCTGGTTATAGAGAAAAGTTATGGTACCTAAAGGTATGTAACCTAAAGGTGCCAGGCAAGCCATCCTGGGGAGAGCATTCGAGAAACAGGGAGCCATCACAGAAAAGGCCCAGTCTTGTGTTGCTACCCTCTGGGCCTCTTGTGGAGGAGGCACATGAAGAAAGTTCTCAGATGATGATCACAGAGTCTAGGTCAGTTCATATGGGGAGAAGCGGTCCTTGATGTACTATGGCCATGAGCCATTTAAGGCTGTATAGGTCAAAACCAGCACTCTGAATTCGGACCGGAAACTGGCAGCTATTGCAGTCGTCTTACTCGGATACGAGTGATCGCCAAAGAAGAAGTAGAAGAACAGGATTTCCACATACCCCTTTAGAAAATATATTACTGTATACCAATGTGTTGGAAGTATCTGAGTATATGGCAAAAGATTTAAAGCAGCCTTTCCCCACTTTTGTGCCCTCCAGCTGTTTTGAACTTCAACTCCTATGATCTCTAACCAGCACCTAGCTGGTGCTGATGGGAGGACACCAGGTTGGGGAAGGCCGATTTGGAGACTGAGCTTTCTCTATGGGTGTCCATTCTCTTGCATGCGATTTAGTAATCATCTGAAAACAACTTAAGGTGCTGCTAGTGTATTCTGAACAAGGAGAAGCTAAGTCAGTCTTCAAAATGATGCTCAACTAGAGTAGAGACTTCTGGGGTGTCTTATTCTGAACAAGGAGAAGCTAAGTCAGTCTTCAAAATGATGCTCAACTAGAGTAGAGACTTCTGGGGTGTCTAAGTATCAGGAAGCAGTTGTTTTTTGTCTGGCTTTGGGAGTTTTTGGTATGGATGTAAGGCCCCGTTCTATGGCTTTAGTTAACTGAAAATATGCCGAACGCAGCTCCCCACGTCCTTTTTCAGTGGAGAGGAAGAGCTGCGAGTTTTAAATACTCTTTTGTGTAGCAGCAAATGTTGTGGCCAGGGCAGCAGTTGCTTGCTGTGGAATCCAAAGGGGGGGGAAACCCAATCCCTAAGAGGGCACAACATAAAATGCAGTAGAAGAACTATTTCCTCAGGATAGCAGGAGAGGCAGAAAGGGTTAAATTCCCCACTGGTGCATTTGCATTTTTTTAAAATAAAAAAAAAACCCTGTTATGTTAGATACAAATATGCATTTCATGCCACATGTAGCTTGGTAAGACAGTGGTTAACAACTTGATGCCCTCTGGATAATTTTTCAGACCACAACTCCCATCAGCCCTAGCCAGCATGATCAATGGATAGGGATGATGGGAGATGCAGTCCAAATCTTCTAGGGAGAACCAGGTTGACAAAGGCTGAGCAAGTGGCTCCTCACAGTGGCAAGTTGCAGATGTGGTGCAAGCAACCCATTTTAGTGTGTCCCAAAGACAACATTTAAAATTTTACTTTTTGCTAACCTATATAACCTCACAGTCAGCTGCAATAAAAAGCCTGTATGTTTCAGTTCTTCAATTCAACACAAAAGCAGAAAGCTTAATATTTTAGCAACCGCATGAGAAATGTATGCTCTTTTATCTAGCATTATTTTAACCTACAGCAGCAACAATTCCGCACAGAGAGAAAACATTTATTGTACCTATAGTTACAATTTAAGAGTATGTCATTTACACTGAGAGCCAGGCCAGTTTATCTGTGAGTCTGAGCCCAAAAGCTTTCATTATTTTTATGTTAAAAATATATATATCAACACCTCTCACCACAAAATATGTGTTTTCCAGGAAAATAAAAGTTGGAAAGTCAAAGCAAAAGCAAGAAATATTGGAGAGATAAACGTAATAGGACATCTATACTCTAAATAGGCATTGCATAAATATGCATTCCCAGATAAAATATGAGGGCTGTTTCCCTTTCCATTCAACTGAGAACAAGTACAGAGGGCAGGGTCTCTGCCAAGTAATTCATCAGCCAGCACTGAGAGTGGTGGGGAGGGGGCAAAGTGAAGAAAACATTTTTTAAAAAAAAACCCAGAGTGCTTTTGCAAAACAATCCTTTAACAAATCCTTTGCCAGAGACTTGGTTAACTGGCTAATTGCTGCACGCAACAGCGACATCAGAAAGATGACGGTCCAGTCCCCTGCGGTGCGCACAAAGCCAATGTTTCCCCAATTATTTCTAAATGACTCACCTCATTGTCGTGTGGCGGCAGCTGGTGAAGGAGCTGTTTGATACGGGCTTTCTCCCCTGGGCTGTTCACGTAGGGCACTTTGTCTTCTGGGAGGCAGCTGTAGTACTGATGAACCTAAATGTTAGAAAAGGGGGACTGCAGTACAATGTCTTGGGTTCGCTTTTGCTTTTGTTTCGCTTTCGACTGACAAGACACAGAGAATCGAGGGCTCTGGGTGAGCAGCGGCACTCAAGGGTACCAAAGACGTGCAGCTATTTAAAACAAAACACAAAACAAAGCAAAACAAAACAAAACAGAAAAGCCACAAACTTTTCCTTAGGACACAGGCAAATGCTCTTTATCTGACAGAAACCGAAATTCGTTTGGAAGAGGGTCAAAGCAAGAGCGAGGGTGGAGGGCGAGGGGAGAGCAGTCTGCTTTCAGACCAAAGCTAACCCGCCGAGGTCGTTCTTTACCGTTTTCTCTGTCACTCTCCAGAATGTAAGCATGTTTCCCTTGGCTAGGAGGATCTGTCAGCACCTGCCTTTGTAAGCGTAGGTTAAGACGCTCCCCCCCCCTTGGCATCCAATCTATGACTGGGTAACTGAGCCTCCACCTACACTCCAGCCCCGAAGGCCTTTTCTGTAACAATTTGTGAAAATAATCAGCAGATAAAATCTGTTGGAAGGCTGGCTTCTCCCTTTAAGTCTCAGAGTGTGTAATTAAAAACAAACATGAAGAGTGCAGTGCGCCAAGGCCAGGTCCCAGGAGATCCCATTTATTGTACGTGCGTGGATGGTGGGCACACACTTCCGCTGTAGCTATGGGCCCTAACAAAGCAGCCTAGCTCTTCCCGGAGACCGGCTACAGAGCAGCGTCACGTTCTGTGATCATTCCGACGCAATGCTTGCAAGGCGGAAACGGCGAGCGGCAAGTAACGCCGAGTACAAACAGCCCCGCCTACTTGATCTGAGGGAACATGGTTCAGAACGTGGAAGCTGGGGATTGCTCTCCACCTTCTTTTCCGGAACATGCCGCACGCTCAGAGGAGCTCAGCTGACGTTCGACGGGAAATCCTGTCGCTCAAGCAACCCAACGGGCTTGCCTCAAAGGTTCTGTGCCAGGTTGCCCCTTCTGAAACATAACAACCGGCTGCTAGGGTACCTCCCCTGCTGTGTGTATGTGTGTGGCAAGGATGTGACACCATTTTGGAGGTATCGTATCCTCAGAAACACAAGTGCCACCATCACTTCCCATGACAACACTGGAGGAATGGTGTGTTTTGTACGGCCTCTTCAACTGTGCCGACTCTGATGGGCAGCAGCTCTTTGGGGTGTCAGGCAGTGGTTTTTCACATCATTTGCTCTATGCTCCTTTAATTAACTGGGGGTGCTAGAGCAGGGACTGTCCACATGCAAACCATGGTCTCTACCACGAAGCTATGGTCCCTCCTAGCAAGGGGCTCATCATTGCCACATTGAGAGTCTCCACATCTGCACCAGGAATGTTTTAGCCCAAAGCATCTCAGAAAAATGCTTCGTCATCCTATGAGCCTCCTTTTGCTCGTAAAGCCATCAAAAGAAGGCTCTCTAAATGCCAGCACTGGGTGATGTGAAGCCGGTGGGAATGAGAGGCATGTAATTTCAATGGAGGGACCCTAGAGGGGCTTGCTTGGGTTTTAGGAGGTAACGCCGCTCCAGCAAACATTTGTAAATATCAGTTTTATTCCGTTCTTAAATGATGCTTTATTGCAATCCTCTGCTATGAACTTGTAATTGTTATTTATGTTGGGGTTTAAAGAACAGCAACTTTTAATTGGCAGTTTTTATATAGAAGACATCTTATTGCTTTTTAACTGTTGTTGCCTGTGGAGGGCCTTTTTTGTTTTTGAGTATGCAGTGGGAAATAAATTAAGTAAATTAATCAAAACAAACCTTACAGAGATGTGAATGGTATGTATGGGATCACAACAATCCTTGCACTAAGCAGTTCTAAGCAAATATGTATGGGATTGAGGCTGTAACATGCTCTGTCCTTCCCATCTTAGATTTTACCTGGGGGAAAGCAGAAATTATGTTTCTCAGAACTATCACCCCAACACAGTAACAGTAAGGAGAGACAGCTCATACTACAGGATAGCTCTCCATTATCTATCTAAGCCAGCCTGAAAACAGCCACATAATGCACTCACATTGAAGCTGCAGTGTATATTTTACATGCCCAACCCCGTTGCATCATTTGCATGCATCACAGAAAGAGATGCTTTGAATGAAGCCCAGAACTGCAGAGAAAGTTTATGCAACGAATCCACGATTATGCCCCTACTCTATATTATGAGCAACCAATTTGTTCAGCCAAGGAATCTCCGAGCAGAAGTCTTAAAAGCCACCAACTAAATGGTTATAAATAAAAATTTCAGCACCACTTACTTTGCATTTATAGCGCATCCTTCACCTGGTCCCTGAACATGCAGTTCATATTAAGCTGAACGCGAAGGAAGGAGATACAACCAAGTTAAGGAAGACTAACTGAAGCCGGAGCAGCGTGTAACTTGGGTGGCTGAAATCTCAAGGCAGGCCTCCAATTACTCCTTTTCTCCACCACAATCATTAGTTGATTTCTGAATGTCTGCATTTAACAATCAAATGCCCCTGTCGATAGCTAACTGCCTCCATGCTCTGTAGATACAGCACTGCTGATTCTCTGCTATTGAGCATCTGTGCCCACGGCGCCCTTGAAACTGTGTGAATCCACAAGTAATTTATTCTTGACTGGCTGCCAAATTATGTCAAGCTTGTCCCCAAGGTAATAAGCTGTAAAGACCCAGAGCACAGACAGGAGGAGATAACAAGTCTAAATGGCAATCAGGTTATCGTGTGTGTATAGTATAGATATTTGTTTTCTGGCCATGGCACAGGAAAAAACCAGAGCACAACGCTTCCAAGCATTTCCTCTGGGAAGTTTTCCATTTCATGTCAGGAGGTCTGTCGGAGCTATCTCCCATCAGATTAAAGGAATAGCTCTGCAGGGATGGGCAAATGACTTTGGAAAACTAAAACCAACCCAAAACAGAGGCAGCAGGTCCTGACCTGCACCTCGTCACCTGAAACGAACCAGGGACTGTTAAGGAGATTTGGATCAGATCCCATTCCATTCAGGTAAACCCCAAAGAAAGCACTGACTCCTTCGGATTCTGCTCAGGTGATTTCAACTCCTTGCTCTGCAGGCAAATTGTGAATGTCATCATTAAGTGGATTTTCAGAAGCTTTCGCTTTTACCACCCTTCAAAATCAATGCATGTTCTCCTTGGGCTGTAAAATTGGGTGCCAGCCAAGAGAGAATCCCAGAGCACATCTACCTCGATGATATGCAGTTGCTCCCACAGGTGATACGTCACCTTCTGCATTCAGTATCATCACCTAGAAAGTATGGGCACATTTCACCACCTCCCCACTGCATTTCCACTTCCAAAATGCTTTAAAATCCTTGATGGTGTATTCTTCTCTCAGTGATAGTAATGCCCACTAACCCTTTCCCTCTCCCTTCTGTACCATCTGCTTGTCTTAACAATGGATTATAAAGAAAATAACATGTACAGAATAATCTTTCAAATAAATTAAAACTGGCAAAACGGCCCCCAGGATCCTAAGGCTGAATAGAGCAAAATGTACTGATTAATTCAAGCAGGCTTTTTCATTTGTTTTGTTTGTAGCCAAAGACCAACAAGATAGACAGTTGTCCCTGAGCACTAGATTCTTCTGGTACCTGCCCTCTAGGCTAGATTATACCCGGAAACAGAATAGGGCAGGCATGTCAAACATGCGGCCCTCCAGATGTTTTGGCCTACAACCCCCATGATCCCTAGCTAGCAGGACCAGTGGTTGGGGAAGATGGGAATTGTAGTCCAAAACATCTGGAGGGCCGCAAGTTTGACATGCCTGGAATAGGGGTTCTCAACCCCAATCCAGCCAGCCAGTCCTGAAGGGGTACCATGACTTGTGGTATCAAAAGCAAATGCGAGGTCTAGGAGAACCAACAGGGAGGAATCTTCCTTCTACAGTTATTGGTGCCACAAAGGCAGCCTTTATTATAAAAGAAGAAGAAGAAGAAGAAGAAGAAGAAGAAGAAGAAGAAGAAGAAGAAGAAGAAGAAGAAGAAGAAGAAGAAGAAGAAGTGGAGGAGGAGGAGGAGGAGGAGGAGGAGGAGGAGGAGGGGTAGTAGTTTGAATTTGATATCCCGCTTTATCACTACCCGAAAGAGTATCAAAGCGGCTAACATTCTCCTTTCCCTTCCTCCCCCACAACAAACACTCTGTGAGGTGAGTGGGGCTGAGAGACTTCAGAGAAGTGTGACTAGCCCAAGGTCACCCAGCAGCTGCATGTGGAGGAGCGGAGACGTGAACCCGGTTCCCCAGATTACACGTCTGCCACTCTTAACCACTACGCCACACTGGCTCTCATAAACCTAAGTCACTTCCGACGTAGAAGGAGGTGAGATTGTGGGCGGGCCACGAGCCCGAGCACGTGCTGGGAGAATGGCTGCCATTCTCCCAGCCCATTGGCTGGCTCCCAGACGCGGCGCTCCCTTGGCGTGTCCAATCAGGACGCTCCAATGGGGCGTGGCTCGCTAATTTAAGCGAGCGCACGGCTGGGATTCAAGGTTCTCTATTTGTCCAGTGTCTTTATTTACTCTGGGAGGGATCGGGGTATCGCCACACTATCATAAACCTTACTGAGAGGCAGTAGATAGGCAGTCTGGTGCAGCGGTTAGAGCAGGCATCTCCAAACTGCGGCCCTCAAGATGTTTTGGCCTACAACTCCCATGATCCCTAGCTAGCAGGGCCAGTGGTCAGGGAAGATGGGAATTGTAGTCCAAAACATCTGGAGGGCCAAAGTTTGGAGATGCCTGGGTTAGAGTGTCAGACTAGGGCCTGAAAAACCAGGGTGTGCATAAATAAACTCTCAGGTTCTATTCCTAAATGCAGTTGGAAGAAAGCACTGTTGAAATCAGTGAAGTGGGTGGGGTGGGGCGGGGGGAATACTCAGGACTGGAGAACAAGACTTTCTGTGTCTTTACATGGAGTTCCTATTATGGGAAACACTTAGTACCAGTGTCTCATTACAAAACAGGCTTGCTGGATAGGATGCTATGTTGGCACATTGCGATAGGCTGCGTCACGGCAACTGCTTACAACGAAGGCGGCAGCCTAGTGGGATGTGTCTGGAGGGGACTCAGAATGAAGATGGATTAGCCTGATGCTCCCATTCTGCTCAGTCTGAAATCCATTCAAGTTTGTGGAAGGAGGATTTCAACATCTGACAGCAATTCCGTTTCAAAACACAGAAGGCTGACAAGATGGAATTGTGGGGGAGCAGAGAAAGCAAGCCTGGGAAATAAATGGTTCCTCAGGGCCAAAGTACACACAATGTTAAATTTGTCTTTGTGTATGTAACAAGCAGATTATATATATATATATATATATATATATATATATATATATATATATATATATATATATGCAAATTGCATCAGCTGTGGGGGGAAGCAGCTGATAACTAATGGGATCAGAGCAGGAGTAGATGAGGAAATTAACCCTTTCTCCCCCAGCTGCAGTTCCGAAGAAAATCCCTCTTCCAAAGGAGTATTTGCTTTAGGGTTCGGGTACATCCCACTGGCACCACAGTTAGCTTAGTCCCTGGACAGAAGATAGTCTATCCTGAAACAGTTTATACCAAGGACTGCAACCCCATCCAGTTCAGGTAAATGCCTAGGGTTGCCAGACTCAATAGAGGACAGGACTTCTGTGCCTTTAATTGCCCTGCTCTCTTTTGAGTCTGGAAACCTTAAAGAGAAACCAGCAGACCCTTTGTTTAATTTCCAAGCAAAGGGTCTGCTGGTTTCGCTTTAAGGTTTCCGGACTCAAAAGAGAGCAGGGCAATTAAAGGCACAGAAGTCCTGTCCTCTACTGAGTCTGGCAGCCCTATAAATGACCCACCCCCCGGACATGAGAGCCATTCATCCAGAGGGCCTCTCTCCTACCAGGGTTTAAACTCAAGTTTATTCTCCTTTATCCAGCCCACAACTGCAGACAAGACACAGGAACTCCAGATATTTTGTTTCCACTTTTAGTTAGCCACAGTTTGCGGTGCTGTTCACACCTGGAATTTTGATTGACACTAAATAACGGTTAGTTCCAACAAGCCAGCCTCCTAACCATGTTCTTCGAAGCTGACTTATTTGAAGTTAACCATCGTCAGCATTAACCACAGACTGGTTACTACAATGTGGTGAATCAAAAGCAAAAAGCTGTGTGGGAAGAGGGGAAAGTTTGTGCACCTCACTCTAAACCACGGCTTAGAGCAGGGGTCAGCAAACTTTTTCAGCAGGGGGCCAGTCCACTGTCCCTCAGACCTTGTGGGGGGCCGGACTGTATTTTGGGGAAAAATGAACGAAGTCCTATGCCCCACAAATCACACAGAGATGCATTTTAAATAAAAGCACACATTCTACTCATGTGAAAACACCAGGCAGGCCCCACAAATCACACAGAGATGCATTTTAAATAAAAGCACACATTCTACTCACGTAAAAACACGCTGATTCCCGGACCGTCCGCGGGCCGGATTGAGAAGGCTATTGGGCCGGATCTGGCCACTGGGCCTTAGTTTGCCTACCCATGGCTTAGAGAAGACATCCCCAAACTGCGGCCCTCCAGATGTTTTGGCCTACAACTCCCATGATCCCTAGCTAACAGGACCAGTGGTCAGGGATGGTGGCAATTGTAGTCCAAAACATCTGGAGGGCCGAAGTTTGGGGATGCTTGGCTTAGAGTGACGTGTGAACACAGTCACAATGTACCCATCAAATTCAGGATTACAGTGGTGCCTCGCTTAACGAACGCCCTGCTTAACAAAATTTCCACTTAACGAAAGGATTTTTTGAGCAGAGGTTGCCTCGCTAGACGAATTCGTTTTATGAAGAATTCGACTAGCGAATCGCTATTTCCCATAGGAATGCACTGAAATTCAATTAATGCATTCCTATGGGCAAAAAAAATTTCAAAAAAATTTCAATGCATTCCTATGGGATTCGCTAGACAAATTTTTCGTTATAAGAAAAGACCCGTGGAACGAATTAAATTCATCTAGCGAGGCACCACTGTACCTACTCTGACTAGCACCACCTCTCCAGGGTCTTTTACATCATCTGCTATCTGACTCCTTGAACTTGAAATGCCAGGGGGTTAAAGTTGGAATCTTGTGCATGCACTCTACTCCTGAGCTAAGGCCCTTCCATAACCCATTAAAACTGGCCACTGTATTTAAAAGTGCCTCTATGATGTAATCCACAGTGAACATCATCAGGTGCAAATACCTAGAGTTAGGTACAGTGACATAATGTGAACGTTGGCAAAAATAAAGAGAATTGCTAAAGCATCAAATAAGATCTTGGGAGAATATTTCACAAACAACGCATTTCATGGACCAGTCACACACGGCAAAGCAAGCTCCGCTCCCCTGCCCCAAATATTATTGATCTCTCAATCTTTTTCCAAATATGAATTTCTCAATTTTTTTTCTATAAAGAAGGGCAGTTGAAATAACGTGAAGTAACACAGAGACATCGCCGGCAAGAAGGTAATAAGTATGTTGGAAATTAACAGTTCCTTCAAGAATAAAAAAAAGAAAAAGTAGTGGTGGAGGGGAAGCCTCGTAAAATGAAACAAGAGGAAGATTCTCTTTCAAGTTCAGCCAACTTTATTCAAAGGAATCGAGGGAAATAATTGCATTAGCCCACAATACATTCAAGTTCCTCATCAGCCTCATTTAGTATTTCTCTCTGTTCTTTTTTCCCTCCCCCCGAATTTCAAAGTACCTCAGTTTTTAAAGTCATAGCTATGCATGTTCCTTAGGGATGACTAAAAATCCTGGGAGGTATTCCTTTAAAGCCTGCAGGCACTCTAGGGATCCAGTTATTTCTCTGACAAAAGGCATCTGCTGGCACCAAACTGTAAGTAAATTCAATAAATGGACACTCAACTACCTTGACCTAGTATGTCAGGAAAATTCACAGCCTCTCTCTCTCTCTCTCTTCCACCCTTTGGCTAGGTCTGTTTGCAAAAATGCAAGACCTTATTGTTTAGATGAAAACTGTCTCCAAACATGCTTCAGCATTTTGAAACTATTTTCTCTCATGCCGCTCCAGCTGAACGGTTTGCTTATGCAGGCATCCATCTTTGGTTTCAATGACTCAAAAGAGAGAGAGAGAGAGAGAAATAAAATCGAGTCCTATTTCAGAGTCCTAACCACAGCTACAGTATAACCCAATCCCAAACACATTAGGCCACCTGAGTGGCCCAGTTAAAATCTTTTTGCTTCAGATTGACTTATTTGTGGCTCTCCAAGGTATGGTTGGACTCAAACTCACATCGGCCCCATCCAACTTGGCCTATGGTAAGGGATGATGGGAACTGTAGACTGGCAACATCTGGAGGGACACAGGTTCCCCTATCCCTGATCTCAAATAAGTA
The DNA here is from genome assembly GCF_965207765.1 of Zootoca vivipara. NCBI lineage: Eukaryota > Metazoa > Chordata > Lepidosauria > Squamata > Lacertidae > Zootoca > Zootoca vivipara. The sequence continues at coordinate 98,309,187 of NC_142584.1, read as the reverse complement.
GCACCACAATTGTCCTTCACAAAGCAGCTTCTCTTCAGGGAGAGGCGGCGTTGCGCGCTGGTCTCGTGCTTCCCGCCCTTTGCAGGGTGTGTGTGTGTATCTACACCCTTATGTCATTGGGAATTCCCGCATGTCATGGCTGCAGCCAGCCAATCTGGCTGGCGGGGGGCGTGGCTTGCTGCATTTAAGCAGCCATGTGGCGGGAGCAGCACCTTCTTCTCCCGGCTTCCATGGACCTCCCTCTTGCCCGCCATTTCTTCTTGCGTTTATCACCTTGCCCTTGCTATGGACTTCAGTTGGTCGCCTGCTGAAGGGGCCTGGTAGGAATTTCCCCACTTGGCAGATTGGCACCAGCCACTTGGTTTCCGGCTATCTCGTAGCAAATTGTCACAACTTTGTATGGTTTGGCGGTTAGGCATTGGAAAAGCTTGGTTTATGGGAGGGGAGGTTGTGGCCATCACCTACCCCTCCCCTTGAAGGGTATTCCCTTAAAGGAATTTGGGGGTTATGGTTCCTGTCCGAAGCCCAGTTGGTGGCTAGGGCCATGGCACGACCTTTCTGGTCATCCTGGGGGAGCTCCTAGTTGATGTACATCAGCAGGGCTCCCCCCCCATAGGTGGTTAACCCTTGTGAGACTTCCTGCGTGGTGGGCAGGAGTCAGATATAGTCGGTTCGGGTCCAATGCCTAAAACCAATACCACTCACATTCTGTAACCAATAAAAGTTGTGGCCTTTTTTCGCTCATTAACCTAAAATACTGGTGTCCAAGTGTTTTATTCATCAAGGGAGGGGGTGTGGGGCCTTGACGCTGCAATGACCATTGCTAGGGAACAAGTGGGACAAGCCACCTGAGATTGCAATAACTCACCAGCATGGTGCCCTCCAAATATTCTGGACTCCAAATCCCATTATCTATGATTTTTGGCCAGGCAGGGCGGGGGTGATAGGAACTGGAGTCCAAACAAATGGCTAAGGCTGCTCTACACTGTCAAAAATTCCCTTCAAACAAAAAACTAGCACAAGGGAAATAAAAGTGCTTTAGGTCTGTCTGGTAATGGGCTTGCTACTTTCCTATATGCAGGGAGGGTTTGTGTGTGTGTGTGGAGCATTCAAACTGCTTTCCATCTGAATTCCATGCAGCATGGTTTTTCTGAATGCGAAGATTAGTGACACAGAGAGCCCACCACAATCATGATCAAAAACAGTTCCCCACTATTGGTGGCTGCATGCTTACTCACCTTCTAGGGGAAAAAAGGTGCTAGTTCACCATGAAGTTGTTACAGTAAGTGACATACTTTTAACCAGTGTTTTTCTTCTGGGGGGCGTCGGGACTGCGTACCTTTGAGTACCCCCAGGGAAAACCACTGTTTATCTAAGAGGGTCATTTATAATTATATTTTGGAAATGATTCATGTAGCGACATTGTTTTATACTTTCTGGATGTCCCACAATCATATTATAAAGTACTTGTATTCTTTGCTATAAATAAAGCACTGCTAAGGCTTGTTGCTTTTTGTTTTTCAATGTATTTTTTTTATCAATACAAAATTTAGTGTGACATGAGCAAATTCCCATTCTGTTTGTGTCTCTTTTGTGGGAAATGTATACCTTTCTGTGCATTCTGCCATTTCCAGGAGAAAAAAGTTCGAGAACCACTGGCACCAGCAATACAAACCTAGATGGGCCAAGAGGATGATTCAGTATGAGCGGTAACCACTCTGCACATGCTCATCCTCACTCATCCTCACAGGGCTGAGCTTTAGCACTGAAAACAAGCTTGAGCTCTGGTGCTGGTTCAAGAACTGTATTTGCACTACAAAGTCTTCCAAGGAACGCCGGCATGACCATTGGCCAGGGTAATGAACGGAAATCTCCAGGGGAAAGAAATTCCACCCTTGTGGAAAACGGCATTTATAACACTAATTCCAAAGCAAGATCAATGAATTTTACACCCAAAAAACTTCAGGTCAATATCTCTATTGAACAACAATTATAAATAATTTGTGGATGTCATGGCAAATAGAATGAAGTTGGTATTGAACAAGAAAATCAATGAAGATCAAGCAGGTTTATTGCCATCCAGACAGATGAAAAATAACATCAGAAACATCCTGAACATAACTGAGTATTTAGAAGAAAGGTCAGAGAAGCAAGTTGCACTATTATTTTTAGATGCGGAAAAAGCTTTTGATAATATCTCATGGGCTTTCATGATAAAGATTCTAGAGCAGATGGACTTTGGAACTACCTTTACAAATGGCATCAAAGCAATTTAGAGAGAACAAAAAACAAATATATTAATGATAATATCACTGAAGAATTTCTAATTTAAAAAGGTTCAAGACAAGGATGCCCCCTTATCTCCATTATTATTTAATCTGGTATTGGAAGTATTGGCAAGAAAGATTAGGTAGGAAGAGAGAATAAAGGGCATATGAATAGGATGGAGAACATATAAACCCAAAGCCTTCATGGATGATGTAGTCATTACAGTAGGGAATCCTTCGGAAAGCCTGCCAATAACTTTGTAACTTATTACAACATTCTCTAACTTGGCGGGATTCTACATTAATAAAGATAAAACTAAAATGTTACTACAGAATTTAGACAATCAAACAAAGGAAGAACTGGAAAATGACTTAGGAATTAAAGTGGAAAAGAAAATCAAATACCTAGGAGTATGGATTGCATCCAAAAACTTAAACCTATTTCAAGACAACTCTGTTATAGAGTGTGGACAAAAATTAGAAAAGATTTTTTTAAAATGGGAGCGACTGAATTTACGGTATCTTTCCTTGGCAAGGTATCAGTAATCAAATTGAATGTCCTCCCCAAAATGATTTTCTTGTTCCAATCATTACGTGTAATATCTAACCCTAACTGCTTTACACAATGGAAAAAACCATACAAAAATGTCTATGGCAAAAGAAAAAACCCAAGGATCAAATATAAAATATTAATAGATGAAAAAGAAAGGGGGTTGCTCTCCCGGATTTGAAACTTTATTATGAAGCATCCTGCTTAAGATGGAAGAAGGAATGGATAGAACTGAAATATGCTAATATTTTGGATTCAGAGGGGGCCTATCTGATTTATGGGTGGCATGTATATCTATGGCATAAAAAAACCAAAGTTCACAAGGGTTTCTTTAACCATGTGATTAGAATAAGTTTATTTAAGGTTTAGACTAGACACAAAGACATTTTAGAAAGAAAAAAACCCTGATTGGATTTCACCAATAGAAGCAGTTGCAGTAAAAAGATTAATAATGGATAGGATTTGGGGGAAATAGAAAGAACTCCTTGAATACCAAGAAGGCAATATAAAACTAAGAGACAGGCAGGAGATTTCTAATTGGACACATGGTTAGTTTCAATATTTCCAAACAAATGAGAAGTTCAAAAGAGATTGTAAGGGTGACTCTCTACAGGGTGCCAGCCCCCATCATCCTGACGTCCACCAGTGAGGGAACCGCCAGAAGGCCCTCTGCGCTGGACCTCAGTGCTGAACAATAGGGGTAGAGACGCTCCTTCAGGTATATAGGACCGAGGCCGTTTAGGGCTTTAAAGATCAGCACCAACACTTTGAATTGTGCTCGGAAACATACTGGGAGCCAATGTAGGTTTCTTAGGACCGGTGTTATGTGGTCTTGGAGGCCGCTCCCAGTCACCAGTCTAGCTGCCGCATTCTGGGTAAAGAATGCGACGCCTCTGTTTGCTCATCCATGAAGCAACGCTGCCTTTACTTTCCTGCCTCCCCAACAAGCTGCCAAAGGCAGCCTAAAGGAATGTAAATGATATAATTGCATAAATAAATATGGAAAAAAACCTGACTCCCATTTCCCTGTTTCTCCAAACAAAGGGAGAACCAGAGTTTGTTGGGAGCTCGGAACCCAGGACAGAATGCAATGAACCTGAAACCTGCTCCCAGACGGAGCAGAGAAAAGACACCATCAACGATTTCAATTACAGCAATAAAATCATTGCTCTTTAGTGACACATCTAGATGGGCCAGTAATTGACACACATTATCCAAATCTAGACAGGACACAAGTCCAATTATCTGTAATTGCTCACATGAATGGTTGCGTATGTGACACTATTATGCCACTTTCCTGTCTGTTACTAAGGGCAAGAGACGGAGCACTAATGACACAACCCCTAAGAGATTGGGAATTGCCACCTGGGTCCAAGATTGACTCCTAAAAGCATGTTTTTTATTGTTGTTGCTGAAATATTATATATATATATATAATGGGAGAATGCAGAATCAGTTTGTTTAATAGCATGGATAGACTATTTGGCTGCTATAGGGATTGACGCCACTCAGCTACCTCAATTACTAGAGCAATTACCCTAATAAACAAGAATCGTTGTTTCCATTTCACTTCTAAGCATACATACAGAGGGGGAAAAGAAGTACACCCCTTCAGAATGTGATGGGCATCAAGCGTTCAAATTGCAAAATGTTAAGGAATGAATGCAAACCTATGTACACTTACCTGGGAGTAATCCCCATGGAACACACTGAGATTTAGAGGAATTTTTTTGAGTATGTGTCCCACCTTAAACTTTGTAAATAACAGTCGTACCTTGGAAGTCAAACAGATTAGTTCTCAAACATTTTGGCTCCCGAACGCCGCAAACCCGAAGTGACTGTTCTGGTTTGTGGACTATTTTTGGAAGCCGAACGTCCGACGGGGCTTCCGCAGCTTCTGATTGGCTGCAGGAGCTTCCTGCAGCCAATCAGAAGCCACAGTTTGGTTTCTGAACGTTTGGGGAGTCAAACAGACTTCTGGAACGGATTCTGTCTGACTTCCAAGGTATGACTGTACACAAATGGGGGCAAGCTATGGGAACAAGGTATATAAGGCAAAGTGTGGCCTGCCTGGCAGATATTTCTTTTTAATGCTCATCAAAAGCCAATGGTTTAAAGATCCAAAAAGGACAAGTGCATGCCATGACCTCCTCACCAGTATGGCTTTTTAATGGATGCTGGAAAAATATGCAGACTCATGAGAATTTCAGCTTTCTTTTACAGTACTGAAGGCAGGGGAAGAGCCCTCGGGACTATAGCAGAAAGTGTGCAATTGCCAAGCCTGGCGTTTGCTGAAATTTTAATTGTACCTCATATAATTTTGAACAGCAGTGTAATTTAAAAACAAGATGCACAAAATGGCTGGAGAAAATGTGAGTCATTTTTTTTTATTGGCCAGATCTAAATCTTTCTGTAGCAACTTCTATGGATTTATATTCCTGACAGATTACACCCATGGGGAGATAATGTACCGATAATCAAGACGTTAAAAACTCCCTGAGATGGCAAAATGTGCTTCTAGGAGCCAGCTTCAGGGCAACAACAGTCTTGCAACACTGTCAAACAAGAAGCATTAACAGACAAGCATTTGCGAAGTGCAACCATTAGCCTATGATTTATCTTTTACATTACATTCAAAGGAGGAGTATAGCAAGTGCCCAAAAGGCAAGAAATGTACACCAGAGGGGGGGGGGGAATTGAGAGTGGAGAACATATGGTGACAGTGTGATCCTGGACAACATGCAAGTTCTAATTGCTCTCTATGATACACATATAAACATAGCTGCCAAGTTCTGGCCTGAGAAATAAGGGACTGGACCAGAAGTAGCAGACCGGAAGTAGCGCTGCCGCCATTTTGGAACTGGGCGAAGCATGCTCAGAAGCTACTTTTGATGCTGCTCTGCCCTGTTCCAAAATGGCCGCTGCACCAGAAGTCGCGCTGTGGCCATTTTGGAACTGGGCAAAGCAGCATCAAAAGTCGCTTCTGAGCATGCTCCGCCCAGTTCCAAAATGGCCGCCGTGCCAGAATAAACCGGGGAAAAACAAAAAAATCCTGTGGACAGCTGGAAAAATGGGGGTTTCCCGGGGAATATGGGAGACTTGGCAGCTATGCATATAAATTTATCAGTTGCTTAGTTTCCGACCCCAATTCAAAGCGCTGGTTTTGAGCTTTAAAACGCTAATAGAGTTTTGTCCCAGTTACTAAAAAGCATGGGACTATCTTGAACTGAAGGAGCATTCCATCCCATACACATCTTGAGATCATGTCCCAGCCCTTTGTCATCTGAGGAGAGGTGGCTGGTGAAGAAGAACAGAGTGTCCCCCATGGCAGTGCCCATTCTGAACAAGTCCTACCTTAGGGGAAGACTCATACAGCCAGCTTGTTCAGGTTTTACAGGAAGTTGGGAGAAGATTTATTTGTTTAAAAAGGAGCTTGAGCCACTGGATGGCTCCTTGTGGTATTTTATCAGTGTGCTATTGAATGGTTTAGTGTCTGGTGGTTAGGACTTGGTATAGTCTTTTTATGACGGTCAATGACCAGTATCAAGACAAAAACACCAGTTACAAAATTTAAAAGCTCAGAACAAAATGAACTAGCATAAACTCTCAAATACATTAAAAAGTAGCTCCAGTTGGTCATTGATCTGTCAGAAGGGAACCCTTGTAACCTAAGGATGACCATCCGTCGATATATTATACTGCTCCTCAGAGCTACTCATTATATGTTGTATTTTGGTTGCTGCTGCACAATATTTGGCCACTTGGTATGTTATACAGGGATTCTTATCTAGGGACGCGGGTGGCACTGTGGTCTAAACCACTGAGCCTCTTGGGCTTGCCGATCCAAAGGCCGGCGGTTAGAATCCCCGTGACGGGGTGAGCTTCTGATGCTCTGTTCTAGCTCCTGCCAACCTAGCAGTTCAAAAGCACACCAGTGCAAATAGACCAATAGGTACTGCTGTGGCGGGAAAGTAAATGGTGTTCCATTGCACCGGAAGCGGTTTCATCATGCTGGACACAAGACCCGGGAAGCTGTCTGTAGGCAAACACCGGCTCCCTTGGCCTGAAGCGAGATGAGCACCGCAACCCCAGAGTCGCCTTTGACTGGACTTATCCATCCAGGGGACCTTTACCTTTATCTTATCTAGGAGTAGCAGAGTGGCAAAAAACTCTTCAAAACTCCCAGTATATTTCTGGAGTATAGGCAAAATAAGGTCAGAGCATAGATCTCTATAAAACAAGCACTGGAGAAGCACATGTTCTACACTTTCAATCTGGCCAGAGTCAACTTGTTACTATTACTATCACCATCATGCTAGTCTGTTTGCCACCATGACACGTTGCAGGTAAAGTGGTTTGGTTTTAGTGCAATAATAATGCTGTATCTTAAGACAGCATTCTTGTACTTTCTAGGAAGGAAGTCTCACTGAATTCACTGGGACTTACTTTTGTTTTTTATTATTTAAAAAAACAAGCTTAACTAATGTTGCATAGTATTTGCATGCATATATTAGAGGGCTGGATATGGAACAACTGATTGGTTTAAAATTGGGAAAGGAGTACGACAAGGTTGTATATTGTCTCCCTGCTTATTTAACTTATATGCAGAATTCATCATGTTAAAGGCTGGACTAGATGAATCCCAAACTGGAATTAAGATTGCCGGAAGAAATATCAACAACCTCAGATATGCAGATGACACAACCTTGATGGCAGAAAGTGAGGAGGAATTAAAGAACCTTTTAAAGAGGGTGAAAGAGGAGAGCGGAAAATATGGTCTGAAGCTCAACATCAAAAAAACCCAAGATCATGGCCACTGGTCCCATCACCTCCTGGCAAATAGAAGGGGAAGAAATGGAGGCAGTGAGAGATTTTACTTTCTTGGGCTCCTTGATCACTGCAGATGGTGACAGCAGTAACGAAATTAAAAGACGCCTGCTTCTTGGGAGAAAAGCAATGACAAACCTAGACAGCATCTTAAAAAGCAGAGACATCACCTTGCCGACAAAGGTCCGTATAGTTAAAGCTATGGTTTTCCCAGTAGTGATGTATGGAAGTGAGAGCTGGACCATAAAGAAGGCTGATCGCCAAAGAATGGATGCTTTTGAATTATGGTGCTGGAGGAGACTCTTGAGAGTCCCATGGACTGCAAGAAGATCAAACCTATCCATTCTGAAGGAAATCAGCCCTGAGTGCTCACTGGAAGGACAGATCGTGAAGCTGAGGCTCCAATACTTTGGCCACCTCATGAGAAGAGAAGACTCCCTGAAAAAGACCCTGATGTTGGGAAAGATTGAGGGCACTAGGAGAAAGGGACGACAGAGGACGAGATGGTTGGACAGTGTTCTCGAAGCTACGAACATGAGTTTGACCAAACTGCGGGAGGCAGTGCAAGACAGGAGTGCCTGGCGTGCTCTGGTCCTTGGGTTCACGAAGAGGCGGACACGACTAAACGACTAAACAACAACAACAACAATTAGAGGGCAGGCTGCATTTGACAGATGCATTCTGTTTTGATGTGGCGCTACATAAACCAGGCACCTTTAAAAGTTTTAATTCTGCAGCATTTCACTTCCTCAGGAAATAATAGCTGGTACGCCAGTTAAGCGTGACAACGTCTCACTTGACAGTTAAGATTTCCAGCCAGGGCCATAATGAAACGATGAGTCAGGCCCTCGGCAGAAGGATCCTGCAGTTTTAAACACAGGGGCTTTAATGATAAGCTTTCACGGTTCCAAGTCCTTCAGGCACACTATAGCCATTCTCAGGTTTATCTCATCTAATCTGAGTTCTGGAGAATTTCCACACTTGGCTTGACCCTTTCCTAAGCATTAAAAAAAGGATTTTCAAGATTCTCACAATAATTTATGGGTCACACGGAGGAGGGGAATGAGCTCCCTATGGAGAGCAGGCGAGCACCGATGGTGGGATGTTTCCACAGACAGCTAAAAACCTCTCTATTTAACATGATGTTTCCTGATATGAGGGGTTTTTCCCCTTGAGTCTGGCTGCTGTAGTTGTTGCAACGATGTCTCTGCTTATCTGAATGTTTTAAGTGTTAAGCACCGGTTGGCTTCTATCATTCTTATGTATATTATGAACTACTTTGAGATTTCATAAATGATGCTTTTACTTACTTCTAAGTTTCTGAGCAATGTCTGGAATGGTCCAAACCATCATGATTCACGCAGTAAGTGATTCCAACAAAATGTGCAACCGAGATAAGACTTTGTAGAACAGGGCTTTCTTTCACATGGCACCTTTAGTCCCAGATCTGGTAGGTTTGGATCTTCAGAACCACTCATTCCACAGTTCTGCTGACCCCTCAGTCTGCCTGTTTACACCAAATTTACAATGTTGAATTATGGTGGCCGTGTGTCCTACGTTTTCAAAGGGCCACCAGAGGACAGCCCTCTATCTGAGGGCTGCTTCATCCAAATCTGGCTTCCAAATAAATAACCATTAAGAAAGAAGAGCAGCTGAGGCACTGACTATAGTGAGATGTGTTGTATTTCCATTTAAATACTGATAATCAGTGTCATCCAGTGACACAGTTTCTCGTTTTGATGTTTTTACACATTTAAAAATATTAAAAGGCTTAGAAATGCTTTTCAAGAAACAAATACATTTTAGTAATTATTTCTAAATTTGCATCTATACAGCGGTACCTCGCAAGACGAATGCCTCGCGCAACGAAAAACTCGCAATACGAAAGCGTTTTGCGATCTTTTTGTTGACTCGGAAGACAAATTTTTCTATGGCCGTGCTTCGCAAGACAATTTTTTTGCTTTTTTGGGGGGCTTTGATTTGTTTAAATTGGAAAACCGCAAGCTGAAATTTTCGCAATAGAAAACGACTCGCGGAACTAATTAATTTCGTCTTGCGAGGCATCACTGTACACGTAAATTCCCACATAACAAATTTTATGCAAATCACTGACCTCTTTTTTTGATGATGCCCCCCCCCCACACCTTTTTGGCAATGCCTAACTGGCCGCCCTCTGCTGAGCATGTGTTCCATGCACAGCTCTTAAAGTGCCTATTGGCTGCATCATTGTCACTCTATTTGTTTACATGCACAGTTGCCATTAGTGAATGTGCACACTTGTATACCAAGAGCGAGAACATGGCTATAATACCAGCAAGCCGGTAGGCAACAAAAGAAGAGGGGCATTGGAAGTGGGCAGCAACAGGCAGAAGCAGCAAAGACCAGCGGGCAGAAAAACAGGGGTTTCCGCCACCCCCCTCACCCAGCCAACTCAGATCCTATTTTCTCTGAATCATAGCAGAAGTCCAATTGCAAATGGCAGTACCTATGAACAGCCCTATGAATAGGCATGCACACATAACATACACATGTTAACTGTGGTTTCGTTCCAGCTAGTGACCTTGTGAAGTTGTGTGCGGTCCAAACTCTATATTGCACTGAAAACACTGCAAACCTCTCTGTGCTTGGGATGGGAGGAACAAACGGAATGGCTTTAGCAGACCTTCCTAAGAATTTTGTTCCTAAAGCACCGGCCCCTCGGTTTCACAAACACACATCTGCGGTTGTTGAATCCTTACCCTTGCCGACTGACCCACTTTGCTCTTAAATGAATTTGTTATGTCGGCATGCCTAGCTGTTTATATAATGAGATGTGCGACTGTTTCGGCTGGGTGCGTGTGTGAAAGCCACTTGTGGCTCTGTCTCATGACCCCTCTGTGTGAGAGCTTAGAAAGAAACCCCCATTTAGGAGAGAAAGCAGCAACAGCAGATTCTTTAAAAGGCATCTGAGGCTGAGCTTGCCTCCTCTTTAAGCCTCCTAGTTAGATCTCCCTCAGACACGGCAGCCTTGATGGTCCCAGCTATTTTCCTATGCTGAAAGAGCATTCATGTTTCCTGTTGAAATGAAATAAATTGAGGGCTTTGGGGTGGGTGGGTGTTTTTACATGGTGCTTTATATGTTTGCAATGGGCTATTATTTTCTTTCTTAAAGAAAGCATTGTGTTCGTCTGTTTTCTCAAAAACCTTGACATACAGGAACAATAACACAGCTAAAGAAGGTGGTCATTCTTGTGAAAATTTTGAAGGGTCTGTAAACAGAACTATATGTTCTCTGCAAGGCTTCCGGGTTCAGCGCCAGCGCCGATCAGCGGGGTTTCGTCTCGTCTCCGAGACGGCCCGTCCCTGCTAGGAGGGGGGAGGGCAGCGAGAGCGACGCTGTGCCCCTTAGAACCTCGGGAAGGGCGTCCCGGGGGCAAATTTGCTCGGCACAGCCCCAATCCGGACTCCCCAACCCTTCGGCTAGCTCTAATAAGAGCTCCGGAGCGAGGAGGGTAGAAGTCGCGGGGGCCATTTTGAGCGGCAACGTTATTCTAGCAGGGAGAAGCTTCAAGCCGAAGGCGGAGAGCGCTGGATTCTTCCGAAAATAAAACGATTGGAAACAAGACTGTAAGTAACCCCACGATTTGGATTATAAAACAATTTGGATCTGGGAGAGAGGGGAGAAAAGAGGAAGCCACCCCCCCCCACGGCAACAAAAGAGACAGTAAATAGAAACCCGAAGCCGTAAACAGAAGATTTGCAATTCAAAAGGATCCCTCAAAGACATCAAAGAGAATCTCCCCTTTGATGCAGGGTGAAAGGAGAGAGAGAGAGACTGTGGTCGTGAGTGCCCTGCAGCAAGAGGTAAAGACTAAGAAAAACCTTTCTTTTCCTCGGGAGCCGGCAGCCCAGACAACCCAGTGAGTTGATCAGGATTTATAAGTCAATTTTTATTTCACTTTGTATTTCTGGACTTTGTGGAATTTCTTTTTTGGTTTAAATGTTTGTGAAATGTGAGTTCGAACTTTATTGTTAATAAGACTTGAAGAATGCAGCCAGTTTGTTAAAATGGAGTCGAGAAAATAAACTGTGATCATATTCCACCCCACGTGACAAGTTTTGACCTTGGCAGGATTGAACTATGTCAACAAAAAAGTGTTCCCCTGAGTTCCAGCGGTCTGTTTTGACCTTAATGTGGGAAACAAGAATAGAGCTATGTCAAGAGGAGACACGACGGCAAGAGTTACAGCAACAATTTCAGATGGTGATGGCAGAATATGATTTTTTAGAAGATGAAGCTTTTGACACTGAAAAAGATGAATGTGAGAATGACAATGATGATGACTGTGATTTGGAAGGAAAAGATGAAGATGAGGACTGTGATGATTCAACACAAAATGAAGCACACCACGAAAAAAATGATGACTTTACTGTACAAAAAGTTGGATGGAGTGCCCTGCCTTTGAGGGGGGCACGATTGGTATTATTGGAACTCCAGAACGCCCACAGGGAAGAAGGAAAAAATATGCAGAGAAGAGAAGAAATTCAGGGGTCCTGTATGGTGGCCTGGATGGCAAAAGACTGTAAACAGGGGGTGGGGTGAAGGGAAAGTGATGTTGTGATTATAAGGATGGATTAACAGGTTTATAACTGGTCTGCTGATTATGGAATTTGCTGGATTGGGGGGGTGGAGCCGGTAATCGGGGATGTAAGGTTAAATTGAGAATAGTTATAGTTTTAAAAGTGAATGGATTTTGGAAAAATGTGAAAATATGGAGGCTTATAGAGGGAGAAAAAATTAGGCACGGGAAGATAAAATGGGAGTTTGATTTTTCAGTGATTTGAATATTAGATGAAAATGTTAACAATTGATTTATAAGTTGTATAAGATACAAAGGTGTATTTTTATAAAGTAAGAAACTGTTGCAGATGATAAAAAAGGGATGAAAACCGGGGAAGGGGGGGAGGGGAAGCCCACAAAATATGGTTTTACAATTATGAATGTAAGAAAAAATTTTCTGTTTTGTATTGTTTTTTTTCTCTTTTTTTGCCCTTTCTTTTTTCTCTTTTTTCCTATTTCTATTTTTTTCTTTTTTTGGTATGACAATAGATGGCTGGATGGATGGCCTCCTGCGTACTGCCCTGGTTTGCTGGAGCTCCCTGGTGGCAGGGGGGGGCTTTGGGGTCAGGGGAGGGGGAGGAGGACAGAAATCCAAGCATAAAATGGACCATCTCTGACTGTTCACATACATGGGATACTTCTGTGGCAGGGGAGGACCCATGTGGGTGGGTAGGAAGGAGGTGGAAAAGGTGTTTATGTATGTACCGTTTTTTTTTGTATTTTGTAAAATTAATAAAAAGTATGTTTAAAATATATATATATATATATGTTCTCTGCAAGAGGGGCAAATTGAGAGGGCTGTCAGCAACCGTTCATCCGGATTATAATTGACGCCTAAAACAAAATTTGAGAGAATGCGATCATCACCCTAAGAGGGGCTGGCAACTGCAAGTATTCCTGGATGACACACTTATTATCTGGAGCCGCTTCAGTCTGGGTTGAGGTTCTGCTTCACGATTGACTCACCATGTATCGGGAGAAGTAGAATCAGAGAGTTGGAAGAGACCACAAGGGCCATCCAATCCAACCCCCTGCCAAGCAGGAAACACCATCAAAGCATTCTTGACATATGCCTGTCAAGCCTCTGCTTAAAGACCTCCAAAGAAGGAGACTCCACCACACGCCTTGGCAGCAAATTCCACTGTCGAACAGCTCTTACTGTCAGGAAGTTCTTCCTAATGTTTAGGTGGAATCTTCTTTCTTGAAGTTTGAATCCATTGCTCCGTGTCCGCTTCTCTGGAGCAGCAGAAAACAACCTTTCTCCCTCCTCTATATGAAATCCTTTTATATATTTGAACATGGCTATCATATCACCCCTTAACCTTCTCTTCTCCAGGCTAAACATACCCAGCTCCCTAAGCTGTTCCTCATAAGGCATTGTGTCCAGGCCTTTGACCATTTTGGTTGCCCTCTTCTGGACTCGTTCCAGCTTGTCAGTATCCTTCTTGAACTGTGGTACCCAGAACTGGACACAATACTCCAGGTGTGGTCTGACCACATTAGGAGGAACTTCCTGACAGTAAGAGTTGTTCAGCAGTGGAATTTGCTACCAAGGAGTGTTTGTGGAGTCTCCTTCTTTGGAGGTCTTTAAGCAGAGGCTTGACAGCCATATGTCAAGAATGCTTTGATGGTGTTTCCTGCTTGGCAGGGGGATGGACTGGATGGCCCTTGTGGTCTCTTCCAACTCTATGTTTCTATGAAGAATGGCTCTCTCCTGTTTTATAGTGCTTAATTTGCGCGGAGCACCAAAGATGCACAAAAACATTGAGGAAAGGTTTAGGAAAAGAAAAACCAGTACATCACTGCTCAGGGGGCTCACTCTCTAAATCACTATTTACAATAAACAAAAGAGAAAATAGCATAGGTGATTGATCACAAACAGCCAGACTGTCTAAACAGGATTTCCAGGAAAGTGACTGGCAGACAAGGGATCACACAGGCAGATGTAATCAGTATAAACAACTGATTTTATCAGTATAAACATCCCTCAATCAGAACCTCTGTACGTTTGTTGCTGTTTGAAAACCACATTAATCCATATTATAATTAAGGAACAAGAAGGTGTGCTTATAATCCTTTGCCTCTGGTGATGGAAACCAAACTTTCATTTGATTTTTAGCCCCAAACTATAAAGCAAAGGACAAGATACCCGGTGGCTAAAAATGCTATGTTAGTGGCATAGGTTTTGGATGCTCATTAGCTCAGCCTTTGCCCTCCAGATGTTTTGGAATACAACTCCCATCAGCTCCATGTTGGCAAAGCCTGAATTAACACTTTGATCCTGCGTATAGATAAGAAATTTGGCAGCAAAGACCCATGTAGGGCATTGAGAAGTAAGCTCCACTGAAATCAATACTGCTTAATTCCACATAATGAGATATTTAAAGCTGCTTTAGTCCTCTTGGAATCCACGGGACCCGAGTAAGTCTTAAACTATAGCATCCCATTTATTTCAATGTGATTTAAGCATGTCAAACTTCCTGGCTAACCCCCAACAGGTTGAGGAGAGGAACTGGCACAATAAAACTTGCATGTGCATAAGTGGAGCGCTGAATAGAAGAAGTCACCTGTATCAATAACTCCTTTATCTAATAGCCCTGGGGAGTCAAGGGTGGGAACACCTTGCAGAATGACCAGGCTTTCAGCTAAATGCCTTGCTGCAGGGGTGGATAATAATTAAAAATGTTTTCCCCTAAACATTGATCTTTAAATTTTCAATTAGATCTCCCTGTTACATTTCACTTATACCGGTATCTGGTGTTTATTCAAATAACTTGTAGTGCCAACATGGGCGTACCCAGCATAGGGCAGGGGGGCAGCTGCCCCCCCGAAGCAAAATAATAATAATTAAATGGTTATAAAGTGATGAAATGAAACAAAATTAGGTAGGGTGATGGCGAATAATCAGTTGTTTATAATAATAATAATAATAATAATTTATTATTTATACCCCGCCCATCTGGCCGGGTTCCCCCAGCCACTCTGGGCGGCTTCCAAAAAAAACAGAAATTCTAAAATACAGAAATCCATCAAACATTAAAAGCTTCCCTAAACAGGGCTGCCTTGAGATGCCTTCTAAAGGTCTGGTAATTGTTCTCTTTGACCTCTAGTGGGAGGGCATTCCACAGGGTGGGTGCCACTACCGAGAAGGCCCTCTGCCTGGTTCCCTGTAACTTGGCTTCTCGTAATGAGGGAACCGCCAGAAGGCCCTCGGAGCTGGACCTCAGTGTCCGGGCAGAACGATGGGGGTGGAGACGCTCCTTCAGGTATACCGGACCGAGGCCGTTTAGGGCTTTAAAGGTCAACACCAACACTTTGAATTGTGCTCGGAAACGTACTGGGAGCCAATGTAGGTCTTTTAGGACCGGTGTTATGTGATCTCGGCGGCCGCTCCCAGTCACCAGTCTAGCTGCCGCATTCTGGATTAGTTGTAGTTTCCGGGTCACCTTCAAAGGTAGCCCCACGTAGAGCGCATTGCAGTAGTCCAAGCGAGAGATAACTAGAGCATGCACCACTCTGGAGAGACAGTCAGTGGGCAGGTAGGGACTCAGCCTGCGTACCAGATGGAGCTGATAAACAGCTGCCCTGGACACGGAGTTGACCTGTGCCTCCATGGACAGCTGTGAGTCTAAAATGACTCCCAGGCTGCGCACCTGGTCTTTCAGGGGCACAGTTACCCCATTCAGGACCAGGGAGTCCTCCACACCCGCCCGCCTCCTGTCCCCCACAAACAGTACTTCTGTCTTGTCAGGATTCAATCTCAATCTGTTAGCCGCCATCCATCCTCCAACCGCCTCCAAGCACTCACACAGGACCTTCACCGCCTTCACTGGTTCTGATTTAAAAGAGAGGTAGAGCTGGGTATCATCAGCATACTGATGGACACCCAGCCCAAACCCCCTGATGATCTCTCCCAGTGGCTGCATATAGATGTTAAAAAGCATGGGGGAGAGGACAGAACCCTGAGGCACCCCACAAGTGAGCGCCCAGGGGTCTGAACACTCATCCCCCACCACCACTTTCTGAACACGGCCCAGGAGGAAGGAGCGGAACCACTGCATGACAGTGCCCCCAGCTCCCAAGCCCTCTAGACGGTCCAGAAGGATGTTATGGTCGATGGTGTCAAAAGCCGCTGAGAGATCCAGCAGAACAAGGAAACAGCTCTTACCTTTGTCCCTAGCCCACCGGAGATCATCGACCAGTGCGACCAAGGCAGTTTCAGTCCCATGATGAGGCCTGAATCCTGACTGGAAGGGATCCAAATGGTCCGCTTCTTCCAGGCGTGCCTGGAGTTGTTCCGCAACCACTCGCTCAATCACCTTGCCCAAGAATGGAAGATTTGAGACTGGGCGATAGTTGGCCATATTGGCCGGATCTAAAGATGGTTTTTTAAGAAGCGGTTTAATAACCGCCTCTTTCAGCGGGTCTGGGAAGGCTCCCTCATGGAGAGAAGCATTTACCAACCCGCGAAGCCCATCGCCCAGCCCTTCCTGGCTAGCTTTTATAAGCCAGGATGGGCAAGGATCAAGGAGACAGGTGGTTGGTTTCATTCGTCTAAGCAGCCTGTCCACATCCTCGGAGGTAACAGATTGAAATTGATCCCACAAAACTTGACTAGACAGGACTCTAGCACTCCCCCGCCCCGGCCCTGCTCCCACGGTGGAGTCTACCTCTTCCCGAATCTGAGCGACTTTATCTGCAAAAAACTTTGCAAAATCATTGCAGGAGATCATGTGGCCCGTACTGGGCCCGGATGGAGCAGGTGGTTCCGCTAAATTGCGAACCACCTGGAAGAGTCTCCTGCTGCTGTTTTCTGCAGATGCGATGGAGACGGTGAAGAAGGTCCTCTTCGCCGTCGCCATTGCCACTTGGTAGGCTCGAAGTTGAGCTCTAGCCCGTGTCCGGTCTGATTCAAAATGAGTTTTCCGCCACCGGCGCTCTAGCCGTCTCAACGACTGTTTCATTGCCCTCAGCGCTGGGGAAAACCACGGGGCTGTCCGGGCTCCATGCAATCTGAGAGGGCGCTTCGGAGCCAGACAGTCAATAGCGCTGGTTAACTCCGCATTCCAGCGGGCCACCAGGGAATCAGCTGAAAGGCCATCGACATGGGACAAAACATCCCCTACCACTCTTTGGAAGCCAATTGGATCCATTAAGTAGCGGGGGCGGACCATCCGAATCGGTCCCACCTCCCTGCAGAGGGAAAGGGTTGCGGAGAAGTCCAGTTGCACCAGAAAGTGATCTGACCATGGCACTTCTTTTGTTTCGCTTTTACTTAATGTCAGATCACCAACATCCATAGAGGTAAACACCAAGTCCAAGGCATGTCCGCGGCTATGAGTTGGGCCAGACTTATTCAGGGACAGCCCCATGGTGGCCATGCTTTCCACGAAGTCCCGAGCGGCTCCTTGTAAGGTCGTGTCGGCATGGATGTTAAAATCCCCTAAGACAACCAAGCTAGGTGTCTCCAGGAGCACATCCGACACGACCTGAAGCAGCTCGGGCAGGGAATCCTTGGTGCAGCGGGGAGGTCGGTACACCAAAAGGAATCCTGTACTGCCTCTATTGCCCAACTTCCAGAACATGCACTCAGAGAACTGGGTCTTCCCAATAGGACGCCTGGTGCAAACTAATGACTTCCTAAAAATCACTGCAACCCCCCCTCCCCGCCCAGATGGCCTGGGTTGCTGTGCATAAGAGAAACCTGGTGGGCAAGCAGCGCCAAGAACGGGCCCATCGGCTTCCTCCAACCAGGTCTCTGTCACACATGCCAGGTCAAATCCTCCATCCACAATCAGGTCGTGAATGGCGGTGGTCTTATTCATCATCGACCTGGCATTGCACAGCAGCACCTTCAGGTCATGTGGGTATCCCTTGCTGATTCCAATATCCGTCCGGTCAGGACCAGACCTGGAGGCAGGGATAGTCCTCAGACAACGACTAAGTCTGCCTCCTCGGTAATGACATGGTCTGGTCTTAGCGTAACTCCTCCTCCTACCCGTGACCACTGAGATCGGTTGTTCCAGTGCACACCCCCCTGTGGAATCTGCCCCAGCCATTTTGCTTGCTGGGACCCCCTCCCGGGCAGCCCTGACCCCTCCCCTTAAAAACAAAATAAAACCTCTGTAAAAAACAGCAAAGAACTCAACAAAAGAAGAACACAAAAAAGACAATAAAACAATAAAACCAAAAACAATAAAAATTACAAATACACTAAAATTTAACAGATTCCCACACCCAACTAAAAATCCCTCCCACCTACCACCCCAAACACAATAAAATAAAACCAAAAACAATAAAAATTACAAATACACTACCACACCAAGTTCCGTGTCACTATACTGAGCCACTAGTTGATCAGTATTTTAGTTGACCATGGCTTGCCCCCCCCCCAGTTTTGATCCTGGGTATGCCCCTGAGTGCCAATGTTATACAAGCAAATAGATCAAAGCCTATGCTCAGTACCTCTTAAAACTGAATCCATGCCCCAGCATGAATAATATTGAGGCCCAAACTCACTAAGGGTGAACTGATAATAAAATGTAAGAACTTGTATTTTTTTCATATGGTCAACAATACCATAAGAAGATCTGAGTGTTGGAAATAGATATCATATCCTTTCGGGGATCTGCATTGTTCAATTTTCATCCTTGTCAAACTTTTTTTGGGGGGGGCGGTAATCCAGTTTTGTTTTGTTTTTTTTACCCACAGATTTTAAAAATAAATTTCATCTTATTTATTCTAACCTTGGGAAGTTGACTGTTTAGGCAGGTATTTTTGGGAAAGTATCCTCTAGCATCTCCATGGAGGAACCCCAAGTTATAATATTTTATCCTGGGTTTTCTAGAAGACACAAAATGGTTCTGAAGAACTACTTCTGTATTAACTTCAATCGCATTCGAAATGTTCGGGCTCCACAATTTGCTTGCAAATGTTTTAATTGCTGGGTCCATCCAATGGTCATCCTTGCCACATGAAAAGTTTAAAACTGCATGCAGTTTTAGAAATCCTTAATTTGAATGTAGTCTATAATTTGAGGGGTGGGGAGGTCAGCTTTCCTACCCTTTTGATGAATAGGCATAATAAGACTAAATTCCTGCTCCGGCCTGTTTACTTTGTGCCAAGCATGGATTTATGCCCTCTGCATGAGAAAGAGTCATTGAACAAAACCTGAAAATATAAAAAACTATTCAACTTTCTGTCCATTCCTGAAGTGCTCCTCCATGTAGGAAAAGACACTAGATATCAGGGAGAAATGCACACAAGACACTAGATATCAGGGAGAAATATTAATGTATCCTCCTTGATATGCTATGCTTCTATCTTCAGGGAAGTCTTTATATTGTTGTATGTTGGGGGGGCGCAAGACTCCCCTAAATTCCTGGAGCCAGGTTAGAATTTCACCAAATCCCATGACTTCTGATGCAACAGGGATTCAATTGCTGAGAATGGCCCAGTCGCTAAGCAAATGAAGGTGGGGATATGTGCCATTAGCAGAGACTCTGTACTAGGCGGCAGAAGGTTGGCAGGAGACCTTCCCCAGCTCTTTGTTAGTTGGAGAGTTGTGTTTAAGAGTGCTAATGCCAGTCAGCATAGACTAGCCTTCTCCAGCCTGCTGCTCTCCAGAGATTACAACTCTGGTCAGCCCCAGCCAACATGGCTGATGGGAATTCTATCCCAAAACACCTGCAAGGAACGCGGCTGGCGGAAGCTGGTGTACACAATACTGAGATAGATCAGTGTTTCCCAACCAGTGTGCCTCCAGATGTTTTGGGACTACAACTCCCATCATTCCTGACCACTGGTCTTGCTAGCTAGGGATGATGGGAGTTGTAGTCCCAAAACATCTGGAGGCACACTGGTTGGGAAACACTGAGATAGATGCACCAGTGGTACTGGTTCCTGTGCAAGCTGGTTTATACTGCCATTTAAACCAATCTAAGAGAAATACAGTACTGGATAAATTTGTATTTCTTCTTGGGACAGGCAAGGGAGAAAGTGTAGAAGCCAGATAACCAGGGTTCCTCCAGCTCAGTCCATGAAGGTTCTACCACGTACACCCACCATACTATGAATTCTCAAGAACCCTATGAAATTTAACAGCACAGCAACGAAGAGGCCCGTAGTGCTTGGCCATATATTATGAACCAGATGTTCAGCTGGAATAAATCAATGCAGCTCCAGCGAAGCATCAAACTAGGGTTATTTACATCAGCTGGAGATCTGGTTCTATTCATGCAGTTTCCTCTAAGAGGAAATCAAAATTCTGTCTTATCTCTTGCGTCTTTATAAGCTGTGAAATCCCTTTCCCCATCTATTTCTGCAGTCGAAATTAAATCAGTATTAAAATGTGTTGCTTGTTGCCTGTTAAGTTTCCCTTAGCCAGGGGCTGTGTGACGTTATGAGATATATATTCATGGACAATCTAACTACTGTGTGGAAGAATCAACAAGAGTCACAGATTTGGTGAATTTCACACGGGGAATAAGACTGAGAAGTTGTGTGTGGCTGGAAATAAAAAAAAAAGATACAGAAAGGTGCACTGGAAATGAGACTGAAAATTGTGCAGCCTGACCCCCGAGAGGACAAATGAGTAGGTTGTAGAACACAGTTGCCCACGTCTCTCCATCTGGACACTCAAGAGGCATTATCAGAGTTTAAGGACACATTTCTGCCCAGTCAAAAACGATGGGGTGCCAAACAGGGCTAATGTGTCCTGTCGAGAGGGGCTGTGGCCTGGGGAAGAACAAATAGTTGGCTTCAGATCTCTAGCTCTGATTAAAGTTAGCAAGGGTGCTAGCTATTGGACTACCTCATAGAACTACAGTGGTGCCTCGCTTAACGAATGACCTGCTTAACGAAATTTCCGCTTAACGAAAGGATTTTTCGAGCAGAGGTTGCCTCGCTAGACAAATTCGTTTTATGAAAAATTCGTCTAGCGAATCACAGTTTCCCATAGGAATGCATTGAAATTCAGTTAATGCATTCCTATGGGCAAAAAAAAATTTCAAAAAAATTTCAATGCATTCCTATGGGATTCGCTAGACGAATTTTGCCAGGATTGAGTGCCAGTTTATTGGCCCCCATCCAGCCCACAACCAAGCCCAGGCACCAGTCCAGCTAGCAAATGGAGAGGGAAATCTGTCTGTCTCAGGAGACTGTGGAAGACTACTACTACTACTTATTACTAGAATATATATCCCACCCTTCCTCCCAAATGGTCTTCCTACATGTGGTTCTGCAAAAACCCTATTGGTTCAGGGTTTGAGACACTTTGATCCTAAGTGGCATGCCTTTGTATCACATGCAAGAGCCTCTCCAGACCTTGCAGAAGGTGGAAACGGCGAATATTGATGCCCTACGCTACCCAACTCCTCATTTAGACCATTAAATCCTGTTCATATGTAGGAATCTAGCGCCTGTACACCAGGAACGAAAGATCACCTGTTGCTAAGCACCTACAGGCAGAGAGTATGTTGCTAAGCAGCTATAATGCAGCTTCATTTGCTGTTCTCATGCCTTCAATTCACAGACTACGTCAAAGTTCTGGGCCTTCAAATTACTAAGACACAACAAGGACAGAAGCGCTGGCAGCCCATTTGCTGTGTTCTTCTTTCATTTCCCCCTTTTAAAAGGCTCTGTAATGTCAAGACATTCGCACTGAGGATTTCACTAAAGGAGCGTTAAAAGCATTTGAAGGCTCGGGATGGAGGCAGACGCCTTCTGAGAAGGCAATACTTGAGGGAAAGCAGCAAAGATTGCACTCTTCTAAATTGCAGCCCCTCTAAATTGTAGCCCCCTTTTCCCAGTCATTCACAGGAGAACATATATAATTTGTTAAGATTGGCAGAGGTCCTCACTACCTTTGAATTTATAAGATCCAGCTTAGGATAACTGCAACATTAAGGAGCCAAGATCTTCACAGCACAACACTATAGAGTTTGCAGAAAAAAGCGGGGGAAGAGAGGGAAAGAAAAAGAAAAGCTCGAACTTTTCCAATCAGATAGTATTTACAACCTACAGGAAAGGGAGTGCCAAAACATTTCAGGGACTGCAGGACAGTTCTTGGACCAAGCCAAGAGGAAAGCATCAGGTTCAAGTTCAAAGAACACATTATAGCAATGAGAAGGAAGGCTTTTGGCCTCCTTTGGATGATTTGAAAACGATTACCATAGCAATTATCCCAGCTAGCCACATTTGCAATGTCCTTGGCAAATTAAGCTCCGGGTTTCAAGTGTAAAATGATCATGGGAAAGGCTGAATGAATCAAGCAAAGTGTAAGTAATAGAAACATGTAAATGTTTTACACTGGCAGCGTGCCTTGGTATATCCATCTTATTAATGTCCCTGACTGGCAAAAGAAAACGCTCGCTTTAGGCACTGGAACACTTTTTTCAGCAAATCTGAAACAGCACAAGAAGAAGAAGTTTGATTTTTCAGGGGTACGGGAGACATGCTCTCTCAAATCGCAAGAGCACCAGACACTTCCTTTCCCTTCAAATGCCATGCGCTGTACAATTAATAATCTTCTGACAGGTTTATACCATTGCTATTATCCTCCTAGTGCACATGCCCTGCACTACCACGAGGAAAGACCTGCTCAGCTTCTTAACAGCATCCTACTGCAAGAGAGTAATGGTAGCCTTTTCACAATCCTGCCTGAGGAGCTGGTGTGATGAACCATACGCTAGCAATCAGGGTTGACCCTGACCTTGACCCTCTTTGGAATGTCAATGTGGAGTGCTTAATTTGAGCCGTGGGTCATCCTTCACCAATTAACATAGCCTTTGTCCATTTCCCCAAGTCAAGCAGGCTGCAGCTTGAAGGAGATCTGCGGATTCAAGAATGAAGCAGCTCAGACTGGGTGCTTGTATAGGAGGACGAGGAGCTGGAGGCTCTCGGTTAGGTCCTGATCCACAAAGGTGTTTCCATGCACTTCCCTTTCCTCCCGAGTAGCCTCACTCGCAGTTAGCCAGCCACTTTGGCAGAGGCTCTGAAGTTGCTTCCTATCTTCAAGGGGCTAAACAGTGGGCATATATGCTTCCTCGTTCAATTGGCTAAGTGGATGCAACTGGTTGAAGAAAACCCAGTGGCTGAAGGGATATTTGAATCTGGATCTTTTCAGCCTAAGCTCAGCGTTCTAGCCCCTGCCCCTCCAGATCTTGTTGGCTTACAGTTCCAATAATAATAATAATAATAATAATAATAATAATAATAATAATAATTTATTATTTATACCCCGCCCATCTGACTGGGTTTCCCCAGCCACTCTGGGCGGCTTCCAACAGAAAAATAAAACACAATAATCTATTAAACATTAAAAGCCTCCCTGAACAGGGCTGCCTTCAGATGTCTTCTAAAAGCCTGGTAGTTGTTTTCCTCTTTGACATCTGTTGGTAGGGCGTTCCACAGGGCAGGCGCCACCACCGAGAAGGCCCTCTGCCTAGTTCCCTGCAACTTGGCTTCTCGCAACGAGGGAACCGCCAGAAGGCCCTCGGTGCTGGACCTCAGTGTCCGGGCAGAATGATGGAGGTGGAGACGCTCCTTCAGGTATACTGGACCGAGGCCATTTAGGGCTTTAAAGGTTAGCACCAACACTTTGAATTGTGCTCGGAAACGTACTGGGAGCCAATGTAGATCTTTCAAGACCGGTGTTATGTGGTCAGTCACCAGTCTAGCTCCCAGTCACCAGTCTAGCTGCTGCATTCTGGATTAGTTGTAGTTTCCGGGTCACCTTCAAAGGTAGCCCCACGTAGAGCGCATTGCAGGGAGATAACTAGAGCATGCACCCCTCTAGCGAGACAGTCCACAGGCAGGTAGGGTCTCAGCCTGCGTACCAGATGGAGCTGATAGACAGCTGCCCTGGACACAGAATTGACCTGTGGCTCCATGGACAGCTGTGAGTCCAAAATGACTCCCAGGCTGCGCACCTGGTCCTTCAGGGGCACAGTTACCACATTCAGAACCAGGGAATTCTCCACAACTGCCCGCCTCCTGTCCCCCACAAACAGTACTTCTGTCTTGTCAGGATTCAACCTCAATCTGTTAGCCGCCATCCATCCTCCAACCGCCTCCAGGCATGACCATTGGCCATGCTTGCTGGAGCTGATGGGAGCTGCAATCTGTAAAACGTGGAGGACGCCATGTTGTCTACCCCCTGCACTATCCCATACTGGCTCAGCATTTGCTTTTCTTCTTAGCTCTGCTGCTAGTGACTTTATCTGGAGCGCTGTTTTATGGATATATTCTGCATGGTCTTAAATGTCAGCCTCCTTCAGAGCCCCTTTTAAGAATTCTTAAAAAATCGTATTAATCAATCCAAACCTTCTCCTTCACTCCTCCATCTTAGGTCACCACAGGTGGTTCAGGGGGCCGTTCGGTCATAACTGTGCTGTTTCCTGGAACAAGCCTGGTTCAGCTGCAACCAATCGAGTATAGCCAACAAGCTCATCTAGGAAGCTCCGTCGAAATGACTACCATGTGCTCAACACTCACTATCCACACCTGCGCTACAGCTGTTTTAAGTGCCTCGATGACTAGCAAAACTGTCATTGTTTTATATCTATATAAAAAAAATAGTGTTCATACGACCAAGGACCTCCCATAGATGAGAGAGCATCTTCGTAAACACACAGCTGTATCCATCAGCACTAAGCAAATGGCCCAACAGCAAGAAGTGAATCAGCAACAAATCACAATCTTTTGCAGCGTTATTTAGAGGAAGTGTGATGCAATTGTGGGAGATGGCGCCAGCGTTTTGGCTATGCGTATGAGGAATATATTCTTGCCTGCCCAGAGCATTTGCACGATGGTTGCAATGAAGGGATTTCAAGGACTTCCTCTGACAGCGCCCTCCACCTTGTTTCTTTTTAGATAAAGGTAAAGGGACCCCTGACCATTAGGTCCAGTCGTGACCGACTCTGGGGTTGCGCGCTCATCTCGCATTATTGGCCGAGGGAGCCGGCGTATAGCTTCCAGGTCATGTGGCCAGCATGACAAAGCCGCTTCTGGCAAACCAGAGCAGCACATGGAAACGCCGTTTACCTTCCCGCTGTAGCGGTTCCTATTTATCTACTTGCATTTTGACATGCTTTCGAACTGCTAGGTTGGCAGGAGCTGGGACCGAGCAACGGGAGCTCACCCCGTCACAGGGATTCGAACCGCCGACCTTCTGATCAGCAAGCCCTAGGCTCAGTGGTTTAACCCACGGCGCCACCTGGGTCCCTATATTTTTAGATAGTCACAGGTAAAACCATTATGACTGGCAGGACCTTATCACTTGCCTGCACCATGTACTTTCAGCTACGAGCAGCAATGACGCGTACCTGTTCCGGCTTCAGCCCTGGAGGAACCCAAGCATATTCTTCCAAGGCACAACCTGAGTCATCATCCGAAGTCGAATTCCGCTGGAAGTCAAACATCAGCTTGGTGACGGTCTTCTCCATTTCCAAAGGCATCACTCTTTCAAAGTGCTCTGCCTGGGGACACTTGCAGTGCCGGCAAATCTTCCTGGAAGGGAAGGGGAGGAAAAAGCAAAGAGATGAAAGGTCAGCCTCTGCTGTAAGGATTTATGCCCATCAACAGAAGTTGGAAAACCCTTTTGCAAGCTCATTTTGCCTAGCGTAAGGCCATGGATTCTAGGAGGGGTAGCCTTAATTACTCCTATTCATTTTTTTTTGTTCTCCCTACTCCCCCCCCCCCCGGGGCCTGGATAAAGCA
Organism: Zootoca vivipara; assembly: GCF_965207765.1. NCBI lineage: Eukaryota > Metazoa > Chordata > Lepidosauria > Squamata > Lacertidae > Zootoca > Zootoca vivipara. The sequence goes on along the minus strand of NC_142584.1, from coordinate 98,283,224 downwards.
GCTGTCTATAATAAGCTTAAACAAGATGAGTGAAGTACGCTCTCCAAATGTGAACAGCAACCTGTCCTTGACAAAATGCCAATGCACCCCAAAGCCGTTTTCAATCCCTACATGATTCCTTCGTTTCGGGGCGTGGGTGTGCAGGGTGTGGGTGGGGGAAAACAATGAACACTGGACCACCCACGCTGAGCCGGCCTTGGGGGATTTAAGGGTCAAACGCATTTGATAGATGATCTGGGATACACCTCTTCACTTTCCTCTCCTTTGACAGCGCCCATAAATACACGCACAAGGCCAGATCATCAGCATGTCCAAATCCACAAGCCAAAGGACTAACACATACAGTATGCTGAACGTCAGTGTAAACAGAAAAGCTTAGCGAGGCAAATTCCATTACAATGACAGGAGATTATAAATATGGTGGTGTCAAATGAGGAGGGGGGGGGGTGGAGCGATGGAAGTCACACGCTGGCAACTGCTGCCTTGATATACGATCGCCATGAAGTCTGCTTTACAAGGAGAAGGGCTGTAGCTCGGAGTCAGCAAATACTCTCGGCATATGGGAGGCTGTGAATCTCCATCACCAGCTAAGGTGCTTCAAGCAGAAGAAAAAACATTTCCCTGGGATAACAAGGATTTCCTTGCAGCGCTTGTCTGCATGGCTCATTGAGCTGACTATGTCTGTCACACTTCTGCTGTTTCACTAACATACAAACATATGTACATCCTTCCAGAAGCCCATTTGGCTGACAGATATGGCTACTCACAGGAACCAAGGAAGCTGCCTTATGCTGAGACAAACCATCGGTCCATGTACCTCAGTATTGTCTACTCTGACTGGCAGTCTCTCTCCTGGCTGTGTAACTTGGCAACAAAGGAGATGCAGTTGGCATACGCTCAGGGTCACTTCAGTCTGCTCGCGGCTTCATATGCTTACGCATTTGAGCTTGTGCACTGTCAATAAATGCTAGGGCCTATCTCTGACACAAACAAAGCTTCAATTGAACCTGGGACTGGGCAAAGTTGAGGTTGCTGCATTGCAGAGGGTTGGACTAGATGACCCTCGGGACTCTTCCAACTCTACGATTCTATGAAAGGGACCCAGCAGAATGATAGACCTTTGGAAGGTCAATATGCACCTCTTTAAACTCTTGCAGTTAATTCCCCTTAGAATATTCTGGAGGAGAATCTCACACCTTCTTCTGCAATGCTTTGCAGACCTGTTCTGTAAAGGCAGAACATGATAGGACAAAAAACTAAGGCTGCCCATCATGCAATAAAAGAAGTCAATTTTCGTGAATTTGTTGAATTTGCACATGAGTAAAACAATAGTTTTTGTCCATGGAGTTTTCTTGGCGGGGATACTGGAGTGGCTTGCTGGTTCCTGCTCCAGGTGGATCACGTTTACTCAAAACTCAAGGTGGGAAACCTTTAGAATATAAAGGAGCATTCTCAACTTAATGTGACAGTAAAGTGCCTGTAATGAAAACAATTTTTAAAAAGATGATGTCTGGGTTAATTGGGGTACAATTATAGTCAGTTTTTAATCTATAGCAGGGGATGTATCCCCTGAAGTAAACCCTACTGAGATTACTCCCGGGGAAGTGTGTATAAGATTGTGATGTTAATCTCATCGATCACCCAATTAAACATATAGCCCTAGAAACTACTGTTCCACAGCCACTTCCACACCAGAGCAACAGAGCATATTTTTGCATGAGAGTGTTTCTGAGCATGTGTAGACTTCCCTTGACCACTGAGCTCCGGGGGAGCCTTGGTACATTTAGGACTGGAATGGAGTGGGGGCTTCTAAGGCACCCTGCTTCCCTCAGCACCTATAACTGGACCAGTAGAGCACTGCCCCCCCCTCCAGAAGGCTGCACAACTTCTGCTTCTCCTGTGAACCCGCCCAGCAAACTTTCTTAATTCATTTTACCCGTCGCTTCGCATGGCCCCAGAATAAACTAACCCCCGATGCACATGAACCTAAACTTCCCTGCAACCCACGGAGCACAAATATGCACCAAGCCAAAAGGCTCTGCTAAGCCAAACCAGGGAGAGTTGCCAAGTTTTCCCATTTCCTGCTTTTCATCGGATTTGAAATACGCACAGATGCAAATACAAGCTGGGTGTCTGGTTTGCATCTAGCTAGTCAAAGCGCCTCGGCGCAGCCTCTGGCTGTTACCCTCAAAAAACAATCAGAGCACAATTTCATATGAATACTTTAATTAATCAGCTACTGTATGAAGGCCCTATACTTTTCGCTACAGCAATGGATTCAGCAGCCATCTCCATCTCTGTTTAGGATATGAGCAACTCAACATGCCTGACAATTTATTAAGCTCCGCATGCGTTCATCATCCTTCAAGCCAGCACCGGCTCTGGAGCAGCCCCATCAAATCCAGTGCCAACTATTCAAGAAAGTTGGTGGTTAGAGGATCAGAGGCTTAGTGTTTGAAAAATGGGTATTCTCATGGAACTTAGTGCTATTTCACTAACCGTCATTCCCAGGATTATTAATCACATGGATCCCTGCAGAATATGTCAGCGAGCAGCAGAAATATTTAAAGCTTAGGGAAGTCATAAAATAAACTGCGGTACCAGGAGGCAAAGTGGAAAAGAAAACAAACAGCAAATTTCTCTTTTCCCAGAGAAAAGCCAAGCAAGGTAAGTGGATGTATTATGTTCAGCAAATGCCACCCACGTCATCAGAACCAGGAAATACTGCAGTGATCTCTGGGCCTTTTCTGACATTACAGTAGTTGCAAGTGGGGAGACCGCTGCCCACTTGGGTCCTGCTGGGGGGGGGCTTCCCATCTAGTTGGTCGCTGTGACAACAGGACGATGGCCCATTGGCTTGATCCAACAGGCTGTTATCATGTTCTTTACTTCAACTACTTCCCAGGCAGCCGGGGTAACGTGAGTGACCTTGGCAATTTTGGAGAATTGCTCCTCCAGCTTGCAGGAGAGGCAACGCTGGCGAGCAGAAAAGTCTCGTGTGCGTGATCCACACCTTCTCCTGCTACCCTGGTGCGACGCTACAGCAATTTCCATGGCATCAGCAAAATGCAGAAAGAGGCAGGTAAGAAGTTGTTTGCTGACAGAACACTCCATGGGATGCAACGAAAAAGAACTGGCCAACGGACACACCTCTCCATAAGGTGTTACCTGTGCGAGGTCATAGTATTTCAGCTTCTCTTGCCTCATGTCCAGGCCTGACGTTAATGGCCAGCAGGGTCAGGCATCTGCTGAGAGGGCCGAGTGCAGGACCCATTGACCAGAGCCCCCAGAGCTGCTGCAGAGAGGAGGTAGGCTCACTGAGGAAGGGAGTCCCATGGACTCTTTCTCATGCGCCCTGAAGCTAAACGCTGGAGCTGCTGTCATTGCTCCTGCTAAGTCTGTCTCAGGAGCTAACTGTAAAATCTATTCCCCTTGTAATCATTTATCTCCTCTTTTCTCTTATGCCCCAGTATTATTATTGTTGTTGTTGTTGTTGTTTAGTCGTTTAGTCGTGTCCGACTCTTCGTGACCCCATGGACCAGGGGTTCCCAACAAAATTTTCTCGAGGACCCCTCATCGAGCCGCTATTGTGACAAGGACCCCCATTAATTCCTAATCCTAAAATTAAAAAGTGAGAGCCAAATTAAGAGTCTTTTTATATTTTATATTTATACGTTTTTTACAGTTACAACAGAGTACTCCATCAGTATACACTTAGTTTTAATTTTAAGTTCTTAATGAGATGAGTTAAATCTGTCCTTTGAGTCCATTATTTCTGAAATATTAGGTTCCAAACTTGAAACTTTCACTCTGAAATCTGACTGCATGTCGAGCCGATTCCTATATTTGTTTTTCATGAAACACATGGAAGAAAATGCTTGCTTTGTTTACAAACACTACTGTTTTGCAAAGAGGCAGCGCACGCCAGGGAGGAGGGAGGGGAATGGAGAAGACAGGGTACCTGCACAGTAGCACACAAATGGAGCCGACGCGCGCAAAGCATCTTGGGAAGGTGAGCGTTAGTAGAATGCGCGCGCTGCCTCTTTGCAAAACAGTAGTGTTTGTAAAGTGCCATCTAATGGCATACAGCAGAACTACTGCCTCTATCTAATTCTAGTTTTGCGCTAGACTCTGCTCATGCAGGAGGCGGCCAAAACAAAAAATCTGTTATCATACAAAATATATTTAATATATTTTTATTCTAATAGCATCTTGCGGACCCCTCTGGCATAGCTTGCGGACCCCTGGGGGTCCCCGGACCACCTGTTGGGAACCACTGCCATGGACCATAGCACGCCAGGCACTCCTGTCTTGCACTGCCTCCCGCAGTTTGGTCAAACTCACGTTGGTGGCTTCGAGAACACTGTCCAACCATCTTGTCCTCTGTCGTCCCCTTCTCCTAGTGCCCCCAGTCTTTCCCAACATCAGGGTCTTTTCCAGGGAGTCTTCTCTTCTCATGAGGTGGCCAAAGTATTGGAGCCTCAGCTTCACGATCTGTCCTTCCAGTGAGCACTCGGGGCTGATCTCCTTCAGAATGGATAGGTTTGATCTTCTTGCAGTCCATGGGACTCTCAAGAGTCTCCTCCAGCACCATAATTCAAAAGCATCCATTCTTCGGCGATCAGCCTTCTTTATGGTCCAGCTCTCACTTCCATACATCACTACTGGGAAAACCATAGCTTTAACTATACGGACCTTTGTAGGCAAGGTGATGTCTCTGCTTTTTAAGATGCTGTCTAGGTTTGTCATTGCTTTTCTCCCAAGAAGCAGGCGTCTTTTAATTTCATGACTGCTGTCACCATCTGCAGTGATCAAGGAGTAACTGTGGAGAACTTCTGGAGAACCTCAAAGCTTGTTGTCTTGGCAGCCACGGAAATCCTGAGCCACTGCTGACGGTGAGGCAGATGTTCTTGAGGTCTCCAACATCACCACAGATCCCACTGCTGCTCAGGCAGGGAGACTGTTAGGCAGCGGAGTGGAAAGTACACTATCTGCCTTGACCCTTGGGCCCAGTTTCAAGCACAAAGAAACCACCCATATGGTTTCCATTCTTCAGTCCTGCAAGGTGCAGCCTGTAAATTGGGCCAGTATTGTCATAAATCACCACTTTATTAAGGAGAGGGAGCTGAGGCAAGGAGGTAGCATCTGCAGATGTAAAGCCTCCAGTTCTCTTCACTGTCGGTAGACACATTGTAAACCAGAGGAGTATTTCCCTCCCCACCTTCAGACCCAAAATTTACAAAGTAGAAGGCTGGTTTGCTCTGAGCCCTGTTTAACTGGTGCATCCAAACCCACAAGAGAACTGAAGCTGCTTCAAAGTGGGTTGACAGGGAGGCGAACCTCAAAACATCTGGTCAATTAGATTTATCTCCCCCTGTTTAAAGTGAGACTCCACGGGATTAATCTGAGCTAGGCCTACTCCTCCAACGGTTTAGTCATAACCCAGCCAAGCCCCGCTGCCCAAAGGTGATTTCAAAATAACCTTATTAGCTTCTCACCTGCTCCTGAGGCGAGGAGAGATCAGGGCTTCCTTAATCTGCTTAAACTCCTACTGTTTTTATCCCTCTCTCTCGCTGTGTGGAAAAATCCCGCACTGGAATGCGAGCAAAAAAAAAGGTGTAACTAGTGGACAGCGCATTTGACATTGGCTGGCAAAGGCCTGGGTTCAAATCCTTGCTCAGCTAAGAAGTAAAAGAGCTGGGGGGGGGTTTAAATGAAAAAAACAAAACCCTGAAGAGGTGAAGGCCACATTTTCAAAACTAGTTGGATGGATTGAGATCTCTGCCATAAACAAAACTGGGACTGTACCCCTGGATTCATGAACGCCCATGACACAGAATATTGTTTGTAACCGTCCTTCCATCCTCCTAATGGAAAGCACAAGAGAGAGAGAGAAAGAGAGAGAAAGAGAGAGAAAGAAAGAGAAAGAGAGAAAGAGAGAGAGAGAGAGAGAGAGAGAGAGAGAGAGAGAGAGCAGCTGACAGTGCAATTACTGTTATGCTATGCAGCAGAGATAGGACTTAGCCAATGGAACACATGAAGGAAGAATGTACATGTCTGGAAAAACTCACAATTCTTGGCTAGCATGTCAAGAGCGTTACCATATAAAGAAAAACAGCACAGAGCAGGTGGGGGGGCGGGGAGAGAGAGATGCATGCTCTTACAAAAATATAAGAGGGGTGGCGGTGGGGGAACCCATTAATTTGATAAGCCCAGACTCAAGCACAGCTTATAACAATATTTGCTCTTTGATTAATAGGCCTTTTATCTGTGCAGTGCTTTTTTTTAAAAAAAAAAAAGCACAGCTCTCCCGGCCTTCCCCAATGGCAGAGAACTCCAGGGTTGTTAGTGAAAACAGTATCTATATTTTCTGTAACAACTAGAAAGCCAAGCTGTTCTCTCAACGTCTCTCTCGTTTCCAAGAATTCCCTTTGGCTTTGTTATGGGATGGAATTCTTGAACACACATTTCTCACCAAAGGCGGAGGGAGCCTGAGGATCTGAAAACGCAAACGTTTATTCTGTATACTGACCACGGGGCTTGAAGGCTCACCTAGCTCAGAAGGAGCGTTTCTTTAGCAAAGGGACCTCGGAGAAATAAACACTTCTTGTCAATCAAATGCTTATTTTGTTCACGTACACAGGACATTGCTTTGTGTCTGTCTGTCTGTCTATGTGCATGAGAGAAGGAAGGAGGGAGAAAGGGAGGCCTGCAAATATAATTCTTCAGTCAATTCATTTGCTACCAAGGAGATTTGCTGCCAAGGAGTGTGGTGGAGTCTCCTTCTTTGGAGGTCTTTAAGCAGAGGCTTGACAGGCATATGTCAAGAATGCTTTGATGGTGTTTCCTGCTTGGCAGGGGGTTGGACTGGATGGCCCTTGTGGTCTCTTCCAACTCTATGATTCTATGATTCTATGATTTTCATGATTCTGTAGCATCAACAGTTGCGTAGTAGCAAAGGAACTAAAGAGCTTCACCATAGACTTGCCAGTCCTGCAAACACTGAACAGGACCAAATTTTTGGTCCAACTTTTCCCCATACTCATTTGCCTTTGGAGCAACATGTTTAATATTCAATGGGGTTCCATAAATAATATTGTTAGAAAAGTTGAGTGCCTCCCTCTCTCTCTGCCGAGTGGTGGCAAAAATCCATGAGGTTCCAGACACTCACCCAGGGTCTGTGTTCCTCTGGAGAATTGAGACAGAGTGGAGACTGCCATAGATTTAAGAAATACGGTTCATTCACCTATTTACAGTCTGCGTGGCGGGAGTCCAGATCTCGCAGCATGGTTATTTCAAGAGGGACTTGTACCTCACATCAATGCAGCCCTAGAGCCCAAGGCATCTCCTCCCAGCCAGCCTGCAGCCAGCCTACCCAAGATGGATCCCAGTCTTCCTTCCTTCTTCTTCCCAGCAACCCTTGCTCAGGATTCTCTTTTCCTGTCACCTTACATCCAGTTATGCTGGCAACCTTCCAAACCCCCAGTCTATGTTCACACCTCACAGCAAGGGGGGCGGGGTGAGGACAGTTCTCTTGCACTGCCAATGGCCCTCAATGGCCCTGTATTGTTTCTTAATGGCCCTAGCTTGGCCAGGTCATTTTAGATAGGCTAGCTCAGGAATTCCTCTTCAGCTTCTATTTCCCCCTTCACTTCCCAAATAATCAAAATCTTACCAATTATTAATTCCTAGTGTTTAGCCCCACCCCCACCCCAAATCTATACCATTAGGACAAAATGAGCCAAGTACATGTTAGATAGAGGTCACTTTGCAAAGGACCGAACTGTTGTCCAAAGTACTCGGCTTTTGATGTAGTGTATGAAGCTCTGTATGAAATCAGCCCTGAGTGCTCACTGGAAGGACAGATCGTGAAGCTGAGGCTCCAATACTTTGGCCACCTCATGAGAAGAGAAGACTCCCTGGAAAAGACCCTGATGTTGGGAAAGATTGAGGGCACAAGGAGAAGGGGACGACAGAGGACGAGATGGTTGGACAGTGTTCTCGAAGCTACGAACATGAGTTTGACCAAACTGCGGGAGGCAGTGGAAGACAGGAGTGCCTGGCGTGCTATGGTCCATGGGGTCACAAAGAGTCGGACACGACTAAACGACTAAACAACAACAACATGAAGCTGTTCAATAGATTATATTAATGACCTGTGGAAAAAAACTGAGCATGCTAGCGCTCTTCACAACCCCAAGTTAGACAACCTGATTTTTGCTGAATCTAAACTACTAGATACCCAAGATTTAATGCAAATAAATCTCAAAAGGGATCTCGCCCTAGTTTTTATGTATGTTATTGTTTATTTTTGGATATTTGTAGCCTGCTCTTCAGTCCACAAAGACGCTGAGAGAAATGTGCAAAAATTAAAAAACAACAATTAAATGCAAATATCAAATGAAAGAACAAAATGAGAAAACAGTACAGCGCAGGCAGAAAAAAAAGGGTGTCAATGCAGAAATCATACAAATTAAGTTAGTTTTCCATCAGTTTTCCCTAGACAGATCAGCAATGGACTATGTTAAAAATTGGTAATGTAAAAAACATTTTGGGGAGGAAAAAGCAGTGGAGAGGCAGGCCAGGCCACCTTGTGTTAAGGAGCATATGCAACTTTGTCATTATTTAAGCATGTTGACCACTGACTCTTGTACAAATACTTAAGTTGTGACACAAGACGCAGCAGGACCTGCAGTTCTGGGAAAGGTTCTTTAACCAGCAGCAAAACATAGCAGAATGAGCAAGCCACATTAATACCCCACTGCTACCAATACCATGGTCAACCTAAGGCTAAGCCTTTGACAGCTCCTGGGGCCAGTCAGCAATTACCCCGAGTTTCCAGTGAGCCAAGAGAGCTAGTCCACAATGAGATTAGCAAGCTGAGAGCTCCAGAGTAGAACCTACCACTGGCAGCGTTTAGAATCATAGAAGCGTAGATTTGTAGAGCTGGAAGGGACCCGGAGGCCATCTAGTACAGCCCCCTGCAATGCAGGAAGCTCAACTAGTTCATATATGGCAGGTGGCCATCCGACCTCTGCTTAAAAACCTCCAAGGAAGGAGAGTCCGCCACTTCTCAAGGGATACCATTTCACTGTCAAACAGCTCTTACTGTCAGAGGGTTCTTCCTGGTGTTTAGTCAGAATCTCCTTTCTTGTAACGACTCCATTGGTTTGGGTCCTAGCCTGTGGAGCAGGAGAAGCTTGCTCCATTTTCCATGTGACAGCCCTTGAGATACTTGAAGACGGCTATCAGAATTCCTCTGAATCTCCTTTTCCCCGGGCTATACATTCTCTGCTTCTTCAACCGTTCCTCATAAGGCTTGCTTTCCAGACCCTTTATCATCTTGACTGCATACCTTCCAGCTTGTCAATGCCCTTCTTAAATTGTGGCACCCAGATCTGGACACAGTATTCCAGGTGTGGTCTGATGAAGGCAGAATAGAGTGGGACTATAACTTCCTTAATCTGGACACTATACTTCTGTTGATGCAGCAAAAAATAGCATTTGCTTTTGCTGTTGCTTTTTGCTGCTGCGTCACACTGTTGGCTCATGTTAAGCTTGTGGTCTACTACTATTCCTAGATCCTTTTCACATGTACTACTGGCAAGGCAGCTGCCCCCCATCTCATATTTGTGCAGCTGGTTCTATCTGCCCAAGTGCAGAACCTTTAACTTGTCCCTTTTGAAATTCATTGTGTAAATTTGGCCCGATTCTCCAATCTGTGAAGGTGATCTTGAATTATTGCAGCAGCAGCAGCAGCAGCAGCAGCAGCCTGCTCCAACCTAGCCTCCATGGATTCCACACTAGTTTCCAGAAATGGTACCAAGGCAGAATGAGGTGCGGTGTTAAAGTGGTCTGAAGTCACTAATTCAGAATGCAAGTGAGAAGATCACATTTGATCGTCCCCTGGTATTGAAAGCTCACTGAATAAGAGTTTGAAGGTTTCACCTGTAGGACTGTAAATTATTCGATGTGTTAATGCAAATGGAAGTCGTAAAAATTGCAGCTGCGGTATAAGAGTTCGTTATTCTGACTGGTGTGAAATTGGAATTTATAAGTTTTTGGAATGCAGAGTTAAAGTAAATGATCAAATCATCAATTCTAGCATGCTGGGGGGGAGGGGAACAAAATACATAATTTGGCATCTGAACAATTTGCATTATTAATTGTATTATAATTTGGTATTGTGACAATGAGGCTTTTATTGGGTTATTGTAATTGAAAACAGATAAAAATTATTACGCAAAACACATGAATAAAACAACAACGCATCAAGGAAAGGACCAGTAGTTATTTACTTGTCAGGAGGCTTTTGCTATTTTTTTATAAGGTGGAACATCTAAAACCAGCACCCCCACCTGCAGTTTCAAGTGGTACAGTCTATTTTTGCATCTTAGCATTCTACCGTCACATTATATCACTAGGTGTGTGCACCAGAGATTCAATCGGTGCGGCAGAATTCAATACTGGCTCTGAAATGGCAAAGAAAGACGTAACTTGCACTCACTAGCCACAAAGAGGTAGTAAGACAGGCATCCCCAAACTTTGGCCCTCCAGATGTTTTGGACTACAATTCCCATCTTCCCCGACCACTGGTCCTGTTAGCTAGGAATCATGGGAGTTGTAGGCTAAAACATCTGGAGGGCCGCAGTTTGGGGGTGCCTGTAGTAAGAGCTCAAGCAAGCCCAGTCAAAAACAGGCAACCAATTCCTGATGAAATATTCACAACACTAATAGGCACGTATGCAATCCTAATACCGTGTTTCTCCAAAAATAAGACACCATCTTATATTTATTTTTCCTCAAAAAAAAAACACGGTGGCTTATTTTCAGGGGATGTCTTTTTTTTTTATTAAGTATGGTACAGTTTAACCTACAACAGGCATCCCCAAACTTCGGCCCTCCAGATGTTTTGGACTACAATTCCCATCATCCCTGACCACTGGTCCTGTTAGCTAGGGATCATGGGAGTTGTAGGCCAAAACATCTGGAGGGCCGCAGTTTGGGGATGCCTGACCTACAAGGTTAAACTGCCTATCACTATGGCTTATTTTTTGGGTATGGCTTATTTTAGGGGTATGGCTTATTTTTGGGGTATGGCTTATTTTCGGAGAAACACGGTAGAGCTGGAATACTTTAATATGGGAGGAGGACTTTATTGGTACCAGATGTCACTAACCCCACATACATCTCGGCCACGTATACATCTTTTAGTATCTCAACAAGTGAGGTTGGGAAGCTAGCACGTAACATACTGCTAAGGCTGCCTGTACCGTATTGTATTGCTTCTGCACTCTGCAAACGCAGAATTCGGAGAATTTCGACTTTCACTTGTAAAAAGATGTCAAGTTTCTGGCACTCATGGAGAAGGCAATAATTATACAGGTCAAAAGTTTAGAAGCCAATAGGGGGCAGAGAAAAGCCTTGAGTGATCAATGTCTGGGTATGTCTCCGCTATCAGTGCAGCTTTCCCTGATGGCTAGCAGAAGCAAACTAAATGATGCAAAAATAATGATACAGTCATACCTCGGGTTGCGTCCGCTGCGGGTGCGAAAGGTACCCTGAAATGGGTCAGGTCCAGAACCCGAGGTACCACTGTACTTATGGAAATTTAATTTGCACAATCTGTTCAGGCTGCAACACGTCAGCCCACGTTCTGCTCTCAGAAACATTAACTCAGCAGACCATTTGGAAATTTTTAGTGTGCGGCACACCTAGGGTTGTGCAATGTGGGCTGTGTGGTTGAGGTGCTGGGTCCCCTTCCCCTCCCCCTGATCTATTCTGCTTCTTTTCTTGCCCAAGGCTGCAACACCCAAAGATAGGAAGCTACCTGTAGGGCAGCCTCCCTAGCTGCCAGCCACTGATGTCACCAAGCGTGGAGCAATAGTGGCTTGGTGAGTCAGGACTGTGCTTTCCATTCCAAGGACCTATTCCTTCTTGCGTCTTTGTCCGCCATCGTACGGAGGCTGGCCTGCTAAAATGGAACTCGTGGCTCCAAACGAATAGTACAGATGAACACTCAAAAAAGTGAGCACGTTATCCTTGCCATTCGTGATACTGTATATGCAAAGCTTTGCTCTAGAAGCAACCTGAATCTTGGGGGAAGCAGCTGGATGAGGTGGCATTGGTTACGCTACCGAGTTGCAAGGAGTACGGACGGAGAACGGGGATGCAGCTTGTGAGCAAGTGGGTGGGTGTTCAGGTGATTGCTAGAGACAATTTATAAAGAATAATAAAGAGCTTTCTGTAATGGAAGTATGAATCACAAGCATGCCTGTGCAACCAGAATTAGAAGTACCGTAGCTGCTGAAACACTTTGACATCAGCAACCTCTGCACTAGTCCTTGTGTGTTTCAACTTCAAGGACCCTTGTCTCCTTTCTGACGGTTCTCCATCTTTTGGCTGGAAACCCCTTCAAAACAGGAGGCACCCTAGGAGATTTGGGGAGCGGGTACTCCCCCCCCCCATTTCTCCCCCTCCACTTATTCATATGAGCATACAGCTGAACTGGGTGCTTTCATGGTCAGGGAAGTCCAAGACCAAAGTTTCAATGCGTTAGTGTAATACCGTGGTGTTTTAAATGATTGATTTGTGGTTTTATTTTTCTGTCGATAGCTTTTCTTTGAGGACAGGCAGGTTTTGAGCAAATAACAATGCTGAACACCATAGGGTGGGGAGGAGGGAGGAGGCTACAAGATCAATACCTGTCCTTGATCTTCATGTAGGCACAGCCCCCAAAGGTGAAATATCACACACCCAAACAGGTTCTGAGGCAAGAAACTTAAATAAATAAAGAGCAGATTCAAGGCTGAGGATTGTATATGAAAAAGGAAGAAGCTCGCTAACCATAAAAGCAGATGAGCATGAAAGGAACCAGTACCTCAAAATGAGTCTTTGGGGAGTTCGCAAGAAAAAGCCGGACAGGCAGACGTCATCAATGATTTAGGTAAAGGATATCCTGTCTGAGAATTGCAGAGAGCTGGACTAGATGACCCAACTGGGTTCCATCCAATTCTGTTATCTTATGATTCACAGAAAGGAACAGCCTGATTTTCCTGAAGCATTCATAAATCCGAGGCTGTGCATATGCACACACAGATGCTCAGTAATGAGAATAACGGGCTTTGATTCCAAAAACCCAACTGAATTGGAAACCTGAATAGGAAAATGGAAGGTTACATCTATCCAAAAATATTAGAAATAAGGGCCGTTCAGAGCTTAGGTTAAAAAGAAGAGGGAAGTGCAGAGAAGATACTCCAGGATTTAGAGGAGATCTGAAGGACACTTCCCTCAAACTTATTATAACTGGGGAGCAGCAGTGTGCCAATTAAACTTCCCCCTGGTGGGCGAAAATGATGAGTTTCCTGAAGCAAAACTGAAATAAGTGACAATGAATCACTTATTTGGCCGTGCCAAATTTTAACATTGTGGAGCTTGCTTGCAATCTCCTCCTGGCTTGTCAGTAGAGCCAACCTCCCCAGCTGCTGCTGCTGCTCCTATTCCTCCTCCTCCTCCTCTTCCCATCAATAGGATTTTAATTTAATCTAATTTGGCCTTAACTTTCTAGCCAAAGTTGCTCCTAATGAATTCTCCAAGAGCTGATGCCAGGGTTGGTTGTCGTGAACAGAGCGTTTGGCGCAGACTTTACAGAGCAATTACTTGGAAATAAGTTCCACTGAAATCAGCAAGACTCTCTTCCAAGAAAGCATGCTTAAGGTTGGATTCTTACTACGAGAAGATTCGAGTTCAAATCCCAGCGTGGTTATAAAGCACAACTGTTTGGATTAAGCTTTGCCTCCAAGATCACTTAGAGTAAACCCTGGGCTTGTATCCTCACTCCTGAGATTCTCCTGTCTCTCTTCTCACAGAGGGGAGAAATGGAGTAGGTCAGAGGTTTTCAACCTCTTTGTGTCCATGGCTCCCTTGACCAATTACATTTTTTTTCTGCGGCTCTCCTGTGGGGCTCAGTAGCCCAGTTATGTCACCCCTTGCCCGCACATCTGGTAGACTCTCACCCTTTTTTGAACACCCTCCTTTGTAGGGACCCAGGTGGCGCTGTGGGTTAAACCACAGAGTCTAGGGCTTGCTGATCAGAAGGTCAGCGGTTCGAATCCCTGCAACGGGGTGAGCTCCCGTTGCTCGGTCCCATCTCCTGCCCACCTAGCAGTTCGAAAGCACATCAAAGTGCAAGTAGATAAATAGGGACCGCTCCGGCGGGAAGGTAAATGGCGTTTCCGTGCGCTGCTCTGGTTCGCCAGAAGGGGCTTTGTCATGCTGGCCACATGACCCGGAAGCTGTCTGCAAACAAACGCCAGCTCCCTCGGCATATAGAGCGAGATGAGCGCCGCAACCCCAGAGTCGGACACGACTGGACCTGATGGTCAGGGGCCCCTTTACCTTTACCTTTACCTTTGTACAGTGGTACCTCGGTTTAAGTACACAATTGGTTCTGGAAGTCTGTACTTAACCTGAAGCATACTTAACCTGAAGCGAACTTTCCCATTGAAAGTAATGGAAAGTGGATTAATCCATTCCAGACGGTTCGCGGAGCACGTAACCTGAAGCGTACTTAACCTGAAGCGAACTTTCCCATTGAAAGTAATGGAAAGTGGATTAATCTGTTCCAGACAGGTCCACAGAGTACTTAAACTGAAAATACTCAAACCAAGGTATGACTGTAGAGTGTTCCCTCAGCCTCCTCTCCCCTCTCCTTGGCAGGCAGCTGCTGCCACCGCCCCTGGTCTCTGAGCTGCCCCAAAGAGAGGTGCCTGCTCACACGGCCCAATGGGGCCTGGGGCTTACCTGTCCATTCCCAACAGCAAGGGCTGGCAGACTAGCTGGCTGGGCTCCGTCACCTGTTTGCTTGCTTACTCCGAGGCCACCTCAGCTTCTGGCAACCAGCACCCCTTGGCCAAGCCCAGAGGCACCATTCGCCTGGGGAGCTTGTAGCCAGGGCTGCTGCAAGCAAGCCTTTGGGAGGCAGAGATGCGAGAAGGCATCAAAGGAGGGAGGGAAGGAGGGAAGGAGGGAAGGAGGGAAGGAGGGAAGGAGGGAAGGAAGGAAGGAAGGAAGGAAGGAAGGAAGGAAGGAAGGAAGGAAGGAAGGAAGGAAGGAAGGGGGTCAGAAGCCAGTGTTGCTCGTGGCACCCCTGACCACTATTCAAGGTACCCCAGGGTGCCACGGTACAATGTTTGAAAACCACTGGAGTAAGTTAAAGCTCAGAAGCCCACAAACATTGACTTGTTGTACCAGCTATCCTCTGTTACCATTTTGGGAGTGTTTTCAGTAGTTAAATAAGTAGTGTTTTCATGAATGTCCTCTCACACACCTTGAGGGGGGCAGGGCATCTGTCTTGCCTGCAGAAGGTTCAATTCCTGGCATCTGCAAGGCAGGGTTAAAAGAGACCCTGACTGAAACCGTGGGGAGCAGCTGCCAGTCAACATGGACAATCCTGAACTAGATAGACCAAAGACCTGACCGCTTCCTATGTAGACTAAGGCTGGAGGGAGAGATTTCTCTCATGAGTGCTGGGAAACCGGGGAGATCAGACACTAGCCTTCCTCTCACCTTCTCCAAACCATAACATAAATGAGAGCTCAAAGGAGGGAACGGGCTGGTGGATACCTGCCCTGGGAGATCCTGTGTTCACATAACACAAACAAATCACAAGTTTTTATCCTTGATTACAGATGACAATTACAGTGGTACCTCGCTAGACGAATGCCCTGCTAGACGAATTTTTCGCTAGACGAATGGGTTTTGCGATCAGAGGTTGCCTCGCAAGGCGAATTCGTTTTGTGAAAAATTCATCTAGCGAATCACGGTTTCCCATAGGAATGCATTGAAATTCAATTAATGCGTTCCTATGGGCAAAAAATAATAATATTTCCCCCCCCCATGCATTCCTATGGGATTCGCAAGACGAATTTTTCGCAAAATGAATTGACTCACAGAACGAATTAAATTCGTCTTGCGAGGCACCACTGTATTTCTTCTTCTACTACTGCTAGTACCAAAAACACGCGCAGCACCATCCGTGTGCTACACTAGAGAACAGGAGCTTCCCTGAGCTATACACATAGTCATACTCGCATCAAGTTTCCCCGTTATCAATAAAAGTCAAACTACAGAATGAGAAGAGGCACATGTTTAAGCTATTCTACAGAGCACTTCATACTTCAGCTGGAAAAGTCGATGTCTGAAATCAACCCACATTTTGTTTTTGTTTTTTAAAAACCAACATACATAAATAAAACCAGCATGACAGAAAGCCTTCCCCCTTTGTGCAGAGAGATTCATATATTTATTTGTTTTTAATATGGAGTAGCATTGAAACAAGCATTCCCTCACTTGGGGGCAAAGTCCAGCAAGAGCTGCAGCAGATGGTCCTCATGTTCCTGTATCTTGGCTAGAATTTCATGTTGCACGACATAATTTGCTGCAGGAATTGGAGAGGAGGACAGAAAGGGATGTTTGGCTTCCTTAACAGCAGCCAGTTAAGTGCTCATTGGGACCTCAAGCAGACACTCCAAAAGCAGGTGGAGTCAACTCATGCTGGTTTCTCCCCTGTCCGTCTCCTTGCCGAGTTCCACAATGGCAAAACAAACACACACAACGTAACCGGCTGCACATAAATGATACTCTTCAATGTATATTTCACAATATCAAAAGTTTTTCTCATGCATGATCAACATGTAAGATCAATGAAGTAAATAAAAGTCCCAATAAACCAGTTCATTCATAAAATTCGTCAGTGGTACATGTTTCTACATAATATAAATGAATACAATATGGCATTTTAACACCTTTTTAACAAATATTTGACAAAGCCCAGGATATCTTTGTCGTGGAACTGCAGCAAGCTCCCATTGAGACTCTTTGGGCCTTTTGACTACACAGAGGCATATAGTGTTACCTCGACTTACGAAGACGATCCGTTCCGCGGCCGTCTTCATAAGTCGAAGTCTTCGGATGCCGAAGCGCCACTTCTGCGCATGCGCCGACCGCGCGCGCCGCTTTGCGCAGGCGCAGAATGCACGCGAGCCAAAGACTTCCGGGGTTGTCGACTTTGGAAGTCGAAACCTTCAGAAGTCGAATCGTTTGGATATCGAGGTATGACTGCATGTGGATTAGAAACAGCTCTAATTTGGAACTTTATGAATGAACTGGTTTATTGGGACTTTTATTTACTTCATCGGTCTTTACATGTTGATTAAGTATGAGAAAAACTTTTGATATTGTGAAATATACATTGAAGAGTATCATTTATGTGCAGCTGGTTACGTTGTGTGTGTTTATGTATTTCACGGAACCAAGGTTTGGTGTTGGTTTGCGAGTTCCACAATGGCAGCACTGAGAGTAAAGAGGAGGAAGGTGACATCTAAGGTCATCCCCTGGACTAGATATAAGAAAGGTAGAAGACAGGTGGGGGGCGGCTAAGGCTGGTGGGGCAGTGCCCCATTTGCCCAAATGGACCAGCTGCTGCTGTTAACAGCACAAACTGCCTGGTTTTTAGGTTACTTAAAGTATGTTAAGGAAATAAACACTAGGCAGGGTTGAGCTGTGAGGGAGGGCATGAAAATTTTTGTAAGCGCTGAAATTTGCACATATTCCTCCCCCTCAAAAAAAAATGTGTGTGTGTCAGAGGGTGGTCGTGGCTACTCTAGAGTAACTCCGCCTGAGTCCAGTTTGTCTTCAAAGAAGTTTATTGTGCTATCTATTTACAGTGTAGAGACAGCTTAAAACATGACCTCTCAACCTGAATCAGAATCCGGCAATGGCGTACGTCTGTTCCTACGCCAGCAAAGTAGTCTGGGCACCCCAAAACACCACCCCCTTGACCTGCGTTGCAGTGCTTTCCTCATTTCTGGCGCCGGAAGGAGCGATGCCCTTTCAGTTTCCTCCCTCAGCAGTCGGTTCCCTGGCTCTGCAGTATCCCTAAGTGTCTGCCTGCATCCCTCCGCCCCCCCCGAGCTTTCCCATTGTTCCTTCCTCTGATTTCTCTCCCCCTCCAACTCTTCCTCCCCCTCTGGCTGCTTCAGAACCACTGGTGCTCTCTCTACTTGATGAGGTGGACGTTAGGATGATGGGGGCTGGCTCCCTGTAGGGAGTCCCCCTTACAGTGTGTGTGTGTGTGTGTGTGTGTGTGTGTGTGTGTGTGTGTGTTCCCCTTTCAGGAAGCATTGCCCTCACTCTGAATTGGCTCTGCTTGCTTCATCATGTAGCCCAATCCGATTGGCAGCATTCTGCCACTACATTCACCATGAAAATCCCTGATTGGCTTGGATTTCCCATGTGGCTAGAATATGACGTGGTCATAAGATGAATGGTGCCACAGCAGGAGCAAATAAGGGAAACAATAGCAGAGAATAGGAATGTATAAAAGTGGCTGTTAGGTCTATTTGGGAGGTTTCGGAGAAATATTTCTTCCAGTAACATCCCACCCAAAGAGCATCACTTTTCACCAGAAAATCAAACCAGATAAACACTTAGCATAGCCAGTGCCAGATTTAGCATAAGCTAAACAAGCTATAGCTTAGGCCCCCACTCTCTTGCCCCCCCCAAAAAAAAATTAAGGAAAAAAACTGGATGTACATTTCCAAAATATAAGATAAAAACAAATAAAACCTACATACAGCAACAGTGTTTTGTGTTGTGTATGGACCTATTAGGTCCATAAATTACCATTTGGCATATATTCAACACAAAAAACCAGTGACAATTTGTTGTTGACAAAGGACAGCTGGACATATAGAGGGCCCCATTACCTTCAGTAGCTTAGGGCCTCATCAAACCTAAATCCGGCCCTGAGCATAGCCTTAATAGTAATGCACACTAGGCAATGAAGTGTACATTTATATACCTTTGGAAGCAATGTGCAGCTGACCTAGAGGTAAATGGAGTCAGCAAATCCTTATATTCCCAGAAATTCTTTTCCATATAGGAGAAAGGGGTGGGGTGGGGGGCAGCAGACTGCCACCTGGTGGATCTATTCTGATACATTAATTTTAATTCATTCAACTTTCTCTCCCCCCCTTTATATATAAAAAAAATGCTAGGTGAAGCTGATCCTTGAAATAATGATAGTGGTACAAAGCACAGGCAAAGGTTTACTCTCAAGGCAATCCGTGTGTTAGTATCTCTCATTCTAGAGAAAAGGAGCCATGAGGACGTCTCTTAGCACAGCTTATCTTTTCTCTATTACCACTGGCGAATGAATGCGATAAAATTGCATCAGGCAGAAACGCCATCAGGCTGAAATTGCAGGGCAGAGCAAATAGAATCTTCTAACTCACAACACAAGCAAGAGCCTTCCCCTGAAATCTGATGAGCAGCAAGCGCAAAGAGGGCCAGGAGAGGCAAGTGATAGCATCCCACTAGGGCTGAGCAATAGGGCTGCTTGCATGTGTACACATATCAGCATGCAGTGCTCTTAGCATTCCCTTCCAACATTCTGTTGTATTTCAAAATACATCTTACAACAGAGTCCGAATCCAATAAATAATGCCATAATCCTGGATTGCATAAATTTATGTGTGTGTACACACACACACACACACACACACACACACACACACGGACGAGCCTCTTTTCACCAAATAAAGTAGATAATTTTAACAACTGGTGCAAGAAGGCACTGAATGTGGTCCTCTCAAACAGGGGTAATTTGTGGGGTCCAAGTAAATAATAATAATAATAATAATAATAATAATAATAATAATAGTTGTTGTGGGGTCCAAGTAAATGATGATGATGATGATTAATAATAGTTTCCGTTGTTGTTGTTTTATTTGTACCCCGCCCATCTGACTGGGTTGCCCAAGCCACTCTGGGCAGCTTCCAACATATATAAAAACATAATAAAACACTGAACGTTAATTGGCTAATTAAACAATCTACCGCCTTTTTTAATGGGTGAAAGGTTTTTTTCCCCCCCATTACTATGTTATGTATTTTTGTGTTTTCATATTGTAAACTGTAATCCTCGGATGAAAGGCGGTATAGAAATTTAATTAAGTAAGAATAACAGTAATAATGATAAAGAATTGGTGCAGGAAAGGACGCTGGTTTTTACATCAGGCTTATGCAGTATAGTGTAAGGTTACCGGATTTTTCTCAATGAATCTGGGGACACTTTTCAGCTTCAATAGATTTCATATGGGGACTGATTTGTAAATCCAGGAACTGTCCCTGGGAAACGGGGACGTCTGGTAACCTTAGTAGAGTGGGTGTCTTCCTGTTTCCCCAATTGCTTGTCCAGGAGGGGCATTGTAGCTTAGCTAGGCAGGAAGAGCAAAAGTCCTTCTGGCAGCCAGCCACCTAAAAAGATCTTGCTCTTCCTGTCCCAATCCCTTGTATAAGGAAGGGGGTTATAGGAAGCTGCCGCTGCCACCACACCTTAGCATATAAACATGCAGTGTTCCCCCTTCAACATTGGGGGGGGCCGACGTCCCACCTTGAAAACTGGTAAAAAACCTCCCTTAATTCTCTCTAGTGAGTTGGGAAGCACATTGGAAGAGTCACACACACTTCAAGGCATAATTGCGAGTGCAGCTCAGTAGCAGTGGAACAAGCTTCCCATAATTATTATAGAGTTTTCTTTCTCCAAATCCTATGATTTCTGCACGACCGAGGGTGCCCTCTATAATCTCACACATCCCAGGGAGCACAGGCAACTTTTCTGCAATGTTGGGAGTGCATCTGATTGCAATCACAAAGGGATGTATGAAGGCAGAGAATGTTAGAAGGGCACAAGACACTGGCTCTCGAATCACAGCTTGGACAAATCCTTTGTAATACACTTAGTACTTTGCAGATGAATCTCAACCGAAACACACTGCTCTGAAAGGCTGGGCAGGGGTGGTCAACCTTAACACAGGTAGAATCTACACACATATTAAAAACACTGTGAAAATGCTTTTTTAAAAAACATTTTGAAAAATATATTGAATTTGCCATAGTTCACCATCTCCATCTAGTTACAGGCAGGTAGCCGTGTTGGTCTGACGTAGTCGAAACAAAATTAAAAAATTCCTTCCAGCAGCACCTTAGGGACCAACTAAGTTTGTCATTGGTATGAGCTTTCGTGTGAAAGTTCATACCAATGACTAACTTAGTTGGTCTCTAAGGTGCTGCTGGAAGGAATTTATTTTGTTTCACCTCCATCTAGTGTCACATTTGTATACTGCACTTTACAACACGCTTAGAACGTTTTATTTGCAGCTGTATAGCTGAGTCCTGAGAGTCTGTTCACTCTGAATGTTCAAGAGGTTCGTCACTTCCTGAATTGAGGTGAAACATTAAGATGCAAGATCTTGATTATTTTAGGGGTGTGTAATTATTCACTGATACAGCACTTCTCTTTTTATAGTTTCCTTTTACAAAGAAAAAAAGGTTAACAGAAATCACCTTTTCATATTTTTTCACGGAATATTTCCCCCCATTCAAATATATCTTTTGCTCCTTATTGTAACACTAACATTGTCTAGATAAGTTCTTTGGCTGCATTTATAGATTCATACAGGTTAATTTCAGCCTGGTGCAGCACTTCTAAGCATTCAAAGAAATTTACTATCTGTAATATCCCCAGGCTTCGAAGGATCTCAAACACTGTGAAAACCTCCACTGTGGTGAGCCGGCTGCAGTGCTAATGCCACCTCATATCCTGTTCTCAACCTAAAACCTCCTTGAAGGCCTGTGGAATACCTCCCTGAATGGAAATCCATTCCAATCTTCACTTCCTGTTTCCATTACAAGCTTTCCCCACTCTAGGAAGTCCCTGGCTGCCAAGGAAAACAGTCTTAAAGCAGCCTTCCCTAATATTGTGCCCTCCAGATCTTGTTGGACTATGACTCCCATCATCTCAGGGTTGTGGGTTCATGCCCCATGTTGGGCAAAATAGCTGGACCACCCTTGTGGTCCCTTCCAACTCTACAATTCTATGATTCTATGATCTCCAACCACTGCCCATTCTGGCTATGTCTAATATGAACTGAAGTTCAACATCTGGAGGGCCACAGGTTACCCAACTCTGCCCTAAACGGTGTAGTCCCAGGATACCTGAATAAGTTCTTCCTGCCATACATTGCTCCCTTGCATCAGAGAAGGACTTGCTCATTGTGAGTTATTTTGTCGAAGCATCTCTGCCTCTCAGCTTAGAAGTCCTTAGAAGGCATGTCTGGCCAACTCTCTCTAGCAAATTAGTCAACATCCTCCTGCATAATAAGATTTTTATGCTGATGAAGAAGGAACAAGCCTGGATGTTTTCTCTACTGGTTTTTGAAGATTTTGTTTTAGATGGCTGTTGCTAATGGCTTTTTAATGGTCTGATTGCATTTTTACTGTTTGAATCATTGTGAGCTGCTGTATGAGTCTTTAAATAAGGGGAGCCTTATGTTTGGCTGAACAACTCCCAGCATCCATCTGTACCATTTGGCCATGCTGACTGAGGCTGAAAGGGCTTAGAGGTTGCTTATCCCTGTGGGTTAAACCACAGAGCCTAGGGCTTGCTGATCAGAAGGTCGGCGGTTTGAATCCCTGCGACGGGGTGAGCTCCCGTTGCTCGGTCCCAGCTCCTGCCAACCTAGCAGTTCGAAAGCACGTCAAAGTGCAAGTAGATAAATAGGTACCGCTACAGCGGGAAGGTAAACGGCATTTCCGTGTGCTGCTCTGGTTCGCCAGAAGCGGCTTTGTCATGCTGGCCACATGACCTGGAAGCTGTACGCTGGCTCCCTCGGCCAATAATGCAAGATGACTGTCGCAACCCCAGAGTCTGTCACGACTGGACCTAATGGTCGGGGTCCCTTTACCTTTACCCCACTCCCTTAAATAAACAGATAGATGCACATCTAAAATAGTCAAAAGAGGTATGATGGCAGCCTATTCTATTCATCCCTCTTCTCCAATTTCCCATTTATTTTCATCCACCAACAGAGCAGAGTCTGGATTATGTAGAAGCCTCTTCAGATTCTTGCTGGCTCCCCCTAACATCTTCAGCATTGTCTTTAGTATTCTAAAACTGGGCAGTTCCAAGCCCCAAAATGGCAGACAAAACTGCAAACCAACAAACCTAATTGCAAATCCAAACCTCTACATCAGGCACCCCCAAACTTCGGCCCTCCAGATGTTTTGGACTACAATTCCCATCATCCCTGACCACTGGTCCTGTTACCTAGGGTTCATGGGAGTTGTAGGCCAAAACATCTGGAGGGTCGCAGTTTGGGGGTGCCTGCTCTACATGAACCAATCCTAGAACACCATCTGCTGAAATCACATCTTATACCACTGGCCCTACTTGGGTTATGCAGCTTGTCAGTGTCAGTCCAACCATGAGGCAGAGTGAGAAAGCCACCTCAGGTGGAAAATGCTATAGGTCAGGGAGATGAGCCGGTCGTGTGTGCCATGTGGCCTGCCCTGCATCCACCAAGATAGCCTTCTGCCCTCAGGTGCATGGGAGGATGGTGTTGCTGAAGCAAGAATCAATCACCAGTCTGGAACAGGAAGGGACACCACCTAGTCCTTTGCCTCAGGCAGCAAAATGTATTGGGCTGGCCCTGCAGCTTCTCAATATTAATTTAAAAAACAATAACCCCCACACACCTCAGTATCCAGATTGCATTGATGGGTCTTCCCTTGGGAGAAAGCAGTTGCATCTAAGGAGGTCTCCAAGGTTGTAAGGAAGTGGCCAGTTGCTTGTGAAGATGTTAATTTTTAACAGTCTACAGCAGAGACACTGTGAAAGATTCATAGGCAGGACCTGCCAGGAGGAGTGGGCTAAAACAGGCATGTGTTGCTGAAAAGGCTTATCCCAACTAGGCTGAGGCCAAACGCTACGCTGCGGTCAAAAAACGGTACAAACAAAGTCACTCCTTTAGGGACTGCCATGAATGAAAGGGTCTGAGGCGTCAGGAACGGGTACTGCTCAGCTGCCAGGAAGTCTGTGGGATGTGGCAGCCGGCCCAGTGAAAATGAAGTGCCAGGAACTCCCAAAACAACAGCCATGTGGACTGATATTGGGGGTTTTGAATTCTGTTACACTGGGTTGCCTTATGAGCTCCCAGGATCTGAGAGCAAGCTGACCTTTGCAGATGCCGCTCTCACCTCCCTCCCAGAGCCCCCAAGCCTACCATGGATTCAACGTCACACTTATTAAAGGCATTGTTCCTTTGTACAAGCGCACCATCAATTTCAGCGCTGCGATGTGACTGTTTCGTACATTGATCCAGCTGCATCAGATAAGAACCCCAGAGAGAATATTTCACTTGGAACTCCGCTAGGCAGGGTCATTTCATATCAATACTTCTCCTACAGGCACAAATCACTCTATGGTTTCCCAGGATGGTCTGGTCGCTTATTCAGGGCTTGATCAACAACGCACAAAAACTGCAGTGGTTCGAAGAGCAATCTGCATTCTAACAAGCCAGTGGGTTTAAAATAATAATAATGAGACAATAATCAAACACAGGGGATCTGTTGCACAATGGAAGTCAAGGCAAGTATGAAAGGCCTGACCTGAAAGAGGAGGAACTCTTAAAGTTGGGTTCCAGTTTCTCGGGAAGCTGCTTCCTCAGACTATAATGAGATACCTAGGGAGGTGAGTCAGTCCATTCATTACAAAAGTTGGGCAATAGTCCTGGACACATCAGACCTCTTGGTGTCATCACACAGCCACATATTAGCACAACTGCCAGATGTTGGCTGCATTTCAACAGCTGACAATTTTGCAACTCCCAAAGAAGAGCAGAGAAGGAAGGAAGGCAGGAAGCATTGTACAGTAGGCTGAGAATCACCACAAGTTCCATTCTCTCTCCCATCTTGTCTCTGCTTAATGGCTATTGAGAGATTGAACTCGACGGAACATTAAAGCTGATTCTTTGCCCCAGCCCTAGCATATGTACGCAAAGGTAAAATGAAAGGGACGGGGAGTCAAATATGGCAGGAATGGAAGACGGCCCATCTAGAACCTCAGTACAGTCAGGAGTTGATCTGGCAAAGACTGAAGGCTATTGCAAAATAGTGCACGACACTCATTCAATTACATTTCGCCCTCTTCCATTCCCAATCCTTTATCCTGCCCTATACATTTAAAGCAGTATTACATCACTTTATACAGACACGGGTTTCCCCCAAAGAATCCTGGGAACTGTAGTTTGCTCAGGGTGCAGAGAGTTGTTAGGAGACCCCTATTTCCCCCACAGAGCTACAATTCCCAGCAACAGGAAATCTGTGGGCAGATTGCTGGGACATTCAAAGCTGCCTCAGACTAAGCCAGTTGGACTACAACTCTGAGGCTGGTCGGAGCTGATGGGAACTGTGGTCCAAAAGATCCGGAAAACACCAGGTGGGTAAGAACTGGGAAGCAGTTGTCCACTTTTCCAGACTGGAGTTTTGCCCATTTCCACCCTGGTGATGCCTGAGGTTGAACAGGGGACCTTCTGGACACACTACCACGGAGCTATGGACTCTCCCTGTTGCTAGTCTGGCAGCAAGTGGGTTGAATGTCTTAGCCAGGCAATAGAAACCAGGGCAGGAGGAACTTTTCCATCCCTTCTGGGCAACCTTCAGGGTTGGGGGCACAAGCCCATGGTGGGTGGGGCCTGAGGCAAAAATGGGTGGAGCAACAATTGTCAAGTTTGTCTTTCTACAGTGGGCTGGTTTCCACACACCCTTCTCGATCCTCCATGCAGGCAGCCAATATACAATCAGAGTTCAAGGGCATATTTCAGCCAGGCCAAACACTCAAGAAGGGCATGAAGCAGGGCTTTTTCTGTTAGTTGTGTTTTTATTTTATTTATGCTTTTTCTGTTAGTTGTGTTTTTATTTGTTTTCATGCAATGACTGCTATGTGCCCATGCAATGACTGTTTTCATGCAATGACTGCTATAAGACCTAGATGTTTAAGTAAACAAATATTTCAAGGAGTGAGAGAGACACGAGGGACCAAAAGGATCAGGCCTCTTAATCACCTTCTGCCGCAATCCTCATAACTTTGCATCTATCTGAACTTAATTCTCAGTTACTTTTATGGCCAATGTGATGGCAGGGATGCAAAAGCCTTTCTGGAAATAATATTCATAAAGCTGGAGCATTGGCCTTCAGCCAAAAGATAAAGGGATCAGAAAGCAGAACCTCCTCCAAGTGGAAATTGGAAAAGGGGTGGGTGGGGGAATTACCTTGTTGCCATTTGAAAGAAAATTTGGAAATACAAAATCACCGGATTCACAGCCGAGTAACTAGTGACAGGAGAGAACATCCTACTTATCTTCTCCTTGCCACAGGTGTATAAGCCAATCCAATTTCCTGGCTGCAATGGCAGAAGCGAGCAAAGCAGAGGTGTCCAACTCTGCCCCACACCTATTTTTTTTTAAAGTTGTTTAATGGTAACGTGCAGGTAAACTCTTACAGGTGATGGCGGTGACAGTTTTATTCAACCTCAAGAGTGTTGGTAACAGACGCCCGGGGGGGAGGGGCTGTCTTTTGCACCAAGCTCCAGGCCCCATCTGCCCCAGACATTTAAAGCACTGGCATGCCTCTTTAAAATCGCCTTAGCTCATAGCTGCCAAGTTTTCCCTTTTCTCGCGAGGAAGCCTATTCTGCATAATGGAATTTCCCTTTAAAAAAGGGAGAACTTGGCAGCTATGCCTTAGCTTCCCCCCAAAATCTTGAGAACTGTAGCTTGATAAAGCTGCTGAGAGTTGTGGGGAGACCCCCTATCTACCTCATAGAGCTGCTATTCGCAAAGTGGTTTAATAGTTAGGAGGACCCCCCCCAGAGAACTCTGTGAATTATAGCTCCGGGAGGGAAGCCGGGGGGGGTCTCCTAGCAACTTTCTGCACACCTTTGAGAAACACCAGCTCCCACGATACTTTTGACTTTTTAAAGTGGTACGATGCTGCTTGAAATGCCTAGTGCGGGTGGGCGCCTGCAAAACGCAACACTGCCACCCGTCACCATAATTTGCCCAGGTACATCAATACCATAGTGATTAGCGTATCCAAAAGTGTGCCATGAGTCTGTGCCCCAAGTCCTTTAAGTGCTAAACAATACCCATACTTGGTTCAGTCTATGCCACCCCAATCTGCTCACCCGTTCTCAGGCTTGAAAACAATAAATTTTATTTGACATCCCCAAATCTCTTTTGAAAGTATCCAACTCCTGGCCTAAAAGAGGTTTTCATGGGCATTAATTGCAGATCTCTCTCTCTCTCTCTCTCTCTGTGTGTGTGTCTGTCTGTGTCTGTCTGTGTGTGTGTTTCAGGCCTTGTGATCATCAAATGCCCGACTTTTGGAAGTGCCATTAAGGGTTCCCATATGGCAGAGAGCAAACACACTAGCCTAAACAGCCGGCAAACTTAGCAGGAACTGTCAGATTCCTAATGGCAACTCAAAACACACCACTGTGTGCATTCAGCAGATGCCATCATTTCAAGTGCACTTTTTTTGGGTGGGGAGGGGGGGGCGTTATAAAGAAAGGCTAGAGAATGACAGATCTCTAAATACATCCTGTGATTTTTAATTCCGTAGCAGTTTGTATAGCATGAGTGTGCTTTTAAAGGCTTGCACCGCTCCGTGGGTTATCTTGTGTGGTTTTTAATTATGCTGTTCAATTGCTTTTCCAGCTCAGCGAGATAGCATGGCAGTCATCCCATCTCAATGGATTCCTTTATAGCCACTTAAATAAGCAGAGGAGTCTGCCTCAGAAAGAAGGCATTCTATCTTTCACATTCAGGCTTTTATTTCTGAACAGAGTAGCCTCTCTACTCTTTCTTTCTTTCTTTCTTTTTTGTAGATAGCTGTATGCAGTCTAGCTAAACACAGGAAACTACATTTTCAAGCTGGCGCAGTCCAAAGGGAATGGTATAATTAAAACACATGCAAGACAACCCGTGCTGCAGAGCAAGCCTGCAGAAGGGCACATAAGCTGAACGGAAGGTGCAGAAGACCCTAGGTTCAATCCTGACATCTCCTGATAGGGCTCAGAACGTCCCCTGTCTGAAACCCTGAAGAGCTGCTGCCAATCTGCGTAGACAATGCTGAATTAGCTGGGCCATTACGCTGACTTAGTTGAAGGCGGCTTCCTAACAGCTCAGTGGGTTACAGCACAGTGCTCATAATGGCCAAGGTTGTGGGTTTGATCCCCGTACGAGACAGAACTGCATATTCCTGCCTTGCAGGGGGTTGGACCAGATGATTCTTAGGGCCCCTTCCAACTCTACAATTCTATGATTCCAAGCCTCGCTTTCTGTGCTGCGTAACAAGAGGCTAGGGGTACAAGGTGTGCACTGGACATGGCACAAGTGATATCCCCCTTGCACTGGTATAACAGCAGCAACCCTAGAGTCTTCATAGCAACGCAGATTCTCCATCACCTATCCCAATCTTCCTGATCTCCAGATGTTGTGAACAGCAACTCCTATTGTAGCCCCAGGTAGTATGGCCAGTGATCAGGCATGACAAGAGCCCCTAGCCCCAAACATCAGGAGGGTGCACCCGTCACACTTATTCTGATGCCCGAGAGCAAAAGTGTGATGAGGCTATGAATTAGACCTGGACATTGTGCAAAAGTCTTATCTGGAAGCAAGAGGTTGCCATTGCTCTGAGCTGACACCAAGCCTCCCTCCCAGTCCAGAGCAATGATTGCATCCATTACTCCTCTTCCTCAAAACAAATTATACTGTTTTATACATTCCATTGTGCTCCTGCAATTTTTTTTTGGGGGGGGGGTGAATTATTTTACAAGGAATCCCTACATACATTCTGGAGTCACGTTAGCCTTGATTTAAAGCCCATTAGGACATGGTCAGTCTTCATTTGCAAAGAAGCAGAAGACTACATGTCAGAGCTCTCCTGTTACCAAGGGAGAAAATGGAAGGGTTTCTAACATGCTTTGGGATTTTAGAAGGCTTCAGAGTCTTTTTAATATGGTAATTATTTCAAAGTTTAGTATCCCTCGAGACAAGCTGGACTTACCCATCTGTGAAAGTAATCAGAATGAGAAAAAGTGTGTGTGTGTGTGTGTGTGTGTGTACTCTAAACCGCTTAGGGTTCAGACAAGAAGGAACCAAATTTTATTTAAAACTAGCTGGCCCGGCCACGCGTTGCTGTGGGTCATCCCTCTGATTCCCCCCCGTCCCGTCCCGATCCATGACGTACCCCACCCCTATAACCAGCAAACTAAACAGAGTTGTATTGCTTTGGTACAAAAAAACTCATTGCAAGAAGAGAAAGCCGAAACCCCAGAAGAAGGTATTGTGGCAAGCACTACTGAAAACTAACCAGCCTTGACTTTAGGACGCATCCAGATCACACGTCAAAATCATAGCACAAGACTCCCATAACGTCTCTTTTAAAGGCACTTGACATGCAAAATGAAATAATCACCGATTAAAGGGAAGCAGGACAAGTTAAGGGGGGGAAGTGAGACAGAACTACAAGGAGTGATGGCTCTTATCTGGTGGGAATAAGGAGTCTTGATTAATTTCTTGGCACATCCCAGTCGCTGGAAGTAGAAAAGGACAAACGACATGGCCACAGGTTGTGCTGATGTGGCCTGTGTGGCCTTTTCAAAGTAAGCTTTAAGGAAACATAGAAAAATAAAAGCTACAGAAAGAAAAACCAAGCCGGGCTCTAACCATCTCCGTTCAGCAATTACAGGGATCCGGCTGTTTCTAAAGAAAACAAAGGTGTGAGATGACACTCTGTGTGTCAAGAGCCTTTTGTGTATCTTCTAAGGACTGCAGAAAGGGGAGGAAAATAAAAAAAAAGCAGGGGGGGGGAGACCAGTCACGCTAAAAAAATCATCTGCTAGAAGTCTGAGTCATCAACAGTTCGCTTCAAAATCCCTAAAGGTCTTAAACACTCTGGGGCACAAATGACCATGAAGTAAAATTAACTCTGACAGATGTTTGTAGGGGGTGGGGTGGCGGAGGCTCCAATTATTTAAAAGAAGATCAAGTTCCTTAAGTATTTTTCTTCTGACTTCCTGGCGATTTTAAATGCCCAGGCTAGCAATTAACTATTTCAGCACTGACTCGCAAGGCAGAGATGCAGACGTACGCGCAAAGCCACCCCGCTAAAGTGTGTTTCAGAATTACATTTCAGCTGGCCGCATCCACAGCTATACGGTTCACTGCCTTATTATATACCCTACAGAGACGTAAACCACAAAGCATCATCGCTTACCTGCTCCGGCCGCCTCCAAGTCCAGATTTCGGCAAGTTTTGGTTTTTTTAATTTTAAATTTTAAATCCACCAAAGCCCCTCCAACCCCCACCGGCTGGGGCGGGGTCTTGCTTTTAGTTTACTTTCCTTTGGTGCACCTTTGCTTGCAAAAGACCAGGGAACACTGCAGCATGGTGAAGTATCTTGTTTTCTGTTTTTGCAAAAAAAAAGGGGGGGGAACCCAATAGCACTGTTGATAGGCTAGTGGTGGGAGGATTTCTTGAAATGAGCAGCAGCAGACTCTCTCTCTCTCTCTCTGGTCAAATCCTTCCAGGAGACGCGTACGCACATAAAGACACAGGGTGGCTTGCAAGGAAAAAATCTGCTGTGCAAACCATCAGCAGAGGAAAAGTGCGGTTTCTGGTCTGCGTTTGGGAGAGCTTAGCGTTGCCTTCCTCGGAATTCCAGCTTCTTCCCACCTTCCTTCCCTTCCTTTCACCCTGTCAGTCCATCTCCTCCCTTGCAGCTGCCCAAGTGACTCCAGCAGAGCCCCAACTCCGCGTTTACTGAGTGACCCTGGGAGACAGCGGAGCCTGCATCCAACCCGCAGTCCCGCCTCCCTCTCGGAGCCGGAGAGACATTCAGTTTGCTCCGCGCAGCCCCATCGCGGCGCATTCGCTGGCTCGCCGGGATGGGAGGCTTCGCTGTTGCAGTGCTCGCCTCTCCTGCATGCTAATGAGGCGGTGATGTCAGCAAGTCAAAGGCGCTACATCTGGACAGTTCAGCGAATGGCCTGCCGGCCAGCGCCTAAGATTTATATCAATATGCAAATCAGGCTGCTCTCTGCAAATCAATACGCCGTCTCACTTCTCCTGCTTTTTTTGCACAGCCAAGAAGAAGATCTTTTTTTAAAAAAAAACATGTGCATCATAAGTTATGGAAGTTGCCCAGTTCTCTCTCCATGATCAAAAAGACATGGTTTTATCTCTACACATGAACAAGCCCGTACATAATGGCGAGACAAAATAAAAAAATTCCTTCAGTAGCACCTTAAAGACCAACTAAGTTTATATTTTGGTATACCAAGGTGCTACTGAATGATTTTTTTTATTTTGCTTCGACTCAGACCAACACGGCTACCTACCTGTAACCAGAATAATGGCGAGAGTGTTGGCTGCTGAGCCCACCTCCCTTTGCCTAAGCCAAGCCACTGTTTCCAGTTATTTGCCAGTTTGCCCAGTAGCAATCCACTCCTAGGCTTGGAGAATAAATGGAGCCGTCTGCTCCCCTGCAGCCTAAACACAGATTGGCCTGCCTGGAATCCTTTCCTGCCTGTTGTTGTTTAGTCGTTTAGTCGTGTCCGACTCTTCGTGACCCCATGGACCAGAGCACGCCAGGCACTCCTGTCTTGCACTGCCTCCCGCAGTTTGGTCAAACTCATGTTCGTAGCTTCGAGAACACTGTCCAAACATCTTGTCCTCTGTCGTCCCCTTCTCCTAGTGCCCTCAATCTTTCCCAACATCAGGGTCTTTTCCAAGGATTCTTCTCTTCTCATGAGGTGGCCAAAGTATTGGAGCCTCAGCTTCACGATCTGTCCTTCCAGGGAGCACTCAGGGCTGATTTCCTTAAGAATGGATAGGTTTGATCTTCTTGCAGTCCATGGGACTCTCAAGAGTCTCCTCCAGCACCATAATTCAAAAGCATCAATTCTTCGGCGATCAGCCTTCTTTATGGTCCAACTCTCACTTCCATACATCACTACTGGGAAAACCATAGCTTTAACTATACGGACCTTTGTCGGCAAGGTGATGTCTCTGCTTTTTAAGATGCTGTCTAGGTTTGTCATTGCTTTTCTCCCAAGAAGCAGGCGTCTTTTAATTTCGTGACTGCTGTCACCATCTGCAGTGATCAAGGAGCCCAAGAAAGTAAAATCTCTCACTGCCTCCATTCTTCCCCTTCTATTTGCCAGGAGGTGATGGGACCAGTGGCCATGATCTTGGTTTTTTTGATGTTGAGCTTCAGACCATATTTTGCGCTCTCCTCTTTCACCCTCATTAAAAGGTTCTTTAATTCCTCCTCGCTTTCTGCCATCAAGGTTGTGTCATCTGCATATCTGAGGTTGTTGATATTTCTTCCAGCAATCTTAATTCCGGCTTGGGATTCATCTAGTCCAGCCTTTCGCATGATGAATTCTGCATATAAGTTAAATAAGCAGGGAGACAATATACAACCTTGTCGTACTCCTTTCCCAATTTTGAACCAATCAGTTGTTCCATATCCAGTTCTAACTGTAGCTTCTTGTCCCACATAGAGATTTCTCAGGAGACAGATGAGGTGATCAGGCACTCCCATTTCTTTAAGAACTTGCCATAGTTTGCTGTGGTCGACACAGTCAAAGGCTTTTGCATAGTCAATGAAGCAGAAGTAGACGTTTTTATGGAACTCTCTAGCTTTCTCCATAATCCAGCGCATGTTTGCTATTTGGTCTCTGGTTCCTCTGCCCTTTCGAAATCCAGCTTGCACCTCTGGGAGTTCTCGGTCCACATACTGCCTAAGCCTGCCTTGTAGAATTTTAAGCATAACCTTGCTAGCGTGTGAAATGAGCGCAATTGTGCGGTAGTTGCAGCATTCTTTGGCACTGCCCTTCTTTGGAATTGGGATGTAGACTGATCTTCTCCAATCCTCTGGCCATTGCTGAGTTTTCCAAACTTGCTGGCATATTGGGTGTAGCACCTTAACAGCATCATCTTTTAAAATTTTAAACAGTTCAGCTGGAATATCATCACTTCCACTGGCCTTGTTATTAGCAATGCTTTCTAAGGCCCATTTGACTTCACTCTCCAAGATGTCTGGCTCAAGGTCAGCAACCACACTACCTGAGGTGTACGAGACCTCCATATCTTTCTGGTATAATTCCTCTGTGTATTCTTGCCACCTCTTCTTGATGTCTTCTGCTTCTGTTAGGTCCTTACCACTTTTGTCCTTGATTATGGTAATCTTTGTACGAAATGTTCCTTTCATATCTCCAATTTTCTTGAACAGATCTCTGGTTTTCCCCATTCTATTGTTTTCCTCTATTTCTTTGCATTGCTCATTTAAGAAGACCCTCTTGTCTCTCCTTGCTGTTTTTTGGAAATCTGCATTCAGTTTCCTGTATCTTTCCCTATCTCCCTTGCATTTTGCTTGCCTCCTCTCCTCCGCTATTTGTAAGGCCTCGTTGGACAGCCATTTTGCTTTCTTGCATTTCCTTTTCCTTGGGATGGTTTTCATTGCTGCCTCCTGTATAATGTTACGAGCCTCCATCCATAGTTCTTCAGGCACTCTGTCCACCAAATCTAAATCCTTAAACCTGTTCCTCACTTCCACTGTGTATTCATAAGGGATTTGATTCAGATTGTATCTTACTGGCCCAGTGGTTTTTCCTACTTTCTTCAGTTTAAGCTGGAATTTTGCTATAAGAAGCTGATGATCTGAGTTACAGTCAGCTCCAGGTCTTGTTTTTGCTGACTGTATAGAGCTTCTCCATCTTTGGCTGCAGAGAATATAATCAATCTGATTTCGATGCTGTCCATTTGGTGATATCCATGTGTAGAGTCGTCTCTTGTGTTGTTGGAATAGAGTGTTTGTGATGACCAGCTTGTTCTCTTGACAGAACTCTATTAGCCTTTGCCCTGCTTCATTTTGAACTCCAAGGCCAAACTTGCCAGTTGTTCCTTTTATCTCTTGATTCCCTACTTTAGCATTCCAGTCCCCTGTAATGAGAAGAACATCCTTCTTTGGTGTCATTTCTAGAAGGTGTTGTAGGTCTTCATAGAATTGGTCAATTTCACTTTCTTCAGCACCGGTAGTTGGTGCATAAACTTGGATTACTGTGATGTTAAAAGGTCTGCCTTGGATTCGTATCGAGATCATTCTGTCATTTTTGAGATTGCATCCCATTACAGCTTTTGCCACTCTTTTGTTGACTATGAGGGCCACTCCATTTCTGCTACAGGATTCTTGCCCACAGTAGTAGATATGATAGTCATCCGAACTGAATTCGCCCATTCCCTTCCATTTTAGTTCACTGATGCCCAGGATGTCAATATTTATTCTTGTCATCTCATTTTTGACCACATCCAGCTTACCTCCACTCATGGTTCTTACATTCCAGGTTCCTATGCAATATTTTTCTTTACAGCATCGGACTTTCCTTTCGCTTCCAGGCATATCCGCAACTGAGCGTCCTTTCGGCTTTGGCCCAGCCGCTTCATCAGCTCTGAATCTACTTGTACTTGTCCTCCGCTCTTCCTCAGTAGCATGTTGGACGCCTTCCGACCTGAGGGGCTCATCTTCCAGCGTCATAACTTTTATATGCCTGTTGTCTTTGTCCATGGAGTTTTCTTGGCAGGGATACTGGAGTGGCTTGCCAGTTCCTTCTCCAGGTGGATCACGTTTAGTCAAAACTCTCCACTATGACCTGTCCATCTTGGGTGGCCCTGCATGGCATAGCTCATAGCTTCTCTGAGTTATTCAAGCCCCTTCGCCACGACAAGGCATTGATCCATGAAGGGGCCTTTCCTGCCTACAGGTGTTCAAATGCAAGGTCAGGCGTTTCAACTGTGTGGCCAACATTGGTGGGAACTTGCCAGAATCAGGCCAACTTAGAGCACAATTCTGGGAATGGTTTCAACTGGACAGTACTGACAAAATTCACAAATACCCTTCCATCCCTTAACCACAGAGAACATGCCCAGATGACAACTTCCCAAGCACTTGTATTTTATTTTCATTTTTGTTAAATATATTTAACATAGAATTATAGACTTGGAAGGAACCCCAAGGGTCATCTAGTCCAGCAGGAACCTGAGCTAAAGCATCCAAGAGACATGGCCATCCAACCTCTGCTTAAAGACCTCCAAGTAAAGAGAGTCCACAACCTCCAGAGGGAGTCCGTTCCACTGTTGAACAGCTCTTGCGCTTAGGAAGTTTTCCCGATGTTAGTCAGAATCTCCTTTGTTGTAACTTGAATCCACTGATTCAAGTCCTACCCTCCAGAACAGGAAAAAAACAAGCTTGCTCCATCTTCCATGTGACAGCCCTTAAGATATTTGAAGATAGCTATC
Source organism: Zootoca vivipara (assembly GCF_965207765.1). Classification (NCBI taxonomy): domain Eukaryota; kingdom Metazoa; phylum Chordata; class Lepidosauria; order Squamata; family Lacertidae; genus Zootoca; species Zootoca vivipara. The sequence continues at coordinate 98,247,961 of NC_142584.1, read as the reverse complement.
ATATATCATATCATATCATCTTATCTCTTCTCAAGTCTCCATACCAAACATACCCAGCTCCTTCAACCGTTCCTCATAAGGCTTGGTTTCCAGAACCTGGATCATCTTGGTTGCCCTCCTCTGCACACATTCCAGCTTGTCAATATCCTTCTTAAACTGTACGCCCAGTACTGGACCAGTGTGGTCTGACCAAGGCAGAATAGAGTGGTACTATGACTTCCCTTGAGTGGGACACTTCTGTTGATGCAGCCTAGAATCGCATTCGCTTTTTTTGCTGCTGCATCACACTGTTGACTCATGTTAAGCTTGTGGTCCATTAGGATGCATGGCAAGCCAGGTGACACCCCCCCCCCCAATCTTGTATTTGTGCAGCTGGTTTAAGTGCCGAACCTGACATTTGTCCCTATTGAAATTCATTTTGTTAGGTTGGGCCCAGTTTTCCAATCTGTTCAGGTCATCTTGCATCCCAATTCTGAGCACAGTGTTCAGTGGGGCTCAGAGGGAAGAAAGGTGGAGCACTTGGGTGAGAGTTGCAGGAGGAGGAAAAGAGAAGCCAGGGAGGAAGGAGGCAAAAGGGAAAGCAGTGAGCCAAGGGAGAGAGGGAGGCAGGAAAGCAGGCAAACAGGCAGACCAAAGGAGGAGGAGTGGAGGAAAAGTAGAGCACTGGCAGGCCACGAAAGGTGATGAAAAGCAAACTTTTTGAGTTTTGGTCCACATTCTCTCCCGGCTTCAGAAACTTTGATATATCTCCTCACCAAGGGCACACTGGGTATGCCTCTGAGAATGGGCAGCCTCAAAACTCCCTGGTTTTGTGCCACAGTTGCTAACCTTGTTTGTTTGCACTAGCAACGAATATATGTCGCAGAACTGCTATAGGCCATATGAGGATTGTCATGCGCAACAGTTTAGTGCTCCAGTTCAGGATTTCTCAGCAATGGCATCAAGGACTTTGAGAATGAGCGCTGGGTTTGGAAGCAGGGCAGGACAGACATTGCTGGTCCTCGTTAAATCGAAGTATGGAAACCGATGCTCCTATAAAGGGTTTGCTAAATGCTCCCAGTGGGAAGAAATGGCAGAAAGGAGAGCCAGCTAATGGTGTGGTGTGGCTTGAGTGCTGACTAGGGGAAAGCAACAGTCGGCTGGCCCACTTACGGTGCCACAGACGCAGCTACCAGCATGCCAGCCAAAGCGGCAAGGAGACGCCCGCTGTGATAGGCAGCGAAACCGAAGGCAGATGGCAGCTCAGCAGGCAACAGCATTGTACCCTGCAGGCTGGAATGGCCAAGTGTCCTCCTTCAAAACTGTAAGGAGAAAGAACAGGCCAGCTTAAAGCCCATCTCTGAGCAGGACATTGGGAAAACACGCTCCAGTTTAGCAAAGCCAACAGAAGATTCCAACATTTGAGAAGAAATGAACTTTCTCCACAAAAATTTTCAAATTCCAAGGACATCGAGTATGATTTCCTTTTCCATTATTTATTCCTCGCTGGCCTTCAGAAGCCGGTCAGGTCAGAAGCCAGAAAATGTGGTGTGCTGTGGTATAGCCGTTACTTATTACTGTGGTGTTTTGCTTGCACATAGCTATGTTCATTACCTTTTTCATAAACTAGCCCTGGAAATTTGGGGGGTGCTGACTTTTTAAGGGTTGACCTACATGCAGAGCTATTTTACGCCCTAGGCAAGCCTAACCACATGAACTCCCCCCTCCCCCCCAAAAAAAGATTTGCTAACTTCAATTTTCAAAAACAGAGACCTTGTAGACAAAATGAAAGCTGCTAAATTTGTTTTAAATCGCAATAGTAAGAAATATAACAATCTTTCTCAAATACGGAAGAAAATGTTTTAGTGCACAAATCATTTTGAATTGTGATGTTAAAACATAAGTCTCTGAATTGTTTCAATTTTGGACATATCAAAATCTCACTTTGCGTGCCTTTTTCTTTTGCAAGTTTTGTCACCGATTCCTTCCTGCCTTCGTAGCTCAGTCGGCAGAGCATGAGACTCTTAATCTCAGGGTCCTGGGTTCAAGTCCCACATTGGCTGAAAGATTCCTGCATTGCAGGGGACTGGACTATAGATGACCTTTGTGATCCCTTCCAACCCTACAAGTTTCATGCTTCTGTGATTCTATGTGCTGGTGCTTGGGCATGTTCAGCTGATATAGTTGCCAAGCCAACCAGTCTCTTTTGCAACATTGCTGAGCATATGTAAGCCGAGAGAACTCTTCAAAATATAAAATAAAATATCATCAGAAATTTATAAAATGTAACAAAAACTAATCTGTATAAAGCAGTGCTTCTCAAGAGTCAGTACTGTGCCCCTCTGACGTCTGCACCCTAAGTGGCTGCCTAGTTGGCCAAATGATAACACCAGCCATTATTATTATTATTATTATTATTATTATTATTATTATTATTCCCTGCCCATCTGGCTGGGTTGCCAACATGGGTTCATATCACAAACCCTGGACAAATACACTCAGTAGACAGTGGTGGAAGACTAATAAATACTTAACCCTTTTCTTTTTCTTTTTTTGTAAATATGATTGACTGCAAGGCGTTATAAAACTACAAAATGAAAATTTCATCGTCAAAAAGTTCAGTATTGAGCTATGATAAAGTTTCTGATGCCTCCATGAGAAAAATTATATGGATTTACAGTTCAACCCTGTTTCTGTTTATTCAGAAGGAAGTTTTCTCCCTGGTTGAGTGTTTATGACCACAGCCTTAAGCTTGGAAGGCGCAGGGCCAAATCTTCAGGTGATGTTATTCAGCAGAACTTTTTCTAAAGCCAGTGGAAGGAAAGTTAAGCACATCTGCCAAGATTCTGGACTATAACATTAACAGGAAACCCAATAAGGCCCTGTACAGCAGTAAATATAAACAGGCTTTTCCATTGAAATGTCTGCTCCAGAATCACAAGCTGGCAAAGAACTAGCCAATCAGTCTCTATAACTGTGCATGTTTAGATGGTGGTCAGGTTGCTGCTCATTTCCATTTATCCCTTCTTTAATTTGCATATTATTATCTAAAACATATTCAGATATAAAATAAAATAAAAAAATTCCTTCAGTAGCACCTTAAAGACCAACTAAGTTTATATTTTGGTATGAGCTTTCGTGTGCATGCACACTTCTTCAGATACACTACTGTATCTGAAGTATCTGATACTGTATCTGATACTGAAGTATCAGATACTTAGTGTATCTGAAGAAGTGTGCATGCACACGAAAGCTCATACCAAAATATAAACTTAGTTGGTCTTTAAGGTGCTACTGAAGGAATTTTTTTATTTTGCTTCGACTCAGACCAACACGGCTACCTACCTATATTCAGATATAGTATCTGTTCACTGGCTGCTGATGTTGCTTGATTGGAGGCGGAGGGGATAGTTGTCATACTTCTCTGATGAAAATAGGGACATCCAACAGCAACAACAAATTAATTTATACCCCACCCATCTGACTAGGTTGTCTCAGCCACTCTGGATGGTTTCCAACATATAGAAAAACATAATAAAACATTAAACATTTAAAAACTTCCCTATACAGGGCTGCCTTCAGATGTCTTCTAAAGGTTGTATAGTGACTCATCTCCTTGGCTTGGGTGTGTGTGTGCGCATAACTCCATGCCCTCCAAAATTTCCCCGATGAAAATAGGGATGTCCTAAGGAAAAGTGATCCCATCACCTCCTGGCAAATAGAAGGGGAAGAAATGGAGGCAGTGAGAGATTTTACTTTCTTGGGCTCCTTGATCACTGCAGATGGTGACAGCAGTCACGAAATTAAAAGACGCCTGCTTCTTGGGAGAAAAGCAATGACAAACCTAGACAGCATCTTAAAAAGCAGAGACATCACCTTGCCTACAAAGGTCCGTATAGTTAAAGCTATGGTTTTCCCAGTAGTGATGTATGGAAGTGAGAGCTGGACCATAAAGAAGGCTGATCACCAAAGAATTGATGCTTTTGAGTTATGGTGCTGGAGGAGACTCTTGAGAATCCCATGGACTGCAAGAAGATCAAACCTATCCATTCTGAAGGAAATCAGCCCTGAGTGCTCACTGGAAGTACAGATCGTGAAGCTGAGGCTCCAATACTTTGGCCACCTCATGAGAAGAGAAGAATCCTTGGAAAAGACCCTGATGTTGGGAAACAATTGGGAAATTGAGGGCACTAGAAGAAGGGGACGACAGAGGACGAGATGGTTGGACAGTGTTCTCGAAGCTACGAACATGAGTTTGACCAAACTGCGGGAGGCAGTGGAAGACAGGAGTGCCTGGCGTGATCTGGTCCATGGGGTCACGAAGAGTCGGACATGACTAAACAACAACAACAACAACAAAGGAAGAGTGGGGAATTCTGGGGTCAAATCAGAAATCCAGGACTGTCCCTGGAAAATAGGGACACTTGGAAGGTCTGAGTTGTGTGGCAAGGGAGATTTGGTAAGTCAGGTGGTAGCCCAGCTGGGTGGCCTTGGTCTGATACAGAAGCAGAAGCAGCCACGAAACCCACAGAACGAGTCTTAAAGCTGCAGAATCTGGCAAATGTCTATAAAGGCAGCTGGACCAAACCCAACCCTGCTTTGAGTGCCAGAGCAGCAGTTGCCAAGGAAAGCACAATATGATCCGTGGGTGTGCACGGGAGAAAGGAGAACGAGGGGGGGGGAAGCAGTGGGGCCAAAAAGGACCCATTTATGCAGGATCCAGTGGGATCTGATTGTGCTAATGTAGGATTAACTACATGCTCGCATCAAGTTGGAGTAGGGCTCTGGAATGGGTCATTGTTTGGCAAGTAGGCTAGAACTTACTTGCTAAGCACAGGGTGCAATTTCAGAGGTGCAATGCACAGGCAGATCTACTATGAAACTGATGAAGCTTCACAGGGGTCGCCAGAAGCAACTTTAGTCCCTGTTGCTAAAAATTTTGGGGTCTAGCAGACCTAATTTGAGTGGCACAGCTCAAATTGATTAATCTTTTTTGGGGGGGGGTAAACATTTCAACAATCCCAAAGCTTGATAGTCAGTAGCACAGGTGTTGCAAAGGTGTGGTGATCTGTCGTGGAACAGCCCCATTGAAGACATCGGGTACGTATTAATTGGGTACGTATTAATCAAACTGCTATGCAAATGTTGCGTGGCATGTCAATCTCTTTAAAATGCAGGGGTTCAATGGGAGGTGAATTGCACCCCATAAAGTAACAATAATTTGTTGTTATTCCTCTATTGCACAAACCCACACTCTCACACATACATGTCTTTGCATGAATCCTGGATTTCTTCATTGCAGTCTGTCGGGGAAAGGAGACTGCTTTAGAAACTCAGGCTGTCGTGCTTAATCTGGACATAGCACAAGAATTTTGATACATCCTTGCTAAGCCTGCCTGCCAAAACCCCAAAATGACGTATTTTATAGTCAACTCGGCGTACATTAATTAAAGTATGGAGGAAATGGACCAAAACTCAACCAGACAAAAGCAAACAAGGACTTTGTGTTTTCAAAATCATAATTCAAAACAGAAACAAATATAACTTGTTTAGTGCAACCATTTTCCTTGTAAATGCTGCTGAAACCACAGGCACCGCCTCAGACAATGGCTAACAGCCATCTGATAGGACAAACTTCTTGTCATGACTGTTTTTTTATTAAACAGCCAAATAAATGCAAGGGACTTCTCTGTATTGCCAAGCCATGAAAATTGGCCAGTTGACGAAATGTTCAAATTATAAATGGATGTGGATAGTGTTAAACTATGATGTTGGATCTGAATGGGCGGCACAGAATAAGGAAGGCATTCGGCAGCAAGTGGGAGCAGAAAAAAGTTCTTGGTTTCCAACCAACTTCAATTGTACACATTGGTTGTTTTGGGTCATTATGGAGTGTGTATATGTTTTGTTTCGTTCTTGCTACAGGGGAAGCAAATTTGCCACCCAAATACAGATTCATGCATTTTCAGTTTTGGGGGGGTGAATTTCAGGTTTTGATAGAGGAAAGTGTCCGTATTTGAAATTCTGCCAATCATGTTCGGATACAGATGAATTTCAGACCCAGGAGTATTTCGGATTCCGAATTTCATGTTCTACCTTTTTTTAATATTAAAATTCTGAATTCGGCACACAAAGTTTGCCCAGCCATTTCACTTCAACGCTGGCTTGTTTGATTGTCTGCTTGCATCTGTAGCCAGTCCCACATCACTAGGACCTACCAGGAAAGGGCCAGAAAGCAATGAAGAAAATAGAAACAGAGAACAAACAAGGGGGGGGGGAGCAAAAAATAGCAAACAGAAAAAGAGTATGAATCAAGTTCTCTACAACAGTTTAGAGCTCCGTAACGCTGGAAAGGAATTACTGGCGTGTAACAACCACAGAGTTACATAAGGTCATGAGTTGCACTGGGTGAGGGGGAGGAACAGGAAGCAATTATTTGATTTTTTCATAATACACGAACTTAGACTCTGGAGCTCATTAGGAAATACGCATTGAAAGCCAGAATAGATTACAGGGTTCACAAAATCATGAGGCAAATTCATGAAGAACAGTCAGCCAGCAGATGCAACTATTTATTTGTTTAAGGTATTCCTAAATCCAAGGGCAGATGCTGGGTGATCTGAACCAACTGGGGAAAAGGCCAACAGCTAACATGGAAAGCTGAGCATCATCTCAGTTGTTTAGAGCAGGGATTGGGGAACCTGTGACCCTCCAGCAGGTGCTGGACCACAGCTTCCATAATCCCTGCCAATTCTGGTTGGGACTGATGGAAGCCTTATAACATTGAGGGGGGGGGCACAGCTTCCCCATCCCTGACGTACAGCAAATGCAGGGGGGGGGCCTCACATCAGTCTAAAGTCTATTTCTGCATTTGGGGCTTTTTGATTCAGTACAAAAGTCAATTAAAAGGGATATGGCAAAGGTTTGTAAAATTATGCCTCGAATGGAGGAAGTGGGTAGATATTAATACTCTCTCTCTCTCTCTCTCTCTCTCTCTCTCTCTCACACACACACACACACACACACACACACACACACACACAACTACTACTACTACTACTGTTGTTGTTTAGTCATTTAGTCGTGTCCGACTCTTCGTGACCCCATGGACCAGAGCACGCCAGGCACTCCTGTCTTCCACTGCCTCCCGCAGTTTGGTCAGACTCATGTTGGTAGCTATTACTACTACTACCACTACTATACTACTACAGTGGTGCCTCGCTAGACGAATTTATTTCGTTCCACGGCTCTTTTCTTATAACGAAAAATTCGTCTCGCGAATCCCATAGGAATGCATTGAATGTTTTTTTTTTGTCCATAGGAACACATTAATTGAATTTCAATGCATTCCTATGGGATACCGCGATTCACTAGACGGATTTTTCGTAAAACGAATTCGTCTAGCGAGGCAACCTCCACTAGAAAAAAACCTTTCGTTAAGCGGAAATTTCGTCAAGCAGGGCATTCGTTAAGCGAGGCACCACTGTACTATAATTCAGGGTCACCCCGTGAAAACGACTGATGGAAGATTCAGGACAGACAAAATAACATCTTCACACAGCCCGTGATTTACTTCGTAGAACTGCAGCCACAAGATGTGATGGGCAGTACTTTATGCCTTCAGCCTTGTGATATTCTGCATGCAAATGATCCCAGCTTGAATCCCTCGCATTTACAGGTAAAGCTGAGAATGCCCCCAGAAAGTCTGGAACCCTGGAGAGCCACAGCTTGTCAGTGCATACAATGCTGGAGCTAGATATACCAAGACCACAGGGGGCATCTACTCCAATCCCCTGCAGTGCAGGAATCGTTTGGGGCTTGAACCCACGACCCCAAGATTAAGAGTCTCGTGCTCTACCACCTGAGCTACTGAGCTTCCTTTAGTTCCTTACAAAGGGATTAGACAAATTCATGGAGGAGTGGGCAAATGATGGTTTTCAGTCATGATTGGCTCCATGTTCAGAGCTACTAGACACCAGAAGTAACGTGAAGGACCACTGTGTAGACTTCAAACCCTGCATAAGGGCTTTTCAGACCCATCGGGTTGTCTGTTGTGGGAAGCAGGATGCCAAAGCATGGGGCGAACCTTTGGTCTGCTCTTATTTTAAAGAAGAGGGAAGAGGGAGGAGAGAATGCATATGGATAATTGCCTAGTGATTCTCCTCTTGTGCATTTGCTTTGTCTCCAAGGCAACCCTTCATGTGTCTTCCTTAGCTTGTCTCACTTCATAGGAACTTGGGTTGTGTACACACTATGCCTTTAAAGTAGATCTGAAACACATCCTCCCCCTCAGACCATTTTGGGCACTGTACTTTGCTATGGGTTGCTAGGAACCGTATCACTGTGAGGCTGAAACTAGTGCCCGGAATTATTTCGAGGGAAAGTATGCGCTTCTAGTTCACACATACGTATAGCGCGCGCCACAGAGCCACAGAAACGGAAAGGGCTATGGAAGTCATCTAGGACAGCCTCCTGCTCAAGGCAAGATCTGTAATGGAGGTACAACTGCATGGGCCCTGACAGCTGGCTGTCCAGCATCTGCTTATATGCCTCCAATGAAGGATGGTCCACACCACCTCCCAAGGGGACAGCCAGTGTGGCGCAGTGTTTAAAGGGCTGGGTTAGGGTTTAGGAGACAGGAGTTCAAATCTTTACTTGGCCGCAAAGCTCCCAGGGTGACCTTGGGCCAATCGCCGTCTCTTAGCCTCATCTACCTCACAAGGTTGTTGTGAAGATAAAATAGAAAGAGGGGGGAATCGTTTGCCCTACCTTGAGCTCCTTAAGGAATAAATAAATAAATAAATATAATAATAATTTATTATTTATACCCCACCCATCTGGCTGGGTCTCCCCAGCCACTCTGGGCGGCTTCCAACAGAAAAATAAAACACAGTAATCTATTAAACATTAAAAGCCTCCCTGAACAGGGCTGCCTTCAGATGTCTGCTAAAAGTCTGGTATTTGTTTTCCTCTTTGACATCTGTTGGGAGGGCGTTCCACAGGGTGGGCGCCACCACGGAGAAGGCTCTATGCCTAATTCCCTGCAACTTGGCTTCTCGCAACGAGGGAACCACCAGAAGGCCCTCGGTGCTGGACCTCAGTGTCCAGGCAGAATGATGGAGGTGGAGACGCTCCTTCAGGTATACTGGATAATAAACAAGATGGCCTGTTCTACTGCCAAGGAGCTCTTGCTATTAGATATGTTCTTCTAATGAGACAAAATCTGCTTCCAGGCGTTTGGTTCTAGTCCTGCCCTTGCACCAGAGAACACGTTTTTAGGCTGCCAAAATGGAATGAACTGTATGTAACGAGTGATTCTCTCAACTGCTGGCTGCACTGTGGCTTTTTGAAGGGGAATATTTCATATGAAGCATCTGATTTGGGTAATTTTATTCAATGGCAACAAAGAGGGTTGTGGTACCTTAAAGACTAACATATTTATTATGGCACAAACTACCGTACACTACAGTCCACTTCGCCAGATGCATGAATTGTTATCCTGAGTTGCAGGTTCATATATGCATTGGGGGAAATAACTGTAAAAAGTGAGATGTGGGAGAAATTAAGTCGACATTGAGGAGTACCTAATTAACACCATCTGTATTTTTCTGCATTCCATGTCATTATAATTCACAAAACAGTTCTTGATGAAAAAAATTCCTTCAGTAGCACCTTAAAGACCAACTAAGTTTTTATTTTGGTATGAGCTTTCGTGTGCATGCACACTTCTTCAGGTATCTGAAGAAGTGTGCATGCACACGAAAGCTCATACCAAAATAAAAACTTAGTTGGTCTTTAAGGTGCTACTGAAGGAATTTTTTTATTTTACTTCGATCCAGACCAACACGGCTACCTACCTGTAACCAGTTCTTGATGACACAGTCATCTTGGCAATGGGACACCAATTAACACCAACAGAGAAATTGACTATGGTCTACCAAAGCTGATGCCATGATCAATCTGTTCTTGAAGGTGCCACAAGACTTTTGTTGTTTCCGCTGCAAAAGACTAATAAATCCTCTGGGATTTAGTCAATAAAGCATTTTTTCCCAAAGTTTTAAAACACCAACATTTCCACCCACTTTCCTTCATAAAATTAGGGTTGACATTTCAATTGCAAAGTGAGCTGAAGGCAGGCCGGTATCGCTGCAGGTAAGGAGAGACAGTGGATTCTCTACAGCCAAACCTAGGGAGGGTGTCCTTGGAGAACTTGTTAAAGAAGTGGGGGAATTCCCTCTTCAGCAGATAACAACCTTCAGTGGAAAACTACCTGCGCAAAACAGATTTCACTGCCCAGAGAAAAAGTGGCATGGTGCAGCTGTCATCCAGTTTACCTTCAGAGACTGGAACCAGAGTGTTTCTGAGGCCTGTGTTCTTACAGCTTGAACTGATTTAGAGCTCAGAGTCAAACCTCACAACCTGTCAATGGTACCTTCTGAGGCCTATTTTCTTTTCCACAACACTTCTAGGTCTGTCTGCAGAATACTCATGCTGCTAATGGGACAAATAATTGTGTAAAAGGTTCCAAGGATTTTTAGCTACCATTTAAACACACACTGGGTACAGTGGTACATCTGGTTACGAATGGAATTCGTTCTGGAGGTCCGTTTGTAACCGCAAACTGCTCGTAACATGAGGCGCCATTAGCGAAAGTGCGTCTCCCGCTGCGCACGTGTCTCTGACACGCAATTTCTGTTCACAACCGGAAACGGCAACTTCTGGGTTACCGGAGGTCGTAACAACCAGAGGCATTTGCAAACATAGGTACCACTGTACCATGAAACCACAGGGCCTGACCTCTTGTAACAGTCCTATAAAACACATCTTTATGAGCCGAGCAACTGAACGGATTGTCAGGGAACAATGGGTTGTGCTGGTGTCACAAGATGGCACCTGTTCCTTATCACTGCCTACCATCTTAGTTGTCCCATTCCTATATCTTTTTCTGCTTAAATGTGAAAAAATTCCTTCAGTAGCACCTTAAAGACCAACTAAGTTTTTATTTTGGTATGAGCTTTCCATACCAATCCATGCTTAAATGTGGATTGGGTTGCCCATACAGAATTCAAAGTAAATGGTCTGAAATTGTTATCAGGGAAATACACTCAGCAGATGATATCAAAATGCTGATTGTTACCATGGATGTTACTGAGGGAGTTTCCTCTGGAATACAAGAACGTGTGTATGTGTTTGTGTGTGACAGCCAGAAATCAACTCTTGAGGGGCTATCTACTGCTGGGAACATGTGTTTGCCTCATCACTTTTTTACTGCTTTGCTTTGCATGAGAGAGACACTGCTAAAAAAAAAAAAGTTGGTGACGGGAAGGAGGCGCCAATGTATTAGGATTAATTAGATTTCTTTCATAAGGGCCAAGTTGGGTCGTAACAATGTAAAAATACAATATTAAAGTGTGTGTGTGTGTGTGTGCAGTCAAAGGTCAGGATAAAGAAATGCACCCTCAACTTATGATTAAAGATATACTGCGAAGATGCCAGGCACACCTCTGTGTGGAGGGAGTTCCACAACTCGAGGAAACGCTGGCTTGGGTATTTCTGCCACCTGAGGCAGCTGCTTCACCCCACCTCATGGGTGAGCCGGGCCTGCCCTCAGGCCACACCCCTCTAAACTTCCAAGGAGGGGTGGAGCTACGAAGAGGAGCCCCTCTGCTCACCTTAACACTTGCAAAAGTCTGTAAGGAAGAAGGCAGTTACTGCCCACAAATTCTTCCAAGTAGTGCTATAACACTACATATATCATACGTCTTAAAGGTAAAGGTAAAGGGACCCCTGACCATTAGGTCCAGTCGTGACTGACTCTGGGGTTGCGGCACTCATCTCGCGTTATTGGCCGAGGGAGCTGGTGTACAGCTTCCAGGTCATGTGGCCAGCATGACAAAGCCGCTTCTGGCGAACCAGAGCAGCACACGGAAACACCGTTTACCTTCCCACTTGGAGTGGTACCTATTTATCTACTTCCACTTTGGCGTGCTTTCAAATTGCTAGGTTCAAATCAAATTTTATTAAACGGTCACAGACCAAATCGGCTCATACAACTATTCAACAAAGAATAACACAGAAATAAACAGAGGACAATTTCAATACATTTTAGGCCATAACAACTTTATGTTTAGGTTAAAGGACATGAATAAAATTAAATATTCGCTTTTGCCAGCGTATTGACATTGGAAAGCTCTTGTTTCCTGCGTCTAATAGCAGACACACAGAATTTGGCAACATTGATCGTAATTTCAAGGACCTTGTCTTCTACCAAGGCTCTCAGATGTTGGGATTCTGGTTCATTTTTAAGTTTTTGTAAGGCTGGGGTACGAACTGCTAGGTTGGCAGGAGCTGGGACCGAGCAACAGGAGCTCACCCCATTGCTGGGATTCGAACCGCCGACCTTCTGATGGGCAGGCCAGGTAGCTGCCAGGCAGTGGCCATCAGGAGCAATTTACAATGGGCAGAGAATTAATCCTTATTTGGGGAACCATTCAATTGATTTGCAGCTGTGTGCTTCAAGATACACAACTACTGAACTCTGTACTTCATTAGCACAATGAGGACGAGCTGTGGCTCAGTGGTGGAACATCTGCTCTGCATGCAGAACCCCCCGAGTACAATCCCTGGCATCTCCAGGTACAGCTGGGAATGGCCCCTCACTGAAACCCTAGAGACCTGTTGCCGGTCAGTGTAGACAATACTGAGGTAGGTGGACTCATGGCCTGACTTTGCAGAAGGCCACTTCCTATGTTCCTCATCAAATACATTGAGAGGTTTACAGTACGCAGTCAACTTTACCCTGCTTCCCCCCCCCAGCCCCCTAATTTCAAAGGTATCTGCTTATGTTTCCAATGACGACCACATATTCTATGCTACCTCATGTTTCCTTCTAAAGCCTACCCATCTGGTATGAAACAGAGAACGCAAAACAAGAGGCTCCACAGGTACATTAATGTTATTAAAAGACGGCATTGCTTGGACATAATTTCCCAAAATACATGAGTTTTGTCCACCATATGTGGAAGAAGTCTGCTCTGTTTTTGGCTCAGCACAAACAATTGCCATTTCCAACTTTCTACATCTCATTTAATATCCGAGGTGCTAAATGCCTTTGCATTGTCATTTCTATACCAATAATGTTGAGCTCACGGTAAACTGACTTCACAAACATAACTTCAGGAGATATTTCCTAGAGTGTGGGTAGGCAAACTAAGGCCCGCGGGGGGCGGGGGCGGATGCGGCCCAATCGCCTTCTAAATCCGGCCCGCAGACAGTCCAGGAATCAGTGTGTTTTTACATGAGTAGAATGTGTCCTTTTGTTTAAAATGCATCTCTGGGTTATTTGTGGGGCCTGCCTGGTGTTTTTACATGAGTAGAATGTGTCCTTTTATTTAAAATGCATCTCTGGGTTATTTGTGGGGCTTAGTAATTCATTCATTTTTTTCCTTCAAAATATAGTCCGGCCCCCCACAAGGTCTGAGGGACAGTGAAACGGCCCCCTGCTGAAAAGGTTTGCTGACCCCTGTCCTAGACGCTTTACAATCCTTTTCTCATTCTGGCTGGCAGTGATATTCTAAACCTGCATTATATTTAGAACCTGTGTTCTAAATATTTTAGAGAATATATTTGTACCTGGATGCCGGAACAATTTTTTCAAAATCAATTCCTCTTATTTCAGCATCTCCAGATGAGGAATTTCCCACCCTTACAAGCTACATTAATTTGCTTGATAACTCCTGGCCCGCCACTAGGACGCAAGTGGTCTTTAGAAATGAGGAGATTGCAGGACATCAGAAATACGGAAGGAACACCAAACAGAATTTGAGAGAGCTGAACTATATGGAATGCTGGAAACATGGGCAGGGATAGAAGGGATTAGACATTACCTGAGATATCCTGGACCCAAGTTGTTAAGAACATTGTGAATTAATGCAAGGACCTTGAGACTGGGCAGCCAGTGCAAGCTTTGGGTCACTGGAGTTACGCCTGTGCCTATCAACAATTTGGTGGCAGCACATCAAATACAACCCATAGAGCAGGAAGGGACCTTAAAGGTCGTCTGGCCCAATTGTCTGCTGGTGCAAGATGTGTACTTCCACAGCATCCCTAATAGGTGACCACCCAGCATCTACTTAGAAACCTCCAATTAAAGAGCCAGTCACTAACCAAGGCAGTCTGTCTGTTCACTGCTGAACAGCTTGTGCCATCAGGAAGTTCTGCCTAACATTTATTCCAAATCCTTTCCCTTGTAATTGGAAACCCATCGGTGCAAGAGAGAACAAATTTGCTCCATTTCCTACATGACGGCCCAATTTGAAGACGGTCATCCCAATGGGTTCCAAACTACGGACCTCAACTTTGTCAAGAGTAGTGTCTACTGGACTGTTTTGGATCCCTTGTATATATTAATTCCTCTTTCTCCTGCAGCCGGCTTGGCTCAACTAACTCCAGAGGGCAACCTGCATTCCTCAGGGCTGCCATGTGCTGCACACTTTAAGAGGGTGTTTCATTAAGAGACAAGGTGTAGGGTGAGCCAAGGGAACACACTTCACAGAGGTTGCTCTAATGACTTTCACAGCCAGGAAGATGGATTCTGTTAAAGCTCAAGAGATGAGCTTTTCCAGCAAGGAAAGAAACCAGGAAGCTAAAATCAGAAATCCAAGAGTTGCATTCACGAACATTTGGAATGCACATCAGTTACGATCTAACGCTAGGGAATGAATGGGCAACTAACTGGCTGTTCCCAAGCGGTTAGATTCTACTTTATCTAATTCCTAGCAATCCTAGGTAAGAGATGGTAAAATAGTTGCTCACACATCCACTCACTAGTGATGAGTGAAAGTTGTAAGAAATAGAGGCACCCCATGTTTTGATTTCACATTTCTCGTTTGAATTTTCTATGCAATAGCCACACTCTATTGAAGCAGTTATGCTTTTTAAGTGTTAAGCTCTCACTGTTTGAAGGCACCACTGTAGGTATGGAGCCGGACTACTCATGAGGGGGTCTGTTTGCATGCCAAAGTACACTTCCTCCTCCCAGTATGCAACTGGCAAGGAAACAGAGGAATCCTTGAGAACACAGGCATTGTCCGTTCTTGATCTACGCCAACGCGATGCTCTCCAGATGTTACTGGATTACAGCTCCCATCAGACCTAACCATTCACCATGCTGTTTGTGGGTGCCCAATGACCTCTGTAGGGCACCGTATTGGAGACCCCTAACGAAGGCAGTGCAGTGCATATCAGGTTTTGTACTTTCATTAAGCTGAGGGGCGTGTACGCATATGTTTGTGAAGTTGCAAAATAAAGCGATTTGCTTTATCAACTCAGTCAGTTCCAGCAATTCAAGCTGTCACAAATAACCATCCGTTGAAGCGTCTGGTACTATCTGCAAAGGGTCTTGCCACAAGGGGCAAAGTTGCCAGATGATTTGGCATCCAAACCCCAAGGCTGACACAACATAGGATACATCTGCTTTATACAAATCTTATTCTTTAGAACAGCGAGGATACATAGTGTTGAGCCTTGAGGAACAACAGCCAACCCCCTGTATCTTAAGGTGACACTTCTTTATCTGAGAAAGGAACTAAACCCCTGCAAATCCACATCAAACTCTGTGATCCAGCAACCCTTACTGGGCGATGTGAGGGCAGGGGGCGGGCAGATTGCATTGCTGTGTTTATTTTTCAGACTGTAGCAGCTTAAGTGACATCGCCGAGCAGTTACAATAAACAAGCAGAGCCTTATCATCAGGTCACTGGGGTAATAAGGGAGATGGATGGCATATCAAGTTGCCTTGCTGAATTATTTAGTGAACATCCTTTATGGAGACAGATGGAGCTGGTCATGACAACATCACAGAGAAAGGATGCTGTCTCTGGTCATAGGATTCTTTGGCAAAGGGCTGACCGCACAGTTTCTAGAAGCTCCGTAAGCAGCACTTTTAAGTGACAGCTCGTGAACTGAGTACTTGACACTTGCTCAGTGGATTCCCACTAGATCAAGTAAAACCACAGCCTGTCCAAATGTTCCCTCGCAGCCCTGGAATCAGCAAAAAGGGCCTTGGAGAGGCAAGGCGCAATAACCGCCCCCCCCCAAAGAAAACAATAGTGACCTACTTGCTACACTCCTCAGGAAGGCAGAGAGAACACTGGGCCACTTCTTTTTCCTCTTTTTAAATTAAAATAACCTTTATTGAATTTAAAATAATTATAAAACGACAAGGTTGTATATTGTCTCCCTGCTTATTTAACTTATATGCAGAATTCATCATGCGAAAGGCTGGACTAGATGAATCCCAAGCCGGAATTAAGATTGCCGGAAGAAATACCAACAACCTCAGATATGCAGATGACACAACCTTGATGGCAGAAAGCGAGGAGGAATTAAATAACCTTTTAATGAGGGTGAAAGAGGAGAGCGCAAAATATGGTCTGAAGCTCAACATCAAAAAAACCAAGATCATGGCCACTGGTCCCATCACCTCCTGGCAAATAGAAGGGGAAGAAATGGAGGCAGTGAGAGATTATACCTTCTTGGGCTCCTTGATCACTGCAGATGGTGACAGCAGTCACGAAATTAAAAGACGCCTGCTTCTTGGGAGAAAGGCAATGACAAACCTAGACAGCATCTTAAAAAGCAGAGACATCACCTTGCCGACAAAGGTCCGTATAGTTAAACCTATGGTTTTCCCAGTAGTGATGTATGGAAGTGAGAGCTGGACCATAAAGAAGGCTGATCGCCGAAGAACTGATGCTTTTGAATTGTGGTGCTGGAGGAGACTCTTGAGAGTCCCATGGACTGCAAGAAGATCAAACCTATCCATTCTTAAGGAAATCAGCCCTGAGTGCTCCCTGGAAGGACAGATCCTGAAGCTGAGAAGAGAAGAATCCTTGGAAAAGACCCTGATGTTGGGAAAGATTGAGGGCACTAGGAGAAGGGGACGTCAGAGGACGAGATGGTTGGACAGTGTTCTCGAGGCTACGAACATGAGTTTGACCAAACTGCGGGAGGCAGTGCAAGACAGGAGTGCCTGGCGTGCTATGGTCCATGGGGTCACGAAGAGTCGGACACGACTAAACGACTAAACAACAACAAGAAGCTTCTACATCTTCATTTCAATATCCATATTCATATCATCTTATCCACTGGGCCACTTCAAGGCAAAACAACAGCAACGATTCCAGCTGCTTTTGCATACCTTCCAGAATAAATGTAGGCTAGGTAATGTGCAGCAACAGACTCTTAATGTTTAAACGCCCCAAATGGAAAAGAAAAGAAAGCAAGAGGCCTAAACCTGCAAAATTATGGCAACAGCAAAATGGCACTCCGTTCCTGGGATGCTTCTGCAAGAGGGATTGCGGTTGATACTTCAGAGCTTCCCCCTTCTTCCCAACCTACCTCCAGCAGAGATTTTTAAAATGTGTTTACCATATGCAAAAGCATTTCCCCCCTTCTGCTTCTGTTACCTCCACATACAGAAATACCATAAATCAGGGATAGCTAATGTAGCATCTTCCAAATGCTGTTGGACTCCTAACTCCCATCATCCCTTAGCATGAAGTCCGGAGGCTGATGGCAACTGGAGTCCAAGGACCACCCCTGACCTCTAGCCTCCTTCAGAAGCGAGATCTTCCTATTTATTTGTTGAAATATTTCTATCCTCCCCTCTTCGCCAAAGTCTTGTGGCTAAGTGGGGGTATAACATATGTAGCCAACGTACAGTGGTACCTCTGGTTAAGAACTTAATTCGTTCCGGAGGTCCGTTCTTAACCTGAAACTGTTCTTAACCTGAAGCACCACTTTAGCTAATTGGGGGGGGGGGCCTCCTGCTGCTGCCGCGCCGCCAGAGCACAATTTCTGTTCTCATCCTGAAGCAAAGTTCTTAACCCGAGGTACTATTTCTGGGTTATCGGAGTCCGTAACCTGAAGCGTTTGTAACCTGAAGCGTTTGTAACCCGAGGTACCACTGTATGTAGCCCTCCATGAATTTCTCTAATCCCCTTTTTAAATAAAAAAATTCCTTCAGTAGCACCTTAAAGACCAACTAAGTTTTTATTTTGGTATGAGCTTTCGTGTGCATGCACACTTCTTCAGATACACTTGAAACAGAAGAGTCAGACCCTTATGTATATACAGAGGGTGGGGGGTGGGAATGGGTGATGGGCTGATGGGAGTGGTAAACCTGTAGATGGCTGTTAACGACTGCTGATGACTGCAATTGGTCCTGCGGGGAAAAAGCAAGGGCTGAGGCGCTAAAGAAAGCTTGATCATGCATAATGAGATAAGAATCCAATGTCTTTGTTCATCTCAGGTGGCTCCATGGTTTTAAGCTTGGTAATGAGTTCCAATTCAGAAACTTCTCTTTCCAGTCTGTTCCTGAATTTTTTCTGTAATAAAACAGCTGCTTTGAGATCTTGTATAGAATGTCCTGGGAGATTGAAGTGTTCTCCTACTGGTTTCTCTGTCTTTTGGTTCCTGATGTCAGATTTATGTCCATTTATCCTTTGGCGTAGGGTTTTTAGGTGCCCCTTTTTAAAGGCACCTAATTCAATGCTCATTAACATTCAGGTTACTGGGAAAAATATTATTGGACCCTAAAGAAAGCTTCTTATAAGATTCAGGAGGAGGAAAAGACAACTAAGAGGAGGAGGATTCTCTGACCCGCCCCCCCCTTTCATCTTTGAATTTCTTTGCGAGAATAATAGGAGAGTTTGGGCAGGCTATGAATACATTTTACAAAGATCAAGTACCTGATTCATTTTATTTTTTTAAACCTGTCCTGCTAGACTTCATTCAAAGCAGCCCGTATTCTCCAGGGTCTTTGGTGCACAAGAGAATGGAACTCAGTGTGCCCCCCCCGCTTCCCAATCAAAGCCACACAGGAGATGGGAGAGAGGCGAAACTTAAAGCTCCAGTGCTTAGAATCAAAACTTTTAACATTTATGTGCTGGTTAGTGCCTGACCTTGTGGAAAGATACATCCGTTTCTCCTGTTGCTGTAATTGCTGCCGCTGGCTTAATGGATTCCTCAGGTGAGGTTTCTGTACAAGGTTGCGGCCGATGTCACAGATTCTTAATGTGCAATCATGGCTCCAAGTGTGAAACATGACGCAGCTGTGCAAAAAGCACCGAAGTGTGAGTTACGGATGGCTCTTTGACAAACTGAGCTCATATTCGAAGGCAGAGCGGGGAATCTGGATAGATGTTGGGTCACCAGTGGGCACATTTAATACAGAGAGCTGTGGGTGCTGACTTGGGGAGGGGGTGATATAATGACTGCCACATCAAAAAGAGGCAGGTACACACAAATGGTGCAGGCATGCCCCCTCCCCTATCAATGGAGTGTTCAGAACCAAAAAAAGCTCAACAACTCCCCCCTCCAAAAAAAAGCTCAACAATTTTTGGCGCCTTGAAATATGGCGACCCTAATACAGCCTAGCCTGTGTTGTGGGTTCTTGAGGGGATACCTACTGAGACCATTCCTGGGCCCTTCAAGAGGTACTGTTGGGCACATTGACACCTTTGGGCACCATGTTCCCAACCCATGTTTGTTGTTGTTGTTGTTGTTGTTGTTGTTTAGTCGTGTCCGACTCTTTGTGACCCCATGGACCAGAACACGCCAGGCACTCCTGTTTTCCACTGCCTCCCGCAGTTTGGTCAAACTCATGTTCGTAGCTTCGAGAACACTGTCCAACCATCTCATCCTCTGTCGTCCCCTTCTCCTTGTGCCCTCTGTCTTTTCTAGGGAGTCTTCTCTTCTCATGAGGTGGCCAAAGTATTGGAGCCTCAGCTTCACGATCTGTCCTTCCAGTGAGCACTCGGGGCTGATTTCCTTCAGAATGGAGAGGTTTGATCTTCTTGCAGTCCATGGGACTCTCAAGAGTCTCCTCCAGCACCATAATTCAAAAGCATCAATTCTTCGGCGATCAGCCTTCTTAATGGTCCAGCTCTCACTTCCATACATCACTACTGGGAAAACCATAGCTTTAACTATACGGACCTTTGTCGGCAAGGTGATGTCTCTGCTTTTTAAGATGCTGTCTAGGTTTGTCATTGCTTTTCTGCCAAGAAGCAGGCGTCTTTTAATTTCGTGACTGCTGTCACCATCTGCAGTGATCAAGGAGCCCAAGAAGGTATAATCTCTCACTGCCTCCATTTCTTCCCCTTCTATGTTTAGCTATCATTTATTCCTTGTTAAATTTTTTGCATTTATATTTCCTACCCCCCTTTCTTCCACTATGGAACTCAAGACTCAAGCCAATGTACCTTGTTCCAAGGTCGCCTCCCTTGCAGAAGTGCCAACTTGAATAAAATATTGGGGGGGGGGTTAGATAAGCCCTGCCCCAAGTAACTGATAATAACAATAATTTTATAATTCATACCCCGCCCAGCTGACGCACACATTCCATTTGAATGGCAATGCCCATCAACTTTGGGGAGACCGGCCCCCTCAAATATTTTTTGGGGGGGGGCGGGGCTGAAGGGACCTTGGCTCCCATTGTATTCTCCCTAGACAACACTTACAACTGAAGAAATATATAAGGATGGCACATCTCCTCTCAGCCATGGGAAAGTTCTCCATGTGACCACCTAATACCACAGAACCTTTGCACACAGAGAGTTATTTCCAGGAAACCAGGTATATGTTGAGTAGCAATCACATAAATCATTTTCCATGGGAGGTTGGGGAAGGTATAGCTCAGTTTGCAACATAGCCCTGGTTCTCTGACTGCAGAGCTGTGATTGCCAACTTCTTGCAGTCATCGTAAATGAGGCTTTAGGCAATCACCGCAATTGTATGACTGAGCCCGTAACGACCCAGGATTCTTAAGACATCAGCCTTCTCTCTCTATACCTTTTGATTAATAAAGCTGCTCAACAATTAACAGCATGACTAAGACTTCCATACCTGGTCATCAGCCATCTTGCAAAGAAAATCGCTGGAAGGGGCAACGAGCACCTACTCCAGGAACCACCCACACCAAAGGAGCTCATGCTGCTGCAAAATACCGATTGCATTAACATAGGCCGGTGTTGTAAAAGTGTCCTGAGTGCTAAGCTGCTGAGCACCATCCTAATCTAGGACTTTACACAGGGGCTAGTGGGAGTTGATCATTTTAATTTAGAAGGGCACTGAATGGAGCAGCCCACATCAAATAGGCAGCTTGGGGCAATTCATTCCAACTGTTTACTTTTTTTTTTTAAGCCCTCTACAGAAATGACCACTTTTCATTTTTATTTTAAAGTGGCGGCGGGGGGGGGGGAACCTAACATTTTTTGTCCAAGAGAGACTCCAGTTCTTGCCATTTAAATGTAGTCATTTTTAAAAGAAATGCCCGATACCAACTTTCTACAGGCAAGTTCCCTGTGCCCGTACATGATTGTTGCATTGTATAATCAGTCCCCAGACTTGAAATTCTAAAGCTTATAGACAGAATTTCAGCTTGTGGTTCAAGGACACGGAATGTGAAGCAGGAACAGCTCGTGCTGTTCTTCAAAAGGACTGGCCCTTTGATGCTATAGCAGGTGATGACATTAAGGGCATGTCCAACATGTTTGGAGTCTACCTAAATATGTACTAAAGGAAATCCCCTGTATACTTTATAGAAGTTTTAACTGTGTCTTTTGAATATACTGATTATGGGCATATCCACACTTACTTCTTACCCTGCTCTTCCCAGGCATGGGTCTGCACTTCAAAGTTCAAGTGTGTTGTTGTTGTTGTTGTTGTTGTTGTTGTTGTTGTTGTTGTTGTTGTTGTTGTTGTTGTTGTTGTCCCAGAGCTTTCCCCATGAAAACCTGCTCTTTAGCGCTCTATCCCAGCAAATATCAATTTGGATTTTCCATGGATTGCTGTTTGCTCTGATTCAGCTTTAAAGAGTGGGTGGTTGCAGGGAAAGCTACATAGCAAAAAAAAAGTGCTCAGACATGGAGCTGAGAAGGGCAGAGCTTGCCTGGGAAGAGCAGAGGAAAGGTACAATGGTACCTCGCAAGACGAATGTCCTGCAAGATGAATTTTTCGCAAGACAAATGCGTCTTGCAATCTGATGGTGACTTGCAAGACGAATTGCGATTTCCCATAGGAATGCATTTAAATGTGTTCCTATGGGCAAAAAAAGAAATTCCAATGCATTCCTAATGGAAACCACAATTCGCACGACAAATTTTTCGCAAAACGAATTGACTAGCGGAATGAATTAAATTCGTCTTGCGAGGTACCACTGTAAGTGTAGGTAAGCCCTCTGTCTGGCAGAGAACAATAGGAAGCATAACAGCTTCTTTCCAACGTGGCAATATCTGAATTATTGTAGCAGCATCAGGAGAGAGGAACTCCCTGGAATCCACATACAACACACAACCCTATAATGTCACACCTAAACACAAAGGTAGGGTTGCCAGACTCAGAGGACAGGACTTCTGTGCCTTTAATTGGCCTGCTCTCTTTTGAGTCTGGAAACCTTAAAGAGAAACCAGCAGACCCTTTTCTTGGAAATTAAACAAAGGGTCTGCTGGTTTCTCTTTGAGGTTTCCAGACTCAAAAGAGAGCAGGGCAATTAAAGGCACAGAAGTCCTGTCCTCTATTGAGTCTGGCAACCCTACACAAAGGCTTAATTATTTCCATATAATATTATGCAATCAAGTTTTCTTTTTCAATTCTATGGCGAGGAGAAGAAAGTGTTGCTAGAGGCAGGACCAGAATTCATATCTGGCATCCTTGACAGCTGTTGGGTCCCCCTCAGAAAAAAAGGAAAGTTGGCCTGTCACTCCAAGCAGCATCCATCAAATGGGTCAAGCCACCTTTTTGGATTTCCCACAGTGCCCTAGAAAACACTGAAGCACTGTGAGAAATTGAAAAAGCAGCTAGGCTCAGGAACCAGGTGCTACTTTGGCCGGCAGAGATCCACCAACAGATGACAAAACCAGAGTCCCACTAACAGAAGAGGGAGGCAGCCCCAGAAGCTATTTTGTAAATGGCGCCTTCAGACCCGGAGCCAGCGCTGACTAGAAGACATTAGTGCCAGTAATCCCATCACTGTTCTGCCATGCTGTGCCAAGCAATGTCAGCAGCTTCTAAATGCAATCTGATCTTAAAAATCATGGATTTGGTTTGGCACAACTGCACAATTTAACAATCCGTCAGTCAAGTCACTCCGCACTGGCAACGTACTCATAGCTACAAACAATGTTTTCACATAATAAGTCCTTTTCTTAGCCTTCAGCTGTAGCGCTGACCTCCTGCCTTTCCTTATTTTGCATTTGTTTGTACATTTAAGTCAGGCTTCCAACATTATTAGAACAATGAGGGGTTGTTTAAGCTTCATAATAGGCCCTTCTTAGAAGGAAGATGGGATCTTGTTCATAACATCTCCCAAAGTCTAGTTAAAGCAATGTATCCCAATTGGAGTTAAATAAACCCAGCTCTGTATATTTCTAATTAAATATTTGTCTTGGGGCCACTCCATGACCAATAAAGCATTTACCCAAAAGTAGGCTATGAAGGAAATTCATTAATCTTCGGGCTTATCTTGCAGTGTATTCCCCCCCCCCCAAAGATCTCACCCTTTGATCAGTTACTCAGATTAATTTTTAATTTACACAAAACTGAAAATGTATTTACAGTGAAATTAACTACCCTTGAAAGATCCTTTTAACATGGGATCCTGGCACCAGTTCAAGAATCTTTAATTTGTAGCCAAAGTTCCCAACTACCTACCATTGTCTGGGTCAGAGCTGCATCAGAAAGGTTTGGCGTCAAACATGTTAGGAAGAGTGTTTTGGGTCAGTAACATTATGCCCTGAGAAATGTCATATTATATATAATGTTTCCTCAAGCTGCATGCTCTTTAACTATGGTCCCATGCTATCTAGAAAGACAAGGGCATTTCTCAAACGTGCGCGTGAGAGAGAAAGAGTGGGCCAATTCGATGTTTAATTTCTTAAGTGGCCTAGTCTGGAAGAAGCAGAGACTTTTACCACCTCAGAAGCATGATTCTTTGCTACGAAATACATCAGCTGTGTTTTACAATCTTCTTGTCCAAATGTAATTTTTCTCTCTCATGCTTTTTTTTTTTTAAAAAAACAACACCCCGTGTTGTATTATTTATTAAAAGTGTTCATAATCCACCCGTCACCCAAAAATATCTGCTCCATTTCTGAAATCTTTGAAAGAAATCTGATAGCTGCTGGAGAAGGGAGAGAGGAGAGAAAAGGACTGTTAAGACCTTGCTTTCACATAGGATGCATTGGGGCAGCAGATGGGATCCCCCACACTTCTGCTTATCCCGTGGCTAGAAAAAAAAGGGGGGGCTGAGTGGTTTTCCCTTGCCCTGCTTCCAGATCATCCAAGTGTCCCTATTTTCCAGGGTCAGTCCCGGATTTACAGAAGCCATCCTGGTTTCTGATTTGATCCCGGAATGTCCCGTTTTTCCTTAGGACGCCCCTATTTTCATCGGAGAAATGTTGGAGGATATGGAGTTATGCGATCCCTGAGCCAAGGAGATAAGTAACTATACAACCTTTAGTTACAGGTAGGTAGCCGTGTTGGTCTGAGTCGAAGCAAAATAAAAAAATTCCTTCAGTAGCACCTTAAAGACCAACTAAGTTTATATTTTGGTATGAGCTTTCGTGTGCATGCATCTGAAGAAGTGTGCATGCACACGAAAGCTCATACCAAAATATAAACTTAGTTGGTCTTTAAGGTGCTACTGAAGGAATTTTTTTATACAACCTTTAGAAGACACCTGAAGCCTGCCTGGTAGAGGGATTTTTAAAGAATGTTTAATGTTTTTATGTTTTTATATATGTTGGAAGCTGCCCAGAGTGGTTGGGGCAACCCAGTCAGATGGGCAGGGTATAAATATAAATATAATAATAGTAGTAGTAGTAATAATAATAATAATAATGGAGTAGGACGTCCCTATTTTCATTGGAGAAATGTTGAGAGGTATGCAATTCTTTCCTAGGAAAAACCTGCTCTTTAGTGCTAAACTGGAGCAAACGTCAGTTCGGTGAAAACCCAAATTTCCATTTTCTCTGATTCAGTGATTAAGCAACAGGACAAGAGGAACTGTGCATGAGCCCAGAGGGAGACACACACACACACTTTGTGAAAATCCTTCCATTCTTGCATTCACACTGATATTCACATGGTTGCCTGGGAGGACATTTTACAGAAACATGGCAAAGGTGTGTGCATGCATACAACCTTGCCTTGTGTTCTACCATAATCAGAGATGCAGTCATATGGGACAATGCAGGGCCTTCCCAGTAGCACCACCCATTCTGGGGAACGCTGTCGCCCTATGAGATTTGTATGCCCCGCCCCACTACCGTCGTTTAGACTTTTAAACCGAAAAGACCGTCTTTGATCTGGAAGGATTTGTTGCTGCCCTGCTTTTCTGTTGTATTTTTAAGCGTACAGGTTGTTCTGTGCTGTGTTGTTGGTGGTTTTGATTTTGGATTTTATGTTTTGTGTTGTTGTAAAACTTTCAAGCAACTTAAAGAGGCCTTTGGGGTGGGAAAAGTGGCCTGGAATTACAAACAGAGCATCACGTAGGTTATGTAAAAGGAAACACCCATAATCTGCTTCGCAAGTGGCTGTCTGAGACCCTCATTGCAAAGGCATCCAGGGGTGAGCAGATCAAGGGCAATCTCACATGGCGCACTTTGCAGCTGTCTTAGCCTCGAGGTTAAGCAAACAGTCCAACAATAAATACCCTTCTAAGTCAATAGTTAGATGTCTCAAGTGGCAGCCCTTCTGGCAGATAACTCCCCTGATCTACCTCATCTTCTGTTGTGCTTTTCCATTAACTGATTGGACAAGCCCAAAGGTTTCGCTGAAATAACTGGAATAAAGTTCATTATTTAATTACCACGATGCACAATTTATAAATGGAAACGGCTTCCATTTATAAATGGGGAAACCCACCCACCTCGCCACAAGCATCGCTAAGCTCAGCTCTCTTAGAAGCGGCCTCTAATGGGAAAGGCAGCGCATGAAATAAAATGACAGAAATGTATCGACTCCTTTGCTTTGATGAGAAGAGAACGAGGTATAAAACCAAAGGCCACCGTGAATCTCAAAGGGGAGAAGCGGCCTGCTGTGATTGTCTGGAGACATGGTAAATATCGAAGGAAGAGCAGACCTCTGACTCCAGGAACATAACACAATTCAAACCAGGGGAGGATTTCTCCCTCATATGCATGCCACATGTTCCTAAATGAAGAAAGACAGAAAGTGTCACTATAAATCTTAACCTTCCTTGTATAATGGAGCCGCTCATTCACGCCATTTGACATAAGTACAGTAGTTTCCACATTGCTGCCTCCAGCCGGTAAAAAGTATGGGACATTTCAATAACAAAGCACATTAATTTCTCTTGTCCCTTTGAGCCGAGAGATGAGCCAATAGCCACTGTGCCCTGAGAACACAAGGAGCAAATCCGAAGACCAGGTTTTGAACTGTGCCTGCACTTTCGGATCACAGGGGTACAACTGTTCCCATGGCAGGTATAGAAGAACGGATTTGATTGCCAAACATCTCTTTCATCTTAAAGCCAGAGTTAGGGAAGCAGAGGACTGATCCTACCAACTGGCGCATGATGCAGATGTCTAGCTCAAGGTAGGAGAGAACAGGAAGTGGCGCTCTTCTTTATACTCTCTGTCTCCCCGAGTCGTACCATTGGTCCGTTGGGCCAGTTATGTTTACTCTGACTGGAAGCAGCTATGCAAGGTGGTTTCACTGCTACTTTTCTGAGCTACTTTACTAATCATGGATCCCAAGGACTGAACTCCATGCCTGGTTCATACAAGGCATGTGCTGCACCACTGAGCTATGGCACCATCTTATCCCGAGGAAGGAACTGCTGGCAGAGGAAAGGGAAGCAATCAACGAAGGCAGCTGCATGTGAAGACCTACATTGGCTCCCAGTACATTTCCAAATACAATTCGAAGTGTTGGTGCTGACCTTTAAAGCCCTAAACGGCCTCGGTCCTGTATACCTGAAGGAGCATCTCCACCCCCACCATTCAGCCCGGACACTGAGATCCAGCGCCGAGGGCCTTCTGGCGGTTCCCTCACTGCGAGAAGCGAAGTTACAGGGAACCAGGCAGAGGGCCTTCTTGGTGGTGGCGCCCGCCCTCTGGAACATCCCATCTTTGACATCTTTGACATCCCATCAGATGTCAAAGAAATAAACAACCACCTGACGTTTAGAAGACATCTGAAGGCAGCCCTGTTTAGGGAAGTTTTTAAAGACTGATGTTTTAATGGTATTTTTAATCTTTTGTTGGAAGCCGCCCAGAGTGGCTGGGGAAACCCAGCTGGTTGGGCAGAGTATGAATATATTATTATTATTATTATTATTATTATTATTATTATTATTATTACTACAAATGAGTCACTGCCCCAGCAGCCCGAGTCAGCCCTCAGCCAGTCCTCACTGCTTGCTGACTTGCTTACAAGCAGTCCAGGGGGTAGCACTGTCTAAGGGCAGTACTTAGTCTGTGTTGCCCTTGTGGAACTCGGCAGAGAAAAAGATGGAGACCAAACTAGAATTAGTTGGTGGCTCTGCCTGTCATTAACTCTGCCTCCACCTCCTGTTTGGGCTCCCTGTCTTCTGCCCTACATGTCCCAATGAGGACCAGCCACCACTGGAGGGAATACATGTGTGTTTATGGCTAGATCTGAAAACCCTTCAAGATTTCATGCTAATTTCAAATGGGAGGTACTTGAGAGATGGGCAAGTTAAGAAGGCTTGATTTCTTACAATATAAGAATGGCACCCAGCAGTTACTGTTTATATAATCAGAAAACATATGCGCAGTACAGCAAAAGACTGTTAATTCACAGTTGCTACACAGAACGATCAAGCTTGCCTTTGACTTGTTCACTGAAGGAAGGCCCTGCTCTGTTGGCAACGGTAGTTTATTAAAGGTTCACCACTGGATGTGTTCCTGTTGGCATAGGAGCTACACATCATGGCCAAGCCAATTCCCATAATAAAAGTGATGAATCGGTGCAATAAGATTCCTTATTAGATCAACATTATCAGTAATTTCCACACTAAAGATGCAGACCACGACCCTAAAACCAACAACAACAACAAAAACATTGAGGAGCACTGAAGGCTAACAAATTCTAATATGGTATAAGGCTTTTGTGAACGTGATCCAGAGATTTATGCAGCTAGCACTGAATATGCAACTAGACTTCCCATTCGCCTTTCTCTCAGCAGCAGTGGCAGATGAGCAGTTCAGGGGAAAATGTCCTAGTCAAGATGGTGTAGTGGTTAAGACTCATAATCTGGGGAACCGGGTTCGCATCCCCGCTCCTCCACATGCAGCTGCTGGGTGACCTTGGGATAGTCACACTTTTTTGAAGTCTCTCAGCCCCATTCACCTCACAGAGTGTTTGTTGTGGGGGAGGAAGCGAAAGGAGAATGTTAGCCGCTTTGAGACTCCTTCGGGTAGTGATAAAGCGGGATATCAAATCCAAAGTCGTCGTCCTCCTCCTCCTCCTCCTCCTCCTCCTCCTCCTCCTCCTCCTCCTCCTCCTCCTCTTCTTCTTCTTCTTCTTCTTCTTCTTCTTCTTCTTCTTCTTCTTCTTCTTCTTCTTCTTCTTCTTCTTCTTCCTTCTCTCAAGGCATCCAATATGCCTCACAGAGCTCTTGGGAGCCAATCCAAAGCACTTCAGGACTCAAGGGAACATATTCCACTCCTTGTATGCAGGCACTCTCCCAAGTTCTGATCTTTATCAGGAAATTCTCCATGAGCACAGGGGAAATGCCCATTTTGGTCGTTTTTGGAAGTGCATAATGGAACCATAGTGAGTGTGGGTGGATATCGAAAGCTCTTTTATCATACAGTGGTGCCTCGTCTTACGAATTTAATCCGTTCCGAAGGCACCTTCGTAGGTTGAAAAATTCGTAAGTCGAAAAGCGCCATTGGAAACGCAATTTCCCATAGGAATGCATTGGAAACCGAAAAATTCATAAGTTGCAGCAACCCCATCTAAAAATTCGTAAGTCAAAAAAACAACAGCCCCTATCTAAAACAGCCACGGTTTCCGTTTGGATGTCGAGAAATTTGTAAGCATGCGGCCATTTGCCCCACTCGCAAGTTGAAAAATTCGGTTGTTGAGTCGTTCGTAAGTCGAGGTACCATTGTACATCTGCACCTGGTGTATGTGTGTGAGATATATCACACCATCAATGTGCTTTATCGACTAACGTAAGGAAGAGACAGAACATTGTTCAGGGCAGCTTCCAAAGTGAATTCCAAAGTTGCAATTTAGGGTGGGGAAGAAGGAAGCATAACAGGCAGGCAGAGTGAAGTGGCTGCCTTGTGTTGCTGATTTTGGAGGTCAGGGAAAAGGCAGCAAGGGTTAGGTACCAAAACAACTTGAAACAGAACAACCTTACTTGGACACAGGTGGAGGGTGAGAACCATTTGCTCTTCTTCCTCGGGCAACAAAGGCTACATACAAGCTGTGCCTTTAAAGCACATTCAAAGCACATTTCTGCCCCCGCCCCCCAAGGAATTCTGGGCACTGTATTATTGTTGTTTAGTCGTTTAGTCGTGTCCGACTCTTCGTGACCCCATGGACCAGAGCACGCCAGGCACTCCTGTCTTGCACTGCCTCCCACAGTTTGGTCAAACTCATGTTCGTAGTTTCGAGAACACTGTCCAGCCATCTCGTCCTCTGTCGTCCCCTTCTCCTAGTGCCCTCCATCTTTCCCAACATCAGGGGCTTTTCCAAGGATTCTTCTCTTCTCATGAGGTAGCCAAAGTATTGGAGCCTCAGCTTCACGATCTGTCCTTCCAGTGAGCACTCAGGGCTGATTTCCTTAAGAATGGATAGGTTTGATCTTCTTGCAGTCCATAGGACTCTCAAGAGATTGTTGTTGTTGTTGTTGTTGTTGTTGTTGTTGTTGTTGTTGTTGTTGTTATTATTATTATTATTATTATTATTATTATTATTATTATTATTGTCATATACTGCCCTTCATCCATCAATCTCAGGACGGTCCGCAGCATAAAAATACAATATAAAAACACAAAATACTTAATAGAAACGGTTTCTGGGGATGTTAACTCTGTGAGGGGTAAACTACAGGGCCCAGAATTCTTTTAGGCAATCAATGTTCTTCTTCTTCCTATTATTATTTATTAGATTTATATGTTCTTGAAATGTGCTGTATACGCAGTCCGAGTGTCTTCGGCAGTCCCTGGCGAGGGAACGAATACAGGCAGATGCAAGAAAGCCAGCTCACAGTAGTTAAGTTGTCTCAACGGGCTCTATGCGAACTGTACCAGAAAATACTGGGAATCACTCCAAGAGTTAGTCCTAAAATGTATCCTCCAAATTCTTCCGTATTGCTGTATTACTAAATGAGTCTCTATAGAAAGGGAATTAAGTGGAGAAATTTCTAAGCCACCCCTGAGCCTCAAAGGTCCATTATTGCTGAATAGTATTGACCAACGTTTACAACATCACTATGGCCAAACTGGCCTCTGGTGTCTTATCTGGAGGAAACCAGTTCCACTTTTAAAATTGCTTTACATGCCTACTATTTCCGCCCGTGTCTCAATTAGAAATAACAAATTGCTATATTTGCTTGACATTTTAATATTTGGAACTAAATTGACTCCTGGATTTATTATTTTTGAGGTTTAATTAAGCCTCGCAAATTTACATCTGCAGTTGCAGCCAGGAGATGATGAAGTTCACTGTTTTTTTTTTTGCAGCGCAGAGCCCGTGAGGTATGCCAATGGCACCTCAGTGCATTTGGAATTGGATTCTAAGAAATGAGAATTGAGGTTCCGGGGGGGGGGGGGAGCAGGAACCGTTTAAACATTCCCTGAAAGACCAATAAAAGCGAAGCCTTCTAAAAATACTCAGCCACAAAAACGATTCTATTGTTTTTAAACTTCTAATAATATTATATGCGGGGTAAAAATAATGTGCTAAATATTAATTATTCCGATTGCATAATCTGAGAAGGGAGGGGGAACGCTTTCTTGGTAGTATGATCTGTAGATAGCTTGCTATTTTTAATCTGGATATTAGATAAAAGAATAAGTTTTAACAGCTGAACTTTTTTCCAGGCGTCATTTACCAATAATTAGGCAAAGCGGGTTCTCCTTCATGGAGAGCGCGTGTTGCGGTGGGGGCAACCATGACATCCCGCTGTTGCTGGGCGGGTTTGAATGTATGGTCACGAAGCTGATAGGGCACCTCCAATGTTGCTGGGGAGAATTTAATGTTGCTAATTTTGAATGACTGTTGGGGTGCCTTTTATTCCCTGCATGCAGCGTTGAGATTCCTCTTTTTGCTGCGCGCATCAGATCACCCTCCCTATATTTAGAGTTGTTCGTGTTGACTTTGCTATGCCTGTCATGGGGTCGTCTGCTTTCCGGGCAGGGGCCTGGTAGGGATTTTTACCATTCGGCTGATTGGCTGGTGCCATTTTGTTTTTTCTGCGTAGTAGCAAATCGTCACAACTTGTAAGGTTGCGGTTAGGCATTTTGGTTGGTGGAGGGGGTACGGTTGGCTGTGCCGGCCCCTCCAATGATGCTGCTGCTGCAAGGCTATTCCGTTAAAGGAATCCAGGGGCTCGCAATGCTCTTGTCCGAACACCTGGGGAAATTGGAGTTCTTGGTGCGATCAGGCAATCAAATGAAAAGGTTCCAAGAACTCGGGCCAGGAAGGAGATTAATTATGAATTCTTCAAACTGTTTTTCTTTGAAAATCATTTCAACTGGAATTTGTCTCATTACCTTAAGCAAAAAAAAAAAAAAACAGTTTGAAGAATTCATAATTAATCTCCTTCCTGGCCCAAGTTCTTGGAAGCTTTTCATTTGATAGCTTGTTCGAACACCTAGCAAAGGGCTAGGGCCACACAAGAGCCCCTGGGAAGAAGAAGAAGAAGAAGAAGAAGAAGAAGAAGAAGAAGAAGAAGAAGAAGAAGAAGAAGAAGAAGAAGAAGAAGAAGAAGAAGAAGAGTAGTAGTAGTAGTTTGGATTTGATATCCCGCTTTATCACTACCCGAAGGAGTCTCAAAGCGGCTAACATTCTCCTTTCCCTTCCTCCCCCACAACAAACACTCTGTGAGGTGGGGGGGGGGTGAGAGACTTCAAAGAAGTGTGACTAGCCCAAGGTCACCCAGCAGCTGCATGTGGAGGACCGGGGACACGAACCCGGCTCCCCAGATTACGAGTCTACCACACTTAACCACTACACCACACGGGCTCTCTGGGAGCATTTGGGGAGAGGTCAGGGCCTGGAGCCCAGATCTATTCTCTCCCCAAAAATGTTTTCCCTTACTGACTTTCACAGGCTTGCGGATGTCAGTTCTGTTCCTGCCTCTAAGTGGGAACAGGTAGTCGCTAACCAATGCCTAAGCAACCACTCACTTGCTGTAATCAATAAAGTTGTGCCCAAAATTATGCCAAAAAACAAAAACAAAATTCTCTGTGAACTGTCTCTTTATTTAGGGGTGTCCTGGTGGCCCTCGACACGCAAAATACATTAGTGTTGAAAGAAGAGGAACATCTCGCTGCCTTACAGCGTTTAATTGGCCCCTTCTGAAAGTTTCATCTGGAGCCCACTTTAAATAAACTCAAATGGCCGGTCATTAAATCTCCTTTCTAGCAATTGAGAAAAGGTCAGCGTTTTCATCTGTCAGAAGCCTGTACCCTCAGCATACAGATCAATCAAACCGTTCAAATGTGACTAAGGGGAAATCAATAGGACAGCTCTGCTGGAAATCCAAATATCGTTTGATAATGCGTCCGCCTTCTCAGTGTCAGTTGCAAATCCAGCTTCCCCCATCACAAAACACAGGAAAGCGTTTGTTCTATAAAGAAGAGATACGGGGGAAATTATGTCGGAGACTATTATGATAACCAAGGAAGATCACGCAGGATCACGGGGGTGGATAAAAGGATAATAAGGAAAGTAAAGCGATGCAGCTTAGATAAAAATGAACGCTGTACTCATTGTACTCCCCTAAAATGAAAAACCAGGACCTGAACCAATCAAAGCTAAGCACTTTTAAGCCCCACTGATTTCAGGAGGAGGGACTGGGGCACACAGTTTCCTTTTCAATTGAAATCAGTGGAATTAATATACCTGTATTTGACTGAACGGTATATATAACTGTATATACATGTCTACCTGTGCCCTGCATTCTCCCTCATAAGAGTGTAAGAAAAGCCTGCTGGGCCACACACGGTTGCTCCTGCTGCAAATTTCAGTGGAGCGTTCATAGTTTTTAAGTCATTAGCAAAGGCATTAGGCACAATAACAGCGGTGTTGCACATGTGGTTCCTTGCTGCCTGCTCTCGCTCTCGCTCTCGCACTCACCTCCCAACTCCATCTACTTGCTTCGCCTCCTGCCTACCTCCCTAACATGTGGGTGGCGCAAGGCAGACACTACTGAGCAACTGACTTAGGGAATGAGGGAAGGATGGTGGTGAAGACACAGACGTGCTGCTTCCCCCCCCCCCCAAAAAAATCACCAGACCTATCATTTGCTGGGCACATCCAATTACATGGGGGCGGGGGAAGAAAACAGCAAAAGAAAAGACCAGGCCAGATGGAGCTGAGCATACTAGCTTGTCAGGTGCGAAACAGGATGAACAAAGTGATATGGTGTTTTTTACCTTGTAATAATAATAATAATAATAATAATAATAATAATAATAATAATAATTTATTATTTATACCCCGCCCATCTGGCTGCGTTTCCCCAGCCACTCTGGGCGGCTTCCAACTGAATATTAAAAACAGTACAGCATCAAACATTAAAAACTTCCCTAAACAGGGCCGCCTTCAGTTGTCTTCTAAATGTAAAATAGTTGTTTATTGCCTTGACATCTGCTGGGAGGGCGTTCCACAGGGCGGGTGCCACTACCGAGAAGGCCCCCTGCCTGGTTCCCTGTAACCTCACTTCTCACAATGAGGGAACCCCCAGAAGGCCCTCGGTGCTGGATCTCAGTGTCCGGGCTGAATGGTGTATTTAAGATGCATTTAAATTAATTGATTGCCTGTTTTCATGTTCTTATGTTCTTTGTATACTGTGTTAGTTTTATGATGTTCACTGTCCTGAGCCCGGCTCCAGCCAGGGAGGTTGAGGGTAGAAATAAAAATTTATGATGGTGGTGGTGATGATGATGATGATGATGTGCAGGGAAGTAGGCAGAAGGCAAGGGGGAAAGATGGAGTTGGCAGGTGAGAGTGAGCAGCAAGGAACTGCGTGTGCAACACGACTGCTATTGTGTCTAATACCTGGAGGTCTTCCCTGCTGCTGCTGCTGATTAATTCGGCTTACATACCACCCTTTCTCAAAAGATTCCAGGGCAGTGTACAATGTTAAGGACATGTTTTATGGAGCATCAAAAATGAAAACATAATAAGAAGCCTAATAAGAAGCGGAATAACAGAAAGCATAACGATACAGTGGTACCTCGGGTTACAAACGCTTCAGGATACAGACTCCGCTTACCCAGAAATAGTACCTCAGGTTAAGAACTTTGCTTCAGGATGAGAGCAGAAATCGTGCTCCGGCAGCGCGGCAGCAGCAGGAGGCCCCATTAGCTAAAGTGGTACCTCAGGTTAAGAACTGTTTCAGGTTAAAAACGGACCTCCGGAATGAATTATGTTTTCTTAAACAGAGGTACCACTGTAAAATAATCATAATAACAACCCCCCCTCCCCAGCTTTAACAGGCTGCTTGACCATCGGCCCCCAATGCTACACGTGGAAGTGAGAAGCATGTTGCATTTGCTTGAATATACCATTATTCCCGAAAAACGATGAAAGGAAGCCACCTCCTCCTTTCATCCTCCTCGTCCCGCTGATCTGAAGCCTGCCACTATCTTCAATGGATAAGTAAGGCAAACATAGTTGCTCAATATTTGCAGCTTATATAAATTGCACACAAACACCCAAGGACTTATTTCTATTGCACCGTTTAGGTGGGTCGGCCAATGGGGTGGTTCAGGGAAGATTCTGCTGACTAGACTAGACTGTTCTTCAAAGGGACAATGAGCATCTTTTAAAAGGCCTTTATTGGCCCAGGCTTTCTGTGACCATTGGGTTTGGTTTTTGAAGGTGGACCCTGCAACTGACAAGTCTGACTTGTCGTTTTATTTGTTATAGTGGTGGTGGTGGTGGGGAGGGTATATTGTTGTAGCCTGCCCTGGGACCTTAGAGCAGGCTTCCTCAAACTCAGCCCTCCAGATGTTTTTGGCCTACAACTCCCATGATCCCTAGCTAGCAGGACTAGTGGTCAGGGATGATGGGAATTGTAGTCTCAAAACATCTGGAGGGCCGGGTTTGAGGAAGCCTGCCTTAGAGTGAAGAGCAGGCAGTAAATTGTTAGA
Organism: Zootoca vivipara; assembly: GCF_965207765.1. Classification (NCBI taxonomy): domain Eukaryota; kingdom Metazoa; phylum Chordata; class Lepidosauria; order Squamata; family Lacertidae; genus Zootoca; species Zootoca vivipara. The sequence goes on along the minus strand of NC_142584.1, from coordinate 98,212,592 downwards.
GTAATAATAGTAATAATATTGGGTTTTTTGTTTTTTAATTTTAAATTTAAAAAAACTTTATTGAGATTTTAATTAAAACATATCAAATCATAACAAAACAAATTAAAACAAATCAACTCAAAATGTAAAAGTTCATACAGATATCATACTTCCAAATTTACATCTGAAAAGTAATTGATATCTAATACATAATTCGACTAAACCTTCCTGTCTAGTCTTTTCCTCTATAACATCCAAATTAAAAACATACACTTATTATTTCTCTTAAACATATGTAACAGATAAATTTTCCTCTTTTTTCCATGTACTTCCTCTTGCCTTGATCTCGGTCTCTTTAAGCTTTTGATAAATTACTGCTCCCCTCACCCAATGTTTCGCCTGCGTTTCCTTTTGTTTTAATAATCTTTACCTACAGCACTGGTCTCTAGAAATGAATCCGGGATTTTAATGTGGGACATCGTTGCTTCATATAATTTCCGAATTTCCCCCAATTTTCTTCAACATTTTGTTTACTGTTTTAATATATTGAGTTGTGCAGGCCATTTAGAAACGTTTCTTTAATATTGAGCAGGCTATAAATGCTCTCAAATAAACAAGTAATAAAAATGCACATTTTTTTGGTTTCTGAAAAGGAAACGAAAAGCAGGTAGAGATCAGAAGAGACAAAAATCTGCAGGGTGTTTGTGTGTTTCCTTAAAAAAAAAAGAACACGGAACATAAGCAGAGCCCTGCTGGATCCTTGTCAAACATCCCAGTCTCACAGAAGCCAGTCAGGTGCCTATGGGAAGCCTGCAAGCATAACCCGAGTGCAACAACCCTGAGTCTAGGCCTGCCCTTTCCTTGCTGCAATTTTGTTTTGTTTCCATTCTCCTTGCTAATGCGGGTTCTCTATTATAGAGAGCACGATTTGCGGTGGGGGCTAGCAAACCACGCCTGTGACAAAGGTGGGGGCATGAGTGGCCACCGTTTGATTGGATATGGGCTGTTGTTGGGCATAATCGCATGTATCAATTTAGTAAGTCAAGCCCCTGGGGTATAAATACTTTAATGCTTGGTTTTTTCCTTCTCTTTGGCTGCGTTTCTGATCCCCACCCTCCCTCCGCTGTTTTTAGGCCTCTGTGTTAACATTGCTATGACTTCGTTGGTCGCCTGTATTCAGGGGCCGGTAGGAATTTTTCCCATTTGGCTGATTGGCTGGTGCCATCTGGGTTTTCGCCTACTGCATAGCAAATAGTCACAACTTGTAAGGTTGGCGGTTAGGTATTGGTTATTTTGGTTGTATTAAAGGGTCTTATTGATTATGTTGGCCCCAAGTTTATGCCTGCGTGATTGGGGAAATCCCGGTCAGGAATACAGGGGCTCTATGCTGTGTCCGTAACCCCAAGGTAGGGGGCCAGGACGGCATATTGATGCCTCTGGGAGCCTGAAGGGAGAGGGGAGAGTTCATTGCACCCGGGTCCCTGTCTCTCCCTGTTGGATTTCCCCGTGTTGACAAGGCAAGTTATTATTATTATCATTTCTGTCCTTAGGTGACAGTTGAGAACCAATGCCTACGCAACCACTCACATGTTTTGGATTTAATAAAGTTGTGGCCAAATTCATGCCAAAAACCATTAAACTTAAATCCTGTCTATGTTGTGATTTATTTAGGGGGGTGGTTTGGGGACCTCCACACGCAAATCCAGTGCCAAGAAATCACAACCTTCCCCTACCAAGAAATCACAACCTTCTCAAAACAGAAGAGCTCTTGCTTCGAAATCTAGCATTCATGCTGCTGTCGCTCTTGATTTGCCACAGGAAGGTTAGGAAACAGGGGAGGGGAGGCATGCTCATCAAACCCTGCTCAGTATTGTGTTATGCAGTGTCAGTTTTCAAAAATAAAATAAAATGACAAAACATGACACAACAGAAGTTGATGTCTAGGGGGTAATCTTCTGGGTTCGGTGTGTGAAGAATGAGCCATGCAATTTTCATTAGCATTAATGGGAGCACAGGGGTGCTTTTCCCATGCACTACTGGGGGGGGGATGTATGCCAATGAATTAGACGTTCCGAAGGCTCGGCTCTGGTCTATTGCTTGAAGGGCTTTTTTTGTGCAGGCCCAGCTGGGAGGGAATGAAGGACTGCTGCAAATAGGATTTCTCCTATACCTAAATTGGTGGAGGGGGGCATGATTTGCATGCGCAAGGCTTGAAGGATCAGGTAGCAGGTGATGCAAAAGATTTATCTGAGATCAAGAACAACAGACATTTTAGACTAGACAGACGCATACGCAGGAAGTGAGTCAGGCGGCTGGAGAGGCCAGGGATTCTTTTATTGAACGGTACCAAATCGTGTCCTCCCTCAAAGAGGGCATGTGTTGCGGTGCGACCTGGCAACTGAACCCTGCGTTGTGGGTGGGTTCGATTGGATAGCCACAAAACCCTTGATGCTGGATAGCCAATGGGACGCTAGCCAAACTGATCAAGGGACTTATATATGCCCATGCACGTGACTCAGAGCTTCCTCTTTTGGTCAGTGCATCGGAACACCTGCCCACCTCTCCCTATTTTGTAGGGCTTGCGTGCTTGACCTTGCTATGCCATCATCTGTCGTCTGTCGTTGGGACAGGGACACGGCAGGAATTTTCCCCACTTGGCTGATTGGCTGGTGCAATTTGGGTTTTGCCTGCCACGTAGCAAACCGTCACAACTTGTAAGGTTGCGGATAGGCACTGGTTCAGGTGATAGGGATGGGGGAATGCTCTCGCCATCCCTATGTGAAGGGGTATTCCGTTAAAGGAATCCTGGGACTCAATGGTTTGGTCAACCCTGAGAGGGGTTGTGCCCGTGCCTGAGTCCAGGGGGACATCTGGGTGGTGGACATAGCATGTCCCCGGCTTTCCACCATTCCGGGTGTTCACCCTAGGCTGACCTATGCTGGTGCCCTGGGTCAGCGCTACCTGCAACAGTGCAGGGAGCTAGTCGAACCAGAGCCTATTCAACCACTCACCTGATGTAATCAATAAAGTTGTGGCCTAAATTCTGCCAAAAACCAAACCAAAATGTGAGTCTTGTCTGAATTTATTTATAGGGTGAGATTTAGAGGTCTAAACACGCAATTGATGCTTTACTATTTATGCATGTTCCGTTCATGTTATGTGGAATGCATTTCAAGTCATATTTTTGTGTCATTGCATTACATATTCTTGCGCCATGCACTAATCCGTTCTGAGTGTACCCCCACACTGGTCTTCCAAGGACTAACTAAGGCGATATAACCTGCAAGAGTTTAACATTGTTTGCCATGACTTTAAACTTCATGTTTTTAAAGGCTTTTAATGATTGCTGCTACTAAACTCTGCTTATGCAAATGGGGTCATATCCAACCCTGCACCTCCGATCGCACAACAGATTTCCGTGCAACAGAACCTCCTCGTCTTCTCCTGTCCCTTCCAGTCCCCTATGCACCCTCAAAATTCACTGAAGGGTTTTTTAAACCACTCTTCATCAACTGATCCCAGGGTAGTTTACAATAATTAAAACAATAAGAAACAACAAAAGCAATAAAACTGTAAAAACCAAAACAGCAGATTGCAAAAAATCAACATACAGTCTTTAAAATACAAAAAAAAAACCCCACCCAAAACCACGTGAAATATTTTTGCCTAGCACACTTAGATAGGAATTCAATGTAGCACTAAGTTAAAGTCCCTTAGTGGTGTACAGTACGAGCTGTGCTAGCAGCATATAAAACAGATACACCAATTCATCGATGTGACTGGCATGCATTTGCAAAGGAGTTTCCTGTTCCATCTGTTTTGGGGTTTTAGCATCGAAGTTGTGCGGGAGAAGTCGCTCCAATAATTGGGAAACCCCATCACAACGTTGCATCTTAGATCCTTGCTGACCAGGATTGCTCTCCTCATGTTCCGTGCTTTGGGGAATGTCAAAACCACTTAAGTGGGACTCTCATGAAGCTTCCGATCCAGGAAACAACCAGGCTTAGGCTTGCTTAGCTTTCAGAATCTAGCAGCATTAATGGGCCCAGAGTATTTTCACCTGGTGATTGAGGATCTTAAGAGGCTAATGTGCTTGTGAGATCCTTCTTGAAAACTCCATAAAACATGCACCTGATTTATCCCGCGCATGCTTCATGCATATTCAATCCCTCATCTCCTGAAAGTCAATTGTTCTCAAAGGCATCCCCGAACAGGTGTCCATAATAAGCAAGTCTATATTGCATAAATAGAACACACCGCCGCGACATCATTCATAGTCCATAAATAATTGAAATCAAAGTATTACAGGGTAGAAGTCATATATCAGAGCTCATTCTGAGCTTCCTGATCGAACATGCTTTTCATCTACGCAGCTACGTGACAAGGGCATCAATGATCCAAACAGCTTTCCTTGGCCATTGGAAGCACAATGAAAACAGTAACAAATGCAATTCAATAAATGTCTAATGTATGAATGCTTCCTTGAAGCAGATTCAATGTGATTTAGTAGTGAACTCGCTGTAGTATAGCCTATCTTAACTTCTTCGCATTTCGGTACAGTCCAGAGGCGGAAAAATGTACACAGGATGAAACTCTAAAGCCCTAAATGGCCTCGGTCCAGTATACCTGAAGGAGCGTCTCCACCCCCATCATTCTGCCCGGACACTGAGGTCCAGTGCCGAGGGCCTTCTTGCAGTTCCCTCGTTGCGAGAAGCCAAGTTGCAGGGAACCAGGCAGAGGGCCTTCTTGGTGGTGGTGCCTGCCCTGTGGAATGCCTTCCCATTAGATGTCAAAGAGAAAAACAGCTACCAGATTTTTAGAAGACATCTGAAGGCAGCCCTGTTTAGGGAGGCTTTTAATGTTTAATAGATTATTTTATTTCATTTTTCTGTTGGAATCCGCCCAGGGTGGCTGGGGAAACCCAGCCAGATGGGCAGGGTATAAACAATAAATTATTATTATTATTATTATTATTATTATTATTATTATTATTATTATTATTATTAAACTCCCCCAAACCGCAAACTTCAGTAAATGAAAGATTGGCAAGAGAAAGCGCCTGCCTATGAAGGGTCAGCTGCAGCATCAAGAAGGCAGGTATCTACCTCTGCTAAGAAGATAAAAATTATTGACCTGGCAGTCTAGATTCTTTCTGTGCCACAAAATGCTGAATTCTGCAACCACTATAAATTACGCAAATGGAGCAAATTTGCAGGACTTCTCTTGGTTCGGATAACTTATTCCGCTTTTCTTCATTGGAGGAAGGAGCCAACACGACACTAAAGTCTCAGAGGTAGAGCTCATGGTGGACATGCAAGACAGGAGTGGCTGGCACGGAGCAGCACTGCCATGAAACTGCCCTCCTGACCGCAGCATTGCTGCTGCATTCTGGGATGGTACAGAGGCAGGACAGGGTGGCAGGTTTGGGGCTGTGCCAGGTCTCCCAAAAGGGGTGGGGTTGTGGTGTGTGTGTGTGTGTGTGTGTGCTTTCTCCCTCCCCCAAAGACTGCGGCTTGGCTCATTTGCATGAATCATCTCAAACTCTTTGCCTTTGTAAGTACTTTCTGTTCTCTGCTTCTGGCTCTTTGCAGTCTGAATTACAGAGGGTGATATACTCACCAGCTTCCTAAAACAGCTCCTTGGCACCACAGTGGCTGAGGCCTGGCCTCAGCTATTCCAAACTGACTGACGATGGGGATAAGCACTAGGGGATGCTAAAACAAAAAAAAATCAAGCAGGGGAATGTAGATCACATGAATCTACGGAATGCCGGAGAGAAGCTCTTGCCGGACCTTTGCTCTTCTCCAAGCCATTTTGCTTCTGCGCTGCATTTTGCTGAGCCATAGTTTGAATAAGCATGTGGTCTGAACCAGGAGTCATGATGAAGCTGTCTTTCCACGAACCATGAGCTGTAGGCAAAAACAAAACTTGGCGAGTTTCACCTTAAGCCCCTGGGTTTTCCACCGATAGCCTCTATTGTGCCAGCAATGTTAGAGCATTGCAAAAGGGGGCTGTGTTGCCCACTGTTTCTGGGACGCTGGACCTCCATCCTGAGGACAGCTGCTCACTGATGCCCTACAAGTGGAGCAAGGCCAGTTAAAGTCTTCTTGACACTGACCCTCCAAGTCTCTCTATTTTTCAGGGACACTTCCAGGGATTTACAGAAGCCGTACTGGTTTCTTATTTGATCCCAGAATGTCCCACTTTTCCTTAGGACATCCCTATTTTCATTGGGGAAATGTTGGAGGGTATGGAGTTATGTGACCCCCGAGCCAAGGAGACAAGTAACTATACAACCTTTAGAAAACATCTGAAGGCAGCCCAGTACAGTCATACCTCTGGTTACAGACGCTTCAGGTTGCGTCTTTTCAGGTTGCGTCCTGCGCCGAACCCGGAAGTGCCCGAATGGCTTACTTCTGGGTTTCAGCGCTCGCGCATGCGCAGAACCACTAAATCGCGCTTTGCACATGAGCAGAAGTGCCAAATTGCGAGCCACGCATGCGCAGATGCGGTACTGCGGGTTGCGAATGCTGTGGGTTGCGAACATGCCTCCCGCACGGATCACATTTGCAACCCGAGCATCCACTGTACAGTATAGGGAAGGCTTTTTTGAATGTTTAATGTTTTATTATGTTTTTGTATATGTTAGAAGCCACCCAGAGTGGCTGGGGCAACCCAGTCAAATGGGCGGGGTATAAATAGTAAAGTCGTTGTTGTTGTTGTTGTTGTTGTTGTTGTTGTTGTTGTTGTTCTTCTTCTTCTTCTTCTTCTTCGTCTTCTTCTTCTTCTTAGGACATCTCTATTTTCAATGGAGAAATCTTGGAGGGTATGTTGACATTGGAGCACATCCTCTAATGCAGCAATGAATGTTCCACCTCTTGGCTATCTAGGACCCTTTGGCACACAATGTGAGACGTAATTTGAAAACAACAAAAGATGTGAGCCTTTCCCTGTGCCATCTGGTAGGCCAAAAGTCTTTCAAAGTGACCGGCTGGCCTTCATTACCTCCCCTCGGTTTTGCATAACTTTTCTCCAATCATCTGCAGTTGTGCTTTATGCTCCTTTTGTATCCTTCCAAGACAATCGGGTGAGGCCTCAAGTTCACGGCCTCTCCCTCAATCTTGAATAATTAAATCAGCAAGTCCTTTTTTCAGAACGGGAAGCTAAGCGGGGCAGCTGAGACTCCTCAGGCATCACCTACAAGTGCAAATACACAGTTCCTGGGGTGCTCTTGTGCATTGTTTCCTAGGCATCGCAATGTATATTATTCACAAATATGGCGACATCTGGGCCCACACAAACTGGCTTGCTGAAAAATATATAGCAAAGACCACAGTTAGGTCTTTGTTTCTGGATGCCTTTGCATACGTGCTTCAGTGTTATGCATCGCATGTCTTTCTAACCGTTGGGTTAGAACAAACATCCAAGATCATGTAGTCCAACCCCATGTCCATTTAGGAGAACCCTCTGTTACACCATTCTTGACACATGGCCACCTGGCCTCTGCTAAAGAACTTCTAACAAAGGAAAGGCCACCACCTCCCGTTTTGCAACACTTGGATTTTCACACAGCCAGGCTCTCAGCCAGACAGGCATGGGTGCAGAGGCGTAGTAAGCCCAGGTGGTACCCGGTGCAGATTTTGTTTTTTGTCACCCCCCCCCCAACGCGGCTCTGGCTCTGGTGAAAAGTGAAAAACATGAATTGCAAAAAAAACCCCTAGAGTTTACAGAACAAAACCCACTTAAGATATGAAATCAGCATTGAAAGAACATACAAGAACAGTTGAAAAATCTTATGCAACAGAAAATAAAAAAATGTTCCCCAGTGGGGGGGTGCTGAGTGTCACCCCCCTCCAGGGTGGCACCCGGGGCGACCCGCCCCCATCGCCCCCCCTTGCTACGCCACTGCATGGGTGGAATTCAATGTGGTGCTAACTGGACTTTGTACATGGGGTCCACTCACAAAATGGGACTCCCCCCCTTCCTCCCCACCATTTGCACCCTAAACCTGTTCTGGGAGTTCCCCCAACCACCCAGAATAGAATAAAAGAGGCTGGGAAGGAGAGTGTTAACAGGAAGAGTTACACACCCTCTGCTGCCTGCTCTGAATCTGTCGAAAATTCTTCCCTCCTTCCGTTCAATAGCAAGCTAAGTTCCAATGTTCAGGTCTGCCGTCTAACATCTACTTTGCCTTACAGTCTTCCAGACGTGGATCAAAAGTGTCCAGTGTCATTCCCATTTTGACACAGACAGTACAGAGTGGAGTACAATTACAGTGGAACCTCGGTTTATGAACACCTCGGTTTATGAATTTTCGGTTTACAAACGCCGTGGACCCATCTGGAACGGATTAATTCACTTTCCATTACTTTCAATGGGAAAGTTCGCTTCAGTTTATGAACGCTTCAGTTTATGAACAGACTTCCGGAACCAATTACACCCATGCTTCGGGTTATGTACGCTTCAGGTTGAGTACTCCGCGGACCCGTCTGGAACGGATTAATCCACTTTCCATTACTTTCAATGGGAAAGTTCACTTCAGTTTATGAACGCTTCAGTTTAAGTACTCCGCGGACCGTCTGGAACAGATTAATCCACTTTCCATTACTTTCAATGGGAAAGTTCGCTTCAGTTTATGAACAGACTTCCGGAACCAATTGTGTTCATAAACCGAGGTACCACTGTAGTTGAGATTCCTGCATTGCAGGGGATTGGAATGGATGACCAACTCAGAATCTTATGATTCTATGAAGAGCTAAGGGGAATAGGCCTGAGGCGTTCTGCCAGTGCTGACATTGGCGTTTATGAGACTTGTGCACAGTTTAGTTGGTACATTTTATTTGCACTGTCGACCTGCTTTGCTGGTGCGTAATTTATATTAGGGATGGCTGACCTGTGGAACTCTCAATGTCCAACAGCTCCAGCCAGCATGGCCAATGCTTGGCGGTCATGGGAGTTGGGTCATGGGTCCAACAAAATCTAGCAGGCCACAAGTTAACCACAAGTTAACCACTCCAAACTAAATGGAGAAGCTGCTTTTGAGTGATAAAAGGCAATGCCAAAACAGTGCCACAATGTAGTGGCACAGGAAAATACAGAACCCTATGGTTTCCCTTGCCCAGTTTTCTGTTGAAAATTCTCCCTCGTTTTCATTTTGCTAATCATACACCCACCAGGAGCAAGGAGACCAGTAAACAATACCTGCATTATTCCCTTCTCTGCCCAACACTCTCCTAATGCAAATACTATAAACGCTCCAAACAGAACCCCCTGTGTGTTTGCTGGGTAATATGGGAGCCCTTTAAATTGCTCTTGTTTACTTGAGTAAGGAGGAGGTCGACTTCTCAAAAAGGATAAAAAAATGGGGGGGGGAGCCAGAAGTTTAGAATGAGTGCCTTTTCTTCCCATACGCCAATAAAATAAGCTCATTGAAGATATATAGTTCAATCAGGCAGCTATTTAAGGAAACAACTCGATCACTTGATAAACATCATTAGGGGAAAATTTGAAAGTTGCAGCAAGAAGTTAAGAAATCTGTTTGCACAACCAAAAAGCAGAGGAAGGCCTGGTTTGTCTATAGCCAGAAAAGCGCAGACAGATTGCTTCGTAACAGAGCTTTCTTGTAATACACCAGAAAGCTGTGTGCCAGCTGAGGCTGATTCAGGAAAATGCTGAAATCTGCTCCTGGTAATTTCCTGCAGACAGAGCATTTAATCATCCCCAAGCCCACACCGCAAAAATCCGAGTCAGTGATTCACACTTTCAAAGGAATTTTTGCTTTGAGACAAGAATACTTCTCCCTGGTCTTAAGGACGCCAGTGACTCTTTTGTGATTGCAAAACATATAATCCTATTCTTTTTCCTGAAATAAAAAATTAAGCCACCATGGCCCGGCAGGTTTCTTTTTTTTTTTTTGGCATTCCTACAGTGAAGTCATTTTTTTTAGCCAGCTTTCCCCCATTACTGGGGCCACAGGCAACTTAACTTTGCCAAACCACACACATTTAAAAGGGTGTCATTCTAAAATGAAGGTCTATTTTTTGTCTTTATCCTATAGATCCCAACAGGTATTTCGTACTCGAGCAGTTCGTAGTTCCGTAAAACATAGTGCAGACCCCATATTTTATCAATCACAGCTCCAACAGCTTCTTATTTGGGCAATCCTATCCCCCTTCAATATAAATATCCTCAGGACTGCTTACACAGTGAAAGATAAAATGAATATTACAGCAAAAACTATATAGATACACACACACCAGGTTAAAAAAAATAAAATCCAAGTGCACTGAAATCACAAAGGTTTGGCAAAAAAGCTGGGGAAATAAAAAGAGGTCTTGCCTGGCACTATAAAAATAGCAAAGAAGGTTTGAGGCGCACCTTCCTATGGAAGAAATTCCACAAACTAGGTGCTACCATTGAGAAGCCCCTTCCGGTCCCTGGAAGGAGAACCTCTGAAGATGATCTTGGCAAGATGATGTGAGAACAGCTCTTGGTCCCAAGCTGTCTAAGGTTCTAATAGATAAGTACCAGGGCTTTTAATTGTGTTCAGGAACTGACTGGTACATAGTGAAGGGGTGTTGAGTAAGGTTACCAGACGTCCCCATTTCCCAGGGACAGTCCCCGGATTTACAAATCAGTCCCCTGACAAAATCCATCTATTTAATAGGAAGTTGAAAAGTGTCCCCGGATTCATTGAAAAAAATATGTTAGCCTTAGTGTTGAGAGGTAAAGGTAAAGGGACCCCTGACCATTAGGTCCAGTCGTGACCGACTCTGGGGTTGCGGCGCTCATCTCGCATTATTGGCCGAGGGAGCGGGCGTACAGCTTCCAGGTCATGTGGCCAGCATGACAAATCCGCTTCTGGCGAACCAGAGCAGTGCATGGAAACGCCATTTACCTTCCCGTCGGAGCGGTACCTATTTATCTACTTGCACCTTGACATGCTTTCGAACTGCTAGATTGGCAGGAGCTGGGACCAAGCAACGGGAGCTCACCCCGTCGTGGGGATTCGAACCACCGACCTTATGATCGGCAAGCCCTAGGCACTGTGGTTTAACCCACAGCACCACCCGCGTCCCTAGTGTTAAGAGGTAGCCCCACCTTATTGGTTCTGCAGGTCTGGCTGCAAGATAATTCATTTTACCTGCTCCTGGTAAGATGGAGGAGAAAGGCATCTGCAGAGCATCTGCTTTGCATGCAAAAGCTCCCAGGTTCAATTCATGGCATCTGCAGGTAGAACTGGGAATGTCCCCTGTTTGGAACCCTTGAGAGCTGCTATATGTCAGTTAGATGGACCAATGGTCTCTGACTCAACATAAGGTGGCTTCCTGGGCTCCATTTTTGGTGGGAGGTGGGGAGACATTTGACCTCTGTCCTATAGCTTGGGTACAACAAAACGTGATGTAGCAATAGGAGGGAGAAGCGTGGTCTGCAACTCATTGGGTTCTGTGGCTGTTTCTCCATATAATAGGAAGCCATACCTGTGGTCCACATGAATTCTCTGTGGACGCATCTACAGCTGTAGCTAATAATCATCTTGAAAACTACTCTGTGAGACATGCCCCTTACTGGGAGCAGAACTTCCTAACCACTGTCTTCATTTCAGCAAGGTGCATTTTGGAAGTTGCAGGCTTCTGACAGCATACGTACCATATTCCTTGGATCTAACAACCTTGTATTGAACCTAGATAACCATTTTTTAAATTATTTATACCCCGCCCATCTGGCTGGGTTTCCCCAGCCACTCTGGGCGGCTTACAGCACACATATTCAGCATCTCTTAATGAGAACGGCTTACCTTGAATCACCCTTTATTCTCATACTCGCAATCACAATGGTTGAAAACGTTCGGTTTTCCCCATCCTTTCCGTGAATGTTTATGAGTGGGGCATATAAAATCTGTTGGTGGTTGTGATTATGAAATTGAAGACCAATTGTGATTATAGATTGTTTGATTAAACCTGTGTATACGAGATGCTCTCTTGAGCACATGAGCTCGTTTTTCAGTCTCTCTGTCTCACTTGTCCTCTGTGATACTTCAGAATAACTAACATACCTGACTCCCTATTGACAGCTACCAATTCAGATGATGATCCTTTCTAAATCCATAAGCGTCAGAGCAAAAACTGCTCCGAATATTCCTTAGCCACTCTAACAATTGGCAGAGAAAGCTGGTTAAAAAGCATTCAGGAGTAGTAAATACTGCATACAGCAATGCAACAGGAGTAACACTCCCTTCAGACAGTCTGGCCTAGGCTAAGCTGAAAGAACATGATCGCCACTAGTGGGCGCCATGCTCTCGGTCTGGCGACCCTCACAACATCAGTCGCTCACACAGCTACTAAGTCAATCGATCAACCAATCCATATCTATTTATCTTTGTAGGTAATGGGATCTGAAGATGGCAATGCTACTTATGTTCCAGGGGAATATGGGGATGGACAGGGGAAAGAAGCCTGCCCTGCCTCGAACTTTTGATTGAAGAAGAGGGAAAACAACCTGTTGAGACCCAACCCCTGGTCCCAATATTTGCCAACTTTGTTAAAGATTTATTAAACCTTCCCCCCAAAAAAAACTTTCTAAAACTGCCCAATAAGAAATAGCTTACAGCATACTTAAAAATAATTAGAAATTTATAAATAAATAAACAACCTGCCTCGACTCACATGACACCTGCACCATGCCCCCATGTGCCTCCAATAAATTATGATAAGAGAAAACATAAAAACTCTCTCTTCCCCCAAGCATATCCATAGCTGCCAAGTTTTCCCTTTTCTCACGAGGAAGCCTATTCAGCAGAAGGGAATTTCCCTTAAAAAAAGGGAGAACTTGGCAGCTATGAGCATATCCCTAAAAGTTACAGTTTACTATGTCTGTGGACATATGGCCACTCTGTTCACTGCACTTGCAGAAATCAAAACATCTGTTTTCCGATAAAGAAGGGATGTCTGGGCATATAAGTTATTTACTACAAACTGAGGGTGGTGTCACGCCAAATCAACAAGTGAAAATATAGAGATGCTCGTTCTTTGTAAATTAAATGGTGGTTTGTAATTGGCTGGAAGCTTCTTCCCCCCCAGCCACCCACCATCCAAATGCGTTGCTTATTTCTAACTGGTGAACTTCTGAAATTTGCCCTTAAAATATGTAATGATTTTAAACCTATTGCATTTAAACGAATATCACTAGAATATCACTTGCAGCCTGGTAGGAAAGGCGAGATATAGCTTGAATTAATAATAATAATAATAATAATAATAGCAAATACTTATTTAAATGAAAGACACATAACACATTACAGCGACCTTTGGAAGCAATGCTGATTTTAATTATTAAGAAATTCAAGAAAACATTTTTTTGCCCGCATGAGAAGCAGCTGTCAAAAGGTTCAATGAGGCTTGAGGTTTGCCATTCCGCAGAAATCCCCACAGCAGCTGAGATGACAAGGGCTGCCTTTTCCGCCCCTTCCTTTTTTGAAACCAGAGGCCCAAGAATAAGAGAAGCTTCAGAGGCCCACATTTTTAAGATGGTACAGAAAGAATTTTGATGGATAAAAGATTTCAGCCACCACCACCACCACATAAAGAGGTATCTGACATATACTGCATAAGGCTTAATACAGGAGTCACAAATCAACACCGTATCATCGCAGGCTGTAATACGGCTGCCACCATTACTCCCTTGTGGTGAATAAACTGCCTCCTTCTACCCTGTCATTTGGAAACAGTAGTTAAAAAGAGGATTACAATCTGCATACTTGCAAGGTATTTGACTCCCTGCTTCCCAGAAAAAAAAATCACTGCAGCATTTACAGATGGAGGCAGAATATTGCAACTGAACAAACCAATGCCTGCACTGGTAAACATCAGTTTTTAAAATTCAGTTCTTCTTCTTTTTTGCATCTTTGCAGAAGTCAAAATCAAAATTCTGCTACTTAACCAGGCTAAAGTAGGATTTAATTTGACAGGCAGGGAACGGGAGGGGGGGGTAGCCATGCAACACACACACACACACACACACACACACACACACACACACACTGAACACCTCCCTGGGCAGTTGGGGCGGGGAGATGAGATGGAGAGGGGGTGAAAAGTCTCTGGAAGATCTTAATGAGAAAAGTGTGGTGACTGAAGCAAACAAGCAAATGCTTACTGAAGCCCTCTGCGGTATGCAGTAAAAGGTGGAGAAGCATCTTTTCAGAGACTGAAACCATTGGCACTTGGAGGGATAGCTTAGCTTTAGCATATACATCACAGCAGCAGAGCCCCAGTGACAACCTTACATAGACATTAGGAGTGTGTGTGTGTGTGTGTGTGTTGGGGATGGGGCTGTATACTAAACACCTTTAAATTTACGGCAGTGACCTATCCTAATTTCAGGGGTGTGGCTTTCAGGACCAAATCAAGTACACCCGATGCAAACGGCTCAGGGGCCATTCTAATCTTCTATGCAACATTCACATTTTGTATATGTATTGTCGAAGTGAGTAAAGGGAAGGTTTCGTGGCAAAAACCCTGTCTGGTTTGAGTATTTTGCAGTGATTAGTGTTGGATAGAGAAACCCTGGGATAAGATAAAGGTAAAGGGACCTCTGACCATTAGGTCCAGTCGCGGACGACTCTGGGGTTGCGGAGCTCATCTCGCTTTACTGGCCGAGGCGTACAGCTTCCAGGTCAAGTGGCCAGCATGAGGAAGCCACTTCTGGCGAACCAGAGCAGCACACAGAAACGCTGTTTACCACCCCGCCGGAGCAGTACCTATTTATCTACTTGCATGTTGACGTGCTTTCGAACTGCTAGGTTGGCAGGAGCAGGGACCGAGCAACGGGAGCTCACCCCATCGTGGGGATTCGAACCGCCGACCTTCTGATCGGTAAGCCCTAGCAGGGCCAGCTCTAGGGGTAGGTTGGGTGGCGCGGGGCGCCAGGGCGCGGGGCTCGCAGGGGGGCGGGGCGCTGCACGCGGCGCCCGTCCACCAGGGCAGGGGCGCCAAAGCGATCTCCGCACCATGGCCCCAGGGCGCCCGACATGCTTGAGACGGCCCTGAACCCCAGGCTCTGTGGTTTAGACCACAGCGCCACCCGCGTCCCGTAACCCTGGGATAGGTAAAGGTAAAGGGACCCCTGACCATTAGGTCCAGTCGTGACCAACTCTGGGGTTGCGGTGCTCATTGCACGTTATTGGCCGAGGGAGCCGGCGTTTGTCCGCAGACAGCTTCCAGGTCATGCGGCCAGCATGACAAAGCCGCTTCTGGTGAACCAGAGCAGTGCACAGAAATGCCGTTTACCTTCCTGCCGGAGCAGTACCTATTTATCTACTTGCACTCTGACTTGCTTTCGAACTGCTAGGTTGGCAGGAGCAGGGACTGAGCAACGGGAGCTCACTCCGTCGCAGGGATTCGAACCGCCAACCTTCTGATCGGCAAGCCCTATGCTCAGTGGTTTAACCCACAGCGCCACCCACGTCCCAACCCTGGGATACTAGGGTTCAAATCCTCACTCCTCAATGAAGCTCACTGAATGAGCCACCACCCTAACCAGTGAACCCCCCACCCTGACCACCATGTTCCTACAATACACGGGGTTTGTGCTGCAGAACAATTGCAAATTTGTTTGCAAATCCCCAGTTTGGAGGGGATCCTAAATTTTAGGGGTTTGTAGCTAATGAAGCTCAAAGAGTGCCCAAGAAGGCTGGGTTAAAAGAATTCCATTTGCATGTTTCAAATTAGGGGATCCATCTAAGGGTCCCATCATGCCCAAAGTCCCCTCAAATCCTGAGCTCAGCACAGCTGTCTGACTGCAGACTTCCTGTACAAATGCACTATTTCTTTAAGCCTTTCGCCCTGAAATAGTTTTCCTTCCCTGCGCCAAACAAAGAAGGCACATTTAAATACAAACCAAATCTCCTCCCTACTTTCTGCAACTCCCCTTGTGGTGAAGGAGCAGTGGAACACTTTTTTAAAAAATCCACATTTGCAAGGGCACCATCTATAACTTTCTTCATGACTCCCCCCCCATCCCCCCCCCGGTGGGCTTTCCCTTCAATTAGCTCTTCAGAGACTCCTGGGTTTGGCTACTTCGACTTCCCATTAATTCCTATTTTGATTATCAGGTCAACTCTCCCAACATTGCCAGCAGGCAGAGTTCAGAAGTGCAACCATGTCAAAAATTATCTATGCAAACCAAAGAGGGAGTAATTATGCAAAAGCAAGTCTTGCCAAGACTTATCAGCTCTCCACCCTGGGCCCGCTGCTGGCTTTTTTTTTCTGTTGTTGCTTAAGAGATCGAGAGAACAAGAAGATTGCACAGCACTGGCCCTAAGCCTGATTGCTCCATGCCGCCCTGTATCCAGAGATAGACAGATGCTTCCTTCGCGACAGCGGGCAAGACGCTGATTAGAAACCTGCAGGGGCAGCCACTTCAAGGTCGGGAGCAGGAAGGCAAAGTTAGAGGAACTCTCCCAAGCCTCCCCAATACAAATGCCTCCCTTGGGGTTGGAGATGCAATTTGCATGGCTCACAACAGGTCCAGGAGGCAAGGAGGTTGAAGCAGCATTGGAAAGCAAGAAACACACACACACAGCGATTCGGACACATGATGCCTGTTTGCATGATCAAGGGTATCTCACAAGGCTAGCTTGTGACTGCGGTTTGGGAAATCAACCCTTGTTGACTTGACCAAGGAATGGCCAGATGTTTATTATTTGTTTGTTTGTTTGTTTGTTTGTTTGTTTGTTTATACCCCGCCCATCTGGCTGGGTTTCCCCCACCACTCTGGACGGCTTCCAAGAAATACCAAAATACATTAAAATATCACAGATTAAAAACTTCCCTAAACAGGGCTGCCTTTAGGTGTTTTCTAAATGTCAGGTACTTGTTTATCTCCTTGACCTCCGATGGGACGGCGTTCCACAAGGCAGGTGCCACTACCGAAAAGGCCCTCTGCCTGGTTCCCTGTAGCTTTGCTTCTCGCAGTGAGGGAACCACCAGAAGGCCGTCGGCGCTGGATCTCAGTGTCCGGGCTGAACAATGGGGGTGGAGACGCTCCTTCAGGTATACAGGACCGAGGCCGTTTGGGGCTTTAAAGGTCAGCACCAACACTTTGAATTGTGCTCGGAAACGTACTGGGAGCCAATGTAGGTCTATTAGGACCAGTGTTATGTGGTCTCGGCGGCCGCTCCCAGTCACCAGGCTAGCTGCCGCATTCTGGATTAGTTGTAGTTTCCGGGTCACCTTCAATGGTAGCCCCACATAGAGCGCATTGCAGTAGTCCAAGCAGGAGATAACTAGAACATGCACCACTCTGGCGAGACAGTCTGCAGGCAGGTAGGGTCTCAGCCTGCATACCAGATGGAGCTGATAGACAGCTGCCCTGGACACAGAATTAACCTGTGCTTCCATGGACAGCTGTGAGTCCAAAATGACTCCCAGGCTGCACACCTGGTCCTTCAAGGGCAGAGTTATCCCATTCAGGACCAGGGAGTGCCCCACACCCACCCGCCTCTGCCCCCTCAAAACAGTACTTTTGTCTTGTCAGGATTCAACCTCAATCTGTTAGCTGCCATCCATCGTCCAACCGCCTCCAGGCACTCACACAGGACATTCACTGCCTTCACTGGTTCTGATTTAAAAGAGAGGTAGAGTTGGGTGTCATCCGCATACTGATGAACACCCAGCCCAAACCCCCTGATGATCTCTCCCAGCGGCTTCATATTGATGTTAAAAAGCATGGGGGAGAGGACGGATCCCTGAGGCACCCCACAAGTGAGAGCCCAGGGGTCTGAACACTCATCCCCCACCACCACTTTCTGAACACGGCCCAGGAGGAAGGAGCGGAACCACTGTATGACAGTCCCCCCAGTTTCATCTGCATGCCCCACTCTCTTAAGATACTCATGGTCTGCAGTAGATTTGAGGGGAAATTCCATCTTCTGCAGCATACCAGAGAGAGAGAGAGAGAGAGAAAGCAAACCTGCTTTTGTTTACATGATCGCTGATCCTAGGCTGGAGAGTCAAGAAATCCAGATTTCACCAAGGGCTCCTTTCCACTGACTGCGAGAGTTTTATTTACCATTTGAACATCTAAACATGTTAAAGGTTTAAAGTAAGCAGAAGGGTTGTCATCACAGCATGAATTATATGTAAATAAGCTCTTGAAAAATCCATGTAATGTTTACATGTCCAGGAGGTCTCCTTATATTAAGATGGCCGTGCTATAAAATGAATGCCTCAGCTAAGATTTTGGGAGGGAGGGAGGGAGGGAGGGAGGGAGGGAGGGAGGGAGGGAGGGGTGACATTAAAAAGCAGCATGCCATTTAGTTTCTGATTATATTTCGTCCAGCTTTGAACAGGATTCTTTTCAGTTGCTAGGCATTTATCATTTGCTTACAAGCACAGTGGAACCTCGGTTTATGAACACCTCAGCCGCGGACCCGTCTGGAACGGATTAATCCACTTTCCATTACTTTCAATGGGAAAGTTCGCTTCAGTTTATGAACGCTTCAGTTTATGAACAGACTTCCGGAACCAATTAAACCCATGCTTCAGGTTAAGTACGCTTCAGGTTGAGTACTCCGCGGACCCGTCTGGAACGGATTAATCCACTTTCCATTAATTTCAATGGGAAAGTTCGCTTCAGTTTATGAACGCTTCAGTTTAAGTACTCCACGGACCGTCTGGAACAGATTAATCCACTTTCCATTACTTTCAATGGGAAAGTTCGCTTCAGTTTATGAACGCTTCAGTTTATGAACAGACTTCCGGAACCAATTGTGTTCATAAACTGAGGTACCACTGCATTACCAAAACTGAATTCATTTCAGATCCTATCTATCTATCATCTATCTATCTTGGGTTAGAGGAGTGTTTGCCAACCTGGCAACCTTCCAGTGTTTTAGACTACAGCTCCTATCAACCCCAGCCAGCAGGCTGAGCTAGGGCAAAGGCAGCGTTCCTTATCCCCCACCCCCGCTGGGCTGTTTACTATGCAGATTAAGCAAGAGATGCTCCCACCTATTTGCTCACTGTTCTTTACAGGTCTGCCTACAGAACAGTATTGTAGAGCAGTTTGGAAGGCACTTCTTCATTCCCTCCTTACGCTGGTTGGATGCTGAACTTATGATGAAAAGCATCTTAAAATAGACTCTTTCTCTCCCCTACCCCCCAACCTCTCTCTTTAAAGCAACAACCCACCATTTGTCTTCTGTAAGCACTTGTGCATAATGCTGTTGGGAGTTTCTGTTCTTTTTCACCCTCCAATGACTTTGCACAGTTGCAAAGAATCCTTGTTTGGTCCTTACTGTCTCATGCCACATTCCTAAGCCCTTAGTGGTACTTATCCTCTAAGGAAACAGGCCTAGGATTGTGCTGCTAGTTAACATTGTCCTCTTACAGATGCTTAACAGAAGAATCAGGATAAACGTGGCAAAGGGGGTGGAATCGGGGCAAGAGTAGGGGGGATTATATAACGTCTGTGCCTGGGGCATCTCAAAACCTCAAAATGACCGTGCATCACCTCTGCTCGCTTTAATAGGTATCATTAATCAACGGTACTAACCCTGGAGAGGCAGATGGAGATAAAAGGTAGCCAGGAACAGTCATAAAATACTCATCAAAATGCTTAAGATCTTAATTCCTTTGAAGCTATCTCCAGCTTTCCTACATTTGGTCTTTTCATTTGTCTTTGAGAAGGTTTCTTTCTTTTTAAAAAAGTTATCTGCTGCATATGTTTACGGAGATACCCAAATGCATCTTTGTTCTACAGGGCAAGTCACTGCTGGATAAGCAAAATAAATGGGGCAGTCAAAAGACAAAACAAGCTACTGCAGATAAAATCTATTCCCGCATTTCTTCAGGTTTATGAGCTCCTAATTCGTCAACATTAGCATCAGGAAGATATTTGCCACGAGATTCAGTCGTAACTTCGTTACCAGAGTGGTTTCATTTGAACGTGCTGTGCACCCAACCAGCAAAAGCAGCAAGCTTTTCGCCAAAGCACCAATCCGGGTTATTGTGCAAATGCAAAACGTGTCAGGAGCCTGCTACTCGAAAATGATTTTTGTTGTCATGATGCAAAACAGCACATTATATCATTGGTACATATGGAAATGGTCTCATCCTGAGATGGATTATTGTGCCACCTAGCCTAGCACTGTCCACTCTGACTGACAGCAGCTCTCCAAGGTCTCAGGCTGAGGCGGCCTCTTCTACCCAATCCAGTGTTGTTTAGTGGTTAGAGCATTGGACTAGAACCAGGGAAATCCACATTCAGTCCCCAATGAGCTCTCATGTAGGCAAGCCACTATTTCTCAGCCTAACCCCAGAGAGTTGCTATGCGGGGGTGGGGGTGGGGGAACCAAGAGGGGGTGATTATGCATGCAGCGATAGAGCTCCTTAGGAACATGGGTGGAAGACCTCCAACTCACAGCCATAATATTGTGTCAGATGTGGGGCAGCTACAAAGGAGAGATTGGGAATGTTAATAATAATAATAATAATAATAATAATAATAATAATAATAATAATATATTTATACCCCGCCCATCTGGCTGGGCTTCCCTGGCCACTCTGGGCGGCTTCCAACCGAATATTAAAAACAGTACAGCATCAAACATTTAAAACTTCCCTAAACAGGGCCACCTTCAGTTGTCTTCTAAATGTAAAATAGTTGCTTACTGCCTTGACATCTGCTGGGAGGGCGTTCCACAGGGCGGGTGCCACTACCGAGAAGGCTCTCTGTCTGGTTCCCTGTAACCTCACTTCTCACAATGAGGGAACCACCAGAAGGCCCTCAGTGCTGGATCTCAGTGTCCGGGCTGAATGATGGGGGTGGAGACGCTCCTTCAGGTATACAGGACCGAGGCTGTTTAGGGCTTTAAAGGTCAGTACCAACACTTTGAATTGTGCTCGGAAACGTACTGGGAGCCAGTGTAGATCTCTCAGGACCGATGTTATGTGGTCCTGACGGCCACTCCCAGGCACTAGTCTAGCTGCCGCGTTCTGGATTAATTGCAGTTTCTAGGTCACCTTCAAAAGTAGCCCCACGTAGAGCATATTGCATTAGTCCAAGCGGGAGATAACCAGATCATGCACCACTCTGGTGAGACAGTCTGCGGGCAGCCTGCGTACCAGATGGAGCTGATAGACAGCCGCCCTGGACACAGAATTAACCTGCGCCTCCATGGACAGCTGTGAGTCCAAAATGACTCCCAGGCTGTGCACCTGGTCCTTCAGGGGCACAGTTACCCCATTCAGGACCAGGGAGTCCCCCACACCCACACCCTGTCCCCCCAAAACAGTACTTCTGTCTTGTCAGGATTCAACCCCCATCTGTTAGCTGCCATCCATCCTCCAACCGCCTCCAGGCACTCACACAGGACCTTCACCGCCTTCACTGGTTCTGATTTAAAAGAGAGGTAGAGCTGGGTGTCATCTGCATACTGATGAACACCCAGCCCAAACCCCCTGATGATCTCTCCCAGCGGCTTCATATAGGTACAGGCTGTATGCCTTGTGTTCTTTTAAATTTGGCACCAAAATGCAAACTGCACTGGGATTAGCTGACTGGAGAATGCTACAGCAGTGAGGCCTTGCCAGAATATAACACCTATGCTTCAGAGATCTGCACTGGTTGCTGATCTGCTACCAAACCAAAGTTCATGTTGCAACTATTAGTGTCTATAGCCCTGAACAAACCATTCTTGTTTAGGGAAGCCTACCCAGATGTTTAGAAATGCTGGTACAGATTTTAATTTGGTTTAGTATTTTAACTTTATATGCTATAAAGTATCGTGATTATTCTTGATTTTATTGTTTTGTCTTTTTGTAAACAGCTTTGACGTTGTTGTTGCTGCTGGTGGTTTTGTTTTTGTTTTTTCACAATGAAGCAGTGCATAAGGTAAAGGTAAAGGGACCCCTGACCATTAGGTCCAGTTGTGACCAACTCTGGGGTTGCGTGCTCATCTCGCATTATTGGCCACGGGAGCCGGCGTATAGCTTCCAGGTCATGTGGCCAGCATGACAAAGCCGCTTCTGGCAAACCAGAGCAGCACATGGAAACGCCGTTTACCTTCCCGCTGTAGCGGTTCCTATTTATCTACTTGCATTTTGACGTGCTTTCGAACTGCTAGGTTGGCAGGAGCTGGGACCAAGCAATGGGAGCTCACCCCGTCACAGGGATTCGAACCGCCAACCTTCTGATCAGCAAGCCCTAGGCTCAGTGGTTTAACCACAGCGCCACCTGGGTCCCTGCATACATTTTATTAAAGTATGTAAGCAGTGCATACATTTTATTAAATGAATAAACAGTTTTGGCCAATTCTCCAACCTGTTAAGGCCATCTTGAATCCTCATTTGGTCTTCTGAGGCATTAGCTACCTTTCCCAGTTTGGTGCCATCTGCAAAATTGATAAGTATCCCCTCAATTCTTTCATCCGAATCATTGATAAAGATGTTGGACAATACGGGGCCCAGGACAGAACCCTGTGAACACCCCACTTGTCACCTTTTCTCGGGATGGTGAGGAACCATTGGCGAGAACTCTTTGGGTTCAGCCAGCCAGCCAGCTACAAATCCACCTCACAGCAGTACCATTGTCCAGCCCACATTTTACCAGGTTCTCCGAAAGAATACCATGGGGGACTTCCTCGAAAACCCTGCTGAAATCAAGATACGCTACACCCACAGCATTCTGCCGATCCACCGTTTGTCTCTGTGTCATCTATTTCACGCATCACAGGGCTGAACTCTACCAATTCAAATCAGTCTCCAAGGCTGAGGCTGGCTTTTCATGCAAACTTATTCACGCAGATATCAGAAAGTGGCCTGACCAGTGAGGTGGCTTGATAGCTTCCCAATACTCAGCAAGTTTGGCTGCCTATTGTCTAAAATGCAGTTACCGAGGGAGAGGATCCGCTGAGTTGCGTTGATTAACTATGCCACTGTTTTCTGCTTGCACTCGATACAGTATGGAGGGGCTTCCGAAGGTACATTAATGTGCGCATTAGAGCCTTTTTCCCCTTCTGTATTCAAGCATTCTCCCTCCGACTCAAGAGAGAGAGAGAGAGAGAGAGAGAACCGTTTCGCTTTAATGGCGCTGCACTCCCCCTCTACTTGCTGTTATTTTTATTTTTCACACCTCGCCCCCACCAAGCCATGCGTTCGCATACAGTATATCCTGCAGTGCGAACACACAGACAGATAAATTAGACAGCTAGTGCTGTCACATACGCAACGAGAAGATTGCATTCATGAAGCATCAAATTACCAAATGTATTACTGTCGGCATTCCAGTACAGGGCACACATTACTCATCTCTCTCTCTCTCTCTCTCTCTCTTTCTTTCTCTCTCTCTCTCTCTCTCTCTCTCTCTCTGCCTACCTCCTCCCCTCAGTTATTTCAATTGACTGGGAACTTGTGCTGACAGGAGCTGCGGCTTGAATTAGAGCCTGCCGAAAATGAAATATTGACCCACTCTCGGTTTGTTGGGATTATTGGAACATGTTTTAGAAATAACAGCCTCTCTGTTGCGGTGCACGAAACCTGTCACATATAGTCTGCCATGTACATACACTGAGGTCACAGCCTCCCCGTGTGCGCACGCACACACGCACATGCACACACACACACACAGAGGATCATTTCATGGTAACGATCTACATTTGACAGCGGCACAATTTCCTGCAACCAGATGTTTTCCATGTAGGCTTTTTGTAACGTCTGCAGAGCCTCCGCCCTGTTTTCTCACTTTAAGCTGTAAGCCTAGGCTCTAGTGTTCAGCAGAAATGTGGAAAACATTTCTGCTGAATCCAAGAGGCAAGCTGGAGAGAAGTAAATCACTGAATGCATATAAGATGGGTCAGTTGATGGTAACGTTGGCAGCCACTGGGGTGCAAATGGTTAGAGCAGGCATGTCAAACCTGCGGCCCTCCAGATGTTTTGGCCTACAACTCCCATGATCCCTAGCTAGCAGGACCAGTGGTTGGGGAAGATGGGAATTGTAGTCCAAAACATCTGGAGGGCCGCAGGTTTGACATGCCTGGGTTAGAGTGTCAAGACCAGGCATCCCCAAACTGCGGCCCTCCAGATGTTTTGGCCTACAACTCCCATGATTCCTAGCTAAGAGGACCAGTGGTCAGGGATGATGGGAATTGTAGTCCAAAACATCTGGAGGGCCAAAGTCTGGGGATGTCTGGTCAAGACTAAGGGCCTGAGATACCTGGATTCAAACTGGACACACTCCCCTGGTCTCCTCTGAAGGAAAGGTGAGGAAATGCCATAAATATCACTAAATTAATCAATTAAATACCGGCCGCTTCCGCCCCAGAGCTATAACCCTTTCTGTCCGCAATTCCTGCCCAACCACACCACCTTGCCCCAACACCAGGAACCCTAAGCTGCATCGAGGCATTTATAGGAATTCTATACCTGCGCCACTGCAATCTTTTGGGACGAGGCAGGATCCTCATCTTCCAGCTCTCTTGCTGACAGGAAGGTGTTTTCAGAGCCCTTTATTAAAACATGCACTCTCCCCATCTGCTCACAAGGCTGATCCCTACTCTTGTACTCCCTCGGCAGATATCCTTTCGATAATAAACTGCTTTATTCTACACCTTAAGCCCAGCAGGCTAAGCAAAACCTTCAGTATATTTGGGTTGTGTAAAAAAAAAAGAGAGAGAACTCAGACACTATTATGTACATAGTTTATGCAAAATGCATAAGGGCCTCTGGCACCCAATGTAAACATTACAAGTGGTTGTAGGGGGAAGAGAGATCAAGATTGGAGGGAGGAATGCTTCTTATTTTTTTTATCTTGATAGACATTGCCTCAGAGTGCTGCTGCGGTTGGCTGTTTCATGCAAAGCCACTCTTGTCGTTTGATCATTTTTTTTCATGTAGCAGTGGATGTGAAAGCATAGTTGTTATTGTAAAAAGAAACATCGCCCCCAAAAAACACAAGGACTAAACATACCACAGAGTTCTTTTTAAATGGGATGTTTGTGTACATGGATTATTTTTTTCTAGACAGGAGGGGTTGGCTTTGCTTTTTTAGTAGTAGTTCCTTGGTTATTTTGTGGGATTCAGGCTGCAATCTGAAACAACACCCTGCTGCAAGACACGCTGCAACTTACTTCCGAGTAAACACGCACAGGATTGCACTGACTGACCTCTTCCCCTTGGTTGCAGAAATAGAAATGGAGAAACCGTGTTCTCCCTGCTGGGCCTTGCGCAACATGTTACGCTGCCTGAGATGAAAGACAAAATGGCGCCCCCCTCCCTTCCATTCCATGTAATGGCCGATTGGGACTTGAATCTTTCTTCAACAATGAGGAATGGATGGCTATGCACACATCGTACCTTTAAATCACATGAGCTACAATTCAGAGTGGTTCAACAACCCATCCTTCTTCACGGGAGACTCTGGGAATTGTAGCTCTGTGAGGGAATAGGGGTCTCTTAACAACTCTTGGCACCCTTAACAAACTAAAATTCCCAGGATTATTTGGAGGAAGTCACAACTGTTTATTAAGTGGAACCCTGATGCTTTAAATCAGGGGTCCCCAAACTAAGGCCCGGGGGCCGGATGCGGCCCAATCGCCTTCTAAATCCAGCCTGCGGACGGTCCAGGAATCAGCATGTTTTTACATGAGTAGAATGTGTCCTTTTATTTAAAATGCATTTCTGGATTATTTGTGGGGCATAGGAATTCATTCATATATTTTTTTTCAAAATACAGTCCGGCCCCCCACAAGGTATGAGGGACAGTAGACCGGACCCCTGCTGAAAAAGTTTGCTGGCCCCTGCTTTAAATGTATGGGGTGAATGCGGCCATACTAGAGAGGCTCTAGTCACGAAGTACATAGTCGTATAATTTGGGGGGGGGAAGGGTAGGTGCAGACAGCTAGAAGTGAGATAATACTCACAGTGCAGGAGTACAGAGACTGCCTATCCGTGCATTTCTTATTTTATTTGCTCCAAGCAGCCTCAAAATAAGAAATTAAAATAGAGAAACCAATTGGTTGCTTGGTGCAAATCTTGCTTAATTACCAGTCTCCATTAGGCATTCACAGGCAGCTCCCAAACATTTAAATGTTTTTGAACAGTGGGGGAGTTGTGATTGGCACGCTAATGAGATCTTTAACGCTTCCTAATGTACTTGTTTAAAAATAAAATAGCTTGCATCCATACAAGCCTAATGGTACCACTGTGTACAGCAAACAGCTCCCAATCTGCTCCACATGGTGCTAGTGTGTTTGTTTTCAAATCCTTTGGTGTCCAAGACTAGGGGTCGGTGAATCTTGGATTGCTCGGGGGCTGAAGAGTAAAGAATGAAATAAAATAAATTTAAAAAGCCTCGTGACCTACCTGCCTATCATTTAGGAAGCAGCAAGAGACATCAGCTGCACTTGAGATGCTAACTCAGAGTGTGTCTTTATGGCATACTCTGGTCATTTCTGATATTAAAAAAAAAACCCTTCTCTCTCTTGCACTGCAATTGTGTCTCTGTCTCTCCCTGTCCCCTGCCAGACTCCGCATAAGCCCGGAGCTTCTATTCTTCTCACCGGTGGCTCCGTACCTCTCGACAGAGCAACCCACTGCCCGTTCCACAGGCGAAAAAAGAGATCCCAGGCAAGATAAAGGCGTCGCTTCTCCCAGGAACCATCAAATTCTGTCAGACATCCCTGGGCCTCACGCAGAAATGCGATTTCTCCATTGGTGAGCATGAGGCACACGCAGCAGACATGCTCCCTCCGCCCCTTATCTCCTCTCTCTTTATTCCCAGCTATCTGTGCAGAAGAATGATGGCACCTTGGGGGGGGGGGTGAATGTGCCTGTGTATGTGTGTATGTGAGCCGGGTGGAAAGAGAGGACCTGCTGAAACTCCTTAGTAACAGCGTCGCTAACAGCACGGGCATGAACTGAATCACAGCCTGCAGTCAAGCAGCTTCAAATCCTGCTTGGAAAGGGATGCTAGCGGCACCTGCTCTTGTTACTCCTGCTGCCTCTCTTCATGCTGTTTGTTCGCCACCTTATGCCTGTTAAGCCAACACACACACACACACTTCTACCTGTAAAAGTGTCCTCAGGGCTCGCTCCCCCCTCTCCACACACAACCCCTAACTCCTATTCTGCTTTGCGGGAACTGCAAAAGAGCCAGGACACACAGACCTCCTGCATAAAGTGCAAATTTCTGCAACCCTCTACATTGCCTCACGCACCTAGAATGTGTCCTCATTTACAGCGGACCCTCCTCTGTTTGAAAGCCTATAAGAGGGCAGTCTTCTGTTTAGAGCGCTGTCTGGTTCTCAAGCCTAGTTTAAAGTCTCTGCTATTGTGACAAAAATCCATTAACCCCCCCCCCTTTTTTTGGTGGGGGGAAGTAAAGAATGGCTGGAAACTCACTGATCTGCTCTGATATGCCTTGTTAATGGAGTAATCTGAGAGCCTACTTGGTTGCACCTCGTTATTTGGTGAGCTCTCTCTCTCTCTCTCTCTCTCTCTCTCTCTCTCTCTCTCAGCGATCACTGGCGCCCAAGTAAGATTGTCTTCCATGAACACAGGTTTAGCGTTGTGTCCGTAAAGGACTGTGGAGGCCAATTCTGGATCCGCGCATCCTTCCATGGTGGGGATATATAGGTTTCTGGGTGGGAGCTGATCACGGTGAGGATTTGCCCAACGTGCCTTCCTCTTAGCTCGTTTCTCCCTTTCATCCTGAATTTGTGCTTCTTCAAAATCCACGATGCCTTTAGTAGAGGCTATTCTCCCATTGGAGCACTCGCAGGCCAGTGTTTCCCAATTGTCAGTGTTTATATTCCATTTGCCGTGGGAGCGTCTTGAAATCTCTTTTGTTGCCTGTTGTGTATTGAGTCAAAGGATTTTATCTCTGTATTATTATTGTCTGTATTTGCATTAGGATAAAGTAACTGCCTTTTGGTTCCAGAGGGTACAGCTACTATTGGTTCATTTAAGCTGCTTTATTTGGATCCTCTGTCTTATTGGTTCCCTCCAAAAGGCAGCACTGTGATTGCTTGATATTGTTCCCTCCAAAATGTATCCCTTTCTAGCTAGTTCCCTGTCCCTATAAATGTAACCTTCCTGCCCTCAGAGTCAGTCTTGTTCACTTTAATAAAGAACTGTTACTAGAGAACTGTCTCCAGCATATTATGTCAAGAGAGCTGAAATCACAAACCCCACGTCACAACATTGCCCACCAGTATTACACTTTCCATCCTTAAGCTTGTAATAGAGTAGTTGCTTTGGAAGACACACACAGTTGATACACACCCCTAATATTTGTCCAAATCAGGGTTACTTTTTAAAAAAACTTTTATATCTTAAGATCCACTATTCTCTAAGCTATCACCATACTCTGTGAAGAGAAAGATACTTAATGCTGAACAAACAGTGCCATCATTTCATATTTCTCCATCTGTCACGAACTCATACTTTCCTAAATCTTTGGAAAATAATGCAATTATAGCTAACAGTCCCTCTGGGGACACCACCATACACAGCTTTAAGTAATACCTTGAGTGTTCTTAAGTACATTATGTATACCACTAGGCTAGCCAGGTGCTCTTTACAGATTGGGAATCCATTTTAACTGGCACCAGAGAAAGGAAAATATTTCATTTTTGGCTGATATTATTTGAAGGAACAAAAATAGGGCATTAACATTTCCCAGTATGAAAGAAAAATAATACTGTTCTATCTGAACGAAGCCTAAAAATAAATCCATCTATTAAACTGTTGTAAAACATGTCTTCCCATATCATATACCAGTAACTTGGAGAATAAAGCAACAACTGAATTTTGAATAGTGTCCTTGTTGAAAAGTTCCAATACAGTATCCAAAATATACTAATTGGTGAAATACAATATATGAAAACCAGCTGAGAATTTCTACTGCATGTGGAAAAGCAATTTATAGCAAGACATGAGTAATAATGATAGGCCTAAAGCTGGGAACAAAAAGCTGAAATCCTTAGGCAGACTCATGTTAGTGTTCCCTCCTCTCTCTCTCTCTCTCTCTCTCTCTCTCTCTCTCTCTCTCTCTCTCTCTCTCTCTCTGTCCCTTCACCAGTTTGAGACTTAACACAATTTATATGAATTTTATGGACACCACCAAACATGGGTTCCTTTAATATAGCTAACTGGTACAATTAGTCACCAATTTTCTGATTATAGAACTTACTCTAGGCATTGGTGAAAGGCAGCTTCTTCAATGGAAAATTAATTACATTAGCTTTGAGAACCAATTGGATTTTCACTCATGAGTTGTGGTCACTTTCAAAATTTTGCACTAGAAAAAATGTGATACTGAGTTGGGAGAGAATGCTTAGAATTCTTAAGTTAGCTGCTAGGGCCACTTTCTCAAAGGAATGTCACAAATTAGTTCAGTGGTACCTCGGGTTACAGACGCTTCAGGTTACAGATTCCGCTAACCCAGAAATAGTACCTCGGGTTAAGAACTTTGCTTCAGGATGAGAACAGAAATCGTGTGGCGGCAGCGGGAGGCCCCATTAGCTAAAGCGGTACCTCAGGTTAAGACATAGCTGCCAAGTTTTCCCTTTTCTCGCGAGGAAGCCTATTCAGCATAAGGGAAAATCCCTGTAAAAAAGGGATAACTTGGCAGCTATGGGTTAAGAACAGTTTCAGGTTAAGAACGGACCTCCAGAACGAATTAAGTTCTTAACCAGAGGTACCACTGTACTCTTAAATGTAAACCACATTGTCCATTGTTAAGAGGCAGATCTAAAGGCCTTGCTAAATCTGATATTTGGTATAGTTTGGTGCTTAGTACAGTGGTACCTCTACTTACGAATAACTCTACGTACGAATGTTTCTACTTACGAATGGAGCTTCGTCCGCCATCTTGGATACGGTTTAGATAGGATTTTTTCTACTTACGAATTTTTAGATAGGGCTGCTTCTACTTACAAATTTTCTCTCTCAATGCATTCCTATGGGATTCGACTTACAAATTTTTCCGACATACGAATGTGCGTTCAGAACGCATTAATTTCGTAAGTAGAGGTACCACTGTAATTGCTTTTTCTCTCATGGATAGTTGGTGGGAGTGGGTGGGTGGGAATTCAAACCATGGCATGTGGGGAGGGGCATTAACCCATCCCTCCGCTCTGCACACATTGTTGGAATCCCCCTCCACAGCTGCTATTTGGGATAGGAAGAAAGCCCTACGACATAGGTAGACCAATATGGTATGTGCACCAATTTCTCACATCTGGGAAATTGTTTCTCCTGGACAGGGTTCTGCTTCCGTAACCTGGGGGTGCTCCTGGATTCAACCCTTTTATTGGAGGCTCAGGTGGCCTTGGTGGCTAGGAATGGCTTTTTCCAGCTGTGGCTGCTTTGCCAGCTGTGGCCCCTCTAGGGCACAGATGACTTGGCCATGACATTCCAATGCGGGGCTGCCCTTGAAGATGACTTGGGAACTTCAGTTCTTCCAAAATTGCTGGCCGAGTTCCATTTGGATCACATATTGCCAGATTTAAAACTATTGCATTGGTTGCCGGTTTGTTCCCAGGCCCAATTCAAGGTGCTCAAGCAGGCATCCCCAAACTTCGGCCCTCCAGATGTTTTGGACTACAATTCCCATCATCCCTGACCACTGGTCCTGTTAGCTAGGGATCATGGGAGTTGTAGGCCAAAACATCTGGAGGGCTGCAGTTTGGGGATGCCTGTGCTCAAGCCATAGCTGCCAAGTGCCCTGGAAAAAAGGGACATGGTGTTTTTTTGTGTGCAAGATCACAGCCACCATTTTGAGTACTACACTCTCACTCTGTGCTCTTGCCCCAAGAAAAGCAGCCCGGAAGATGTATTTCAGTTTTGGGTCTGAAAAGGTTGGATGGTATGTCAAGTTAGTGTTTGACTTAGGCCCCCAATATCCTAGACACCACCTCCTTCCTGACAAATCTTCAGAAGTGGAAACCCTCTTGGTAGCTCTGCCACTTGGGGGAGGACAACAACTGGGAGAAAGCCGCCCCTAAGATGTGGCACGTACCGTGTTTCGCATATTTTAAGGCATCCCTACAAAATAAGGCATGGCAGGATTTTCCTGAGGTGGAAAAATATAAGGCATACCTCGAAAATAAGCCGTACCGGGTGGTGGAAGAAGGTCTGTGGCAAGGAAGGGTTGCTGCTGCTGCGTTAACCCCCGAGACCTGGCTGCAGCCTCAGCGCGCAGCGCGTGCAGCCCCAGAACCCGGCTGTAGCCTTTGCGCACCGCGCGCGGACACCCGGGACCTGGCTGTAGCCTCAGCGCGCAGCCCCAGGACCCGGCTGCAGCCTTTGCGCGCGGACACCCGGGACCCGGCTGCAGCCTCTGCCTGCCGCGCGCGCAGCCCCAGGACCCGGCTGCAGCCTCTGCCTGCCGCGCGCGAAGACCCGGTGGGAGCAGGTCTGTGGTCTGTACAGATACCGGTACCGGTACTTAATTAAAAAATAAGACATCCCTTGAAAATAAGCCATGCTGTGTTTTTTTCAGGAAAAAATTAATATAAGCAGGGACATAAGACATGACTTATAATATGAGAAACACGGTAGGTGTGTCTGGCATGTTCATTATACAGATGATGAACATTTTGCAGAGAGGTTCCATTCCCGGCCACAGCGCATATTGGCAGAACATGTCCCACCCTGTCCCTGCCCTTTATGTGAAGTTTTTTGTGATGCTTCCGGTCTCTTGGACTTGGCGCTGTGCACATGTGTGTGATAACACATCTTTCGGGGGGCGTTAGTCAGTTGTTGCCTGTACACTTATGCATTTTTGGTGAATGCTGAATACGAACCTCCAAACCCTCGCCTTTGATACCCGAGATTTGCAGGACCCACCCAATTTTTAATGACGGCATTGCTTGTCACTGTGTTTTTCAAAAACCGTTTTTAGTGTTCCATTTCAAATGGCTGTAACCCACCCTGGGACCTTAGGGTGAAGGGCAGATGATGAATTAAAATGATAATGATAACCTCCAAGCTACAATCGCAAAGGGAAATGGAAGAGCAGGGAGCGACCAACAAGTCTGGCAGATAGAGTGTCTGTTTCTACGCTGCTCTATGTGCATGTTCTCTGTGGTTGGACTGCAGGCAGACGGGTGCTTGCACAACCCTCAGCCACAAAAGGCAGCATACTTTGGCACACATGCACTTCATTGCCTTCGTGCCAGGTCTTCTGTTTCTCCTGCCAGGTATTCTTTTCCCTGTGGAAGTACAATGGTCCAGGGATAGAACAGCCTTTACCAAAGGTGTCATGGGCTTTGAAGAAACTCGATCTCAGGATGCAAGGGAGAAACGTGCTAAGAGGAAGGCACGCTTGGCAAATCCACACCGTGATCAACTCCCACCCAGAAACCAATGTCCCCACTGTGGAAGGACGTGTGGATCCAGAATTGGCCTCCACAGTCACTTACGGACCCATTGTTAAAATCGTGTTTATGGAAGACAATCTTACTCGGCTACGAGTGATCGCCAAAGAAAGAAGAAGAAGAAGAAGAAGAAGAAGAAGAAGAAGAAGAAGAAGAAGAAGAAGAAGAAGAAGAAGAAGGAGGAGGAGGAGGAGGAGGAGGAGGAGGAGGAGGAGGAGGAGGAGGAGGAGGAGGAGGAGGAGGAGGAGGCTGGGAGGACAGAGAATCAGGGACATTGAGACCACTGGTGTCTGATCATGGGAACTGACTTTCTGCATCAGGTTCATGCTGAGTTTAGCTGCTAGGCTTGTGCTTTAGCCACTTAGAATAGCTGAGCCACCTGTTTCCATAACCTGGGACTTGACCTTCTCTGCTAGGACAATAAAACAAACAAACAAAGTCTTCACTAAACGATGGGGATGCCCATATCAAAAGGTGGCAGAACTAATAGCTTGGCCCTAACATTTCCCCCCAAAAAATTCATATCATGAATATAGCCTAAAAAGGTATGGACCCATCCTCATGTGATCTCATGCAAAAAAAACCAGGATGTCCCATTTTTCCCGGGACACTTGGCAGGTATGCCATTGTCTCCCGAGACAGACAGATGCCATTCTTCAGAAAATGGGGAGAAACCTCAATCGTTCCCATACCCCATTGCCTTTGCATCTAACAGAGGGACTGATAAATACTATACAAAACAAAATATTTTCACAGATTTCTTAGTCATATCTTTAATAAATACAAGCATTGTGGGAAGAGACTTGGATAACCCAAAGTAGCATTTAAGTTTATTTTCCCACACATGCATTAGTTTTTACCTGAAAGCCTGCTACAGAGATTTGATTTTAAGCATGCAGTTTTGGGTAGAACCCAAGGGACTTAAAAGTTTTAAATTGAACCGTCTGGTCAGGACTATAAACTTCCAGCAAGAGGCCACAGTGACCCAAAAAAGAGTTGCCAACAAAACACTCTGCTGCTTCTTGTGTGGATACGCCTAGGATATGTAAACAGATTTCCCCAAGACTGTGCTTTGGGTTTCAGGCTGATTATTATTAAAACAGCGAACAAAAAGGGGATTACCTCCCTGTGAAAGATTTCCACCGAAATGAAACTTCTTGGATTTAATTTCAGCTGGTCTGGGGCCAGAGTGAGATGCGTCATGGGAAATAATGTTCAGAACAACTTAAGATGCAGAGGCCCGATTTTCCTCTGGAAGGAATATATATATATATATATATATATATATATATATATATATATATATATATATATATATATTGGGGGGGTGCTTCATTTTGCAAAATCCACTTCACACACACCCCTTCCATTTTGTTCGCTTTGAAAAATAAGGGGTGAGCTTCAAGGTCCAACAGCTTCAGCACTTCAGCCATTTCCATACATTAGACAAAAGCAGGATCTCTGAATGAAAAAGCATGCTATATAAAATCCTCGCGACTTAAAAAGTAATTTTAAAGGCAGTTCTTCTGAAGCTCGAAGGATGAAGGCCAAAAATGCTTTCAGGTATGCATAGCAAAGTGTTGCGCAAACTGGGTCAAGCGAACTGAACAATGTTTCCTACCCACCCTCCACCGCCAGCTTCAACTCATCTTAATCGGCACAATGGATGGCTCAAATCTCTACCACCCCAACCCCTGCTTCACCCTGTGTGTTTAGCTGATGGCCACACATGACCCAGCCCATCAGCTAAACACACTGGGAAATATGGTCTTGCATGTTTCAAAAGCAGCTGGTTGTCTAAAGAGGACCAGCGGTCAAGGTGCCTACATAAAAAGGAGGCTCGGTGAGACAAGTAATAAAACCTGCCCTCCCTTGATCACCCTCCGTCCCTGAACCCAACCGATGAAAGTTTGTAGATCTTTGATTCAGCACACAAATATCACCTTGGGAAATAGACGCTGTTATCCTTTCGCAGGCGGCATGAAAGGTCAGCCAGCAAACAAAGGCTGGGCTGTTTGTAACAGGTTGCATGTCCCATATTTATTATGGATAACAATACTGGGGTGCTTTTTTTGTTTTTCTTTTTTCTAGCTTTGCTGATACACTCAATTCTCAGGCCCTTAAAAAGGCGACTGGTCTTTCAAAAACATTCCCCTCCCGCAAACATATTGTACGAGAATCGCCTCGTTGATTTAACCCACGATGTAATAGGAGGAAGATGGTCAGCAAAACATTTCAGGCGCTTCACAGTGATAAAGCATTCATATTGCTCACAAAGTGATGCTATGCTTGAACTGCACTCATTCTTACACCTTCTTATGGCAGCAGGGCACCATGCTATGGGGCAATGATGCCTATGAAGCAATACCTTTGTGCTCATAGATGGTAGGTTAAAAAGTGAGCAGAGAAGTAGTGTGATACAAGGTCAGCAGAATGAAGAATCCTGTGTTCCTTTAGGACTATTCCACACAGTTGTGCCTTCAATAGAGGTTCCATCAATTTAAATCCTCCCACTGAATTCATTTTGTGAATGGACCATGACAAAGTTTATTTTATTTAGTGGTAAACAAACAAACAAACAAAGAAATCCTAGTTACAGGTAGGTAGCCGTGTTGGTCTGAGTTGAAACAAAATTGCAACTCATTAGCAAGCTTAAAACCATGGAGCCACCTGGAATGAACAGAGACACAGGATTCTTATCTCATTATACATGATCAAGCTTTCCTTAGCACCTCAGCCCTTGATCCCCTCCCCCGCAAGACCAATTGCAGTCATTAACAGTCGTTAACAGTCATCAACAGGTTTACCACTCCTATCAGCCCATCACCCATTCCCATCACCCCCACCCTCTGAATATACATAAGGGTCTGGTTGCTTCTGTTTCAGTGTATCTGACGAAGTGTGCATGCACACGAAAGCTCATACCAAAATAAAAACTTAGTTGGTCTTTAAGGTGCTACTGAAAGAAATCCTGTACCTATCATTGGTCTCTCTAGTGTTGTATTGTCCACTATGACTGATGGCTGCTTTCTAAGTTCTCAGAAACATATTTTTTCCAATCACTGCTCTTTTTAACAGAAGATGCCAGGAGCCGAACCCGGGACCTTCTGTATGAAATGCATAAACTTTGCCACTGAGCTATGGCCTCTATAATTTTTCAAGTGTGTGCTGCAATATGGCCCTAGCTGATGCTGCGCCATAAACCTCAACAGACCTACCTAATATCCCTTAAAAGAGTACAAGCACATTGGCATCGGGTTGTTGGCTAGAGATGCACCCCAGGAGCAATACACACACACAGCGTGCCCCTAAAGTCTAGACCAGGGATGTCCAGCAGGTTGATTGCGGGATGTCCCTGGTCGATCACGGGATCCTGACCCCCCCCCACCTCCCACCAAAGAAGAAGAAGAAAATTGGTTCATCCTCTCCAAAAAAAGCTCAACAACTGTGATATGGTGCTTCCTCCCCAAAAGCTCAACAACTCTGGTCAATCCAATGGGTAGATCACATTGCCATTTTTTAAATAGTGGGAGTAGATCGTAGTCTCTTGGAAGTTGGACAGCTCTGGTCTATACAGTTACTATTTTGCATGAAGGATTCAAGAACCTTCTGTAAAATTAGACGTATGCAATTCCACTGGGTTAAAATATTCTGTCACCCTAGCCTAGTGCAACAAGCTAGACTTTTTGCGGTAAGGAAACTGATAGGGAAATCCATTCCAAGGTGGGCTGTGAATGAACGCTTTAATGGGAAGACATAAATGGGAAGACATAAATCAGGCATCCCCAAACTGCGGCCCTCCAGATGTTTTGGCCTACAACTCCCATGATCCCTAGCTAAGAGGACCAGTGGTCAGGGATGGTGGGAATTGTAGTCCAAAACATCTGGAGGGCCGAAGTTTGGGGATGCCTGACATAAATCCTCTACAAGCAAATCAGAAAGAATGCAGGATGAAGGCTCATTCTCAAATAACCAATCAGAATGAATACAGTTTGCCCCACAAACAGATCAGAATGAATACTCAGTAACAACCAATATGGTCTAACCTCCATGTAAAAACTGTGAGCAAATCAGGGATGAATGCTACATGCATGCATACATACATACATACGTTGTCTGGTGGAGCCCACAGAATTTCATGGCACTTAAAAGATAGGCAGGGCAATTCTAATCACGGGAAACCAGAGCAAGTTCTGCCACCTGAGGTTGAAGGAGTTACACAAGTGCATCTCCAGCTTAAATGGGATGAGGATTGTGCTGTGGCATGTTCTCAGTGGTGTAGCATCAGTTGCTGACGCCCGGGATGGTGTGTGTGTGCATGCACCCGGGGGGGGGGGCGTGGACATGTCAGGTAGGTGGTCCTAGCCCAGCTCTTACCAGCTACGCCGCTGGAGTAACCTCATCCCTACCGGAAAAGCAAAGCAGGGCCATGCTGAGCCACTTGCCTGCCCATGCAGGGGGAAGCCCAGCAGGCCAACACGGCCCTTGACGGGCAGATAGGAGAACCAAGTCAGGCCACACTGCGTGGAGGCGCCGAGTTCACAACCCCTCAAAAATTGTGCACCCAGGGCCAGGGCCCACCTGGCACACACACACACACTATGCCCCTGCATGTAGTGCAATATAAAAATTGGCACAATCCTGGCCCCTGGATTAATCAAACTTTATCAGCACTGGTGCTTAATAACTGTTTTTAAACAATAGCTTATATATATATATATATATATATATATATATATATATATATATATATATATATATAAACTTTTCACAAATACACAATGGCCTCTCTTGTATATATGTGTGTGTGTTGGTATGTGTGCTGTGGTCTAAACCACTGTGCCTCTTGGGATTGAAGATCAGAAGGTCGGCGGTTCGAATCCCCACAACAGAGTGAGCTCCCGCTGCTCTGTCCCAGCTCCTGCAAACCTAGCAGTTTGAAAGCACACCAGTGCAAGAAGATAAATAGGTACCACTGTGGTGGGAAGGTAAACAGCGTTTCCATGCGCTCTGGTTTCCGTCACAGTGTCCTGTTGTGCCAGAAGCAGTTTAATCATGCTGGCCACATGACACAGAAAGCTGTCTGCGGACAAACGCCAGCTCCCTCGGCCTGAAAGCGAGATGAGCGCCGCAACCCCATCGTCGCCTTTGACTGGACTTAACCGTCCAGGGGTCCTTTACCTTTACGTGTGTGTGTGTGTGTGTGTATCCCAGTGTGCACTAGATTTACCTGTAAATGAGAAAAGTAGCCTATGTCTCCAGAAGTCCAGGAATGGTGTGCAGTTTCAAAAGGGATCAGGACAGAAAGGCAAGCATCAAGAGTTGACTTCAGAGAAAAGAATGTGACAACTAATTTCTGAAGTGCTTTCCCTGGTCACTGAATAACCAAAGTACTTCAGTCAGCTGACTCACGAACAACACTGGGACATGGCTAGTTACCTGGATACCTGTTGCCGAAGGAAACACACACAATGCCGTGAGGAGGGATGGCATCAGCTACGGAGGGGGAAATATCCCAACATGTTGTGGGGATGCAACTTGAGTTGGTGGGGTGAGCGAGAATGCAAAGAAAAAAGGATTGCTAAGTAATGCAAACTAAGGTTGCCAAATGTAACCAAAGCTACCCTGTAGCCTTAGCATCTGGCCATGTCGTATTTTGAAGCTGGAAATATACTTAAAAGCAGGGTGTTGCGTTAATCTCGCTCCTTCCTGAAGAAAAGGGGAATTGCTCATTTATCAACATCATCCTACTTGGAAGTCTGCACCAAAAGCAGGCAGGGGGAGGGCTTGTCCGGCGCCACCAAGGCTAGAAACAGAAATATTTCGTTCTGTGTTCAGCTGCCCCTTTGCGCTGACCGGTCAGCCCTGCAAACCAAAAACGTTTTCTCAGGCTGTGGACTGGCTTCACCCACCCACACTGGGCCCTCTCAGAGAGGGGGAAAACTCTGTTCAAATCATGCATGTTGCCAACTACAGAGACGCAACAGGGAATTGAGAGGCATGTAACTCCATCAGCAACATATGCCCTGGCTTTAAGATCTAAGTGTGTGCTCCACTTATTGCTGTGCAGATGAAACTAAATGATGACAAGGTGCACTTAACCCCCTAAGAAACATTAGCCTTCCCGTAAACATTCAGGTGACGTAAGTGTGATGCTGTTAACATAGTTATCACGGTTAGCTTTTTGCTTTTCCAAAAAGTAGGGCCTTTTAAAAATGGGAAGGAGAAGACAAAAACTAGGGTGGTGTTTCATTTCGTTTTTTGCATATACTGTAGAGGCATTAATATTTCGAATCAAGGTGACATCACTCAGGAAACCATCTTAATCCATGAACCAGGAGGCTAGACCAATCAAATTTCAGACGAACGAAAAAGGAAGCAGCTCGAGTGGTAACTTAGGGATGGAGTACTTCCTGTGGCCCTCCAGATGTTGCTGGATGTTGCCAGCAGGGATGGTGGGCACTGTACTCCATCAACATCTGGAAGGAAGCAGGTAACCCCTGTACAGAAATCCAAATATATACAGACAGCTCACATTTTTAAAAACTATTTATTTTATATCCCACTTTTCCTCCAGGAAGCTCAGGACATGATTCTTCACAACCAACCCACCCACACATTTTATCCTCACAAATGCCCTAAAAGGCAGGTTAGACCGAAAGAGTCATTGACCCAAAAAGTCGCCCACTGAGCTTTCTAGGTGGGCAGAATTTGAGCCTGGCTCCTCTTGGTTGCTTCGGGTCTGCCCTTGTGGCTCGATGGAAGTAGAAACTGCTTCACATGTACTACTACGTTGTCGTTTTTATGAGGATATACGTTTGACTATTATTGCACCTGTTTTGCAAAAGTCCATGAAAGAATCCGAACACCATAGTTTAAAACTACTGCTAGAGGACAAGAATCCCAAGACTACATTAAATGTAGCCAAATTCTGTGTGTCTGCAATCAATCGCAGGAAGCAAGTGGTATCCCATAATGATCAAACCCCTAAATGTTAACTACAGGGGGTACGCTAATAATTAATTTTAATTTTTATATTTAAATCATTCTTATATTCATAGTATCCTTTGTATTTTTGATATGTTTATGATCTGTGATATTGTGCGTGTTGATGCTGGTCTGCGACCGTATTAATAAATTCATTCATTCTCTTGGTTGCTTGAACCTTTCCACCAATTAATTAATTAATTGCTATCATTCATTATTATTATTATTTATTATCAACTGCCTATATTTTTCTGAAATTATTTATTTTATTTATTAAATTTCTATGCCGCCATTCACCCGAGGACCGTGGGGTGGTTTACAATAAAGAAACATGATGATACATTAGTAAGAAACAAAAACAACACCCACCCACCGGTTTTCAAAAGGCCACAGATTGTTTAATTAACCAAAGGCCTGGGAGAAGAGGAATGTTTTTGCCCACCGCTGAAAGATATGTAACAAAGGAGCCTGGGGAGAGCATTCCACAAGTAGGGAACCACTCACTGCAAAAAAAGACGCGGACCTTGTTTGGAAGGCACATTAAGAAGGGTCTCAGATGATTATCACAGAGTGCGGGTGGGTTCCTATGGGGAGAGGCGGTCCTTGAGGTATTGCGGTCCTGAGCCGTTTAAGGCTTTATAGGTCAAAACCAGCACACTGAATTGGGCCCAAAAACTAATTAGCATCCAGTGCAGTTGGGCCATAACATCAGTTATGCACATGAGTTCTGCATACCTGCCAAGTCCCTGCCTGAGAAATACCGGTAAGGGACTGGACCGGAAGTAGCAGACCGGAAGTCGCGCTGCCGCCATTTTGGAACTGGGCAGAGCAGCATCAAAAGTCGCTTCTGAGCATGCTCCGCCCAGTTCCAAAATGGCCGTCGCGCCAGAATAAACCGGGGAAAAACAAAAAAAATCTGTTTTTTCGGCTGGGAACATCTGGAAAAACGGGGGTTTCCCGGGGAATACGGGAGACTTGGCAGCTATGGAGTTCTGTTGGGCCCAGCTGCCAACCAGTGCTACTGTAGCTAGCCTGGTCTTGATAGATGGACGATCAAACTTCCCGACCTGACATTTACTAGGGTGCATTTATTTATCTATATAAAAAGTTGTGCAATGCAGTAAACATAAAAATTATAAAAATACAACAACTTTCAATACAATTTCTTGAAATCTATATAAAAATGAGAGAGACTCAACGTATGTAGCTGTGTCCCACAAACCCAGAAAATAGCAAGCAGTGGAGCATAAGAAGCTGCCTCATACTGAGTGAGGGCATTGGTCTACCCAGCTTAGTGTTGTCTGCTCTGACTGGCAGCAGCTCTTCGGGGCTTCAGGTAGGGGTCTATCCTAGCCCTACCTGGAGAACCTGGGAATTGATTTTTATCCTAGATTTTTGAATTTAGAGTTCTGGAACTGTTATCTTGTGAATTCTAAAGATGAGATCCTGCAATATTATGAAAAATATACTCGTTTTCTCGCAGTCGTTTTCTCTCATTCTCTCCCTCTCTCTTTATACAGAAACCCTCTCTCTCTCTTTTTATGGTGCTAAGTAATAATAAAAATAAAAATACGATTTCCCCCTGGTTTTTTCTCCCCCTAGAATACACAGAAGGGCTTACAAAAGAAAGAAACAACATTAAAAATAAACTTTTTTTCACTATAAAAAACGCAACTTTCAAGTGTCAGTAGGTCCCCTATATCTATAGGCCAGGGGTCAGCAACCTTTTTCAGCCGTGGGCTGGTCCACTGTCCCTCAGACCTTGTGGGGGGGCCAGACTATTTTTTGGGGGGGGGAATGAACAAATTCCTATGCCCCACAAATAACCCTGAGATGAATTTTAAATAAACACACACATTCTACTCATGTAAAAACACCAGGCAGGTCCCACAAATAACCCAGAGATGCATTTTAAATAAAAGGACACATTCTACTCATGTAAAACACGCTGATTCCCGGACCGTCCGCGGGCCGGATTGAGCCTTAGGTTCAATCCGGGCCTTAGGTTGCCTACCCCTGATCTATAGTGTTAAATATCTCTTCTGCTGTAATATGACACAACAGATATGTTAGTTAAGATTAAAGGATGAACTCCTTTGTCGTTTGTGGGTGGGGAAGAGAAAAGCTTTCGCTAAGAGCAAATCCCAGTAACATTTATTCATTTTAATCAAGAATTAATTATTTCATTTCTTACCTTAGTGCTCAAAATGTCACTAATTGGCTTTATGGTTTAGCTCCTCACTTTTGTCAGTACTTTATGAAATATTAAAAGTGCTGGAAATAATTTGCTCTATAACTCTAATCAGAGCCCCAGAGACCTCTTATAAAGTGACCACAAGCTAAGATGCCGTAATGATCCCCTGGCTGAGCAACAGAGTAAGACAAATAAGACCGATTCTTTCAATTCAGGTCTTGGAGTGGCTAAAATAGATCACCGAGCAAAGCTGAATTTTCACCAGTGAATAGTCATGCTGTAGCGCTGTTAAAATTTAAGGACATCTGGCCTTGATCAGTGTCTTTGATGAAAAGATCACTAGGATTCTCATGTAGGAGTAGATTTTATATATATATCTATATACATGGACTTAAAAACATGCAAGAGCACATTCTTTCATGGAACGCATTTGGATTCGGTGGGTTAAAATGTGTGTTTTGGGGAAACTTGTGCTTTAAATGAGCTTTCAACTTTATGGTGTGCACTTTACCTGTGTGAGCATGGAGATATTTTATCTTTCTTTATCATATATCTTAAACCTTTAAACTTATTGTTACCGCAACATTACTTCTTCCCATGACTTCCAAAGAAACACGATTATGCCACACGAGCAGCCATTTCTTACGTTTCCATTCGAAATAAAAACAAAAAACATGGTACATCGGTCAAGGGTATTTTGTGGTCGATTCTAGATTTATTCCTTTCTATTCCTGTGTATATCATTAATGAATTAGGACGGAGGCAGTAGTCCATTTGTGCAAAGGAAATGATGCCATCAATTTTCAGGCACAGGCGAATTTCATCTTAGGTATTAGGATGTACACCACAAGCACTTTTTATTATTCATGCTTCAAACCAAAACATCAAACTATTGAAAGACCCCAACCATTTAAGCATGGGAGATAAATATTGTAAATGTTTTAGGGGATTTTTAAAATAAAATTAATAAAGCAAAATATTATATCCATGTTCCGAACTGAAGTATGGCAGTAACCCTAAGGAACGTACTGCTTCTCATCAACTGAGCTCAGAAACATGGCTCAGTGGGATAAGTATGATATGTTTGTTGCCTTAGGCCTCACAAGGTCATCATAGGCCAAATCTCACAGTACGCCAATCTGCTGCCTTTCATCCTCTTAGTGGGGAAAGGTTCAGTGACATAGAACAGCCTTGCAAAAGAACCTAGGTTCAGTCCATGGCATCACCTACAGGACTCAGAAAGACTCTGAAACTCTGGAGAACCATTGCCAAGTCGCACTAGACTATTGGCTCCCAATGCGTTTCCGAGCACAATTCAAAGTGTCGGTGCTGACCTTTAAAGCCCTAAATGGCCTCAGTCCAGTATACCTGAAGGAGCGTCTCCACCTCCATCATTCTGCCCGGACACTGAGGTCCAGCACCGAGGGCCTTCTGGTGGTTCCCTCATTGCGAGAAACCAAGTTGCAGGGAACTAGGCAGAGGGCCTTCTCGGTGGTGGCGCCCGCCCTGTGGAACGCCCTCCCAACAGATGTCAAAGAGGAAAACAACTACCAGACTTTTAGAAGACATCTGAAGGCAGCCCTGCTCAGGGAGGCTTTTAATGTTTAATAGATTACTGTGTTTTATTTTTCTGTTGGAAGCCGCCCAGAGTGGCTGGGGAAACCCAGCCTGATGGGCGGGGTATAAATAATAAATTATTATTATTATTATTATTATTATTATTATTATTATTATTATTATTATTATACTGACTATGATGGACCAATGGTCAGACTTGGTGTAAAGTGGGTCTAGAATTATGGCTCAGTGGTGCCACATATACTCAACATGCAGAAGGTCCCAAGTTCACATACCCTCCAAAGCTTTGAAGCAAAAAAAATCTGGGACACCATCTTCCTGGCAGCATCTTCTCATTTTTTCCCCCAAGAGAGCACAGCTGCCATTTGGGTTGCTGTGATCTCACGTGCTTTTGCCCTGTGCTCCCCCCCCCTTGTGCTGTGCACAAGATCACAGCAACAAAAATTGCTCTCATGAAACAAAACGGGATGTCCCGTTTTTCCAGGACACTTGTAGGGTATGGGTTCAATCTCTGGCATATCCAGGCAGCGTCTGGGAGAAAATCCTCTCTGAAACTCTAATCCTTGTAGACAGTACTAAGGTAGATTGCCCAATGTGCTTGAGTACAAGGCAGTTTCCTAGGTTACATAGTATGCTGCTGTATACTGAGTCAGACCATAGGTTCATCTAGCTTAATACAGTCATATCTTGGTTGACAAGCACCTTAGCAGTCAAACGTTTTGACTCCCAAACGCCGCAAACCTGAAAGTAAGTGTTCCGGTTTGCGAA
Organism: Zootoca vivipara; assembly: GCF_965207765.1. Lineage (NCBI taxonomy): Eukaryota > Metazoa > Chordata > Lepidosauria > Squamata > Lacertidae > Zootoca > Zootoca vivipara. The sequence continues at coordinate 98,168,706 of NC_142584.1, read as the reverse complement.
CGTTCTTTTGGAACACGAACGTCCGGCAGGCCTACCGCAGCTCCCGATTGGCTGCAGGAACCTCCTTCAGCCAATCAGAAGCCATGCCTTGGAAGTCAAATGTTTTGGAAGTCGGACGGACTTCCGGGACCCATTCCGTTTGGCTTCCAAGGTACGACTGCATTGTACAATGAGTGGCAGTAGCTTTCTAAGGTTTCAGGCAGGAATCTTTGCCTGCCCTGCCTGGTGATGTCAGGTAAGGAACCTGGGACCTTCAGAGCACACTGATAGTAAACAGCATAAGTTCACAGATACAAAAGCAAGGCACATGGCCCTGAGCAACTTTTACAGAAACTTGAGTACGCTCCCAAGTTGCTGATGATGTGAGAAAGATTGCATTAGCATGCAAAGAAGGCAGTTCAAGGAATGCAGAGCAGTATTTATTTTTAGGAAGAAAAGCCAAAAACACGGCCCTCACTTTGAGGCACCACTTTATTTGCTGTTTTTGGATGACACATAGGGGTGCACACTCCCTGCCTCGAAACATCTGTAAAACTGTAGGAAATGTAACATTTCAGATATATTTCTTTTTCCAAGAGCGGATGCATGCAGATAAGCATTCCTGAAGCAGGTCCAGAGGTCACCCGTCTCAGAAAAGGTGGCGCTTCGCACACTGCATTTTCGTAGATCCTAAGAGGGCAGCGTTCCCACCCTTGCCTCCTTAAAGCAACACGAGGAGGAGATCAAACGAGGGAGAAGCGAATCGAGCCCCTCTGATGGAACGCTGGCAGGCGGTGCATTCTTTTCGCCAAACAGAAAGTGGCCTTCAAAACCCTATGGAAAGAAACATTCTCTCCAGTATCCGGCTTGCCATCTATCTCGGCTTACGAGGGGCCAGAGACGAGTGCTAGGTTGCGAAGGAAGATGGATTGTTTCAATTACAGCGCCTTGGATCCTTTGTCAGCTGATGCTTTTCAAGAGGCACATGGGTGAGTGGCTGTAATGGGAGACTCGTAATTGACTGTGTAAGGTTGGGAAAGCAAAGTGAGGGCCCAAATGTCGCTGCGGCTACATAAAGAGAGGTAGAAGAATTTGGCCGCCCATAAATAAAGTGTAAAATAAAGTCTCCACATGCGCACGAAATAAGCTTGGGAGAATTTTTACTGTTTGGAGTTTCTGCACAGCAGTCACTGGCACGTTTATGGGGCAATACTGAAAACAGCAGGGCTTACTTCCATGTAAACATGGATAAACATGTGCAGACAAGCAACAATCGCAGATAACAATGGTTCTCAAAGTGAACCATTCAGAGTGGGATCAGGTGTTAAACAGGGTTGTGTTATTGCCCCAACTCTATTCATTATTTTTATTGCCATGATCTTACACTTTGTCGAAGGGAAACTCCCCACGGAGTAGAAATCATATATCGGATAGATGGAAAGCTCTTCAATCTGAGCAGGCTGAAAGCAAAGAGTAAGGTCACCGTAACTTCCATCATAGAGCTTCAGTATGCTGATGACAACGCAGTGTGCACATGCTCAGAGGATGACCTCTGAACTCTTCTAAATATCTTTGCAGAAGCTTATGAAAAGCTTGGCCTCTCACTCAAGATCCAAAAAACCAAAGTGCTGCACCAACAAGTACAAAATAACCCCTCTGCAGCGCCACAAATCCAACTCAATGGTGTAACATTGGAAAATGTTGATCACTTCTCCTACCTAGGCAGTTATCTTTCCACAAGGGCCAACAATGATGCCAAAATCCAGCATCGCCTGAGCTCTGCGAGTGCGGCTTTCTCCTGATTGAAGTGCAGAGTGTTTGAGGACCAGGACTTTCGCAGGGAAACCAAAATGCTTATTTACCAAGCTATTGTACTGCCAACCTTACTATATGCTTGTGAAACATGAACCACTTATAAACGCCATCTCTAACTCCTCGAAAGATTCCATCAACGGTGTCTCCAAAATTTTTTACATATCACTTGGGAAGACAGGCGAATTAATATCAGTGTACTGAAAGAAGCAAAGATCACCAGTGTTGAAGCAATGGTTCTTCAACATCAACTTTGTAAGACTGGTCATGTTGTGCGGATGCCTCATGATCATCTTCCAAAGCAACTACTTTATTCCGAACTTAAAAATGGAAAGCGTAATGCTGGTGGTCAACAAAAGAGGTTTCAAGACTGTCTCAAGGCAAATCTTTAAAAATGTAGTATAAACACTGACAACTGGGAAACCCTGGCCTGCGAGCGCTCCAGTTGGAGAACAGCCTTTACCAAAGGTGTCATGGGCTTTGAAGAAACTCGATCTCAGGACGCAAGAGAGAAACGTGCTAAGAGGAAGGCACGTTTGGCAAATCCACACAGTGATCAACTCCCGCCTGGAAACCAATGTCCCCACTGTGGAAGGACGTGTGGATCCAGAATTGGCCTCCACAGTCACTTACGGACCCATTGTTAAAACCGTGTTTATGGAAGACAATCTTACTCGGCTACGTGAAGAAGAAGAAGAAGAAGAAGAAGAAGAAGAAGAAGAGGAAGGTGGTTTATTGGTGTCGTTCACATGCACACCTGCTTTAGTTCCAATCTTCTGTCCCCTCTTTTCTTCTGTCAATAAAGTATTATTGGTTATTGCTGCGGTGTGGTTCTCTGTTCTGAAGACACTCACCCAATCTCTGTTGTTGTTGTTGTTGTTGTTGTTGTTGTTGTTATATGTCATTCATCTGACTGGGTTGCCCCAGCCATTCTGGGAGGCTTCCAACAATTATAAAACCACAGTAAATTTGAAGAGCTGCTTAGAAGCTGGCATGGTAGAGCTTGATGCTGATAACGCCAAGGTTGCAGGTTTGATCCCTGTATGAGACAGCTGCCTATACGGGTTGGACCTGATGATCCTCAGGGTCCCTTCCAACTCTATGATCCTATGGATCTGTTACAAAAAGCAAAGTCCCCAAGTTAGAAGCAGAAGCGGCTTATACCTTTTGGACTATGAACACAGTACGCTGCCTTTTCCCTGAACCAGGCCATTGGTCCATCTAACTCAATAGTGTCCACACTGATTTCCAGGGTTTCAGAGAAGGAGTCTTTCCTGGAGTTGCTGGGGATAGAACCTGGAACCTTCTGCATGCAAGGCCGATGACACTCTGCACTATTTTAATAAGATTCAGGACCAAACGACATGCCTATATCTCACAATATGGTGCCAGTAAGGAGGCACTGATCAATAGCTCACTCCTGTTAGTCTGCGTTTGCCAACTTGATTGACTGAAGAATTCATTTAATGGGTTTACTCTAATCACTTCATTGTTATCTACTGTAAAATAATATGTTTAGTATTTTACCCTCCAGTAACAAAACAAACAAACAAAATTCCAGTTACATCATGTTTTATGATTTACATTAAAATTTACAGGTTTGTAATAGAAAAATAAAAATAAAATCATTTACATTAAAAATAAAATAAAATAAATACAGGACACTTTTGAGTCAGTCGCTATCTCTGGCCTAATGCTATGCACGGAAACATCCTAATAATAAAATGGGGTAATTCTTGTGTGCTTTCATGTACTGCACCAAGAGTTCCTGGAAGCTTTTGCTTTCAGAAAATAATTAATTAAGTGACTCATCCACCATAAGCAGGAAGTTGCTATGGAAGAGAAAGAAGTTGCCAGAAATAGGAAGCCATGTGCTTTGCTTCTGAACTGGTCCTCGCTCTGTGATGTGGGAGGATGAACAGGAAAGCTGATTCAAACAGTCCACACAGTGACACAATCTATTGCTTTTGCACTGCAATGGCCCTTCAAGGATGCTTCTCGTGGAACCTCTCCTAGCCTTCTCAGCACAAGTGAGGATTCTTGACTAATGAGACTTGAGTCGGCTAAGTACCCTCAAATTGCACCTATTTCTTAAGGTACATCAAGCATTTTCTCCCTTGTTTGTTTTTATGACCACATCTGTGTCTGGTTAAGAATGATCTGATACTGGGCTCCTATTCTGCTCTGTGTTCTTAAATAGCCTAGGTATTCATATTCTGAAGCCACTGTTTCAAGGATCTTCCCAGGTGAAGGAATCTCTAACAGAGCAAGAATCCCACAACCCACTTGTGGGAGGTACATTCCTGCACCTGTTACTCACCTAGTTGCATCTAATTTTGCACCTAAATATATAAAATATGAATGCAACAAGCAAGTGTCTGACAACTCGGGATGTAAAAAAATAAGCAGTTTCCCTTCCGACCGGAATCTGTTGCAATCAGCGCTGCTTCCGTTTTGCTGCAGTTTGGTTGTCGCCAAATGCTACATCTTTTGTTTTGCTGTTTGCTGCTTAAAATAAGTTAGGTGAGTTACATGGCTATTTCTGTAACTTACGGAATTTGTGCTCATTTCACTGTGAAGGAAGGTCAAAACAGTGTAACAAAACCACACCACCATTTATTACACACCGACTAAGGACTTAAAAAAACCAAATAGTTCTATGAACAAATATTGATTGCATTTGCTTGGCTTTTCTCTGTTCCTGACCACATATGAACATGCAAAAGCAATTTCCACTGCCTTTTCCAGCTGCATCAGAATTCTCTGACATCCCTACCGAGAACACACCTTTCGGACAGGCAGATCTGGAATTGGAATTACTGTCAGCTCCTTGTTAATGGCACCCTCAGTTGGGCAGGAAGGAGAGCCCACTTTCTTCCTGTGCAAAGTGTGGAGCTACTTTTACAGCTGCTTCATTCAGTGCCCACAATTGTCCAGATGTGCCTATCTGGCAACCAAAGTATCAGAGGAACCACCTTATATACCCAGCCAAGTCGCTGCCCATCTAGTCCAATATCGATGACTACTCTGGCTAGGACCAGCTCTTCAGAGAGGTCCTTCCCATCATCTGCTACATTCATTCTTTTTTCACTAGGTATGCCAGAGATTCGAGCTGGGGACTTCTGCACACAGAGTATGTTCTCTACTACTGAGCTGTGACCCCTGCCTTATGTGGTGTAGTGGTTAAGAGCAGTAGACTCATAATCTGGGGAACCGAGTTCGCGTCCCCGCTCCTCCACATGCAGCTGCTGGGTGACCTTGGGCTAGTCACACTTCTCTGAAGTCTCTCAGCCCCATGCGCCTCACAGAGTGTTTGTTGTGGGGGAGGAAGGGAAAGGAGAATGTTAGCCACTTTGAGACTCCTTAGGGTAGTGATAAAGTGATAAAGCCTGCTATAGAGACACCATGGCTCCAAAAAACATGTCAGCATGTACATTTTGTCTAGCCTATAATTGGCCACTGGTCTGAAGTGAAACCTATGGTGGAATGCTCCCTTTTCTTGGAGGTCTTGTAGCAGAGGCCGGACAGCCCTCAGTTGAGGATGCTGAATATTCTAGACAGCCTGCAATGCCCCCTCCAATTCTATGAATATGACACAAACAAAGAGGGTTCAGCAACCATGTTGATAATAATAATAATAATTTATTATTTATACCCCGCCCATCTGGCCGGGTTCCCCCAGCCACTCTGGGCGGCTTCCAAAAAACAGAAATTCTAAAATACAGAAATCCATCAAACATTAAAAGCTTCCCTAAACAGGGCTGCCTTGAGATGCCTTCTAAAGGTCTGGTAATTGTTCTCTTTGACCTCTAGTGGGAGGGCATTCCACAGGGTGGGTGCCACTATCGAGAAGGCCCTCTGCCTGGTTCCCTGTAACTTGGCTTCTCGTAATGAGGGAACCGCCAGAAGGCCCTCGGAGCTGGACCTCAGTGTCCGGGCAGAACGATGGGGGTGGAGACGCTCCTTCAGGTATACCGGACCGAGGCCGTTTAGGGCTTTAAAGGTCAACACCAACACTTTGAATTGTGCTCGGAAACGTACTGGGAGCCAATGTAGGTCTTTTAGGACCGGTGTTATGTGATCTCGGCGGCCGCTCCCAGTCACCAGTCTAGCTGCCGCATTCTGGATTAGTTGTAGTTTCCGGGTCACCTTCAAAGGTAGCCCCACGTAGAGCGCATTGCAGTAGTCCAAGCGAGAGATAACTAGAGCATGCACCACTCTGGAGAGACAGTCAGTGGGCAGGTAGGGACTCAGCCTGCGTACCAGATGGAGCTGATAAACAGCTGCCCTGGACACGGAGTTGACCTGTGCCTCCATGGACAGCTGTGAGTCTAAAATGACTCCCAGGCTGCGCACCTGGTCTTTCAGGGGCACAGTTACCCCATTCAGGACCAGGGAGTCCTCCACACCCGCCCGCCTCCTGTCCCCCACAAACAGTACTTCTGTCTTGTCAGGATTCAATCTCAATCTGTTAGCCGCCATCCATCCTCCAACCGCCTCCAAGCACTCACACAGGACCTTCACCGCCTTCACTGGTTCTGATTTAAAAGAGAGGTAGAGCTGGGTATCATCAGCATACTGATGGACACCCAGCCCAAACCCCCTGATGATCTCTCCCAGTGGCTGCATATAGATGTTAAAAAGCATGGGGGAGAGGACAGAACCCTGAGGCACCCCACAAGTGAGCGCCCAGGGGTCTGAACACTCATCCCCCACCACCACTTTCTGAACACGGCCCAGGAGGAAGGAGCGGAACCACTGCATGACAGTGCCCCCAGCTCCCAAGCCCTCTAGACGGTCCAGAAGGATGTTATGGTCGATGGTGTCAAAAGCCGCTGAGAGATCCAGCAGAACAAGGAAACAGCTCTTACCTTTGTCCCTAGCCCGCCGGAGATCATCGACCAGTGCGACCAAGGCAGTTTCAGTCCCATGATGAGGCCTGAATCCTGACTGGAAGGGATCCAAATGGTCCGCTTCTTCCAGGCGTGCCTGGAGTTGTTCCGCAACCACTCGCTCAATCACCTTGCCCAAGAATGGAAGATTTGAGACTGGGCGATAGTTGGCCATATTGGCCGGGCCTAAAGATGGTTTTTTAAGAAGCGGTTTAATAACCGCCTCTTTCAGCGGGTCTGGGAAGGCTCCCTCATGGAGAGAAGCATTTACCAACCCGCGAAGCCCATCGCCCAGCCCTTCCTGGCTAGCTTTTATAAGCCAGGATGGGCAAGGATCAAGGAGACAGGTGGTTGGTTTCATTCGTCTAAGCAGCCTGTCCACATCCTCGGAGGTAACAGATTGAAATTGATCCCACAAAACTTGACTAGACAGGACTCTAGCACTCCCCCGCCCCGGCCCTGCTCCCACGGTGGAGTCTACCTCTTCCCGAATCTGAGCGACTTCATCTGCAAAATACTTTGCAAAATCATTGCAGGAGATCATGTGGCCCGTACTGGGCCCGGATGGAGCAGGTGGTTCCGCTAAATTGCGAACCACCTGGAAGAGTCTCCTGCTGCTGTTTTCTGCAGATGCGATGGAGACGGTGAAGAAAGTCCTCTTCGCCGTCGCCATTGCCACTTGGTAGGCTCGAAGTTGAGCTCTAGCCCGTGTCCGGTCTGATTCAAAATGAGTTTTCCGCCACCGGCGCTCTAGCCGTCTCAACGACTGTTTCATTGCCCTCAGCGCCGGGGAAAACCACGGGGCTGTCCGGGCTCCATGCAATCTGAGAGGGCGCTTCGGAGCCAGACAGTCAATAGCGCTGGTTAACTCCGCATTCCAGCGGGCCACCAGGGAATCAGCTGAGAGGCCATCGACATGGGATAAAACATCCCCTACCACTCTTTGGAAGCCAATTGGATCCATTAAGTAGCGGGGGCGGACCATCCGAATCGGTCCCACCTCCCTGCAGAGGGAAAGGGTTGCGGTTGAGTAATTATCTTCCCTCTGGGTTCTCTGTTTGCTCCACTCCATTTAAGCGATTTCTTTTAAAAAAATAAAAATAAATTCTATAGCAGCATCTGTACAAATTTTTGTCTGAAATCAAATTGAGAGGAGACTGTGCGGAAACTGTTTCATGTATAAGCTTTCGTTGTTGGTTTTTTTCGGTCTTGGGAACCCGATGCACATTTCTCTTTTATCACCAGGATAATATTGCACTGTACCGCACAGTTCTTGGTAGACCGGAGAGATATATCCTTGCCGGGCCGGTGAGCAGGTGAACTAAATTAAAAGAAACCCATCCTGGATACACCCTAGGGAGCAAGAGGCATATTAGAAACACACACAGGGGTGATCTATTGTATAGGATGTATATCCTTCAGCAAATGACTTCCAGGTGAAGGACAGACCGCATGAGCAGCAATGGCTGAAGCATTTCATTATTATTATTTTTAACATAAGATCATGAGAAATAGTTGTTTATGAACTGGAGAAGTATGTGTTGCCATGTATGTATTCTGCTCTGGTCAGACCTCACCTGGAGTACTGTGTCCAGTTCTGGGCACCACAGTTCAAGAAGGATACTGACAAGCTGGAACGCGTCCAGAAGAGGGCAACGAAAATGGTCAAAGGCCTGGAAACGATGCCTTATGAGGAACGGCTTAGGGAGCTGGGTATGTTTAGCCTGGAGAAGAGAAGGTTAAGGGGTGATATGATAGCCATGTTCAAATATATAAAAGGATGTCATATAGAGGAGGGAGAAAGGTTGTTTTCTGCTGCTCCAGAGAAGCGGACACGGAGCAATGGATTCAAACTACAAGAAAGAAGATTCCACCTAAACATTAGGAAGAACTTCCTGACAGTAAGCTGTTCGGCAGTGGAATTTGCTGCCAAGGAGTGTGGTGGAGTCTCCTTATTTGGAGGTCTTTAAGCAGAGGCTTGACAGGCCTCTGGCAGGAATTCTTTGATGGTGTTTCCTGCTTGGCAGGGGGTTGGACTGGATGGCCCTTGTGGTCTCTTCCAACTCTATGATTCTGTGTGTGTGAGGGGAGGAAGTGGCTGCTAGGGTGATGGCGGCCACTTCTCTGTGCTCTCTGTGCTTGGCACATGTGGCCCAGCCCTTACTGCAATGCACATCTCCCCCATCAAGTTCACAGCAGCATCCTTCATCCTCTTGCATGCCAGAAGGGTAGCATTTTGTTAGCATTCAAAAGCAGGCTGGTTAAAAGAAGAATTTCCTAACAATAGCAGCAACATTTAAAAAAAGAAAGAAAAAGAAAATCTGAGCAGTGCATGTGAATTTATCATTCTCCTTTACAAGCCTTTTTGCTTCTCAAGTGCTTTTTTAATTGAATGATAATCCAGAGAAGTAATTTCTTGCTTTGTTTCATTACAGCTGCTGGAAGAGAAAAGGAAAAAAAACCCGTGTGCATCTCCTCCTCTCTTTCCAAACCCAGCATGCTCACACACACCTGCCCTCAGCCACTTAGGCTGCAATCTTTATCCTGACTTACCTGGCTGGTACTAAGCCTATTGTACTGAAAGGGACTTCCTTCTAACTAGAAGATGGAGCTGTGCTAAGAGTGCAGGTACGGCTGACCCTTTGTTCTGGTGCGCTAGTGTCCTGAGTTATAACTCCCATTGTGATAAAACCTCTCTATTCATTCATTTGCAACATGAACCAAAAAAACCCCACTTGGGAACAAGAATGGGAGGGGGGGAAATATGTGGTTCTGGCTCATAACCTCCTGGTCTATAGCACAGGGAACATTTCTCAAGCTCTCAGAAGACTCCAATTCCCCCATTTCAAGTCAAATCCAAGACTACATTTGTCAGCTCTCTGAAATGAAATGGCAAGAACAGTCAACTTCAGAACCTCGGCGATTTCAGCCAGTATCCCAAGGAAGCTGAGTCTTGTGATAACCTGCCGGAATGTACAGAGTTAGCAAAATGACCTTCTGGACTCCCAAATGCTGTGCTCTTAATTGGTTCATTATGCATTACAATCCGTCAGAGCAAAGCTTCTCAGTGCTTTGACATGGTGAGGATTCACAAGGAATGCACTAATTGAGCCTCTGCAAATGCCATTAGAGGCGAGTCCGCTGCCCCTTCTTGTCACAAGCAATGAGCCAGGTGGAAGGGTGCAAAGGGAAAGGAGTGTTGCGGCAAAGAAGCTCACAGCACACTTTGAGTTCCCCAAGGGAAAGACTCCTGCGCAAAATGGCTACTTGCTATGTGTTGCTGTGAACTGGCTTCTTAGCCTTGGCCTTCCCCTTGGCCTTTTCCACTTAATTGTGGGCCTGTTTGCTTCTCAACGTTGTGCGTGTTTTTCAGAACATCGATGTAGCAGCTAGTTAAGAATGCAGTGGCACTAGGGCCAAAGGAAGAGGATTCTACCCTCAAAAAAAAGATGGAATTGTTATATTGTCCCCTAACATCAAATGACATAAGCATAAGTCATTTGAAACATAAGTATGTTTCAGTGCTGCTTGATGTGGGGAAAAACACAGGTTCGCACTCTCCATCCTGCATTATTCAAGGCACCTGGGGTTTATCTTTGTGGGTGTTAAGTATCTAACACCTTCCCAAGCAACTGTTTGCGCATCCAGAGGGAGACCTGCCTAGCACTTCCAAAACATCAGCCTAAGATGCATTGTCTGTAGAAGTTAATTATCCCATCAATTCAAACCTGTGGCCCCTTTAACATGCATCTCGCAGGGACGGAAGACATCTGGAAAGTTGTGTTGATATCAGTATCGCTGCACTTAAAATTGAAGAAGCACCAGATTGAAGAAGCACACATTTTTTCTGTTTTAACATATAAGTCCGAAAAACATATGGAAGTCAGATAAACAGAGGATAACATGAGAATCCTCTACTGGGTGTGTAAGAAATAATACACTAACTTACTATACATTAAACATAAAAACAATTACACACAAAAATTGCCCCCCCCCCACTTTGTGGAAATAACATATACTTGTCAGACATAGGTCAACGTTTCTGCATAATATCACATAACATAAAACATAATTATATATCATGTTGCATATCTTGAGGCCAACTCTTAATAGGGCACAGAGTCTTGAAGTCAAAAGAGAGCGTATGTCTTTGCAATTCACTCCCCCCCCCTTTGTCAGCCCTCCACCCCCCTACATAATACACAAAACCTACAAATTATTAATTCCACCCCAGTTGGATGTATTTGAGGAAATCGTGTGGTTTTGAGGCAGTTCTTGCTTTTTCTCACATACTTAACCATTGGGCACATGGGCTTGAGGTCAGAAAGGGAAAGAAAATGTCCTTACAATTCAACTCCCTCCCCCCTTTGTAACTGTAATTGTGACCTGTGAGCAAAGCCAACTATATCTCGAGTCCTTCCTCAACCCCATTTTAAGCTGGCATTTCCCCTCTTCCATTCTGTTCCATATTGGATACTGATCGTATGCAGCACACAACAGTACAATTATTTTCAGGTTTTGAAAAACTAATCAAACTTTTACATGGATGGTTAAAAAAAAAAGGCGCCCAGTGATCTTGCTGGTCTTGATTTTTAAACCTATGCCCACAGCATTTACCTCATGCTGCATCATTTTGAAGCACACATTTCACAATGCAAACACATGAAAGCTCATACCAATAACAAACTTAGTTGGTCTCTAAGGTGCTCTAAGGAATTTATTTATTATAGGGACACTCGGCTATACTCTTATACGGTATATTTGAAATACAAGAAACTGTCTTACAGATCCAAAATGCGACAGAAGAGGAGACAAAAAAACTACTTATATCAAACTGTTGCAAAATATATTCGATTCACATTTCTTCTTACTTTAAACCAAAACTAAACAGAAATTCTCCTAGCAGGAGAAAAGATACACTATCTTCACTATTGTGGTTGAGTGCAACGATTAAAATGGATGAAGCATCTCCACAGCGGAAAGCATTTTATTACACTAATCCAAATGAGGTAGTTGACTGGATTTCATTCCCTTTAGTCTGGAGTAATAATTGAATGCAATGCAAAATGAGAGAGGGAAGGAGGGAGAACTGGCTGCTTTTGGAGCTTGGATAAATTCATGGTGAGGTTTTTTTTAAATAAAAAGAAGAAGCTAAGAGGAGCAATTATGAGATAAACTGATTTTGGAAAATCATACTGAAAGCAACCCTGGGAGATTAAACACTGCTTGATAACATGTTTCAGAACATTTAGTTAACCTTTAGTTTAGATGGTAAACATCTAAAAGATGGATATTTCAGGCACTTTATAAATTCTTTTGCACAGTGCAGGGATTATTCAGCCCATACAGAGTTTGATCCTGAAGGGGAGACCTCTGGGTGGCAGGGCTGGGGCCCGTATTTTTCTGCGGCTCACCATTTTGTTTGGGTTAGATGCAAGCTTGGTTTTGTTTTAAGTGTTAACCTTCAAACAGGCATCTCTCGCTTAAGCACTTAGAATAGACTCTAATGGATAAGGTCAGAGGCCCATCGGGTCTAGCATCCTGTTCTCACAAAGGCCAACTAGATGACACGGGAAAGCCTGCAGGCAAGCAAAACCTGAGCACAACAGCACTCTCCCCGCCTGCTTTTTTCCAGCAACTGGAGTTGAAAAACAGACGTCCTTCAACATCCTACAGAACGGCTTCCTCATCCTACAAAAGAGTGCTTGGCAAGTGGCACCAGAGTTGCCGTCCCCCCCCCAAAAAAAAACGTTTATGAATTCTATCCTCAGAGTTTATCAGAGGGTGATAGAAATGCATGAGGAAGGTAAGGTGGAATTCCTCCCTCACCCACATCTTTCTACGACTGACACCTTCTTCCGTCTGCCTTTCCCCATCTCCCTCGCTCTCATTCCCTGGGCTTTTTCACACAGAGCTGACACTTCCCTCCGTTGAGTCTCAAAAGAGCTCATGCAAGCAGTAGGTGGGGACGCAGAGAGAACCCTCCTGAGTCCAGAGGCCTCCTAGTTCTGTGCCTCAAGGTCTGAGCACCTGTCTTGGAAATGGAAGGTTCCAGATTAAATCCCTGGCATCTCTTGGCAGAGCTGGGGGTGGGCGCAATGCTTGAAAAACCGAAGAGTCAGGGTAGACAGTGCCAGGCAGTGTAGACATCTGAGCTAAATGGTCTCGCCTGGTGTGAGGCGGTGACACATGTTCTTGCTATCATAGGTCAAAGCAGGGCAGACACGCGTTTCCATTGGTTGCTTGGAGGGGGCCCAAGTGTAAAGGATGGTGTGGTCCAAAAAGCAGCTGCTGTGTAGGCAATTGCCTTCCTTACTTTCCCACGTCCTTTTGTATATGGACGTCAACTGAGCAATTTCCTTCACAGCAGCCACAGAAACTTTGTAAACTGTGAGGGCCCCTGGGGTGCCTATGAATATGGGACAGGCCATAGGCTCATCTAGTCCAGCATCCTGATCCCACAGTGACCGCTAGCTGTGACTAGTAACCATCGATAGTCTTATCTTCCAAGAATGCTTGTTCTAATCCCCCTTTAAAGGGATCCGGGTTGATAGCCATCACCACATCTTATGGCAGCAAATTGGACAGTTTAAATGACACGCTTCATGGATGTTCTCAAGACACACGGGGGGCTGGCCAGGAATTCAAAGCTTCACCCTGTTCTGTGCAAATTGTGAGAATGAGCTCAGGCTTTAGAACACCCTCCCTGCTCCCCTGCAATGGCACATTCCAGGGAAAGGTACCAGTGATGGGAGACAGGCTCTATTTCTGGAAAGTTTGTCAACCATTGCTGAGCTTCTCACTGAGGAACTTCTGATAAGCTTCCTTGGAATATGGTTTGAAAAAGAAAAATGAGACTCATTGGCTTAGTCACTAGCGAACAGCAAGGACAATAAAGCCAATGTCTTTTCAGAAGGGGGGAAAAGCCAAGGGAAAAGAAATAGTTATCACATTGAGCTTCAGAAAGGGAAGCTTTGCCAAAGAAAAAGTTCCAGCTCAACCGAGATTAAAAAGTCAGTATAATTTAACGTCTGCACATTGCACTCCTTTAAAAATATAACAAGCACAGTAAAGACGCAGAGTTAACACATATAAAAGTGAAAAGAAATGCAACTCAAATGCCATCGTGGTAGAAATGGCAACTTGGATGATGGGGAGAAAGGTGGGGGAAATGTAGGAGAAGGTAGTCCTAATGAGGAATATGGAAGTCAGCGTTCAGTGTCGCTGTTTAAATTAAACAAAGCAGGATAGGACAGGCTGAGAAAGGATTTGAAGGGCACTTTGCAGACAATATAAAAGTCACGTCATAGGAAATTGCAAAATTATAACAGAAGCAGGAACCTGCTGGAGGACTAGCTGGACCATCAGACCACCTATCGTGAAAGAACTGAGACCTCACAAATGAATTCACAGCTGCTTTCGCGAAAAGCATGCATGTTGGAGAGCAATAAATTGCAGTGATAAATCTGAAAATGGGAAATCTGAAGTGCCTACCGCAGCTAGTTTAGAGGGAATTGATTGGGTTGTGTAACCTATCAAATGCTGCTCACCTGTGTTTTCCATCATAGGTGGCAAGAACGTAGAATGTTTGAGGCTTTCCTCTTCCCCAGTCCAAGATCCTGTTGGACTCCACCTCCCATCATCCCTGACCACTGGCAGTGCTGGCTGGGGCTGATGGGAGTCGGTGTCCGGCCGCATATGGAAAGCACCACATTGGCTACCCCTGTTCTACTTCTGCGCAGGAGCTGAGCGTGACTCATAAATACGTGGATTACGATAGGATCATGGTTTGGAATTGTTTTAAATTAAGTCTGGCGAGCTGATCCCATGCGGCTGCTCTAGCAGAGCTGCCGAGAGTTTGCACAACAGCCGCTTAAAAAAGTACGCTGATAATGCCTAGCTCTATTACATCTGAACAGGGTGAGGCTGTGCATGTTCTGAGCTGCTGCCAGGATCCAACAATAGGGTGAGTGAGGGCTAATAAATAACCAGACAAGATGGAAGAGGTTAGTTCCTGGGCCCTGGAATTGGGTGATATGCTTGTCTCAGATGGGGCTATTCTCCTGAAGGAGAAGACACACAGTTTGGAGGTACTCCTGGATCCATATCTGCCCCAGAAGACCAGGTGGCAGAATTGTGCCATTTACCAGCTTCAGCCAGGGAGCCAGCTGCAACCATTCTTGAACATTGCTGTCAAGATATGACAGGAGCCCACTACTGGCACTTTCTGGAAACCGTTGAAGCATTTTTGTTCTGGTAGGTTTTTCCAGCTGGATAAATGGGTCTTTGCTACAAGTGCTCATTTGGTAGACTTTGGTTTGGGAGGTGATAAATTATTTAATTGCAGCAGGAGTAGTAGGAGCAAGTCAGTGGGGTATCTTACATCGTACCAGTTCTAAATGAATTGTACTGGCTGTCAATAAGCTACTGAGCTAAGGGTCAATATTTTGGTTTCGATCTATAAAACCCTATTGTCAGGATGCTGTCAGTGGCTCCCGGCTGGTTGCCCAGGAATTACAAAGACAAGGAAAAGTTTATTATAGTCCTTTTTTATTTCAGTCTTTACAGAGAGAGGCTATAGAACCCAGCCTCTTGGATAACGGCATTGTCCCGAGTGAATCTCCACACACACACCTCGGTCTCTCCCACTGCCTCATTCGTCACTTCTACGGGTGCTGCTACATGCCCTCTGTCTTTGAGCTCTTTGCTCTCCTACTTTTAAGGCTCGCTGGGTTCTGGGAGATGGAGGATCTGGAATGCTTTCTAATGACAGCGTGTCAGCCAGCTGTTCTGGCTTTCCCACAATTTCCCAGCTCTTCCCCCTCATCTGCCTCTGAGCTGTGACCTCCCTCAAACCCCTGTTGTAAATCTCTACTGTCTTCTTCTTCCTCCTCCCTAGAAGGGTCAGGATGAGGAGGCGGTCTCCACCATTCCTCCTCTGCCCAGTCCCTGACACCTATACAACCTGGGACCTTCTTCCCTAGCACCTAATGCAACCATTACAATGGAGGTTCAATTGGCAGCTCCTAGGGAGTGAGTCTTTTGGGTAATAGCACTGTCTATGTGGAATTGCCATCTTGGATGGCATTCCAACACCTCCTTAAGACATATTCCTCCAGTCAGGCTTTTGCTGATGAGCAATTCCAGTTTGGGGTAATTTTTTTAAATTATTTCTGCCTGGCTCCATCTTATCTGCTTGCATTTCCTTTTCACTACAAGCACCACCTCGAGACCTTGGTGAGAGGTGACAGAGGAATGTTCCAGATAAACAACAAATCCTAATCCAGGCAATTGAGAAGCAGCTGTTCAGACCATTAAGCCCACACTTCCTAGAGAGTAAGCACCATGGGGCAGGAAGGCCATATGGACCACATCCATATGGTCATCTTCAGGAAAACAGGAAGCCGCCTTGTCCTGAGCCAGATCCTTGGTTCATTTAACTCAGCATCGTCTTTCAGGCCGTTTGGAGATGCCAGGGATTGAATTTGGGACGCCTGGCAGGCAGGCCATGTGCTCTGCCACTGAGCTGTGCAGCAGAGGTGAAAAGATGGACCTACCGCTGCTCCCTTTCTGCAGACGAGTGTACCAAATCCATCACACACCACTTTCAGCCTGAAAAGGACTCCTCCGGATAACAAGCAAGGGCAGCTCAACTGCTTGGGAATTAGAGGACGTTCCATGGCTTTCTCAGCAGAGCTCTACTGACAGTCGTAGACACAAAACCAACAGGTCAAAAAGGGGCACCCAGGAGTCTTGTCTGCTTTCAGCACAGGCCTCTTTGTCGCCTCCTTGCCTGTTGCAAAAAAAAAAAAACTTAATCCTCAAACAGGCAACGAGAGATTTCGCTGGATTTCTGCCAATCCCTGGCTGTTGCTTCTTTCTTTTTCTTTTTAATTTTCCACTAGCTGCCATCTTCCGAAAAGGAAGCAGGTCCCTCTTTGCTAGGCACAGGGGCTGTGCAGCTTGGCAAGCGAGCACAAGGTGGCTGGTCTCACTGTGTGGTCTGTTTTTAAGCGCCATCTGTCTTGAGTTTAGCACAACAACATGGCAATGAGAGCAATTAAAACAATCTGCTCAAGCTGAAGCCTGGATAAATTCAATGCTGTAAGAGGTTGGGATGCAGATAAGTAGCACCCGTCCCAGGCGGGATGGGTTAAGGGCAGGGTGGAATATACTGGACAGTGAGGGAGAGACAGGACTGGGGGAAGAAAGGAGGGGTGAATAAGGACCACCAATATTTCAATATCGTGGCAGCTTTGGATACCTGTGATTTCTCTGCTCCGGAAATGAGAAACATGCACTTTATCACCATCATATCTGCAAATACAAAGCAGCGGCTTAACTGTACATGGGGCTTGTTTATCATGTAATTTAAACTGCTGTCCTTGCTTTTGAATGGACTGCAAGATGATGTGCAAATATGATTCAGGTTTGCGCCACTATCTGCTTTTTAGAATGATTGCATGTAACAACACAAATGCAATGTGCAAGAACAATGCAGATCCTGTTTGCAAAAGATAACCTATCCACTTTTATCGATGAATGTCCCATCCATGCGACAGATGTATATGAATATCAGCAAAATCACCAGATCAATTATTTTCCTGCCCGATCAACAAAGTCTTCAGGGGAGGTACCTTTAGTGGTCCCCAACAACTTGGATGGACAACTCATCTCTGCCAGGAACTATGCATTTGTTATTGTGGGCCCAATTTTATGGAACTCCCTTCCATAGCTGTCAAGTTCTCCCTTTTTTTAAGGGAAATTCCATTATGCTGAATAGGCTTCCTCGCGAGAAAAGGGAAAACTTGGCAGCTATGCTCCCTTCCAGTTGAGGCCAGATGAGTCTTCTCTGTGTAGAACTTTCTGGCACTTAAAGGCAAAGGTAAAGAGACCCCTGACCATTAGGTCCAGTTGCGGACGACTCTGGGGTTGCGACGCTCATCTCGCTTTACTGGCTGAGGGAGCCGGCATACAGCTTCCAGGTCATGTGGCCAGCATGACTAAGTCGCTTCTGGTGAACCAGAGCAGTGCTCAGAAACGCTGTTTACCTTCCCGCCTGAGCAGTACCTATTTATCTACTTGCACTTTGATGTGCTTTCGAACTGCTAGGTGGGCAGGAGTTGGGACCAAGCAACGGGAGCTCACCCCGTCATGGGGATTTGAACCGCTGACCTTCTGATCAGCAAGCCCTAGGCTCTGTGGTTTAACCCACAGTGCCATCTGTGTCCCCTCCTTTCTGGCACTTGCTGAATACTTTTTAGAAACTCCAACAGCTTTAAAACTGAATTCTTACTTTATTCTTTTAACTCATTTTTAGTTTCGCTTAGAGACAACAGTGATTAAATTGTATGCAAATTTTCAGAATAAAATAAATACGTAAAGAATAAACTTCATCTAGCATAGGCTGAAAATCTTCTCCCTCAGCAAACACATCAGCTCCATTTAATCACAGCTGTGTTTCAGGCCAGCTTTCTGTTCCCTCACCCAGTCCCTCCTCAATTCCAGGCACAGGTGAGCTCTCCCCAAGCCCTCGCCTGATTTAGATGAAAATGAGCATCCTACCCATAGAAAGACAGCACCTCAACCTCAAATATAATATGTTTTAAAAAATTGTTGTTAATTGACGATGGGTGAGGGTTTGTGTAACGGATTAGCCCCAGGATGGAAGATTTATTACACCCTGGATTAGAAAGAGTTAATCCACCTCCAGCTTAACTGACAGCGCATCTTTAGGAGGCGGGACAGTGCACGGTTTTAAAAGGAGGGAATAACCAACCGTTTTGGCAGTTGGGAGAGGAAGAGTGGGAGTGTGGTGACAAAGAGGGAAGAAGAAGGGTGTGAGGCCAAAGAGTATCGTCTTGGTTATTCCAGCAGCGTATTAAAACTCACAGAGGTGGAGACTCAGAAAAGGGCAAAACTTACCTAAGGAAAAGGGGATAGTTTGTGTCCTAGAGTCACACAGGAAGGGCAGTATGGTGAAAACCTAGAGTGCCACACGTTTGCCAGGGTGATATGGCAGACTGATACAGTGGGGATCTGAGTTGAGGGAGTCCCTGTTCTGTAGGCAAGAGGTTGTTCATTCAAATAGCCCTGAGTGTTTGTGAGATCAGGCCACGAAAGCTGGAATTAGACTCTCTTTACTGAGAAGCCCAGAATTGAGGGGTTTATTTTAAGGTGTAAGGAATTGAGTGGGGATTGCTTTATCCCTGTACCCTTTCGTCTCATAATCTATTGGCAACGTCGGCGAGGGGGGTTCGTTGCAGTTTGCAAGAGAAGCACGGAAGTGATAAGGCAGGCAGGACCTGTGTGCTTTAGGGTTGATAAATGGTTGTTTCACTGCCGTTGTGAAAATCAATCTAATTTGTGAACAAGAAACACAGTCCAAAAATCATCCCGAACAACATGGAACGGATCTGCAAGAACTTGTTTTACAAGAAGGGGGGGGGGGGAAAGCCCTATGAAATTTCTAAGGAAACAGTTCCAAAACACTGCTAATTGGTCCAAAATATGAGACTGGCCCTCCTTGCTTTATGTTTTATATTCAGGGAAATCTCCCAGTGTGACAAGTGTTAGTAATTAGCGAGGACCTTTCAGGAATAAGGGCAACACGCATACTATTGTGTTCATAACTTGTGACTGAGAAGTAATCAGTACCTATGTGTCTAACCAGGAAAGGTTTCCAAAAGGCTGCTTTATATGCTATAGACCCCATGCAAAGGATAGGCAAGAATATTAGGTGGTTTATGGTGCTGTAGCAGCAAATTCCCCACGGCATTAAAAACAAACAATGACATTTCTTTAAATACATGGAGAGAAGGGGAAATCAGTCAGAAGACTGAGGGGACTTCAGACAGCAAAGATGTGAAAGTAGGAGTGAAGCAGGACAGGGAGACATCAAAGAAGTCAAATGGATTCCTTCCATCAGTCTCTACAGCAGGCACCCCCAAACTTCGGCCCTCCAGATGTTTTGGACTACAATTCCCATCATCCCTTACCACTGGTCCTCTTAGCTAGGGATGATGGGAGTTGTAGGCCAAAACATCTGGAGGGCCGCAGTTTGGGGATGCCTGCTCTATAGCAAGTAAGATGGGTGAAGGAGCAGGGAATACATTGTAGTAGCAGTACAGTAGTGATGATGATGATGATGATGATGATGATGATGATGATGATGATGATGATGTTATTTGTACCCCACCCATTGGTCTGGGTTGCCCCAGCCACTCTGGGCAGTGGGCAGAGGTGGGGAACCTCTGTCCCATGAGCCAAATGTGGCTCAGCATGGCTCCCAATCTGCACCCGAAATCACCTGACATCCTTTGTGATATCAGGTGTTGGTCAGGTAGGCATATGGCTGGATCAGCTGAAAATCTGCATGGACACAGCTACAATCCAGGTTCCTCATGAGCAGGGGTTCCCAAACTAAGGCCCGGGGGCCGGATGCGGCCCAATCGCCTTCTAAATCCGGCCCGCAGATGGCCCGATAATCAGCATGTTTTTACATTAGTAGAATGTGTTCTTTTATTTAAAATGCATCTTTGGGTTATTTGTGGGGCCTGCCTGGTGTTTTTACATGAGTAGAATGTGTGCTTTTATTTAAAATGCATCTCTGGGTTATTTGTGGGGCATAGGAATTCATTCTTTTTTTTTTCAAAACATAGTCCGCCCCCCCCCAAAGGTCTGAGGGACAGTGGACCGGCCCCCTGCTGAAAAAGTTTGCTGACCCCTGCTCATGAGGAACACAACTACACAGCTGAAATATACTCAGAGTCGAGAGTGAATTTCATGCACTTTATTTGGCTTGTAGTAGTAACAGAAGAAGAAGAAAACAATGGCTCTTTCCCTAAAGCGTCTGCTTATACAGTATACATTATTTACACATGGTTACAGGTAGGTAGCCGTGTTGGTCTGGATCGAAGTAAAATAAAAAAATTCCTTCAGTAGCACCTTAAGTTGGTCTTTAAGGTGCTACTGAAGGAATTTTATTATTTACACAATGGGCCTTATGTGATTGGCTACTTCAGGGCTGCACCTGTAGGCCAATCAGGTTGCGGATTCACTTCTGCCAGCAGTCTGATTGGCTGCTCCTGCAGGCCAATCAGGCCAATCAGGTTGCGGATTCACGTCCACCTGGAGGTGGATTGGGTGGCTCCTGCGGACCAATCAGACTGCTGCATTCTGGATCCTATTGTTCTAGGATTCAGCTCAGTACATAACAATAGCCAATCTGCTCAGGGATTATTAGCAATGATAAATCTATGAACAGCTGTTAGGGGCAATAGGGTAATTGAACACCCATGTTCAGAGACAGTGTATCTCTGTTGCCTTCATGCTTTGCTTCTTAACTTCCCAGTGTCACCTACTGGCTATGGTAGAAAAGAGGATGCCAGACCCAGTGGGCCATCAGTCTGATCTAGCAAGGCTATTTTTACTTTTATAACTCATATCACATCAAGGCCAAACACTGGAGTAGCTGGTTGGATATTTGGCCATAGCATTGCTCTTTGCTGAGGTCATTATGATTTGGTCATTGCCAGCTGAAGAGATACATTTAACATTTAACATCTAGTAAGGGCAGCTGCTGATGACCTCACAGCATTCCAACGGCAGTACCATCTCAAGTTTTCCTGCAGAATCAGATTCATTCAGAGTTTGAAGTGGCTTTGGAAGTCAGTGAAGGAGCTGCTCAGTGAAGGAGCTGCAATGGAGGAACTACAGCATCTCTGATAGATGGCCACCCAGCCTTTGTTCCAATACCTCCAGCAAAGGAGGGCCACACAAGACACAGGAAACTGCCTAATACGGAGTCAGTTCATTGGTCCATCTAGCTTAGTATTATCTACACCAGGCATCCCCAAACTGCGGCCCTCCAGATGTTTTGGCCTACAACTCCCATGATCCCTAGCTAAGAGGACCAGTGGTCAGGGATGATGGGAATTGTAGTCCAAAACATCTGGAGGGCTGAAGTTTGGGGATGCCTGATCTACACAGACTCTCGAGCTCAGGAAGGGAGAGACTCAGGCAGGGAGTCTCTCACAGGGGTTGAACATGGGACCTTCTGCATGTAAAAGCAGACATTCTACCACCTGACTATGAACATTCCCATGGTAGTCTGTTCTATTGTCATGCAGTTCTTGCTATTAGGAAGTTTCTCCTAAGGCTCAGCTTCCCTGCAGCAGAATCTTCCTTCCTTGCAAGTCTGCTCCATCATCTGCAGCAGCCTTTCAGACAGAAAAGGTTCGCTGGGTGGGCACTGAACGCTATGGTTGCATGGAGGAGGAACCCACAAACCCAGCTCCAGGAACTCATTCTGCAGCTGGAGCAAACCACATGAGAAACCCAAGCCGGCCGAACTATGAACATGCCCCGTGCCATGGCTATCAGTTTGGATAAACATACGGAAAAGTATCCTTAGCACCAACACCCGTGTGGTCACTTACCTGCTTGTGTTTGCCACCCACACACTGCTTTATTAAGATGGAGTAAGCCTCCAGAGAGAAATGTTACTATTGGCAAAATTTATTTTAACATGTGGCTGACTCAGCCCAAGGAAAACATGTAAAAAAACAACCAAACATATTTTTTTTACAACACACAAGAAAAACCAGGACTACCCTTTGCATAACGGGCGCATTACGGACACACACACACACACACACACACACACACACACACACACACCCCATAATATTTATGAGTTCCAAATGTATAAACTTTTATAAAGTAACACCAGTCATATGGTTATTTGATAAATGAAAACAGGCATTGTATTGGTCCAAAAATGTCAGCAGCATTTTAATTTCCAGTGTGGGTGAGAGGTAATTTGTGGTTTCATAAATGGTGTTTGCGCCATCAGGGCTTATGTTTTGCTAATGGCTGCCAGAGGTACATGTGCGATAACAGAGGAGAAGTGATGTTCAGAGTAGAGATGGGTTGCTGGCATAGCTATTTGTACAGAAATGACAAAAGGATGTTGGCATACAGGCAAGTAGTTGTGGGGAAGCTGTAGTAGCGTTAGCGTATCCAATGTGGTACCCTCGGAGTATTGTTGGACTACAACTCCCATTAGTCCCAGCCAGCATGGCCAATGGTCATGGATGATGGGAGTTGTAGTTCAGCAATGCCCAGAGTGTACCGTATTGGTTATACCTGCTCATTGCTAGTGGCTCCAGCTCGACATCAGGAGTCCATGTCTAACATATATATATATGACGTTCAACAGAAAAGGTGCCACCCGATATGTTCCAACGCATATGTTCACATGAGGCAAATGCAAGAGTACCAACTAACAGGGCTTTCAGTTCTTCCCATGTGCACAAAGTACACACTATTTACTATTTTTTAATTTTATTTATACAATTCCTTACTCACCCTTCTCCACATGCTCCCAGGGCAGGTTACCGCAATGGA
This sequence comes from Zootoca vivipara, assembly GCF_965207765.1. Taxonomy (NCBI): domain Eukaryota; kingdom Metazoa; phylum Chordata; class Lepidosauria; order Squamata; family Lacertidae; genus Zootoca; species Zootoca vivipara. Next base: position 98,145,613 of record NC_142584.1, on the reverse strand, counting down.
AAATACAATTATAAAAAACAGATAAAATCAATACAAGGATAAAATGCCTCCAGACCATTCCAAATGGAACAGAACAATATGAATTCAGCGAAAGAGGTGGCTCCCACTAAACAGTGTTTCGGGGAGGCAGATGGAAGATGAGTGTCGGTTTCACAGCCGTTCCAGCCTATTGTGGAGGGGACAAAATCTCTCGCTGAAAAGGACTGCTCATACATAATTGAATTCCAATCTAAAAGTCTTGCCTCTTGCCTCTCCTTCTCAAGCTTTAGGCATAAGCTGCTCGTGAATTACCTTATGTTAATATTTCATGGGGATTTATTAAGTGACTTCCTCATTTTAGGCTGAAAACTGAAGGATGATGGAGGCAGTCACATTTGTTTATTCACCTGTCCGTTTGCCACAATCACAGACGACAGTGAATGAATTTGTGATTTATAATGGAGTAGGGCAAGGGAAGGCTTATGTACTCCTTTTTGGGTTAAAATAAGATCTTAACCCAGGGAAGACCTACAGGCAGTGACCATGGCTGGACCCATCATATCTAGCTTGGCCCCACATATCTACAGTGGTACCTCGGTTTAAGAACAGTTCTGTTTATGAATGCTTTGGTTTACGAACTCTGCAAAACCAGTAGTGTTCCAGTTTGCGAACTTTACCTCAGTTTACAAACAGAAACCGAACAGTGGAAGGGCACCGGCGACGGGAGGCCTCATTTGGGAAAGCGCGCCTCGGTTTAAGAACAGATTTGGTTTAAGAATGGACTTCAGGAACGGATTAAGTTCGTAAACCGAGGTACCACTGTACAATGGTACCTCGGGTTACAAACACCTCGGGTTACAAACACTTTGGGTTACAGACTCCGCTAAACCGGAAGTAGTACCTTGGGTTAAGAACTTTACCTCAGGATGAGAACAGAAATCGTGCAGCGGCGGCAGCGGGAGGCCCCATTAGCTAAAGTGGTACCTCGGGTTAAGAACGGTTTCAGGTTAAGAACGCACCTCCGGAATGAATTAAGTTCCTAACCAGAGGAACCATTGTACTTGTTTCTTTGTTGTTTAAAACAAAAGCACATTTCATGCAGTTTAGAAGCAAGGACAGACTCTGGAAAGATTTGAATTTGTGGTGGCCAGATGTTGCTGGGCTCAAAGTTCTGCCTCTACTGTTGGAGGCAATGTGTCTCTGAAGACCAGTTACTGGAAGTCACAAGTGGGGAGAAAAGGCTGTTGGACTCAAGTTACGCTTGTGGGCTTCTTATGTTCTTAAGTTCCACCAGCCCCAACCAGCATGACCAACGGTCAGGGATTATGGGAGTCAGCATGACCAACGGTCAGGGATTATGGGATTATGGTCCAAGAACATCTAGAGCACGGGTGTCAAACACAAGGCCCGGGGGCCTAATCCGGCCCGCCAGACCTCGTCATGTGGCCCGCGTAGCCGCCGCCAACAATAGCCACTGACAGTAGTTCTGGAGCCTGCGATTGGCCGAGGGTCAAAACCGGGGGCGGGGCTGCAGGCGGAGGCCGGGGCGCTGGAGCCGCGCTGACGGCCTTGGCCAGGGAATTTCAATTTCGAATGAGGCTGAGGGAGGCGGTGGCACAGCGGCCAGACGGGGAAGTGAGATGCAGGAGGAGGAGGAGGAAGCCCGCCGAGGAGGTAGGAAAGCCCTACAGGTGCCGGCGGCAAAGTTGGTGCCGGGACGGAGCAGCGCTGGATTTTTTTTTTTGGCGGGCTTTGCGAGTGAGGCGGCACTGGGGAGCCGCCGCCCGCCGCTTCCCTTCCTCTCCTCGGCTGCATCCGGGAGGTGGGCGAGCGAGCGGGCAAAAGGGACGCGGAGTGAGCCTGAGGGGGAAGTAGGCGAAGCGCAACAGCCGCTCTCTTGATGGAGCCGGGTTTCTCTTCCCTCTTCCCCCGTTTTCTCCTCATAGACACTCGGGAGGGTGCCTGGCTTTTGCTCTGCCCCCCACCCCGAGCCGCCCTTTGGCTTCTCAGTTCCGGCGGAGCTGCTCCCCGGGGGGCGGCCGGGAGGGAGGCGACGGCGACGGCACGGGTTCCTGCTCTTCCCGCTCTACCGCCGCCTCCTCTCAGCCCCTCGTGATGTAGGGCTCCAGATGGAGTCGCCTCGCGGTTTGAGTAGGTGGGAGGGGAATTTTTTTTGGGGGGGGAGGTTTTCAAGCCTCCTCTGCCTGCAGTCCCGGTAGGGAGAGGCGGCGGCGAAGACGACAACAGCGCGGGTGGGGGGGAAGAGCAGCTCTGAGGCGAAGATGCACGTCCGCTGGGGCTGCCGCCGCTTTCCTCCTCGGGAAATCCGCTGCCCTCCCTCAGCGCGAGGGGAAGGGACTCTGGTGCTGAGGAGGGAGGATGCAAAAGCAAAGCAGGAGTTGGCGCTGCACCGCATGTTCCTGCCCCTCTCCAAAGCATGGGGTGGGTTGCAGTGTGTGGCATCCTGCCTAGCGGGGTTTGGGTGTGCGCAGGGCGGGAGAGGGAAGCCCTCTTTCCATCTGCAGGTTTTTAATCCCAGCAGTGGCTTTCTCCTTCCTGCCGAAGGTTTAGTTGAGCCCCCCCCCTGAAGCCGTCGATCCCCACCTTTTGTTCAAATTTCCCTTGTTTACATCCCCTCCCACACACGCGCCACGATGCAGGAATGTGATCCGCGTGGGGGCAGGAATGAGCTTACATTATTACAAAAAACAGGAATAATTGAATGCAGTGACAATAATTTATGATAATAAAGAGTGGACACATAGTCCTACAGACACAACCGGCCCTTTGAGGGTGACCAAACTGCTGATGCGGCCCTCGATGAATTTGAGTTTGACACCCCTGATCTAGAGGGTCACAGGCTTCCCTCCTGTGAACTGAAGGAACATGATGCAGGAACCTTGAGAAAGTAAGCAGGTTTGTGTCTGCTTAATCCTTGGATGGGAGTCTCCTGGGAACCCCATGTAGGTGAACCAGAGTTCTATCAGAGAAGATGGAAAACGCATGTGAAAAATACCTGTTACAGGGTTTCTCCTGTAACAGCCTTCCTCCTCGAGTTTAAATTCCAGAACAGAGGCGATGGGAGTTGCAGTCCAACAACATCTGGAGGGTACCAAGTTGGGGAAGACTGGACAAGGACCATGTCCATACTACAGCATATACTTGCCTTGTAAAACACATCCTGAATAGCTGGAACAAAATTAGTGCCATGCATCAAATCTGTGACTCAGTACCTGGCTGATTCATGCAAATTGAAACTGATGCAATGGCCAATTAATGTCATAAAACTCTCAAGAGGAGAAATATGAGCACAGGTCAAGGAAAGAATCGAGATTACTCCAGATTTGTGTGTTGTTGGAGCCAAGATTAATCAGAAGGAAAAGTGGCAGGCACAAAGCAATAACTCAGAGACTGTTTGGGTGGGGTTCATCATGTATACTTAATTCTCATTCTGGCCTCTTCACCAGCCACACAGATTTGCTGCCACGTAACAGGAAAGTCAGATCAACAGTTTGAGCCTGTTCTTGAAGTACAATTTGGTTTGTGAGTCTTTAGCCGTCCTACACACACATGACTTCAACTAGAATCCAGTGTTAGACATCAGACAGCTCATGGTTTTACACAGCCAGTATGTTTCAGCCACGTGAGGGTTTGCTTTAGGACAGGGGTGAAGAACTTGCAGCCCTCCCACTGTTGTTGTACTACAACTCCCATCATGCCTGGCAAATCTGTCAATCTCAATTCTCTGAGTTTCTCGGTTTTCCAATCTTAAATTCAGGTCCCTGCCTTTCCCAGCAATTTGCATTTTTGTTTTTAAATCGTGAAAATTCACCAGCATTTTAGTGTGAATTTCTCCCAATGAATCCATTTTATACACAGTTTTTACTAATGTGCACATCTTGTAGAGCAATCTTCTCTGATATAATGCATCTCTGTATTATATTATTTTCTCCGATATATGTACAGTCATAACTCGGGTTACAGCCGCTTCAGGTTGTGTATTTTCGGGTTGCGCTCCGCGCTGAACCCAGAAGTACCAGAACGGGTTACTTCCAGGGTTTGGTGTGCACGCATGCGCAGAAACACTAAATCACGCTTTGTGCATGTGCAGAAGATCATGTTCACAACCCAAGCATCCACTGTATTTTAATGTACAATTTCCCCTAAGAGATGCAATTTCGGAAACATTACTTGGCTGGAGAACCACATTGCAAAATTTGGGCAAATGCAAATGTTAAAGGACAGCTCTGTTTTGGAAATTCTGGATTTGATAGATTTGCCTTTAAGTGGGAACTGAATCAAAACTCTCTCCCATCCTTTTGTGACAACTGATCATGCTGACCTCTGAAAGGCCACAGATTCTCCTACCCCAGTCTTTTTAAGAAACCTGCCTATCTCTACCATGGTTTACTTGTATGGACAGTCATTTTCTTTAACCATCACTTCCCTCTTTCATCGGTATTAGGCTGGCAGGGACCCGACCCATGGCAGAGCATTTCTGGTTCTGAGTTTCCAAAAGAAAAAAACAATTTTTGAAGAATGTTTTTAAAAATCACATGTGGTTTATTGTTCGTTTGCTTGAGGCTTTTTTTGCGGCTTTCTGTGAGTTCTGTTATGGCATTTGATTTGCTTTTATTACCGTACTTTATTGTGTCCCTCCAGATGCTGCTAGATTCCAGTTCCCATCAGCCACTGCTACTACGGCCAATGGCAAAGGATGATGGGAGTTGGAGTCCAGCATTGTCTGGAATGTCAAAAGTGACCCAAACAAAAGGTATGTCGTAGGCAAGCAGCAGCAGAACAACTGGGAAGAAGCTAAGCAAGCACTATCTCCTCTCCCGGTGCCTGTGTGCTCACACTAAACAATGGCTTGGCATAACATGCAAGTCAGACCATATCAAGTTTATCACAGTTCCTTGTTAAGTGTGGGTGTATTTCAGATTGTATCTGCTGTTCCCCAAACACAGCAGAACACACTTACAGCAACAACTTGCCTGCTGTTCAGCATTACACTGAGCTAGGTCTGTCAAGCAGAAGATGGACCAGACTTGTTCTCTGTTGCTCGATGACTAGAGTCAGTGGGAAATGCAGGGAAGCAGATTGGGGCTAAGCCTTAGGAGAAACTTCCAAACAGACAGAGCCATTCCACAATGAAACAGGCTATCTTGGAAGGTGGTGGTGGGCTTTCTGCTGGGAGCCTGGGGTTGCATTCAGCGGAGGGCCTTCAATATCCCAATTCTATGATCCTCCAGCTCAGCTTTCCCCGGGTGTTGCTAGACTACAACACCCATCAGTCACTGTTAGCGCTGCCAATAGTAAAGGAGCATGGGAGTTGTAGTCTGACAACATCTGGCAGGCACCACGTTGGCCGAGGCTACCTTAGCTCCTGCTTCCAGAGCGAGAGCTAATTGCGTCTTCCTCCAAGTACGCTGCAGTCACACAACAAGCTCCTGGAATTAATTCAGTCCGATCCCTGGTTCATCACTGTTGCAACCCATGCCTGTTCTCTCTCATATATCTTTTATATGGGGAGGATGACTTGTTACCTCCGCTGACTCAAAAACTCCTTATAATTAGTTTGCCAGTTTCCATGGCAACAGATGCCAGCTCTGTTTTAATAAGAAACAGCAACAGTGATATTTTAAAGTAGTAGCATCACAGTGCCACAGCTCTCCAGAGTGACGAGGGCGGGGGTGATATGCCAACGAGGGGAAGGAGAGGTTTTTCCTTTCATAATTGTGGCAAGAGTTAAACAATGCCCGTGTCGTACAATTGCTGCACCCAAGAAGGAGCTGGTGGTGGGAAAAGAAGGACACCTGAGGTGCTAAGGAAAGCCATCCTTCGCGATCCAGTCAGATCACCTCTTCCCAACCCCCAACCTCGAGTGGGAGCGGCTAAAACAGATGATACTAAGAAGGCAGAAGTGCTCAGTGCCTGCTTCTTCTGAGTCTTCACGGGGAGAGGATAAGTTATGATGAGACCATAGCTGTCAAGTCTGCCGTATTCCCCGGGAAACCCCCGTTTTTCCAGCTGTTTCCCGCTGGCAGCCCGGATTTTAAAAAACCCCGTAAATCCCCCGGATTCTTACCGGCCCGGGGAGGCTCCTTCTGCGCATGTCTGGAGACTCTGGACATGCACAGAAGTGATTTCTGGTGCTGCGGCCATTTTGGAAATGGGCAGAGCATGCGTAGAAGCGACTTCCGGTGCTGCTCTGCCCAGTTCCAAAATGGCCGCAGCGCGACTTCCGGTGCCGATCCCGGATTTTTCAATCTGGGAGTTGGCACCTATGGATGAGCTGTTAAGCAGGTGAACAAGCAGTGGGGAAATAAGTGCTTGCAAAGGAATGCATCAAATAAGGCATGGACGTTGCAGCTCCACTCAGTGGTGAAACACATTCAGGAAGCAAGAGGAGGCACCAAGCGAGAGACCAGGAACTCGATATTTCAGAACTCACCAGAAGGTGGTGGAGATGTAACACTATCACTGCTTTGTGCCTGGGCATGGAAAGAGGGGCCACAACAGATCTCCCCCCCCCTCCAAAATCTCTCACCTACGTTAATTCAACTATCCTTTCCACACTGACAACTGGCATTGCCCCCCCATGACTGCATGACCTGAGTTGGGGGGTGGAATGGCTATAAGCCATTAAGTCCAGGAAATCCATAGTACGGTATCCTAAACAGATGGCTGCCTAGCCCAGGCTTCCTCAACCTTGGCCCCCCAGATGTTTTTGACCTACAACTCCCATGATCCCTAGCTAGCAGGACCAGTGGTCAGGATGCTGGGAATTGTAGTCTCAAAACATCTGGAGGGCTGAGGTTGAGGATGCCTGACCTAGCCTTCTAATCTTCTATGTTTCTTCTATGCTAGCCTCTGTCTGAAGACCTACACCAAGAGAGACACCACCATCCCACAACTCTTTCACTGTCAGGCTGCTGCTATTAGCAAGAATTTTTGCTCCAACATTCACAGGAAATCTATCCTCCTAAAAAACATAATGCCGTTAAATCTAGGCTGCATCCACACAGGCGTTTATTCCATTTCCCCAATTGTTTGAATTTTCACATGATGTGAAAGCTTCTTCTGTTGTAATATATCACGCTTCCATGTTATTTGATTACAGGGGGGGGGGAATCTGTTTACAGTCTCCTTAACTCGGAAAACTGTGGGAGTAAAGTGATAGAATTTGGGACTGTATGCTGGCATGCTGTTCTTTCCTGTCATTTTCATGGGAGAATGGAAACATGCATGTGCAAAAAGGGAGGGAGAATAGGGACATTGTCCAATGTCATTCATTGTTGTGTCACAACACAGCCGTTGGTGAGAATGAAATTGAGTTTGACATGCTGGTATGGGCCGAGAAGGCACAGTTCCATAATGTGACAAGTACTGCAATGCGAAAGGGACATTTGAAAACAGGGCAGGTGTGTTAGCATTATAATCAGGGAAACTAATGCAATATTGCCCACATCTCAACTCATTCCTAATCCTGCCTTCTGAGGCAGTAGAAAACAAGTTTTGCCCTTTTCAATGTGATGACCCTTCCGGTATTTGAAGAGGAGAAGAAGAAGAAGAAGAAGAAGAAGAAGAAGAAGAAGAAGAAGAAGAAGAAGAAGAAGAAGAAGAAGAAGAGGAGGAGGAGGAGGAGGAGGAGGGGGGGAGGAGGAGTTTGGATTTGATATCCTGCTTTATCACTACCCGAAGGAGCCTCAAAGCGGCCAACATTCTCCTTTCCCTTCCTCCCCCACAACAAACACTCTGTGAGGTGAGTGGGGCTGAGAGACTTCAAAGAAGTGTGACTAGCCCAAGGTCACGCAGCAGTTGCATGTGGAGGAGCGGGGAAGCAAACCCGGTTCACCAGATTACGAGTCTACTGCTCTTAATCACTATACCATACTGGTATTTTCTTTTTCGAGCTAAACAAACCAGGTTCCTTCAGCCTTTCCTTACAGGGCTTGCTTTCCAAAGCTCTGAGCAGTTTCACCGCCCTCTTCTGAAGACATTCCAGTTGGTCTGCATCTTTCTCAAAGTGGACACGGCATCCACACGAGGTCAGACTAGAGCAGAAGAATGTGGAGCTACCTGCAGAAAGTGACAACCAAAATGTATCCAGGTCTGGAGCAACTCCTCTATCAGAAGAATGCTTTGGGGCATTTTTTTTAAAGCAATTAAAAAAGGACATGATAGAGGTTTATAGAATTGTGCATGGTGTGAAGAAGAAGAAATAGATGGTCATTTTTCTCCACTAGGGGTATCCAGTGAAGCTGATTGCAAGAGATCTTGAGTATGAACAAAAACAAAAGATTTCTTTGCATAGTTAAACTGTGGGACTCACTGCCACATGATGTGATATACTGCCATCAACTTACATGGTTCTGAAAGCGGAATAGACAAAGCCATGGTGGATAAGGGGAACTACTAGCCATGAGGACTATGTTCTACCTCCATGATCAGAAGAAGTGCCAGTTGTTGGGGTTCAACATTGGGAGAGGACCACTGCTTGTGGGCTTCCCAGAAGCTTCTGACTGGCCACTGAGAAACAGAACACTAGACTCATAGGCTCTGGGAAGATCCTTTTGGTTGCTTACCGTTAGCAGAAGTTCATATGTTTTGAATATGCTACTCGAATCCTCCGTTCAATGCTTTTTTTTAATCAGTTAGCAGCGAGGTTTTTTAAATTTCTTCATGTATCGATTGCCAGAATTTTTTAATTATCTCGCACTGCCACCACATGTGGATTAGAGTTCCTATTTCTTTATTGCACTTCCAGCACAGATTGGTTTTTGATTTATATATTCTGGCAATCTTTACAGGCGTTAGGTACCAACGATAAAGCATTTTTATAAAATTTTCTTTAATATTATATGAAGCCGTAAATCTGATAGTTTCTTTCCAAAAAATTTCCCATTGCTCGAGATAGATTACCGAATTGACATCCCTTGACCATTTTACCATTATTTCTTTCACTGCCTCATCCATAAGATCCCAATCCAGAAGAAGATTATATGTTTTTGACAATTATTTTTATATGCCAGTACTGCAGCCAGGGTAGTGATAGCAGCCCATTGGAAAGATTCAAAGGTTCCAACGAAAGAAGATTGGATTTGCAAACTAAATGAATACCTATTGATGGCAAAACTAACGGCAATAATAAGGAATCAATTGAAGCAAAATTTGAAAAAACGATTGGAAATGTTACGAAGACTATTTGGGAAAATACTGCTCGAAAGATGATATGCTTGCGTGCCTAGATTAAGGGATATGAAGGAAGGTAGAAAGAAAGTATGAGGATTAGACAAAAAGGTATAAAATGGTACAAAGTAACAGATGAGAATATGAAATGCATATTGAAATAATGCTTTAGGATAGAAGTTGATAAGGTATTGGAGGGAAGTCAGAGGGGGAAGGGGAGGGGGGCTAACTGTGTAGGATCTTGATTCTGTATGTAATGCTTGGAATACTTTATATGTTTGTTTTTTGTTTGATCAATGATGTATGTTTTTAATTTATAATTCCAATAAAGTATATTTTAACCTTCAAAAAAGAAAGAAAGAAAGAAGGAAGGAAGGAAGGAAGGAAGGAAGGAAGGAAGGAAGGAAGGAAGGAAGGAAGGAAGGAAGGAAGGAAGGAAGGAAGGAAGCCTTTTACCAAAGTAAAGAGCTTCTGGGAAAAGATTTATAATGAATTGAAGAAAGAGTTGAAAAACACATTTGTTAAGAAACCGGAAGCTTTTTTACTTGGGATAATTAGAGAAGAACTGCCCAAGAAAGATATTACGGGGTTTTTTGTATGCCACAACAGCAGCTAGAATTGTATTAGCAAGGAATTGGAAAACTGAAGATATACCTATGGTGGACGATTGGCAGATGAAGCTGATAGAATTCATGGAACTGTCCGAGCCGACTGGGAGACTCTGGGACTTTAAAAGAAATTTAAAGTTTATTTAGAGAAGAATTGTAAGATTAGCAGTATTTTGTTACAGATTTGGAAGCAAAAGGAGGTTGTAGAAGAATGTTAGTTAAGTGCATTGTGGATTAAGATTTAGATAAGTGATATTATGGTATTGAATTTTTAAGATTTAATTAGAATTGATTTATATTTTAAGATAAGTATAAAAGATTTATTGTATAGATAAGGAATTAAGAGTGTTAATAGGTTTAAATAATTATGAAAAAGATTGGAATCAAGATTTGGAAAGTATTAAGGAAGTGATATTTAGATACGTAGTTGGAAGGGAATGGAGGAGGTCGACAGAGATATGAGATATAAGATTAATTGGAAATATTTTTGTTTGTTTTTTTGTATTGTGGATATTCTGTTATGTTGTGTATGTATGTATTGTTTTTCTGGTTTTTGTTTTTATGTTGTTTGTTGAAAAAATCCAATAAATATATTATAAAGAGAGAGAGAGAGAGAGAGAGAGAGAGAGAGAGAGAGAGAGAGAGAGAGAGAGAGAGAGAGAGCACCGTGCAGTATAAGACAGCCATGGAAAAGTAATCTGGAAAGCTTTTTTCCTTTTCCCTTTTTCGCTTCTTTCTTTTACTTTAATAATGATCTGGTGTGGGTGTCAGGAAATGAGAAGCAAGCCACACCTACCGTGAGCCGAGCGGGCTACAGAAGATATGACATATCTCTGGCAGCAGTGTGCATGAATCATGTGTGGATAGCTATGTTCTGTTTCTAAAGCAATAATACGTTTGGCCAGGCGTCTGTAGCAGAAAGTGAAGTTAAAAATACGCGAGGGGGAAGAAATCATTTCTATCTGACCTTTCTCTACAAAAGAAAACTCAAGCAGCTAGCAAAACCCATTTAGACACACACACACACGCCCTAAAATGGCTCATCCTTCATTTTTGGCTGCATTGCTCTTTGTAGGAGTTGGGAAAGGAGCTGAGATTTTGAGACTAGCACAGGCAACAGCCGGAAGCGTAAGTGAGACAACTGGAATTAAAAGCAAGATATCAGAAGAGTGACAAGCATCTGGGAAGTGCAGGGATACTAGATTTGTTTAAAGGGAGCCGGTCGATTTATAGCTTTGTGATAACAGCTGGCAAAAAAAACTATGGTTTGCTGTAATGCTTGTGCGCAAATGATAGTTTGTTTGGGGCTGAAAAAGCAGCACTGGGAACCACAGTTTGAAGATGCTCGGCAAAGCACTGTTTCTGTTAATTTACAGACAGCTGACAAACCACAGGGAAGGGCATTTCTCTGCCTTAAAGGCTGCTGCACCATGAAAAAAGGACAGAACATGTGAACCGAAGAATTAAGAAAAAGAGCCCTGCTGGATCAGGCCAAGGGCCCATCTAGTCCAGTGTTCTCGCAGTGATAAGGTGGCTCTGGGAAGCAGAACAGCACTCTTCTCACCTTGCAGAACTGGTATTCAGAGGAATCCTGCCTCCAACAGTGGAGATGGATGAGTCCTGAACAGATTGAGGGGGAAAAGCAGGCCAAGTAGCTCACAGTCATGGGTTGGCTGCCATATATCTAGATGCTCAAACGCGGGTTCTTAATTGTGGTTAGCACAAACCACATCAATAGGAGCTGCATCAATAGGAGTATAGCATCTAGATCAAGGGAAGTAATAGTACCACTGTATTCCGCTCTGGTCAGACCTCACCTGGAGTACTGTGTCCAGTTCTGGGCACCACAGTTCAAGAAGGATACTGACAAGCTGGAACGTGTCCAGAAGAGGGCAACCAAAATGGTCAAAGGCCTGGAAACGATGCCTTATGAGGAACGGCTCAGGGAGCTGGGTATGTTTAGCCTGGAGAAGAGAAGGTCAAGGGGTGATATGATAGCCATGTTCAAATATATAAAAGGATGTCATATAGAGGAGGGAGAAAGGTTGTTTTCTGCTGCTCCAGAGAAGCGGACACGGAGCAATGGATTCAAACTACAAGAAAGAAGATTCCACCTAAACATTAGGAAGAACTTCCTGACAGTAAGAGTTGTTTGGCAGTGGAATTTGCTGCCAAGGAGTGTGGTGGAGTTTCCTTCTTTGGAGGTCTTTAAGCAGAGGCTTGACAGGCATATGTCAATAATGCTTTGATGGTGTTTCCTGCTTGGCAGGGGGTTGGACTGGATGGCCCTTGTGGTCTCTTCCAACTCTATGATTCTCTGATTCTAGTGTGAATGTGTGGATATGCTGGCTCCCAAACAGCAGCTGCTTAACCATCCCAGCCTTGAGCTCCCTGATGTTGTCAGGTTACAACTCCCATAACCTCTGACTGGAGGCCATGCTGAAAGAGGATGATGGGTGGGTGTGTATGTGTTTGTTATGGTCCAACAACATCCGGAGACCCAAAGATGGAGAAGGCTGTTTTAGGAAAAGCTTGCCTGCCCTTACTGATCTTACAAATGAACCTTGATAAGCTCGTGCCTTTAGGGTCCCCCAGAACACAGCTGGAAAAAACCAACAGAGCAGTCTCTCAGTAAATATCACCAGGCTCCCCAAAGAAATCAAAGAGGAACTTTTTGTCTCCCTTCATACAATCTCTTCATAGCGCTATAAGCTGCAGATGCTAAGAATGCTTAGATTTTTTTAAAAAGAAAAAAATCCCTTAGCAACAGTATGGTGTAAAGGTTGATTTTCCCTTCTCTTTCTTTTGAAACGGCAGCAAATATGTTCAGTGGGTGGCGTCAAAATCCCTGGAACGCAAATCACATTTTTTAGAATCGGCAGCGATTGGGAGAAGGAAGGGAAAGGTGGGGGTGGGGGGCAGCTGGGCATTGTTCAGAGGAAATAACTAAATTGCTGGCGCTTGTGAGCCTCTGCCTTCCACCAAAACAAAAATCACTTTAAATGGGTGGCAACAAACTGAATATTCAACTTTCGCACTTAGTACCTTACTGGAGTTTCATCAACATATTTATCTGCCTACACACTGTAAAGGTCAAGTACAGTCAAAATCTGTTCCATGTATAGCGCTAGTGCACAGAAAATGTATTCTTTCTGCAATTTCGTTCTTTTTGCAGTTCATTTAAGAGGGCTGCATTGCTTCCCCCCCCCATTAGGTGTTGGAGAAATGTTTTCTTTCTATTGGCATGCTGCCCAATTCCCTGGGGGAGGGGACCCTCTCTCAGTTTCTTAGCAGTAGAGAAATGGGACCCGTTATTCACTTTAACTCTTCAGTTACATTTCAGGTATTTGTTTTGGCCGTCTTTTTTCATTTAGTTTTATTTATTTTTAATAACAAGCCAGACTTCCTTTCTACCGTAGCTTTGTCATCCAGCTAGTTGCTGAATTCTTCATCAGACGCTAAAAGCAACTATGAATTCCAAGCATTGCTGTTATATATTGTATATTTTCTCAAGGCCGCCACCATTGCTGGGCTTCTGGTTTCACAGACTGGACCTGTTCGGTTGATCATATCACAGCTACAAAAGCCAAGTTATGTTCAAGGCTTTTGCCTGCTCACTCAGTCCCTTCGCAGTGTACCTCAGTAAGCAATAAATAAATAAAAAGTAATAGACCACAGTTTACTGTTTCACTCAAACCAGTAAACTATGGTTAACAGCTTCAAAAAGGAAACCAGGATTTTAAACAATGCTTTGTGGATCTCGCTAGTTCCAAACTATATTTAGCTATAGACAGGGAAGGGGTTACATGAGTGGGCAAAAGTCTTTCTTGTGTCTCAACTTATTAGACTAAGATACGAACAACTGAACATAAATCAGCAGAAACGTTTTTACTGCAGCAAACTACTCCTGATTGTCAGCAGCATGCTGAAGCAGAAAGGGGTTTCCTGTCTCTAAGCCAAAGAAACAAATAGAATGAGCTTTGTTGCTAGTCCAGATGCAAGCTATATTTACCAGATGTTGGCACAAAGTTTCACCAACCAGTTAGAATTTTACAGGGCAACTTAGTGCTCTATGACGTTTTGCTGTCTGAGGCAAAGGACAAAATGGCACACACACCCCTCCAAAAAACAACAACCCCAATGTACAGAAGTTAGCTTCTTCTGTTCTTCTACCACTGCTCCTGGTTGGATCCAGCAAAATCTCAAAAGATCTTACAATATCTGGATATTCCATAGAGAAACCGGGGGGGGGGGGGGAGAGAGAGAGAGAGTTTGCATAAGCATCCTTAAGAATCACGTGCAGTTTAGCCACCATTCCCCCCACCCACCCACCCACCCACAAAGAAGTGGTCCATTCCCATCATTCCACTCCATGCATGATTTGGCCTCTCTACCCTTAGCATGAGCTTATTATCACTTGTTTGATGCTTCCCAGCTCTTAAGCCACATTGCTTGCCTTGGCCCTCCCAGGGTTATCCAATTAAGCTGCAGTTTTGCACGGAGGTCTACAATGCAATATAATAAAGCATTTTAACTGTGTGTTTAAGTAGTTTCCATTTATTGACATTGGCACAGGCAGGTTTTTAATGCTGCGGAACAATGTGGGCTTCCATTGGCTCAGTTGTTACGAGAGTAAATTGGTGTTATTAATTTTTTAAAAAAAAACAACAACGCAGGCGTATTCGTGATGAACAGCTCTTGTGACTGCAGGTTCTCAAATGGCCAGAGTACAAAGGTGCTCTCATTTCAGGGCAGCTGGCACCTCTTAGAATCATAGAGTTGGAAGAAGCCACAAGGGCCATCCAGTCCAACCCCCTGCCAAGCAGGAAACACCATCAAAGCATTCCTGGCAGATGGCTCTCAAGCCTCTGCTTAAAGACCTTCATAGAAGGAGACTCCACCACACTCCTTGGCAGCAAATTCCACTGTCGAACAACTCTTGCTGTCAGGAAGTTCTTCCTAATGTTTACGTGGAATCTTCTTTCTTGTAGTTTGAAACCATTGCTCTGTGTCCGCTTCTCTGGAGCAGCAAAAAACAACCTTTCTTCCTCCTCTATATGACATCCTTTTATATATTTGAACATGGCTATCATAGAATCCTCTTGTTCTTACTAGAGCATTGCTACAGCAGGGGAGTACAGCGAAGCAATATCAGAGGTGTTCTTTGGTTCAAGAGAGCCATGGGTGGTGCAGTGGTTAGAGTGCTGGAGCAGGACCTGGTAGACCAGAGTTCGAATCCCCACTCATCCATGAAGCTTACTGGGTGACCTTGGGTCAGTCAGCCTAACCTACCTCACAGGGTTGTTGTGGGGATTAAATGAAGACAGGGAAAACGGTGTGTGCCAGTTTGAGCTCCTTAGAAGGAAGGTGGGATAGAAATATAATAAATAAATCGGTAAGTAAATAAGAATCCAGAGACATGGAGATGGAGAGCAGGGGGGCAGAGGATGCTTGCCAGGCCACAGAACTCCAACTCATCTGCCCTAGAAAAGACTGCTTTAGCTCAAAATACTGAATGGTGGGGTCGACTTGCTCTTCCAAAACTGACATCTTGCCCTATAAGCTGATTCAGAAACTACACTCATCTTGTAAGGGATACCATCAGACTGCAGTGTCCGGGGCATCTGTCTACCAGCTCCATCTGGTACGCAGGCTGAGACCCTCCCTGCCCGCGGACTGACTCGCCAGAGTGTTGCATGCTCTAGTTATCTCCCACTACTACTGCAATGGGGCTACCTTTAAAGGTGACCCGGAAACTACAACTAATCCAGAATGCGGCAGCTAGACTGGTGACTGGGAGCAGCCGCCGAGACCACATAACACCGGTCCTGAAAGACCTACATTTCTTTCTTGATATAGTTTTATTTATAGTTTTCATTTATATACATTTCAATAGTTTAACATTCATTCTAATATTTCAAACCTCAACTTTCTTCCTCTCTTTCTCCTTAAATTTATTTTATCATTTCCTGCATTTTCTAAATTAACTTATTCTGTTATTCATCTATTTTGATTATATATTCTTTTAAAACTGCAGGTTATTACAATAATCCTGCCAATGTCTTTATCTGTTTATAATTCATTTGTAGATATTCAATAAACCATTTCCATTCTTTTATAAAAAGTTTGTTATCTTGATTTCTTACTCTTCCAGTACGTTTCACAATTTCTGCATACTCCATAAGTTTTTGTATCCATTCATCTCTCTTCAGGATTTCTTCTTCTTTCCATTTTTGGGCAAGTAACATTCTTTTACTCTCATCGTTCATATTTTTTACTAGGAGTTTGGTTTTTTTCTTTATTAATTTTAAGACCTGCCACCTCTCCAGTTTTTAGTTTATATTGTCTCTGTCCCACTCTTATACCTTTAATTTCTTGGTTACATCTTATTCTTTGCGCCAAAACTTCTAAAACTAATATAAACAACAAGGGTGACAACGGGCAGCCTTGTTTCGTTCCTTTAGTTATTTTACAATTCTCAGTCAACACATTGTTTACTATCAATTTTGCTGACTGTTCAGTATATATTGCCTTGACTCTTTTTATAAAAGTGTCTCCATAGCTCATATATTCCAAAACTTTAAACAGAAAATCCCAGAAGACATTGTCAAATGCTTTCTCTGCATCTAAAAACATTAAGGCTGCTTGTTTTCCATTTCTCCCTTGTAAATATTCTGTTATATCCATTATACTCCTAATATTGTCCTTCATTTGTCTTCTTGGCAAGAATCCGGCCTGATCATGATCACCTCTTTTAATACAGTTTTCAACCTATTTGCTAATATATCTGCAAAAAGTTTATAATCATTATTTAACAAAGATATAGGTTGATAATTCTTAACCTGCTCTGGATCTCTATCTTGTTTAGGGATCAAAGTTATATACACACCCTTCCGAGATTCTGGCAATACCCTTGTATTTAAAGTCATATTCACAATGTCTTTTAATGGTTCCATTAGGTAATCTTGTAACTTATTATAATATATTGCGGAAAGTCCATCAGGTCCAGGTGCCTTCCCTAATTTTGCTTGCGAGTTTGCTGGCTGTAATTCCATCATTCTCACCAGTCCATTCGAAACTGTCCTCCCCTTTTCTGAGTAGAGAGCCAGATACTTAGGTGGCGCTATAGAAGTAGCAACCTACCACACCAAAGGAAGATCCCTGCTGGATCTAGTACAGCATTCTGTTGGCACACTGGCCAACCAGATGCCTGTGAGAAGCCCACAAGCTGGACACCAATACGATAGTAAGAGAGAGAGAGAGAGAGAGAGAGAGAGAAAAGTGCCAACAAGAAAGCTAAGACCAGCTACAATCCTATTCATGCCACCTCCAAAGTAATTCTGGAAATCAAGTGGGCTTCTGACTGTGGGATGTTTCTGCCGACCATGAAGGCGTTCCCTGGCCATTAATCCCAGGTTCTGTAATTGGATTTTTTTTTACTTTGTTCTATTGAGCTAGTTATACAGTGGTACCTTGGTTCTTGAACTTAATCCATTCCGAGAGTCCGTTTGACCCCCCGAAACAGATCAAAAACCAAGGCACAGCTTCCGATTGGCTGCAGGAGCTTCCTGCACTCAATCGAAAGCTGTGTAAGCCGCGTCGGACATTCGGCTTCTGAAAAACATTCACAAACCAGAACACTCACTTCCGGGTTTGCGGCGTTTGGGAGCCGATTTGTTCAGGAGCCAAGCCGTTTGAGTACCAAGGTACCACTGTATTGCAATATTGTGGCGGTTGTTTCATCTGGTTGTGAACCATATTGGAATTTCTTTTTGTAATTGTCAGAGGTTCTTGCGGCTACTCTTGAGTAACGACACTCCACACCTGCTTGTTGTTAAGATGCACAACAAAAAACACCTTATTTACAGTGCAAAGAGTCCGGAAAACATGTCTGCTTAGTCCGAGTCAGAACCTTGCAATGGCTTCTTTCTGTTTTGCGCCCAACATAACAGCTTGGGAACCCCCAAAGCGCCTCCCTCTCGCCCTACGGGGTGCCATGCGCCTCAATTCAGGCGTCGGACGGAAGGGCCGTCCTTCTGACTGCTCTCTCGTCATTTCCTCCCCAGCTGCTTCCTTCTCTACTCAGTGTTGAGGCTCTCTCATGCTGTCAGAGCCTCTCCTCTCCCTCTCTACTTCCTGATTCCCGTACTGGACTTGCTGCTCTGAGAGGAACTCGACCTGATGAGGGGGGCGGCTGTTCCCTATAAGCCCTCCCCCTTACAGTAATGAAAGTTGTTACTTGTGTAATTTGTATTCTGTTTAAAATAATAGCCCATTGAGCTCAAATCGAGTTTCCTCCCAGGTCAGGGTGGATTGCATCCTTAGTAGCAATATCTTCTCCCTCCCCCCTGCATCATCTCTAAGATCATTAGTTTCATACTTTTGACACATCTTATCAACACAGTAAATTGATGCTAGTCATTCATAAAAGCTTGGCTTAAACAGCAGGGGTGAAGGAGGAGGCCTGGGTGCCTTGAATGTTGAATTCATTTCAAATTAGTGGCTAATATTCTAAAATTCAGCAAAGCATTTTATGGTTCCGCCATAAAATGCATGGTCGAGAGTGTAATACTGGAAACCCAGCTGCTCTGAGTAGTTTTGTATCGCTGCGGGAAAGCAAAAGTTTAAATTGAACACAGACTTGGCATTTTCACCGTCACACAGCTACTTGTGGAACAAGTGCCAACCTCCCTTCTCCAATATAAAATGCAAGGTTTGTTTTTTTAAGGAAAAGAATCCGTTGGAGGTGATCCCAGCAACACAGAAGCTAACGGTAGAACTCCTGTCAGCTTCCACAGATTCAGGATAATTGTACTGATCCAACAGCTCCCTTATGCATACGTGAACTCTGCGTGAAGGAGGAGGAACATTCTTTCCATGAGTGGAGAATGTGTAATGAGCAGAACATATATACACACCATCAGGAGTGTAACATGCTTTGACATTCAGTTGCTGTTCACATATAATCTCCATGTATACCCTGCGGTCCTGCAGAGTCTGGGATCAGAGTTGTAGGCCCAGATCCAAAAGGATGCCTGGCAAATTTCATGCTCACAATACAACTTCTGAAGCCACCATCTGCAGAAGAACACAAACCACCTCCCCAAACCATAGCTGCCAAGTTATCCCGTATTTTAAGGGATTTTCCCTTATGCTGAATAGGCTTCCTCGCGAGAAAAGGGAAAACTTGGCAGCTATGCCCCAAACCCAAGGCAACATCAGGAGCAGTTTCCAAGGTAGCTGCGTCCAGAAGAGAAAAGTGGTGAAAACTCCAACGAGTATATTCAGGCCTTAAGGAGGCTCCTTGCATCACAGCCGCAATTGTTTGTACAGTTTTACCAAGAATTCATTCCTCCTATCCATGTCTACTCTAAAGTAATCCCTGTTCAGTGGAGCTTACTCACTGGTATGTGTGTCTAAGATCACACCTTGCAAGTATTAAACTAGATGATGCATTAAGTGTGTGATCTTATATTTAAAAAACAAACAGCTGTCACAGATTGGGCCTGCAGCTCAAGGGACCCCCTTCCTTTCCCTTGGGCAGTGTTCCATGCAAAAATCCTCCTTCCCCCCAGTGATATTTGCCCAAGGAGGACAATTGCTATCAATGCAAAAACTAGCTTCCTTTCCAGAACATATAGCAGCTTCAGCAGGAGGTGTGAGTATTTTAGTCAGAAAAATAGTGCAGGGGTAAAGGTTAAATAAAAATACTCCCCTCCCAGGTGGCACACACACACACACACACACCACACACAATCACAACTGGAAAACAGCAGCTGTTTAGCACTGCAAGGATTCCTATTACAGTGGTATCTCTACTTACGAATTTAATGCATTCCGAACGCACATTCGTAAGTCAAAAAAAATTGTAAGTCAAATCCCATAGGAATGCATTGGGAGAAAAAATTCGTAAGTCAAAGCAACCCTCTCTAAAAATTCGTAAGTAGAAAAAATCCTGTCTAAACCGCATCCAAGATGGCGGACGGAGCTCTGTTCGTAAGTAGAAACATTCGTAAGTAGAGTTATTCGTAAGTAGAGGTACCACTGTACCTGGTGTCCAAACAACTCGCTTATCAATCACAGTTTGGGCTTCACTTATTGGCTAAAAGCACTGATAGGTGGGAACAGCCAAGCTGACTTATTTCACAGAATTTGCTTAGCACATTACTGGCACATTTTGTTTTGTAACTTTCTTTCTAGGAGGGCTAGAGCACCGGCTTCTGGGAGCACCAATGAAAGTATTCACGGGTGCTATATTGGTGAGCCCTGTTCTATTACTACAGGCTCCCCACGTGGTGATTCTGCAGGATTCTAAATCATCCATGGAGCCTCCCCACTTCAGACTTTGCTTCTGACTTGTGGAGAACAACGGGCAGAGTGGTGTGTGGGAGAACTTTGTGCATTCGCCCCTGCTTGCTCTGCTCATGCGTAGCCTTTACATGCACGATGCATGTCTGAATAGGCTGGTGTTAATCTGGCATAACCATTCCAGGCTCTAAACACCCACGTGCGCTTAATTTCCATCTTCAAATAAGAAACAAAACCTGTTCAGAAGTCAAAGCCAAGAACCATTTGTCATGCAAAGAGAAAACTGTGTGCTCTCAACATGAGATGCTTTGCTGCAAGAAAGCAAGAAGCTGGCAGGGCACTGAGATCTGGATCAGATGCAATGGCAAATAGTGACTTGCCACTATGTGAATAAGCCTTAAAGGACAATCAGTTCCCTCCTTCTCCACTCACACCCCAAGGATTCCCTTCCCAGTTTGTGACAAATAATAGTTTCTTGTCGTCCCTCCTTAAAAAAAGCTGGGGAATTATAAACCAGAACTGGAAAAAAAACTACAATCAAATCCCAGTCTCTGTTCTTGCTTCACATGGGAAGTGCAAATGGCAGTAAGAACCAACGCTGTGTCCTCTTAAGTTCATGGACTGTACAAACAATGGAGAAATCACAAAATTTCACATCAACTTTTTACCTATTCTAGGTCAAATAAAGAAAATATCAGCTTCAGAATTTACATATATTACCTGAGGTATATCCAATAGTGTGACCTGGGTGATGTGAATTTGTGACCTGAAGTTATAAATTGTGTCCTCCCTTAAAGAGGGCATGCGTTGTGGTGAGACCTGGCAACCAAACCCTTGTGTTGTGGGTGGGAAGGATTGGACAGCCACAACACTTTACTGGTAGATGCCTTGATGCTGGGTTTTAACCTGGCCAATGGGACGCGAGCTAAACAGATCAAGGGACCTATATATGCCCATGCACGTGACCCAGAGCTTCCTCTTTTGGTGCATGTATCGGAACACCCACCCACCGCTCTGTACTTTTAGGGCTATGCCATTGTGTGTCGTCTGTCATTGGGACAGGGGCCCGGCAGAAATTTTCCCCACTTGGCTAATTGGCTGGTGCCATTTGGGTTTTGCCTCCCGCGTAGCAAATCGTCACAACTTGCAAGGTTGCGGATAGGCACTGGTTCAGGTGATAGGGATGGGGGAATGCTCTCGCCATCCCTATGTGAAGGGTATTCCGTTAAAGGAATCCAGGGACTCGATGGTTTGGTCAACCCTGTGAGGGGTTGTGCCCATGCCTGAGTCCAGGGGGACATCTGGGTGGCGGACATAGCATGTCCCCGGAAAGCCTTGGCCGACCTATGCTGAAACCCTGGGTCAGCGCTATCTGTCATGGTGCAGGGAGCTAGTTGAACCAGAGCCTATGCAACCACTCACTTGCTGTAATCAATAAAGTTGCAGCCTAAATTCTGCCAAAAACCAAACCAAAACTACGAGTCTTGTGTGGATTCATTTAAGCGGGAGGTTTAAAGGTCTGAACACACAAATGCCACTTAGAGCAACTTGGTCTGCTCTGCTCTCTCAACAGGTTATTTAATTAATTGCTCAACTGCTCATGGTTTTTAAAGATATAAATTAAGTGGGTTCCTCCCCCTGCCCCCGGTATTCTGCACTGTAATAAATTGCTTTTTTAAAAAAATAATAATTTATTTTTATTAAAGGTTTTCTCAGTTTACAAAGACATGGGCAGTGTCTCTCATAGCATTTTTACAGATCAGTTTCAATTGTTGAGACATTGGGGAGGAAAAGGGGGAGAACGTTTAAAGCGTATCCTGTCTGCAAGTTGCACTCCTCTGAGCAACACGCTGCGAGCATTTACTACAGGTTAATTACTACTGAGATATGGAACGGGTAAAATACTAGCTTGCTGGTTTAGCGGAAAGCCTTTGCTTTAGAATTGATGGTTTTGCTACCTCTGGCCGTGTTACTTCAGTGGCTCATTCTCTGACATTGTCACCCCGCTGCTTCTACGCAAATAAGGTAACAAATGTGAACGGGAGAAAATACAGTATTATCAATGAGTCCACTTTGAGGATGACTCATCGCAGGTGAGCAAGAGTGCTGGGCTGTGCTCAGGTGGTCCCTGCTTGTGGGTTTCTTGTGGTTGGCCACTGGGAGAAGAGGATGCTGACCTGAATGGTCCTTTGACCTTATCCAGGAGACTCTCCTTATGAAACCAACATAAGATGGAACTGTTTGTTCTGCAGGCAGTTCCCTGGCAGGCTTTCACACTATTGCTTCCATATGTGAGTTGGGTGGGTGGTTATGATCCTGCCTAAATGGCATATGGTTCCAAGTGTAGGATTCCAAGTACTTTTCACTCTGTTCTTAAAACCAGCTCCTTGTACACCAAATTATTGGTTAGCTTCAAATCTACCAGTAGCAAAAAGGTAAACAATAACAAACACAACAGGTCACAAAATTGCCTACAGAAATTA
This sequence comes from Zootoca vivipara, assembly GCF_965207765.1. Lineage (NCBI taxonomy): Eukaryota > Metazoa > Chordata > Lepidosauria > Squamata > Lacertidae > Zootoca > Zootoca vivipara. The sequence continues at coordinate 98,123,043 of NC_142584.1, read as the reverse complement.
CTTTTTTTCCCCCACTGAGGTGTGGGGAAAATAAATCAAATGATCCAAATCCATATACCAGTAGTTTTTGTAATAGGCGGGGGGGGGGGGGGACATTTAAAAGGTGCAGCTTAGCAACATAGGCTGCCATCTGGTGCTTGCTGACATAAATGTTCTTTTTTCATGAAATATTAATATTTATAGCAATCTTTTAGGAGGGGGAATCTTTATTAAAACAACGTTGTGAGATTCAGATACGGAGAGGTGTTGGTGCCTGAAGGCAGACTGTTAAATATTTATGTTTCATACACCCTAGGTTGCGCTTCATCTCTCTAAGAAAGATAAATTTGCCCTCTTCTGAATATCATGTGACCCGCAGCAGGGTTGTCTCTGTGTATGTGTGTATCTTAAAGGTTCTCTTGTTTATACTGAAAAACCAAAAGGAACTGAAACCAGCAGTGAAGAAAGGCCAATGACGGGTGTAGCTTGGGAGAGTTCAGAGGGCCAGACGGATAGGACTGGAGGGCCACATTTGAGGTTCCCTATTGCTCTCTCAAGATGTATTTCCCAATATACATAGAAACTAGGAATGTAAGAATGTTGGCTGGACCCTCTCAAGCCAACCATTGGCCATGTAAATAATTTGTAAGGAGTGAGTCAGCAATAAATCACACCGACTAAGTGAAGTTAACTCTTTATTAGAAGAAACAGGCTGCTCAGTAGTGCCAGGCCTAGTGAGCACAGCAACTCTTCCTGGTAGGTCTTGCCCCTATAAGGCAGTTGTGGAGACTGCAGGTCCCCGCCTTCCCACACCTGACTAAACCTCTTCCTCCCCTGGGTCCTTCCCAAGCAATCTGAGACTCAGCTGGTGCGCCTGTCTCTGCTTCTCCCTCTTCATACTGTTTCTGGTTCTGAGAGACCAGGGGAGAGGGGAGCTTGTCGCAGAAGTGGGAGGCACCAGCCTGACTCAACTCTGCTTCTTGGCCTCCGTCCTCCTCTGCTTCCACTTCTGCCTCTGATTCTGGACTTCTCTCTGTCACATACTCTCCCTGCTCATTACATCCTGCTGCGTCTTCAGTTTCCGACCCTTGCTCCTCCCAGTCTTCTACCTCTTGCCACCCATTGCCATCCCAACACCAATTCCCAGGCCTTCTTCCATTGGGGGTTCCCCAGCTGGTGCCTCCCACTATTCCTCTGTGCCCAGCCAGTCCATGGCACATATAGATGTGAAAGCACATTGCTGTTGGCCATTGGAAAGCATTCTGTTTCAGCTGTGGGAAGAGGACAGAAAAGAGCACCAATATGGAGAAAACAGAGAACGCCTTCAAACAGAGGATTGTTCTCTGACAGCCTTTCAAAATAGAGGACACACAACCACCCCAGCATGAAGGCAATAGCCCTTCCTATCAGTTATCTCCAAATATTTAGCAGAAGATTACTTGGGAGTAATGAGGAATGCTGTCCTTGTAAATTGCTATAGGAAATGACCTAATCAGCACCTCTTGCACCAATAGGTAGACCAGCATATAATGCCCACCAGATCTCATACTTCTGAATGTTGCAACAGACTCCTCAGCTGTTGAAATGATCAAAATATGTATTTTGAGGGGACTGGGGGGAAAGAACAGCAGGTTACTACACAGGCAGAATTGAATTACGGGTTTAAAAAATGAGAAGGTGATATGGACTGGAAATAGATTCACCCATCCCTAAAATTGTTGTGCAGGCCTAATTTGTTTTCACTAAAATGCACATTTCAGTCTAACAGAGCAAAGGAAAGGAGCCACAACACTGAATACATTCAAATTTAAATGTTTATGATAGGTTATACATCATGATAATTCCAGGGGCATATGTGTGTGTGTAGGTGGGGGCAGTGTGCTAAGCCCATAACACCTTTTTGTTATTGTCGTGGGGGGTAGGGAACAAGGATATTACCGCGTTCACATTTTCCCCTCCTAAAAGTTTGACTTTTGAAAATGTGACATTTAGAGACAATGCAATTTCCCCCACTTTAAAGATAAAGCTTGGAACATAGATTTAATACAGCAGGAGCGCACGCTTGCAATAAAACGTTATAATGAATTCCGCATGTGGAGAGAGAGAAAAAGAGAATTACCCTGCACCTCAGCACTGCATTATTTCTAGGTAGCTGCTTGTTCTCTGTTGTGTAATTTTAAGGTTTAGAAGCACGAATCTTTTATGTGGTGGTAGCCTTTGAAATGCGAGTGATGACTCATAATTCTATGTATGGAGACAACCCAAGACATTTTGCAGCCTGAGGCAAAAGGCAAGATGGCGGTCCCTCCCATTCCAGGTCCAAGCCTGACTGGATTCCCATCTGAATCTTATTTCCACACTGGCAATGGGAGAGTGTCTTCCACAGCACCTGAGGGCACCATTGTTGCTTAGGGAATATAGGGCAGGCCACAAGTGTCAAGACGAGAGCTGGGCGCAGGTCGGCAATAACTCACAAGGTGCTAGTGAAGTTAACTCTTTGTTCAAAGCAACAAAACAGCTCAGGCCTAGTAAGCACAGCAAGTCTTCCCAGTTGCAAGGACTGAAGATTCCCGCCTTCCCACAGCTCCCTAAGTCTCCTCTTCACCTGGTCTGTCTTTGCTCCACCCTTTTCAGACCTCTGCAGGTTCTGGGAGACTGGAAGCTGGTTGCAGCAGGATTGGGGGGGGGCTTCCCTGGCTTTTTTCAACAGCCTGCCTGATCTCTGCCTCTTGGCCCTCCTCCTCTCCTCTGCCTCTGCCTCTGAATCTGTACTGCTCTCTGCCACAGCCTCTTCCTGCCCACTAAACCCCGATGCCTCTTCAGCTTCCGACACCTTCTCCTCCCAGTCTGCTCCCTCTTCTCCCTCTGTCCACTCATCGTTGTCCCACCAGCAATCCTCTGGCTCTGAGCCATCTTCCCTTGGGGGTTCCCAGCTGACAGCCAGCCCATGACAACGAGGCACATGCTGCTCTGTCCTCCAGCACTTTGCTTGTCATTGCTTGCCACTTCACAGTAGTTGCCACCAGAGGCAGTTGCATCCCTCTGCCTAATAGTCAGGCTGACCCTGTCTATGCATCTAGATTCAGGTAGGTAGCCGTTTTGGTCTGACGCAGTTGAAATAAATCAAAAAATTGTCCAGTGGCACCTTAGAGACCAACTACAGAAAGTTTGTTCTGGGTATAAGCTTTCGTGTGCATGCACACTTCTTCAGATACCTGCCCGCAGACTGTCTCACCAGAGTAGTGCATGCTCTAGTTATCTCCCACTTGGACTACTGCAATGCGCTCTACGTGGGGCTACTTTTGAAGGTGACCCGGAAACTGCAATTAATCCAGAATGCGGCTGCTAGACTGGTGACTGGGAGCGGCCGCCGGGACCACATAACACCCGTCCTGAGAGATCTACATTGGCTCCCAGTACGTTTCCGAGCACAATTCAAAGTGTTGGTGCTGACCTGTAAAGCCCTAAACGGCCTCGGTCCTGTATACCTGAAGGAGCGTCTCCACCCCCATCGTTCAGCCTGGACACTGAGGTCCAGCGCCGAGGGCCTTCTGGCGGTTCCCTCACTGCGAGAAGCAAAGCTACAGGGAACCAGGCAAAGGGCCTTCTCGGTAGTGGCACCTGCCCTGTGGAATGCCCTCCCACCAGAGGTCAGAGAGATAAACAACTACCTGACATTTAGAAAATACCTAAAGGCAGCCCTGTTTAGGGAAGTTTTTAATCTGTAATATTTTAATGTATTTTAATGTGTGTTGGAAGCCGCCCAGAGTGGCGGGGGGGACCTGGCCAGATGGGTGGGGTATAAATAATAAATTATTAATATTATTATATTATTACCTGTCTATGCATGTTTACTCAGAAACAAGTCCCATTGACCTCAGTGGCACTTGCTTCCAGGTAAGTTGGTACAGGCTTGCCATCAAAGACCTTCTGCAGAAACCAAACATTGCGCTCTGGAGCCAAAGTCTGTACTGCAAATGTTGGCCTGTTTGCATCAGATGGTGGGACTTTCTGTATGCAGAGCATGTGCTCCACGTTGACCTATGGGCCTCTTGCCAACCAAACGAATGGTAAAGAAAACACTGTTTCCTACAGCCATTCCCAGAAACCTCCAGGGCCTCATTTCCTTGGGGGGTAATCTATAGGAGGTTGCAGTGAGTGAGGCCTGGGACAGAAACCATCGCTTTCTTGGGATACCACAATTAAGGATCACAAATGGCCAAATAAAGAGACTACAGCATTATCTTCCTTCATCCTCCAACCAGCAGGGGATCAGAGCATTCCTGAACTCTTGGAGGAATGTCACATTTTAAACGTTCACGTCACCTAAGGAACACAGCAAACATCCTTGTCTGTTCTCCTTTTAGCAGATCTCACAGAAGACTCATAAAGCCTGCCATTCTTGTGTACAAAGTAAACAGTTAAAATTCAGGAGGCAGAAATTAAAAGAAGACGAAGCGTCTTGAGGGGGGGGGGGTGTTGTGTGAACATATTGTGAATGCTCCCTGTGGTTACTGCTACCATGGATATTATTCTTCTGACATTGTTTCAGAAAGAAACCAAATCATGTGCTCTCAAGTCGCCCTTTCGAAACGAAGCACAAAGCGGGGGAAATGTAAAAGAGAAAAAATTACACCTACATTCAGGCACAACTGTTTCTCGGGGGAGGGGGAAGGTGGCACTGCTGTTGGGTGAAGGAAATTCTTTTATTAAGCTGATTGCTTGCTAATAGTAAGGGACTGTGGTGGGTTGGCGTGTCCTGAATGGGAGCTAATGACGAGGAAAATGTCTTCCTGAATGTGCAATTTACCAGCTGAGGCCAGCGTTGCAGCTTTGAATTTGGACAGAGACCGAGAGAGGTTTTAGCTGAATGAGAAGCGGGCTTGATGGCTACAGGGTCCCCGATGTTGCTTGTGAAATCTTGAAGTGGGATCAGTAATTCTGCTGCCTGTTTGGGGGAGTTGTTTGCCTTCCAAAAGGCTCTGCCTCTACATTATGGGCTGTATGCAAAGCTCCTGTTCCACTAGCACAGGGGTCTGCAACCTGCGGCTCCGGAGCCGCATGTGGCTCTTTTACACCTTTGCTGCGGCTCCGGAAAAGGCTTGCGGGCTCGGAGCGCGTGTTTGCTGCTGCTGCTCCTGCCTGCGGCCTGCCTGTGACCTCCTGCCGGCCTGGTCAGGAGATTGAGGTAGATGTATTAGTCAATGGGTTGATTCAATATGAGGAAATTTTATAAGTTCACTTGATGGGAGCAACACACATGAAACCATACAGGTGTCCTAATAAGGGAGTCAGAGTTTTGCCCATTCCCAGTAATCAAGGCAGCCCAAACCCATAAGGCAGTGGTTGCTGGTGCCCATTCCCAGTACTGTAATCAAGGCAGCCCAAACTCATAAGGCAGTGGTTGCTGGTGCCCATTCCCAGTCATAGCTGCCAAGTTTTCCCTTTTCTCACGAGGAAGCCTATTCAGCATAAGGGAATTTCCCTTTAAAAAAGGGAGAACTTGGCAGCTATGTTCCCAGTAATCAAGGCAGCCCAAACTCAAAGTTATTTTTATAATGACAAGGATGACATTGGGCCCTCATTATTAATTATTATTTACATCAGGCACTGATTATGATTTATGGTACACTGGGGCCCTGATTAATTTTCTATGGCATTTTGGGGCATTGATTATTGGGCATAGCAAATTTTGCTATGGGACCCTCTGATTTCTAATTACGTCCCTATTTTGCGGCTCCCAGTTTATTTTTTTTCTTCGGAAACGGGTCCAAGTGGCTCTTTTTGTCTTAAAGGTTGCAGACCCCTGCACTAGCACAAGGGATATGCACTAGTGGAACAAAACATTTCCCTCTTCTCCTCCACAGTCCTCTGTCACAGAGATTGCCATCTCCCAGGCCACCAGCTCTGCTGATCTTAACTTGTGAGAGCAGGCATAGGCAAATTCGGCCCTCCAGATGTTTTGGGACTACAACTCTCATCATCCCTGACCACTGGTCCTGTTAACTAGGGATGATGGGAGTTGTAGTTCCAAAACATCTGGAGGGACCAGTTTGCCTATGCCTGTTCTGAGAGAGTCTGTAGGGAAGGAGGCAGTCTTTCAGATTATCTCATTTATGGTTTTAAACATCATCACCATCCTTTTATATATACTATGCACTACAGACCAAGATACAATGATCAAAAGTCTGGAGGTCTTGAAATATTTGCAGGTGTAGGTTCTGGAAGGAACACCACAGATGGTAAAAGCACATCTGGAGTTTGCTACATGTACAACCAGAGTCTGTTTGACTGGTCATGCAAGAAGCAAACAACAGTGAGCCTAAGTTCTCATGAAGCTGAACTCAATGCTCTGTCATTTTCACTTATGGATTGTGAACGGTTGTTGCAATTGTGTAAAGACATGAGAATTCATGCAGAGTGCCCTAATGAGGTTTATCAGGACAACAAAGCATGTTTGGCTTTGGTAAACCCTGAGAGTTGTAAGCAAAGCACAAAGCACTTGCAGTTAAAATTACGATGTGCAAGGGAATGTGTTCAGAACGGACTCGTAACGGTGTCCTACAGATTTGTTGTCCAAGGAACGACACTGTACCTATGTACAGAAACTGGGGCTGTACTAACACACTGCCCAGTGTATATACAGAAACGGGGAGGGTGTTGGGTTTCTATTCCTCTCACTGTGCAGGCCACATGCCTGTGTTATGCATTCCAGCAAAGATTGTTGGAATCACGGGAGCGGGTGTTTGCTGTATTCTGTTTCCGTTTGGTCTTCTTCTTCTTCTTCTTCTTCTTCTTCTTCTTCTTCTTCTGACTGCTCTCAGCGAGAGGAGACATGTTTCCCTTTTGTTCTGCCTTATGCTTAATAAAGTAGCTTTTAGTACACAACCTCAGCCTGGCTCCGTCTGCGTTTTATCTCTGCTGGACTCTGAATATGTGCTCAGTGTCTCCAAGACATGAGTCGTAATAGATCGTCGGGAAAGGTCTGTCGGAACTCCCTAGAGTTGAACACTGAACGCTGATGGGAGAGACGGGCTGGATTCGTTCCTGCATTATGCCTGTGGATCGTTCCTGCCCCCGGCTGACCCGACAGAGAGATCTTTGCTTGAGTTAAATGCTTACAGCTGTGACTACACAGCCCCACTTTTGCTTACCAGCTGCGGTATGAGTGTGTGTGTTGGAGGGAGGGAGGGAGGGAGGGAAGGTGGTTAGGAAAGAAGGTGGCCTTTTAAGCCTTTCCTAAGCTTATGCAGTAGTTGCATGTCATGGAAGGATGGCTTGTCTCTCCTATTGGAGATGACATATCTTGCCTTTGCTGACCAAGGGCTGGTGTAGTGATCGAAGATGCCTCCTCTCCAGAGGCATTTTTCCAGCAGCATCTAATATTAGAATAATGATTAATTGCATTTACATCCCACCTTTTTATCCAAGGAGCTCAAGGGGGCATATGTGGTTCTCCCCCCTCCTCATTTAATCCTCACAACAACCCTGTGAGGTTAGGCTGAGAGGCCAAAGGTCACCCAGTGAGCTTCAGGGCTAAATTGGAACCCTGGTCTCCCAGTTCTCAGCCCAGTGCCCTAATCATGCTGGCTTTCACAATGTTTTATACTGATTGTTACTTGCAGATATGCTTTACCGCTGATCTATTGTCCTTTCTCCCCAGTTTCCGTTCTGACAACCTTACTTCTCCCTGGCTCCTCTTGCCCGCCTCCTAGACTCCCACTTAAGCTCCATGCTTCTCTTTTGTTTCCCTAACGAGAGAACATAATTTGTTAGATCGTTCGGCTGCAGGGTTTTCTGGTGGTTTGGGAAACCCACAGCGGACAGAAAACAAGAGATATACGCTCGTGACACACACACACACACACAGCCACACATCACTACTGCACATTGCCGGTGTAGCCAGAAATAAAGAACATCTCAGAGTTGAGAAGGAAGGAGACTGGGGATCTGCAGGTTCCCCCCCAACAGGTGACAAGCAGAGCCAGACCCTGATTGGCTGCAGGAAGGCAGGCAGGTGGGGCCTGGATGAGGACAGACTGGGATAGGTGGAGCAGTGCTCCATTCACCCTGATGGACCAGCCTCCACAGCTCGGGGCTGGTGGAAGTCTGAGACCAAGAACATCTGGAACATCTCCTAGATGTTCTCACCTCGAACATCTTTCCTTCTCCATTTCCCTCCCTATCCTTAATACTTTATCTTTCTTCTCTTTTTCTGAACAGGCCAGCCTGCAGGCGAGATCGCCTCTGTTTTTAATATTCCAAAAGGTTTTTCATAGACCCATAAAATGTCAAGCAGCAGATCTGCAGTTGTCACTGGTCACTGTTCCTGTGAGGCTGCTATCCCTGTGCATGCTTCTTGGCAAACAAATCCGGCCCCGTTGGACTCACTGCAACTGACGCCTCGAGGAACATGTTTAAGATTGGGATGAGCATAAACAAGCTCTATGTAAAAAACAAAACACTGAAGTATTTATGTCTTTACACCCTCCTTGAAGACCACCAGATCAGACAGTGGCAGCTATTCATTATTGTTCTAACGCCACCTAGGGGGCCTGCTAGGCACTGCACCAACACAAAAGGGATTTCTGACGCCTTTCTATTTTGGGGTAAATTGGGTGTGCAATTGTGGGAAATCCATATAGAATCGTAGAATTGTAGAGTTGTAAGGGACCATAAGGCCCATCTAGTCTTTTTGCCCAACGTGGGGCTCGAACCTGCAACCCTGAGATCAAGAGTCTCATGTTCCACTGACTGAGCTATAAGTCCTCCTACATCAGGGTCCCCAAACTAAGGCCCGGGGGCCGGATGCGGCCCAATCACCTTCTAAATCCGGCCCACGGACGGTCCAGGAATCAGCATGTTTTTACATGAGTAGAATGTGTCCTTTTATTTAAAATGCATCTCTGGGTTATTTGTGGGGCATAGGAATTCGTTCATATTTTTTTTCAAAATATAGTCCGGCCCCCCACAAGGTCTGAGGGACAGTGGACTGGCCCCCCGCTGAAAAAGTTTGCTGACCTCTGTGTCTTTAAAAAGTTGAATAGCAACTACAGGGGTCTCTGATTTGAAGCAGGACCATGGTGAGGGAGAAAGGAGTTTAAAATTGCTGTTTCCCCTATTAGAATCAGTTAGCTTCACAATTCTTCCTGTGGATCAAATAGCAGCTTTGGGAGAGTTTAAGAAAGAAAAAAAGGGGAATTAGCGTCCCTCCCACTTGCCCAACCCACAGATTCTATTAAATTGTTTTTAAAATTGCAGAATATTGCATTCACAGATCTCCTGATTTGTGGTTAGTGGCACCCTAAGCTTTGGAAGGGGAGCAGTATTGTTTCCATTTTACAGAAGGGGAATGTGGAGGGTTTAGAAGAAGGGTGGTTTAACCCGTGGTATTCCACATGCTGCGAGTCTTCAGGCCCCCATCAGCTCCAGCCAGCATGGCCAATGGTCAAGGGTGAAGGGAGATGTGCTCCAAAAACATCTGGAGGACCGCATCTTAGGGTGGTGTAGAGACTCCAGACCAGAACATGCATTTCAGTCTCTACAGGAATTCCTCCAGAAATTGCCTACTCAAGTCAAGTGACCTGAGCCCTGACATATCAAACTAAATCAACAGATTTCTGTGTGAGCCTATTGTGAGATTCCACATATCATTCCAGCAGACCCCTGGAATTTTGTACTGAGCAGAGCAAATATATTGTACAAGACACACTGTTATTGTTTGGGCCTGAAAGTGCCTCTTCCCTGTAGCTCATTTATGGCCTCAGAAACAGCCTCACTTGACACTTGGCTGAACTGAGCAGAGCTGTGTGCGAAGGGTCTCTCAAAATCCCCCTCCTCCTCTTTGGGGATGGAGAAATTGGGAGACCATCTCAACAAATTTCTCCAAGGGGAGGGGAAAATCTCTAACATTTTTACAGGGGTAGGGCAAATGTGAAGACAGAGCACCCACTTCACACACAGAACATCCCAGGCTGAATTTCTGGTGCCTCCAAGTAGGTGACTCGGTAGAAGGCAGCTTGCTATGTTCCTATTCAAAGAATCATAGAGTTGTAGAATCATAGAGTTTGAAGGGATGCCGAGGGTCATCTAATCCAACGTCCTGCAATAAAGGAAACTTTTTTGCCCAATGTGGGGCTCAAACCCATGACATTGCAGGCTGTACAGAATGAGTAGCACAGCCTCTTTCTTTTCTAGTTACAGGTACCGGTAGGTAGCCGTGTTGGTCTGCCGTAGTTGAAACCAAATTTAAAAATTCCTTCCAGTAGCACCTTAGAGACCAACTAAGTTTGTCATTGGTATGAGCTTTCGTGTGCATGCACACTTCTTCAGATACACTGAAACAGAAGTCACCAGACCCTCATATATAGTGAGAGGGTGGAGAGGGGTATTACTCAGAAGGGTGGTGGGAATGGGAATCAGCCAATCACCCATTCCCACCACCCTTCTGAGTAATACCCCTCCTCACCCTCTCTCTCTATATATAAGGGTCTGGTGACATCTATTTCAGTGTATCTGAAGAAGTGTGCATGCACACGAAAGCTCATACCAATAAGAAGCTTAGTTGATCTCTAAGGTGTTACTGGAAGGGGGGGGATCATTTTGGTTTTTTCTTTTCTGTTGTTGCAAGAGGCAGCAGCAGAGGCAACTGCGGTGGCACCCTTCTTCCATTGAGCCCCAGTTCTGGTATTTCTAGGACCAAGGTGACACCATCAAGCTGCCTTGTTATTTTTGCTATTGCCAGAAGGTGCAATGTTGTTGATGTAACCTTGCAGTGTTTACAGTACATACAGAAATGTTTATTGTTCTATTTGCTATTACAGTGTTTTATCGTGTTATTATGAAGTTGTTGAGTTTGAGATGTAGCCCTGTGTTCTTTGTTGTAAGCCACTTTGAGCACGATTCTCTTTCTGGAAAAGCGGCATACAAATAAAATTGTGAACAAATGAAGGGAGCGAATCTTTCGCAACATAAGCCCCGTGCATTTTTTGCGGGGGCAGGGGGGAAGGAGAAGGTAAATGGCAGCCCTCCAGATGTTATTGGACCACAACTCCCCCACAGCCTCAGCCAGCATGGTCACTGGGAGTTGGACCATCAGCGCTGGGAGTTGGACCACCAACATCTAGAGAGCACCAGGTTGACTACCCCTTAGTGAGTTAAGGCATGGATGGGGCAAGCAGGTGGGAGCAGGGTAAAATGTAATGACTTCCATTCGCAGAGATGAGGAATTACTTCCTGATGGAGGGCTGGACCTAGGAGCGGACCATGGAAAGGTGTGTGTGGTTCACGCTACGGTGGCCTGGTGGGACTAACCAGGGCCACAGGCCAGCGGTTCCAACCACTTTCCTATATTGCTATTCCCTTCCTCCACTTGTGCCTCCAGGAAGCCATCATCAGATCTGGAGGCCGCATAGAGTTTAGTCCTGTGAAAACTATAATTATAGGCACAGATAACTGAGTCAATGGGAAGAGATTCATCCCAAGAACAAGCACATATGTATATGTACTTTCCCCGTGCAGAGTGAAAATGCCATCTTAGCTCAGAAGCTGAACAGCAAGTAACATTCGGAGGCTGCAGCAGATCCTTGTCAGCCTCAAATGCTGTTTCGTGTCCTTCCGCAGCAAATTAGAGACGCCTTCGGATAACCTGGCTCCCATATGCTGAGGGCAGGATGGAACAGGAAGTCACTTAATCTTCCTGTTCCTGCTACTCCTAATAGGTTTCCTTGCTGGTATTTTAAAAGGATGTTCAGAGACTGTGAGTAACAATATGGCTCTATCGTCACTGGCAGTCCTTATTGTTCCTTTCTCGGTGGATCCTCCTTGGATTAGATTTGCTGGATTTTATGTTCTGCTAATTCAGGAAGCCCTCGGCGGTTTACCAAGATCTAAACAATGCTGAATATTCAGGAAGGATTCAAGACCCCATTGTGTTTGGCAGCGAATATGAATATATACTATTGGTACATGCACACACACCACCACCACCCCAAAAAAAATCTGGGATGAAAATAAGCATGCTACTTTCCTCATTTTGCTTTTAGAAAATTTTATTGATTCAAACTGATTAATGTATTCCCTTTTAAAGAAAAAAAATGCCAATTGTTCTCCATCAGTGACAAAGGGAATGGCAAGCATCTTTGATACAGAATTTTAATGGAAATAATTCCATTCCATTCCGGGGAGCCAGAATTCGCCTCAAATGCTTCCAGAGCAAAGCTTGAACATCACTAGATTTGGTCCAGGAATCGTGTTGTGTGAAAGGTGTTTTCATTGAGCAACACCCCTAACTCCACAGTCCCATTCACCAAATCCAGGGGCAGCACCTATGGGGGGCAGGGGGGCAGGGCCCCCCAAATTTTCAAGAAGCCATGCCCCCTTTCCAAGACTATCCTCAAAAGGTTGTGTCAGGACGAAGATGACTTCCTTTTGTGGATTGCCAGGGACAATGCAGAGTGAAGTATCTTTGTCCCACGCGTTCCTTTAAACAAGATAAGATGGTTGGCGGTGAGGTGGGGGTGGGGCGAGTTGATCTGGCTAGGTTGGGCAGCGGCGTCACATGTGTGACATTATGAACGCGCAATTGACCCCTCCCAAAAAAATGTTGGACGCAACTCAGAACCGCTGACCATCTCCCACACTATTGGGGGGGGGGGTTACAAAGTGAAAGGCAAGTAAGGGACCTGACCATTAGGTCCAGTCGTGACCGACTCTGGGGTTGCGGCGCTCATCTCGCTTTACTGGCCAAGGGAGCCGGCGTACAGCTTCCAGGTCATGGGGCCAGCATGATTAAGCCGCTTCTAGTGAACCAGAGCAGCGCATGGAAACGCCGTTTACCTTCCCGCCAAAGCGGTACCTATTTATCTACTTGCACTTTGACATGCTTTCGAACTGCTTGGTTGGCAGGAGCAGGGACCCAGCAACAGGAGCTCACCCCATTGCAGGGATTCGAACCGCTGACCTTCTGATCGGCAAGCCCTAGGCTCTGTGGTTTAACCCACAGCGCCACCCGTGTCCCGCCGAAAGGCAGATAGGAGATTGCATAATCAATGAGATCTCCTGCTTCCCCAGATCCAATCCACACTCTCTAGTTGGTACAGGAAAGACATGTCAAAATGCTGGAAATGTAAAGGTATTGAAGGAACCTTTTACCACATGTGGTGGACTTGCCCCATAGTAAAAGACTTCTGGGGAAAGATTTATAATGAACTAAAGAAAGTGTTGAAAAACACATTTATTAAAAAAAAAAACCCAGAGGCCTTCTTATTGGGTATAGTCAGAAAATAGATTCCCCAAAAAGATGTTACATTTTTTTTGTATGCCACAACAGCAGCAAGAATATTGATAGCGAAGAATTGGAAAACATCGGAGGTACCAACAGTGGAAGAATGGCAAATGAAAATGATAAGACTATATGGAACTGGCTGATCTGACCGGGAGAATCCGCAACCAGAGAGAAGAGATAGTGGAAGAAGATTTAAAGTTTATTTAAAGAAATATTCTAAAATTGAATACTGTAGTATGATTTGAATTGGAGGTAATTATAAGTGGTAGGTTTAGAATTTGTTGTATAGAGTTAAGGAAAGGTAAAGTAAAGCGGTAGAAAGGCAGAATCAAGAGAAATTATGACGCTGGAAGAATTGATGCTTTTGAATTATGGTGCTGGAGGAGACTCTTGAGAGTCCCATGGACTGCAAGAAGATCAAACCTATCCATTCTTAAGGAAATCAGCCCTGAGTGCTCACTGGAAGGACAGATCGTGTAGCTGAGGCTCCAATACTTTGGCCACCTCATGAGAAGAGAAGAATCCTTGGAAAAGACCTTGATGTTGGGAAAGATTGAGGGCACTAGGAGAAGGGGACGACAGAGGACGAGATGGTTGGACAGTGTTCTCGAAGCTACGAACATGAGTTTGACCAAACTGCGGGAGGCAGTGGAAGACAGGAGTGCCTGGCGTGCTATGGTCCATGGGATCACGAAGAGTCGGACACGACTAAACGACTAAACAACATGTTATAGAAGATAGATTAGGTGAGTTAAAGATATGATTTAGAAATAGCTAAAGATGAATGATAATGAATCACAGATAGGGAGGACTCGAGGAAGTCACCCTAAAATGTGAAGGAAAGATGATACTTGGGGAAGTTATATTCCTTTGTTGATTGTGTTTGTTTGTATGTGTGTTTATTGTAATGTATAAGTTGTGTTTTTCTGTTTTGTTGTATTTTATTATAAAATGAATTTTAAAAATTGGGGATGGGGGGAGAAAGTAATGTCAAAAGTGAGAAAGTGATGTCAAAGGCTAAGTGGAATTGACACTATTTATGAACTCCTTTCAGATGTGTTTATGTGTGACAGCCTTGCTGTCATTTTATGCCCCTAGCGCCTTCCTTGACTCCGGACTCCCCAAGTTGCCTGGGAAATTATGCATAGCGGAAGCCGTGGGATACAAGGCAAGGAAGGTGCCATTGCTGTCTTCTCCTTGCATTAATCAATAGCAGGGGCCCTTGCCAGTTATGCATGCGCAAGAGTGTGTGAGCACCCAGAAATGCAGGTGCCTTCCTCTTTAAAATAATCCTGGCACGTCCTGATTTGGCTTACCCAAAAACCTGCTGAAGGACACTCTATGCCTGAGGCACTGGAGGGAAAACACATTATAGGTACCTGGGAACATAGGAGGCCTTCTTACATCCAGTCATACCTTTGATCCATCTAACTCGGTTGTTGACACTGGCAGACAGTGGCTGTCTAGGTTCTTGGGCAGGAGTCTTTGCCAGCCCTGCTTGACAGGGATTGAACCTGGGACGTTTTGGGTGCAAAAGCTCTGCCGCTAAGCTACAACTCTTCCTCTCAAACACCTACATTTGTTTCCATCAGGCTTAGGAATCTGCACCCAGAACCCCTTTTTGTATTCCACACACACTTACACTCAGCACTCATAGTAGGAAAATGTAGCTCTCAAAGGAACTTGCCCATTAATGGAAGATTTCTGGGAAAAGATTTATAATGAATTGAAAAAAGTGTTGAAAACCACTTTTATTAAGAAACCAGAATCCTTTCTATTGGGCATAGTAGGGAAAGAATTGCCTATGAAAGATGTAAATTTGTTCTTATATGCCACAACTGCAGCCAGGATACTATTAGCAAAGTATTGGAAGACACAGAAGATACCTACAGTGGAAGAATGGCAAATAAAGATGTTGGACTATATGGAACTTGCTGATCTGACCGGAAGACTACGTGACCGGGGAGAGGAGAAGGTGGAAGAGGAATGGAAGACATTTAGAATTTATTATAAAAAATATTGTAGAATTGATGTATGAGTAGAATTAGAAGCGATTGTGAAGTTGCAGGTTTAAAAAATATATAAGTGAGATATAACGGAAAAAGGTTAGAATATCATAATGAGTTGTAAAATTGAGAAAATAATGGTGTAATTGTAATTAGGTTTGGAAAATAGGATATAAAACTTGCTAAGAATGTTATGCAATGAACTGCTAGAAGGGGGACTTGGGGAAGTCCCCTATCAAAATGAGAAGAAAAAAAAATGTAGTTGTAGCTTTTTTAATTTTTCTCTCTTTTTATTTTTTCTTTTCAAATAGGGATGTTATAACAATGTATAATTATATAGATGCTATTCTTTTCTTTTTATAAAATTTAATAAAAATTATTATTTTAAAAAAAGGAACTCTTGAGTACCTCATCCACATCTTTGATCTTGGAAACCCCTCTCTGTCGGCTAACTGAGCCTCTAAGGGTTTTCTGCCTCTGGACGTCAGTGTTTACTTCTAGCTTGTTCATTCCTGGTCTTCAGGAGCCTGGTTCTGGTTCATTTTCCTAAAGAAATAATGGGTTCTTCTCTCCCACAAATTCCTTGCCTGTCCCTCTCCTACTTTCCTCTTGGCGGGTTGTAGAACCATCACTGCATCTCCCCTCTTAGTGGAAAAACAGTGGTGGGCATCAAATAAGGAAGCGACGTGTCTAAACCGTGCAGAGATGCAACAGCAGGCTCCACTGTCCTCCAGCAAACCCATATTCCTGACAGGTCTCCTTAAAATAAATGACGGGGCATCTTTGTTGCCAAGGCCCGAGCAGGAATGGCAAATGTTCATTTACATTATAAAACAGGGTGCCTGCAGTTCAGACAACTTGTCACTGTTATCAGTTTGATCATAGACAGTAGGAAACTGGTCTGTTTCCTCAAGTATGAAATGTGGGGGGGGGGCGACATTTTGTTTAGTCTAGCAGGGAAGGGATAGATGACATCAGAACTGATCAGATTTGGGGCAGTCATCATTCCATGCCAATCAACGTGTTAATACACACAGTGTAAGCTGCCCGTCCCCCCATCCCCCCAAAACGACGTTTATCTTTTGGTTAAACCACATCCCAAGATATAGAGCATGTGTATACGACGGAACACCCCTTTGACATCCAATACGGACAAAGAATCCTATTCCCTAATTTAAGTACCAGGTGAAGCCCAAGGCACCAAATGTTTACTGGCGGCTGTCAACGTAATATTCTCGGCTCCAGCACCCGTTACACCAGCTGTGGATTTGCACAATTGATCTGAAAAGTAATTCAATCAGGCAGCTTTTCAAAGCCCCTTTAAACCCTTGAAATGTAATCCAGAGTAACTTGTAAGAAGTCAAATGTTTCAGACAGACTCGCCTTGTATTTGCCAAGCACACAAAGTGTACACTACACCTGCTCCTTTGTCTCTTTCTCTCCCCCTCACACACACACACACACAAACACTTTAATAAATAATAAAATAAAATAAACCACTCTCTGAGCTCTTGTTAGAAAAAAATGCAATATATAAAAAATAAAGTTGCCTACCACTTTTTTAAAAATAAATAAAGAAAAGCTACAGAAACCAAGCAACTGAGCCCAGCCTCCTACGTAACCAATCTCTGTGCCTTTAAGACAGGCTTCCTCAACCTCGGCCCTTCAGACGTTTTGAGACTACAATTCCCAGCATCCCCGATCACTGTTCCTGCTAGCTAGGGATCATGGGAGTTGTAGGCCAAAAACATCTGGAGGGCCAAGGTTGAGGAAGCCTACTTTTAAGAATTGCCCAGTATTGGAAAACTCTAGGGAAGGAGATGTAACTCAATGTAGTGCAAATGATGCTTTGCCACCTCCATGCAGAGTCCATTTCAAAGAGATCTTGGTCACACTGTTGAAGAAGACCTCTACTGGAGAGCAATGGCAGGTGAACCCCTCTTCTAACACATAGAGGCAGTATTCAACATGGTTTTATCCCAGGGATCAGTTTCCTTCGGTTTTGCATTGATGGGCAAAGACCTTTCTTCTCTCTCAGGCATTTATTTGAGTGTTTTTCTTTCTAGCAGTTGGAGGTGTATCCCAGCCCCTCCTTCTGCTTTGGCTATCTGTGGTGGTGAGAGCCGTGTTAGGAAATGCAGACGCATTTAAGGCTTGATTATTGTATCATACTGCACTTTGCTTTGAATTATTTTGCACTGTGAATTTTAGCATTATCTGTAAGCTGCTTTTCAACCCCTGTGTAAAGTGACTACATAATCATAATAATTCAGCAAAGCTTTCTCATTTAACAAAAAAAATGCTTAGGAAAGTGAAGCAAGGAACTATAAATTGAAGTTCCTGTGGCTGATTTTTATTATTACTATACGAATGTACCAGGGAAAGCTACATTTCACCGAATATCAGGTATAGTTCCGCCCCAATATTAGATACCACATCCCAACATCCAAATTCACAACAAACTGCACTGAGCTCAGGCCGGCCCACCCATGAGGCAAGGTGAGGCGACTGCCTCAGGCAGCAAAATCCACAGGGACAGCAGATCACGATATAACTCTTAACCCCAGGCATCCCCAAACTGCGGCCCTCCAGATGTTTTGGCCTACAACTCCCATGATCCCTAGCTAACAGAACCAGTGGTCAGGGATGATGGGAATTGTAGTCCAAAACATCTGGAGGGCCAAAGTTTGGGGATGCCTGCTTAACCCTCTCACACACTTTTGGATCCTCACTCACCCCTTCTTCCCTGGCAGGGAGCAGGGTGCCAATTCATGCTTTGCCTCAGGTGTCAAAATATCTTGGGCCGGCCCTGACTGAGTTGCAACTATCCATTTGGATCATAGCCTCAATACACTTCCCCCTATTTCAGCAGCAGAGGTTAAGTGCTCGAAACAGAAGAACATTGCATTAGCCAGCATCCAGGGGCCTCCTCTTAAGATTAAAAGCTGCTTTATAAATCAAATCCAGCAAAACTGTGGCAGCCTGAGCAGACTGTTCCAAAGCATGTTACTCATGAGAGGAACGAAGTGCAAATGTGGGTGTGAAGAATGACAAAAATACTTGACGCATATGGGAGCAATAATTCAGGCGATTGTGTGTGTGTGTGTGTGTGTGTGTGTGTGTGTGTTTTCTTCCACCAGAAACAATTGCTTCATCATTCCCTGTTATTCATTCCATTGCTACTTTGAACAGACACTTTTAACACCCCCTCTCTCTTTTTGCCCTTTGAAAATCTGTGCCAGTAGTCAAAGCAAAGACCGAAAATAAACCCAGTTAGCTAGGAGTCGGAATATTCCTGAAATTCTGCAAAGAAGAATTAGCACTTAAATGTTTCAGATATTAATTGAACGTCTCAGAACGGGAACATCTAAGACCCCAGCTCCTTTGTAGGGCCTGGACCACGCATAAATCTTGGTGAGAGCAAAGCAGCAAGCGGCCTCCTGAAGCCACCGTGGCAGAAAGAGTAATAACCACCGCAAACAATGCTCTCGCGCAGATACGAGCCATGCCGCTACCAGACAGCTCGCAGGATAGTGTGCCAGAAATGGCCGCACCGGTAGATCACAACAGGCAGAATAATAACTGGACGGTCTGTTTGTGCAGCGCTCGGGAAGACTGAGTAAGTCGGCTAATTAAAATGAGGATTTTTGCATGAATTAAATGGCATCCTTGCAGTCCTGGATGTTGAGGTTTGAAAATGCTATTAAGAGCCTTGCTGGATCAGACCAATCTAATCCCAGCACCCTTTCCCCACACGCAATGGCCAACCAAATGCCTATGGCAGGGCTGGGAAACCTTGGACCCATCCAGATGTTGCTACACTACAACCTCCACCATCCCTGACGTTGGCCATGCAGGCTGGGGCTGATGGGAATTTGATTTCAACAACATTCGGAGGGCAAAACGTTCCCCAGCTCTAGCCTTCGGGGAGCTCACATCCAGGACACAAGAATAGAAATGGCCCTCATCCCCACTGTGATTTCCAGCCATTGGTATATTCAGAGATATGGTGCCTTAGGTGAGCTGTGGGGAACCTTTGGCGCTGCAGCTGTTGCTGAACTGCCATTCCCATCTGCCCCAGAAAGCATGGCTAATGGCCTGAGATAATGGGGGTTCTGGTTCAGCAATGTCTGGAACCCCAAAGGTTCCCCACACCTGCCTTAGACCCTGGCAGCAATCTGTAGCCATCATGCCAACAGGTGTGCCAACTCTATGGAGCTGAGGCCTCTACAGCCCCCCAATGCCTGCTGGGATGGGGCTCTGCATACATACACATCCCATCTTGAGGGGATACAGGAGGCCTGGCAGGATTCCACCCTGGGCAGCGCAGTGTTGGGAGATCCTGTGCGGGCCAGTGCATCCTGGTGGGTAAATGGCCTAGTTGGCCTCTACCAATGCGACAGTCATCGGTGCAAATGCACATCATGCATGTGACATCACACATCACACACACACCCAATGTCGGTTGCCACTCAGCGCCTGTGCTAGCCAACATCCAGATTCCAAGTGCCTTAGCAAGAATTTCCAGTTTGACTTGGTTTAAAATAGATCTGGGTTTGTTTTTTAACTGGCTTTTGCTGTTGTTTAAATTTTATTCAAGACGATTGCATAGAGGGCGATTAAGAAATTAGTCATAATAATTCCCAACAGCTCCATTCATGGGATGCCACTCGTTGATATTAAACAGAGAAGCAAGAGGGAAGACAGTCAAGAATATGGTTAGGCAAACTAAGGCCCGGGGCCGGATTTGGTCCAATTGCCTTCTAAATTTGGCCCAATTGCCCGCGGACGGTCCGGGAATCAGCGTGTTTTTACATTAGTAGAATGTGTGCTTTTATTTAAAATGCATCTCTGGGTTATTTGTGGGGCCTGCCTGGTGTTTTTTCATGAGTAGAATGTGTGCTTTTATTTAAAATGCATCTCTGAGTTATTCATGGGGCATAGGAATTCGTTCATTTTCTTTTTCCAAAGTATAGTTCGGCCCCCCACAAGGTCTGAGGACCGGCCCTCTGAAAAGTTTCCTGATCCCTGGGTCAAGAGAAAGTTAGCTTTCTTAAGTGCTACACAGCAATATCCAATTTTTGATTTAGGCAACTTAAATCCATTGATATTCTGATTGTAACATTTGACATTTTATGTTTTTATATTCTGCTGGAAGCCGCCCGGAGTGGCTGGGGTATAAATATAATCAGTGCTTTTTTTTCTAAAAAAAAATGTTTAGGGGTACTCTCATTTTTCTACTGATATTGAAATAATAAATATGAGTTATGAGTTAATAATACGGAAAATAAAATAAAATAAAATAGATTCACAAAATATTCAGGGGTATGCGTACCCATGCGTCCCCCAAGAAAAAAAGTACTGAATACAACAACAACAACAACAACAACTTAGTACCGTAACTATGACTACAATCCTAACCATGTCTATTCAGAAGCAAGTCTCATTTAATTCAATGGGGGTTACTTCTTTGTAAATAGAGTTAGGATTGCAGCCTAAATTGGATGCCATGCATTGTAACCAACTAAGAGTGCTGGATTGGACCTGAGATGACAAGGGGAAAGTTGCATGACACAACAGGAGGCATGATGAATTCTTGACTATCCAAGATGATGGGATGGCAGTGAGAGGCAAATCCCAGCGCTCCCACCGCCAAGTGCAAGGTATGTCTTATGTAATAGGATGGCAAAATTTGGGAAATTTGTAAAACCAAAAGAGATCTTTTATTTATTTTTTAAGTGTGCAAGGACTCAGGAAACTGGAGCTCTAATGTGATTGTTACACATGCCAGTCAAGAGTCTTCCGCACTCTCATCCTGATATTTTAAGCTACTGCAAAAAAGGAAACATAACTATGGCAACAACATTTCCAGCCAGGAGAGTTTTAGTAGCAGCACCCTCCTCCCACACAACAATGCGATAAAGATCCATGAGGTGCATGCACACACATTGATCAGAAAATACCAGGCACCAACCAGAATATTTTACAGCCTGCAACAAAAGGCAGTAGCCCATTTAACTTCAAATCATGTCCATCTGAATAGGCCATTTATTATCATCCTCCAAAGGCCTCAGGATGGCAAATGCAGCTTGCCTCATTCATCTCTAGCTAGTAACCATTTGTTGCCCTTAAAGGTTTAGATATTCATCCTAATTGCATTAGGGACAGGCTGTAAATTCCCTGCCCTATTCTCTCAGCAGACCACCACTTTTTTCCCTGGGCTTTTTGTGTGTGTGTGTGGAGAGAGGAGAGCATTATGCAAAAGGCACCCCTAATAGCCATTCAGTCACCCAGCTCCAATGACAGCTTTATTCAAGGCCCAAAGCTTGTTAACAAGCTGAATGGAAGGCAGATTAAGGCAAAGCAGATCTGATTAGAAAACAGCAACCTGACTCCCTAGCGAGCTTTCACTTGCACACACAATGCCACCTTCTCCAAGTGCCACCACAGCTACTTCTCCTCATCTGTTTAAAAGGGGGGGGGGAGAGAGATACAAGGACATCCCTGGGACTTCCTACAACATACGCAGATGAATATTTCAACACCGTACGGATCTCAGCTGGTTTGCAGATGATTTTCTGTGTGGAAAATTCTCAGGTATTTAAAATAAGAAAGCACTTTGGTTAGCTATGAAATCTAAGCATCACAAGTCAACTAAAGTGGAACCTCGGTTTATGAACACCTCGGTTTACGAATTTTCGGTTTACGAACGCCACAGACCCATCTGGAACGGATTAATTCACTTTCCATTACTTTCAATGGGAAAGTTTGCTTCAGTTTATGAACAGACTTCCGGAACCAATTATACCCATGCTTCGGGTTAAGTACGCTTCAAGTTGAGTACTCCGCGGACCCATCTGGAACGGATTAATCCACTTTCCATTACTTTCAATGGGAAAGTTCGCTTCAGTTTATGAACGCTTCAGTTTATGAACAGACTTCTGGAACCAATTGTGATCATAAACCGAGGTACCACTGTACAGACTCCGCTAACCCAGAAATAGTACCTCAGGTTAAGAACTTAATTCGTTCTGGAGGTCCGCTCTTAACCCGAAACTGTTCTTAACCTGAGGTACCACTTTAGCTAATGGGTCCTCCCGCTGCCGCCACACGATTTCTGTTCTCATCCTGAAGCAAAGTTCTTAACCTGAGGTACTATTTCTGGGTTAGCGGAGTCTGTAACCTGAAGCGTCTATAATCTGAGGTACCACTGTACCATGGTGCTGACAGGTATTCAGATATTCTGACATACACACACACACAAACACACTCTCTCTAAAGGAACATCTCCAGAGATTCAGAGCAAGTGCAGAGAAATTAGGGGCAATTCCAGGTGATCTTTCTTTTCTTTTCAAATTATGGATTCAGCATGCCCAACAACAACAAATCTAACAGGAGCTTCAGCAACACCCACAATGGTCACTAGCTAGTCCAAACAAGGAGGAACTGCAACTGAATGTTGCAGTGAGAAGCATTCCAAGTTTACAATTCCAGCTGCTGTGCTCAATCCTCTCTTCAACCCCATTTTTGTTGCCCCAGCATTCCATGGCTAATGAGCATGCTCAGTCCTCATCATATGCTTTCTGAGGCTTCCCCCTCCATTTAGAGCCCTCCCTGTATGTATGTATGTATGTATGTATGCATGCATGTATTTCTATTTCTGCAAACTTTGCAGTTCCTCCAACCTGCTTCTGTTCTTCCCTCTTGGGCCAGCTTTGTGCCATTCCAGCTACATAAGCAACGGCACACATAGCCTGGACATCAGGAAAAGAGGGAATAACGTTAGCCTGGAGGTTTGCAAAAACATTGTGGGTGTCACAGTTCAGAGCTATTGAAAGGGCCTATTGCTCAGAAGTGGAGCGTCTGCATTGAGGTGCAGTTGTACCTTGGTTGTCAAACGCCCTGGCACTTGGACATTTTGGCTCCCAAAAGCAACAAACTCAGAACTGAGTTTGCGAATATTTTTTGGAAGCCAAACGTCCGACGGGGCTTCCACTTGAGTGCAGGAAGCTCCTGCAGCCAATTGGAAGCCTCGCCTTGGTTTTGGAACCGTTCCAGGAGTCAAAGGACTCCTGGAATGGATTAAGTTCGACAACCAAGGTACCACTGTAGTAGGAACTCAGTAACTGGCATCTCCTCTAAAACTGTCTCAAAGCTAGGAAAGAACTCGGCCTGAGATCCCAGAGAGCTTCTATGAGTCAAAACAAGACAGTGCTGGGAAATGGCCCATTTTTAGTACAGTGCTTGGGCTCCCTGTTGGAAATATCTAAACCCCCATGTTCCAAAGCGGGTCAAGGGGTCTACCTAGGGGTCAGTGAGGTCGCCCAAGGGGATGCCAAAATCACGCCTCTCCTCTCTGGTTTGGTTCCTCTGACAGTCCGGAGCACCAATACATCTCCTTGCCAAGGGTACAAGGGAGTCTGGGTACGTCTCTGGGTGGGACTGCTAAAGAAATGGTTTGGGCTGGACTTACATACCTAAACGGTCATTTCCCATTGTGCTCCAAAGTCAGCAGCAAGACCAGAAGCCTTTTTACTTGGAATAGTTGGGGAATAAATTTCCAAAAGAGATGTTACATTTTTTCTGTATGCCACAACAGCTGGGAGATTATTACTTGCCAAGAATTGGAAGACTCAAGAGATACCAACCATAGAAGATTGGCAAATGAAGATGATGGACTTTATGGAATTTGCCGAACTGACTGGAAGACTCTGCGAGCATTTGGAAGAAATTTAGGTTATATTTGAAAAAATATTGTAATATTTGATATTTTGGGGGGGGGATTCGAAGTTGATATAAGCTATCGGTGTAGAAGTAGGAAATTTGTTTAGCGTATTAGGATATTAGGAAGTTTAAAATAAGACAAATTTAGGAAAAGGATATAATGTTTAAATGGTTTTCTTTTTTAATTTTGGAAATTGCTAAAGATGGATAAAAATGAAATTCAGATAGGGGGGACTTGAGGAAGTCATTCAACAAGGTGAAGGAAAATGATGATATGATAAGAAATTATATGTTTTGTTTTTGTTTTGTAGTGGTTTTGTTAGTTGATGTTTTATAAAATTGTTCGTGTTATTATAAAATGAATTTTAAAAAATTTGGGGGGGAAACAAAGTCAGCAGCAAGTGCCCACTTAAGAATACCATTTATGCTCAGTAAAATATCATTGAAGGGTGCCCTCCACCCCACAAAGTTTAAGGCCAAGTGTTTTATGGAAGCTAACCCAATATACACACAGTCGTTTCTTGGTTTTCGAACAGCTTAGTTCTCGAATGTTTTGGCTCCCGAACGCCGCAAACCCGGAAGTGACTGTTCCGGTTTGCGAACTATTTTTGGAACCTGAACAACCAACTGGGCTTTCCCAACATATATACTTCCAAGGTACGACTGTATTTTGTATTTAATCCCATTTAGGATTGGGGGTTGAGTATGTATTATGTTTCAGTCTTGGGCTTTGCTGTATAATTAGAGCAGTGTTTCCCAACCTTGTGCCTCCAGATGTTTTGAGACTACAATTCCCATCATCCCTAGCTAGCAAGATCAGTGGTCAGGAATGATGGGAATTGTAGTCTCAAAACATCTGGAGGCACAAGGTTGGGAAACACTGAATTAGAGGACCTTACATCAGTATTATGACAGGAGATAGGTGGCTTCAGCCTCTCTCCCATCTTCCCTCCTCTCCACTCTATTAAAAGCCAGCTTTGGGAAGATCGGCAGGCCAGTGGGATCTCCTAGCAAACAGCAGGGAGGAAGAGGAGGTGGTTGCCGGCACAGACACAGAGGAGGAAGGGGCAATGATGGCAGGGGCGGGGGGAAAGGAGGAGCCAGCATTGATGAGGGGGTGCTGATAGGCCCCCAGGGCAACTTCCTGCTGGTGCCAATTGGCTGGACTATAACATGGTGCTCCTCTCCCCCCCCCAACTCACTTGTATGGATAATTGCTCTAATTGAAACTGTACTTTCAGGAGAATGTTTCTGAAAGCAATTTAAGGAAAGGACAGATTGTAAAACAGGCCACATCCTGTAAATTAAAATAACGAACTAGAAGTACGGTGCAAATTAGCTCTTAAAGGGAGGGGAATGAAATCACATAAAATGGAATGCGTGTCTCTGAAGAGAACATTTGGAATTACATCTTTCTTTTTAAGTGATGCCTCCTACAGAGGAGGAAGAGAGAAAGATAGATCCAGGAATATTTTTCAATCGTCAGTCAAGACATTCTCCTCCTTTCAGGAAGGACTTTTAAACATCCCCTTTGATCTTCTAGCCACAGCAATTTTTGCCCGGGTTAATAAAACGGCAGCACAGATCATGGCAAAAAAGAAATCATGGCTAATTAAGAAGCATAAGGTTCCACATAATTATAATAAATGCACAACGGTTGCATCAGCAATTGGGACAATTTGCTTTCTGAGTGTATCACAGGCTTAGAAACTCTAGCCTCCCCGAGGTATCTTGTAAATTCCCATCTTTGAAGCCCCAAGTCCAATTTACATTTAACAGCAAAAACTGTACAGTTAAAAGATTACGAGAAAGAAGCTTAAGAACCCCAGTGGTTAATTGATCTAGCCTTGTTTCCTTAAGCTGTACATTCCCTTGAAACCTATTGTTTTCTTTTAGCTTTATCAAGCATTTAAATGTGGCTGAAACAGTCTTGTAGCTTTCTCCTCTGTGTACAAAATCACAAAAGCCAAATTATGCGGGGCTGTTCTGAACACCAGAACAGGCTGCGGAGAGCTCCCCCGAAAAAAATCTTTTCAGGCAAAGTAATTGAGGAAGATGGCAAATTATAGTTTAGATGCACAGTAAGCAGAAAGCCATTCGCACTGGAATAACTAGTCTCTAATGGGGGCACACAATCCCAACATCACATTTCCTTCAGCACATTTATTTCCAAAGGTAAATGACAGTGTAATTGCTCAATAAATAAATAAATAAATAAGTAAAGAACTTGATTCTGACTAAGGCTGCCTTCTTTGGCCCAAAGGCAGCATTCAACCTTGGCCAACCCGCTAAAGTCCATATGCTGGGAATGGCCACCACCACCACCCCGGTCTACCTCCCCTCCTTAGTTGATTAGAAAAATTTGCTGGGGGCATTCAATCAGGCCTCCAGGTCATCCTAAGAACATACTCGGAGCCCTGCTGGGTCAGGCAAATGGCTCATCTAGTCCAACATCCTGTTCTCACAGTGGCCAGCCAGGTGCCCATGATAGAAGTAAATAAACAGGGATTCCGCAAAGAGTGTGTCCCTCTCTCCTCTAGCGAGACAGCATGACCACAAAAGCAAGTCCCCATCCTCTTTACTGGGGAGAAGGGGGTGTCCCCTGCAGAGATGCTGGGCTTTGGGGTGTCCCAAAGGCCTCTGGAGCCCAGTGCAATATAGGGGATGATGTTCTCTGCCTCTTCCTCCTTAGGAGAGGGTCATGGTTCGTGGCGATGGCATATTTTGGCTGGTTCCTAAGGGTGGGGGGAAGCAGGAGGGTGAGGGAATCGTATCTCAAGGGTTCACAGTGAAACTAGTTGGCTGTTGATCTAGGGACTTCAGACAATTGCATAATTAACATACAAAATTCATAGAATTGTAGAGTTGCATTGCAAGAATCTCAGCTAAAGCATCCATATAAAAGATGCTTAAAACCCTCCAATTTAATACTGCATGCTTAGCTGGCTTTCAAAAATGAACCTGCACATGTTCACATAGGTTAGGCACAGATATGGCTCTTGGTCATCTTGGATGGAGGAGATGAAGCTCAGTTGGGTGATGGCGCTTGGTATAACAAGGTCTTCGTTTGGGTCATTAATATACAGTGGTACCTCGGTTTATGAACACAATTGGTTCCGGAAGTCTGTTCATAAACTGAAGCGTTCATAAACTGAAGCGAACTTTCCCATTGAAAGTAATGGAAAGTGAATTAATCTGTTCCAGACGGTCCGCGGAGTAAGCGTTCATAAACTGAAGCGAACTTTCCCATTGAAAGTAATGGAAAGTGGATTAATCCGTTCCAGACGGGTCCGCGGAGTACTTAAACTGAAGCGTTCATAAACTGAAGCATGGGTGTAATTGGTTCCGGAAGTCTGTTCATAAACTGAAGCGTTCATAAACTGAAGCGAACTTTCCCATTGAAAGTAATGGAAAGTGAATTAATCCGTTCCAGATGGGTCCGCGGAGTTCATAAACCGAAAATTCATAAACCGAGGTGTTCATAAACCGAGGTTCCACTGTAGTTCAGGCATGTCAAACCTGCGGCCCTCCAGATGTTTTGGCCTACAACTCCCATGATCCCTAGCTAGCAGGACCAGTGGTTGGGGAAGATGGGAATTGTAGTCCAAAACATCTGGAGGGCCGCAGGTTTGACATGCCTGATATAGTTAAAGAAAGGGTGTATTGGAAGGTCCCCTCCTCGTTTAGCCCCCCACAAGGTTAGGCTGAGAGAGGCAGTGGTTACCTGGTGAGTGGTGAGTGGGTGGTTTGAACCCGGATCTCCCGGGGTTCATGGCTGAGTGGGGATTTGAACCCTGGTCTCCTGGGTGCTGGTCCAACACTTTGAACCACTGCGCCACACCAGCTTGTCTTCACCTGCAGAGGCAGACAGCCCAACAGAACTGTAGCACTGGTACGAAACGGGATGCAAATAGATCTTCTCACATCCGTGCAGCTCTGATACCTCCACATTGCATATTGGAAAAGGTCTCCTCTGTGTGGCTCTTTTTGGAGATCGGAAATGCCTTTAGTCAGCTCCGTGGATGAGAATAAGTGCAACAGCCAGTAAGGGACCCTGTGAGGTCTCTTAAGCCCTTCCATGTGCACAGCCTCAGCCCTGGACCATAGGAGAATTAGCCATCAGCCCGAGGTCACCCTACTGCCCATCCCCTCTCCAAATAAGCCCTTGTCCTAATAAAACACAAATAAACAAGGAAAAGTGCATGGAACATATGTCTCCTTTTGATTCATAGAGTCTTTTTCACTGTTCATTTACATTTGGTAAGAGAGGAGAGAGAGAGATGGTGGATCTTTCATTCTATTGCATAGTGTTTGTGCAAGGTTTCTGTGTCAGCAACAAGTGGGTAGGTCCTTTATTTGTTTATAGAGATAGAGATAGAGATATAGAGATATAGAGATATTATTTTTGGCATTGCAAGAGATTAGAAGGTTCCAGGGCTTCAATGGTTGCATTCAGTTGGCTGCAGTGTGGTTTGTTTGTGTGAGGGAGGGAGGGAGGGAGGGAGGGAGGGAGGGAGGGAGGACAACACCTTCACCCTAGTGTTGCTCCCCTTTATCATATATTAGCCCTATACACGGCAGTGGAAGACAGGAGTGCCTGGCATGCTCTGGTCCATGGGGTCACGAAGAGTCGGACACGACTAAACGGCTAAACAACAACAACAACAAAGCCCTATACACAGTGAGGGGAACTTCTGAACAGGACTATAGGCTTCTTGGGTTCAGCCTAGTAGCCTGCATAATTCCCAGCAGCCCCATCCAGCATGGCCAGGGGTCAGGAGTGATGGGTGCTGTAGTCCAACCATGGTCTCTGGGACCAGGAGAGTTGGCGTGAATAAATCTAAGGTATAAAATAAAATAAAATAATCTAGAGGGCATCAACTTAGCTACCTGTGGGCAGCTGTGCTGTCAAATATGAATGGGGGGGGGTTGAAAGAAAAGCTAGGAACCACACACTGTTTGTTTTCATTTTTAAATAACATTAGTTTAAAAAACCTGTCCTCAAGATCGTCTACCAAATAAATAGAGAAACAGAAAAAACACTATCTTTATACATACCATGTATATCACTTAACTAAAACAAGAGCATTACAATAGTATGCCGAATCAATATAAAAAATATTAGTAACAGATAAAGCCATAATGATAAAATCAGTACCAATTAAAATTATACACTTTTGATTATATATATTGTGGTTTTTATGATTATATATTTTTATTATATATATATATAGATTATATTTTTGATTACACACACACACACACACACACACACACACATGTATATAGTGGTTTTCATGTTGATCTTTTCTGCAAACGGCCATGAAACCTCCGGGTATAGGGCGGTATATAAATTCAATGAATAATAACAATGGTAATAATAATTAAAAATAGGGAGGCTGCTAGTAATGCCTCCTGCATAAGGGTATCATGTCAGGATAGAGCCACCACAGAAAAGGCTCTGCCTCTTGGGCCCACCAATCTGATACTCTCCCCCCTCCCCCCCCGGTAGGTCCATGGTAGCTTCTCTCCCTAAGATTTCTCAACAGCATTGCCAGGATAGTCAAGGGTATAATGGCTCCTCCATCTAAGCAGGGCTTGCAGCCAGCAGTAGAAAATGTCCTGTTACAGCAAACTGCAAATGCACCCACTCAACCCATGGTGAATCATGTAATGAGACAGGCTGTCAGTGGGGTTGCAGGAGTTTCTCACCCTACGGTAAGGCGATTGCAAGACGTTCTTGCACAGAAACATGCAGATCTTGCAAAAGGACGCGAGGGCTGAGCTGCAGTCGGAGGTGAGTCAGAGCTAAAGGACCAAGGCAGAGCCAGGAAGAAGTTCTTCTCACAAGAAGCCTTCCTGTCCAAAAGGCAAACACAAGAAGTCTTCCTGTCCAAAAGGGCCCAGTGGGGTGGAGAGGCCACAGCTTGAAAATATTTCACTGATAAGATGTCCCAAGCTCTGGTTCTGATGGCTCGCCACACAAAGGTGCCACACAAAACCAATGGCTCATCGTGTTAAACGTTTATGTACTGTTTTTCAAAACGGGTTTTATGAATGTAGAGAGTATGACCACATATCAAAGAATAGCAACAAACCAGCTTGCGGATAATTTCACGATGCCTTACGGTTTTCATTAATATACTTTCTTATGCAATGTCATGCAATGAAACTAAATTAAACAAAAACAAAAACAAACCAATGGCTACTGGCTCTATAGCTCAAGTCAGTAGACTCTAAATTTCAAATTTGTGGGTTCAAGCCCCACGTTGGGCAAAAGATTCCAGCATTACAAGGGGTTGGACTAGATGACAATTGTGGTCCCTTCCAACTCTACAAATCTATGAGTCCCTATTTTTTTTTGTACCCCAGGCAACTGCTCTGGTAGGCCTCCCCCCCTCCACACACACTGGGTAGGAATAACAACAACAACAACAACAACAACAACAACAACAACAACAACAATTTATTTATACCCTGCCCATCCGGCTGGGTTTCCCTAGCCACTCTGGGCGGCTTCCAACAAAATATTAAAATACAATGGTCTGTTAAATATTAAAAGCTTCCCTAAACAGGGCTGCCTTCAGATGTCTTCTAAAAGTCCGGTAGTTGTTTTTCTCTTTGACATCTGGTGGGAGGGCGTTCCACAGGGCGGGTGCCACTACCGAGAAGGCCCTCTGCCTGGTTCGCTGTAACAAAAGCTGTTGTTGCCATCCTATGGTTCTGGGTTACAGTTAAGGAAAAGGCAACCATGGTCAGGATCCTAAAGGTATAACAGGGGTAGCCAACATGGTTCTCTCCAGATATTGGACTTCAACTCTCATCAGTTCTGACTGTTAACTGTTCTAGTCCAAAAAAAATCTCGGGCAGGCAGGGTTACCAGCTTGGGGAAGGCTGGTGTGTTCTTATTGACCTTCATGAATTTATATGGTGCTTAATTGCCAAAGCCATCCTCTAAGCAGCTTACAAGTATAAAAACCAATTGCAAAACAATGTAAAAGCATGTAAATAAAAATGTCCAATCAAACCATTTCATTGAAACATTAAAATAAGCATCCACGTTATTTAAAAATACAGTAAAGCAAGCACATTCGAACAGCGCAACAGTGAAGCACTCTCAGCACATCCAGAAAGTCTGTAACAGAGTCCAGAACTGTATACTGGTGCTTCACTGCCTTTTCCCAGCAGACGAAGAGAAAAGAAAGCTCACCTGACAACTGTAGCCACAGCAGTTTTAGGAATTCATTTTCCTCTCAAGTGGCCACAGGGGGGGGGGGGGGTTCGCACGTTGTGTTCAGTAGGTGTCCGGCCTCTGTACACAATAACTGAGCTGTACGAATCAACAAGTGTACCCTCCTCCCAGAAGCAGTGTGAATTGATGCTTTTGAATTGTGGTGCTGGAGGAGACTCTTGAGAGTCCCATGGACTGCAAGAAGATCAAACCTATCCATTCTTAAGGAAATCAGCCCTAAGTGCTCATTGGAAGGACTGATTCTGAAGCCAGGGCTCCAATACTTTGGCCACCTCATGAGAAGAGAAGACTCCCCAGATGTTGGGAAAGATGGAGGGCACAAGGAGAAGGAGAACGAGCTGGTTGGACAGTGTTCTCGAAGCTACCAACATGAGTTTGACCAAACTGCAGGAGGCAGTGGAAGACAGGAGTGCCTAGCATGCTCTGGTCCATGGGGTCACGAAGAGTCGGACACAACTAAACGACTAAACAACAACAACAACAACAACAACCAGTTCAGTCACGCTGGGCGCAGAGCCTTGGGGGTGCCTCAAGGGGCGCCACAACTATGATGCAGAATGGAAGGGTGAGAGGCAGGGTGGCGAATTTTAGCGTGGCATGTGGCGCCACTGAAATTTGAGACCCCCAAGGTCTGCTACTTCTCCTCCACACTTGTACATACATAGAGACAGCTTGCATCTGTGGGAATTCTTTCTGTAACAGTTCCATTGCCCTCTTCATCCCTCTTTTTATTGGCCGGTTTTTCTTGTCTATCAGTCCTCTCCTCCAAGGAGCTCATGGCTCTCCCCGTTCTCCATATTGTCCTCACAACAACCCTGTGAGGTAGGTTAGACTGAGAGATGGGGACTGGTCCCCAAGGTCAGCGAGTTTCATGGCTGAGTGGAGATTTGAACCCTAGTCTCCCAAATCCTAAATTCAGCACCCTAACCACTACACCACACTATCGCTAGGAAGGCAATGCATCACTAATGCAAGGAATTTTTTTGTTTATGGTTAAGTCAGGTACCATCTTCAGACTAAGACAAAATATAGACCTCAAGGCTTCAACAGCTACCGATTTTTCTGTAACAACCCCCCCCCCCAATGCAATTATCAACCTCTGCTTTGTAGAGCATCTATCTTGAAGACGAATTCTAGAACATTCAAAAGATTGCACACTCTTTAGTGACAGTATTGCCCGACTATGGATTTCGGAGTTGTTGCTTTTCTTAAAATCAGAGGCATATGTCAGCACATCAAAACCTACAAACGAAGGGCAGGTCCTGCTCACAGAGGAAGCATGCAGAGAAATGCCACCCAATGTTGTTCGTCAAAACTGAAGCAACCAGAGTAATAATTATGGAACTTTGTGGTGAGACCTGGGGCAGATAATGCCACGGAGAACGACTGCGGGAAAGGATGATCACAGGCCGGAAAGAAGTCTTGAACAAACCCAACAGAACAGCACACCGATATGACAGGGAGGAATCAACAACACCAACCACCAAGTTTTATTATAGGTCCAGAGATCACATTTAAAGCACACAAACACACACAGGGCGTTAGGCTTTCCAGCGAGCTTGCACTCTGCCTCTCATTGTTTTCACAACTCCTTGGGGAGCGTGTGTGTTTGTGTGTGTGTGAAACGTTTGTCTCCTTACCTCCATTTATGAAGCGCAAAGCCCGGACACTGGTCACCGCAGTTGTTGCAAGGCCGCTCTCGTTCCAGCTCACCCAAGGCGGTCAACTTCATTGAAGAAAAAGAAGGAATCCCATGAATACAAACAACATGCTCTCTGTCTCCCTCTCCCACCTCCCTGGCAAGAATGGAGTGGGGGGGGGAGAGAGAGACCCAACCTTATTAAAGACGCACCAGCTGATTGCTCGCCCATTGATAAAATGCGGAGTAGATCTGTTTGCAAACATTTTTTAAAAATTATCTAAAGACAAATTTAATAAATCGCTCCATCGGGAAACGCCATCTCCCTCCACGGAAGAGTAGCGCTGTTTGGTGGAAGGAGTTGATTAGCATCTGAAAAGGTCCAGCTGGTGGGAAACTGACCCGGTTCTCCGCTCCTTGGACAAAGGGAGCAGCAAGTCAAGGTGCTGTGACCTAGCCATGGCCGGGGCTTTGCCTTTGGAAGCGGGTGGGCGCCACAGTGGGGCGAGGGGTCCTGGACCAACCTGCTCAAAGGGTGGAGAGGAGGTGCCCAGTGAGGCGCGATGCCCTGGCCAGGGCGCACGAAGGGGGGTCTCGCTCGCTTGCCAGGGTGGGCTCGCTCTCCGGGGCACGTTTCTCTTCCCTCGCCCAGAACACGACATAATCTTAGACCCGCGGCAGATTCCCACCCACCCACCCCTTCTCCCCATACACCGGGTCTCACAAACCACGCGATCGTCGCGGACTCACCGATCGGCTGGAGAGGCGCTTCCGCGTGCTCCGGCTGAACATGGCAGCGGCGAGAGGGGGACTGTCCGGCCGGCCTGGGCGCGCTTCGGCTTGGCTAGGGTGGCCACGCGCGCTGCGCACAGGGCGAGCCGAGGCTGCTGCGCCTTCCAAGCGAGGGGCCGCGGCGCAGCTGCTGGCGCTCCGCTTTTTGCTTCCTCGCCGCCCGCCCCCCGGGGCAGGCTGTCCCCTCCCCTCGCAGCCCTGCCTGCCTGCCTGCCTCCCACTCGGCCCCCAGCTGCTTCCCCTCACGTGTCTCGGGCGCCCTTCGGGGTCGGGCGTGCCGTCACCGCCGCCTGCTCCTCAATGCGCTCTAGCGCCTTGATGCTTCCCTATGCGTCCTCCTCCTGCTCCTCCGGCATCTCCTTAGGGGGCCGCCACCACCTCGCCTGCGTTGCGCTTTAGCGCGATCCTGCGCTCTGGCTAGTTGACACCTGGCGCCTCCAGTGTCCCCCCCCCCTCGCTTTCTCCAGGCGCCACTTTCACTCACTTGCGGCTTGCGCGCACGCGGCCCACGTGGGATGGGGGGGGGGGTCGCCCGCCTGCCTGCCTGCCTGCCTTGCGCTCTCGCTCCCACCTTGACTCCGCTCCCGCCCGCCGCTGGCTAGGAAAGCCGGGTTTAGGCGCGGCGTTGGTAGCCGCTCCATGCGTCTCTGTCCGGTATCGATTCTGCACCGTCTTAGGAAATATTGCATTTTGATGCGTTCCCCCCGCACTCAAAGCCAGCTTCGATCCGAATTGGGGGTGGGGGCGTGAGAGAGGAGAGAGAATGAGCTGTAGATGTGTTGTACGCAGGTCATGCTCCTATAGAGACAGTAAGGCCCGTTCAGTCTGTAGGAATACATTGATTTATTTACAAAAAGAGTCACCTGCCAATTCATCGAATAACAGTAATGGCCGCATGCAATAAAGTCATGAAAACATAAAATTATGGCGTCATAAAATGCAGGTCGTGCGTCTGCAGAATGAAAGCATTAGCTGTCTTCGTTTTCTCGGATGGTTCCCAACTACATTAGGCAGCCATCCATTATAGTGCATTGCATCTATACAGCATCAGGCAGCCATGGGTAGAGGGAGATGGGGCAAGCAGGATCGCTTGGGACTGGTTTGTAGGGTCAATTCTGTGTCCATGTGATGCTTCCCAAGGCCACTTTTGCTCCAAGTAATCAGCCAGACAGAGAAATGCCATCTCCAGGGGTGGGGAACCTTTGGTCTTCCATATGTTGCTGAACTACATCTCCCACCCCACCCCTCAGCCAGCAGCACTACCAATAGTCAAGGCCAGGCATCCCCAAAGTTTGGCCCTCCAGATGTTTTGGACTACAATTCCCATCATCCCTGACCACTGGTGCTGTTAGCTAGGGATCATGGGAGTTGTAGCCCAAAACATCTGGAGGGCCGCAGTTTGGGGATGCCTGGTCAAGGCTTATGGGAGTCCAGCAACATCTGGAGGGTAAAAATTTCCCCACCCCTGGGCTAGAGAATGTCTGGTATGGGCTGGGCTATCTGTGGCTGCAGCATCTTCTCAGGAATAACCTTGGTAATTGTGGTCACTGAGTAATAATAATAACCATTATTATTTTTTAAATTTCCAGGCCACCCTTCATGTGAAGTGCACAGGGCTGTCTACAATATAAAACACACACACACACACACACACACACACAGAGAGAGAGAGAGAGAGAGAGAGAGAGAGAGAGAGAGAGACATCCCATAAAACAAAAGCAATGCCTCTCTCTAGTTTAAATGCCCATAGATTGCTTAACTGGCCAAAGGCCTGCGAGAAGAGGAATGATAAAGATACATAATGAGCCTCCTTGGGGAGAGCATTCCACAAGCGGGGAGCCACCGCAGAAAAGGCCCATCCTTGTGTTGCCACCCTCAAGACCTATTGTGGAGGAGGCACATGAAGAAGGCCTCAGACGGCAATCACAGGGTCCGGGGCAGTTCATATGGGGAGGAGCAGACAGTCACCTTCCCAGATTTGGGGGGAAAGAGACAGTGACTCTATTTGGGAGGATCCTAGTTCATAGGAAAGATCTGTAGCTCTGGGGGACAGTGTTCAGTGGGAGAAAGGTAAGGGATGCATCTTCAACTCCTTCCCACCAACGGCACTTTGTGTGCATGAAGGGAGGGGGCTACACTTTCCCACCACACTGTCTGTGCAATTTCTGTGCAATTTAGAATGTTTGTTAGCATTCCGTAATACCTCCAGAGACGAATTAGTGGCCAGGGAGACTTCATTCCTATGTACCAAATCCAGAGCTCTTAGAACTAGAGAGACTTGAAAGGATATGCACACTGCATCTCTTTACTTTCTTTTGCTAAGTTTATCTCTATTTAGGACAGTGCTGGATTTATGTATAAGCTAAACAAGCTATAGCCTAGGGCCCCACTCTCTTGGGGGGCCCCAAAAATTTAAAGGGGAAAAATCGGGATGTACATTTCCAAAATATATGATAAAAAACAAATAAAATAAAACCGACATACAGCAACAGTGTTTTGTGTTGTGTAGGCTCCTATTTGTTATGTGCAAATGGCTTTAGATACCTATTAGGTCCATAAATTACCATACAGCATATATTCAACACAGAAAACAGTGACAATTTGTTGTTGACACAGCTGGACATATAAAGGGCCCTATTACCTTCAGTAGCTTAGGGCCTCATCAAACCTAAATCCAACCCTGTTTTAGGGTGAAATGGCAGACCCCCTTTCCTCTTCCAGCCGTCTTCTTCTTCGCTTTTGTTTGAAGCTTCCATCTCCCAGTGAATGTAGTAAGTGCCTTAAATGTTTTTTCCCCCAGAGCTGGCACAGGCTCTGAAGAAAATTTAAGAGAGCGGGAGTCATGGTGGACACAAGTGGTGCTGTGGTCTAAACCACTGAGCCTCTTGGGCTTGCTGATCAGAAGGTTGGCAGTTTGAATCCCCGCGATGGGGTGAGCTCCCATTGCTCAGTCCCAGCTCCTGCCAACCTAGCAGTTCGAAAGCACGTCAAAGTGCAAGTAGATAAATAGGTACCACTGCGACAGGAAGGTAAGCAGCATTTCAGTGTGCTGCTCTGGTTTCACCAAAAGCGGCTTAGTCATGCTGGCCACATGACACGGAAAAACTGTCTGCGGACAAATGTCGGCTCCCTCGGCCAATAAAGCGAGATGAGCTCCGCAACCCCAGAGTTGTCCGCGACTGGACTTAATTGTCAGGGGTCCTTTACCTTTACCTAGTGATGAGGCACCTATGTCACTGATCAGTTCCAGAAGTGCTGTTGGGAGAGCTTTTTGCACTGTTCAAACCTTCTTTTAGTGACTCTTAGTACTTAAAGGGCTTTTAAATGTATCTTGATCAGCGATCCTCACACTCCCCCTGCCCACTTGAAAATTGCTGGCTGCCTTGGCCGCCCGCCTAAGGATTTTTCTGCCTGCTGTACTAATTGTAATGCACCGTGGTAGTTGCTGTATGGTTTTTAATTATGTTTGTATTGCTGCTTTTATTCCTTATATTGCATTACAATTTGCTTTCCATAGAATTCAGACGGTCATACAACAGAAAACAACACAGGAAATAAAAGAAGCAATAAAAATACAGTTAAAAATCAATATGAATATTTTATTGTGAGTGGACCACAGTTTGGGATGCCCTTGCCGCTGGAAAATGCTGCTGCTTAAAAAGATTAAAAAGGGCGGATTATCTTTAGAAAGATTTTTTTTTAAAGAAAATGTTTCTAATCAGACATCACACTGAAGCATTGTTTAGTGCTATGTGAATGAAGCTTGGAATCATTCGCCAGCGGTGCAGTTAGATAATTTTTAATACCTGAAGAAGCATCTCCACCCCCATCATTCAGCCCAGACACTGAGGTCCAGCAACGAGGGCCTTCTGGCGGTTCCCTCACTGCGAGAAGCGAAGTTACAGGGAACCAGGCAGAGGGCCTTCTCGGTAGTGGCCCCCGCCCTGTGGAACGCCCTCCCATCAGATGTCAAATAAATTAACTATCTATCTGACTTTTAGAAGACATCTGAAGGCAGCCCTGTTTAGGGAAGTTTTTAATGTCTGATGTTTCATCATGTTTTTAATATTCTGCTGGGAGCCACCCAGAGTGGCTTGGGAAACCCGGCCAGATGGGTGGGGTATAAATAATAAATTACGGTATTATTATTATTATTATTATTATTTTGCACAAACTGGGACACGCTGTGGCTAGTTTTAACTGCAAACAAGTCAGCTTCAAACCATGATTTTAAAATCCTCCCTTGTTCAGATAAACCATACCCTTAAAAAATAAAAAATAAAAAGGGAGGGATGGCAAAACTTTTTTATTCCCTTCTGAACAAACCTTTCGGGGGGTGTGTGATACGTTAGTGATGGGCACATCCAAAGGCAAAAGTGGGAAAAGCAATGAATGTAAATGTACCGTACAATAGCCTAGGTTTTGCACACATTCACACAACCCTTTTGCATCCTGGCAAGCAAGAAGCATGATCAGAATTCAAGGACGAAGTCTAGACAGGTAAAAACACCTGAGGAAGGAGTGAAGGAAGGCCAATGAGGGGGTGTGGCCTGGGAAGAGAGGGTGTGTCTTGCGGGCCAGACAGAGGGATGTGGCAGGCCGTGTTGGTCTCCTGAGGATGCCCACCCCTCATTTAAACAAGGAGTTATGGCATGTTAGGAATGAAGAGCTGGAGGACAAATGCTCGTAACACAAAAAAAAACCACGTACTGTATATAAAGACATGATTTCCCTCCAGCTATTAATTCCCTCCATATGGCTGTCTTCGGAATGTGAATATTTTCTTAAGCCTGTCCATAATGGAGAGCACACTTCCTTTCAGCTCCTGCCATAGCCTTACGATTCTCATTATTTTACGGAACTAATAACTTTGAAGCAGCCATAAGAGGAAGGCAACTTTCAAGAGGGCTTCTGTATTAGTCCCTCGCTGCCAGACGTTCAGGTGCTCAGTTGCTCTCTCCACACGTTAATTATAGTGGTTGTTCTATTTTAATAGATCTTCTATGGGGCAATTATACTGCGCTTGGCAATACTACAGAGCTGCTGCAGAGAGGTGCAGACCTGAAAGATGCCAATGAACCAAGAGGGAAAAATCCGTGCGGAAGGATGAAATGTGCCGAAGCAGTGGTTCTCAAAGGATGCTCTTTAGGCATGTACATTTCACTAATTTTACAATCACGTTAACATTTCAAAACATGAATTCCTTCCCCCTCTTTCTGCGGTTCCTTAAATTTATTTTTAATATCTTCTGCATATCCAAATGAACTTCATTTGCTTATTTAATAGTAATAATAATAATAATAATATTTATACCCCGCCCATCTGGCTGGGCTTCCCTGGCCACTCTGGGCGGCTTCCAACCGAATATTAAAAACAGTACAGCATCAAACATTAAAAACTTCCCTAAACAGGGCCGCCTTCAGTTGTCTTCTAAATGTAAAATAGTTCCTTATTGCCTTGACATCTGCTGGGAGGGCGTTCCACAGGGCGGGTGCCACTACCGAGAAGGCCCTCTGTCTGGTTCCCTGTACCCTCACTTCTCGCAATGAGGGAACCGCCAGAAGGCCCTTGGTGCTGGATCTCATCTACTTTAAATATATACTCTTATAAACCTGCAGCTTATTACAATAATCCTGCCAATGTTCTTAACTGTTTACAATTTCTCTGTCCACATTCAATAAACCATTTCCATTCTTTTATAAAAAGTTTGTTATCTTGATTTCTTATTCTTCCAGTAAATTTCGCCATTTCTGCATATTGCATAAGTTTTTGTATCCATTCTTCCTTAGCTGAAACTTCTGCTTCTTTCCATTTGGGGGCAAGTAACATTCTTGCCGCTGTAGTAGCATACATGATTAAGTTTCTATACCGTTTCAGTAGTTCTGTTCCTATAATTCCCAAAAGAAAACCTTCTGGGGTTTTTTTTTTTAAAACAAACGTTATTTTAAATACCCTTTTCGATTCATTATATATCATTTCCCAGTAAGCTTTAACCTTACTACAAGACAAGCACATATGATAAAAAGAACCTTCTTTCTCTTTACATTTCCAACATTTCTTTGATTTAGATTTATACATTTTTTGCCAATTTACTCGGTGTTAGGTACCATCAATATATCATTTTCATATAATTTTCTGCTTGGGGTCTATGAGTCTAAGAGCATCAGCTATTCTTCTACAGTTGCCCATGATATCCTGTAGTGAACAGGGATTTTCAACTCCGACAAATATGAAAGATCAGAAAAGAGAAAGGCTTCTTTGTGTTATTGAGGAGATGATAGTTGGACTGTCTCAAATGAGATCTAATGTAAATGAGATTGCCTGGCAAAAGCATTGAGTTTGTATATATACTTAAGGTACATATGCAAGAAGCTCATTTATCATTACATTTTGAGAATGATTTATGTTCTTATGTAGCTGCCTTATTTTTCTACTTTCTGTATGATCACATATCCTGTGAACATATTATAAAGTAGTTGCGTTCTATGTCATGAATCAGGCAATGTTGGAGCTGTTTCTTTTTGTTTTCCAACGTATTTCTTATCAACAAAAGATTCAGTGTGTTCTGGGCAAATTTTTATTCTGAAAGTGTGGCCCAGAGAAAAAGGTTTGAGAACCAATGGGCTAAAATGAACAGCTAAACAGGAATGGACAGTTCACAATGTAGAGCCATATAGAATTGTAGAGCTGGAAGGGATCTCAAGGGCCATCTACTCCAACCCCCTGCAATGCAGGAAACCTTTGCCCACTTGGGGCTCAAACCCACAGCCCCGAGATTAAGAGTCTGAATGCAATAGACTTGCTCTGGGTTCTTTGTGTTGGGGCATTCTCGAAGAATGAGTAGCTGGCAGGTCACATCCTACCATCAGAGGACTACTGGTAACTCACTACAGCAGCCTGGGTCAACCTGGTGATCTTCAGATGGCTTAGACTACAACTCCCATCAGCAACAGCCAGCACCGATGGGAGTTGTAGTCTAAGCCATCCGAAGAGCACCAGGTTGACAAAGCCTGTATTAACAGCAATAGCCGAAGTTCCTGATTTCTTAGTAACTGGCTAAATTCAAGGTGCTGTCTGTGACCCATAAAATCCCTGTGCTTTTAATGTCTGCATCAGAGGAGTCTTTGCCATAGGGCCTAGTGGCGTGTTGTGCCAGGGCGCCAGCCTCTGGGGGGCACTGGCGGGGCGTAACCAGCCACTAAGCCCTATGCTGGTCCTGCCGCCGTGCTGCACCTCCTTCTCCTTTCCCCCGCGCTGTGTGCGCGCTGGTGGTGAAGCCTCTCCGGGGGCCGCGCTCTCCCCTTCCCGGCCCTGCGGCTCTCTGTGCAGCGATGGCTCAGCTGAGGCGGCTGAGCAGAGAGGCCTCCCGGCGAGGGGGAAGCAGGGAGCACGGCGGGCCTGTGGCGGGACATGGCAGCGGAGGACGAGGGACCATGGTCGGGGCCTGGCGGGAAGGTGCACTGCGCTCCCCAGGAGGTTTGGTGCTGCTCTTCCCCAGCCAAGGCAGCCACTGAGGAAAGTGCAGGTGAGGCAGCAGGCGTGCATGTGGGAGGGTGGGGGGGACCCCCAGGGGGTGGGGGCACCCTAGGGATCCCTGTACCAGGGCACAGGACAAGCTTAAGACGCTACTGATCTGCATGAAAAAGCTGGGGAAAGTTATTAGGAAATTTGTGCTGCTATGCCATGGGGCTTTTTGGTACTTTTAGGACACTTCCTCCCTTTTAGAGGCTTTTGTTTTTTGGGAAATAAAAATATATACTTCTGCAAATCTCAAGATCTCATAGGGTGGCAGTTCTTTCATTACACAAGCAATTGGAGTGCACAGCCAAAGCATCGGAAATAGACTGATATTATCTTTTGATATTTAACAATCCGTATTATACCTCTCTACCCACTGCCTTGTAGGACATCTTTGGGAGAAGAAAGGGCTAAGGAGTAAACCCTACATGAATTCAGAGCAGAGTCCCTAAGGCGGTTGGGTGGTGCCTTGTACACCTCCTTCCAGCAATTCCTGCAGCCAAGCTGGTGCCAAACATCTTGCTCTGCTTTCCTTTGGACCACATCAGTGAGGCCGAGAGGGGGGTCTTGTCGTCTGGGCAGCCCAGGACTTCCATACACAGTGCCAAGGCTTCCACCTTGGGGAGGAGCCACACTCCATTGTCTCTAGAGGCAGACAGATGCCAGCAATGATACCTTCTCTGTAACATTTATGGTGCCGTAACTCATCTGCCCTAACACATGGTAGATAAGTGTTTTGTTTGTTTGTTTGTCTTTTTAACCTAAACAGGCAACAAACAATGCAATCCTGCTCAGGTTTAATCAGAAGCAAATTCCATTGCGTTCAGCGAAACTGACTTTCTAGAAAGCGCACTGAGGATTGCAGCCTCATCGACTCAGCGTGAGCTCTGGGATCTGGGAGGAAGCGAAAGGAATACAAGTCGTCTCTTAGGACAGACTTTTATGAAAAATACAGTGGGGAAATCTGGGTAGCGGAATAGGAAGATGAGGCAATAGAGTTTCATTGTTTCCTCTTTAAACAGTTTTCTTCCTCATTCTGGTTGTTAATGGTGTGGCGGCTTTGAAAAATTCTGACAGAATTAATGGCTTTTGAATGATTCCCCAGGATCCATTCTTGTTTTAGATTCCTGGTGATAATCTGTTCCAAAATGTAACTGATAAAGGGTGTGTTCAGAGGCAAGCTCTTTTGTGGGACTTTTGCAGAGTTCCCCCCCCCTCCTTCCCAGATTTTAATGATGTATTCACACCATGTGTTAATAAGCTGGTTTTTCCATTTTAATATCCCACAAAAGCGCAGTTTTTATGCATTTTCACTCATAGGTGTGGCCTCAGGATTATTATTACTACTGTTATTATTATAATCCTGCAGCCAAGCTGGTGCCAAACATCTTGCTTTGCTTTCCTTTGGACCACATCAGCGAGGCCAAGGGTCTTGTCATCTGGGCAGCCCAGGACCTCCATACACACTGCCCAGGCTTGTGCCCTGGGGGAGGTCACTTTGGTGCTGCTAACACAGTGGTTTAACTTCACCCCCAGAGGGGCACTCCATTGTCTCTCGAGACAGACAGATGTCAACAGCAACCATTCTTCTTCTTCTTCTTCTTCTTCTTCTTCTTCTTCTTCTTCTTCTTCTTCTTCTTCTTCTGCGATCACTCGTAGCCGAGTAATATTGTCTTCCATAAACACAATTTTAACAATGGGTCCGTAAGTGACTGTGGAGGCCAATTCTGGATCCACACGTCCTTCCACAGTGGGGACATTGGTTTCCAGGCGGGAGTTGATCACGGTGTGATCATGACCAGTCCAATGAAGCTGATGTTGAAGAATCATAGAATCATAGAGTTGGAAGAGACCACAAGGGCCATCCAGTCCAACCCCCTGCCAAGCAGGAAACACCATCAAAGCATTCCTGACATATGGCCGTCAAGCCTCCACTTAAAGACCTCCAAAGAAGGAGACTCCACCACACTTATTGGCAGCAAATTCCACTGTTGAACAGCTCTTACTGTCAGGAAGTTCTTCCTAATGTTTAGATGGAATTTTCTTTCTTGTAGTTTGAATCCATTGCTCCGTGTCCGCTTCTCTGGAGCAGCAGAAAACAACCTTTCACCCTCCTCTATATGACATCCTTTTATATATTTCAACATGGCTATCATATCACCCCTTAACCTTCTCTTCTCCAGGCTAAACATACCCAGCTCCCTAAGCCGTTCCTCATAAGGCATTGTTTCCAGGCCTTTGACCATTTTGGTTGCCCTCCTCTGGACACGTTCCAGCTTGTCAGTATCCTTCTTGAACTGTGATGCCCAGAACTGGACACAGTACTCTAGGTGAGGTCTGACCAGAGCAGAATACAGTGGTACTTTTACTTCCCTTGATCTAGATCAGGCATCCCCAAACTTCGGCCCTCCAGATGTTTTGGACTACAATTCCCATCATCCCCGACCACTGGTCCTGTTAGCTAGGGAACATGGGAGTTGTAGGCCAAAACATCTGGAGGGCCGCAGTTTGGGGATGCCTGATCTAGATGCTATACACCTATTGATGCAGCCCAGAATTGCATTGGCTTTTTAAGCTGCTGCATCACACTGTTGACTCGTGTCAAGTTTGTGGTCTACCAAGACTCCTAGATCTTTTTCACATGTACTGCTCTCAAGCCAGGTGTCTCCCATCCTGTATTTGTGCCTTTCATTTTTTTTTTTTTTTGCCCAAGTGTAGTACTTTACATTTCTCCTTGTTAAATCATTTCTCCTTGTTGAATCATTGCTTCAACACTGGTGATCTTTGCTTCTTCCAGTACACTGATATTAGTTCCAGTACACCGTCTTCTCAAGTGATGTGTAACATTTTTCGGAGACACCGTTGATGGAATCTTTCGAGGAGTTGGAGATGGTGTTTATAAGTGGTCCATGTTTCACAAGCATATAGTAAGGTTGGACCTTACACATAGTAAGGAAGGGACCCCAAGTTATCATCTAGCTCAACCACCTGCAATGCAGGAATAACAACTAAAGAATCTCTGACAGGCGACAGCAGCAGCTTTTGATGCAACCCACTGAACCATGTTTAAGTACCACACGTTCTGAGTTACTAATAAACTAGAAGCAGTGCTTGAAAGAAGGTGGGAGGAAAGAGGAGTAACTCACTGAATACTTTCCTACTGCTACACATTAAGGATGCTATCTCATTCGTACCAATTTTCTAGGGGATTCTGGGAATTGACAGAGGCTGTGTACACACCATTTATTTAAAGCACATGACTCCCCCCCCAAAGAATCATGGGGCCTGTAGTTCACCCCTCACAAAGCTACAATTCTACCATTCCCATGATTCCTTGGGGGAAGTCGTGCACAGCCACTGTCAATTCCCAGAAACAGCTAGCACACCTTAGGTCAAGGATGGGGAACCTGCAGCCACCAAGGTGCCAGTGGACTAATAATAATAATAATAATAATAATAAATGTCCCAGCCACTCTGGACAGCTCCCAATAGAATATAAAAACAAAATAAAACATCAGACATTAAAAACTTCCCTAAACAGGGCTGCCTTCAGATGTCTTCTAAAACTCAGATA
Source organism: Zootoca vivipara (assembly GCF_965207765.1). NCBI lineage: Eukaryota > Metazoa > Chordata > Lepidosauria > Squamata > Lacertidae > Zootoca > Zootoca vivipara. Next base: position 98,078,274 of record NC_142584.1, on the reverse strand, counting down.
TTTGTTTATTTCTTTGACATCTGATGGGAGGGTGTTCCACAGGGAGGGCACCACCACCAAGAAGGCTCTCTGCCTGGTTCCCTGCAACCTCACTTCTCTCAGGAAAGGAACCGCCAGAAGGCCCTCAGCGCTGGACCTCAGTGTCCGGGCTGAACGATGGGAGACTACAGCTCCCATCACCCATGGCCATGGGCCATGCTGGCTGAGGCTGATGGGAGTTGGAGTCCACAACATCCAGAGGGCCGCAGTTTGCGTATCCTTGGCTTAGAAATAGTGTAGGCCTATATCTGCCCTGCAGCCAGCTATCATCTGGAAAACGCAGCTTCTCTCATCTAGCCCTTTTAGTGAGGAAAGGAAATCTGGCACAAACGCCCAACGCTCCAAATGAAAGATGGAATCTAATAAAACGGAGGTATATGCTCCGCAACATTGCTTCCCCCCCACACACACTTTATTCACAATCTCCCCCATCAGGCCCTTATACGAAAGTGCAATATGATGCCTCTGTTTTATTCGCAAAGCTCTCTGCTGTTCGTCAGAGAGGCGAGGGAGGGCAGGGGGCCGAGGGCCATAGGACTAGCTGGCTTCGTCTGGCCTTCTGAGGTGTCCCTGTCATTAGCCCCGTCTTGGTGCCATTTGTAAAGGTTTTGCGACGGGTAAAAAAAAAAAAAACACAGAATAGCTCAGCCAGATACCAAATCAAACCAGCAGGCCTGCCTGCCAATCTCTCACGTGTTCATCACTGTGCTGAAATTGCCATGCAACGCTCTGCATTCAACCGACGAAAGTTATCCCAGCCATCTGACTAACATATGAGCAATGCTTTCATATGTCTGAATCATCTGCTTCAACTAAGTCCGGGCAAAATTCTGCTATCTATCACAGACGTCCACCTCTCTTTCTCCCTCTCCCTCTCCCTCTCCCCTGCCTGCTTCTTTAAATTGAGTGAGAAACCCTTATGTACACACCGAGGTATTTCTAAACAACCCCCCTCCTTCTAACCTTTGGGGGGGTTGGTTTTTTTTAATTGTGTTAGTTGCTAGGGAACTGAGCAAGATTTATAGTCATCTATTGTTAATTTGGAAAGGCTGGTCTTTGCTATGGCTGTTAATAAATAAAAAAAGCATTTGGAAGAGGACAGCATGCCAATGCGCCATAAAACCCGGCTCCTAGCTAGTTTCATCACATGGAGATAAAAGACCCGGAAACCCGATTTGGAAGAACGACAAGGAGCAAAATGTACCCCAAACTCTTCTAACGGAACATTCAGAGCAGAACATTTGCAAGGCTTCTTCTTTTAGAAAAGAAAAAAGTTGCAGCATTTCAAAAGCAGCTCTTTCGCGCCCCCTGGTGCCCCTTCAGATAAATGTTTGCTTTTAGAATTTCAGAGTATTCTCCCAGCAAAGCAGAGTTCTACATCCTGCACGGAATCGCTTGACCTCACCAGCAATGCCAAGATTCGATTTTATCTCTGTGCGTGCAAAGTTTGTAAGTCAAAAGTTTGTACTTGCCAAAGAAACTGGATAATAGCTCCCACTAGAAACGGATGAAAAACAACAACAAGATGCCTTTAAAATAATGAATCGTTTTGAGCATGTCTTTTACGGCAAGGACTAGCAATGAGGAGACTGTCACTGGCTTAAAAAAAGGAAGGGAGGGGAAAACCCTTGTGGATGTTAAAACACACTCACTACTTTAACCTTCCCAACTCTTCCGGGGGGGGGGGGGAGCAGCAAGTGGATTAGACAATCCCTTCCCCCGCTCGCCTATGAACCGTTTAATCTCCCATCCCTTACCTGCCCTCCTCCCAAATTTACCCAGCAGCGGCAGTGAGTCAGAAAGGTCTCTCTTCCTCCTCCCTCCACTGAAGTGCCATGGATTTTTTGGCTGGTTTTCCCTTTGCCATGATGTTCTGCCTGAAAGGTTAGTGGTTTCAACCTCTAATATACCGTAGCCCTTGCTCAGTGGCTGGGGCCAGAGCATCCTTCTCTTCAAATCTGAATATATTTTTTACTGTAGCTGATCAGGGCCCAACCAGCTTTCTTCTTCTTCTCGCCGCTGGAGGGCTGTTTGAGTGTGTTAACAAATTGCAACCTCTTGGCCTCTTGCACAGAAATATGCTGTGGAAGCAACAGCTGCTTAATAAGGTGACCAGATGCAAGGGTTGGAAAGTCTCTTGTACGTTTTAAAAGCAGCACGGAATGTATTGTTTTCTACACACAAGCATACTGATTTTATGGTATACTTTACGTTTTCAAGATTTTGTAAGTCGCTCAAAGACTCTTTGTGTAGCTAGTAAGCAATACATTTAATGATAATTTTAAAACATAGCAGGTGGCATTCATAGAATCATAGAGTTGGAAGAGACCACAAGGGCCATCCAGTCCAACTCCCTGCCAAGCAGGAAACACCATCAAAGCATTCTTGACATATGCCTGTCAAGCCTCTGCTTAAAGACCTCCAAAGAAGGAGACTCTACCACACTTCTTGGTAGCAAATTCCACTGTCGAACAGCTCTTACTGTCAGGAAGTTCTTCCTAATGTTTAGGTGGAATCTTCTTTCTTGAAGTTTGAATCCATTGCTCTGTGTCCGCTTCTCTGGAGCAGCAGAAAACAACCTTTCACCCTCCTCTATATGGCATCCTTTCATATATTTGAACATGGCTATCATATCACCCCTTAACCTTCTCTTCTCCAGGCTAAACATACCCAGCTCCCTAAGTCGTTCCTTATAAGGCATTGTTTCCAGGCCTTTGACCATTTTGGTTGCCCTCTTCTGGACACATTCCAGCTTGTCAGTATCCTTCTTGAACTGTGGTGCCCAGAACTGGACACAGTACTCCAGGTGAGGTCTGACCAGAGCAGAATACAGTGATACTATTACTTCCCTTGATCTAGATGCTATACTCCTATTGATGCAGCCCAGAATTGCATTGGCTTTTTTAACTGCTGCATCACACTGTTTACTCAGGTCAAGTTTGTGGTCTACCAGGACTCCTAGATCCTTTTCACATGTACTGCTCTCAAGCCAGGTGTCCCCCATCCTGTATTTGTGCCTTTCAATTTTTTTCAACTAAGTATCGCTTTGAGTAGACCTGTTGAAATCCATGGACTGATTGTAGCCATGTTCATTAGCTTCAATGGGCTAAGTAAAACTTTGTTGAACACCACTCAGTGAGTTACAGCTGAGGATACCAGCAGATGTAGAGGATTTCTTTAGCTCAGTGCTAGTCCTACCTGTTGAAACGGATGAACCTAAATTAGTCATGTCCATTAACTTCACTGGGTCAACTCTGGATAGGACTATGACTGGCTACAACCCAATAAAAATAATGATGAGAAACGGTTCTGCTTTATAATGTGTGGAATTAATAATAATAATAATAATAATAATAATTTTTCATGTTTGATGCATGAGAGGACCTTCAAAACCAAGGGGAAGAGAGCAATTTATAACTTATTCCACGTGACAAAGTCTGTCTACATACATAAACACATGCACTTCTCTGTTGCCAGTTAAACCCCTTGAAGCCAGCCATCATTCAATGGGGAAGAGCAAGCAGCCAAAGAATTTTACTTATGATTTTTTAAAAAATTCAGTGCAGTAGAAAGAGGTGTCAAATGAGAAGGTCACCAGCCTCTGGAAAGAATGGATTACTCTGGGACCAAGTCACAAAGCGCTGATTAATTGAATTGTTCTTGTGCATGGTAGTTAAGGAAAGGAAGCGGATGATGAAAATGATCAACATATGAAAGGAGTTGAGTAATAATCACTTTTATGTAAGGGAGAAGGCGGGCAGATAACCTTACGGAAGCTTTGCAGGCAAGGATTAAACATCAGTGTGTTGAGCTGCTTTGTTTCAGCCAACAATTAATATGCTTATTACACCACTCTCAAAATGTTCAAATGGGCTGCATTTTATGCTGTTAATTCATAACCAGGGCTGCATTAACTCTTAGCCTTTGTGCATCATAGAGATTGCCTTCTCCTTGGTTCTCCAGAAATAATCCAGGGAAGCCAAATGAATTCCTTGCACATCCTCTGGGCATGTGGAAATGTAATCTGGACTCTAACGGCACAGTCATCGCAATCACGATAATAATTCCATTTATCAGTGGTTTTATGCAACGAAACACCCCAAAGCAACTTGGCGAAATAAAATGCAAAACCTAAATGCAATTTAAAACCCGGTGTGTGTGTGTGTGTAAAAGAACGGCATTGCAGAATACATAACATGCTGATCCAGCAGTGTGTTAACCTGTTCAATGAAAAGATGAGCATCATTTTAATTATTAATTATGGTCAAATCCGCACCGTACATTTAAAGCTCTCTTATTCAACTTTAAGAGTCATGGCTCCTCCCCACAAAAAAACCCACAAGAACTGTAGTTAAGGTGCTGACCTCACAGAACTACAATTCCCGGCACCCTTAACAAGTTACAGTTCCCAGGATTCTGCGTGGCAGTGCAAAGTGCTTCAAATGTCTGGAGTGGGTGTGATTTCTGTTGCTTGCCCTTATACATTGCCATCGGTGTACGTGGCTCTGCACACACTTAAAAGATGTACCCCGAAGGGCATACAATCTAAAACAACCTATAAACAGTACAATGAAATGCATGACTCCCCATGATTCTGTGATCTGTGGGTTCTGCATTTAAGGCCTTTTCCACATTTCCGCTTGTGCCACTGCTTTCCCTCTGGAAAACCCGCTCTTTACCACTGAATCAGAGCAAATGTCAACCAGGTTTCTGGCGAATTGACATTTGCTCCGATTCAGCGGTAAAGAGTGGGTTTTCCCAGGGGACAGTGGGGGAGGGGTGTAAACAGAATATGGTGCCTGGAAAGCACGGGGCAAGCGGGAAACCTCTCAGACCCACACTTTGTAGGCAGAGGACAAGCAGAAGTGCGGCCAAGCCCAAAGTGAGCTGAGCAGACTGTGAGCAGACTTTGGGATCCTTGGATTGCATCCCTGTTTGGCAGAGTGTTTTGCTCCAGGTTGTGGCAGTATGCAGGTGCTTGAGTGATATTGGGGCAGCAGGACTTGTGGATCATGTGTCTGGATCTCCAGATTGTGGTCCCCCCTCAAGGCAATTTACACGTAAGGTAACTGTTTGGTTCAGTCGCGGTGAGCGTTTGGTCCAGTCGCGGACGACTCTGGGGTTGCGAGCTCATCTCGCTCTACAGGCCGAGGGAGCTGGCATCTGTCCGCAGACAGCTTCCGGGTCATATGGCCAGCATGACTAAGCCGCTTCTGGCAAACCAGAGAAGCGCACGGAAACGCCGTTTACCTTCCCGCTGGAGTGGTACCTATTTATCTACTTGCACTTTGACATGCTTTTGAACTGCTAGGTGGGCAGGAGCTGGAGCCAAACAATGGGAGCTCACCCTGTCGCGGGGATTCGAACCGCCAACCTTCTGATCGGCAAGCCCTAGGCTCTGTGGTTTAGATCACAGTGCCATCCGTTAAAAACTCCACAGTTAAAAACACCAAATACATTTAAAACAAGACTCAAACCCTAACAAAGTAGACACTTGCGGTAAAAAACCATTTATCCAACAGAGAATGCCTGTGGGAAACAAATGAATGTCTTCAATAGTTTCCAGAAAGGGCAGGTAGTGAGTGTCTGTCGTATCATGACAGGATTGCTATTTGACAGAACAAGGGGCAACCACACAAAAAGCCCTGCTCTGAATTACTTCTAAGATTGTTAGAATTTGCAGGTACATAGAATCATAGAATCATAGAGTTGGAAGAGACCACAAGGGCCATCCAGTCCAACCCCCTGCCGAGCAGGAAACACCATCAAAGCATTCTTGACATATGCCTGTCAAGCCTCTGCTTACATGCTCTTCCACAGACCTCATGAAAGAGAACAGTGTCAATTGTTTTTCAAGGCTCCTAGATCTGACTCAAAACACTTACAAGAACAGCACTGCACATTTATTTGGAATCAAGTTCCACAGCGTTCAATGGGGCTGACTCCTAGGCATGTATAAGATTGCACCCTTTAGCATTTAATGTGCAGCATTAAACATTTAAGTGTTCTGGCTGAATTAGTGCGTCTTTTTGCAAAAAACCTGTGCTAATAACTGCTTTCATTTTAAGCACTTTTCACCCCTAGCCCTCATGATCTTAGAGAAAAAGAGCTAGAAATCATGTATTAAAGCCTCAGAAATGGAGAAAAAAGGCCAAAGTATTATTTTAAATTATTTTTAATGCATGATTTTAGTTAAATTCTTATAAAGGAGCTGACTGGGTTTTTCCCCTAGGCCTCTAAGTGAAATTTGTGATTAGAAATATCACTAAGCTATTAACTGAATAATAATTTTGTAATGCAAGGAATATTTTAGTCTCCTTTACATGTCAGTCAGTGCAGCTACCATTACTAACTATTTAACAGCACTAAAGCAATATTTATTTTACGGATAATGCCTACTTTTCTAACATAACATTGAAGAATGAAATAGAGATGACCTGATTGTAGATCAAAATTAATTTCTAGCCTAATATCACACGGTCCTATTATCCCGAAGAAACATTTGCCATCAAGAGGCGAGCCTTCTTTTGGTTCCTGCAGAGGTCACCCAGATTTTTGGACCATTGGGTACATTTGTGACTATGAGAAACATAGCTGCCAAGTTCTCCCTTTTTTTTAAGGGAAATTCCCTTATGCTGAATAGGCTTGCTCACGAGAAAAGGGAAAACCTGGCAGCTATGATGAGAAAGTGCTGTGGATGCCAGGCACAAAATGGCAGCCTTGAGGTGTGCAGCTTAACACAAAATGGCGGCTCTGCAGTGTGTGGGTGTGTCTAGAATAACACAAACTGGCTGCTAAAACTGAAAGAGAAGCAAATGATGCAGGCATCACCCCACATCAGTTTCATCAACAGGGACAAAAGGCACCAGCCCCCCAGGCTCACTCACAGAGAGAAGCTCTTTGCACCTGAATGAGTCATGTGACCTACAGTATATGATCCCCTGCTAAATTTGCCCATTTGCCCTCTAACGAAGAAATGACCAGTCCATAATTTTAATGGTAGGTTTATTGTAGCTGGGAGAGACAGAATAACAACAGGAAAACTCCCAGAAACCCAGAAGACAAAAGTCAACCAGCCAAATGTCAGGCTACCTGTTATCTTCGCTGTATGTAATGAGCTGAGATTAGAAGTACCTGCTGTAAGGGAGAGGTCTTACCTGTAATCCCAGCTCATTACAGTACCTGTACAATGAGCTGTTGACACCTGTCAACAGAAGCAATCAATCCAGCAGATTCCAAAGTAGCCACCATGACCAAGACCAAGACAAGAGCTGTCCAATGATGTCAGGGACAAGATTGTAGACCTGCACAAGGCTGGACTGGGCTACAAGAATGTTGCCAAGCGGCTTGGTGAGAAGGTGGCAACAGTTGCTGCAATTATTCGCAAATGGAAGAAACACAAAATAACTGTCAACCTCCCTCTGTTTGGGGCTCCATGGTAGATCTTATTTCATAGAGTTGCAATGATCATTAGTTACACATGCTTTTGCTTACGACTGGGTTAACTGGAGTAGGGTAGAGGTGGCTAATGTAGTGCCTTCCAAATATTGCTAAACTACAGCTCCTATGATTCCCGACCATTGGCTATGCTGTCTGGGGTGATGGGTGTTGCACACCTCAACATTTGCAAGGGGGGAGAGTGGGAACTGTTAAGGATAATGGTTTAATTTTCTGAAATGGGAATGTTTGCTTGTGTTGACTTGTTTTTTTTTTTAGCATGGGTTTTTCCTTGGGCAGTAGCTCTCTCATGTGATTGGCTGACTGTGAGTCACATAAGAGGGGCATTCTGTTCTGTTGTGACTGTTATTCCAGTAACTGTCGTTTTTAACTATTTTCTGTTCTTCTCTCTGTGTGTGTCAGGAGAAGGGCTGTTGAAAGAGGTTTCTCTGGATACTGCTGAGGACGGTGTGCACTGATGTGTTCTGTCTGGGGTGAAGTAGACAGAGGAAGATCCCTAATATGTTAATAGGGAGAAATCTGAGCATTGGATTGTACACACACACACACACAGGACCACACTGTTGATCCCTATAGTAGGCCATGAGAACAGGGTGTGTATGTGTGCATGTATAAAGCCAAACGTTTCACAGAAAAGATGACTTTTGAGGAGGGATTTGAAGGATGTAAGAGAAGTCTTGGGTGCTTTAGTTGAAGTTCCTGCATCACAGGGGGTTGGACTAGATGACCTCCCAACTCTATAATTCTATGTTGCATTTTTTTTTTTGCATGCAGTAGCAATTTATTGACTTATGCACCCATTACAGGAACAGCAGCGTATGGGGGTTTTCTTTTCTTGGTTTTACAAGCACGCCCCTCTCCCACACATAGGTTTCTGCCCGCGAGGAGGTTATATTCTAAGTTTTGATAGCAAGAAAGATAGAGAGGAAAGGGGGGGGGGTTGAGTGATGAATAATGAGCACCACCTTTCACGAACGCATCTCCGTTTCCCTCGAGAAGCAGGCTTATCGCAACATACATCTCCTGGCCATAAGGTAGGTCTAATCTTCCGCTGATTAAATGCAATTCCTCGAGGTTCCTACAAGGCATGTGTTTAATGTCTTCAGTGCATTTAAGCAATTTGCAGAATACAAAGTTCACACACTTGGCATTATCGCCAATACATCACCCGCCTCCAGACGCTTAGCTATCGCCGAAGGGATATATCAGGAAAGGTTAACTAACTTGAAAGAGAGTGAAACCGTGACAGTGTGCTGAGGAAACAGCCAAGGAGGTTATCCAGGAGTCAGGGATTGCTACGAGAACATCTAGGGACTTCTGGTTGCAGTCGCCTTGCTTTTCTTGCCCTGATTTATTATGATCACTGGGATTACCCATCCCTGAATACATTCAGCCTGGCCAATAAACACCGTGGAGGTTCATAACAGGAGATGAGGGGACGGGAGCAGGAAATAGTTAATCCACGTGTAGCAGGAAATTAACCAGAAAGGTCAATTTGGGGTTCCAGAATTTCGGGGGTTGGGAAGGCTATTTTTACATTCATCTCATTAACTTCCTTTATAAATCTGTACGTGGAAAATCATAATCATTTCTGCAATCCAGCTGAAATGTATGAAGCATTTGCCAATACTTTTTATCTTCCTTTCACTGATTATTATTTTTTTAAAACCCAGTGATTATTATCATCATACTTAGCAAACTGGATACCCCTTTCCTTATAGCTTGGTTCCAGTATCTATCAGCTCTCTGCAAGCCTAATCTCAGGTTTCGTTCCCCCAAGAGAGCTTGATTTGCTTTGGAGTTTACTATTATGGAAGTACTGGAAGTTTATTAGAAATGAGCGGAAGCAGGAAAGGAGATCTGAGCACCTGTACGGATAATAAATAACAGCATAACATAGAATGGTTGTGTAGTGGTAAATTTTCATATGCAAGTAGTGATCAGCGAATCCATCCATTTCGGTTTCTTTCAGTTTCTTGGCTTCTTTTTTCTCTTCTTAAGTTTAATTCTCCACATTGGTTTGTGATTTTAAATTGAAATGCAAACAATATTGCAAAGGTATTACCACCTATATTGCTAACACACACACACACTACAGACTTTAAATGTGTTTGTGCGAGAGGGGTTATTGGTTTGCTTTGGTTTTATTACGGATGTTGTTCTCATTTTGTATTTTCCTATTGTAAATTGCCCTGTGATCTTTGGATGAAAGGTGGTATACTAATTTAATGATGGTGATAATAATTATTATATACAGTCGTACCTTGGTTGTCGAACGCCCTGGAACTTGGATGTTTTGGCTCCCAAATGCCGCAAACCCAGAAGTGATTGCTCTGGTTTGCAAACGTTATTTTAGAACTTGAACGTCCAATGGGGCTTCCGCGGCTTCTGATTGACTGAAAGAGCTTCCTTCAGCCAATCAGAAGCCGCGATTTGGTTTTCAAACGTTTTGGAAGTAAAACGGACTTCCAGAACAGATTCTGTTCGACTTCCAAGGTACGACTGTATATTGAAGAACTTGAAAGCCTATCACTTCGTCCGCTTGCAAAGGGGACATCTGCCAATTTCCCTCAAGCTCCAGCAGAAGGCATCACTGAAAAAAGTCCTGGAGCCGCAATCCCCTGTATTCTGCCTCCTCTACATGACTGGTGTAGAAGTTAGGACTTGCAGCATGTGCATGTTTCCTCTACTTACCTGTGTGGCAAGCTGCACTCACCACCTTTCCCCCTTTTGCACTTTTTTTCTTTCACTTTTTTGCACTTGTCTGCCTTTGCACTTGACCACCCTAGTGGCTTTGCTCTGGCACAAAGGCTTTGTCAAATAAAGATGAATGAATGAATGAATGGAAATCTTGTGGTCTATATCATTCACTCTGGTTTAATTGCTGGTGAATCGAAGACCAGGCTTCCAAGCTAAGGTAGAAAGCAATGAGCTTTATTCAAGTAGGAAATCGTTACATCTGAAAAATGAAGCATACTATGGGTTGCATGTGGTTTTTGAAGCGCCCAAATCATTTGGAACTCATAAGCCTGGGTCCAACAAATGGAACGATTTGTTCTGCATGCCCAAGAAAGCTCTCGCTGCTTCTTTTGTTCCCAAAGTGGTTTGTCACATTGCATGGGGGACCTGCTGTTCAAAAGGGGGAAGGATCCACTAGAAACGTCCAAGCTTGCATATACCCTTAGGATAGCTCTAGAGATTAACCACAGCCACTGTTAATTGGATCCCTTTGAGTGTGGTACATCCATTTCCAAAGGTGTGGTCTCCAGAAAACGGATATGAGGAACATCTACTTTGGGCAATGGGGGAACATCTCAGGGACCAGGGAGAGCTAGTGCAGAGTCGCCCTCCAGACACCAGCATTGCCGCAGCTTACCTGGATGGTGCTGGGGCAGGTCAGTGGTGAATTTGGGGCTGCGCAGATGCACAGGCAGAGACCATCTAATTCTTCTGCAGGTGAATCCATCCAGCCTTGACCTCATCCACCCTGCGCATACCAGTGCTGCCCAGGTACACTGCATTAACATTGGCGTCGGAACAGTAACACTGCGACTCTGCCCAACCACAGTGACAAAACAGAAACACAGACCCAAAAAGCTTCTATGGATTGACAACGTTTATCAACGTTGGGCTGCAATTTCTAATGGGCATGTGGAGGCAAAGTAAGGCAAAAGTAGGTGGAGCAACAGATGCAAATTAGCCTGCATCCCAGCTGTGCGAAAGTCAGATACGTACCTACCAGCTTTTTATCCAGGCAAGCCAGAGACATTATTACAATTCAATGACACGTTCCAAAAGAGAACATGGCCCAGAAGAGTGTCAAGGGCCAAAGGGGTCTGGAAGCATTTGGCCAGGCAGCTCCAGAGATTTGTGGGGATTTCCTATTGGAACATTGATAGTGGCAGGTGCCCACCTCGGATGCCAGCCCCGAATCTTCCCCTGAAAAGTCTGCTCGCATCACCCAGTGTCGCCTGATCTTCTTTCACTTCCTCAGGAATGAATACAGCCATTGCAAGATCTGACAGTATTCCTTAAAAAAACTCATGTTATTAATCCCATGTGTGCAGTGTGTTTCTTCTCTAGGATATCACGCAAGCGATTACGGATGGTGAACAAAGGAAGACCACACAAGCTTAAAAACACAATTTTTGTTTTCTTTCTGATAGTCCAAACGAAAGAAGGAACAGAAAAGGTAGAAAGGAAGCAAAATAACGAAAGTGCTTGCAAAAGCTATTTTCATTTTTAAAAATGGCATTGGTACAAGAGAACAATAATTATATATTTACTTTACAGGAAGTGTCTAATCATTCAGTGGTTCTCCTTTTGTAAAACAAACCCCACCAGGCACACTACAAATTAGTATCTATCAACAATTTCCTTTCATTTTATAATTTTAAGGCTTCCTCTTTGCAGTGTTGTTGATAGCCATTATGATACTACATAGTATAAAGGAATGTATAGATTTCCCCCCTTAATAATATTTCTTTGTATAAATACTCAGTCACTTCATTACTGAAAATAAAAAGCAGATTGCAATTTCTAAATATCAATTAAGCACCATTGTTTCTGTCCTAATGCTTATAGTGCAATTTCCCATTTTCCCTATTGAAAGAAGATCTTTAAGGATAAGTGGTGGGCTTTAAAAAAATCACTACTCCTTTAAACTACAAATGGTTTTCCTAGAATGTACTTTGAAATGGTATTTTTGGCATTTTCTCAAAGTAGTACACAAACACTACCACCATGCATTTGTTAAAACAATAAAAAACCACCATGTATCTGAAGAGCTTAGCTTGCCTGAGATATGGATTTATTCAGTTCTTGCGAGACTTATGCTAACATGAATTATGCAGAGAATAGTTTTACTACCTGTGGAGCTAAATGAAGTGCAGCCTCCTTCATTTGAACAGCAGAAAGCAAAAACATTTAGTTAGAAGTTTAGATCAGGGGACTGAACATACAAAATTGCCTTGTGCTCAATATTATTTACTTAGACAGACAGCAATTCTCCTAAGGGCAGTTTTATGCTACTGTTGCTACCCAAGAGCTGTTTCAGAGGAGACATGGGACTGTCCCCCAGATCTTCCACACGAGTTGTCCACACACTGGCCTTGATCCAACTGTAACTGTGTGGAAGCAATTGTGCACAACAACTAGTGACCATCGTGGGGCACCATGAAGCAAAAAAGGGGGATGTGTAAAATTAGTAAAAAAGAATGTTAATTTTGCAATCATAGAATCGTAGAGTTGGAAGAGACCACAAGGGCCATCCAGTCCAACCCCCTGCCAAGCAGGAAACACCATCAAAGCATTCTTGACGTATGCCTGTCAAGCCTCCGCTTAAAGACCTCCAAAGAAAGAGACTCCACCACACTCCTTGGTAGCAAATTCCACTGCCGAACAGCTCTTACTGTCAGGAAGTTCTTCCTAATGTTTAGGTGGAATCTTCTTTCTTGTAGTTTGAATCCATTGCTCCGTGTCTGCTTCTCTGGAGCAGCAGAAAACAACCTTTCTCCCTCCTCTATATGACGTCCTTTTATATATTTGAACATGGCTATCATATCACTCCTTAACCTTCTCTTCTCCAGGCTAAACATACCCAGCTCCCTAAGCCGTTCCTCATAAGGCATCGTTTCCAGGCCTTTGACCATTTTCGTTGCCCTCTTCTGGACACGTTCTAACTAAGCACATTTTGGAAGCCACCTTCTCTAGGCACCTTCTGAACGTATGGTGCCTATTTGATTCTGCCAACTGGATACCATGCTTGAGCCTGGCTAAGAGTTTGATTCAGGGGCAACCACAGTCCTATTTCTGCAGAGAAATCCAGTATTTTCCCCCATTCCTATGCAACCAACTGAACTGAATGGATGGCTTTATCTAGAGTGGAAATTATATTCTGCATGATTTAAATCTAACAAATGAAAGACATCTTTATCTCTACATGTAAACTTAACATTTTGAGAATGGGAGGGCGTTTCCCACACCCACTTTGGCGGAGATTAGATGTTAAGACATGCTATGATACAGCTAGAAGATCCAAGACATGGGAGAAGCCTTCCATAGAAACAGACATAGCATGCATACCGATGCATGTATGAATCCATATTATCCGCCTGTAAGACCCCATCTATACTAATTTAGTTCTGGGTTCTCCTTTTGACAGGGGTGGAGATATGAATCAGTATGCTGGTCATTTGTTCTTGCACGCTACTAGTGAGCCACGAGTAGAGTTTGACCGGAGTCAAGATATTTAAGAACAGTCAAGCATTCTTCTGGTTTCCAAAAGAGATTGGCTAAAACTGAATTTCTGACACGGAAGAGGAAACACTCTGCATATAAAACATCAAATTTTGATACCATTTTTTTAAATAAAAAAATTGAATTTCTATGTACACATTTGAAATGTGTGTTATGCTTTCGGGGAGTTCTGGGGTTCTTGATAATCAACATTTTTTTTAGAAGTACGTTCATTTCCCAAACCTTGAAACACTCACTAAAAGGAAACAAGATTCATTTTGGGAACCGATCCCAGGGTTAATTATTCAGCTTCAACTACAATGTGCGGGATTAACCTAACGCTGATCCCAGGCAGCAACTATTTCAGTTTTTCTGGAACGCTCCCTATGCCTTAGGCCTTAGCCTGGACTTGCTGCAGGTGTAGCACTCTCCCCTGTAACTGAGGGAGGTAGTGATCTGCAGCCCCTGCTTCTGGTATGAGCTTGACCAAGACAGCAGTTGACTGTGACCTTAAGCCACCTCATCAATTTGGCGGTGGAGCCCTTCTCCTCCTGCTACCATTAGGAAAAGGGACCTTCCATTGTCTGCCGGGGTGTGACACTCCACCACGGGGAACAGACCAACTGGCAAACATCTCTACTCTCTTGCTCCATGGGAGCAATATTGGAGGCATCTGCCGGGCATTGCTATCACCATATCCTCTTGCAGGAGAGTCTTTGGTTTGCTGCAACAGAGATCCTGTAGCCTAGCTGGATGGGGGCAGTCAGGCCCCATCTCAACTGTGTTTCCCCACCCAGCTTCTGCTCTCCCTTGTGCCTGAGTGGATTGGGGTGGGCATCTTTACTGCCACCGCAGGAGGGCATGGGATAGGGGGAGGAACTGAGAAGCTGTAGCCTGTGTCTTTCCAAAGTGTCCCTCAATATGCTGGGCCAGGATGAGCAAGAACTGTTTTTGCTGCAATTTGAGCCCATTGGTTCAGGTCCTACCATCTGCAGGAACAAATTTGCTCCATCACCCTTCAAAAATTCAAAGACTGATCTACTTTCTCCAGGTTCGGTAAAGTTTTCTTTGTGGGAGAAGGTGAGGCCAAGTTGGGGGTGGACATCTCTGCCTTCTCGTTCACTCTCTAACATTTCTCCATCTTCTCTACTCAGCTGATCTACCACTCCCTTATTCTTCCTATTGCCCCAAACAGAGCAAAAAATAACCCCCTTTAACTATTTTTAACATCTGTCACAAGGTCAAGTTCCTTGTGAGGTTTAGCCTTCCTGACATTCTCCCTACAAGCTTTGGCTACTTGTTTGTAATCATCTTTGGTACTGCTGCTTCTTTCCCCATCCGTAGATTTCTTTCTTGGTTCTTGTTCAAACTCCTGGAGCCACAATGGAGCCTGTCTCTCAGTTATGATGCAGGAAGTCAACTGGGGGTGAAACTCATCCAGAAGAATGCAAGGTGATCACATCTCAGGCCTGGAAGACAGGACATTTCCCATTCTTGCATGGCTTCCTCCACTTGAGGAGAGAAGACCTGTTCCTATATCACTGTGTCTGCCACAGGATCCCAGGACATAGGAAGGGCGTACAGACAGTTCACAATGGGGTGCTGGTCACAGGACTAGGGGCTGTTGCCCCATCCACTCTACGAGTACACCCTAGAATTACACCAGTAGTCTCCTGTGGATGCACAATGCAAGCTTAATAGTGACAGGCAAATTTTATTTTGGGGAAGGAGCTCTTTATGAAGGACTGAGAATACTCGGATTCCCTAGAACAGTTTGTTTTATTAAATGCTGCCTCAGACTGAATTTTTGAACGCATCCCCAATTTTCCCTAATGTTCTCCATGGCTCGTTCTCCACGGCTATATAGTATGGTACGGGATTCAGCTTTTAAAGCCTACAGCATACTAATAAATATTACCATGTTAGCACCAAACCAGCGGCTATTAGCACTGGCCAAAAGAGGTCACATGCCATTAAAAAAAACACACCTAAGAAACAATTATTGATAAAGCCATTGTATCATAATGTGTGTTCACTGAGTCCCTGCATAGCGCTGATTGCCTTGTGAGTTTAAAAAAATGATAATCACAATCATCATTGTATTCTTTTCCTCATGAGAAAAAAATGCCAAAAATACCCCAATGCAAACCGTTTAGCACCTTGCGAATATCAGTGCAGCCTGTAACAGGAAGAGAAATTACTGATTGAAAGTAAACAATTGAGTACAGTGACAGTAAAAGTATCACTTTTGTCATAATGCTACATATAATGTAGAGTACGTAAAATGCAGTGGTGTGACTGCAGGATTTTTTTAAAAAATTAATAAAAAAAACACAGGATAAGCAGCCTTAATATAAACATTTTACGTACAAAAATATTAAATCAAAAATAAATAATTCGAGACATAAATATTATACTTTACAACATTAAGAATATACAACACACACACACACAGGTACACACACAGACACACACACACACACACGGATGTGCACACACACACACACACACACACAGAGGAAGAAGTACAAAAAGGAAGGCAGAGGTATTGCTTCATTGTCCTTCATCTGTCTTGCTTCAGCTCCCGGCATTCAGAAACCCTGGGAATTAAAAGCATAATGGAGAGTTCTCATCTCTACTTTCAGCACCATTAATGCATTTAAAAGAAAAGCGCAATCCAGCCCTTTGGTTCAGGTCCTACCATCTGGAGGAACAGAATACAAATTTGCTCCATCATCTATGTCACAGTCCTTCAAAAATTCAAAGACTGATCTACTTTCTCCAGGTTCGGTAAAGTTTTCTTTGTGGGAGAAGGTGAGGCCAAGTTGGGGTGGACACCTCTGCCTTCTCTTTCACTCTCTAACATTTCTCCATCTTCTCTACTCAGCTGATCTACCACTCCCTTATTCTTCCTATTGCCCCAAACAGAGGCAGCTATCTACACAGCAAGGAATATGAACAGGGCTCACTGTTTCCCTCTACTCTTTGTTGCACAGCTGAATCAAGGCCAGATGCTTTTGATTTTCATTTGAACAGTAACGTCCTCAAGAGTAAGCCCTGATGTCACAAAATCACCATTGTGCCATTTCGCTTGGACTCTGTAATGCTGATTATTCTCCACGGGCTGCACACAAATCATAGAGTTGCAGAGTTGGAAGGGACCCCGAGGGTCACCTAGTCCCACCGCCCTCAGCAATGCGTAATATTCAGGTGACTGGCAGCCATTCCCATAAGCTCGGTGCAAACTTTGGGAGTTGCCCAAGATGGCGGGAATGGCTGCAATCTCATGTCTGGTGCTATTTCCACCTGGCTGCGTCATGAAGAAGCTATTGCATGAAAGGAGCTCAGTGGTACTACTTTCTGCACATGCTGAGGGCTAAATTAGCAATGGATACACTGTAATTGAAGCTAAAGCAAGGTCCCAGCATTGGACAAGGGGGAAAACACAGGGTTGTACCAGCTTTCTTTTCAATTCCCAGGGTACTGTACTGTGGTGTTGCTAACCTACTGCATTTCCTCTCTCCAACAATGCAGAGAAAATTGCATTCCCC
The DNA here is from genome assembly GCF_965207765.1 of Zootoca vivipara. Classification (NCBI taxonomy): domain Eukaryota; kingdom Metazoa; phylum Chordata; class Lepidosauria; order Squamata; family Lacertidae; genus Zootoca; species Zootoca vivipara. Next base: position 98,060,989 of record NC_142584.1, on the reverse strand, counting down.
GTCCTTCCCATGTGGGCAATGCACTAGCTGGTGGTGGCTATCCTGCTGTGCTAAGTTCAATTATGCCATTAAGCTAGAATCAGCTGGGATCGTTATACCCAACTGCCTAAAGCTTAGCTGCTCGCTCAATGCACCATAGTTTTGGACTGTGGGGTTATGATGCAAAGCCTGAATAAGTGGAATGAAGTTTCACTTGTTTACCTAATTTGGTGCCAGATTACTACCACTGCTATTCAAATGTGGTGCTTTATAGTAAAATAAACAAATCTGAACTTACCATTGCTACAACACTTGTACGTCGAGGCCAGTTCCTGATGATGGAGTACACTTTCCACAGTAGCCGCCACATTTCCCTATTACTTTGGTACCATCCTGATAAGTAAAATCACAAAGCAGATCTCAGGAGAAAGCAAATGCAATCTTTCGCAACCAAAATCTGTATCGCGTAAGATTAGAGCTGTGACCGTAAACATGTTCACTGGGAAGCAAGTCCTTTTAGAGACAATGGAACTTGCTTTTGAGTAAGCCTGCATTAAAAAATAGAAATCCAATTAAAAACTGAAATGTGTGTGAGAAAGGCTGAGCAAGCGAAGGTTAGGGTTGCCAGACTCAATAGAGGACAGGACTTCTGTGCCTTTAATTGCCCTGCTCTCTTTTGAGTCTGGAAGCCTTAAAGAGAAACCAGCAGACCCTTTGCTTGGAAATTAAAGAAAGGGTCTGCTGGTTTCTCTTTAAGGTTTCCAGACTCAAAAGAGAGCAGGGCAATTAAAGGCACAGAAGTCCTGTCCTCTATTGAGTCTGGCAACCCTAGCGAAGGTTGGAACGTGAACGTTGTGTTTGCAAGAGAACCACGACAGAAGGCTGGAACGACACGTATGCAGGAGCTATTGCTTCTAACTGCTGAGGACAAAGGAAGGAGGGAAAGTTGCTATGCCTTGTGGTTAAACCAGTAGTAGCTAGTAGAAGGAAGTACTGTCATATGTGGTCCTAATTCCCCCTTTGATTTTAAGTGTATAAATGCTTGTGCTATTTTCATACTTGGTGTGCCACCCCTCAATGACTTTTGGGTTAAGGTTGAGTCACACTGGCCTTGCAATGCCTAAACAAACATCCTGCTTGATTGACAACTGGAGTCAGGCTCTAACTGGCTGCCCAGGCTGAACCCACAGGGTATTGGTTACTGATATTTCCCCAACACATGCACAACATGGGAAATAACTGCTTTTAAAATATGTATTTACTTTGCAATGAGCAGGGTGGGAAGCAATTACCTGACACTGAAGACAAAAAGGACATGCAAGAAAAACCACCAGCCCATCCTAAACTGATCCCCATGCCAGCATTTTAAAATATTGTGAGTATTAATGAAATTTTAGTATATACAAAGTAACACAGCGTCTCCCTTCTGCAGTTCAGCGGATACCAAATTCTGGCCAGTGTAATCTATGCTAGCACACATAAAACCACAGCAAAGCTCTTAGCTTATTCTACCGTATGTTTTTACACTCAGAAGCAGCAAAATATATCAAAGATCGACCAAGCTGAATGGACGACTTTCCAAGACTTCTTGTTGTTGTTAAGCTGCGGTGTATGAAGCTTCTGCGCTTGATACTATTGATCTGTTGATGCTGCTGCCACCTCCTAAGAGCATCTTTGCTCTCATATTCTCCTGCTACCTACGCTTCAAGAGCTGTGCCTCACAGGTGAGCCAGGTAACGTGATGTGCCCTACATTGATTGCCTCTGAGGTTCTGCTTTAATTTGGTCAGTCGGGACTCCCTCGGTCTTTGTGCTCAGGACTCATCTCAGTTACTTTAGATTTCCCGTCAAAAGGTCCCCCTCTGCGCTGTCCCTTTCCAGAGGAGCCTAATGCCTTTCATTTTTCACTTGTCTTGGCTTCTCCATTTTAATTGTGGCAGCTGAGATGGCAAATGGCTCAAACGGGCCAACAGCTCTCTTGGTTCAGATGCCAGCACAGTGCAGCCAGCCACTAACGGCAAGGTAGACGCATACATTCTCTGGGCCATTCCATCTTCTGCAGTCTTCCATGCCTGGGACTCTGTTTAGAGTCTGCTAGTGTGTGGCAAACCCATTTGATTCTCGAAAATATCACCTTCAGTATTCACGTTAATCGGTCCTGGGTATGAGGTACAAAGGCCAGTTTGGTATTCTGGAAAAATGAAGATCCTTGTTTTGACAAGAAGCCGTATGAACTGCCTTGTGCTTATCAATAGCATTTGCTGGGTGGGTTTGGGGAAGGAGAAAATCCCTCAGCCTACCCTTGTCAAGAGGGCATTGTAAGGATTCCCCCCCCCTCTTTACAATTATTGCATTTTGTGTGCTAAAAAGTGTCACAGATGTGGCAAACATACTAACACATAACCGATGCTAAATAGAGGCTTTACGGTGATATTGTTGTACCTGGATCCACAAGGATAGGGGGAGGGAGGTGAAGAACCGCAGGCACTGGGAAGTAATCTCTTTGGTACTTTATTATGCTCAGTAGCACTGTTAGAGCAGGCTCCCAACTGCATGCTTCCTGAGGACTCAGACAACTAATTAAGGAAGTGTCTGCACCACTGTGCTCAGTGTTTTTAGCTTCACGGTTAAGCAGACCCACTAATTAATTGCAATAATACAGATCAAGTTGAATTTACTCCAGTCTGTGGCTCTAAACCCACCAATTACAGGCCATGCTTCACAGTTCTTATGCTTCGCATTAGATTTCAAGAGGTTATTTTAAACTCCCCCCCCAACCGCCCCATACGTACAAGGCACAATTTACAAAGGTACATTGCAATATGATTTGATAGGTTAACAGGTACAATGTCACAATTAGCTGTAAGTTAAAAGATTTTCCTTACTGGTGATTTTATAATTTCAGAAACCGCGTAATTCCCTTGGGAAAGCCATTTTGACGTTTGGGTCACGGACAGGCCGGTTCCAGAGAGGTTGATGCTAAAGCGGCCCTTGAAAATGGAAAAGGATATATGTCAGGTCTGAAACAACAGCTATGTAATAAAATTTGCTGAAACGAAGAAAAAGGAAGAAAACCTAGTTCTGAACAGTGCTGTTCTCCACTGGCACAATCATGCAACCCCGCCCTGCAGCAACAAGCCATCCTGTCATTATTCTAACAAGATCTCCCCGGCAATGTTTTCAATTGTTCCAAGCCCTCATAGCGATTAGCACATACTGTACAAATCACAGCAGGAGTGAGATTAAGCATTTCTTCCCATCCGCAGCCCCCAAAAGGCTGTTTTTGCTGCAGATCGCCAGCTGAGGGCATCCTTGCCCTTTCCCTAGTAATCTCTGCTGCTCACTGGAGAAAGTCAACTTTCCACTTTTGAAGAGACATCATTTCTTTCCCCGCCTTTTTAACCTGGATGAACAATTGTAGCGTCTGCCACACTCTTGTTTGCTCACTGGAATGCCAATCGTCATTGGTTCCCCTCCCCACTTTTGCAACAAAAGAAATGGGTCTTTGTGCAGGACTATCCATATCTTTAGGAAACGATGTAATCACACGTACAACTAAATAGCTTAGGACCACTGTGCCTCAAGGACCGCTTGCTCCCAGAGATCTACAAGATCTTCCTCCATCACCCTTTTCTGAGTTTCACTGGCATCTGAGCTGAGGGCAGACGGAGGGCCAAAGGTAGGGCTTTCTCTGTGGTCAGTCCTTGGAGTTACACCCCATAAAGTTTTACCTAGCAACTGATTTTGATATCTTTTCAGATACTGGTGAAGACCTTTTTTGTTTGCCCGTGCTCTACAGGGAGCTGGCTTCAGGCAGCAGACCCGTTGGCAGACCAACTCTGCGTTACAAAGATGTCTGCAAATGTGACATGAAGTGACATGACAATGTCAACCCCACCATGGGGGAATCCCTTGCAGACGACAGTTGTGCCTGGAGACAGACTGTCAGGTTGTGTATCCATAGCAGTGACCAAAGGAGGAATGAGCATAGAAAGAAAAAAAATGCCATGGTGCATCTGCAACAGCACAACCAGATGCCTTCATCTGTTCCGGCTGCAACAAAACATGTCTCTCCCATATCGCTCTCTATAGTCACAGCAGGTGCTGCAATCTCCTTCACTGTCTCCCAAGAGATGTGGTTGTCAACAACAGCTCTCTAAGTATGTGTTTTTACACTAGTGGTTCTTTTCTTTCTCTTTCATGTTTAATCTCTGTGTCCTTTTTAATGTTCATGTTGTTTGAACAGTAAATTGCTGTTCTAATTGTCTGCTGTCCTGACAATCCTTTGTGGCTAAAGGGTGGGACGTGACTATACAAAACCAATGCCTGTCATGCTGACAAAGGGAAGTGCTAGATTTGGAGGGGCAGCGGCTGGAGAGCGACTGTTCCGATCAAGAGCAATTCGTATAATGCTAGAATATAACAAATGGAATCACGGCTTGAGAAATATTGTTGTGGAGATACCTGTGGGCACTTGGCTGCGCTGTAGCAGTCCCCAGCAGTGGCGAAAGGTACAGGTCGCCCATCAAGAGTCTGCGCGAACTGCAAATCGGTTGCTGTGAAAAATATTTGGTAAGAACCAGAGAGACAAAAGGAAGGGAACAGCAGGGAAAGGAAAAGGAAAACTGAATGCATTATCTGATCCCCATTTAATATGGCACACCTGCCTTTACACATTAATCTTGTGAATCCGCTGGGACCCTCCCTAAACAATAAGGTTGGCAATTAAATGCGACACTTGGCGTAACACGTGTGCATGTTAAAATTGAGGAACAACACATTCATCTTTAAAGGTGGAGGCATTCTAAATATGCAGGATGCCAGTCTTTTAACAATATATACCGGTATATATATTTTTTACATAGGGAAAATATGCTCAGGACCACATGCGCACCGATGGTATATCTGACCACCACCACCTTGGGGCTTATTCCTTTATTATGTTTTGCATCACGTTTGACACCTTAGGATTGTCCTGGGAGTAGAACAGAGGACTTGAATTCAGAAATGCTTCTCGACATCTTCTGGGAATGGCATGAACAGGCTTTGGATATGGTCCTACCATGTGTGAAGAATCTAATTTCCTTTGGGCTGGCTCAAATTCCACTTCAATGAGTGGGAACTGTGTCCAGCTCCAACTGTGGTAGAAATAAAAAATAAGCTACCACATTGCTGCAGTGGAACCTCTATGATTTCCAGAGGGGCTCAAATCTGAAGAGAGCTCTGGGGAGGCTATAGACCTATTACCCTGAGGGTCTATCGTGCCACTGGAGAAAAGGCCAGGGAGTCATATATGAAACGAAACTTGCAGGGCAAACCTTTATGATTTAAATTCTGCTTCTGAGTTGAGGAGGAGGGGGAGGGGGAGGGGGAGGAGGAGGAGGAGGAGGAGGAGGAGGAGGAGGAAACAACCAGAATGTGCAACAAAGTGAACAAATTCAGACTAAAAGAAAGACTTGTTCTTTCTTGCTTCAAGTGAACTGAAGAGAAATCCATTTTTTAAATGATTTTTAACTACACGACCATTCAAGTACAAAGTAGTGTAGTATAAAATGTTAACCCAGGTGTTGTAAGGACATTACCCTAGCTTTAAATTGAAAATTGTGCACACGTGCATACACACACACACACACACCACAGAGCATTCTATTGTTACTCACTTATTATTTGCATAGTGTTCAGGTCCAGCCTAACTTTGCTGAAGGCGGAAAACCCAGCTGCTGTGTAATCTTTCCTACACTGGCAGTCTTCTCTTCTGCTTCCATTATATGGACATTCGGTCGGGTTATGTAATCTGAATCGAAAGAAAAGCCCTTTTCTACTCATGACAAGAAACATAACACTAGGAAGAGAAAACAAAGCATTGCCAAATGCAGAGTGCCTTGACGCTCTTACCTGTAGCTGTATACTTCTGAGAAGTTCTCCGCTTCGCCATTTGCCAGAGTCACATATTCTTTTGGTCTGTCAGATTCCATGTCAGTACAATAAATCTGAGAGAAACAGGCCTTCAGTTTAATCAGACATCTAATGCTAGGTGTTAAATGAATGACTAGGAAATCAAAGGATGGAAAACACGCAGGTAGAAGTCACAAGAGAACTGAAATGAATTAATAGTTTTTCATATATATATATATATAAATGCAAATTGGCCTCAACATGCATGCACATAATTAAAATTCAAAGGATTAATAACGCATGCAAACACACTCACATGGACACAAAGGGTGTCCCCCCTTTAAAATCAATAGGATGAACCAGGGAGTTCTATTGACCATGATGCTGAACGTGGAATGCAATATTTCCAAAGGAGGGATTATTATAAGCAACAAAGTTTTAGTTCTTCTAGAAATGTACCATGAATAGGCAATCTCCAAAGTTATCTGATCTCTGAGAACTCATGCAGCCCTGGAAATTCAATGAAATGCACACACAGAAACGATGCAGAAGTGGCTGAACCATACCTTTAGGAGCTTTCCTTTAACCTGAAGGTAATATTCTCCATCTTCAGTGGTGACTTTGAGCCTTTTTACTTCTTTGCAGCTTGTTGGTAATTCACCTAAATTAAAGAATTGTTAGTAAAAAAATAAGAATACAAAATTTCAGAATGCAAGCTCTAAACAGCTGATTTTTCTATTGACTTGCCTAAGATCCAGGACAAAGTACTGCCTTTTGGAATTCCCCCTGTTCCCCCTGGTAATGTCCGGAAAAATCTGAACATAGGCAGCCCTGATATCTATCTATCTATCTATCTATCTATCTATCTATCTATCTATCTATCTATCTATCTATCTCTATGAGACAAACACCAGCAATACTGCTACCATTTCCTTTCAACAGTGGCCTGGTAATTTTCAAAATGTGGTGTTTAGTTATTGGAAGGGTATGTGCTCCCATTGCCAGCCGATAGCAATTCCCCTAACTGAAAAACAGACACACACGAAACCCAGCAGCGGCATCTAATGGGGGCATATGGCTACCCACCTGTGTAAAGCTTCATGACATCAATTCAGTGGGGACAGGAAAACAGAACTATAGGCGCTTGACTGGTGTTAGGGATGGTTATAGCATTAAAGGGAAAGTTCAGGTTCTTTGCAAAAGGCTCTTACAGTCATGAATATTGTGGCATGTCCTCCTTTCTTCAGGTTTCAGTTTGTCAAGACACAAGGGGCTCACTTGGTCATTGTTCGTAAGGCACTGAACTGACCGGTGCATTACTCCATTTCCACAACTCACCGAACACTGGAAAGCAAAGGAAGTAAGTTCAGTTCAACTGCTGAAAACACCCTAAAGTAAGTCAGACCTCAAGCAGCCTCCATTCTGACTCCCAGGTTATGGGTGCAAAGAGACCAGAGGTCTGGCAATGCTATTTTGCTCTTGTGGAAATATACTTTATTCAGAAGCCAACGATTCCTGCATCTTAAGGCAATAATAATCACTGCAAGGAAAGAACTACGGTCCACTGTTCCACTTGTTCAGTACAATGGTTCAACTCCCCTCCTCCCCTGGCGATCAGCAAAAATGTGCAATAAAAGGCCATGCACAATGCAATTTCTGAAGCCAGGTGAACATCTATCTTAGAAATATGAAACTCACTCTGTCGGAAACGCTTCTGTCTGAAGTAATATGGGCTGGATTTTATTTTTGTATCCAAGCATACAAATGTTTGGTCACAGTCAGATTAGATCAGGCATCCCCAAACTTCGGCCCTCCAGATGTTTTGGACTGAAATTCTCATCTTCCCCGACTAATGGTCCTGTTAGCTAGGAATCATGGGAGTTGTAGGCCAAAACTTCTGGAGGGCCGCAGTTTGAGGGTGCCTGGATTAGATCCTTCTGAACGCCAAACAAATGCCAGAAGCTCTCTGATTGTGAAGGGTTTGTGTTAAAAGGAAAGATTTGTAGGTGACCCTGTAAGTGGATTTCCCAGTAGCAAAATTCCATAGTTCCGAGACACACTAGGACCACACAACAATGCACCTGGGTCTGAGAACATTTTAATTAACAGTACTTAATTTAATGGTGTCCTGCCAGCCCCCTCTCTTCATTTAGTCCAGCCAATGGGCCTCATTTGGCCAGTGAGGCTGTTTTATCCAAGCCATGCCCTGCCATACACATCAAGTGTGGGACCTGAATGCGAAGGAACAAGTGGGGGCCTAAAAAAAAGCTTTGGACTTGTTGCTTATAAATTTGGCACCAAATGCAAGACAATCAGAGCAAATGAGTGAAGCCAATCCCTGCTAAAAGTGGGGCTTGAAGTCAGTGCTGCTCACATAACTTCAAGTGCTGCTCAGGGGTGACTTCAAGCGCTGTTGGGATTGGCTACACTCCAGTTTCCAGTCAACTATCAGCTCAAACCACACCATATCAGAAAAATGGGTTTCCCACCACTGAACTAAATGATGAATCATCATGGTGATGCCAGGTGTTTTACAGGTGAGCAGTCCTGCCCACCTATCACAGTCACCCATCAGAGGTGGGGGAGCTTGCAGTCCATCTTGATGGAGTGGGGGGGAAATCGTGCCTGATTTAGCCCCATAGCTGCCAAAGGATTGCACTGGTTCTCCTTGAGGAGGGGGATTATTGGCAAAGAGAAAACACCTATGTGATGGAAGGAGGATCTCTCTGTAGCTACACTCAAACCCAGAGCATATCCTGTGCATTGGCTGCTACTTCCTGTTCATAGCAATTGGTTGTTCAACTTACAGCTCATCAGCAAAATTTGCAATTTTGTTAAGCCACCCAATCAATGCAGGCTGAGCAGGGGATGAAAAATCACGGATTTTCCCCACCCCTCCTTCCAAGTCAGGGGAAAAATTAGTAAATTCAGATGTGAAAGACTGTGGCAGATTAATGTGAGTTCCCCAAGCCTCATTTCCTATTGGTTCTTCAAGCTACCTTTCCTTTAAGACAGATAATATTCCTCACCCCTATATTTTCCTGTTCTTAGAGCAAAGTGGGGTACACATTGATATTAAACAACAAATAATAAAAAGGAGTAAGATTAGAAACATACACTTCCCCAATTTCCAACTCTCCATGATGCCAAAACTGGGCACTCGCCTAGATAGCATGACTGCACGTTTGGTGGTTGTGTTCCTGGACAGTTGACTGTGTTCTGATAACCATACTCATAATGATCCTTCCCTGTGTAAATTTCACTGCAGGAAACCAGCCTTTGCTTATAGCCTTTGCCACATGTCACGGAGCACTAGGGGAAGAAAGAAAATCAATTTGTTTTGGTAACATTAGGGATGCTCAAAGTAAGCTTTTGATGAAAGAATAAATGACCTACCCCTTGGTCTTTTACTTACCAGCCAAAGCCGAGCGATTATACCAAGCACGGGTGGGATCTGGTGCTTCCCATTATTCCCTTCCTGCCCTTAACCCTTCCTACCTCTGATATTTACCTCTGGTGCTTCCCATTATTCCCTTCCTGCCCTTTACCCTTCCTACCTCTGATATTTAAGGCCTCTACCTTATACCCTAAGGGATGCAGGTGGCGCTGTGGGTTAAACCACAGAGCCTAGGGCTTGCTGATCAGAAGGTCGGTGGTTCGAATCCCTGTGATGAGGTGAGCTCCTGTTGCTCGGTCCCAGCTCCTGCCAACCTAGCAGTTCGAAAGCACGTCAAAGTGCAAGTAGATAAATAGGTAGGAAGGTAAAAGGCGTTTCCGTGTGCTGCTCTGGTTCACCAGAAGTGGCTTTCTCATGCGGCCACATGACCTGGAAGCTGTACGCTGGCTCCCTTGGCCAATAATGCGAGATGAGCACCGCAACCCCAGAGTCAGTCACAACTGGCCCTAAAGGTCAGGGGTCCCTTTACCTTATACCCTAGTCAGCACTTCCACTTAATCTGTGATGTATATCCTCCTTCCCCCTTTTGGAGTAGGCACCTAAAATGAGATAGTAAAGGATCGGAAACAGATTGTCCTCTATTCCCAAGGAAGTTGGCCATCAAATTTGCTATTCCCTTCTTATTCCCAGCCAGGCAGGATTCCTAGTATTCTGTCTCTGTGACACAGTCTGAAAATTCAGAGTGTGCAAAGAGATGAAAAGGAGTAAAGCTGCCCCCACATGCAATTTCCTCCCCGCACTGCCCTAATGACGTTATTGCCAGCCCTTTTCAAGCGTTTAGTCTGGATTTCCTCTTACTGCAATATATATATATATATATATATATATATATATATATATATATATATATATATATATATATAAAATTATTATTAGGTAAAAATAACACTGCTGGTGTGGAAGATTGCTAGCACAATGTTTCAGTGAGTGGTTTGCAACAATTAGGATTACATTTCGATGTGTGGTCTCTATCACCACATTCCTCCTTCGGTTTGCTCCCCACATGAGCACGGCTTAGCACAACCCACTTGAAGGGAACTATTCCATCAAAATATGAACAAATGTGGGGAATTCCCTTGCAGACAATCAATGCTGCACGCACATAAAGACTTAAAACAAATTAATACAGAGATTCTGCAGAAGACTTTTTTATCGGAATTTTGGTATAATTTGCTGTTATATCTACCAATGCACACATAATCACATTGTTTTTACATGGTACGGGGGGAATAAACTATTATGTGCTGCCATCGAAGAGAGTGCATTTCCCTACACTCCCGTGGTGAGGAATATATTACAAGTTACTGCTGGATCAAATATCCTGTGGTTTCCCTGTAGCATAATATCAGGGAGTCTATGGGCCACACACTGTAATCTGCAAACAATCCTACACAGGAAATGTTTCCACGGGATGTCAAACCAAAGTAAAACAAGGTGGTTGCAAAAGAAGCAGATGAAGATTTGCAGGCAATGTTAAAAAAGAAGAACAGAAGTACTTTGCCTTTATACATCCCCCCCTCCTCCAGCATCAGTGCCTAAGAAGAGCTTGAATCATATCTTTGAAGAAGAGTTTCATATGGCAAGGCCTCATGAACCTAACTGAAGCATGACTATGTTTGCAGGACTGGAACTACCACAATTTAAAGAAAGAATATGCTATGGATATTTGCTTTGAGGCCATTTGGGAACAGCACCATTTCTGGTAAAGGGCCGAAAACAAAATGGAGGCACCTCCAGTGGCGAAGGCACAATCTCTGTTGACTACCCAATCCTTTCCCCTTACTCTTTACCAACTCCTGTCTCTCATTCTGTCGTCTTCTCCATTTATTCATTCTCTTTTACCACTCCATTCCCTGCCCACCCAGAATCTGAAACTATAATTAGGGAATATTATGCAAAATCCACCTGCACTGGATAATTTATTATGGCAGCATCATTTAGATTAGTAGTACAGAAATATAGTCTGGTCTATCTTCTACTCAGTTAAGGAATGTACCAAGAAACATTATCTCCCCAAATAATCTAGCTTTGGGATATAGGTGAGCCCAAAGAAATGTAGAATTTTTTTTTTTTTTGGGGGGGGTGTCCAGCTGAATCTCTTAGCTCCTTCTTGCACCAGACATCCACATGCATTTTCTTTTCATGTTTCAACTCCATTCTACTCTTTAAAAAATTCCCTTTTCTGCTAGGTGAGCAATAGCACTGCCATTTCTCGATGGGGCTTTCCCCCGGTGTGAAACGCTTCTTCATATGATGCAGAAGGAACAGGCCAGGATCCGTCTGTTTCCTTCTGTGCTGAGCTTGGGCAAACATGGGAAGCAGCTGATTTCTCTTGACAGGTGTGCTCAGTGTTGTGGGGGCCGAAGTGTCAGCCCAGATTTGCTCAAGAAGTAGAAATCTGATCTTTGTATTTACGAGAACAAATTGTTATTTTCAAAGTTGTCAGGTAATTCCTCAGCCTTCCCCCTCCCAGCCTAATTTTCTTTTTGTTTCCCCAACAACTGGACCAACAGTGGGCACCTCTGCCGAGTATAAAATATAGGGACCGAATAGTAACCTCTCCTGCTATCATTCCCCATCCTGACCCACTTTTTGATAAACAAATCAATCAACGTAAAGTGATATTTAGCAGAACACCACCGATCAGCTCTTGGAGAAATTCAAGGAGCATTATAATATATGATTTGCATAAATTATTCTTGGCATTCTGGGTGGATGCAATTAATCAGAGCACAAAAGCAGAGGCTCCCTCTTTTTGCCTTCCTGCAGACTTACCTCTGACCAGTCCCCTGTAATCCAAATGTATTCGCACGGTGCCAGGTTGCAGGCCTCAATATCAGGCGGCCTCTTGCTTGAATCGCAGTGAAGGCTGTCGGCCTTTTCCATATCTTGATCCACACAGGTCACCTTGCGATATCTGGAGCCTTCGCCACATGTTTTGCTGCACTGTTGAAAGAAGAGATCGGAAAGGGAGGTTAGTGACCATGTGGCAGAACTGATGCAGCGAGGGAGAAATATGGTGGATGGCAGGACTGGTGTTGGCTGTTAAGCGAGATGTCCTCTCATTGTTTTTTGAAGTTTTGAAAAAGCTTCAGCTGCTTCCCACTTACCTCCTTCTGTGCTGGATCTAGGAAGGAGACTTACAACACTAGTGGTGCATGCCATGGGGTGGAACTGGGAAGCCGCCCTCTTGACAATGGCTCCACCTTGCACCACCACATGCCCCATGGCTGGGGCTTGGAGTGGAACTTACCTGAGTGACAGCCAAAAGGAGCAAAGCTTAATTCGAAGCATACAATTACCCAATTAATAGGAATATGCTGATAAGTCTACTACATGACTTCACACCAAGACATGATCCTGTGTCACTCCTTCTGCCAGCCTCTATAGCTGTCAAGTTTAGGTGAATATATTTAGAACCACGGTGGCAGAGACAAAATAAAGTTCTGCAGACCAAGGAGGTGGAAGCAGCTTTAGGAAAGATAAGCATTGCCTGTGATATGTGGTGTGTTTCTTACTTGAGAAGGTCGTTCTGAGCAAGCAGTGGGGAAGAAAATGGGTTTGTGTTTCACGGTATGCCGTAACTTCATTTGTTTATTTAATTAATCAAAATGTGTAACCCATCGTTCAGCCTTTGAGGTTTTTTTTTTTTTTGACGTTGGAAAAAAACCAAACCCCACGATGAAACAAAACAAATGTAATCATAAAGCACAGCAAATGAAAAATACAGCCAATGAAGGAAGAACAAGTTCCACAGTCTGCACTGGAAAAAGTGACAGTGAATTGCATTGCATCTGAATGCTACCGATGAGCCACTCGGCTTCATACATACCTCAAGGCTGCTAAGAGAATTTAGGCAGGGCAAATGGCTCCACACCACAACTTAATAAAGTAGTAAGGACTAGGCCCTAGGTGGGCAAAGGCCAGAATTTGCACTTTGAATTAGGCCCAAAGGCAATCTGACAGCCAGCACAACTTTTTCAGCACTGGCAAGATGTCCCTATAGGAAGTCCCTGTTTGCCACCAGGCTACACATTTTACCCCCAGACCATCTTCAAGGGCTGCTCCACGTAGAACGTCATTGCAAACAATTAAATAACAGTAGAATAAGCTCACTGGAACTCCACGAGAATTGTAAACAGGACCAGGGAAAATTGAACCAGTCAGGGACAGAGGTTCAAACGCAGGCCTTAATGAGGTTGTAACCTTGTTTCCAACAGGCTTTTCGTGTCAGTCTGGATTTACTACCAGATGGCTTAATTCAGCCAGCACCTCATCCCTCAATAAATAACATGAAAACGAGTTCTATGGCAGACAAGGTGCCTTTTTTGGCAGTTTATCAGTTTGAAAAAGAGGGGGTTGCGGGTTGGAAGTGGTGTGAGGGGTGCAGGACTGCTGGAAAAAAGATATCCCAAGGACCAAGTGTTTAATGTGTGCAAGATCTGGACTGTCATTCATGATTTCTTATGAGGAAGATGTCAGGGATTTAAAGGTTGGTGGGTTTTTTTAAAAGCATTCCTTGAAGTCTGTTCTGTCACATGGTAGAGATTTACAGAGCACACACACACACACACACACAAAACCAGCACACGGGGAGCCTGGAAAGCGTTAGAAAACCAGCGTGACCCATCAAACATTCACCTCCCACAAAAAGGGCCGGCAGTGTGCGTGGGGGAGGGGTCCCTAATGCCTTCCAGTTGTGTAGAAGTTATAACAAAATTTGCGAGAAACAGACAGAGGGAAAAAGAAGAGAGTGAGGGACTGGGGAGAGAAAGGAGCAGTTGCTTTGGGAACAAAGTTACTCCAATTTGGGTAAGTTCTGCCAATGCATGCTATTTGGTGATCTGTTTCAATGTGTTCTGTTCACACTGTGCTTCCTACAATCTTCCACACAATCTTTTTACAAGCAGTTCTGCAGAAGACAACAGTTCAAGGCTGAGTCCTCCTTTGTTTCTTGCTTACAGAAAGAAATAGGCTGTGGGCCATTGTAGTGCAGCTCAAGCCACAATTTTTTTACACCACTTGAAGTAAGTGTTTCCTTGGAGCTTCTATTGATCCTCACTTGTCACTGTACGGGATTGGAGTATCTCTGGACCTTAAGACAGCAGCAGAATATGACAGAATGTGTATCTTTTCTATATATAAAAACCATCCCCAGGGCGCACAATTGATGTGGGAGTGAGCTCAGGGTAAGAGACTCTGCCATGTATGCTGTTAATGCAACATATTGTGGGAATTCGAGGACAAGCAAATCTGAAGGAGGGAGCTGTTGACTTCACCTTAAACATTCTCTCTGCTCTCTGAGGAAAGTTTGTTCCTTCAGAATCTGAAGAACTGGGAATTGCTTTTTATTCTTCCTTTCTGTCCCAAGTAAAGGGGGAGGAAGAAAGTGTTTTATGCAACTGTGAATATGCTAGAAGGAAAGATATACCAAACATGGAATTCAACAACCTGAGCAGACCATGCCAGTTACCAGTTAATGCAAAAGTGCCCACATGGTGCTAACATTTTACACACACACACACACGCACACACACACTATATACACACACACACAAACATATATAAATATGTATATATTTGCATCAGAGTGTGTTAGGCAAACAATCCTTCAAACTCACAACTTTATTCTGTGCCTGTGTGTCCCAAGTATGTACTACAAATGTATACTTTTAATCTGTTAAGAGCTATACACCTTTTGAAACAAATACACCCACAACGTACCCTCTCTCACACACTGTCTCCTCTCCTTTTCAGGCTGTTTAAATTTTACTTTATTTTTAAAATATTATGTTTTTTGCTTTCCTTTTCTCACACATGCCTCATAATCCCACAAGCATCCGATCTACCTATCTAGAAAATGCTCACAAAACAAAGGAATGGGAAGGCAAGGGAGGGGCAACAAGGAGAGTTCTCTATTTATACAAGCTAGCAGAGGTTTCTTTTTGCTTTCTTTCTTTCTTTTACTATTCTGCTGTAAAATATTGACTGTGTAGGGCAAGATTAACAAATGCTGGCTACTATAAAGCCACAGACACCCAGAACTTTCTGGTACATCCCTTCTCCTTGCTTCTTAATAATGACAAGTTATTCTCCACCTTATAACCCTTTCCATAACCAGATCCATTTTTTAGCAGGCTATGGAGAAACACTTTTAAGACAGACATCTGTTTTTAGATTAATTTATAACCACATGTGTCAGCACATGTGCCGGTACCTCAATGTTTTGTACTAGATGCTGTGTATTCACATAGGAAGATGCCTGGGACTGACCCCGTTTGCAAAAGATGAGCTACAGGTGAATTCTCCAGGTGAATTCCAAGCACTTGGATACATCAGGATATGCTCAGACACAAGTGAATAGACCAAGGTTGCATTCACACAGCAGCTTATTCCATTTCCCCCATTATATCTGAGCTTTCATACCACACAAAAACCACTCCTGAAAATATAGTGGAGTAAATAGAGCATATTTAGTGCTTATTTATGTGGTGTTTTTTGTTTTTTTGCAAACAGGTGTCTTTCTGGACCAAGTAAAAGGGAAATAAGCACTAAATTTGTGTCACATTCTGCTGTATTTCTGGAAGTGGCTTTTATGTCATATGAAAGCTGAACAATAATGCAGAAAATTAGGGAAACTTTGGGGAAACAGAAGAAACTGCCATGTGAATGTAGCCTAAGTTCCAGCAAACACTGGATTCAAAACGGCCAGCCTGTCTTGAACAATTTGGGGATCTAAGTAGTCATTTCTAGACCCGGTTGACTGCCCAGAACCATTCCTCCAATCAGAAAGCGCGATACACACTCAAAGCGAGTAACCATTTCCTAGATTCTGCCCAGACACATCCAGATATATCCTAGGTTTAGCGTATATCTGAAATATATAACTATTGCCTTTTCTCAATATGCTGTTCTCCAGATGATTTAGATTACAATTCCTATCAGCTCCAGCCAGTGTGGCCTCTGGCCAGTGCCAATGGGAGTTGTGGACCAAAATATCTATTCACTACCAATGGGGACAGTATTGAAAGCTGTTTATAGAATGGCAAAATTAAAAACGAAGTAATAATTGTATGCGAGGGAAGGTGATCTTACACTTAAAATTATTTAAAGAGGTGCCTTTTTTTAATAGAACAAACTTGCTTTCTTCTATTATCCTGTATCAGCTCAGTAGATTATACTGATGAAAAGAGCAACAACTCTGGTAATCATATATGCCATGCATAGTGGTAATTAAATCTGCTTATGCCGTCCACTTCTTATGTGGGATAGATCAAACACTTCTCATTTAAAAAGCTCTGCCTTTTACCTTCTGAAAATTAAGCTTCCTGCTTTAATTAACAAATCAAGTCACCAGCATTAATAGGTTTTTGAACATGTCCTGGTGTTTCCTTAAGAACTTAATGCTTAGCGTTTGCCTGAACTAACATTCTGATGATCGAGCCGACTCTTGCCCACAGCAGCATGTCTACTCTATGCCTGCTTGCCAAATGAAAAGCGTTAATGCAGGATTTAGCTAGCACAGCAGAACCAATAAACTTTCTTACTTTCTTACTGCACACTAGGTCCAACAGGTGTGTGTGTCAGTGCTTCTGTAATAAATCTGCCACATGGCTCGTGCTGTAGCACTGAACACTTGGTAAGCATTAAAAAGGGGGTATTTTGCAAAGCATGGGCTCATTTTCCAAAGCGTATCTCCAGACTTGGTCATGTAGAAAGCATAAACAAGGTTTCAAGAGAATGGAGAAAGCTACCACACTGGTACGGGAACTCGGAGGGAGATCTTATTATACATACAGTTTGTGGCTAATCTGTTCAGTGCCACTTATTTGTGTATTCTTGGACCCCACTTGTTCTTTGGGGGTCTCAGGGTCCCCCCCTCCCACTCAAGGATTCAACCTTTGCAATACACAAAGCATGGTGACAGTGTGTTTTTAACCAGCCAACTATCCCATCATCTCTCTGTGCTGTCTAACTCCCCACAAAGAGAAATGGGATGGCAAAGAAAGAGTATCAGGAACACCTTTGCTCTGTTTCAATGTTAGCATAGTCCCACCACATTATAGTCTACTTATATCTGCAAACAAATCACTTAGAAGAATATGGAACATATTGGCTAATAAAAACAAATTTGATCCATTTTCACATGCTAAATTACTCTGTGGGGAAACTGCACACTAAGAATTGCAAAATTAGATGGTGATATGGGAAAACTGGATGGAAGCAGGTGTATTGACATTGGATCAACTGATGTAGATAGGGAAGATGAATTTTATACTTTTGCTGCATTAAGACAAAAATATCACCTATCAGATGCAGCCCAATGGAAATATCTTCAATTACAACATCTCCTAACAAGTGTGTTTGGGCCGTCAGCCCTTTCAGCTTCCGAGATACCTGAGATTTTGGAGCAAATGGACAACTCATTCAAAAATAAAAAGCCAGCAATTACTTTTTATAGGTATCTATTAACAATTCACAAGTTCAATATGCAGAGATGATTGGAATAAAGAATTGGAATTTACATTATTACCCAGACAGTGGGAAAATGTATTAGCTTCAATACCTAAGGTGTCATTAGATTTAAAATGAAGATTAATACAACAGAAAATAATATTTAGAGTTTATTGGACTCCTGTACGGTTGTATAAAAAGGGGTTAGCTAAGATAGCTCAGTGTTGGAGATGTGGCAAGGACAATGCCTCTCTGAAACACATGTTTGTACAGTGTTCTACAGTTTGGGGAGAATGTGCTGGACTGTGTAACTATGACTGGGCAGAAAGAGTTAAATCTTTCAGAGGAGAATATTTTTTATGGAAATTATCAATGGCACAACAGAAATGGATTTTCTGTGCCCCAATGGTGGCCAAGAGATCAATATTGAGGAATTGGAAAAATAAAGATATGATACCCTTCAATCAAGGCACTGACAATATGCTATCACTGGCAATTTATGAATGGACTGCTTACAGGCACAGACTGTATGAATAAATACGATAACATGTGGAATGAGTCTCTACAAAATGTAGTAGGCTATTAGCGTTTACATGAACACTAGGGCAATAACACTACACCAATTTATACAAGAATATATAGGAATATAGTATATTGCTCCCCCCCCCCATATTTTTGCTTTTATATGTGTTGTTGTTGTTGTTGTTGTTGTTGTTGTTGTTGTTGTTGTTGTTGTTGTTGTTTTTCTACCTCTCACTTTTCCTTCTTTTTTTCTGTATCACTATTTCTTTTAACTGAAATCACCTTAATAATATATAAATATTAAAGGCGAAACACACTGAAATAACTTTTTAAATAAATAAATAAATAAATAGTCTACTTACATCTTGCCAATCCTCTGTTTTCCAGCTGTAAGAGGCACATTCCGCCATCTGGCATTCTTGTTCAGAAGCTGGCCTGCTGGCCTGACTGCATTCGGTGTCACTAGTTGTTTTGTGAGCGCCAAGGTGGCAGACGACGCTTCTCTGCTGAACTCCTCTCCCACAGGACACTGAGCACTGAAGAGGCACAAAAGGTAAGGCTCAAAAGTCTTGCCTATTTTCACCCCTGGTCTCTCTTCAACATTGAAAGTTTTTAGTTCAGATATCTTTTAAAATAGAAAGACAGTTGTGAGGTCTCCTCCAGGCAACCTGTTCATTGAGCATTCACCCTGATTTGTTTTCACGAGTTTGCGTGAAGGTTACACATCCCCTGCCCTTTATTGAGCTTTTATTATGATTTGCTTGTGCGGAGGTTATATGATCAGTGCCGGATTTACGTATAAGCTAAACAGGATATAGCTTAGGGACCCACTCTCTTGCCCCCCCCCCAAAAAAATGTAAAGGAAAAAAAAATATTTCCAAAATATAAGAAAAAAACACACAAATAAAATAAAACCTACATATAGCAACAGTGTTTTGTGTTGTGTAGGCTCCTATGATGTAAATAATGGGCCCCACCTGCTAGCCTGCTCCCTAAAATATCACTGGTTTGCTCATTTCTAGATATAGGGTGCCTACATTCTGCATGGACTGGTTGCAGGGCAACATGTGCAAATAGATTTAGATACCTATTATAGGAAATGCCGAAATGCTACATGCCAGTGGTTTGCAGCAGGACTACCAAAACCCTTGTGAACCTGAGTGGCACCTCACTTCCACATATGCAGTATTTATTAAAAATATTTTCATGCTATCTTTAAAAATATAAACCATCTCAGGGCAGTGTATATATAACATAAATAATGATGCATGTAAATTCCTATGCTGTGTTGCGAAAGCGTGCTCTCCATCATGCAGAGCGTGTGTTGCGGTGGGGGCAACCAAGACATCCCTGTGTTGCTGGTATACTGGTAGTATAGATGGCCACAAATCTGATTGGGTATCCCTCAGTCGTTGGGAAGAATTTGGTGTAGCAATTTTATGAGTGATTGTTGAGGGGCTATTTATTCCCTACGCGCAGCGTTGAGCTTCCTCTTTTCGCTGCACACATTGGATCACCCCCCCCCCCAAATATTTAGGGCTGTTCGCATTGACCTTGCTATGCCTGTCATGGGGTCGTCTGCTTTTCGGGCAGGAGCCTGGTAGGAATTTTGCCATCTGGCTGATTGGCTGGTGCCATTTGGTTTTTGCCAACTGCGTAGCAAATCGTCACAACTTGTAAGGTTGCGGTTAGGCACTGGTTAATTTGGTTGATGGAGGGGGTATGGTTGGCTGTGCCGGCCCCTCCAATGCTGCTGCTGCTGCAAGGGTATTCCGTTAAAGGAATCCAGGGGCTAGCCATGCTCTTGTCCAAACCCCCGTCAAGGGGCTTGGGCCACACAAGAGCCCCTGGGAACATTTGGGGAGAAGTGAGAGCATGGCGCCCAGCTCTATGCTCTCCCCAAAATGTTTTCCCTTACTGGCTTTCGCAGTCTTGCGAATGTCAGTTCTGTTCCTACCTCTAGGCAGGAACAGATAGTCGCGAACCAATGCCTAAGTAACCACTCACATGCTATAATCAATAAAGTTGTGGCCAAAATTTATGCCAAAAACCTTAAACAAAAATTCTGTGTGAATTGTGTCTTTATTTGAGGGTGGCTATGGGGTCCTCGACACGCAACTGATATGATTGAAGTAATCCCAGTTGTTTCACCCCCTTTCCATTAGGGTAACACACTCAAAATCAGTGTGCATTACTTTCTACAGGACATACACAAGATCACTTTTCCAACTCACCCACTAAAAGAAGAATATAACTCACAATAAAGCTACCGTTTAGTGCCTGTCAAGAATCTGTTGACTGAGGCAGCCACCTCAATTTTGTATTACGTTAGGGCCAGCCAAGCTTTTAAGCCACCGAATTCATCTTTTTGTAGGGAAACACGTTGTAGGGCCACAGGCCTTACAAACACAAGAAGAAACGTTTCCAGCTATGGGATTCTAGCAGAACTACTCAATGCACAGCTACATGTACAGAACTCCTTGTGCAAATGTTTTTCTTCTTCCATTGTGTGAGGTAAATGACAGATCACAGTCACATAGAGAAGGCCTGTGTGAAATTATCAACTTACTGAATGTCACAACTGGTTCCAACAGCTCCATAGAAAAATGAAGAATGGAGCTGATCTAGAAAATTGCAAGAGTGGCAAAAGATGGCACTTGCAGATAAACAAAGCAGAGAGGCAGAAAGGCTACCATTGTTGAAAACTATGGAGTAAGCCAACAGGATCATTATCAGATTGCTGGATATGTCCCTCTTCCCACATCATGCTACAAGCTTCCCCACAGCTCCTAAAGCAGACTTACCGGTAAGCGTATGTCTAATTCCATAGCTAACTATCTTTCCACTTTATTTCTTCTTCCCCCATCCTAATTTACTATTGCTTTTGGAATTATTTTAACATATTCAGTCTAAAACTAATCCTAATGAAGGTTAGGAAAAATAGTTTCATTTGTCCTTGTTTTTAGAAGATTCATTAAAATAATATATAAGTAAGCAATAATAATGTCTGGAGTACGTGAATAATCTTATATTTGTGAGTCAGTCTCACTTATTCACAGGGAATGTGTTACCGACGGCACATTGATAGTAAAAGGTAAAGGGACCCCTGACAATTAAGTCCAGTTGCGAACGACTCCGGGGTTGCGGCTCTCATCTGGCTTTACTGGCCGAGGGAGCCGACGTTTGTCTGCAGACAGTTTTTCCAGGTCATGTGGCCAGCATGACTAAGCCGCTTCTGGCGAAACCAGAGCTGCGCACAGAAACATCATTTACCTTCCTGCCGGAGTGGTACCTATTTATCTACTTTCACTTTGACGTGCTTTCGAACTGCTAGGTGGGCAGGAGCTGGGACCAAGCAATGGGAGCTCATCCTGTCGCGGGGATTCGAACCGCTGACCTTTTGATCAGCAAGCCCAAGCAGCACAGTGCTTTAACCCAAAGCGCCACCCACGTCCCCCTCATATTGACAGTACTCCAGTCCAATCCTATGCATTGTTTACATGGAAGTAAGTCCCACAACTCAACTGGACTTTCTCCTGGCAAGTATACATGGAATTGCCCTCTGAATATGGCAAATGGATGAGATATTATTGCTCATTCGTAGATCCTGAAAGGCAGTTTGAGTGTGTATAGAAGAGGATAATTAATGTTACCAAGAAAAAAGTTTAAAAGTCAAGGTTTGTAGCTAAAACACAGATATTACGGCTGACATTTAGCATTTTTGAAGATTGGGTTTTGCTAATAATGCAAGGACCATTAAGCAACACTTTAGAATCCAGTAATGTAGTACCTTTAAGCTTCCTTGAACTTATAAGATACTTGAAATACAGAGCTCATGAATAACATTTGCAAGTATTAGTTTAACAAGTTTTAGAGCACTTGTTAATATAAGAGTTATTAAAAACAACTTTATAAACCCAATAATGTCGTATCTATCAAAGCAAAATGTCCCTGAATTCAACACAAATTATCATTTTCCTGCAAATAACAATTTCATACCATTTTCTTACATTTACAGCTAGTTGTCAATTACAATGCACACACACCCCCCCCCCCCCGGCAAATCACCATTCTATATTGAGTAAATAACTTTAAAAAGGGCTTCTACACTGCTGCATACTTTAGTGTTGGT
Organism: Zootoca vivipara; assembly: GCF_965207765.1. NCBI lineage: Eukaryota > Metazoa > Chordata > Lepidosauria > Squamata > Lacertidae > Zootoca > Zootoca vivipara. The sequence goes on along the minus strand of NC_142584.1, from coordinate 98,038,551 downwards.
ATGCCTCGTAAAGTGAAGAGACCCAAAGAGCAAGTGTACTTTGGACATTTTGGGGGGTTGTAAACAGTTATGAAAGGCTAGTTTTGTAAGTTGAAAAAGTGGAACACAATGCAGCTTGATCTGTTCTTCTTTGGCAATCACTCGTAGCCAAGTAAGATCGTCTTCCATAAACACATAAACAATGAGTCCGTAAGTGACTGTGGAGGCCAATTCTGGATCCACATGTCCTTCCACAGTGGGGACATTGGTTTCCGGGTGGGAGTTGATCACAGTGTAGATTTGCCAAGCGTGCCTTCCTCTTAGCAGGTTTCTCCCTTGCGTCTTGAGTTCGAGTGTCTTCAAAGTCCATGACACCTTTGGTAAAGATGTCCAATTGGAGTGCTTTTTTAGGATCCACTCTGCTCACCCCCAAAAGGGGGAGGGGCCAGAAAAGGTGTCCTAAACATAGTCTGCCTCCCTTCTTCCCTGACTGGATTACTGCGTCCAGTGGGTTCACCACCCAGCCGTCGTAAAAGACAGTTGAACTTTGGAACATGGAATATACGGACTTTGTCAGATAACACATATAACGAGTATCCTGAACGCAGAACTGCCATCATCGCAAGAGAGCTGCGATGTTTTAACATTGATATTGCAGCACATCAAGAGACTTGAAGAGCAGGCGAGGGACAACTGAAGGAAGAAAAAAGAGGCTACATATTCTTCTGGAAAGGTCTATCTGAATAAGAACATCGAATACATGGGGTAGGCTTCGCTATCAAAAACGATCTTGTGATGCTCCTGTCAAAAGTCCCTACTGGCATTAATGAGTGACTCTCAACCCTTCAAATAAAACTCACCAAAAACCAACAGGCTACTATTATAAGCTCTTATGCACCAACACTGAATGCTAATGAAGACATTAAAGAATTTTTTTACTCTCAGCTGGATACCATCCTATCAGAGACGTCTACAGAAGATAAAATTATCCTCCTGGGTGATTTTAATGCAAGAGTTGGGCGAGATTTCGATCTGTGGCCTGGGACTATTGGGAAAGAAGGAATTGGCAACAGCAACCAGAGCGGAATCTTACATTTGACGATATGTGCAGCGCACTTCCCGTTGACCTTGCCGCCTTCGGTAACCCTGTTGGGAGTACGAGATTCCCGACGGCTTCGCTCACAAGGATCAGAGGAACACACAAGCCCACTCACCACGACAAGGTGAGGATCCAGCGAGTGAGAGCTTGATCTGTACCCAAATGCTTCCCATGTGGTGTGGTGCTTTGCATTGAGATTAATAATGCTGCTTACCCTCTGCAATCCTATAGTGGAATAGCGGAATCGCAGCCAGAGCAATCGACACGAAACCGCTCCCTTTAATGTATTTCAAAAAGGAGTTTATCCCTTTTGTTCCTCATACTCAAGGGCATTCATTTTCAGGAATGCTGTGATAATATAGAAGACTGATACAAAATGAGTTAAGCTAAATTGAACTGGAGGACCTCTCCCTAGTAGTAATGAGTCAACATCCTAGCAAGGTAGTAATAGCTCCTTAGAGGCAGATGTTAGTAGTACTTATCATGTATACAGTGAAAACAATCTTGCTGTTCAGATCTCAATGTACATACCGTGTTTCTCATATTATAAGACACGTCTTATATTTATTTTTTCCTCAAAAAAACACACTATGGCTTATTTTCAAGGGATGTCTTATTTTTTTCCTCCTCCTCCTGCCGCGGCCGGCATTGCTGCTGCGCCTATCACTATGTCTTATTTTTGGGGTATGGCTTATATTCCTTGAATGCTTAAAAATCCTGCTATGGCTTATTTTATGGGTATGTCTTAAAATATGAGAAACAGGGTAACTGATATTTGTGAGATCTGTCACAATTCTAGCAAATCACTACTTTACCTGAAAGAAGAAAACACAATACGGCATTGCCCTTAGTATCTACCTGGTAGAAATCAGTATTGTGAAAAATGTCGCTTTGACCTTTTTAAAGAAACAAACAAAACAAAACTTAATTAAAAATGTGCTTTACCCCCATTTTTTTTTAAAAAAAGTTGACAAATGAGTCAGCATATTATGCCATATTTAAACCATGTCTTAATATCATGGGTCAGTTTAGCTAACACCAGCTGTTGTGGACTTATAACTCCCATTATCCTGATGGGAGTTGTAGTGAAATACAGCTGGACAGCACCATGCCTGCTCCTTCTGTCGTAGGTTACTAGCAGTAATTTCTGAGTTCGCACGTAACAGGAAGCTGTGGTTAACAGTGGTTTAGGAACTCACTCACTGGGCAAAGCAAAACATTGGGGAATGGTTGTATATGACCGCATACCTCTCATTTACATCATGGCTTAGAAAACCAGGATGGGATCCTGGAAAGTCACTCACTGTCCTGATAATTATTTGCCAGGATGAGAAGCCGCCTGCCTCTGTGTACCAGCCACCAGGGTACAAAAGCAGTCCTGACTGTGGGCATAAGCATCTGGCTGGTGACTGCGATAATACAACTCAGGGCCTGCAGTTTATGCATATCCTGACTTATGTAGCCCAAGATATGATTGTGCAAACTAGGCTATAGTGGCCCTTCAATAAAATTAGTTGCTGACCAAAACCATGGAGAGTGAGAACTTGAGTCATGCATAACTCATGGTGGTGAGTTTTTGCCTGTTTCTCCCCTTCCTCCATAGGTTGACATTTCTGGAAACCTACGGGGCAAATCATACTTTCTGCGGGCATTTCCCCCCCTCCCACAAGTCCTGCTTCCAAGAACACAACAAGGCTGCATATTTCCTTCCCTGAGATTAAAGTGCAAGGTACCACCCACATCTTTCCCCCCTTATCTTACACCCAAGTCCCTTCCCCTTGACGGAAGAGGAGCCCACGAAACCTTGGGTGCATTGAAATTATATTCTCTATGACGTCCAATGAAAATACTGTATGAAGAATACATTGCAGCAGCTAATAAATCCCTGCCCCACCCCAAATGTCAGCATCTAGCAGAAAGAGCCATGACATTCCAAGGAGGCATTATTTAAGCCTCCTTGTACTCTTGGTTTTCCTACAGCAAAGCTAGACAAAACGTGTCATTGCACTGCATGGTGATGAATGATAGCCCTTTCTAGACCGACTATATAAGGAACTACTGTTGGAACACTGACAGCAGATTTTTAAAAGTTCTCTGTGGGTGTCATTAGACACATATTTGTAAATGGGGGAAAAAAACAACCCCAAAACAAATCACTATCACCACAGCTTGATGTCCAGATGGCTTAAATTGGTACCACTCACTATACTAAGGTGACAGACATTTCGGTTTACACCATCTGAAGAACAAAGTCTAGGTCTCTCAATGGCCTGTTCATGGGCTAACCATTAGCATACAGATTAGCTGTTTACCCCACTCGTTTCAATGGGGCGGAGCACAGGCAACCAGGCAGAGCAGTGCAATCATAGCCTTTAATTGCCAAGTCACAACAGATTATCGCAGGCTATAAATCATACTATATCCTTATTAATTTGCGTCCTTTCTGAATTGGGCCCCAATCATCTGAGATAATACTTGGAAATTTCAGAACGTCTATTTTTATATAAGTTCAAGCATCTGACAGGCTGTCGTGCGTCGGCTGGCATGCCTTCATTAGCCACAAAGATTGCTTTCAGGGCAAGATGTGATTGCAAAAGCAGAGGTGCAGAAAAGAAAAGAAGAAGAAAAGCTTGGGCCCAAAAATAGTATGGCAAACTCGCTGCGTCTTAAAAAGGAAGTTCCCAGACTTACAAAGGCGGTTCCCCTCAATCTGCCAATAATCATATGAGTTCCACAGAGAGCCGTCTGCTTAAGTTAAAAGTCTGTGACCAGCGACAGCATGTTAAGGGAGTAACCAAATTATACATTCAACTAAAGCTGAACTAAAGCTGCCTGCCCCAAACCAGTGATGGTGAGTGACTCAACTCAGCAGCTTGGCTCTAGGAAAGCTGAAGACACTGTGTGTGTATGCACGCGCGCGCGCACACACACACACACACACATTTGTGTTTGAGAAGCCCTTCCAAGTTAAGATTCTCATGGTCTGTAGGCCCTCTGCCTATTTGCATTATGATTAGGAGCAGGCTCCTGGGGTCCTGAAGAAGGAGAGAAATTACCTGCCTTTCCAGTCCAGCCAGAGAGATAGGAAGAAATATGGTTTGCATTTTAATGTGAACGTACCCAATTTGCACATTGCAGAACAATACTCAAATCGAAATTCAGCTATCTTTCAAAAATTCACACTTCTCCACATTGGATGTGTATACCGTATTAGGAGAAACGTGCACTAAAATGCTGAGGAATTTTTGTGCGTGCAGACTTTTTCTTTTAATTAATAGGAAACTGATGCAGAAATGGCAAGGTTCAACAGCAAGCAAAAGCACTTCTGTCTGTACTGAAGGTAGGCGCAACACTTTCTCTCCGACATTGATATTCTTCCCTTTGGGGCGGCCAACGATTTGCAAGGTAAGAAGCTGTGGCAGGTTGATGGCTGCCTGAAGAGTCTCACGTCTTGTCATCTGCCTTTGCATGTCCTTCAACCATAACCCCTGCTCACTCCTTGCACAACCTCATTTTATTCCCTCGCCATTCCCTCAGTTAGCCCCCCCCCAGCAACTGCTGAAGCACAGGCCCGGATATTTTGCATGGCCCAGGTTGCTTGTGTATCACACTGTCTCTGATGGCAGCCCACAGTTGCTTAGCAACCGCAAGGGACGATCTCCTCCACTTTTGTTTACAAAAGGAGCTGTACTGTATTAGCTGGAAGTATGCTAACTGGAATGGCCACAGCATAGATAAAAGCGAAGGTCTGGGACAGGAGGAGATCAACAAGCCAGTGACAGGAATTTGACATATGATTTCTTACATCCTCCCTCCCTTCTCTCTTTTCGTTAACTAATGGAACCTTCCACAATAGGCTTTACAAGAGGGGTTGTGAAATGTATCCAAGGAAGGTATTAGCAGCGCAATTCTATGCCCTCTGATGGGGGCTTACTTCTGAGTATCATTATTATCTCAGTTTGTGAGTTGTTGGAGAAGAGCTATAGCTCAGTGGTAGAGCATCTGCTTTGCATGCAGAAGGTCCCAGGTTCAATCCCCAGCATCTCCAGGTGGGAGAAATTCCTTCCTGAAACCCTGGAGACCTGTTGACAGCCAGTGACAATGCTGAGCTAGATGGACAATGGTCTGGGTGGGGAGAAAGCAGTTTCCTATGTTCCCACAAAAGATTCAAAGGAACTTACAAAAATTAAAAATCCAACACGAAGTAAGGTGTTGAAAAGAGTATTAAGGGGGCCACAAAATAAAGTACACCCGTCTATGTCCCAACATGGACTTGACTACCAAATATCCCCCCAGTGTTAGAAACTGAGCTATGAAAGCTAGGAGCTAAATGGCACCTTAAACCTAGGTTATGGATGCCACAATGGAGTGTCTATGCACACTTTTTTTAATAACAAGAATACGAAGCTGAAAATGAATGAACTGCAGCTAAAATCTTATATTCATTTTTCACGTGCTCTAGTCCTTCCTCTGTCCACCTCCCTAATATTCTTAAGAGGGTCTCTTCTCCAGTCTTCAGAGAGTGGATGGAAATGGGGAGGCAGAATAGGGTCCCCCTTTCCTTCCACTCTGCAGTTTTAATCTGAAATCTTAGGTGCAGTACTGTGCCCATAGCTTGGAAACTGCTCCCGCTAATGAAATTCCCTGTTGCAAAATGCGCCTAGAGCAATGGGTCTTTCGAACACTGATTCCTCCCCCCCCCAAAAAAAATATTCAACCGCTGTAGAAAATTAATACTCAAAAATGCCTGGAGAAATAAAAGGCGATTGATGCTTGGGGGTGTGAGGAGACCAAACAAACAAAATGCCAGCATTGGTCCAGTGTTCCACAGACAGGGGGCCACTACTGAAAAGCCTGACAAACATATATAGTACTATAAAATACATTTAAAATTCTATGTCAAGCTACAGAGGAAGCTTGAAGCTTGAATTTACACGCCACAGTGGAGGATTCCTACTGTCAAAGTTAGATCCATCTGCCTTTGACTGTCCCATTTAGAGAGATGGGACTGAATGCAGCCATCTGCTGGGAAACCAAGGAAGATTTGCAACCCAGGGGTACACAGACATCTCTCATCCCATGCCTGCATGATGAACGTGTGGAGGGAGAGTAGGACCTTGTCTCTCAACTTTTGTTCATTCAGTATTAGCGTGGAAATTTATGCACACACAATTCTTTTCACGTAAATGCTGAACATATGAGAAGTGGGAAGAGGGGTGGGGAGAGAGGGCAGGCATGATCCGGCTCCCCTCCATGTGATCAAAAAAACAACAACACATATAGAGGTGTAGGGTGGGAAGGGAAGTCTACATGCCCCTTTCATCTTAAACAATGAGACCATATATCCAGGAGAGAAGCAGCTTTAATAATCAGGAAAATAAAACCCAATAAAATCCGGATCAACCCCCTTATCCATCAGGCTCAGTACTTTCAGGTGACAACTCTACAAGGCCTCTTGCAGAGGTCAATCTCAGTTTTGTTACTTGGAGCGGGTGATAATTGAACTGGTGCCTTCTGAATGCAAAGCATGTGTCCTACCACTGAGCTATGATTCCCCTCCCTTAAAACGACCACAACACCCAGATGTTTATTAACAGCCATAGTTGTCGGTGCAAAAAGTAGGATGTCACACCTTACCTGTCCCCAGTCTCCTGTTTTCCACTTTGGGCACCTGCCACCTCTACACTTTCTTTGCACATTCGGTTTAGCCAGGTGTTTGCAAAGATTGTTTTCTAAATGTGTCCCATCCTTCGACAAGCAATAAACTTCTCGATACTTCTGCCCTCGTCCACAAGAGACAGAACACTGAAATGTAAAGGTAAAGACAAATATATCTTATACAGCTAGTTTTACGGCCTTCCACATGTTTAGCGAAAAATACAGCATAAGACTATTTGGGGTGTTAAGTGAGCAAGCAAGTGGATTTCATGTCCCCTACTCGGAGAACTAGAGAGAGCAGAGTACCCTGAGGCTGCTTAGCAATAATAACAAGCAATAGCTGTCCCTCAACCTCTACCTCCCCAGGTCTCTCCCTATTAACCTTCCCATAAATATGGCACAGGTCATTATCCCAAAGCAAAGCAAAGGAGAAGAAGTGGCAACTGAGGAGATTTGGTGCAAAAAACCCTGCCTCTTCCACACTATATTTTCAGATCTTTTGTAGGCAGTGCTATTTTTCTAGAAAAATAGGTCCCAGAACTCACCACGAATGCCTCCCTTGTTCTCTTATAATGGCAATGGCGCCTACCTGAGAGGTGTCGGAACTGAGTTCCAGTGAGTTCTGGCTGAAAAAAAATGCCCTGCTTGTAGGTCTTTTTACCAAAATTACTGCTGTGAATATAAACATTTTGTGTCAAACTTAACGGGCATTTCGATGTTCTCTAGAAAGTTCTGAAATGCAACATTTTTTAAAATAAAAAACCCCCTAAAATTAGCAAAGGAGCAATTATGAGGGAATACAACTGAACTGCATAGATTTGTGAGTAGCTAGGACTAAGGAGTGACTGAAAAAAAAGTTTGGAAGACTGTTATTAGGGGAGCAAAGACTGTTATTAGGGGAGCAAGAGTTTTGCTGCACACGTTAAATGCAAACATAGCATGAGAAAGAAGACTGAAATATACTGGTGGTGGAAAGGGTAGGAAAAAATATTTGGGGCAAGCATCTGCCACCCTTCACTATCAGGGGTGACAGGAATCACTTCTTTACACTTCTATATTATGCTAGAATTGGGGTGTTTGGGGGGGGGCAGGAGCTCCTGAAGTCCAAATAAGAACATGAAAAGCAATTGGACAGAACACAGGGAGCATTAACAGTGCAACCCTAACCAAGTTCCTCCAAGCATGTGTAACAGGCAGAAATGGGGAGCAACACACTCGCTCCGCAGCTTCTACGGCATTTCTGGACATTCTCTCTTCTTTGGCAATCACTTGTAGCCAAGTAAGAATGTCTTCCATAAACATGGTTTTAACAATGAGTCTGCAAGTGACTGTGTGGAGGCCAATTCTGGACCCACACATCCTTCCACAGTGGGGACATAGGTTTCCAGGCGGGAGTTGATTGTGGTGCAGGTTTGCCAAGCGTGCCTTCCACTTAGCATGTTTCTCCCTTGCGTTCTGAGTTTGAGTGTCTTCAAAGTCCATGACACCTTTGGTAAAGGCTGTTCTCCATCTGGAGCGCTCGCAGGCCAGTCTTTCCCAGTTGTCTGCGTTTATACTACATTTTTAAAGATTTGCCTTGAGTCATTTTCTACACCCATTCGAGGGTGACTGCCGTGTAGGCTCCCTGTGCATTTTGGAACTCAGATTTTCTAAATCTCGTGGGGAAATCTAACTAAGTAATCTGGCTCCTCACTACAGATGATCACCTTCCAATTAATGGCAAACACCAGGGATGCAACTGATGCAGTGGGATAAGAACGTTTGCCCCCTTTCCCCCCTCCGTACCACGGTTCATCCCAAAGCATGATGGGAGACAGTGGTGAGGATAGGAATGCCTCAATCAGTTCCGTACAAAAGTACCAGTTGACTTGCTAGCAATACTATGATAGACGCTTCTGCCAGCAGCCTCAGTTGTCACTGCTGCCTCCAGCAGTGACAGAGAAATGTGTCAGAAGCAGGAAGACTAGATGTTAACAGAGTGAAATATATGAACTGAATGAAAAAGTAAACAAGGAACTGATTCTGTGTTACTAGTGTTTTGTTATATAAGTGGGCAAACATCATCGTGGAAACTGTAAAGATCTCCTGCAGTGGCAATTCAAAGGTGCTGGATTATATAAACAGTAAAGAGCTACAGGACTTTGTTGGAAGTACAAATAGCCCTGAATAGCGGGTCATGGAATAAAATTAGTTGAATAACTAGCCTGACTTATTTTGGCACATGATTTTCGCAGAAACCTGAGCTTTAAGGACCATAACAACAGAAGGAAGGACAACTACAAATATTTAATATTGAAAATGTTACTAGTGCTGCCTTTTAAAGTGTGGGTTGGTGGCTTGCTGCTGCTTGTTAATTACACGTGTATTTAACCAGAAGGGGTTCAGTATTTTTTACACTTTATGTAGCCAGCTCCAAAGAAGGCAAAGCGGACACAACAGGACATTACAAGCCCAAGCAAAAAGCAAACCAGCAGGTGCGTTGGCTGCAAGCTTTGTAGTAAAGCAACAAAATTCAACCTCCTTCTGCAGGTTCATTGAACTTTTACAAATGTGACCACTTCTGGCATGTGGGCCCCTGAACCATTTTGATTTTAGATTAGTCTCCACTAAAAGATTTAGGAATCAAAAGGGGTCTGGAAGCACAACAAGAATTTAATATGACAGTTCCTTGCCGAACGGGCCTCTTACTCAGCATGACGCAGGGAGAGATTCAATTTCGATTTCTTCATTACATGTTAAACAAGTCATTACATGTTATATCACACACAATGTCAGCTTAATCCTTTAGCACAAACACATTCTGTGGTGATCTTTCGAAGTAACACTCTCCTGTTTTCTTTTCAGAGCTGAATCGATGGAGGAGGATGCAGCCCACTAACATCTAACAGGCCTCTCAGCTCTTCTTTTGATTTATAGAAGCCTTGTTCTGTGCAGGGCTTAAAATTGCAATTATGCATGTGCCCCCAAGCATTAAGATTCCTGCATTGCAGGGGGTTGGACTAGATAACCCTTGGGGTCCCTTCCAACTCTACAATTCTTTGATTCTATACCCCTACCCCACCCCCAAGATTTAAGGTAGCTAGAAAGAGGTGGATACAGGAGTCGGGAGAATCTATCATTTTGTCTGGGGATTTAGGAAAGCTTCAGATTATCTATTTATCATATTATTAACTGCACCTTAGCCACCTCTTATAATTACAGTGCCATTACTGCCAACACATTAAACATTCCCATTCACAAAAAAAACCTGGCAACAGCCCTTCACTGGCATATATTTCTGCTGCACATGCTCACTCACTTTCTACAAGAAGCCCTGGCAAATTGCATGATGAAGTGATGTCATGACCTTCGGCTATAAGTACTGTAGGGTTTGCAGAGTAGCTCTCCTCTTGCTTTGCTCCCATCTAAATGCTCATTTGCTACTGGTGGGATGATATTAACTAATAGGGCTCTGCACTTTATATGTGGAATTAACAGCAATTTGGATAAGTGATTATTGCACAAAACAGTTGCAGAAGCAGAAACATGCATTGTAGATATTATACTTGATATAATGTCCATGTAACACAAAGGCAGGGAACTGGGAGAGGCCACCGCGGACTGGAGACTTCCATCTAGCCTTTCCTCCTTTGCCCCTACCTGCTCCTCCTTGGCCTTTGTGCATCCAATTTTATCTGCTGGGACCCCATTCTACCTTGGGACCACAACAGGGGTTGGGGGAGGTTTAAAGCAGTGTTAAAAACTGAGATAGGAAAGCTAGGAACTAAATGGCACCTTAGAGCTAGGTTATGGGCGCAACAACGGAATGTCTAGGCACACTTTTTGTAATAACAAGAATATGAAGCTGGAAATGAATGAACTGCAGCTAACATATTACTGGTATGTCCGTTTTTCACACGGTCTAGTCCTTCCCCTGCCCACCCCCCTAATATTCATAAGAGGGTCTCTTCTCCAATCTTCAGAGTAGCTGGAAGTGGGGAGGCAGAAAAAGGTCCCCCTTTCCTCCCACTCTGCAGTTTTAATCTGAAATCTTAGTACTGCGCCCAGAGCTCGGAAACTGCTCGTGCTAATGAAATTCCCTGTCGCAAAATGTGCCTAGGACAATGGGAGTTTTGAACACTGGTTTAAAGCCCTCTTGTTCCCCACACCATGGTCCACATCTGCACTGGACCCCTGCTTCCTACAATTTGCATTGCAGAGGGGAACTCCCATTGGAGAGAATGGAGGGTGTGTCTGCCCCCAGTAGTTTGCAAAGGGTTAGTTTCATCTGACTGCTTAACCTAAAGACAGGCCCAGATTTTTATTTTTAAAAAAATTTCATACCACATACATTTTTTAAAAAAGCAAAACATTATATATATATATATATATATATATATATATATATATATATATATATATATATATATATGAGAGGGGAAGAGCCACAAGCAAAATCTTGCCTTCATACCTACCTATGGATCACTCCATAGCAATTAGCCCATTGTTCTGTTTATTAACTATGTTTATTAATCCACAGAACCACAGAATAAATAATAAAATTAAAGTAAAAAAGTATCAACAATAAGGAACTTAGTTATGCCACATCTACCATATTTTGAGTTCTCTATGCAGAGACTAGAAATTTCACCTACTTCCCCCACATTTTTTATTCTGGCATACTCATACACAGTGAGTTCCATCCTGACAGAAATGTATGAGCCACGTTCAGATATAGAAGGCAGTTGTAGAGTTCAGATTGCTATAGCATGTGGTTGACTTTGCATGGGTCATACAAAGAGGCCAAACAAATCTCCTCTTGATGTTACATTTTTCTTTCATGAACTTCTCATGTCACTGGCTGACTATAAGTCCTGTTTTCACAGCTGCAAACTACACGTCCTGTTTGTAACTTCCACCTCTAACAATTCCGCAGTGAGGCAAGCTTTGACCCTGGGCTTCTTGAATACACAGAAAAGAAGAACAGAGCAAATGCCTCTCTGGTTGTATCTGTTTGAACTGAAGGGTTTACAATCTCTTTCTGATACACAACTGCCTTGCTCTAAGCTCTATGAACTTGAGAGAAAGGTTCTCCATCAATTTCATTTGAGGAACTCAAGTAAGTCACTCCATTGACCTCTTCCTTATGCCAGTTAGTTGGTATAGATATTAAAGGTCAATTTCAACTCTACTTTCTCATGAAATATGAGCTGCAGAAATAACTTCTGAATGGTCATGACAAGTATATATGAAAATTAACACACACACACACACAAGTGCCCCTGCCCTAGGAATATGTGCTAGAGACTTTGAAGGGGGAAAACAAAGTGGGCCAAACTCTCAACATCGATAGCGAAGATTAAATAAGTAGCAAGACAATTGCCAGCTGAATGTTTTAGCACTGACAGCCAACTGTCTTAGAGCAAAGGAAATGAAGATCCAAATCTCTATAGAGCCTCAAAGCCAATACTAAAACAATACCGCACAATCTAACTCGTCTATCAAAATTAATGTGGGTATAAAACAACTGCACAACACATTATAAACGGAAAAATGCCATACAAATCATTAACTCACTTAAGAATCAAAACACCTGCCATGGACAATTAATTTCAAATTAAGTTCAAAGTCAAATGCAAACATTCAAAGTAAAAAAAACCCAACCCCATTCAAGTTTTAAAGTGTGCCTTTTGAACAGTGACGGCACAAACATGTCCAATTGGAGTAGACAACCTAATTTACACTGTGCACTGAATTGTAAAATACATTATGAGCTGCAGAAAGCCACAACTCCTCTGCATGTTTTAGTAATTGTATGTTTTGCATATGGTAATATTATGGCAGATGCAAAGGAACAGTTGGTGCACATGCCGATTTCTTGATATTCCTATTCTGGAAATAATGACTCCAAAGAGGAACATGAAAAAATAATGACAGCAGAAGCTTTAGAATTCTGTGCTAAACCAGTTCTGGTTATTAAATTTATCTGATCAGGTACATTTACTTCTATCAAGTTAATATATATGTATTTGATTGTGAGATTTTTGTGGGTTCAACAATGGTAGTATTTGGTAATTGGTAATAATTAGTAATACTTGCTTTCCTTTTTTTGGTCATAGATTTAGGAGTGGGCAATATATATAATACAGTGGTGCCTCGACTTACTAATTTAATCCGTTCCAAAGGCACCTTCGTAGGTCGAAAAATTCGTAAGTCCAAAAGCGCCATTGGAAATGCGATTTCTCATAGGAATGCATTGGAAACAGGAAAATTTGTAAGTCGAAGCAACCCCATCTAAAAATTCGTAAGTCGAAAAAACCTTATCTAAAACCGCTGTGGTTTCCGTTCGGATGTCGAGAAATTCGTACGCGTGCGGCCATTTTCCCCATTTGTAAGTTGAAAAATTTGGTTCTCGAGTCGTTCGTACGTCGAGGTACCACTGTATATACAACTTTAGATGGGCAATATATACAACAAAGCAGAGAGACCAAGACTGAAGGACCCAGAGAGGAATGGAAAGCTGTGATGAAAATTACAATATGGCAAGCGAAACACAAAAAACCCTAAACCCTTGAAATGATTTCATTTCTTAGGATTAAAACTGAACTCCAAATATTTCATGATCTTTTAAACCTGCAGATCTAGCAACACAATCGGAGCTGTCATATGAACTATGAGATCACTGGAAGAGAAATATTTTTTGGTAGGGCTGGTCTAAATATTACTCTCCACACACAAGTGCAGAGGCCTGAATTATTCGATTCCCTCTTTGCAAAGTGAACCAACTTTTTGCACAGCTGCTTTATGCAGAGGGCCTGCTTCAATGCTGGAGGCTCTGTGTGGTTGAGTGAAGAGTATCATGCTGTGCTATTTCATTGCCACTCTCAGCAAAATGTTATGAACTGAGTGGGGCTAAGTCTACAGGTATTCATTCAAGGTCATTTTCTTCTTTTCAGAGTTAATTAAGACAGAGTAGTTATAGCCAGCATGGCCCCTTGAACAGATGAATTTTACATATGGATCTAAGAATTTCTTTTTTAATCTGTATTCATTTACAGCCTGGGGCAAGTCAGTGTAGTCCTCAGGCAACAACTCATAAAAATGTGCTAATTTCACCACCACCACCATTATTAATACCATTACCTTTTTTCCATTACAAGGTTCCCGTGATGATAAATGGGTAAGGATTGCAACGTACTGTAAATGCTGTCAGAATGCTAATTAATACTACCAGCATCACCTCTGGATTTATAGCCAAAATTACTACCCTGGTTTTGGATAACACAGAAAGGCTTAAAACAACAACTACTTTTACTCATTAATATTCTTAGAGTGCCCAGTGCTAAAGATTTAGCAAGTTTAACAGCATCACCTTATACATGCCTACTCAGAAGTATCCAACACTGAGTACAATGGAATTTACTCACAGGTAAGTTCATATAGGCTGCAGCCTAAAACAAACATTGCAACAGAATAGGGGTGGGAAAACGTCTGGAGCTCCACAAGCATGATTCTTATCCGAATGAGCGCTGTGGACCAAATTTGGAAGGTGGACAGTGCTGGCTGTCAATCACATAGTACATCACATATTTGGTGGTGGGTGGGGCGGGTTCCTACTTGGGAGCCATACAGCAGGGGCCATTGCTAACCTCACATGTGGCAGACTGGAGAGCTCAGAGCATAGTTCTGGCAAGCTACTTGCTTCTCTCCTCCTCACCACTTATATGGAGGGGAGAAAAAGCTACCTTTTGTAAGCATAAGCAGCCAAGTGGAGAAGCTCTGCTTGCTGCTGTTGCTTGTGAACACCCAGACGAAGGAAGCAAGATCACTCTCCCTTCTCTTCAGCTGATTTGGGGACAGGGTCCAGCTAAGAGATGAGTTTAGTTGTGCAGGAGAGCCCAGCACTTAGCAGGATAGTTGTCCCTTCACATCAACCGCTTAACGCTGGGTTTCAAAAGCTATTACAAGCATCCATCCATTACCTCCTTTAAGTGAAGGAGAAGGGCTGGTTGCTTCAAACAGCGTGTTTGAGAAGCTCCTCAAGGCATCCCCCACGGATGGGGGATGTCTTAAATTGTTTCTATGAAGAAGCATTGTCTGAAGCAGCTTGTGTGCTGCTCCTGCAAGAACACAATAAGCTACTTCAAATAGTGCATCTGAGCAGGATTTAATCACTGACCATCAGCTGAGATTAAATCCTGTTGCCATGGCTGTGTGGTTCTGTTCCCTGCTGGGAGCAGGCATGCAGTCAAGTGCGGATTAAGCACTGTCGTCCTGCCTATCAGCTGATGTCTCCATGATGCCAGCTGATAGGCAGGAGGGTGTGGTTTGGCAGAAAAGGCCTGACAGTCCAGGACTGATCCGCAGAGCAGAGGTTCCTCACCTCTGCGATAAGGGACAATGTATGAATGCTGGACTCAAGCCTAATAGAGATCACAGCTTGGATCGGGGCCTCCGTGAAGATCCGGAGCGAAGCCCCGGCCTCCGCGAAGCCATCCGAGGCTCTGTAGCTGCAGCGCAGCCTCGGATGGCTTCGCGGAGGCCGGGGCTTCGATCCGGACCTCTGAGAAGGCTCAGGCTTGGATCAGGACCTCCACGAAGGTCCGGAGCGAAGCCCCGGCCTCCACTAAGCCATTAGAGGGCTCCGGTGCTGCAGCACAGCCACCGAGCCTCGGATGGCTTAGCAGAGGCCGGGGCTTCGCTCCGGGCCTTGACAGAGGCCTTCCTAGGCCTCGAACACCTTGGGTTACTTACCTCCGGGTTTCGGTTGTTCGTAAACCGAAAGTTCATAACCCGAGGTGTTCGTAACCCGAGGTTCCACTGTACTATGAAAATTCCTGAGCTTGGAGCACATATACTTTTACATCAGAGTCCTACTGTATATGTTTAAAGACATAAGACACAATTCATTTAATGGACCCTGACAGTGCTCCCACTTGTACCATGGAACTATTTTATTTTATTGTTCACCCTTCACCACAAGATCTCAGGATAAAAATACAAGGTAAAAGCACAAATAAATAGCTAAAACAACAAAAACAACAAGCAAACCCTCCCTCCCACATCCTTCTCCCCTGTGTCTCCCTGAAATTGGGGGGGGGGGGGAGAAACCCCAGAGGGGATTGTTCCATATGGGAAGCTGCAACGCTTCTGCAGACGTATGGTCTGACATTGAATTCCACCCATCATATTCAATCCTTAACAGGGGTAAAAATCTGGACAGGTTTTTAGAATTTGCTGTAACCATTCCAGCTCAGACTAGACATTTCATCAACCACATGGGGCTCCTATAAGGGAACATGTTATTAAATCACTACCTGTAGAATCAGTACTTTGGGAGAAGACAAATGTCTCCTTAACTAGAAAAGCCACAGTAGAGCCACATGCTACCAAGTCTCCTACTGCGGCTTTTGGATTTGTTCCAAAGAAATAACATGGCATCCTTTTGTATCCTTAAACAGAAGTTGCCATGGCCACGTCTTCTTTGCTATCCCCTCACATTCTCTGGTAGCAGGATCTTTATGGAGTCAAGACATTGTATGGCGTCAATGGAATAACTTAAATAACATTCTTCTAGGCAACACCACACTCCAATTTATAT